>NW_026526655.1:71591300-73026300 GCF_024362965.1 Panthera pardus | reverse complement strand
CTGCACATTGCCTTCTCTTCTTTCTGTGTATGAAATCTCCCGCTGCCTCTCTCTCTCTCTTTTTAAAGTTCTTATTTCTTTATTTTGAGAGACAGAAAAAGCATAAGTGGGAGAGGGGCAGAGAGCGAGGAAGAATCCCGAGTAGGATCCACGCTGTCAGTGCAGAGTCTGATGCGGGGCTTGAACTCACCAACTGTGAGATCATGGCCTGAGTAGGATGCTTCACCAACTGAGTCACCCAGGCACCCCTCCCTCTGCCTCTCTCTTACAAGGACTCTTGTGATTGTATTTAAGACCTATCTATTCAGATAACCTCCCCATCTCCAGATCCTTAATCACATCTGTCAAGTCCTTTTTTGCCATACAAGATAACATTCACAGGTTCCAGGATTAGGAAGTAGATATATTTGGAGGACCATTTTTTAGCTTACTACACACTCTGTCAGGGTTCCAGGAAATGGAGCTGGGGGGTGGGGAGGAGAAGAAAAGAGGGTCATGGGCCAGGATTTTAGCCACAGGAAGAGCAAATCCAGGGGAAGGATTGGCACCTTGGGCAGGTGAGAGCACTGCTCTGTAGCTTTCCAGTGTTGGGGGTGCTGTTCCAACCCAGCAGGAAGGGCCAGCTTAAGATGGGTCCACTCGTCAGGGAAGAGTGGTGAGGATGCAGTAAAGAGTCAAGGTCACTGTACAGCCTCACAGATCCTCCATGGCTAACCTGATAACCTGACGGGCACCCAGGCATTCCCACTGTCACATGCTCTGGGCTGAGAGGAGAGCAGAAAGTGACCACAACCTCTCTCATACCCATCTTGGACTCCATTGAGATTATCCCATGTCTGAAGGAAGGACAAAGAGCCAAATTTAGCTCCTACTGTGTGCCAAGCACAGAGCCTGGCTCTGTCCATACTCATCTAATTCCCCCCTCAGCTCTAGAGAGGGGTATATTAGCCCTCCTTTACAGATGAGCCAACTGCAACTCAGAGAAGAGAAGCAATTTGCTCATAGCATGTGTCTGCTGAGTCCCATTAACATGAAGAGCTCCAATAAGTTGGACAGACCTGCTTTTACATCCTGGCCCTGTACTTGCTGGCCATGTAGCTTTGGACATGGCCTGTCTGCAACTGCTCCCTCATCGTTAACCTGGGGGCTGGGTGGGGTCGGCGGGGAGCTCTGCTTCAGGAAGCATCTGTCTCGTGAGGTCAACTGTTATGAAGATAAGTGTGGTGCTGGGCATTTGGCATTTGGCATTTTTGCCAGATAATGAATATTGATATTCCCAGCCCTGCCCAGGTACATAGAGTAGAGCCTAGCTTGGGCTTGTCTCTCCCCTCCCCAGCCACAGAGACTGAGGCAGACATGTGGCCCGCTGAGCTGGCCTACTTAGGAAGGGGTTTTCTATACAAAGGAGCACCTGGGTTTGCAGCAAGTGGTCCTTTCTAGTTCTTGCCTTTCTGTCTCCCCAAGGACTCCATTATTAACCCTCAGCAGATAATTCCCCATTTGTTCTCCACTACCAGTGCCAATGTGGATCTTGGTGGGTTTCAAGGACAGTGTTGTTCAGCTTGCTCAGGGCCTGCAGCAGGCCTAGACTCACTCCAGTGCCAGCTGCAGACACAGGGCTGGCAGCCAGACCGGGAAAAGCAGGGAGTGACCCCATCCCTGCCTCCGGCCTTCTGGGGGGTTTGCCTACACAAGAACCCCTTTCAGGACCATGAATACAGTGTGTGACAAGCCTACAATTGTACGAGTTGTTTTAAAGAGCTTTAGCAAACACAACTGGCCCAACAATAGCCTAACATTGACTCTGGAGGTCACTAAGCCCAGGGCGCCCACAGGGAAACCACTGTGGCACTGCCTTAGTGATCCCAAGCCCCTGAGGCCTGGGTGGGCAATGGCATGGAGCTGACTCCCATAATTATGCTTTAGCTCTACCTCACAATCACTCAGAAAGGAAGGAATCTGCCCTTTATTGAGCACCACTGTATGCCACCCCTGCCCTCCCCATCCTAGGTGAGGGGCGAGTGTCCTATAAAAATTCCCCATGGCTCTGCCGCAAGGCCTCAGTGAGGTTTTCCCAAATGAACCTCCTGCCCTCAGTTCTAGACCTACCTGCTCCTACTTTGTGTCTCTAGTTCCTGCCCTGAATCCCGAACTGGCCTGTACCCCAGCACCTCAGAGAGGATGGTGGGACAAATCCGTTCCCCGCCGAGCTCACTCAGCACCGTGCCTGTTCATTGCCAAGCACGTTCCTGTTTGTCATGAGTCTTACCCAAATGTAAACAGCCAGTGCATGCTGACTTCGGGGCTCGGGCCCAGCCCTCATGGCAGCATGCCCTTGGTCTCTTCATCGAAACTTGACAAGTCTCAAAGTTAATCCTTTGAAATAAAAAGTGCAGCAGGTACAGCAGTGTGCCCCATAAGGACTGACTGTGCTCATCTGTGACATCGTTAACCAAAAATAAATAAATAAATAAAAGTAGTCTTAACATGTGAAGGAGCAAACTTCCTTCATTTTTATTACAACTTTGCTTAGCATCTGCAGACCATGGAGCTGCCAAGGGCCTTCCAGAGCATGAAGTCCAGCCCTTAGTTTTATAAACTAGGAACCTGCAGCAAGGATGCCCTCCAAAGCACACAGCTGGGACTGGAGTTTTAAATGATAGCCCCCTAATATGTTATGACTCCTGCTGACAAGATGACAACCGGGCTGACACAGCTGGAGACTGGAGTCCCCCCACAGTCCTGTCCTCAAACGGGGATCCTGAGCCACAGCCCTGGACAAGTGGAAATGATCCACGAGAAAGTCGGGAGACAAAACTGAAGTCACAAATCGGCACAGACTGATGAGGGTGTCTTCAGGAAGTGAGGCAGACAGGGAATCCAGGCCTCAGGATGGCTTCCAGGCTGGGAGGTGGGGTCTGAGAAGGGACTCCACCCCTGTAGAGTGACAGCAATGGGATGGTTAAGTGGTGAGAGGCTCTTGCTCCCTTCTTATAAAACTGACGGGGTGTCTATACTCCTCCACTCTACCAAGTTCAGAATCCACTTGTTTTCCTGTGAACATGGAGTAGAAGTTTATTAACTGACTCAAGGTTGATCAGTTTCAGAATCAGCATAAGAAGGTCAATTTTTGTAGGTGCTTACTAGTACGAACAAGCTCCCACAGAACTGTCCCCCACCTCCTGGCCCACAGCTCTTCCAACTGGACTAAGAAGCCTTTTGCTTGTGCAGAACCTGAATTCACTGAAAAAAAGATTTATTTTTTACCTGTCTATATATTTTTTCAAGTTTACTTATTTGTTTTGAAAGAGAGAGAGAGCAGACAGGGGAGGGGCAGAGAGAGAGGGAGACAGAGAAACCCAAGCAGGCTCTGTTCTGTTAGTGTGGAGCCTGACTCAGGGCTTGAACTCACAAACCGTGAGATCATGACTTGAGCCAAAATCAAGAGTCCCAGCATAACCAACTGAACCACCCAGGCTTCCCTACATATCCATAGTTTCATCCTCCTGGCATGGCCTGTGTGAATGGAGTAAGGAACTGAGGATTTAGCTAATTTTTAAAGTCCATCTAGCTCTATAACAAGCTGGAGGTCCTCCAGGGGGGACGGGTAGGTCAGTCATCAGTCATCAGTCTTCAAGTCAACTCACAGATGAACCTATTACTCTGGGCCTCAGTTTCTCCAGTTACAAAAATTAACATAGAATGGGGAGACTGGGTGGCTCACACGGCTGAGCATCTGATTCTTGGTCTCGACTCAGGTTATGATCTTGCCGTTTACAAGTTCAAGCCCCAGGTTGGGCTCCACGCTGATGGCGCAGAGCCTGCTTGGAATTCTCTCTCTCTCCCTCTCTCTTTCTCTTCCTTTCTTTCTCTCAAATAAATAAATAAACTTAAAAACGATTAACATATAAGACAGAAAACAGACTTACCTAATGAAGGGTGATTTTCAGGGGCCTCCAACCGGCACCAGCGCTTTTCAAGACTTACAGTATATTATATTTCTAATTTTGTTTTCTTTTTTTAAAAGGGCCCTAAATTACACGTGCCTAATATTCTGTAAAAACCCACTCATCCCCAGGTGGTGTAAAGTAGCTACTTGAGAGGCACTAAAGATTCACAATATTTTGAAGAAGGAACCCAAACTCTGAAAGACTGGAAATCATACAATCTTATCTCGACCTTTGCCAGTTCCTTTGGTGTTTCCCACTTTTAAAGTGTTGAAGATGCTGGTATCAACAACAAGCAAACATCAGATATTCATCAGATGTTCACGATTTTAATTGAAAAGCTACCGAGCTTTGGATGACAATGGTGTCTCTTATTAATGAGGCGATGAGGATTATTTTCCTCTGTGAAAAATAAAATGAGGCTCATACCAAAGTCAACTTGGCTAATTTCAGTTGGAATTGCAAAGGTTGTTTGAGGTTGCAAAGCAGGAGGCAGCTAGGAAGTGGAGAAAAAAAGAAAGTAGGAAAGGGTATGAAGCAGAGAAAGCCTGGGAGACTGGTCAATAGGACAGGAGAAATCCAACCCCTTTGCAAGTGTTCCCCTTGTAGCACAGAGAAAAACATCACCCAGCCTCTGCTAATGTTCTAAGTAGCAAGTAAGATCACAATCCAGAGAAGAGAACCCCTTCTGTGCTTAAAGATTGACTACAGGACATATTATGAAGCAATGCAATCATTCATTGTTCATTCAACACATGTTTGAAGTATTTGTTACTAGATGCTGGGGACATAGTCGTGTGCAAAACAGACGTGGCCGCTCATTCCAGTCTCAAGAGGAATGTAGAGAAGCACAGAGATGATTGCAACTCTGTGATTGCGGTCTTTGCTGCGCAGAGGTACAGGACATTACGGCGGGAGGCGGGGGACACAAAGAGGGCCCCTGATCCAGATTTAGGGAGTCAGAGGAGACTTCTCCAGGGATGTGAGAAACCATCTGAGACCTGCAAGATGAGTAGGCATCCACAAGAAAAAGGAATGGAAGACATGTTTGAGGCACAACAAAGAGGGATACAGTTCCGTGTTCCTGAAGCACTGTGGACCAGGTGTGTGGGGGGTTGTGGGAGGAGGTTGGAGGAGACACGAGTTAAACAGGTGCTGATCCCATAGGTTTTGAAAGCCTTAGTAAGGCACATGGACTCTGCCATCAAGGTAATGGGAATGGCTTTATGAACTCACTCAGATGGTGTGGGGAGTGGACTAAGGAAAAGCAGAGGAGGAAGATCAGTTAGGAGACCATGGCAAAGATGATAAATGTCTTGATGGAGGGAAGTTGCAGCTGTAGGATACAGAGATGTATATGGATTCAAAAAATATTAAGAGGTACAATGGGTGTGCTTTGATAATTGGTTAGAAACAAAAGTGTGAGATGGCCAAGGAATCTAGGATGACCTCGGGTACATCTGGCTTGAGCGGTCGGGCAGCCAGATGGTAGAGTCATTTGGCAAGACAGTGGCTCCAGAAGGAACATGTTTAGTGCTTCTGAACTGAATCGTCCATTAGGATAAAAAGAGGCTTCAGAATTCACAGCAGAAGGCCTTGTTGAAAAGCCCAGCAAAGATTGACTTATTAAAGCTACGGAAGTCAGGACAGAGGAGAAAAAGGGAAGAGGTTGAGAACAAGAGAAAGGATGTTTGGGTGAGAAAAGCAGGCTACAAAAACGGATATACAATGAAATACACATGTACAAAAGAGATACAAAGAAAAGATGCTGGCGTTATGTTCCTGAACAATTTAGCAGTAGTTACTGCTTCAGAGTGAGGTTGCTAGTGATTAGTATTTCCTTCCCTTTGCTTGGCTGTATTTGCAAGGCTAACAATTGTACAATAAATGTGTGGGGCTTTTTTAGAATGAAAACAAAAGCTATTTTTGAAGAATGGCTATGTAGTCGAGGGAAGATTATTAAAGGGATTGTGATTTGATCCCTCACAAACTTGGTTGCCTATTGAGATCACCGGCCCAGTTTAAAAAATACTGATCCTGGATCCCTCCAGAGATTCATCTGGAGATTCTGGTTAATTGGCAGGAGGTGTGGTCTGAGCTCTGGAGAGTTTTTCTTGCTCTTCAGGTGATCTAATGCCAGCAACGATGGAGAATCATTAATTACTGAGAAGAGAGGTCACTTTTCAGAATAGCATTCTTTACTAAAGTGTATTTATTTTGAGAGAGAGAGAGAGAGCGTGCAAGCAGTGAATGGGCAGACAGAGAGGGGGAGAGAGGGAACCCAAGCAGGCTCCAAGCTGTCAGCTCAGAGCCCAACGTCTGGCTCAAACCCACAAACAGCAAGATCATGACCTGAGCCAAATCAAGAGTTGGATGGACGTTTAATCAACTGAGCCACCCAGGTGCCACTATTAGAAAGTTAATTAGAAAGGAGGAAGAATCTCAGGGAGAAGGTTCTTGAGGTGAAGCCATGAAGCAGGTTCAAAGGTTAGCAATGAGACGTGCCCCAATGGTCAGGCAATGTGTCAGTCACATGGTGTGCTCTCAAATGAAAGCCCGGTGTGAAGTGAGCTAAACTCAATCTGAAAGAAAGTTCCAAGAAACTCTGCAGGAAATAGGGGCACATTACATGGAAAGAAAACCTGAGGTCCAGTCAAGAACGGGTAGGCCCTGGTACTACACTCAGAGGCAAGGGCTTTTGCGTTCTGAGCCGTCGCTTTCAGCGAAGAGCACTGTCAGGCCAGTAACTCTGCCGCCGACCTTCAGGTCCACAGAAGGCAGCGTATGGATTGCTCACTAACCCTGAGGAGTATGTTTCGAACTATCTGCCATCGCAGGCTGGCAGTGGTTGCAACACAGCCCAGGCTACAGATGGCGATGCGCTTTTAGGAGCTGTGCTTCCAGAGGCTTGGGCTCAGAGGGGCTGCGGTGATGCCTTCTTCGAATCCTGGTCCCACCACTGATGATCCTTGTCTTCTTGGGTGAGTTATTTTATTTGTCTGACCTCACTCTCCTCACTTGTGGAAAAGGGGATAATGATACCTGTTTGATAGGTTTCTCAGGATCAAATACAGTAACATGTGAAAGCGGCTAATAGGGTTTTTTTGTTTTTTTTTTTTTTAATGTTTTGTGGTTGCCATTGTTTGAGATAGGAAAAAAGGGTGTGATAGCTGTTTGGGTCCTTCTGGACCAAAGCCTTTCTGCCTCGTTTCCATCTCTCACTTGAGATTTTCTTCATTCTTCTGTAGCTAGCTTCTAAAATATGGTGGCTAGAGCAGGCAAACTGTTTTTGTTTGTGTTTGTTTGTCTGTTTTTAGTAAGAGATGAATGGCACAGACCTAAAAAATGGTGGACCTAAAAAAATGTAAAAAGCAGAGTTAACCTCAAAATTTCATCTTTTATGTAAAATAATTTGATGTTAAGGATTATCAGAGTTGAAACAGTTATTATTGACATTTAAACTCTAAGAAAAAAGGCAATGTGGTAAAGTGTGTGGGACTTTCACTTGTATTTCTTTACATCTGAGATGTCTTTGCTTATAAAATTCACCGTCACTTGATGTATCATTAAGAACAAAGAATGTTCCTAATTAAACTATGACATGATGCTTTCTTTCCTCATAGTTTTCCTTCTGATTGAAAGAGCTCTTTTAGATTAATTTAAACATCTGTTGTTACCACAAATCACTCTTGTACGTATCTAAAAAGGAAGACAGGGAAATAAATTGGTTAAGGTGTTCCGCAAAATGTATTCACGTTCAGTTGAACTTTTTAGAATCACTTTTAAGTCAGCCACGGCCATAGTTTTTCCTACAATAATGTCCTCCCGGCTTGCAAGTGAATTGATGATGTTTCCTTATTATCACCTGTATCTTTTTTTTTTTTAAGTGGGCTTCATGCTCAACATGGACCCCAATGCTGAGTTTGAACTCATAACCCTGAGATCAAGAGCCAGATGCTTAACCAACTGAGCCACTCAGGCACCCTCACCTGAATTTTTTTTCTAGTCATTGGCATCTCTTTTTACAAGCTTTTTTGCCTACTGTGTGATAGGCAATCCTTCTGTAACTAAACATAACTCAGTTTTATCTACTGGTGGATACATCCCTTTCTTGAGTCCCATAAAGCTATACTTCTCAAACTTTCATGTTCATACAAATCACCTGAGGATCTTGTTTAAAAGCAGATATAAAATAGGTCTGGGCTCGAGCCTGAGATTCTGTCCTTCTCACACACTCCCAGGTGAGGCCACACAGCTGATACTACAGTCTGAGTAACAAAGCTGTAACACGATTGGTTCAATTGGTTACTTCTTTGCAAGAAAGTATAGAGGTATGGTTATTCCTCCAGTAAATGTTTGTTTCACCAACAGCAAACTTATATCCTGCTATTCTGTTTTCATGCCCTTCTGTGTACACAGTTTTTCATTTCAACACCAAATTATAGTATAATCTTTCAAAACTTATGTAAATGGCAGTGAAATTCAACCTAGGTAGCCCCAGGGATGTACATGATTGCAGAGTGAGGAGCTAGGACCAAGCCAGTAAATGCTGTCAGTGCTGTGCCCCAAATGCGGATTGTAAGGGGCACCCCAACATCAGAGATGCTAAAAAGTACAAAAATGTGCAGCTTCAGCTGATGGAAATATGTAGAATCTGTTGCAAATTTCTGTACTGTTTTCACCATTGTTCTTAGCAGGGTTTGGTGTTTTTTTTTTTTTTTTTCCTACTTAAGAAAATGCTGTCCTCAGCATTAGGAAGCATGACTGAGAACAGTAATAATGCCAGTGTGTTCTTTAGTGTCTCTGTTCTTACATTTTGGCTTCAGCTGTGTAAATGGCATCCCAGGATGGAAGTTCAGTGTGTGAGCCTTGGTGATGTATGTGTTTACAGCTGACTTCTCGGGGGTCAATCTCCTGAGCATTTGTCGAAAAATTTGTTGAAAACTCTGAGTCCCCCAACCTTCTGAAGCAGCATCCCCAGGGGTCTGATTTTGGGGAAACTCTTATTACCAAGTCCCCCATGAAAGCCTAATACCACTCAAGCTTGAGAACCATTGGTTTAGTGTCTTCACACCTTGCTGCAAGATTCGGTCTCTCAATCTCCAGGTAGGGGGCACCTACCATGCACCAAAAAGAGAAACACTAAGTGGCCTGGCACATCTCCCCCTGTGCTCTGGAAGCTTAAGTGAGGAGAGAGAACACTGTGCTGTGGGCATTGAGAAGGAGGATGGGAGAGGAAGAAGGTTGCTTCCAGTGGATATGAGGACAGAAGGCTTTATGGAGGGGCACCTGGGTGGCTCAGTCTGTTGGGGGTCTGACTCTCGATTTCAGCTCAGGTCATGATCTCGTGGTTCATAGGATTGAGCCACATGCCAGAGGGGTCTGTGCTGACAGTGTGGAGCCTGCTTGGGATTCTCTGTCTCCCTCTCTCTCTTTACCCCCTCTCCCTGCTCACAGTCGCGCTCTCTCTCTCTCTCTGAATAAATAAACAAATAAACAAACATTGAAAAAAGAAGAAAAGTCTTTATGGAATGGCAGGAAATGTGCTGGGTCTTGAAAGATGGATGAACTTTGGATAGGACGGGAGAAGAAGAGGGCATTGTAGGCAGGTGATTTAGAATAAGCAAAAGCAACGAGGCAGGAAAGCACTAGTCATGCTCCAGAGATCAGAGTAGACTGGGTGTTCTAAGAAAATGAATCATGTCACAGAATCTTATATTTTTCAGAAAGCTTGACAGAAGTAAGGCAATGCCCCAGGGGAGCTTGGTCTCTTAAAGCTGGCCTCTCCATTTAGAGTTTTAGAATTTGTTTACTCTTCTTTTTCTTCTTTCTCCTTCTCCTCCCTTCTACTCTCTTTTCAAGACAGGAAGGACCCGGAGCCTTCATTTTTTTCATCAGTACTTCAGGCTGTGTTCCTCCTCCCCTTCTCACTGGCTTCCCCTGCCACTCAATTTGCTCCTGCACTCACTCCTCTGTCTTACTCCCACTGCTGTCAGCTGGCGCATGAGGAGAAATGCAAGCACATTGCAATATTAATCTCAGCAAAACATAACTAGAGAGGAAATTTTGCTGCTCTGTTGCAAATAGCATATGGTACCTCCCCAAAGCCAAAAGAAATGATTTTTTAATCATCTGCTGTTCAGGATTATCCACGCTCCCTTTCCTCGGCGTGGATAATTGAGGGTTGGCCGTATTTGGATTTCAAAGCAGTTTGGACTTCATTGAAATCCAAGGCTCCCAGTTTGCACCCCACACTCAGCGGGCATTCGTGCCTGTAATTAAATTGATCTGTGAGAGGAGGGCCACAGAGGTACCTCTGACGTGAGTGGTTACCAGAGAAAAGACGATTGGCATTTTTATGTTGCTCACGTGGAACCAAAATAATAGCAACTGCTCTCCTTCAGGAGAGAGGCCCTTTGTACTCTGGATCTGGTGTTATTTTCTCTAAACATTTCAGTGTGCTCTCCAGGAGGAAAAAAAAAAAGCCCTTGGTGAACTTGCCACCTTTTAGGAGGAATTTACTATGGTACCTGCTGGGTTTCTGTGATGCGAACAGAAATGTGAGAGATGATTTGTTTTTAAGATAGGCAACAATTGGCCAACATGTGTATGTAGACACAGATACACATAGATACATAGACTGGGAGCTGAAATGCTGAATAAAGGGAAATCTCTATATAGCATGGCTAGAAAATATGTGTGTTCTCTGCATTTTGTGTGTAAGAAGGAAAGATGGGCAGCCTCTTCTAGGCCACATGGGGCTCAAGGAGCAGGAGGTGTGTTGTTTCAGAGTTTTCCCTGGGTACAGGGGATGGGACGGGAGGGGAAAAATAAGAACCTGGGAGTCAACCCTGCACTTGGCTGTGTTTGCCACCTAGAGAAGAAGCAAGGAAATGTTAGGAATGACGAGATAGGAACACGCACAAAGGGAGCACTCGAGGACGTCCTCAGCAGCTACGGAGGCTCCACACAACATTGGGCTGAGGGCTGAGATGAGGAGGCCCAGGAACAAGGTTGATCGAGTGCTCAAGGCCAGCAGTGTGTTCTGTGGCTGTCCGGGAAGGGGGCTGCGCTGTTGGGCAGAATGACACAGGAAGGTCGGAGCACGACTGTGCCCCTTCCCGGTGCCCATCTTTGGAGGGTGCGTTGACTGAAGACCCCTGGGCACTTGCAGCAGTTATCCTCCTTGTTGGCAAGGGTGCCCTCCCAGTGGCCAGCAGCCACAGAGAGCGTTATCCCGAAGCCCACTGCCTGCACCAACGCACAGGGGCAGCCCCCACACTCCTGTTTGAGGTCAGAAGCAGGAAACCGTGCGTGTGTGTGCGTGTGTGTGTGTGGTGCCCCACCCCTTCTTTATTAAAGTCCATACTAAGGAGTCAGGACCATAGGACCAAATCACAGGACACCAGCCTCACCTCCATCCTCTCCCCACCGCACCACTCCTCCGGGGCCACGTTCCTCTTTGTTTTGCTGGCTGGCATCCGCTGGCCCATTAGAATCTTCGATCAAGTGCTCAGGGCCAGCAGTGCGTCCTGTGGTCAGGCCTCCCTCCCCTGTGGACCTCGGACCCGCTCCCCATTTCCCTGCTTCACACCAGAGGAACTGCGCTTCCTGCCTGTATCTTCCGTCAAGACTCCCTGCACTCTCAGGGAGCTCATTACTGAATATTTATGCACCCTGCCTGTGCCCTCAGCACCACACAGACGCTGAGAGACAGCAGCCCTGCACTGCCAGCTGGCTCACCACTGAAATGAGTGTGAGGAAAGACAGCCATCCAAGGCATCGCTGCCCTGCCCTCCCCAGAGAGGACAGCCGGGCCATTTTCATGATTAAACCCACTAACCACTCCTCCCGACCTCTGTGTTGGCTTCTTCTGACCACCGTGGTTACTGATTAAAAAGACGCTGGATTATTTTTCTTAGAAGAAAATTAAAACCGTGGGATGGGTGATGGGGAGAGAAAGAATGAGAGAGAGCCCTTGGCTGCGATGCCCTTGGTGAGAACCATAGATGACTCAGTTCTTCTCCACCCTCGCAAGACCCAGCCCCTCCTCCCCCCCCCCCATGTCCCCATCACCCCTGAGGCAGCCCAGCGGGCATGTGCCTACACACCCAGTAAGTGTGCCTATCTTGGGGGCAGAGTCACCCTGGCCCTGCTCTCACTGAGCATGTGTCAATTCCTCCTGAGTGTCAGGGGCTGTGCTGGGTCCTGAGTGCAATAGCAAGGTGTCCCCGGCTCCCTTTCCTGCAGGAGGCTGGCCCCGGCTCCCCTCAAGTGTGTGGGGGAGGGTTTCAGGCAGCCCGTCTCTGGCTGTTCCATCCTGCAGAACAGCCCATGCATCTTGCTTTACAGACTAGAGAACCACAGCTCTGCTCAAAAGCTAACGTGTGTCCCTCTGGCACAAGAGCAATGAACTGTCCGCTGGCAGCTCTCCCAGCAGGAATGAAAAGTCTACGCTTCACATGAAGTTTCCTCTAAAAAATAAATAACACAAATAAGGCACACCCTAGTGTTTTCCATCTGTGTGCCTGCCTCTCGTTGGCCTGGACTCGACTCTCGTTGGAGGTGCTGATGAAACGCATAGGGGTGTCTCAAGGATTTTTATCTGGGGGACCTTGGGGGGGCATTATGGTTGAGGGCAGCCCTGTTTATTGAGCATACTTCATCTGAGAGATGCTGATGGGGACTGCAGGAGGGCTAAACCCTCTCCTATCACCCCCACCAGTCCGTGGCAGTACCCTTTGTTCGTGAATGAAGCCAGCCCTGGGAACCGCAAAAGCTGCATCCTGGCTCCAGCTCTCAGCAGCTGAGGGACTTTGCACCATCCCAGAATTGTTCAAAGCCTCAGGATTCTCACCTGTTGTTAAGAGATTGGGGTCGGACCACTTCTCTAAAACCCTTCATTGTGATTCTGGGGCTTGGAGGAAGGAAACAAGACTGAAGATACAGTCCCCAACCCAGAAAAAGCTAATGATGGTCAGAATATAGCTCCAAAAGAAAAGAAAAAAAAACCTGCATGAAACTACTACAAATGGTCAAAGCATGGAAAGTTCATGCTTTTTGTCCCCCAGAATCTACCCTCACGACTTCAGGCACCAGCCTCTAATCTCCATGTGAGAAGGTTACAAGGTTCTGCTTCCAGGGATGGAACCCATAGCTTAAAATACTCCCAAGTCTTGCCACTTCTTACCAGTTCTATGCCACCCCCTTGTCCCAGACACTTGTCTATCCCTGCTTCCGCCAGCCCTCTCCACACTGCAGGGGGTTGTTTTATTTGTGTGTCTCTTTAAAATTGAGATATAATTACAACATGTCGTTTGATACATTTATATATTGTAATATGTTACTATAGTTGCATTAGCACCTTTATCATGTTACATATTTATCATTTCTTTTTTGAGTTGAGAGCAGTTCAGATCTAGTCTCTTCATAACTTTGAAGTTAATCATCAGTATTGTCGACAATAATCACTATGTTGTACGTTAGATCTCCAGAACTTATTTACCTGCTAGTTGTAAATTTGTATCCTTAAAGCATATCTCTCTAATTCCCCCATTTCCCAGTCACTGGTAATCACCATTCTAGTCTGTTTTTACAAGTTTAGATTTTTAAAAATTTCACATATGCAATCATACAGTATGCTGTTCACTATCTGACTTATCTCATTTAGCACAATGCCTTGAAGGTCCATCCGTGTCCTTGCAAATGCAGCATTTCCTTCTTTCTCGTGGCTATATGATATTCCGTTGTAAATATACCGATTTTCTTTATTCATTCATCCATTGACGGGTCTTCAGATTGTTTCCATAGTCTGGCTATTGTGAATTATACTGCAGTGAACATGGGGGTGCACATATCCATTCAAGATACTGATTTTATTTCCTTTGGATACACACCCAGAAGTGGGATTGCCGAATCATGGTAGTTCAATTTTTAACTTTTTGAAGAACCTCCAAACTGTTTTCCATCATGGCGGCCACAATTTACATTCCCACTAACAGTGCACAAGGGCTCTCTTTTCTCCACGTCTTTGCCAACAATATTACCTCTTGTCTTTTTGATGACAGCCATTCTAACAGGTGTGATGTGATGCCTTATTTTAGATTTGATTTGCATTTCTCTAATGCTTAATGATGTTGAGCACCTTTTCACACACCTGTTGGCCATTTGTATGTGGACATATTTTTCAAACATAACTCGTGTTGTGTCTCTGCCCTTTTGGAAAGACTCCAGACTTGTCACCATGGTCAGAAGCCTGCAGAGCCCAGTATAGCGTGGCTCTGCCCCTTCTCTCCCCCTCTCCCACTGCACTCCGCTCAGTCCATGAGACTCTGGCTATATGGGTCTTTGTGGCTCTTCCTTAATAAGCCTGGCTTATTCTGCCTCCGAGCCTTTGCACCTGCTCCCGACGCCCAGCATGTTCTATACCCAGATCTTCACGCAGCCTCTATTCTCATTTCATTCAGACCTCTACTCAAATGTCATTTCCTAAGAGAGGACTTCTCTGACCATCTTCTCTAAAGCAGCACTCCACCCCCACCCCACTTCACTCTCTACCTTCTTATTGTTGTTGTTGTTGTTTTTATAGCTGTCATCATTTCCCAATTTTGTATCATTTTACACAATGTACTTGTTTGTTTTCCGTGTCTCTTACTGGGAAGAAAGCCCCAACAGGGTAGGGGTCTGATCTATCTTATCCCTACTATGTCCCCAGAATATACAATAGTGCCTGGCAGGATGGCAGGTGCTCACACTTGGTGAGTGGGTGAGGAAACGAGTAAAGTGTATTCACGCATTCAATGTCCCTGCCACTTTGGTTGGTTCAGGGGTGGGCAGGTGACGTAACCTGGTGTGGGCAGACTGAATCTGATGAATGCCAGGATGCCAAGTCGCAGGCACATGTTTTTCTCTGCTTCCCTGAGTGTTGTAATGGTGAGAGGCTGAGGCCAGAGCTGCCAAATGTATCCAGGAACAGGGTCTCCCCAGGGGAAGAAAGACCAAGGCGCAAACCTGGTGGTATCCTTAGAGCCCTGAATGAAGCCATGCCTGAAACCAGAACTTTCTATGGACTTTTTTAGTCATCAGCCAATACATTTCGTAAGCATTGTGTAGTTAATCCTCCACAACACCAGAGTATCTCTGCTTCCCCACATTTTCCAGATGACAAAATAAGGAAAACGTTTGAATGACTTAGTTGAGGTCACACAGTCAGGTTAGGGCTCCTCTTCATATCTTCTGACCACGATGCCATGTGGGGTGTTCCGCCCATTGCCTCAAAGGGCCCTTCTGCAGGGAAGGTGGCAACCTTCCTGACATGACAGAGCCTGAACGGGGATGGGGTAGGATTAGCCTCAAAGTGAAACATTCTGGTATTGTGTTCATTCTGTTTATACAGGACTTTTCTTCAAAACACTCCACCTGCTTTTGCAAATAACTATTACAAAGCTTTTCTGCAGCAAGTCTAGAGGAGACAAGTCAAACAATGGCAACAGATGTTCTCCAGCCTTAGAAACCAGTGAGTGCCCACCCTTATCAGCTGACAGGGTACGGGATTAACAGTACAGGCCTCAGTGGTTTTTCTGGTAAAGTAACACAGCACATCACAGATGTTTAATCCTCATTATCCATCAGCCCCACCAACAGCATATAAGATTACAAAACTCTTCATGTTTTGAACAGTGACAAATGTGTGGCCCTCAGCCCTTGCAGGCTCTCCTACGAAATCCACTGAGGAGGGCGTTACAAGGCTGTTCTCACAGTCTTAGGTGCCTGGCTGGTCCTGCTCCAGGAAGAGCTTCATTCCTCAGAGCTGGGCTGACACTATGTGTATCCTGAGGCCTCCTCCCTCCTAGGCCTGTGGTCTGTCCAGGAGCTGCCTGCTGGCTGCCAGAATGGCTGTTCTTGGGAAGGGTTCTGCGGGGAAATATCTCAGCCACGTGTTCTCACATATGCCAAAGGCTGCCAAACAGCATCCAGTGAGGGGTGTGCTGGAGATGGTGCCTGGGCTTCCCTGTCAAGCCCCCAGGCTCTTAACGAGGGGTGGGACCTGGGTTAATGACCTACAGTGGCTCCCACTTTCCCTCCCATTGAGACCAGCGTGTCCCTTCCCATGGCCTTTCTGCCACTCAGACCCAAGGCAGACCTCAACCCAGATATTCAAAGAACCCCACGTAGGTGCCGGTACCCATCTCGGCATAGGATCCTGCAGGAGGAGGGCTGGGAAACCAGGCAGCAGGGAGTCCAAATTCAACTAGAAAAGATAAGACAATTTTCATCTGGACCCAACTATTGACTTCCTCAGGCAATTCTCAGAAAACTAGAACTGGGACAGAGAAATGACAGTTCTTTTCTGCCTTTGGACAAAATCTGCTAAGCTTATACTAAATGACCATCTGGCTCCAGACCCCTCAGGGTCAGATGATTCCCATAAATCCATAGTTTTCCCGCAGAGAAGTGCATGGGAATCAGGGAGGGGATTGAGCTCTGTCCTCGGAGATCTGGGTTCCACAAGTCTGGGACAGGATCATTACACACGTTTCCCTTCCCTCACCCCGAAGCCTTAAGTTTCATAGACATAAAGAAAAGATAGCAAGAAACTTGAGAGGGGATCTCTGTTGGTAGGGAAGACAGTCTCACCTGGCAGCAACCATTAGCTAGAGGGTTTTAGCTAAAGATCAGCAGCTGTCACATGCTCAGTGCCAAGTGGAGCAAGGGACTGGCAACTGTCCCACCTTCTTTATTCTCCCCTTCACTGGAGAGACATCACTCGACATCGAGAATCATGAATCTCCTCATAACTTGCCTCTAGGACAGTCGGGTTCTTGCCATCTGAGGAACAAAGGCAATGCCTGGTGGCCATAGGGTACAACTCAGCAGAAGCCTGGCAAGTGGAAGCCATCCCAGAACCAGAGGGACTCAACTCTCCTAAAGGGATGCTTCTCCCAGCCCTGATGGGGACAGGGGCAGGGTGGATGTCTTTGGGAACTGCCTGGCCATAGTTCAGCAGGAAGCAAGCTGTGTGCATTTATTCGTGGAGAAGATCACACTTCGTTTTTGATTTAGCTGGTCTCCAAGCAGTGGCTGTCCCCACTCTAGAAGGTTGTGGTGGCTTGCTCTGCAGCCATACTAGGACATATGTGGCCATGATGCTGTGTCTACTGTCAACAACAGCAGACACTTTCTAAGTACTGTTCTAAACACACGTTATTAATTTATTAATCCCTATTATGACTTTATCAAGTAAGTACTAAAATTATCCCACTTTATAGATGACTGAAGCACAGATAGGTTGGGTAACTTGTCTGAGATCACATGGCACACCGTGGAGGAGCTGGAAAGTGGACCCAGGTGTTCTGACCTTCAAAGTTCTCCATAGTTTGAATATGAAGACGGGGCGCACCAGATGGGTCTAGAATTCTGTCAAGTCGACATCCAGGGACCCATCCAACCAGAGGGAAGCGGCAACAAAGGCACCATCTGCCCAATAGGATGGTTGGAGTTGGTGTAGTCTTGGCCCTTGGGATCAAGGTTTTTGTAGCTAATGCCATAGATAGATGATTGGGTGACATAAAAAACCATCAGAGTGTCCCAGACAGGTGTGGCTGGTGAAGCAAGGAAGAGGCAGCAGCCACAGACCCTGAAAGGGCTGGGGAGACTCCAGCTTCTGCTTTCCCCACACACAAGTTCTATTCTCAGGAAAAAAAAAATCAGAACTAAGCTCCAAAGAGTCTGCCTTAGTCCACTCGCTTCAGATCGTGTCCAAAGCAGCCGTGTGGTCCTGGAGGACTCATGGCTCCCTCTCTCCTTTTACCTCAGCCAGGCATCTACCCGCCAGGCATCGGAACCACAGAGGAGAAACCAGAGCCTGCCTCGTGTAGCTGTAGCTGGTATTGTCTCCGTGTGTAATTTGTAAGCTACCTACCTGCTCTTCCTGTAGGTCTGCCCACCAGATCCCTCCCCTGCATACGTTAGTAAGGGAAATTGGCTGAATGCATTGTTAGGAGTCACCACTCCTGCCACGTCTGGTGGGTGAGTGAAAGATGCTGAATGGTTCTGCTGAACAAAAGAACAAAGGCTTGTGGGTGAAGCAGAGAACAGTTAGAAGCAGAGAGCAGGGAGCCAGAGTTCAGAGACTGTCGGCAGAGGCTGAGCAGATGGGGGACACAGCTGCTCCCTTGAGGGGGTTACAGGGCAGTTGGTAAGAAAACAACCTGGCCTGGGGACGTGGGTGGCTCAGTCTGTTAAGCCTCCAACTTTGGCTAAGGTCATTGACTTATGGTTCATAAGCTTGAACTCCGTGTTGGGCTCTGTGCTGACAGCTCAGAGCCTGGAGCCTGCTTCAGATTCTGTACCGCCACCTCCCCACCCCCGCCCCTCCTCCACTCGCTCTCTCTTGCGTGCTCGCTCTCTCTCTCTCTCTCTCTCTCTCAAAAATAAATAAATATTTTTTAAAAAATTGAAATATCTATCACAGATAAAAGGATTACATTACAATTTGTTTTTATGCCTATTTTCATCTGCTTTATTCTTTTTTTAGCTTTCTTCTTTGTAATTTCTTATTAATCAAAATTTGAGAATATGTGAATTAAAGACTTGATTGATATGTAGAATTCAGAGAATGTCAGGACTGCTCTAATTTTCTGTTTTTACTAAAAGTTCTGAATGAATTAAAAATAGAGTAAAAATGAAAAATACACAAACATGAAAGAAAATTAAAAAATAAAAAAGACAACCTGGCCCATGGGGTACTGCAGAGTGGAAGTAGGAAAATAGGAACTTCTTGGGAACCAATGCCAGGACTTGAGGTAGAAATAGGTGGCCTTAATCAACTGAGCAAGGATTCCATAACCTGGGGACAAAACTCCAAGGAAGAGCTGTATCCTGGACTGACAAAGCCATAGTTCATATAACACTGTGGCTTTAACGGTTAATCTCCACGGGGACTAGCCCTGAGGGACAAACACATACCTGAATTGGCTTTCACTGAGGAAAAGGAGGTAAGAGAAAAATGGAAGGCAACATTTCTGAGGCCCCATCTCAAATGCAGGCATTCTCAGAATGCCTCTAAAAACTAGAGTAGGAATCAGAAGACCACCTACTGGCTGGGAGATGCAACATGTCTGTATGTGGCCTCATTCTGTTCCCAAAGTTGCCCAAAATGCAGTAGCACTGTCCAATAGAACTTCCTGCAATGACAGAAATGTTTTTTGTGCCGCCCAGGACAGTAGCCACCAGTCACATGTGATATTGAACACTTAAAATGTAACTAGTATGACTTAGGAGTTGAATTTTCCATTTTCGTTACTTTTAATTTTAAATTAAGTAGCCACATGTGACTAGTGGCTACCATAATAGATAACGCAGCCCTAGACGGTAGCTTCATAAAGGCTGAGACAGAAGTTTCTGCTTCCTCCACATCTCACCACAGCCAGGAGTGAAGCATGGGGCCCTTGGCAAGTCCTTCGTAAATGCATCTGACCGATTGACTGAGTGATCCCAGTTTGCACAGAATCATGAATAGACCTGTCCAGCAAAGGTGACATAAGTGACCCCTCACTGCTGTGTGGTATAATGGAGAAAAATAGAATTAATCTGGGCCCTGAGAGTGAAGTGCTGCTTGCTCCCCTCTCTGCTGCAATGGATTGCTTCATTATCCAGGTCATTATCAAGTCTGTCCCTGCCTGGGTTTGCGTGGGTGCCTGTTAATTGTTTGTATAAATAAGAATAGCTCTAGAAAGGGGAGCAGAACTGCCCCTCCTCATCTTCCTGGCTCCTGGTCCTGCCTTCTGACTCTTCCTCCTCCTGGTCTCCTGCTCATTTGGGCACCTGCTGAGAGCAAGCAGCTCTTGAAAAGGGGAGGGGGGAAAAAACCCTCCAGGAGCTGAGCAGACTGAATACACTCTCGCTTGACAGCTGAGAGAATCACCCCTTCTACCTGTGTGTTCAGAAAACACCACCACTGACACTCTCTCAGGAATAACAATAGTCCTGGTGAATGAGGCCCTTTTTTCTCAGAGCTGAACGTTTCCATGGGTGCACAGTACCTCTCTCTCTCTCCTCTAGGAAAAGCCACAGCTCACAGCTCCATGGTCTTCCAAGTACATGCCATACCTTTCTTCCTATTGTCTTCGAGACGATCAAAACTCGACCATCTTTAAATCGGACCCAGAGTGTTTAGATCTGGGGGTTATCTTTCAGCTGGCGTGGGGTAGCTTATTTATAAAAGCTCCCCCTCTTCTGATCTGAGCCTTGAAGCTTCATTTGCAAATGAACTCTCTTCTCAGGGTCTTTATTACGGTGTGTGCACCACCTAGAGGCCATTGTCTTGAATTGAGCCTCAGTTCCAGCCACCAACCTGTTGTATCTTTTTCCTTCCTGTTTCATTTTTCATGTTTCATTTTCAGAAAACCTATCTTTACTGAGTAGACCCCATTCTGCTTCTATCTTTTCAAAACTGGCTTTCTGCTCACAGAGCTCTCACCCTCAAGGAGACCGTATAACCACAGAGTCATTCCAATACTTTCTAGCCTCTGTCAAAGGAATATAATTTTTCAGACTGTCTTAAGACTTAAGAAAGAGGGGTGCCTGGGTGGCTCAGTCGGTTAAGCATCTGTTGATTTCACCTCATGTCATGATCCCAGGGTTCATGAGTTCCAGCCCCACGTCGGGTTCTGTGCTGGCAGTGCGGAGCCTGCTTGGGATTCTCTCTCTCCCTCTCTCTTTGCCCCTCCCCTGCAGTCTCTCGCTCACAAAATAAATAAACATTAAAAAAAAAAAAGACTTAAGAAAGATGCTTGAAAGAGGAGCCTGGTGGCTTGGTTGGTTGAGCATCTGACTTTGGCTCAGGTCATGATCTCATGGTTCATGAGTTCGAGCCCTACATCAGGCTCGCTGCTGTCAGCGCAGAGCCCGCTTTGGATCCTCTGTATCCTTCTGTCTCTGCCCACCCCCCATCTCTCAAAAATAAGTAAACATTTAAAAAAGAAGATGCTTTAGAGAGACAAGAGACTTCTTGCACACATCCCAAACTTACAGGAGCTCTCTCAGTGCTGCAGTCTGGTGGGATTCTTCTGTGGGGTCCCAATGGCCAGGACTGAAATTCCAATCCATCTTATCCTTCCTCCTGTGACTGCATTTCTGCCACCACAGATGGGTGTCCCCAGGGATGGACACCAAGTTAGGGGAACTGATACCAAATGTTTTACTGGTGCCATTGCTGTTTGTTTTGTTTTATTGTGGTAAAATATGCATAATGCAAGATTTGACATTTAACCATGTTTTCATGTACAGCGTATTAAGTACATGCGCAGTGCTGTGCAACCATTACTGCTATTTATTTCCGGAGCTTTCTTGTCATTTCCAACCAGAACTCCATACCCATTAAACAATAACTCCCCTTTCCTCCCTCCAGCCCCTGGTAACCTCTGTTCTATTTTCTGTCTCTATGATAATTTGCCTATTCTAGGTAATGGAACCATATAATTTTTGTCCTTTTGTGTCTAGCTTAGCCAAATATTTTTAGTTGTGGCTGGTTTACTTGGGCTATAGACGCCTGGCTTTCTCTTTTGTTTTCCCTGGAGTAGAGATTTGAATGAAGTCAGCAAAATGAACTTCAACCTTGCCCTTGAGCCACTGCCAGCCCTAGCTGTGCTCTCTGGCTGGGTGTGCCTCTGAACCTTGCTGGGGTGTTGAGGAAAGGGGGAGCCACAGCTCCAATCTCTCAAAACAAACAAGGAAGCATCCATTGTTTGGGGGCTTAGAGGAATCAGGCCTTGGCTGGCATTTCCTGGCCTGGTTTGAAAGGGATCCTGAGCAGGCTGTCACTGTGAAATCTGACGGGAGGGGCTACCACTCCTGAGCCTGTGGGGAACCAGAGATCTGACCCTGGAGGTCTGGGCCAGACAAGGCAAGAGGCAGCCCCGAGTGTCTGGACATGTTTGTGGGGTGCTTTATGGGTTTATGTGTATGGGGATAACCTGAGGATTCAAGGGGATGCTCTCTACGCTTCTTCCTTCCCCCATTCTACAGAGAACTGACGGTGTACTACTTCACGGTCATTTTATTGCACGAACAGAGTGGACCCTTTTATAGAAATGGCTATTGCTATATGTGTAGGTTTCAGTTATTTTTATATTATGAAACAGTAATTCTGAAAATGTCACTTCCCGGGGAGAGGGGGATCGCAGCACCGGAGTGAGTCATCGTAATAGTAACAACTAACATTTATATAGCATTTAATGGTTTTAAAGCACTGTTCACAGACATGATCTCATTTCTCATCTCAAGAACATAAGAAGGTAGGGAGAGTTTATAAGTGGGATGCCTCATGTCTTGGTTTTAAGGCAATGGTGATCATCTTGGATCTGAAAATGGGTTTCAAACCAAAGATATCTCCTTGGCTGAAAACTGAGACTGAACAGGAGATCCTCTCAGGAATGAGAGCTGGACATAAGAAAAATGCACGTTTGACTAGGAATTTTAGCAGATTTGGGATGTGCAGGACACAGGCTCCTGAAGCTAACATCTAAGCCAAGGTTTTTAGTCAGTAAGTGGGAAATGTGGAGTTAAAGAGCATTAATTTCATTCTTTGCAGGACTTTCAGAGCCTTTGGTTCTGTGCATTGTGAACTCCTAAGGAGGGCTAGAGTATATAATGTTTCTCACACATATTTGGTAATGGAATGGCTATCACAGTTTGAGACTAATGTTCCTGAAGACAAACCTTAGAAATACAGACTGGGGCACCTGAGTAGCTCAGTCAGTTAAGCATCCAACTCTTGATGTCGGCTCAGGTCATGATCTCAGGGTTTGTGAGATCGAGCCCTGAGTCAGGCTCTGTACTGACAGTGTGGAGCCTGCTTGGGAATCTCTCTCTTCCTCTCTCTCTGCCCTTCCCCTGCTTGTGTGTGCTCTCTCTCTCAAATAACGAGAGAGAGAGAGAGAGAGAGAAAGAAAGAGAAAGAAAGAGAGAGAAAGAGAGAGAAAGAAAGAGAAAGAAAGAAAGAAAGAAAGAAAGAAAGAAAGAAAGAAAGAAAGAAGAAAGAAAGAGTGACTAAAAAGAGTGGATCCCTGGGCCCTAGGTGAGACTAGGACCAGCAAAAGGTAGAAGCAAAATGCTCTCCAGAGAGGTAAAGAAGGCTGAAGGTCTAAGTAGAATGGTTGGAAGCCCAGAGAAGGAGCAAAGAACGGGAGGGAACTTACTCTTGGGGTGAGCGCAGATCAAGACTGGAGGCACAATGTCCTCTAGAACCTCCATGGCAATCTGGTCCATTGGAGGGTGGTCAGTGCAGCACCCACCTATCTATCCCCACCAGGATGACAGCAATGGGATGAGGGAAAGCCCACATCCCTCAAGTTCATGCGGAGTCCCTCACGCCGGTCAAACACGTTCCTATGGGAATTCAAGGGCACTGCACAACACTTATTCCTATGGGACTGCACTCAAAAGGAGCCATCAACACAGGCTTGGAAACCCCTCAGTCATGCTTTCTGGATGACACATTTATTTGCATTGAGTTTAATTTTGATCATGTGTAAACACAGAGGTAGTTGAGATTTTGCTTCCCCAGTTCTCTTAGGTCAGAGTCCTAGTAACAGCTGCCCCTTGAGGTGCTTTCAGGGAGCCAAATGCTGCAGTGAGCGTTCCATGCCCAAGTTCTTACCTGACTCTCACAAAAATCCTCTGGGAGAGGTTTCGTTACTTTCTTCATTTTACAGATGAGGAAACTACGTCTTAGAAATGTTGGGTGACTTGTTGGTCATACAGACAATAGGTGATAGAGCCCGGATGTTAACCCAGGTAATCTAGAGGCTCCACGCTTCACTATAAAGTTTCACTGCCTCCAATTATGTAGAAGATTATTCATTGCCCCACCTTCCTATTTATTCTCCTGGTCTACCTTTCCAGAAGAAACTGTTTTATTCCAGAAGGCCAAGACTATATTCCCCAGCCTCCCTTTTAGCTCCCATCTCATTAGTATGTTAATGCCTCCCATCTCATTAGTATGTTAATGAGATGTAAGCAGAGGTTGTAGGCTGTAGCTTCTGGGGAGGCTACTTAGAAGACTATACTGTTTAAAATAAAAAAAAAAGAAGAAGAAGACTATACTGTTGCCAGACACACCCTGTTCTGCTTTTTCTGCTTCCTCTTGCCTAAAAACTTGGAGGTGATAGGTGTGGGTTACAGCAGCCATCCTGGACCATAGGGTTCCAAAGGATGGACATCACTTGTTTTTTTTTTGTTTTTTGTTTTCAACTTTTTTAATTTAATTTTTTATTTTTTAAAATTTATATCCAAATTAGCATATAGTGCAACAATGATTTCAGGAGTAGATTCCTTAGTGCCCCTTACCCATTTAGCCCATCCCCCCCTCCCACAACCCCTCCTGTAACCCTCAGTTTGTTCTCCATATTTATGAGTCTCTTCTGTTTTGTCCCCCTCCCTGTTTATATATTATTTTTGTTTCCCTTCCCTTATGTTCATCTGTTTTGTCTCTTAAAGTCCTCATATGAGTGAAGTCATATGATTGTTGTCTTTCTCTGCCTAATTTCACTTAGCATAATCCCCTCCAGTTCCATCCACGTAGTTGCAAGTGGCAAGATTTCATTCTTTTTGATTGCCGAATATATACCACATTTTCTTTATCCATTCATCCATCAATGGACATTTGGGCTCTTTCCATACTTTGGCTATTGTTGATAGTGCTGCTATAAACATGGGGGTGCATGTGTCCCTTCGAAACAGCACACCTCTATCCTGTGGATAAATGCCTAGTAGTGCAATTGCTGTGTCGTAGGGTAGTTCTATTTTTAGTTTTTTGAGGAACCTCCATACTGTTTTCCAGAGTGGCTGCACCAGCTTGCATTCCCAGGACGTGACTTGTTAAGGATGATAAAGCAGGAAGGCAAAAATTCCTGCCCATCATGGAACCGACACACCCAGTATGGGCTGCATAAATAAATTAGCCTCTATTGTATTGAAACCACTTTTTTGGGGGGTTTCTGTTCTTTAAAGATGAAGCTGGTCCTATCAGATACAACAAGAGGTATTTCAAATTGCGTCCTGGTCTTAATTTCTAACTGCCTGCCCCATCAATGAACAATTTCCTCCATTTAAACCATGTTTCCCTTCCACCCCTCATTCCCTAGGGAAGTGTGTTTCCTCCCTGTCTGACTCTAGTCTTAAGTCTCAGTGACCTTTCCCATATCCATGCAGCCTCTCCCTTTCTAAATCTAGCAATTAATACTGTAATCACACATTTAGGCCTTGTATTTTTTTCAGCACCACTGAAAAAATTGTATTAGGAATGTTTTATACTAACAACTGTTTGGGGAGACACATGGTTTGGTGTAAAAAGCACTGACCTGGCAGAAGGATAAGGGGGTGACTCTGCCCTTCACAAGCTGCAAGGTTGTAAGGGAGAACCAGTAGGTGATCTCTTCCTCGACATGAGCTGAGACCCCCTGACTCAGCCAGTAATGACTTTTCCACTTTATGGGAAGCAGATGGGATTTTAATGAACTGTGACGGTTGTCTATTTTCTTTAAGCAACATACACAGAGATCTATGCGCCCCTTCCAGGAGATAGCATGCATAGTCACAAAAAGGAAGGTAACATTTGCAAATTCCTACTTAAACCTTTTCCTTTAGAAATCATGCTTCTGTGTTTTTTATTTCCTCCAAATAAAAAAGGAGACCCAGCCCATGTGTTTTCTAGAAGAAGTAAGAGTCATGATTGACTAGCACCACAATGCCACTTTTTTTTTTTCCCCTGAAGGAAACAAAACCAATGGATGATTGGAAGAAAACAAAAAAAGCCAAAAAAAAAATCATTTCTTGATACAGCAGAGATGAGGATACTCTTAGCAGGGCAGAGGGGGAGGGAATAGAGTTTGGACAGAGCAGTGGAGGTCTCCTTGGATGGCTGGCAACATTCCCCCTTTTAGCAAACTCACTTGTGAGTTTTCACCATATAGTAATTTATGAAGCTACACATTTGTTTTATGCAATTTTCTGGTACTCATATCACATTTGAGAAACGGTTAAAAAGGGGCAGGATGGACAGGTTACACCTTCCCACTGGAACTGTTTCCTAGTCATGTTTACCTGCAGATAGCTGCAGAATTGTTTCTGCCCCACACCCCCATCACTTTGGAAGCAGTGCCAGCTTCATAAGAATCCTATTTCTGCAGAGAGATGTAATAGTAATAATTGCTCTCACTTCCTAAGCACCTACTTCAACTAGTTACAGTTGAAAGACTATTGTATATGTATATATATTTTCTCTTCTAGTCCTTAGAGCAACCCCATGAGACCAATGCTTTCATTATCCTCTTCCCACAGATGAGGACACTGAGGCACAGACGTTGAGGAACTTGTAGTTATAAGTGTTCAGATCAGAATTTGAATGCAGGCAGTCTGAATTTTTCCTACCACCCATTTGACTGGGGGCAGCGGGGAGGAGTGAGGAGCAAAACGATTATGGCTACTGTCTGTCTCTGGGTATCTTGCATTTCCATTTGATTAATAAAATGTGGCCTGGCCAAAGAGGAAAGACAGTCCTAATCTGCCAGGCCCTTGAACAGTTGGCTTCAGCCAATTTGGTTGTGCCAACAAGTAGGCACAAGCTCCTGTCCCCTTCTGAGTGCGACGTGCTCTAGTCACCAACCATCCCTTTCCCAGGACCAAGAGGTTTCCTTACATACAGGAATTTTGATGCTAAAAACTGGCAAAGTTTCAAGGACCTAAAGGGGTCCCTGTATTTGGAGCCTGCAGGGACAGTCTCCCTCAGAACAAAGCTCAGGTGACAACTGGGTCCTTATGATACGTCTGTGAGCCACAAACCCCCCCATCAGGGAGCACACCAAGAAGCAGTAAATCTGGCCACTCAGAGCCCGGCTACGCAAGGGGCTGCCTCGGATTGAGTCCGCTTTCTAATGCAGGAAGCAGAATTAATTCTGACACCTAGAGGAAAAAAAAATCAATGATAGCAATGAATGAGAACAAAATTTACATTTCTTTATATTGGGCCATAAATCCCCCTTGGACTTCCCATCAGTCTAGACCACGTTTAATTCTGTCAGTCACTGTGAGGCAGCACTGTGGTCGTAGCAGACAAGGATTTGTGCACACTGCTATAATCCCTTGCCGTGGAACAGGGCTCAGGGCATCCACAAATGTCACGAGCGCCTCTGCAGCTGACTCGGAGCTGTTAATAGTGTTCGGCTTGCTGTCAGAGAGGATGTGATTCAGTAGAGGCCACACGACTTACCACCAGCATCCTTTTCCTCTGGTTGTGTAATGAAAGGAAAGGCAGACGTGGAATTGCAGAGTCTCAGAGGTGGAAGGGACACAGAAGAGATGGGCAGCCAGGGGCCTGTGGGGCAGGAGATGGTGCTCAGAGGGTAGTGGGGGCAAGTGGGGGAGCGTGGACATTAAAGATGACCACCATGTGACTTAGTTTCATTCATTTTACTTACTATATTCCCTTCAATATTCTTTCAACAAATACTCATCAGGCATTTGCTGAGTATTTATTCCGGGCACTGAGGATTAGTAGTATCATAGACAAAGTTGTGTCCTCATGGAGTTACATTTTGGTGGGGAGCTAACCTTCCGGAGTAGCCTACATCCTAACGCCTGGGTCTCACAGTCTTGCTGCCTTTATTGGCTGTTCATTATAGACTTTATACCCAGAATGCCAACATATTACCTTTAAGGATCTGTTGACAAGGAACCATTTTTAAAGAATGTGCTCAAGAGGAGTGCTTCCCCCCCACCTATATTTCTTTCTCAATGAATATCTCTAAGCCAATCCTAGGACCACCAAAGACAGATGGACAGGTTATACACTGCACCATGTTCTAGGAGACTGTACACTTAGATTACAGCAGCTCCCTCTGGACTTGCACGACCTTAGGTCATACGTCTGCCCACCACCATCTACTTAATGCAGATATCCTATCACCCCACCCTGCCAAGAAATGAAGCCTTCGAACTCATCCACAAAAGAGAGTTCACCCTTCTTGATTTCTAGTCTTGAAATCTTGACCTGTTTCATAGTTTTTTTCTAAGATGCAAACTGGGGCGGGGGTGGGGGGAGGTCTGGGTGGCTCAGTTGGTTAAGCGTCTGACTGTGGCTCAGGTCATGATCTTGTAGTCCATGAGTTCGAGCCCCTCATTGGGCTCTGTGTTGACAGCTCAGAACCTAGAGCCTGTTTCAGATTCTGTGTCTCCTCCCTTGGCCCCTACCCTGCTCACGCTCTGTTTCTCTGTCTCTCAAAAATAAATAAAGATTAAAAAAATTTTTTAATGCAAACTGGTCTTCTTACTCCGTTCCAACTCCTTTAAGGCAGGGACTTTCACACTTTAAAGAAATACATTTTACATTATGACCCAGCCCAACATACACACATGTGTACATATGTACAGTTAAAACCTTCCCCTCAACTACTTACACTGCCTTCTCTTTTCTATTGAGAAAAGTAGGGTGGTTGAGTGTTTAACTATGGGGCCAGACTCACTTCAGTCTCCATTCCTCACTTACTAGCTGTGTGGCCCTATTTGGTTGCTCTGGCTACTATGACAAAGCACCACCAACTGGGTGGCTTAAAACAACAGAAATGTATTCTATCACAGTTCTGAAGGCTACGAGTCCAAAATCAAGTTGCGGCCAGGTTGGTTCATTCCGAGAGCTGTGAGGGAGAATCCCATGCCTCTGTCCCAGCTTCCGATGACGGCTAGCGGCCCTTGGTGTTCCTGGGCTTGTGGACATAGCACTCCGATCTCTGCCGCCATCCTCACGTGGTGTTCTTCCTGGGTCTCGGTCTTCACATGGCCATCTTCTTATAAGGATACCAGTCGTGTTGAAGTAAGGAACCACCCTGCTCCAGTATGACCTTCATCTTAACTAATGACATCTGCAACTACCCTGTTTCTGAATAAGGATACATTCTGGGATGGTGAGAGTCTGCGCTTCACTGTGTCTGTTTTGGGTGAGACGCAATTCCACCTATAACAGACCTTAGGCAAGTGCTTCATCTGCAAAATGGGGATGACAGCAGTACCCACCTGAGGATCATCGAGTCAATAGAGAACACACAAACTCTCAAAACAATGCTTTGAATGTCATAATTACCAGTTAAAGAATTTACCAGTGTTATTTTATCTTTATATGCTCATTTTAAACCACTGTATTGATTTTATACCCACATTTTGAAGGTCATTGCTATAAATATATCTGATCCATTTCTGTCAGAACACAATTCCAACTCCCCCCCCCCCCCCCCCCCCCGCAAAGCTTCCAAGACCTTCAGGATCAGGCCCTGCTAACCACTCAGCTTCCTCCATCCCAGGCTCCCTTCCCACGGTGAACTTCTTTCAGTTATCTAAGCATATCGTCACCGCTTTTGCTCCCAGGGCTTCATGCAAGCTCTCATTCTACTCCTACCCCTAATCATCCAGAAAAATTCTACTTTGTCTCTCAGTTTCCATCAAAGAGCAGCTCCTCTAGGAAGTCTGCCCTGACCACTGATTATGGGTTACTGCCTCACAGTTCCCCCTGCATAGCACTTACACACTATATTGTTAGTGCCAGTTTACTTGTGTGTAACCTCCCCTAACGAGCTCCCTAGGAATGGCATCTTATTAACTACTATATGCTCAACATCAGCTACAGCGCCAGGAAAACACTCTTGGTGGCCTACCAATAGTCATTTCTTCCTTTTTTTTTTTTTTTTTTTTTAACCTAACTGAACCTTAGTTTGTTCTGATATCAACAACCCCACAAGACTAAGTGAACTCTTAGGGATGAATCATGACCGATCTGTCCCAGTGATGGAAACCCATTCACCTTGCCAGGAACTGATTTAGGGATGGGCAAAGTGACCCACTTCTGGTCCATGAGACATGAGGGAAGGTCTGCTGGGATGACTTCTGGGAAACACTCCCAGGAAAATTCCAAGGAGTTGTGTGAAGGAGCCCATTGCTTGTCTGTCTCTAGGTGACTGGTGTGGCAGTTGTCCCGCAGCCATTACAAGAGACACAACAGGACAGATGTGAACCTGCTGAGGATGATAGAACCAAACTGTGGGAGGAATCTTTTGGAGTTCTTGATGGTTTCGTTAAGACTTCACATTAACCATTCTATCTCTGGACTTCTTGAAATGAGATAATACCTTTTCCTTATTGTTGACTGCCCCTTAGGTAAGGTGGTCTGTCACTTGTTGCTAAAAACAACCTGGCTGACACAGGTACTCAGTAAATATTCTTAAAGGCATAAATGATTATGAGCTAAACATGTTAAAGAGAGAGAAGAGAGAAGAGAACTAGAAAGTTGACCATCTTCCAAGGGCGGGCAGGAGAGGACTCTCCTACGTACGTTATGTTAATCCTCAGCAAATTTGTACCCATAGTACTTCTATTCATGTTAGAGGCAAGAAACTGAAGCTGAGAAAAAATTTGTGTCCTACCCAAGGTCACAGAGTCAGTAAGTGCTGAAGCTGGGAATTATTTAATCATTGTTTTATGAGGACTTAGTTCAGCATCTTTAAAAAAAAATGTTTATTTATTTTGAGAGAGACAGTGTACAAGTGGGGAAGGACAGAAGGGGGGAGAGAGGGAGGGAGGGAGAGAGAGAGAGAGAGTGAGTCCCAAGCAGGCTCCATACTCCACAGAGCCCGACACAGGGCTGAATCTCATGACCTACCATGAGATCATGACCTGAGCTGAAATCAAGAGTTGGACACTCAACCAACTGAGCCACCCAGGTGCCCCTTAGTTCAGCATCTTAGTGTAGACTTTTCTTTTTCTCTTTTTTTAGGTTGTTTATTTATTTTGAGAGAGATCGAGCACACACACAGGAGGAGGGACAGAGAGAATGGGAGAGAGAGAATCCCAAGCAGGTTCTGTGCTGTCACCACAGAGCCCAATGCGGGGCTTGATCTCACAAACCATGAGAGCATGACTTGAGCCAAAACCCAGAGTCCAACGCTTAACCAAGCAAGCCAGCCAGGTGCCCCAAGAGACTTTCATTTATAATACAGGATGTTTTTTAATTCCCCCTTTTTTTTTTTCATTTCCACTTACCATTGAATTTTTGCCTGCTAATTTAGAAGTTAAGTATTCTAATTTTGATTTATACTGGTCACTCCTAACTTTTGGCTCAAATTCATGATGTTATTCACCCCTACTAACTTCTCAATCCCATTCCTATCTCTGTCTTCCCCCCAGCTAGTAGGGTGCTTCACCCCTCCTCTGAGAGACAGGCCCAAGGGGCTTTCCAAGCAACACTCCCATGTCACTTGATCTCCTCAACTCCTCTCCTGCGTCCCAGCAAGTTAGTACTGGAGTTTCTCCAGGGTTGCCACAACCCATTTTAGTTTGCCATTTGGCAGGAAGCCCTCCTGTGGGAAATGAATGCCATATATGTTGAATTCCAAAATGCATTCCGCTCATTATCCCGCGTATCACTAGGCCTGCGTAGACACATGCAGCCTACAAGTATGTTCTCCTAGTGATCTTAGAAACAGCAAAACTCATGCGTTCAGCTATCTGCAGCCCTCTTCTCCTCCCCTTGATGAGAATGAGTGACAGCAACAGAGAATGCATTCTTTCCGCCACCCGCCAGAATGTGTGCTTCTTGCAGCCAGCATTTCACAGATGAATGCCGTAGAAAATGCCTTAGCTGCATCCAGGGAATTTCAAGTGCTTTCCTCCTGTTTCTGAAAGAAAACAAACATACAAACAAACAAACAAAAACTGTCCTTTCCGCAGCAAAGCCACAGGCATTGGCCGCGGCGAGGGTCTTGTGAGCTGGAAATCATGTGCCCTCTAGTGGCCATTCGTAGGAAGTCCCCGCCAGATGGTCATTTCCCCCAGAAAAGCAGCAGGGAGTGTGGGAGACAAAAAGACAGAGGGCCTCGGAACACTTAAATAATAAACTTTAATGGTAGGGAGCCACTTGCTTTAGAATCTTACTTAAAATACCAAATACAGGTCTTGGGTGTTACAATGGACATCCGAGCTGTGCACAGATCCTTGGCAGGTTTTATTGAAGCTGCCCTGACATTGGACTCCTAGCCCTGAGCCCCCCATGGGTTTGGATGGCTTCCCAAAGCGAGGGTGCTGAGCTGGAAGAAATCCACTCACCAGAATTCCTCCTGGGAAGGGAGAGCTGTTTCCAGTGGGAAATATTTGTGAAGAAGCTGAAACCTGTGTGGACAAAGTGGTTCTGAGGGTTTGCATTTTCTTGCAGCCTGAGGGAAGGAAGGTGAGAAGGACAAATGGAAGAGTGAGAAAGCCCGATGAGGGAAGGCTGCTCACCCCTCAGTGTGTGAGTGCTCCCGGGGCTCCAGCGCCAGCCACCGTCCCCATCAAGCCTTCTGATGGGTCTCTGCTGCCCACTAGTGTGTGAGGGGGTCTTTCCAGGGAATCTCGAAGGGCTGCTGAGCTCTGCACCAGAGATGGTGTAGAAATAAAAGCAGTGAGCACAGGAGGTGGGCAGGGTTGGGGAGGAGGCCAGAGAATCACAAGGAAGTAAGCCCCAGGGATTCACAGGTATCAGGGGAAGGGACTGGACCATAATTATCTAAATTTAACCAGATCTCTGAGCAGGTTACTATCTAGTAAAGTTGGACAGGCATGAATGTGGTCAAAGCAGATGTTTAGGCTTGGGTTTTCAGCGACAAGTACCAGACGTAGCTGCAACTCCAATCCTAATACCAAAACGTACGTTATAATGACAACAATAAGACACCTTAATCATGGTCCTTGCCAACTCAGAAATGAAGAATGTGACATTTGGGTTCAGGAACAAAGCCTGTGGTCTTAAAACAATGTGGTGAGCTGCTGAAATTTCTTCAGATTTAGTTGTTGTGCTTTTTTTTAATTTGCCAAGGTGGCTGAGGGATGACAAAGACAAACCTAGGTGAGCGACCCGAGGTCCAGAGACTTGTCTCTTGGAACATGACAAATGAGTAACAGATCTAGGACTCAAATCTAGGTCTTTAATTGCAAATCCCACATTCTTCTCATAGCCTGTGTTGCCTCTTCCACACAGAAAGCCCCTTTTTTAAAAAATTTTTAATCTTTATTTATTTTTGAGAGAGAGAGAGAAAGACAGAGCACGAGAAGGGGAGGAGGAGAGAGAGAGGGGGACACAGAATCTGAAGCAGGTTCCAGGCTCCGAGCTGTCAGCACAGAGTCCGACACGGGACTCGAACTCAAGAACCGTGAGATCATGACCTGAGCCAAAGTCAGATGCTTAACCGACTGAGCCACCCAGGTGCCCCCAGAAAGCCCATTTATATTGTTTTTGTTTTTGTTTTTTTTTTATGGTGAAATAGCTCCAGGTGAGAAAAAACCATAGTCAAATCATTCTCTCTGACCTAATCTGCTTTCTTTTCGGACTAGAAAAATCAGTGTTCTAACAGCTCTAGAACTGCTAACACATCTGAGAAATATTTAGCCCTTTGTCTGAGGATGGGACCCAACTGACCACATAAAACCAAAATAAAGCATATATATCTTTCTTGTGTGCCCAAATCTTTCTTGTGTGCCCAGAAACACATTTTGGATTCTTTTCCACCGAGATTCCTTTCCTCCAAAATAATCCCGGTATGTGGCTTCTTAACATATATCATCTTACACATGGACACCTTGAGAGCAGGGTGAGATCTTCTTTATCTTTACTTTCCGGGGCCTAACACCTTTTGGACACCTTTGGTAAATAGGAAGTGGGCAAATGCTTGGACATGGGCAGTGGGAGGAAGAAGTATGCTCCTCCAATTTTTCAGTGGGACACACCAAATGAAAAGAAAGGGCTCAGTCAGGCAGGGGCACACATTCCCCCCGTCACTAGTCAGGAGCACTGCACATCCAAGTCACAGTTTCCCCAGAGTCTTATGTTAATTGTATAATGATTCATTCAAATGCCTCCAAATGCTATTTCCATCCTCTGAACTGACTTGTGCAGGCAGGATAAAGTGAAGACAATTTGGAGTCATTTGCTTTGTTGCCCCAATAAAAGAAAGACTTGGATTTACACAGCCTCTCTTCTCCAAGAGCTCAGCATGCTTGCCCATCTGGTGTCTCATTTGTCTTCGTTTCATCCTTGTGAAAAGCAACAAGGGGTGTGAAGCTGGTGTTAGGTGGACCAGGGCAGGTGAGAGCGTATGTAGGCTTATTCCTGCTTACCGCAAGGGGGAGCCCATGAGCTCCCCCATTCACGCTTTGTAACAGGAGCCGCCTGTTCCTACTGAAGTGGCCAGCCCTGTTCTGCAAGCACCAGAGGATCCCCTCCCCCACGCAATCCCAGCCAAGGCTAACAATGGAGAGAGACAAGCGAAGGCAGAATTGCAATATAGTGTGATAAGGGCAATGCTATGGGGTTGGATCACATGTGGGTGTGGGGAGTCTGGGATGGGCACAAAAGAGAGGGAGTTACTGAAGGGTTTAAAAAGTAAAGCTTCTAAGTGAAATAACTAAAAAGACAGTATTAAACCCTTTTTAATTAGTTAAATTAATTAAATCAATTTCCATTCACCAAAATGACTCCACTTATATGTTTTCTACGCTTGATTGGCAAGTGTACATTTTCCTTAATAATCACAAAATAAATAGAAAAAATATCCCCCTAACACAAAGTAAAGCTTGAAATGACGAGTGTTAACTGAGGATGTGGAGAAGTTGGAACCCTCATGCAGATCTGGTTTGAAAGTAAAATGGTTCAGCTGTTGTGGAAAACAGTCTGGCAGGTCCTCAAAAAGTTAGCATAGAATTACCGTACAACCCAGCAAATCTACTCTTAAGTCTATCCGAAAGAACCCTGAAAACAAGTACTCAAATCCTTGTATGCACGTGTTCATAGCACTGTTAACAATCGCCAGAAGGTGGAGATAGCCCAAATGTTCATCAGTGGAGGAATGGATAAACAAATTGTGGTATGTCCATACAGTGAAATATTACTCAGCCATAAAAAGGACTGAAGTACTGATATCTAGTACAGCTTAGATGTGCCTGGAAAACGTTATGCTAAGTGGAAAGCTAGACACAAAAGGGCACATATTGTATCATTCCATTTACACGATCTGCAGATCCAGAATATTTCCAGAAAGCAGACTGGTGGTTGTCAAGGGCTGGGGAGAGTGTTGAACGGGGAGTGACTGCTTAATGAGCGTGAGGTTTTATTTTTGAATGATAGCAATGTTTTGGAACTAGACAGAGATGGTGATTGCACAACACCATGAATACACTGGTTGCTACAAAGTTGCTTATAGTGGTTCTTTTTATCTAAATTTCACCTCCATAAATGTTTTCTTAAAGTAAAGCTTGAGCCACGCAGGTGACCAAGAATGGGACAGCGGGATCTTGACAGGTGGCCTGCAGGAGGGCATCTGAGGCACACGGAGCGTGGTGTCTAAGAGGAAAGCAGCACAAAACAGACATGATGGCAGTGTATCTGGAGCTGCCGGAGGGTCCCTGGTGCCGTATGTTGGCTGGAACAGGGGATGTTAGTCTTGAGGGGGGCTCTACCAGGGAGTAGAGAATTAGACAGCAAATAGTTCACAGGTATATTTTGTTAAGTTCCTGTGGTCTGTTACAGTGTCCTGTTATAATTCCAGATACTTAGACAACTGAGCAAGTGAGGTACCAGTGGGGCCAACCAGGGGGCCACACAGATCTAGACAGAGCAGACCCGGCCTCACCTGAGGCCAGGACCAAGATCTCTCTTGGAAGCCATTGGTTTTAGGTCTGCCTGTAACCACCACTTGAACATGATCAACACCCTCAACTTGTACTCCACACTGCAGTCCTCTGTGCTGGGGTCTCCTCACATAGCTGGCTACACTCTAGGGCACAGGATCTTTTTTTTTTTTTTTTTAATGTTTGTTTATTTTTGAGACAGAGAGAGAGACAGAGCACGAGCAGGGGAGGGGCAGAAAGAGAGGGAGACACAGAATCCAAAGCAGGCTCCAGGCTTTGAGTCGTCAGCACCAAACCCCACATGGGGCTGGAACTCACAAACTGTGAGATCCTGACCTGAGCTGATGTTGGAGGCTTAACTGACTGAACCACCCGGGCTCCTTGAGGGCACAGGATCTTAACCTGTATTATGCCATGCACCCCTCTGTGCTTCTTCATTAACGGAAATTGAGAACATAATCTTCTCATGGCTCTCTAATAATTACACTGTCATGATAAGCAGAAATGGTGTTCTGAGATATCTGTAACAAGTATAGCGTGACATAAAAATACACATGATTTCTCCTGCTGAAGGAGTCACTATGCTAACAGTATGGTGGGTTTTGCTTCTATGCGTGATTGAAGGAAATACTAAATTTCGGTTCGAAGCTAATGAAAATAAAGATGTATTTCATACACCCCGGTTTATGAACCCCTGCATTACAACCCAGAAGGGAGAAGGCAGGAGCTAAAATGCTCATTCCTTGAACTGAATGGTTGTCACTGGTGTCTAACAAAAAGAATTGAAAACTCATGCGTGGCCAAGCTGGCTCAGATCTATTCTCAGCTGGATTGGAGAGAGCAGGCAGAGGGAGATGGGATGAGCTGAAGGAGAGCAGTGCCGGGCCCTGGGAGAGGGGGAGATTTTAAAGGGAACAGTCAGCAAGAAAGAGACATCTAGGTGACACTTTGGTTTCCTACCTGCTTAGATGGCTGGGAAGGTGATGGCATCTGCAATTTTCTCTCTGTAGAGCTGGTCAAGCAAGTCCTGCTCAATAAGGTTTGTGCTCCACTAAGCGTTTTAGGAATGACATTTTTCTCAAGCAACTTTGTGTGTGTGTATGCATATGTGTGTGTGTTTAGGGATGAGACATATATAGGAAAAAAAAAACTCCCCAGAAATTGTTCTTACCAGGCACATCATAGAATAAGAACATCCAACTCAGTGCACTATGCTTCTTATTCAACCATAATGCAAATCCACTCACTATTTTAAAAAACCTCATTCCCTGTAATGACCATGACGGGTAACTGGAGAATGACCATTAAACGTGTGTGCACCCCTTGCCCCTGTTTTCCCCTCTAGCCCTCCCACACTCTGTGCCAAAATGCTACTTGGCCCCCAAGACCCAACATACACTGGCTCCAGTGACCTCCCCCCCAACAGCCTCTTCATGAGTCATTTCTGCCATCGTCACTGGACACCCAGCAGGACTGAGCCACCCACTTCTCCAGTTTCCCTCATGTGCCAGGCTTCCTAACCTCCAGACCTTTTTCCACTACTCTGGCCCCTTATGGGTCTGTCTCCATCACCAAGTGAGGATGGGGACCGTGTCTTGTTTCCCTAGCACCAGCAGAGAACTACTGCGCATTTGTTGAGTAAATTAACATTTGAATGACAAATTCATACTCCTCACACACCATAGAATGTAGCTGTTGAGGTCTTCTATCAGTCTGCTCAGGTTTCCATAACAAAATGTCACAGACTCAGTAGCTTCAACAAACAGAAACATTTTCTTTCCGTTCTGGAAGCTAAAAAATCCAAGATCAAGGTGGCCGCTGGTTGGTTTCTCTAGAGGCCTCTCTTCTTGGCGTGCAGACGCCAGCTCTCACCGTGTCCTCACGTGGCCCTTTCTCTGTGCATGCCTGCCCCGACATCTCTCTCTCTTCTTATAAGGACACCAGTCCTATTGGATTAGGGCTACACCCAAACAGCCTCATTTTACCTTAATCCCCTTTTAAAGCTCTTTTCTCCAAATACAGTCACATTCTGAGGGGAGACACCATTCAGCCCAGACAAGTATGGAACAATTTGTCGAGCACGATAGCTGGTGCCCTGAGGCAGTGTAATGGGTTTGCACCCCCTCTTCTGCCCCTACTTCCTACGCTTCCGTTTAAATATCATAATGCATATAAAGCCCAGAAATTTGAGACTGAACATACATGGGCACAGGCCCTTTTGCCGGGATAGTAGCTTTATCAGCAAACTTCTCCCAGGCAGGCCTGGAGTTAAAGGGACGCTTAGAAAACATTCCACAGTTACACCTTCTCAAAATGGAACAAAGGCTCTTATAAAACTTTCAAACTGGGGTGTCGGGGTGGCTCAGTTGGTTAAGTGTCTGACTCTGGCTCAGGTTGTGATCTCACAGTTGTGAGTTCAAGCCCCACATCGGGCTCTCTGCTGTCTGTGCAGAGCCTGCTTTGGATCCTCTGTCCCCCTTTCTCTCTGCCCCTCCCTCCCCTCTCTCTCAAACATTAAAAAAAAAAAAAAAAAGGTACATCATAGAATAAGGAGAACACCCAACCCATTGCAGTATGCACTGAATTTCAAAATAACTGAACAACTACTAATCACCAAATTAGAGACACTTTTGTGTTAATATTCACTGGGGACCTCCTCAGAGAGCAATACCCAAAGGATCTTAGAGAATCAACCAGTGTTTGGTCCTTCCAGATCCCCTGAGCATGGGCTTCTGGGCGCTGAGCTGCCTTGCATCCACCTCTAATGTCTTCGGCGCTGCTTGTCAGGCAGGTGCTGCTGATGCTACAGGACACAGATTCAACTCTACATGTTGTTTGGACTGAATCGTGCCCCCCCCCCCCCCGCCCCAAATTCATATGTTGAAACCCTAATCTCCATGTGACTATATTTGGAGATAGAGCCTTTAAAGATATAATTAAGGTTAAATGTGGTTATAAGGGTGGGGCTCTAATCCAGTAGGACTGGTATCCTCATTAAAAAAAGAGCTATCAGAGCTCTTGCTTTTTCCACATATGCACAGAGGAGAGGCCATGTGAGGACATGGGGAGAAGGCATCAATCTATAAGCCAGGAAAGAAGTCCTCACCAGAAACCAACCATGGTCCCAAGCTCCAGGACTGTAAGAAAATAAATTTTTATTGATTATGTCACCTAGTCTTGTGTATTTTACGGCAGCCCGAGCAGACTAATACAAGCTTGTAAGAAATGCAGAATCCCAGGTCCCACCCCAGACCTACTGAATGAGAACCTACATTTTAAAAAGTTTCATTCAGGGGACTCCTGGGTGGCTCAGTCAGTTAAACATCTGATGTCAGCTCAGGTCATGATCTTGCGGTTCATGAATTCGAGTCCCACGTCAGGCTCTGTGCTTACAGCTCAGAGCCTGGAGCCTGCTTTGGGTTCTGTGTCTCCCTCTCTCTCTGCCCCCCCCCCCCCACACACACACACTTGCACTCTGTTTCTCTCTCTCTCTCTCAAAAACAAAAACAAAAACAAAAACAAAAAAAAGGTTGATTTCTGCGGTTTCAGATCTTCACATTTCTGTAGTTTCAGATGCACTGTCTTACAATATCAACTGTCTTAAAACTCTACTCTGCTTTTGATACAATGGGCCATTCATGAACCTCAGCTATATTGAGCGCTAACAGACAAATCAGATGAAACTTTTTTTTTTAATTGACCAAAACACGCAACTGGAGTGGACATCTAATGCTTTTGTCTGTCTAGCACTCCTCTTCCCATTGGAGGACTTGTCTATCCCATGTAGTTCCCACAGGGTGAGTCATTCGCGATGCTCCATCAACCACCTACTGTTCACAGGGGTGGACACGTGGCCCAGGCCTGACCAATCATGGTACCTCCTCTGTCTGTCTGCTGTGGTTCATCAAAGCATATAACCAAGCAGGTCCAAGCAGACTTCCTTGAGATCTGATGTGTGGATGCTGAGAGAGAGAGAGCAGGTATCTTTCTTTTGGATCGTAAACTGCAAGGACACAGGTATAAAGCTGCCGGTTTCAGCAGGAAAAATATAAAACCAACCTGAAAAGAAAACCAAAGATGAGAGTTGGTGTGAGAGAGCCCTGACAGCACTGCGTGGGCTCCCCAAACCCAGCTGCACCCTTGGCTTCACCAGTGGTATAAGTCGATTTACGCTTACATAGAGATGGGTTTCTGTCACATGCAACCAATACGTTCAGGTATTAGGACACTTCTCACAAACCCTGTTGCAGTCCGGAGGTTAACCAACCTAGTACCCCCCATATTCTAGTATTCTGTGCCAGGTATCAAGCTGAGTGCCAGGGATACCAACATGAAGCAGGGGTAGCCCCTGCCTTCAAGTTGCTGACAGGCTGGGAGCTAGGGCAAGTGGAGCATGAGAGATGTGAGCAAATCGTGCAGTAAAGATGGTAAGTGCCGTCACAGAGCCATCAGCAAAGTCTCGTGGGAAGACAGAGGAGGGAAGGAGAAGCCTGAGAGGACAGGGAAAAAGCGAAGGCTTGACAAAGCAGTTAGCATTTGAGTGGAGTCTCGAAGTGAGAATTTCCCAGGAGTTTGGTCTGGGGAATGGTGTCCCCAGCTGAGGAGTTGGCATGTGCAAAAGCAAGCATCTGTGAAATGAAGGGGTCGGATGGGTGCCCTGGGACATGAGCTCACAGAAGGCGTGGCTGAGGGGGATGGTAAGAGGGGAGGCTATGGCTTTGGTGTTGCAAAAAGGCCTTGTCCAGCTGAGGAGTGGGTTTTAATTCGTAGGCAGCAAAGAGCTAATGTGGAGTTTTGAGCAGAAAAGAGTTATGAGCAGATGTATAATTTAGAAAGATCCCTCTGGAGGTTAAATAGGATCATTCAACTATGAAGCCCTGGATGGCAGAATTATCATGGCACATGGTAGTATTTAATAATATTTATTGAAGTGGGAGACAGTGGTGGTCTCAGTGAAGGCAGTAGCAGGGGGACTAGGAAAAAGGGAGTAATTTGGACAGACGTTGAGCTAGAATCTATAGGACTTCTCAAACAATTAGAAAGAATTAAAAATGATTTAGCAGTTTCTCTCTTGGGTGACCAGATGGGTGGAAATAAGAAATAGGTACAGGCTTTCAGGTAGAGATAATAGCCTCAATTTGAACATATTAGATGTGAGTGGCCTGGGAATCCAGGGTGAACTTTCTGGAAGGAAGTTAGCCTAACAGACCAGGAGCTCAAGAAAGAGGTCAGGGCCAAGGACAGAAGGCCCAGAAGTCATTAGAGAGATGCAGTTCAGAAGAAGAGAGTGTTAGTTGAGAGAATTGACCTCTGAAATGCCAGAAATCATTTAAATTAGGACTCTCCAAAGGAATGTGTCCTACTCAAGTTCTTTCATCATTGTCACACATAACAACAAAGCCCCCCTCCCCCTCCCAGATTTCTCCACAGTACAGGTAGGGATAAAACAACCTGGACTCTAGCAATCTGGCTCCGTGGGCATGTCTGGACCGCTAGCAATCCGTAAGTTTCTGGAGATCCAGACCGGCAGCTGATGTTGGACCATTCATAAGGAGAAATGGCATCAGCATCCACTGAACCAGACAATGTTTGAAGTACTTCTGCCAACTTCAGGAAAACCGTGAAGCCAGGAGTTCTTCCAGTCTTTCCATTTTCCTGCCAAACTGGCCATGTGCTCACTCTCCCTCGCCAGGAGTCCCTGCCCACACTTCGATAGGCACCTAACAAGATGCCAGAGTCCTTGTGGTGGGTACTCATGAGTAGATGGGGCAGGCAATAGTGGCCAGGGAGCCAATAGCCCAGGGCCTGTCATACTAGCGATTCTCAGCTAAATGCTCTGGTTTAGCTGAGGTTTTGAACCTCAGAAAGCTGATTATTTTTCTTGTTACATTTTTTCTTTAAAAAAAATTGAATTAACATAGACATTCCTGTAAAAAGTGCATCATATAGCAGTATTAGAGTATGACTTTTTGAGTTTTTTTAAAGTGCATGCACACACGTGTGTGTGTGTGTGTGTGTGTGTGTGTGTGTGTGTGTGTGTTGGGAATATACCCAAAAGGATCACACCCAACACTGAGAAGCTAGGATGGAGGGTGAGGGGATGGGAATTTTACTTTTTACCTTTCTGTGCAGTTTGCTTACCAACAAACAGAAAACCCTGTTAATTTTCAAATAAAACTTTTTTTTTCAAAAATCAGTGAACATTTTAATCAATCATAGAAGGACAACCAAAAGTTTAATAGGTTTCCAAGACCTGTGCAGGAACATGCATCACTGAACATCATGGTTGCAAGCAGGTGCTCTTAACCAAGTCAGTACAAGTTTCTGATGACTGCCTGAACAAGTAGGTGGCCTCCTGCCTCTAAAATCCCTCTCTCCTCCCTTTCATCCCTCCCAGGTCAAGTAAAAACTTGTCCAGAGAATGTGTGTAGGAAAAGGGAGTTACCACAGTGGTAAATAGGGGAGTCACTGGCTACAAAGACACTGTGAAACAAGACCGGGCACTGGATGACAAGTTCAATGGGAGCTTGAACACTCTTTGTCCAGACCAACCCAAGTTTATCAGACTCCATCTAAGTCAACATGAAATTTATATGAGGTCAATGGTCAAGTCTAAAGCTTGCTTGTCCTTGGGTTGAAGGCAGGTGAAAGCATGTTCTGAGCTTCTTTCCCTCAGCAAGAGCTGGATTCTTGACTGGTTGAGGTTCCCCTCCCTGCCAGCCTAGGGAAAGGCCATCAGGAGCATAAATCATGAGATCCTCCTCGGAATAATTAGAAGAAACTATGAAGAATCAGGAATAACTGGCTCAGAAAACATTTCTTAAAGGCAGAGATAAAGAATCCCCATTTGGGGGATTTAATTAAGAAATTAAATAAAATTAAAGACAAAAATCAATTTAGAAAGCAATATACCCTCTATTACATTTCTGACACTCTTTTAATATCAGGAAATTGAAAATGCCAACATCAACGATCAGCAGCCCAAACAGGAAAGGTGGTTCCTTAACATCCTGAGATTTGCCAAGAGCTCCTCTGCAGGCATCCACCTGCCCTGGGCAGAGGGTGGGGGTGTTGGGGGGAGGCTGTTAGGGAGGAAATCTGCGGAGCTTCCTCTGTGCCCACCCACTCCCCTTCCCCTTCCCCCTCTAACACCCCCATCAAAGGACAAATCTCACTATTCCCACCCTGGCCACCAGGCAGGGTCTTTGTCCTCCACTTCTTTTAAACTATCCTATTTTTGCGTGCATGTTTGCTTAAAATCAGCAAACTTCCAGGCCAGGTTTAGGTAGCAGAGGGGCTTCATATGTAGTTTGTGTTGCAAACACAACTGCTGCAAACACAGTCTGAGGCAGAGTGGAAAGTAACATCTTCCTAAAGAGAGCTTAGAAATTCTAATCTGGGGCACCTGGGTGGCTCAGTCAGTTGAGTGTCTGACTTTGGCTCAGGTCATGATCTCACAATTTGTGGGTTTGGGCCCTGCATTGGGCTCTGAGCTGACACAGCTTAGAGCTTGGAGCCTGCTTCGGATTCTCTGCCTCCCTCTCTCTGCCCCTCCCCTGCTCATGCTCGGTCTCTCTCTCTCTCAAAATTAAATAAACATTAAAAAAAAAAAAAGAAATTCGAATCCAGTGAATTGAGATGCTTCTTTCTCTGGGAGTAGGGCTGAGTTATACCTGGCCCAAGGCCACCAGTCACAGGTTATTGCTAACAGGGGAGACTACCAAAGACAAGACCAACCAATCCACCCCCATGTTATAGTACAGATATCACAACTCAAATCACCTGCACTAAGATGAACTTACAAAATCTTTGTAAGATATAGGTGTCATCAAAAATAAGATCACTGCCATTGGGAAGCCAGAAGCTAGCTATACTAATTCATGTCACATTTAAAGATGCATCAAAAAGACTGTTATTGGGGCACCTGTGTGGCTCAGTTGGTTAAGCATCTGACTTAGGCTCAGGTCATGATCTCATGGTTCGTGAGTTCGAGCCCCACATTGGGCTCTGTGCTGACAGCATTGAGCTTGCCTGGGATTCTCTCTCTCTCCCTCTCTCTCCCTCTCTCTCTGCCCTTTCCTCCTTGCACACACTCTTTCTCTAAATAAATAAATAAATAAATAAATAAATAAATAAATAAACAGACTGTTATTGATGATACAGGGAAAATGGAACCTTAACACATTGCTGGTGGGAATATAAAATGATGTACCCCCTGTGAAAAATGGTAAGATTACCATCTGATCTAGCAATTACACTTCCACTTTCAGTATATATCCCACTGAAGGTAGGAATTGAGACATTTGTACACCCAAGTTCATAGTGGTATGATTCATACTAGCCAAAAGGTGGGCAACCTCAGTGGTCCATCAGTGGCTGAATGAGTAAACAAAATGTGGTATATATACACACAATGGGATATTATGCAGCCTTTAGAAATGAAGAGAATTCTGACCCATGCTACGATAAGGATAAACCCTGAAGACAAGCTAAACATGCTAGTCACAAAAGGACAGATATTGTACGATTCCACTTAGGTACCGAAAGTAGTCAAAGTCATATAGGCAGAAAGCGGAATGATGGTTACCAGGCCTAGAGGGAGGAGGGAATGGGGAGTTCGTGTTTAGTGGCTATATAGGGTTTTTTATTTGAAAACATGAACAAGTTCTGGAGATGGATGGTGGTGACAGTTGTATAGTTAGAAAGCACTTAATGCTATTTAATGTATACTTCAAAATGACTTACGTGATAAATTTTATGTTATGTATATTTTACCACAATAATTTTTCAAAGGCTGTCATTAGGCCACAGAGAGAAGCATTAAGTCCAACGTATGTTGATCCATGTTCAAGTAGATCCTTTTCTACTTCTGAAAGTTGGTTAATTTTTCTGGCTACGATATCAAAAGTTGTTAGTATCATCAGCCTGATAGTGTCATCTGCCTCACAGTTTTCCATTCTGAGCCTTACACTCTTCTCTCAGCAGCTGGCACCTCCCTAGTCTCCCCAACCACAACCAGCACCCATGGTGACTTCTGCTTAACTAGCCCAGGCACAGCCATCTTTGGCTGACCTTGTCCCCTCCACATTTTTTAAAAAAAATTTTTTTATCTTATTTATTTTTGAAAGAGTGTGAGCAGAGGAGAAGCAGAGAAGGCGAGGGAAACACAGAATCCAGAGCAGCTCCAGGCTCTGAGCTGTCAGCGCAGAACGTGATGCAGGGCTGGAACTCAAGAAACATGAGATCATGACCTGTGCCGAAGTTGAATGCTCAACCGACTGAGCCACTCAGGTGCCCTTCCATGTTTTAACCCTACAGGTCAGTCCTGACTTCTAGTTACACCAACACCCACCATTATCATCATCTAAAGCCCCTTCAGCATGCCAATCTGCTCTATACAGAACAAATAAAAAGGCCCACTACCTGTGTCCTGGCAGATAGCATTCTAAGGATGACAATGAACTTAAAGGGGCAGAATTCATTTCCCAAGTTGTGCTTCTAAAAATTCTTAGTGGAAAGAATCTGGCCCATATAGCCTAGGTATGATAATTTCTTGTCATTGTATCTCTTCTCTCTCTCTCTTCACTCCATTTCTCCCTTCCTCTAAACACACATACACAACAAAACAGCAAAACAAAACAAAACCAAAACACATTCAACTCCTCTCAGGTGGAGTATTTTCATTCCTTTTTCTGAAACATTGGAGTCTGGAATTTCAACTGGTTTCCCCAAAAAAGCTCATCAGAAAGTTCTTTTTGAACAAGTACTCACTCTAAATATATTTTGGCACATATAAGAATTTTGATCTACTTATACATATGTATATATCCCTCCTACATTTTAGTTTTTAGAGTCAACCATGTACTTTTACAAGCGTGATCAGATTTGATCTTGCCAAGAATCTTGGGAGGTAGTCAGGCTCATTAAGCTGTCATGTAATAAATGAGAAAATTGGGCTGTGTGTGGCCCAAAATTATAAGTCACCCATCAAGAAAACCATGATTTGTTTCAAAATATCTTTATTTCAAGTCTATTTCTTGCTCTACTACACTGCACAGGTCAAAGCAATTAGCCAAATACATTGGTAACCACCATTTTTGGCTTTCTACCATGGGCAAGTCTGGAGCTGATCTTACAGTGCCAAAACTTAGCCCCTTCCCCAAACAGATGGTTCATTGAGAAAAGAGGAATTTTTTTCAATAGGAAGTGGCTAATGCCAATCACCAAATATACCGTACAGGCAATGAATGCTGCAGACGTGCCCTACAACTCCTGGCACGTGAACAGACAGGATCTACACAATAACCCAAGACCCTCTAGAAAAAGATGAGCTCCTCTGATTGGTCTGAACTCCTTCCAGGCACTGACTGATTGGTCTCAGTCTGTTGCTTTGTCTTGCATGGTTGCACTTGGGCCTTCCCTGCCCTTTTCAGTGGTAGACCCCAGCAATGACTCACCTCCTTTTCCAAATTTTGCCACAAGGTTAGGTGTGCTGACAAACCTGGCCTAGAGCCACAGACATCCTTGCTATGGATTCTGCCCACTAGGCCACACGCCCACCCTGCCATCCATGATTGCTTCTCTTCCCCTGGAGCTATTATTCACTCTGTCCTAGAGTAATAGTGCCCCACTTGTCCTGTAATTTCAGAGACTAAAAATCCTTGGACAATTCGAAGACTACATCATCCAATAAGTATTTATTAAGCAGCTAGTAGGTGCAAAACACTTATGGCCTTGAGTTTGAGCAAGCAGTAACCATCGATCACATTAATAATTAAAACGACATTTATGTCTGTGATTTACCCTATATGTAGGTGGAGTAGGTGGCCAATGGAAACTGCCAAAGGCTCACCCAAGTTATCTTTCTGTCAGACTGCCCAATTTGGAACTCACAGGCAAATCTGGGAAGCCAGACACACCCAATTGCTACCACTAAGAGACTCTTGTTGACTGAGTATTTCTGGACCCATTAGCAATATTGTGATATCAGCTGAAGGAAGGTCTCAGAGGAACAGCAGAATGGTACATGGGGCAGAGAAAATGGAAACTCTGAAGCGTGAAGCATTGACCAATGAAAGCTGACCTAAGGAGCAAACAATTTTGAGTGACCTTGGGCAACCAAAGGTTTTAATAAGGACTATCAGGGGAGAGGGTATCTAAAAGCAAAAGAGAATGGAAGGAGAGGCACAAGACAGGGAGTGGCTTCTTCCATGGTTTGGCCCTGGGCCAGCCCTGAGCACAGCTAATGGAAGCCTGTGGAAAAGGGACACCACCTCCCGGTGCCTCCCAACCTGGCCTCTGCCTGGGAAGGAACAAACAGGGTGCCCACGCTGAAATGCTAGCATGATCTCCATTTTGTGTGAATTCCCAAACTAAAGAGGCCTCTTTGGAGGCTTTCAACCTAATACTTCTCTTAGGCCTTTCCCCTGTGAAGAGGACAAGGCTGTCACTTTTGAGATGTCACAGCGCCGTGAAGTCTTCTGAGTAGAATGGGATCCTGCTCTAGTTTTTCAGTACATCCAATTCACTGGCAAAATTATCTTGTACATAACATTAAGTCTGTGACCAGCCTTCCTTTGGTGGTCTGCCATATTGTTAATGTGCCAGAAAACAGTGGAGATTAAAACTTAATGGAGCTGAGGGAAATAATCTGTAATGAGCATTAATAAGCACTAAGTGTGAAACCATTAGTGGGATTGTTATTGGATAAATCGCCGTTTTAAATGGTGTGAGATACGTTGTGGTCCACAGAGTACAGCCCTCTGTTCTTGATACTCTGTCAAACCCAGGAAAGCATTCAGTGTTTCACCTCTCCTGGACCTTTCCCCCTGTAACTACTGGAAATCAAAACCATAACTACGATGGGAATTTTAAGGGCAAAATTTTATAGCTGTTGCACACTTATAAAATGTAAATATTGTGTGATATTTTGTGACTTTTAACTTGCAATGATTTTGTCATTTTTTATACTTTGTAAATATAAGAAACTGGCGGGCTGAGACTCGTTAGCATGTCTCTTGAAATGTACAAACTATGATTTCCCACTTTTTTGCTATTTTATAATGGGGATGTGTGCTGTGTCAACTGGATTTAGCTAGAACTATGTTCTCCAGAACCCCTTATGGTTCTGAGAGTTAGAGGTGGCCAAAAGAGGAATTTGTGTGAGGTTTGGAAGGCAGGAGTAAAGCAGTATCCATTATTCTCTGAACGTGACAGACACACACAGCGGTGCAGACAAGCTCCAGCTTATCCTCACTCTCTCCTGCTCCGTGTCCAGCTCTTCCTAACTGCCAACACTATTGACCAACTGCTCCCTAGGGCCCCCACCAGAAGCTTGACTAGAGACCGTGAGAGGCAACAGTTGCACATAGAAGACATCTTCCACGGTCCTTTTCTGGCAACTGGATGTATCCGGTTTCCCAGATAGATTCCCCTGCAATTTGCTCACAATGCCAGCTCTTAAAGGGGGCAGATTGGTAACTCTTCTCTGGCCCTCTAGTCCCTCCTTTCAGGATCTTACTTCCCCAGCCTCTCCCACAATTGTGCAATGAATCCCTTCCTCCGTAATTCTGCTTCCTGATTGAACCCTGATTGAGTCCCTTTGCCTCACCATGTTGGAAGCAGTCAACCAACCAAAGAGATTTCACAGCAGAGTTAAGAGTTGGCTCCCCGCTTCTCATTCCTGCAGAAAGATGCACAGCGCTAAACTCAGTATCTGTTACTAATTCTCAGCAAAAATAAAGCTGAATCATGTAAGACAATACTCCACGTAAATGTTCTTTCTTGAGCTCTAAAATGAGAGCCTGGCTTTGTAAAAGGGCTAAGAAGTTACTAGTTTTTTAATTGTCCTTTTTGATTTCAAAGATAGTTAAATAGGATGGGTGTCAGCTTTCTGCAAATGTTGAGTCCCAATTTTACCTGCTAGTTCACAGAAGTGCACAAAGAAAAAGGAAACTGGAAGCCACGGTTATTATGTTCTGTTTAAAGAGTAAGAGGTCCCATCTTTAGTTGTGAGCTATGCACACCAACAACATAGTCATCATAAATATCTTTCCACCTTCTGAAAGTATATTACACAAGAGATCTCCCAAACACTGAGACTTCCTTTATTATTCACATATTTCACCCTTTTACATACCCCGAGGGTCTCATCTCTGTCTCTACCAGATGCAGCTTCTCCTGATTATCTCGTGAATTCCTCCATGAACTGCAAGTAATTCTTGTCTGCCTCCTTGCTTTCTCTGCACTTTCTTAGGTGCCAAGAGACAATCCTAAGCCCCAAATCCCTCGTCTGTTGTAACTTGAGAATATTCTGCCACGTGGTATTAAGTGTGGCAAGAGGACTCACACATCACATCACATTCCTTTCCAGAATGTCACACACACAAAGAAAATGCCAATTTAAGGACCCTTGGTAAATCACCAGAGAGGCATCTGCCCATGGTACAGATATGTATGTTGTTCAGTGGACAAGATAAAGAGCTAGAATAAAAATGACACCAGACAACAAGCAACAGGAAATCTGGAAGAACTGGGTTTTATGTAGTCCTGACTCTGCAGTCACTTGGTATGTGGCCGTGGACAAATCACACGCATCTGTTGGGGCAAAAAGTACTATTCGCTCCAATATACATTTGCAGTTGTATATAACTGGCAACAGGCAAAACATATCTGAGCACATGATAGCCAGGACTAAAGACTGCATTTCCCAGCCTTGTTTGAAACTACATGTAGCCTGTGACTAAGTTCTAGCCAATGGGATGGAAGAGGCAAGATTACATGGAAGTTTCCAGAAATTTCCTTGCAACAACAGAGACATGTGCCCTTTGCTTTTTCTCCCTCTCCTCCTCCCACCTTACTCCTGGATGTGGAAATGTTACATAGAATCCTCTGTTGGCCCATGATGCCAAGCGTCGCACTCTATTGACTGTGAAGTTGAAAGCTAGATGTAGCCTGGTTGCCAGTGACTGAAGAGCCCCCACACCAGACTTTTATGTGATAGAAAAATGTCTATATTGTTTAAGTGTGCCTGATTTTCAGATATCTGTTACAGTTTAGACCAATCCTGACAAATATGTGTTACTGCTTTTTCAATTGTACTTAGATGCCATTATAATGAATACGATAAATGCCCAATTGAAAGGTTATTACATTAGCAATATTTTGATAATATGTATTTTTTAATCAGTTGAAATAATGGCTATTGCAGCTTTCCGGGAGATTTTTTATCTTAAAAATTCTTTATCCTTAAAAATATTGGGATACTCTGGGAATTGGGCAGAATTTGGACATGAATAGGGGAAAGTAGGAAGTAAGTGAAAAAAATAAATCACCAGCTTGCCTTTTTCCACTTCGAATATCCACCTGGCTTATCTATTTGACATAATTGGAGAATGAATATAAAAGAAAGTGGAGGAAAATGCCCTTTGGCTTCACCAAATCTCAGCATTCATTTGCCGAGATTTGTCCCCAGGTCTCCCAAGTTGTGTGCTTTGCTGGGCCTCTTAACCACGTTTCTCGGGGACTCATGGTGTGAGCTATTCGAGTCTTCATTGATGCAGAGATATCCATTTGACCTGTCCCTTCCTCGCCACCCTCTGTGACCCCATGTCTGTACTTGAGCTAGAACCTTGACAGCACTCTCTGACCACATTCTTCCTAGAACACTGACCCTTTTTGTCTTCCCTTCTGTAGTTCCTCATTTCATCAATTTCAGCGCTCCCACCTGTCCTGGCTCTCTGTTAAGATGCAAAATAAGCACATTTCATCAGGAAGACACCCACTGGTCAGTCATCTCTTTAAGGGTATTAGCTTTGTCTTCGTCCCATGTCAACTGAGAGGCAGAATGTAGATCCTTCACTCATCATCACAGGAACCCCATTACTTCAGCACTGAAGCTTTGTGGCTCACACAGAGAGGTCAAATGAAGCAGCACACTAGATCCTTCTCTTCTCCCAGAGGCCCTCTCTGGTCTTGCCCCCAGGAGCATTGTTACCAGAACGGTTTTCTTTTCACAAGGTCTCCATATGGCTCCTAGCCCCTCTGCTTTCTCCCTGCTTCATTCTCCCTCCCTACTTCCTATGCCTTTTTCTGTGCAGAGCCTTCAGCTTTGAGCCCATTTTTGCACAGCCCATCTCTGCAGACTCAAATTCCCCAAGGTGCTCAACCAAAGGCCTAGCCATTGACAGAAACCTCTTTGGTTTTTTTTTTAATTTGATCTTTTTAATGTTTATTTAATCTTGAGAGAGAGAGAGAGAGAGAGAGAGAGAGAGGAGGGGCAGAGAGAAAGGGAGACACAGAATCCAAAACAGGCTCCAGGTTCTGAGCTGTCAGCACAGCTGATCCAACATGGGACTTGAACCTATGAACTGTGAGATCATGGCCTGAGCCAAAGCTGGAAGCTTAACCGACTGAGCCATCCAGGTTTCCCCAGAAACCCTCTTTGGAAGATAGTTTACCCACTCTCTCTTGTTGCCTGGCTCTACCCCTTGGGGCCTCACCCTTCCCTCCAAGTTTATCATATGTATTTCTTCCAAACAAATACAATTCCCTTCTCAAGAAGAAATCTATCAGCAGATAAGAGAGTAAAATGTCTCTGTTTGCTTCTGCCCCGCCCCCCCCCCCCCCCCCCCCCCCCCCCGTGAATTTCCCTGTAACCACTAACCTTATAACCTTATCTCAAGTGTGTTTTCAATTACCAATTCATTTCCTGGTTTGTTACTTTCATGAGTTCATTGAAAAGAATACAGCACTTACCCTTTTGCTTTTCTTAAAATTAGTGTTTGTGATGAGCATGATCTAGAACTTTCCTGCATATGTACTTTAGGACTGGTAGGCATTGTCCCTCTAGAAAAGTACTTCCTCTTGGATTTTAATATTTGCTGGTAAAGAAATTAAATGGACAGTTAGCAGAATGGACATTACTGACTTTATCTTGGGAAATTGAAAATAGAATCAAGTGAGTCTGACCCTTAGCCCTGGGCCTTAAATGACACCTACCATTTCCAGCCCATCCCATTAGCCTCTATAGTATAAGGAAAAAGACATAATTTCTCAGTAGGACATGGAAGTAGGAAGACCGTTTTTTTGCCCAGGATAGTGCTAGCATAATTATAAATGGAAGGCTTTTCCATTCTCAAAAATGTCCCATTTTGGACAATAATCTATATGGTAGCCTGGGTGAGGCACTTCCAGTCTGGTGCTAGCACAGCGATGAGCCTGAAGTAGAGATGGCGTCCCCTGAGGGCTGAAGGATATGACCTCTCTGGCCCACATGTCCACATGCAAATACTGGCTTCCCCTCCAGAGTGCCCAAATCAGTCAGGGTGCTCAGCTGCAAGTGACAGAAACTGACCCTGGCTGATTTAAGCAGAAAAGGAATTTATGATAAAGGATTAGGGGTGCTCATCCAAAATTTGCCAGGAAGTCTGGAGAGCCACGCTCAGAGGTAAGCCAAAATCCCACTGCAGAAGTAGCCCTGGTGATGGAAGTGCCTGCTGTGCCCTTGAGTGCTATGGTGCCACCCCGACCCTGCCCCTAGATGGTGACACTGCAGGCCCCAGGACCCAACCCTGCCACAGCCAGCACTGGCCCTCAGAGGGCTCTCCACGGCCCCTACTTCTTTATGCTGCAGGAAAGCTGCAAAGTACAGCTCCAGGGTTACCCCTTCACCAGGTCATTTTCTCATATCTCTGAAATTTTCACTCTACTAGGCTTCTCTGGAGCCTCTTCTACCATCCACATTGGAGCCCCTGGGTCCCTGACTTCACCATCCAGGAACACTCTATTACAACATTTGTATGGGCATACACGTTAACGAACATAAAACAGGCCCTTTTGTGAGGGTCTATGCCATCCCTATAGATTAAGAAGAAAAAGGCAGGCTGCCTGGGTGGCTCAGTCCATTGGACATCTGACTCTTGATTTTGGCTCAGGTTCCTGAGTTTGAGCCTCGCATCTGGCTCTGTGCTGACAGTGTGGAGCCTGCTTGGGACTTTCTCTCTCTGCCCGCTCCCCAACCTCCATGCCTCATCCCCCCTCCCTCACTCACACAAGCCTCTCATGTCCATGAACCTGTGCATGCACACAGTGTTTCTCTCAAAAATAAACTTTTAGAACAGAAGAGGAGCGCCTGGGTGGCTCAGTTGGTTATGCATCTGACTTCGGATCAGGCCATGATCTCATGGTTGGTGAGTTCGAGCCCCACTTTGGGCTCTGTGCTGACAGCTCAGAGACTGGAGCCTGCTTCTGATTCTGTGTCTCCCTCTCTCTCTGCCCCTCTCCTGCTTGTTCTCTGCCTCTCTCTGTCTCTCAAAAATAAACAAACGTTAAAAAATAAATAAAAAGAAGAAAAGGCAATGTAAAAATCCTGTTTAAAAACATTAGAAGGATGTGTTCAGACTGTATTTAAAAAAACAGTACAGGGGCACCTGGGTGGCTCAGTCGGTTAAGTGGCCAACTTTGGCCCAGGTCATGATCTCATGGTTCGTGAGTTCGAGGCCCACGTCGGGCTCTGTGCTGACAGCTCAGAGCCTGGAGCCTGTTTCAGATTCTGTGTCTCCCTCTCTCTGACCCTCCCCTGTTCATGCTTTGTCTCTCTCTGTCTCAAAAATAAATAAACGTTAAAAAAAATTTTTTTTTTAAAAAACAGTACATGCTAGCGTGCCTGGGTAGCTCAGTCAGTTGAGCATCCAACTCTTGATTTCAACTCAGGTCATGATCCCAGGGTCTTGGGATCGAGTCCCGAGATGGGCTCCGTGCTGTGAGCATGAGACTGCTTGAGATTCTCCCTCTCCCTCTCTCCCTCTCTCCCCTCTCCCTCTCTCCCTCTCTCCCTCTCTCTCCCTCTCTCTCTCCCTCTCTCTCCCCTCTCTCTCCCTCTCTCTCCCTCTCTCTCCCTCTCTCTCCCTCTCTCTCCCTCTCTCTCCCTCTCTCTCCCTCTCTCTCCCTCTCTCTCCCTCTCTCTCCCTCTCTCCCTCTCCCCCTCTCCCTCCCTCCCTCCCTCCCTGCCTCCCTCTCTGCCCTTCCCCTCACTCATGCACTGTCTCTTAAACACACACACACACACACACACACACACAACACAAAACACACATCCATACATGCTGACAAAAAAATCATTAATCTACCCCTAAATATATCCCCACAGTGGGCTCTGATATACCTTGGCTTTTTTATGCCTTATATTGAGTAATTTCTTATAGACATTGTCCAGCTTCTCAGAACAACGCACAACCAGGGATTTACACGTGAGCCGCTGACCTTGCTAAATCAGCAGGTCATTCTCTCAGAGCCCTGTGCCATGTGAGCTCTCTGGCAAAGTCATGGGAAGGGAAACACAGTCTCTGGGCCCATTCAGATTTACCCTACTGGCTTGGCAGAGATGCCCAGGCAGATAAAACTATGGCTAGACTGAGCACAGAGTCAGCATTAAATGTAGAGGCAGATGCTGTTTAGGCTGGCCTCCCCAAAGCTGCCATTCCCATCCCCAGTGAGCAACCGAGATACTGTTCATGCTTGCCAACCTCCCGAATTAGAAAGCTGAGCCTGGCCTACTGTTGTCCAATGAATTTAATGGGCAATGACAAGATCTGAAGGTGATTCAAATGTGCTCATCCCTCGATCATGCTCTCGGGAGAGAAGGTTCTACTGTGGTAGATAAAATTTTCTGTGTGAATTATGAACCACCAGTGAACTATATTTGAAATTTTGCAAATAATAAGCAAGTCCAGATCTCAATTTTCATTCCACAATTGGATGTTGTAAAAAAATAGTGGCCATAATTGTTCCTTCCAGCTTTTTCCATGTTGAGCCTGTGAGAGGCTTATGAAACCAGAATGGAAGGGGAGGCAGGATGCCAGGCAAAGTCGGAGATCTGCCTCTTATTTCATCTGGTACATGGTATAGGTTTGTCGTGCTTCCTGCCTCGGAACCTTGAAATTTTACAGAAAACAAATTTTAATTTGTTATAAAAATGATGACAGTGAGGCTATTTCTTCTAAAAGAAAAGCTAAATCCCATTTGAAAAAGCGAAACAGTCCATATAGTTTATACATGAATACTAACTAGTACAAGATGACTGAATCAGGGGAAAAATCTGTTTAGTACAGCTAATACCCATGAAGAAATCAGCAGTTGATGTCGTGAGATTTTAGCTGGCCTGACAGCCCCTTTTGGGTGGCTGAAACCTTGGGGGAATATGGCTGTGCATTGTGGCAAGGCAGAAAAGCACGAGGCAGGGTGAGGGACCTGCTTGGACTTTAGTGTGCATTGCCCCTGAGCCCGGTGTCTGGGCTCATCCCGTGGCCTGCACTAAAAGCAGAACATGGAGATATCAAGGCAATGGGACTGTAATTGAATGGTGTCCCCCCAAAAGATGTAGAAGTCATCCGAGTACCTGTAAATGTGACCTTATTTGAAGAAAGAGTCTTTACCAAAAATCAAGTCAATGTGAGGTCGTGACCATCCTTACAAAAAAGCAAAATTTGGACACGGAGACCGACACAACAGAGTAGCCAATGTGAAGACACAGGGAAAAGATACTCACCTACAAGCCAAGAACGTCTGAGGCCACCAGAAGCTAGGAGGGAAGCCTGGAGCAGATCGTTCTCTCCCACCTTCAGAGAAAGCTTGGCCCTGCTGACATTGACTTATGAGATAGTAAATTTCCGTTTTTAAGCTACTAAGTTTATGGTACTTTGTTATGGCATCACTAGCAAACTTGTACAGGGAAAAAAACAGTAGGGTTGTACCAGAATGTAAAGTCTGGGAGCATGACCTGGACCAGGAGGTCAGGATTCCACAGAGGCCACAATTCACCCAAACTTCTCTCTCAGTGCTGTGGAAACCACATAGTTGAAGGGAAAAAAAAAAAAAAAGTGAAAGAAAACAAAAAAAAGAGCCTAGGAAGGGTTGAAAGCTCTAAACCTACAGGAGAGGGATGGAGACCAGCTCCGGAGGTAGGCGGAAGTTGCATAGAATCCTGACCAGAGTCCTGGGCTACCATCTCTAGGCGTGTGGAGAGAGCTGCCAGCAGATATTTTGCCAATAGCACAAGAGTAAGACAAGAGTGTGGGGCCTTGGGCCTGCAGAATAAAGGGGACAAGGTCTAAAGGGGAGGTTTTGGTGTTAAGGCAAGCATGTTCAGAGCCAAGAGGCTTGACCCTTTCAAAGAAGGAGAAAGGTGTTCCTCACTCAAATCAAAGTAACTGGGCTGAACGAAAACGGGAAGAAACAATTCTTCAGAAATAAGATTGTGTTCACAATACGTCCGTTTTACCTTCCTAAAAATTAAGTAAAAAGCAAAAAAACCAAACATGTATATTAGTATTCATCACTGGTGGGTCTAGTTTCCTTACTATGTACTGATACCAACAAAACACTTGAGGCTGTTGGAAGATTTTCAACTCTGGCCAGAGAGGGGTACCCCATGTCTGTATGATTACATCACATTAAGAATTTAATTGGCTCCTTTAGGCAAGATTTCTGAATTTTTTCTATTTCCGACAGATAAGCATCAAGCCATAAATCGCATTTTTGATCCAAGGGAAATACCAAGGCAGTTGTCAGTTCAGAAAAGATAAAGTCTGATGGCCAAGGAGTGAATTTACTGAGTCTCGTGTTACATTTGCAAAACAAGCAGAACTGAACTGAGCCTGCAAGTGAAATGGAAATCAGTGTTTCAGAACAAAAATAGAATAATGCATGAACTGTATCCGCTCTTGATCACATCTGAGTAGAGGCGGAGGCACTGGGTTTTCATTTCTGTTTGTCATTCTTGTCTTACCCACACAAAAATGAACTCGCTAACTGAGGTGTAATCATAGTGTCCCCAATGGATCCATCCTCCTAGACAGTTTCAAATCATCTCATAGAACCACATTCAGTTTAAATATGCTTTCCTTGTAACCCATGAAAGGAATGTTACATTCCTCCACCACACAAAATATGAACATTATCCACGTCTCCAAATGAGCAAAAGACTGCCCAGATGTTTGTTACTATGAATCCTCTGGGAAAAAAGAAAGAGAAAAAAACAATCTTTTTTCTTATAAAGAAAACTGTCTCTGATTCTTACAAGAAGGGACTATATATATATATATAGATTCACAAAAAAATCTATAAAATCTTTGGAAATACAAATAATGATGGAAATGCTATATTTTCAGCTTCACTTACCATAGTGGCTGATATTTACCTTATATGATAGAAGAGAAATGCTTCCATATGATGCCCAGCAAAGAATCTCTGAAGTGTGTTACCTGGAACTTTAATCTTATTAGCTCCTAAAGATCTTTAAGGGAAGAGGTCAAAGTTGATTTGTTAAATACCACTAGAGCACTGTTCTTTGGGTTAAAAAGAACTTTACAAAATGTGCAGTAACTAAATAGGGTCACTGAATCATCCAGTTGGGGGACATTTTAATTAGTAACTAGACTCAACCATGAATTAGTTTGATCTTGGTAACAAAAATGATCAAAAGCACTTAATTGAGCATTTTTTAATCTGCTATGTTCTATTGTGTGAAGACAGAGGAAGATACGTACCCACATCCCGATTAAAGAAATGATTAGGATAATTCTACCTAACAAGAATTGTGGTAACAAAGTAGCAACTGTCTATCTGTTGAGGACCTATTATATCCTCGGTGTGGTGCTCAGGCTTTACATGCACCATTTCCTTTATCCTCATAACTCTTTGAGGCAGATGTTTTTATCTCCATTTTACAGTTAAGAAAACTAAGGTTAGGGAAGTACTTGCCAAATATCTCACTGTCAAGAATTGTGAAGGGTCTGAGATTTTACCCTACTTGTAAATTAGTGAACTAGCCTGCCAATTTCATGCATGCTGGCAGAAGACACAAAACTCCTGGGTCAGAGACCCAACAAATTACTTTCCTGGCACAGCAGACATTCTGAGCTTTGTGTACACATCAGTTTCCGAGTTAGAGTGACCTTCATCCCAGTTTGCCCAGAACTGTTTCACTTTCAGCATTAAATGTCCCAGGCAAACCAGAATGGTCGATCACTCTAGTGCCACTTGTCCTCCAAATCCTACAAAGGCAATGGGGAGCAGCCCAGGTGCAATGTTCACGTAGTAAGCCTAACTCACAACTGAGAAACCCCAAGCTCAGGAACCCCACCTCCCCAATCATATAATTGTTAGTAAGGGGTGCCTGGGTAGCTCAGTCAGTTAAGCACCCAACTCTTGGTTCAGGCTCAAGTCATGATCTCATGATTCGTGGGTTCAAGCCCCACATCAGGCTCCATGATGTCAGCATGAAGCCTGCTTGCAATTCTCTCTTTCCCTCTCTCTCTGCCCCTCTCCTGTGCATGTTCTCTCTCTCTTTCTCTCTCTCTCAAAATAAATTAACTTTAAAAATAAAAAATAATAAGATAGTTGTTAGTAAATTTGCCCATTTTTTTTCCCCAAAAGAGATGTTAGTTTTATTATCTTGGGTAACAACAAATGTGCCCAGTACCCTGGAGGGAGAGACTTTATCTTCTATGGCTGTTCACTGTACAAATACCCGTGAAAAGATTATCTGATACAAAAGCTATCACAAGCACAGAAAAGTGAGAGACTCAGAGCTATCTCCCAAGCTTTCATAGCTGATAAGTGGTGAGAATAGCATTCAAATCCAGATTCTTCAGATGTCAAAATCCATGTGCTATCCTGCCTCTTACATTATTCTTCTCAGATTTACAAAGTTAAGGTCAAAAGAGGGTGAGCTTTTCTTCTAGCTGAAGCTTTGAATTCTTAATCATATTTAAAAACGTATGGTATTTTCCATCCTGAATGAACTTATGGAATAGAAATTCGGAGGTATTGCAGAAATGATACTGTAATCCAAAATAAAGTACAATGAGTCTGTTAAGCTGATTTCTAAGGGCTCTTCCTTCCCTGAGAGTCTGTGATTCTCCATCCACATTATTACCACCTGCTATCTCCTCTCCTCTTGTGATGAATGCCTTGCACAATGTTATATTCTTCTGCCTCATTTTGAATCCAGGCAGAATTTTAGCAGCAAAGCTGGGATGTGTATTTTGATACCAGTGTAATTTAAAAACAAATTACATTATAAAAAGAAAACTAAGATGATAGTGCAGAAACTTACTTTTTTTTTTTTTTAAGTAATCTCTATGCCCAATGTGAACTCAAGAATTCAAGATCAAGAGTTACATACTCTACCAACTGAGTCAGCCAGGCACCCCTCACATTTTTTCTTTTTTTTTTTTTTTTTTTTTTTAATTTTTTTTTTTTCAACGTTTTTTTTTTATTTATTTTTGGGACAGAGAGAGACAGAGCATGAACGGGGGAGGGGCAGAGAGAGAGGGAGACACAGAATCTGAAACAGGCTCCAGGCTCCGAGCCATCAGCCCAGAGCCTGACGCGGGGCTCGAACTCACAGACCGCGAGATCGTGACCTGGCTGAAGTCGGACGCTCAACCGACTGCGCCACCCAGGCGCCCCACATTTTTTCTTTTTTGACAAATTTTCATTAATTGTGCAATGGTAACCAAAGCATCAAATAAGTGTGACTTTTTAGGCAAAGCTTAAAGTATATATTTTCTCTAATATTGAGATCAAATTTCCTTTTTGTTTAACTCAAGGCTTTAGCAGGGGAGGATATTACTGTATGCTTTAAAAGGTTATTTTGAATTCCGTTCTACATAGAGCTGGTTTTTTTCTCTATTGCTCTCCAAAGATCAAAGAAAGATGAAAAGAAAAACCAAATAAGCAAACAGAGAACAAAGGAGTTTCTGTATTGCCTAAGTGACAATTTGCTATAAGGACATTGTGGCAAAATAGGTGCACAAAAGGTAAGCAAATATGAAAAAGGTGATCAAAAATAATGCATCCTTCAAAGAGGTAGCTGATGATCAGGAGACCCTTAGGACATGATCGCATCACCCCCAACCACGTGGATTATGTAGAAACAATTATGGTTCCCATTCTGGGATCTCCAGGCTGCTCAGGGGCTCTAAAGATTAGCACTCATGACCCACAGCTATTTTCAGTGCCACAAAATTATCCCCTCTCCCAGCAGGGGCTTCCCACACCATCCATCCAAATGCATGGAGCAGCAGAGATACCACAGCGGATGGTGTAAATTTTGGCAGACTAAAGAGCACTCATCCCACCTAAAAATACTCAAATTCAATTTAAGCAAAACTGCTCAAATAGACTCTGAGCTAATCTGGGCCGTCAGAGGGCCAAACCGCAACCTTGCCTCCCCGGCTAGCTCACACACATTTTGTTGAGACTTCAGCAGTAGTGAAGAAATGCCCCCACCAAAGCTTTGGTCTATACATCTAATGAAGAAAAGTAGAAATATGACTTTATTATCAAATGCAGTTTGGCTCAAAAATCTTTCAGAACATGGAGTCTGTGGGATAGAAAATAATGAAAGCGGTGTTTAGAATCGAGCTATTTTTCTCTCCCAATGAACTGGGATCTGGCATGCTAGGGAGAGCACCAGAGTTCATTTGGATTGTGCAAGAAAGTTTAAGAAAAGTTGATTTTCAGTAGGCTTATTTTTAGAGGAAAAAACTCTTGAGCGCTCCATTTTCTACTCCCCGACACAAAGCATAAAGATGCTGCTGGCTGAGGAAGTACAGGCACACAAGCTTTATTGACATTTCTGCTTGTAATTGAATGGGCTTCGGCAAAGGATATTGCTGCTTTTCTGAAGCGTTTCCTGCTGGCTTCAAAACACAGAAGGCTGGCATTTAAGTAGGGCCCAGTTATCTAGACCACTTTGCTCTTGAAATCAGCACCCCTCCCCCTCCTGACTCCCACACTCCACCACCCAACTTTCATCTTATACAAGGTATTCTTTGCATCTTCTTTCTTTCTTCTCTCTCTTCTGCCCAATTTTTGACATTTCCATTCTTTGCCTGCTGCCATAGCTATTTTCTGACCTTTTCCATAGTTCACAGGTTTAAGATTCTTTTCTTGTCATTTCTGTTTTCGTGGAATACACACTGGTCACAGAGGAGAAATGTTAAAATTACTGTTTATCACAAGTGATTGGCGTTTTGTCTTCCAAGTGCATCAGGAAGATTCTTAGGTGACCTGGATTAGAAAGGCCACCCTTTCTGAGGTGGCATTCTGGAAGCTGGAGAAGTCAACTTTCCAGGTGACCGTTCCTGATACCACACAATTAAGATCAAAACGCCTCTCACCACTGTCCTTCCTAATATTCTCAGCACCAACAACATGCATTTATTTTGTGCCAACCACATGCTATGTGATCTGAGTAACAAGCAGATTCCACTTTCCTAATCCCCATCCCCACAAGCTCATGCAAAGATAAAAAGGCAGATGTTACAAATTATCCTGTGTTAAAATCCACCCAGGGGCCAAAGAGACCCAGAATCTAGACCCAAGGTTCTTGTCCTGACTTTCTACATCTTAAAAATCTGTGACTTTCCCCACACCTACACGGACACAGGATTTCAAATGGCATATATTAAAATGCTTTTATTTTTTTACTTTTTTAATTTTTTTAATGTTTAATTTTGAGAAGGAGAAAGAGACATAGTGCGAGTGGGGGAGAGGCAGAGAGAGAGGGAGACACAGAATCTGAAGCAGGCCTCAGGCTCTGAGCTGTCAGCACAGAGCCATGTGGGGCTCGAACTCATGAACTGCGAGATCATGACCAGAGCCAAAGTCAGGTGCTTAACCGACTGAGCCACCCAGGTGCCCCGAAGGGACTATTTTTTTAAATCTATATTTAGTTGTGGTCTTATATGAAAGAAGGAATTGTTTTATCGTTATCTACCTTGAAAAGGTTTTTTATTCAGAAATCAGACTATTGGGTAATGTAATCCACAAAATTTATTAATGACCTACTATAAAATGTTAACATATATATGTGTGTCTTATTTTTTTAATCTCCAACCAATGTTACTAAAGAGCATATTTTTGTAGGACAACACGCATTTTCTCACTACTTCTCTTCAACCACAGTTGAAATAAAATTCTACAAGGTCTGTCAGTATCTTCGGATTTCTATTAATTTTTCAATTTCTAAAGTGCATCGTTCACCACATACACCCACAGCACAATCTCCAAGAGAGAACAGAGCACATATGCCTCCTTTCCAAGCCCGTCTACTCCCAACCTACACCAGCACACATCTTCAACTTGAAGACAAATTATTGCCCTTTCTTTCCTACCCACAGGGAAGAAGGGGCTCAGAGGAGGGGCATCTGTGGAAATCTTCCAAAGAAGAGACTTTGCATGCAATGTCATCAGTTTATCATTTCATGTTTCATAACAGGATTATCATAAGTTATGTTTAGGAAAGTCATTCTTTATGGTTAAAGTAGGATTAACTAATAGGATTGAGAGAAACTTAAAACCATTCAGAAAATAAGATTATTCACGGTTGTATTTCTCTGTATTTGAATAATGGAGAATTATCTCTTACCCAAAATGACCATGAAGTTCAGCTCACCTAAATGTATAAGCACTAGAAACATTGCAGATAGTTGTGGAATAGCGTTAGAGAAAGCATTTCCCATTGAGAAACCTCGGAGGCCACTTGTCCTTGAAGAAATATAGTTTTTAATGCAGCACAAAGCAAAGAAACATGATTCCCTTTCAACAAGTACTTCTTGAGGACCCGTGGGGTGGTCCAAATCCGGGATACCCTGAAACTTCATTCATCAACTGTGCAAAGCATTATAGCTGGGGCGATGGGGGTATTAGGAACATCTCACATACTGGCATCAGCCAGAGCAGGGTGGGGCAGAGAGAAGAGGAAAGTGAAAGCTTAGAGACCAGAAGACACTCAGGAACTGAGAGCCAGCATGACCACAGCTGAGACATCAGGCACCAGAAGCGCCTGGAAAGACATTTTTCCAAGCTCTTTGACTTTCACTAACACTTCAGAGGCAGTTGGCAGAAGCATTTTTAAAAGTGAGATGTAATAAGCAAGATGAAGAAATCTTTATTCGAAGTCAAATGAAAAGGACAAGAAGGTAGAAAAATGCCTGAAATAAAAATGCATTTGACACAGTGAGCCAGCATATATGTCCCACACATAACTGACCTTAACAGTAAAAGGAACTTGAACCAAAAGAACCTTTTGTGCTGAGCTTTTTACTGTAGTTAAATATGAAAGCCATCTCCCCACGTCCCATATTCTCTCCTCCTAATATGAAGTTGTGGGTTGAGTGCTCCTCTGGCAGTTCATTTTCTACAGTGATAAGTTTTGTTTTCTGTATCTAATAGCGTTCTTCAAAAGCAGAATGTTAGCTAAACTGCCAGATCAAATTCAACAGAATACTCAGACAACCAGGTTTTATGTTCTTTGGACTTAATTCAACAGGAAGTGCACAATAACACCCCTGAAGTATACTTGCCAAAAAAAAAAATCAAACCCGAATCAGATCAAACCTTCAGATCTAAACACCAATTTGCAGGAAATACAAGAGAAGGAAAAACATGTTAAATAGCAATATGACAAATCTAACAAAATCTAGAATGTGGCAACTTCTACAGGACTACAAACCCAGCTTCTTAAACAATTGCAAGGAAGAAAATAAGGGAAGGGAACCTATAGATTTAAAAGACTTACCAGATGCATCGACCAAGTGCAAAGTGTGCATTGGTTTGGATTCTGGTGTGAACAAACCATCTATAACAAAAAATTTGTGAGACAATCAGGCAAATTGGAATGCTTACTAAATATTTGGTGACATTGGTGGTTCAGTCCATTAAGCATCCAAATTTGGCTCAGGTCATGACGTCACAGTTCATAGGTTCGAGCCCCGTGTTGGGTCACCTGTGCTGACAGCTCTGAGCCCGGAACCTGCTTCGGATTCTGTGTCTCTATTTCTCTCTGCCCCTCCCCTGCTCATGTTCTCTCTCTTTCTCTCTCTCTCGTTCTGTCTCTCAAAAATAAACATTAAAAATTTTTAATATTTGATGATATTAAAGAATGACAATTAATTTCACTTAGAAACATAAGAGTACTATTTTAAAACAATAGTTTGGGGCGCCTGGGTGGCTCAGTCGGTTAAGCGTCCGACTTCGGCTCAGGTCATGATCTCACAGTTCGTGAGTTCGAGCCCCGCGTCGAGCCCCGCGTCGGGCTCTGTGCTGACGGCTCGGAGCCTGGAGCCTGTTTCAGATTCTGTATCTCCCTTTCTCTCTGCCCCTCCCCTGCTCATGCTCTGTCTCTCTCTGTCTCAAAAATAAATAAACATTAAAAAAAATAATAATAATAAAAATAAGTAAATAAAACAATAGCAATTATTATGGCAAAATGATAGAATGCCAGGGATTTTGCATCTAACTAGTCCAAGAGGGAAGTTTCGTGTGAAGGTAGAGGTAGCAAGAGGAGGGTATAGATGAAGTAAGACCGGCCATGTGTGGGTGATTGCCGAAGCTAGGTACTGAGTGCCCATGGAAGTTGGTTATGCTGTTTCTTCTACTTCAGTGTGTGTTTGAAAATATCAATAATAAAAGGTTTTTATTTAGTGAATATATAACAACATTAAAAATAACAAAATTTGTTCTAGGGGAGACTTTTGACATATACATTGATAATTTATACATATTTTCTCATTTACACAAGAAAATTATCAAAGCATTGCTTGTTACCCTAACAGCTTACAGAGAGTTTCTAACAAGCAATAATCAAAATGACCCAAACACCCACAAATCAATAGAAGAATCAACATAATTTGAATAAACATTTCACAACAAAAAAAGTACAAATGCGTCTTAAATATGAAAAATTTTACAACTTCACTTCATACTAAGAGAAATGCAAATTAAAAACAAAATTAAATACTATTTTTCTCCTATCAGCTTGACAAAGATCAAAAGTTGACATATTGGCAAGACAATGGTGACAAAGGCATTCATATATTTCTAGTAGGAATTGCTCTCCAATATTTATGGAAGGCAATTTGTCAGTATCAGTCTTACAAATGCACCTACTTTTTATTTTTGTTTAAGTAGCCTCCATGCCTAGCATAGAGCCCAATACCAGGCTTGAACTCATGACCCCGAATTCAAGACCTGCACCGAGATCAAGAGTTGGATGCTTAACCTACTGAGCTACCCAGGCACCCCAGCACCCACATTTTGATATGCCAATCTACTTCTAGGAATTTAGCTTACAAATAAACTGTCACACACAGGCAAAGTTGCCTTTGTACAAGGTTATTCACTACAACGTTTTTTGAAATAGTAAAGGGTTACAAACAACGTAAATCTTTATAGAAAGGCACTGGTAAAATAAATTCTGATCCATGCGTAAAATGGAAGGCTATAAAATCACTAAATAACAGCAAAGCTTTTATTTCTGATTAGGAAACTATCTTTAAGATATATGTTCACTGGGAAGCATTAAGTATATAATAATGTACATAAGGTACCTAATATATATGTTATATATGTAAACATATATATATATAACGTATATATGTTATATAACATATATAAGCATATGTTATATATAAAACATGTTTTATAATATATATAGCATATATATTATACTATATATAAATATATATTGTATAATATATAAACATATATATTAATAATTTCTTAATGTCTAAAATACCTTAGGAAACTGATTACTTTGTTTGCTCCAGAGCAGAGACCTTGAGGTTGCTGGAGAAGTGATCAGAGGAAGAAGGGCATATAGATTCACTATACCTTTTTGTAACTTTTGAGTTTTGAATTACATGAATGTATTATCTATTTAATCAATTAAAATTTTTTTAATCTTCAGAGATGTTAAATTGACTAATTTGTAAGAGACTTAAGACAGGTGTTGTCGATATACAATAAGTACTTAAATGGGAAGGTTTTCCCAACAGTAGAATGGGACTTCCAGAAGAAAAGGGGCCATCACATGACTACAGGGCTCAGGATCCATGTAAAGAGATTCCCAGGCGGGCCGCCTGGGTGGCTCAGTTGGTTGGGTGTCCGACTTCAGCTCAGGTCATGATCTCATGGTTTGTGAGTTTGAACCCTGCATTGGGCTCTGTGCTGGACAGCTCAGAGCCTGGAGTCTGCTTCAGATTCTGTCTTCCTCTCTCTCTGCCCCTCCCCTGCTCCCCAGGCCCCCCCAATAAACATTTTTTTCTTAATTACAGCAAAAATATCTGCTATGGATTTCCAGCTCTAGTTTTTCCTCTGACAGAAAAGGCAGGGACGGCCTTGGGCGGGAGGAGAAGGAAACCATCAGCAGAGCGGATACAGCCAAACACTGACCCACAAAATGCTGGTGGCTGGCAACCTTGCAAGGCCATCTCTTTCCCATGGCCTGTCTGGCTACAGTCAGAGCTCCTTTCTCAATCTTTGGTACCAGAACCTTTCTAACACACAGAAAAGGTGCCCATTCCTGTGATGTGTATGACCTATTGGTAGCATCTACTGCTCAGAATGTGATGCTGTGGGGCTGTTTTCTTATCAGTGCGGTATGCAGATTCCCAGTGTGACTTTCCAGATGCTTAATGGGTCAAGCTCCTGGACGATAGTAAACATGGGGCCAGCAGTGGGTCAATAGCAGCTTCCAATCATTTCTCTGCCATTTTACAATGTGTAACAACTCATTTGACTCTCTTTATCTCTTTTTATGGCCTTTTCCCACCTGTAAAGTGAAGTAAATACATTTTTACTTTGTAGGAGTTGGGCAAGGTAGGGATTTGCAGAAATTAGTGTTTTCATTAATCTTCTCAAGTGCACTTCCACAAACAAGTGACTATTACCATCTTCTAATGAAGACTGTTTGTCTCTTCGCTCTAACACCCACCGATAAGCCTCCAAGGCCCAAGGCAAGGGAAAGTATACTCATCACTGTTTGCCTTATTATCAAGATCAACTAACATCAAAGCTATGCTTACATGCCATCCTGCACACAGAATCAAGACTCGTTGCTGGGGTATTCTCCTATCTGCAAACGTGTCTCCCTGCATAACTCAGAGGAAACATCCCCACATACACCTCTGAATTACTAATGGATTCTTTGTTTTGGGTCTGGCAAGTAGAGAGAGAACACAGCACAAGTTTTCTGCTACAGAATGCAAGGACTTAAAAATGTCCCTGAAGGAAAGGAATATCCCAGTGCTTTGGAGAAAGAGGGGAGAGAAGGGCATACTACATTTTAAAAACAGACAAAGGAAGCTGGTGAACCCAGGGCAGGCACCAGAGGCTCAGAAACATCTTGCAAAAACAGGAGACAGGGCCCCTTGAAGGGGGCTTCCTTATCAACCACCTCCCACCCGAGAGTCATCCCCTTCCTGGTTGGCTTTCTTGCGGTGACAGTCTGACATATATCTCTCATACTTTCAGAACTGGGCATTAGATACTGTATATAACTAATGTTAAGAGGAAAAATCTAAAGATGAAATGCAACTGCTAAACTGTGATTGTATGAAGAAGGTAATAATGGCTCCCCACATACAAATTAAAAGAAGAGAGTACTACGATGAAAGTGTCATAATTTTAAAATATTATTAACGTCTTTAATGTTATATTGTCCTTTCACTTAAAAGACAAAAAAAAAGCTATCTGGCAACTTCACTGTTATGAGAAGCCATTTTACAAGGCTTTCAGCATTACTAAGCACCATTTCAAATACTTTGGTCCTAGCAGGAACTACTCTCCCATTGCAGTTAACCAGACCAATATCCCTCTTAAAATGAGGTTTACAAGCCTATTTAAAGGGTAATAACACGTTGCCTTCTTTGGATGAGACTTTCATCCTGATGGAGGCTCTAGTCCATCCTCAGAGTAAAGAATCCAGGTTATACTCATGTCACAGCCTGCAAAACAGGTCTGCGTTTTGAATGACTTACACAAGATAGAGTGAGAGAGGACCCTACCACCCTAAGTGGGCTGCCCCACGGTGGTGCACCTGCCCCAAGGGAATCAGAATTGGGATTCCAGGCCTCCTGTTCCTGTGGAAGCAGAGATAGTGGCAGAGTGGGGAAGACCATGCTGGCAGAGATGGGGAAGGAAAAACACATTGTCCTCATTTTTGCTTTTCCCCTCTTCTTCTCACGTTTCTATATAGTAAAACAGGTTGGTTGTCTCTTCGTGGTTTATGCCACTCCTTTATTTACTCCCACATACGGTCTTGTTAATAACTGGTAGATATTTCTATCTGGGGGGTAAAAGGAAACAAACGCCCTATCCATCTGTGAGGCTCATGTTAAATATGTAGGGTTGGGGGGCGCCTGGGTGGCTCAGTCGGTTAAGCGGCCGACTTCGGTTCAGGTCATGATCTCGCGGTCCGTGGATTCGAGCCCCGCATCGGGCTCTGGGCTGACAGCTCAGAGCCTGGAGACTGTTTCGGATTCTGTGTCTCCCTCTCTCTCTGACCCTCCCCTGCTCATGCTCTGTCTCTCTCTGTCTCAAAAATAAATAAAACGTTAAAAAAAAAATTTAAATATGTAGGGTTGGGAAGGATAGAATCTAGAGGGGATGCCCCATGGATTCTAATTACTTACACCCTTCACATTTCCTTGGTTTGCCCTCCTTCACCATCACCTCCCGGACGACATCACTGCTGTTAGCTCAGATCATACTGTTGAAGGCCTTGCTTGTAAATGAGGTGAAAAAGAACCTACTTAATATAACTTCATGGTAAAGTAAGCATTTGCTCAAAAGAAGCCTTCCTTGCCTGGACATGCATTATATTCTATCCAATCAGTTGGGCTGCCCTCAGTACAGCCTCTCCTAAGGGATGGCTGCCCTTTGATGCCCTCCTGGCTTTCTGCACCTTGCAGAAAAGGAGGCCAATCAATGAGTTCTGGACAACAAGCAATCACACATCTAGGTTTTATGCTACAGACCCATGCCATCCAATACAGTAGCCACAAGCCACATGTATCTATTTATAGTAATATTTAAATTTTAATTAAAATTATTTAACTTTAACAAATTTAAATTTTGATTTCTCCATTACACCAGCCACATTTCAAGTGCCCAAATCAAATGTGGCTTGTGGCTACCCTACTGGTCTGAGCAGATACAGAACATTTCCACCATCGCAGAAATTTCTATTGTCAGCTACAGAAGGAATCCTCTTAGCTTTCTTCTCATCTCATCTTCTACATCCCCTATGAGACTGTGAGATTCTCTGAAAGTGGGGGTGGGGTTTTGTCACCTCTAAACCCCAGCTTCTTGTCCAGGGCTCTGAGGGAAGGCACTCACAAAATATTTGCTAGATGGTATGGATGATCCCTCCTTTTTGCTCCCACAGCATGTACCTACTTTGGTCAAAACACTTTAACATACTTTTTCCCTGAAAAAAGGTTTTATTGATTTGTATTGATTTTAAAAGTAATACAGAAAAATAGAAGATAACAAAAATCAACAGGTAATATTCTTACCTATATACAACCACTCTTAACATTTTGAAATATTTTCATTCATTATTTAACAAATAGATATTTTTGTTGTTTACTGAGGTATAATTTGCACACAGTAAAATTCACTTTTATATGATCTACGTATGATATGTGACAAATGGAATTGCCGCCACAATCTCTTGACTATTTCTAACAGCCTTGAAAGTCCCCTCCTGCCTCTTTGTGGCTAAACCACTCTCTCCACCCCCTCCTCTGGCAATCAAATCTGATTTCTGGTCCTATAGTTTTGACTTTTCAAGAATGTCATATAAATGGAGTTATATAGTAACTGGCTCTTTTAGTCTTCTTTCATTTAGCATAATGCTTTTGAGATTCATCCATGTTATTGCATGTAATTATCTGTTCATTTTTTATTATTGTGGAGTAGTTTTCTATTGTATGGATACACCACAATCTGTGTATCTGTCCTACATTTGATGGATTTGGGGGTTGTTTATAACTTTTGTCCATTATGAATAGGAGCTGTTAAAACATTCAGATGTAGATTTTTGTGCATGCATGTGTTTTCATTTCTCTTGGAAAAATTCCTAGGAATTGGATTGTTAGTCACACAGTAAGTGTATGACTAATGTTACAAGATATTTTACAGGAAACTGCCATACAGGCTTTCAAAGTGGCTTTTCCGATTGGCCTTCCCACCAGCTGTGTATGAGAGTTTCGGTTGCTCCGCATATTCATCAGGATGCTATATTTTCCTTTTCTTTCTTTTTTTCTTTTTTTTTTTTTGTTTGAGCCATTCTTATACATGTGTAATGTATTTCATTGTGGAGTTCATTTGTATTTCCCTATGATTAATGATGTTGAACATCTTTTATGTGTTTATTTGTTGTCAATATCTCTACTGTGTGAAGTTTTTGTTTTAATCTTTTGCTCACTTTGTTAAATTGGGTTGTTCATTTTCTTATTACTGAGTTGTTTCTTTATGTATTCTCAATGCCAGCACTTACTAGAAATGTGTTCTACACATATTTTATTTGCCCTTCAGTTTGTGGCTGGTCTTCATTTCCTTAACAATGTTTTCTGAAGAGCAGAGGTTTTGGATTTTATGTCTTTTTGCTTTTGTTTTTGGTTTTTTTTTTGTTTTTTTTTTTTTGAAGTGTAGAAGTCTCTAATTATACTGAAGAACAAAGAAATATTTCTAAGTAACTGCCATATGCTCAACTTTGATCAGCACTGGAGATACAATAAAGCTTAAATTTAGATTTTTTCTTGTTAACAAAATTGGCATCTATTGGCTCCTAGCCTACTTTTTCACTGTCTTATCATGAATAGTTTCACATCATTAAATATTATTTGAAAACATGACATGTAATGTGTACCTAGTATTCTCATGGCTATATCTTAACTATCCCACTGTATTTGGGAATGTTTATATTGATGCCAATCAATTCTAAAAAATAAAGAAAAAAACACATGATTGCCATCCTTGTGAAGAAGTCTCTGTGCACATCCCCAATTATCTTCTTAGTATGAATGTTCACAATGACAAAAGCTGGGGCGAAGGCATAGTGCTTTGTTTTCTAAGTGTCTCTTCAGAAAGACTACGGATGTCTCCAAACAAAAATCTTGACCTCCTTGTCGCACCAGAATGCAACCGAGAGCCTGTCACATTGTAGATGCACTGTATATACTTGATGGATGAATAGTTGGTGAGAAAAAGAATTCCACTGAACTTCATCCTCTCCCCTGCCTCTGGCAAAAGAAAACAGGAGTTCCCTTAGCCGTCTACCTTGCCTTCTGAGATAAAGGGAACAAGAAGAAAGCTTTCTTGTAAGAGAAAACTTGCCAAGGAGATGGAGGTTCCCAGAAAGAGAGGTGACAAGCCCTGTTGCTGCTCGGCAATGCCCTGAAGGGGCCCCTCCCCCAGCCCATATAAAGCCAGGGTGCAGTGGGGCAGCAGCTGGCGCTCAGCCTCCAGAGCACCGGACTGGCATTGACACTGGCACACGCTATGGCAAATGAAGTGCAAGTCCTGCTCTCCCCGCTGAAAGGGGGGCATCCTCCTGCAGGTAGGCTACCCACCTGCCCTCCATCCTGCAGATGACCTCACTGGCCTCACTGCTGTCGCTGCTCCTCTTTCCACCAACACCTTCGGGGGAGGCACCCCAACAGAGTGGAGGTTCTTAACATCCACTGTTGCTTTAACTTCATGCAACCTGCTTTCCCCCTATGTCTTTTTCAACCTTCTGGGCTTGTGTGCAAACCACCTGGGGGTTTGTCAAGCCCCAGCTGAATTAAAAGCTAATGATCTAGGAAGGTATAAGGGACTCAGTGCTCGTGAAAAGGGATCTTCCCTTTCTGGCTGGAGATTAGCAGTGACACATCCACAGGAAGGTGATTGCCATGGCAACCTTCCTCCCAAGAAGTTCCAACCCTAAGACTCAGTCACCCCAAGATGCCTGTACATCATCTGACTTTGTACCCAGGCAAACCAGTTTCCACAAAGAGGACAGCAACTTTATTTTTCTCTCTTTCTCTTCAGGCTTTGGGATTGGGCAGTGCTATCAATAACGTAGTTTACCTTGTTATCAAACTAAGGAGCACTTTTTAATAAGGACCCAAGCACTGGAGGGGACTGACTAGAAAAGGTAGCAATCAACGTGTTTTGCAAAGTAGCCACAGTTTTCTCTCTTTTTTTTTTAACTTATGCTCTCTGAAATATGGAAATTAGTTTTATTGTACTTAACCATATGTTCATATAGATTGGCTGAGGTATGCAGGACTATTTTTAGCCAGTTTTATGTTCTTTCAAATGTCTTCCTTCTTTTTTCCTTAAGAAAGATCTCAAAATCTTGACCACTTTGTTCTTGCTTTTCTCCATTTACAAAATTTATTTATTTATTGGTGTAATTCTTTGGCACCTCTAAGCCAAGGTTATTTCAGCCATCTTTGCTGCAGAGGATGCTGGCAGGTGTAACCTTCAGAAAGCTTCAAAAACTGACACAGAATTCAATGGCTTTCTGGTGGGTGGCCCACCTGAAAAGAGTCCGAATTTTACTACTAAATCTGAGCTTCAAGTTTTGGACACAGTGCCCTGGTTTCCTATAGCAGACTCCTGACATTTTATATTTGTAATTGGATTTAGCAGTATTTAACATTATCTGTATTTAAAGTTAATGATGCTAACTAATGGTCAGGAACTATACATGCACATTATTAGAGGAGAAGCTCATTACAGAAAGACAAAAGAAAAAAGAACACATTCTCTTCCCGCCACTTCCACCCCAATCCTTCATAAAACGGATAAGCTAAAACCTGATTTGCTAAATTACATTTATGCACAAAGAACACAGAGATAAACTTAACCAAATGAAAGTTTGAATGAAACCACCGGGAACTTTCTGTCCCTCCACTAATGATTGCTAATTACTCTGTGTACATAGCACACCATGACTCCATCAAGCATGTCACAATGCCTCTGGCATGACAATTAATTATTATGAACTGTGACACTACAGATAAGAGGTTTGGGATAATTGGAATGGAGATGAAGGCAGACTTTGGCCTCCCCGCTGAGAGCAAGGGAACAAAGAAACCTCATCCTTCAGCTCGTCTTGCTACATATTTGAAGCCTGAATCAGTTTGCTATGGCGCAAAATTGTATTCATGGCACAAAAATAATTCATTGCCAAGACTCCACTAAAACAGCACCTGACTTTTATAAACAATATAGAGATCCCTGAGAGCAGGAATCAGATGGGATTTGGTGGGGAGGGGCTGACATGGCCTTTGGAATCAGGCAGTCCCTAGGCTTAAACTCCGTTCCACATCTCTGGCCTCAGTTTCCTCATCTTTAAAGCAGGGGCTAATAGGGGTGCCTGGGTGGCTCAGTCAGTTAAGCGCCTGACTCTTGGTTTCGGCTCAGGTCGTGATCCATGATGTGGAATCGAGCCCCACATCTGGCTCTGCTCTGAGCATGGGGCCTGCTTGGGCTTCTCTCTCTCCCTCTCTCTTTGCCCCTCCCCTGCATACACCCCCACACTCTCTCTCTCGCTCACTCTCAAAATAGATAAACTTTTTTAAAAAGTTGAGATAGTATTTAAAAAAAAAAAAATGAAACGTCTGCGAAGTTAGCCAGCTGTAACTCTTTCCCGCCTACATGTGCAGTCTTAGCTGCTTTTCTTTCACGTATATGAATACAATATTTTGCATCTCTGTCAGCCCTGGTTATATATTGGTGCTGTGAAACAAGTCTACATTAAACATGACGTGGCCTAGGCGCTCGTCAGCGTAGCTTTGACTTTTCTGTTCTTCTGATTTGCCTCGCTCTCAGTTTTAGAAGAACCCCATTACACGAAGAGCCAAAAATATGTGAGTGGAAAGTAAGATGAGGAAGCCAAGTAATTCGAAAGAGCAAGAATTCCTGCATTTTTCTGCATCTCTTTCACTTTGTAATTTGGTTTAAGTCAAATGAATCAGAGCCATCAGAGGGGTCACCATGGAACCCCCAGAGAGAATCAGTTTTCTGGCTCATTAAAGAGAGAAGGAGGTTTGGGGACATGCTCAAGTGTGACTCTCATGCAGAAGATGAGGGGGACACCATGGCTACATAAGGACGGGTATCATTTAAAATAAAACAAATACCAAAGGCTTAATTCTCAACTCCAGTCTGCTCAAGTCACCGTATGGGGGTTAGTCTGTGAGGCTCGAGGAGACGCTGTGTGATACCTGCTACCCCACACATTACGGGGCCAGGGGTTGGGATGACCATAGGACCAGCTGGTCTCCTAGACATGCCCACAGCCCTGCAGACCAACGATGCACCCTCATCCTTGTTTCACAGAGGAGCAGACTGAAAGCCAGCAAGGTTGAGGGACTGGTCCGAAGCCACAGCTAATGGGGAGTGGGGCTGAGCTTTGAAAAGAAAGTGGGTGGGGCGCCTGGGTGGCTCAGTCGGTTGAGCGGCCGACTTCGGCTCAGGTCATGATCTCACCGTCCGTGAGTTCGAGCCCCGCATCAGGCTCTGTGCTGACAGCTCAGAGCCTGGAGCCTGTTTCATATTCTGTATCGCCCTCTCTCTGACCCTCCCCTGTTCATGCTCTGTCTCTCCCTGTCTCAAAAATAAATAAAATGTTAAAAAAAAAAAAAATTTTTAAAAAATTTAAAAAAAAAAGAAAAGAAAGTGGGCCCCATGGCAAATCTCTCCTGCTCTAAAGCCCTCTCTCATTACTTCACCACCTTCTCCTGACTCTCCTTTTGGGTCTTGATTGGCATATTAAAATGGGCTGAAACATGGGGCCCTTGGGTGGCTCAGTCGATGAAGCATCTGACTTCAGCTCAGGTCATGGTCTTGTAGTCCGTGAGTTCAAGCCCCGTGTCAGGCTCTGTGCTGACAGCTCAGAGACTGGAGCCTGCTTTGGATTCTGTGTCTCCCTCTCTCTCTGCCTCTCTGCCCTCACGCTCTGTCTCTGAAAAATGAATAAACATTTAAAAAATCTTGAAAAACATGGCCTGAAACATTGACTGTAAATGCAAAGTGAATGTTTTGCGAACATCTAACCTTTAGTTAAAATCTTCAAATATAAGTGCTAAGTCACAGGCAGAGTATGCACAAACCTTTGTGTTATTCAGCTTTCCCCCATTCATTTTCCACTAATTAGTGAAGGAAAAAAGTTTATTTTGCTGGAGGATGTATCTTTCTTTACCTTGACTACCCTCTACCAAAACCTGTTGTCTGGAAAATCTTAACTGAAAAGTTATTATATAGTATTAATACTACTCAGAGATAGAAGAGCAAAGGTTCATTTTCCCCACATAAATTTAGATTTTTCTGATGAAACTATCCAAAAGGGCATCTTTCTCTTTTACATTTTTTAAATCTCTAGTTCATTTTGCTTATTGAAAGGACCTAGTCTTATCTTATATATTTGTACTGAAAAACCTGTTAAAATGTTTAATCAGTTCATATTTACCTTGCCCAATTGCAGTTGGTCCTTCTACAGAAATTCAAAAGGCAATATAGTCTCAAACATGGAATTGTGTAAATTATTACATCTTTAAGTAAACTAATTTAGATACAGTGAAACTTTGAAGCATTCTCATGAGCAGACCTATCTGGTATATTGAAAATGGGCAAGTACCTAATTGTGTTGGATTGTAAATACTTATTTGCAATGGTTTACCAACAGGCTGGGAGACCAGTGTGATCAGTATTCCCAGCAGAACTTTGAAGATGACCCTCCCACAAACTGGTTCCATCTGGTTCAGTCACCCCAAGTAGTGAGAGCCTTAATCCATATCTTAGTGTATCCATCTACAGTATGGGGATATTAACTTCCATGTCTTTCTACTATACATGGCTGACCAAGTAAATTACCTACCTACCAGAACAACTTTGGTACAAGAACTGTGCTCTGGAAATCCAAGGTGTCTGTGGTTTACTTATGCTTCCTAAATGACTGAGAGCATACAGCCATCACAGAGAGAATTCACAGATTCCTGGATGAAAGTAAGAATCTTCTGGGAGGATTTTTAATTTCCCTTCAAATATCTTTGTTTTATTGTTCTTAAGGACATTCTTAAGAATGCATTCTTAAATTTCTTTCGACATTCTGTTAAGTGCCTTATATTCTTTCAAAGGGAGGAAAGTAATTTATTTTGGAGTTAAGACTTTATAATAAAGATCATCTAGTTCAACTTCCAGCAAATTCTCCAAAATCCTCCTAAGATGTTCATGGCAAGTGGACTTTTTTTTTTTTAACACACTGAGAGCCAAGGGACTTACTCTTGTCCTAGGCAACCTACTTCACTTGAATGACACAAACTAGCCAGGCTAGTAGCCAGGCTCTGCCTTTCAGGAACGTTCATCCTTTGGTCTTCATTCTCTCCTCTGGAACAACGTGAAATAAATATGAGTAATAAAGATTGTCAAGTGCCGACCATGAACCAGGTGCTTGTATCATCTCTATTCTCTAGAGCAACCTGAACAAATGGCATTATTGAAGGATGTAGAAACTGAGTCTTAGAGAGGTTAAAGTATCTTGCTCAAGGTTCCAGAGCTCAAGGTTCTAGAGCTATCCTGATCCTACATAAAATTTCCTTACCAAGAAGCCATTCCTCTTCCACATGATAGTCCCTCAGATCTTTGAAGATGGCACCTAAGTTCCCTTGAGTCTATCTTCTTCAGAAGTGATCTTTCCAGACTCCCCAGTTCCCCCTCTGGTCTAGACTTCCCTAGATTGTCCAGCTCCTTGCAGATGAGTGGCACAGAACTCAACATTCCAAATGGCTTCTCATTCTTAACTATTGCTTATTTTAACTGTTAACAAGTTGGCTTCTATAGTTGGTGATAATAGCCTGGTGGAAAAAAAATATGTAGAAACAATAGCATCAGGGAAAACACAAAGAATATTAATAAGAAAATAATTACAGCCCTCCATATTTCAAAAGCACTTGTCACTGGGGCACCCGGGTGGCTCAGTCAGTTAAGTGTCCGACTTCGGCTCAGGTCATGATCTCACAGCTCGTGGGTTCGAGCCCCACATCGGGCTCTGTGCTGACAGCTCGGAGCCCGGAACCTGCTTTGGATTCAGTGTCTCCCTCTCTCTCTGCCCCTCTCCTGCTCATGCTCTGTCTCTCTGTCTCTCAAAAATAAATGAATGTTAAAAAAAAATTTTTTTTAAAAAGATACCTCACTTGTCACAAGGAGAATAAAAAATACAATGGGAGAGGTACTGACGGCCCAAACTCTAGACCTCCTGTTTGACTCCTCTCAGTAGGAGAGACAACAGTGCTGTGTATGCCATCACCCCTCACACAGAGGTGCACGCCTCCTTAGTCTTCCCAGAAAAGCCATCCCTTCATTTATTTCACATTTACATTCCCTGGCTGTTCAGAAGATATTTTCACATCATTTGATTTCTGTTGCTGATTACTCTCTATGCCTTTTTCTCACGTAATGTTTGTGTGTGTGTGTGTGTGTGTGTGTGTGTGTGTGTGTGAATTTAAAGCAGATCATGTATAAAAATAGCATTTTTTTCTAGACTGCATCTAATATTACAAAATTCTAACAAGAGGCTTTTATAATCAATGAAAAAACAACTTGGTGATTCAAAATGACCAAGTGGAGTTTATTCCATGAATGCAAGAATGGTTTGACAGTAAGATATCCATTAATATATCTTTATATATTAATATCTGTTAATATAATTAACCACATTAATGACAAAAACCATGGGTCATATCCATGAATGCTAAAAAGATATTTGTAATTTTTAAGCCAAATGAAATAGTAAGAGTATTTCCTTAATATGAAAAAATATATAAATATATATACATATATATCTGTGTGTATGTGTGCGTGTGTGTGTGTCCACCTAAGTGGAAAAACATGAAAAGCAATCTCTTAAAAATTAGGATAACAAAGATGTCAACTACCATGACTAACATTATTTGACAGGAAGTAATATTATAATTCTTTGCAAGTTATATAATTTTTTTACCCGAAAAACCTAAGGGAATCAACAACAAAAAAAAACCCTATTATAAATAATAAGAATTCAATAAGATCTAGGTATAAAATCAATGATATAAGAACAACAATCTGTCAGAGTTATCATTGAAGAATCAACCCCATTTACAATAGCAACAGCAACAAGAAAGATAAAATGCTTAGGGGTTAAACTTAAGAATAAATGTGTGAGATTTATGCAAACCAGTTCCTTTTTTTTAATGTTTTTATTTATTTTTGCAACAGAGAGAGAGCATGAGCAGGGGAGGGCAGAGAGAGAGGGAGACAGAGAAGCAGAAGCAGGCTCCAGGCTCTGAGCTGTCAGCACAGAGCCCGATGCAGGGCTCAAACCCACAGACTGTGAGATCATGACCTGAGCCAAAGTCGGATGCTCAATCGACTAAGCCACCCAGGTGCCCCTTATGTAAACCAGTTCCTGAGCGACCCAAAAGAATACATAAACAATGGAAAAGCATACCATGTTCCTAAATAGAGAGCCACTAGGAATATAAAGATACGAACTTTCCCTTTAAAAAAATCTATAAATTTAAAGTGAGACCATTAAAAAAAAAAAAATACCAGCAGGACTGTTAAGGAAAGAATTGACAAACTGATTTTAAGGTTCATATGGAGGGGCACCTGGGTGGCTCAGTCGGTTGAGCATCCGAATTTGGCTCAGGTCATGATCTCGCAGTACGTGGGTTTGGGCCCTACATTGGGCTCTGCGCAGATAGCTCAGAGCCTAGAGCCTGCTTTGGATCCTGTGTCTCCTTCTCTCTCTGCCCCTCGCCACTCTGCTCTGTCTCTCTCTGTCTCTCTCAAAAATGAATAAACATTAAAAAAAATTTTTTTAATAAAGTTCATATGGAAAACTAAATCAGAATAGCTAGTAAAATTCTGCAGAGGAAACAGCAAAAAAGTATTAACTCTATCAGACATTAAAATGTAATGCTACCATCACTGTGTGTCAACTATTCTTTAATAAATAAATATATATTGCTACCATCATTAAACTAGAGTTGCAACTGCAGTAAAGAGATTAACAGAACAGAGTAGAAGTCAAATAGAAAAAAATGGACAAAAATTTGAGCAGTTCATGAAAAGGAAATACAAATGGCTTGTAACACGCAGAAGCAAGCTCAACCTTTAATAAAATAGAAGAAATGCAAATTAAAATAAGATATCTTTTTCTTTGACTTCTTCGTTGACAAAACCAAACATTTCTAGCTCCCATTGTTGCCGGAGGTAGGGGAAAGGAGCATTGTCATCAGAGCTCCTGAGATTGTAAACAGGTACAACCTCTGGGAAGGGCAATTTGGCAAGATGTAACAAAATTCCAAATGCACATAGAACAAGATCACTTGTAGGAATTTATCCCATGGATATACTTGCACTTGCGCAAAATTATGCATATAAAGCAATATTTGTTGCAGCATGATTTGTGACATCAATGAATTAGAAACATCCAAAATGTCCAACATTTGGGAGTTGGTTAAGTAAACACAGAATGTTCATATAATGAAATTTTAAAGTAGATGTTAAAAAGAACAACACATGTCTACATAGATAGGGAATTTTCTCCAAAATTTATCATTGAATGAAAAATATAAACTAACAAGATGCAGAACAATGTGTATCTTATGCTGCCATTTAAAAAATAGTAATATGATGAATGGATAAAGAAATTGTGGTTTATGTACACAATGGAATACTACGTGGCAATGAGAAAAAATGAAATATGGCCTTTTGTAGCAACGTGGATGGAACTGGAGAAGTGAGATAAGTCATACAGAGTAAGGCAGATACCGTATGTTTTCACTCTTATATGGATCCTGAGAAACTTAACAGAAACCCATGGGGGAGGGGAAGGAAAAAAAAAAAAAAAAAAAAGGTTAGACAAGGAGGGAGCCAAAACATAAGAGACTCTTAAAAACTGAGAACAAACTGAGGGTTGATAGGGGGTGGGAAGGAGGGGAGGGTGGGTGATGGGTATTGAGGAGGGCACCTGTTGGGATGAGCACTGGGTGTTGTATGGAAACCAATTTGACAATAAAGTTCATATTTAAAAAAAAATAGTACGGGGCGCCTGGGTGGCGCAGTCAGTTAAGCGTCCGACTTCAGCCAGGTCACGATCTCGCGGTCCGTGAGTTCGAGCCCCGCGTCAGGCTCTGGGCTGATGGCTCGGAGCCTGGAGCCTGTTTCCGATTCTGTGTCTCCCTCTCTCTCTGCCCCTCCCCCGTTCATGCTCTGTCTCTCTCTGTCCCAAAAATAAATAAAAAAAAAAAAAAAAAAAAAACGTTGAAAAAAAAAATAAAAAAAAATAGTAATATGATGGGGTGCCTGAGTGGCTCAGTCGGTTAAGTGTCCGACTTCATCTCGGGTCATGATCTTGTGCTTCGAGCCTTGCATCCGGCTCTGTGATGACAGCTCGGAGCCTGGAGCCTGCTTCTGATTCTTTGTCTCTGTCTCTCTCTGCCCCTCCCTGGCTCACACTCTGTGTCTCTCTCTCCTTCAAAAATAAATAAACATTAAAAAAACTTTTAATTAAATTTTTTTTTTAAATTAGTAATACAATGGGGCACCTAGGTGGCTCAGCTGGTTGAGTGTCTGACTCTCAGATTCAGCTCAGGTTGTGATCTCAAGGTTTGTGGGTCCAGCCCTAGGTCAGGCTCTGTGCTGGCAGCATGGGGCCTATTGGGATTTTCTCTCTCTCTCTCTCTCTCTCTCTCTCTGCCCCTTCCCTGCTCTCTCTCCCTCTCTCTCTCTCACACACACAAAACAAATAAACATTAAAAGAAAGTAATTAAAAATTAAAAACATTAAAAATCATGATATGTAGAATATCTGGATAAACACATTGGAAACATGTAACATTAGCAGTACCTAGGGAGATGAACTGGGAGCTGGAAATAATGGCAGGAGGGAGACTGCAGACCTCTTCGTGCTTTTTGAATTGTGTGCCTTATGCGTATTTTACAAAATCAGCAAAATATGTAATAATTTTTAAAGAACAAGGGTAAAGTCAAATTCACAAGTGCATTGAGAAATAGAATGGGTTTCCCTTATTTTTCACTTTATTGGAACTAGTTTTAGAAATTGCCGATTTGGCGTTTCCATAAAGAGAATTAACAAGTTCAAACAAATCAATGTCCATGTAGCTTTTTCTCATTTGAGTTTGTCAGATTTGAGATGTGCACATTTCCTGGGAACAGAAAGAAGTATTTGCTTTGACTTGCAATCTGAAATGGGTTGTTCCTTTTCAAAAGTTGATTTCATCTGACATTGTTAAACACTTGAATTGCTGTTAGGTCATCTGTAGCCTAATTAACACTAATTGATCTCCTGAATGGCAGGATTATTAATGTAGTTTAATTACTCATTAGAACCTCTGAGCTTGGCCAACATCAGAGGTTTGGGGTCCTGGATGGAAGGTGGGTATCCAGTGGGATCAGAGGCATTTCTCTTGAATTAAATGCCTGTTACCACTGCATGCCCTGACTTTTGGCTCATCTCTCAGAATCTGGCTTTTGAACGCTCTAGTTGGAAAAAAAAAAAAATGCAAACCTTGCACAAACTTTAATCTTGTGGGAAAACAAGAGGGTCACATTGTAATTGTCTGTTGCTATCATAAAGAATGTAATTGGTTTGATAACAAGAAAAAATGTTTTTCAGTGAAACACCTAAGGGAGTATGTTGTTATTCTCCTCCCCAAACCAAAAGTGTAAACCTCTCTTGTTTTTTTTAGCCTCAGTTCCTGCTCTCCGCACATCAAAAAGCAGACCTCAGCCCTTCTCCCCTTCCCCACCTTGTTTGCATGACACAATATTTTTTCTTCAATTCAGGGTAACGTTTTATTGTGTTATTTTAGATAAAAGCTTAGATCTTCAGAAAGTAAGTTCTAAAATTTTTTTTCAAGTCTAAATTCATACCTTGAATAACAAAGCAAGACTACTCTTTCTATTCTAACCACGCCTCTGTGTTGATGCTTATTTTGTATAGTAAAAGCCGGAGGAATGCGAATTTCCAAAAAACAAGAAATTGGCGTCTTGGACAGACACACCAAAAAAACGGGATTAGAGAAAACAAGGTAGGGATTGCCTGATTTCTTCTCTTTCATCACCTCAAGGAGTTTTGAGTGACTCTGCTTCCAGAAGTCAGAGGCCTCCCTGCATTTTAGGACAAACCAACCCTTCCTAGACCTTTGCTGAACAGGGTTAGAGGCAGCCAGCCCAGGAGGGGTGGTGTTGGGGGGATAAAGATGAAAGGCACATTCAGGTGAAAGGTGACTACCTTCTAGAAGATTCTGGACCCCCTCACCCTACTCCTTCTCTCTGCAGCCAGCCCAGCTGCCTTGTCCTTATACTTAAAAAGCACAATCCTGACTTCCTCTAAACCTGACTCATGTTCTTTTAGCCTATTTTCACATTAGCCTTTAAAATAGTGTCCCTAGGCTGGCCCTAGTTTCATAATATGCTTTCTGCTGTAGCAAATCTTCCGAATTAAAAATAAATGGGGTGGGTTTCTTTTTTTTTTTTTTTTTTTTTGGTTTTGTTTTAAATCCATCACTCAATTATTTAGAAAATAATGGCCACTATATTTGGCATGGCCAGAAGGCATATAGATACTGAGGTTAGTTTCTCCCTGCTCATTCCCCTGTAACCTTGACAGGAGGCACAATTCCCAGAGCTAAGCAGAGAGCTGTGGGCTGGTCAGGCGCGCAAATGGCCTAACCACTGTGTACTGTGGTTAAAGAAAATGTGTTCCAAAAGAAAGAGACCTGCAAAACTGGCTCCTCCAAGTAGGTAATGAGGGCACTTCAGGGACAATTTCAAGATGGTTTCCATAGATGACTCAATAAGTGATTCAAAAAGAAATCAATTGGAGGACATTCAAGATGTATCCTAAAGAATTATAATGGTAGTAGTCCCAGAAAGAGAATGCAGAGGGAAATAGACTGTGTAATTTCTGTGGCTGTTTCATGTAAAATTATCTTTAATTCACTTTATTTTCTTAAGAGAGAATGAGTGGGGGAGGGGCAGAGGAAGAGAGAGACTCTCAGGCAGGCCCCACACCCAGCGCAGAACCTGACTTGGGGCTCAGTATCACAACCGTGAGATCGTGACCTGAGCCAAAATCAAGAGTTGAATGCTTGACCTACTGAGCCTCCCAGGTGCCCATCTTTAAATCACTTTTGAAGTTTTCTTCCCAATTTCTGGGAAAGAATTTTTTTGAGGATTTGTGCCACTTTAAAATGAAAGGCTCAGGGCGCCTGGGTGGCTCAGTCAGTTAAGTGTCCGACTTCGGCTCAGGTCATGATCTCACGGTCCGTGAGTTCGAGCCCCACGTCGGGCTCTGTGCTGACAGCTCAGAGCCTGGAGCCTATTTCCGATTCTGTGTCTCCCTCTCTCTCTGCCCCTCCCCTGTTCATGCTCTGTCTCTCTCTGTCTCACAAATAAACATTAAAAAAAAAAATTTTTTTTTTAATTAAAAAAAAAAAAAAATGAAAGGCTCATTTGCCCCGTTACCAGTACGTTTTTGTTTCTTCTGCTATCAGAAAATAACTATCACATAATGAAAGCCAATGCTATAAATCCTCAACAGTGGGGGTCACATTTTATTCATCTAGGACAGTTCTTAGAATAGAGAAATCACTTGAAATTGAAAGCTGGCTTTATTCTGTAACTAAAACCTGATTCAGGCATAAGCCCTGTTTATTGTGACCTGGTTAACATGCCTGGGCCAGGGGCTCAGGAACAACTAAAAAGTCATGGCTTAGGGGCACCTGGGTGGCTCAGGTGGTTGAGCAACCGATTCGGATTTCAGCTCAGGTTGTGATCTTACTGTCTTGAGATCGAGCCCCGTGTCAGGCTCCACACTGGGCATGGGACCTACTTGAGATTCTCCCTCTCCCTTTCCCTCTGCCCCTCCCCTGCTCACACTGTCTCTATCTCTCTCACAAAAAATAAAATAAAAGTGTTTGCTTAGATATATCATCCAGTTGGCAGCCAGTGGACAAGTCATTTATTTCTCTACACTTCAGAAAATGGGGGCTTAATTGTGTCATCAGCTGAATGATGTGGGAAGAGTTGACTAGAGAGTAATAAAGTGGAGATTGGGACCCTCTTAAAAAACTCAATTGTTGCCTAAGAGTCATTAAAAGATGAGAATGGGACCACTTCAAAACATAAACAGCAAGAAGTAGCTCACTCTCTCTTGCCCTATTCACCAGCAACAGATATAGGTATGTGAGGCCTGATATGTGTAGGATTTGGGAGCCATTTTAAAGAAAAATAGTAAAACATTATAGCTATGAATGGCTAGGAACCCTCCTGAGGGAGAAGGAGCCTGTTCAGGGGGAGGCCTGAAGCTGAAGCTTCATTAGCTCCACCCTAAATTCACCTCTGCTGTTGTCATCGCTTTGTGAGTGTATGCATGAGATACGAGGGCCTCATTTTCATGGACAGGCATCCCTCCTTACATCTTGGAGAATGGCTTTTGCAAAATGTATCATAGAAAATAAATTTCTGAGCATCATCGATCTATGTCCATTTCCTAATAACTTCTAACCAACACAAAACATCCAGAAAAAAAAAATGCCAAGTACAGTTTCCATCAAGAAATTGTACTGCAGGCTGAGCCCTAACTGATGCTCTCCTACAAAATAAATTGGCCTGAGAAAAAGAAGCCGGACACAAAGGAGTATTTGCTGTGTGATTCATTGTATAAAGTACAGAAACACTCAGAACTAATCTACAGGGCTACAAGTCAGGGAAACAGTTATCCTCAGGGGCAGCTGGTTTAACTAGTTGTGAATATTCACCAGGCTATATACTTCAATGTAAAGATAAAACAAAAATACACTAGTAAAAGGGCACCTGGGTGGTTCAGTTGGTTAAGCATCCGACTTCAGCTCAGGCCATGATCTCACAGTCCGTGAGTTCGAGCCCCGTGTCAGGCTCTGTGCTGACAGCTCAGAGCCTGGAGCCTGCTTCGGATTCTGGGCCTCCCTCTCTCTCTGCCCCCGCTCTCAAAAATAAACAAACATTAAAAAAAAATTAAATACACTAGTAAGAATAATTTGACCTACAAAGATTTTTGTAGCACATGGGCACACAGAAGCAGAATTTTTTGCCTTCTAGATATTACCAAGCAAGTGTAAAGACTTAAAGACCAAGTAGACAGCCCCTTGTATAAATCATTTAGCCTCCTTAGTAAGAAAGTTTTCCCATCCTATATGAAATTTTGTCTCATCTTTACAGTGCCATTGCAAATATTGCCAAACTACAGGCAATGGATACCCTGAACGACACACTGGAGAAGGTGAGTCACGGGTGAGGCCCCTCACAGGATGCGCCCAGTCAGTATTTATCCACCACACCAGTCTGCATGGGTGAACGAGCACTGACCACTGAGCCTCTACCCAGCTCAGAGATCTGATGTCCTATGAGAGAATCTGCTCTCGGTCCAAGGAACACAAAGAGGTTTTGGTGAGAAAAGTTGTTTCTCCCAAATTCCTAATGTCTATTTAATAAACCTTTTCAAAGATAAGATAGAAAATGAGGCAAGCATCATGATACCAAATTGGCACAGTTTTACTCTGCCATGTTTTTGTAAAAAAGCAGCTTATGTAATAGAAATTCAGAAGTTTTTGATCTTTCTCCCCTCCATAAGGAAATATTTGATTTCAAGTGAAGGTGGGTGGTGGAGGGTTGCATGGCTAAGGGCTGGAGGAAGATTAGGCACTGGGTTTATCCAGTAAAATTTTTTTATGAAGGTGGTTGGCCATTGCCATTTTTGTTTCTATGTTTTGTATTTCTTCTAAGTACCTCCAGAAACTCAGAAAACTCTTACCAGATCGACAGGGGTTTGGTTTGGATTTACTAGTTTGTTTTTACATTTTGTAGGTGAATGAAGTGAGGGTCCTTATTCTACTTCCAGAAGGCAGATACTTGCATTTAAGCCTGTGAATAACCACTCTTTCTGCTACTTTCACATTAATTGAAGGGACAGGATTGCACAATTTATAGAAGGAAGACTAGCTATTGCCATCAAAATCAGGGATCTGGAAAAGACTGGAGCATAAACTGAGCAGCTAGGCCTCTAGGGCCCCCATTTGGTAGTGACTTCTCCACTACCAAGGTCGATTTGACCTTGACCAAATTATTTACCCTGTGCCTTAGAGAAGTCATTTGTAAAATGGAGGCAAGGAAGAGTATATACTTCACAGGGCTGTTGTGTGAAACAGAGGAGTTTCTACATATGAAGTTCTTAGAACAGTGCCTGGCACCTAGTAATCTGTTTGCACTCTGTTCTGGTTAGTAGCACTGGTTTTATGACAGCGAAATAAAAAGGTGTGTGTATGAAGTCCATGGGGTGTAATAAGGCAGATGGTACATGGCAAGATCTTTTTTTTTTTTTTTTTTTTTTTTTGTAATCTCTACACCCAACATGCAGCTCAAACTCACGATCAAGAGTCACAGGCTGTACCAACTGAGCCAACCTGGTGCCCCAGGACAAGGCATGATCTTGATTATAGGCTACAGCTACAAAGCCTTCTAAGGTGGGGGGCTTGGTTCTCCTACAAATTGATTTGAGGTGAGGTCATAAGCAACTCTTTGCCTTCCTAGCTTTAGAAGAAGGGCAGGGATGGATGGTGCCCTGCCAGGGCAACACAACCTGCCTACTTCTGCGTCTCACATTCTCTTGCACCTGCCCACTATCTGCCTCTTCCTGAGGGGCCAGAGCAGGTCCACACTTGTAAGTGGAACTGGATGGAATGGACACATTCCCCTAGAATATATGTTAACCCCAAATAAAATGTTTAAAGAGAGTGGTCAATAGAGGTTGATTATGCTATGCTAGGTTGATGATGCTATACTATATTAGGTAACAGTGCCAGAGTCTAAATTGCTTTTTATAGACATATGTGCTTATGTCTATTACAGACAAGAGTTCTTTTCTTTTCCATTAAAAATATTACTTCCTTATTTCACAGATTAAAAGAAAAATCAAGGGGCGCCTGGGTGGCTCAGTCGGTTAAGCATCTGACTCTTGGTTTCGGCTCAGGTCATGATCTCATGGTTTCGTGGGTTTGAGCCTGACATCGGGCTCTGCACTGACAGGGCAGAGCCTGCTTGGGATTCCCTCTCTCCCTCCCTCTCTGCCCCTCCCCCACTTGCAAGGTTTCTGTCTCTCTCAAAATAAATAAATAAAAGGTAAACAAAAAAGAAAACAAAAGAAAAATCAACAGTAATAACAAGTTGTATTCGTAAATCATAAGAAAACATTGAGCTGATGTGCTGGGTTTTTTTTTTTCTTTTTTTTTTTTTATTTTTTTTTTTTAATTTTTTTTTCAACGTTTATTTATTTTTGGGACAGAGAGAGACAGAGCATGAACGGGGGAGGGACAGAGAGAGAGGGAGACACAGAATCGGAAACAGGCTCCAGGCTCTGAGCCATCCGCCCAGAGCCCGACGCGGGGCTCGAACTCACGGACTGTGAGATCGTGACCTGGCTGAAGTCGGACGCTTAACCGACTGCGCCACCCAGGCGCCCCTGATGTGCTGTTTTAACAGCAACTATACCTATTTAAAAAAAAAACACCTTTAATACTTAGTTCAATGTTTACTGTCATAGGACTGTGGCTAAGACTGCACAGGTTACTGGGTAGAACAGGTCTGACACAAGACATCAAATGGGTCTCCTGCTGCCTCTGTCACTCACTAGCTATGTGTCCTTGGGAGATTTCTTCCCTTTTCTGTGCCTCAGTTTCCCCATCTGTAAATGGGAATGTGGTTCATAGTATGCGCTTCCTTGAGATCCTGTGAGAAGAAAATGAAGTTATATGCAAAGTACAGCAGAGCCAGATGCAATTAGCCCTCATAAGTGTTAGCTTCTATCCCTAAGCAGGTATCCTACAGGACATCACTCAGAATCCCAGGCAAAGGATAAGAGGCCAGCAACAAAATCAAGTCCCAAGATCCCTGTGTATGACTATCTTGAATATGGTAGTTAGAGGGACCCATGTGTTTTCTTACCACGAAGAAAAATCCTCCCTGAATCCATAGTTCAGCCTGAAGCATAATAGGATTTTATAAGAAAGGTCAACTTGGAGTGGAAAGACCAATGCCTTTTAGAAAACTAGATCTGCTGAGATCAGTGGTTGTCAGAAGCTGGGGATGAGAGGAGCAGTTGACCACAAAGGGACAGGAGGGAATTTGGGGGGTTGAGGGTTCTGTCTCTTGATTTTGGTCACAGACTATACATACTTATGGAAAGTCATGGAACTGTACACTAAAAGGGTATATTTTACTGTAGATAAGTTATACCTTAATTTTTTAATGAAAAATGCATAAACCTTATAGCCTCATATAAAAATTAGGATGTAAGGATAGGTATCTGCTGATGAATTTTCACATGCATTATGATTCCCCTCATAATATGTATTGTCATGAAGACCCAACAATACACAATTAGCCAGAAGAAACACAGTAGCAGAAATGAGGGTCATATCTTCTGCATTTTAGTAACATTCATTCATGCACTCAACTAGAAGTATGTCTAGTCTCAAGAACCCATGTTAACTCTCATACCAATGCAAGAATTTAAAAGTCTAAGACAGAAAGAGGGCAGTCCTATTCATAGGATCTCATCAACTACTGAAACACGGTAAGAAATTTCTATCCATATGTTATTCATCTCTGGATGACCCACTTTAAAATCAACCTAGGGTTTGAGATTTGGGAGATTGAAAAACAATCCCCCAAAGCTTAGAATTGTATGAATCTAAGTGGCAAGCAGCCTAAAATTTTCCTCTTCCACTATTTCCAACTCCTCCCTGCACACAGACCTCTCTCCCACTACTTTTTTCCTTCCCTCCCTACCTCTCCAGTCAGCCCTTCCTGCCTCTTCCAGCCCTACATGATGAGAGAATTCATATTGCCTGGTGACAGGTCATACAACATGATATTCCTGCAGAAAAGGGGTTTTGCTTTTTTTGGTTTTCTTTTGTTTTTTTTGTTTTTTATTTTTTTTAATATATGAAATTTATTGTCAAATTTGTTTCCATACAACACCCAGTGATCATCCCAAAAGATGCCCTCCTCAGTGCCCATCACCTACACTTCCCTCCCTCCCACCCCCCCATCAACCCTCAGTTTGTTCTCAGTTTTCAAGTCTCTTATGCTTTGGCTCTCTCCCACTATAACCTCTTTTTTTTTTTTTCCTTCCCCTCCCCCATGGGTTTCTGTCAAGTTTTTCAGGATCCACATAAGAGTGAAAACATATGGTATCTGTCTTTCTCTGTATGGCTTATTTCACTTAGCATCACACTCTCCAGTTCCATCCACGTTGCTACAAAAGGCCATATCTCATTCTTTCGCATTGCCACGTAGTACTCCATTGTGTATTTAAACCACAATTTCTTTATCCATTCATCAGTTGATGGACATTTAGGCTCTTTCCATAATTTAGCTATTGTTGAAAGTGCTGCTATAAACATTGGGGTACAAGTGCCCCTATGCATCAGCACTCCTGTATCCCTTGGGTAAATTCCTAGCAGTGCTACTGCTGGGTCATAGGGTAGATTTTTAATTTTTTGAGGAACCTCCACACTGTTTTCCAGAGTGGCTATACCAGTTTGCATTCCCACCAACAGTGCAAGAGGGTTCCCGTTTCTCCACATCCTCTCCAGCATCTATAGTCTCCTGATTTTAGCTACTCTGACTGGCGTGAGGTGGTATCTGAGTGTGGTTTTGATTCGTGAAAAGGGGTTTTGTAACCCCAAAAGCTCTCTAAACTAAAAATCTGGGAGAACCGGTCTCAGACCAAGTTCCATCAACTCCTTAAAGGCTGTTTGAACTTTTAGAAGTCATGTAGCTCCTCTGAGATTTATGGTTGCTCATTTAATCTTTTTTTTTTTTAAGGCAAGGAATGAGAGAGAATGATACTGCCAAATATAATTCTTTAGACAGTTATGGAAGTTAAATTTGGCAATAGTTGTGAAGCTTCTCTGGACATGAAAGTATCCAGTTAAAGCATGAGTAACAAGGTTGGGTTATGGTGTGGAGGGGGATGGAATGTTGAAACCTAGTTAAAGTTGGGGCCACTTTTCAAGTTGCCAGATGTGTCACCACTGCCAAAGTTAGTGAGATGTATGTGAAATGGGATCCTGGGGGAGTGGAAACTATCAAAGGCATCTGCAAATCTAAAAAGGTTTCTCCTGTTCTGTAGATTAACATCGCTGTAGGAGTATCCTTGAATTTCATTGACTGGAGCTGAATGTTTTGTTTTAAGCATTTTGCTTAACGGGGTGTGGAAATCAAAGTGCCAACATTCAAGTTGGAAGTTAACACCCTGGAAAGATGAATGGAAGAGCTCCAGTCTGCTAACACTACCTAACTTCAGGCTCTAAAACAAAACCTGCCGCTGATTTTCTTGCATCTAGAATTTCTCTCCTAGCTCCAGTCATGAAGATTTTTATCATACTTCTTTTGTGTTTTCTCTGAAACTAAAACTATAGGTTCTGAGGTCACAACTACCCAAGATGAAGGTAAATTCTCAATGGAGTAGTTTCTATTGATCTGCTTTTCAAGTTCAGTGTGTTGTCCCTTCTATGATGGAGTCACAGCAAGGCAAATCCTTTTACATATACTGGCCTTAAATTCTTTCTCTTCTGGGGCTACCCTGGATTCTCTTATCCTAATAAATCTGGCAAGAAACACCTTTCTCTTTAGAAACCCTATCTTTTTTAAAAAACTAAGATGAAAATTCCAAAGCTTCCCCAAAGTTCAGATGCCAGCCTGAAAGACAGCTGGTTGTAGGTTGTACTCTGGAAAGATATTCCTACTTATTTCTAGTTCCAGTTTGAAAATAAAATCTTCCTATTGCCCTTGATACAAAATTTACAGGAAAAAAATTAGGGCGTTTGGAACTTGACCATTTTATTTACAGTCTGATCAGTTCTGATGGAAGACTCTTTATAGACTCTCCACTGACAACCCCCAAGTCCTTCTACATTAAGGTGTTCCTGTTCCTGATTAAGGGAGTGGGGCGTAGGAGAGAACTTGATTCTCTTGTTGTATATTCAAGAGTTGCTATACAGTCTTGCTACTCCCCCAAACCTGTACATCTGTAATTTAATAATTATGGGCAACTTCCCTAAGCCTATGGTCTTTGCCAGAATTATTTCCACTTCCTTCTCAATCCTGTCAATTTTTTCCCCCTAAACTTTCCCAGATCAGTTCCCAGATGGCCAATAGACCCCAGGGACAGTCTCCCATTCATTCTGATCTGCAACAAGCCCCTCCTAAAAAGCAGTTGAGCGGAACTTTTAGGATCTATCTCCGTTAAATGCCTTAGTTAAAATGTAACCCCTAACCCTTGTGCATTACTGGTGGAAACGTTAAATGGTACAGCCACCATAAAAAAACAATATGGCAGTTCCTCAAAAAATTAAACATACAATTATCACATGATCCAGCAATTCCACTTGTGGGATATACCCCAAATAATTAAAAGCAGGGATTTGAATAGATGTTTGTACACCAGTGTTTATAGCAGCGTTATTCATGATAGTTAAAAGGTGGAAGCAACCCAAATGTCTATTATCCTATGGGCCTATCCAAATGAAAAGATAAACAAATTGTGGGTACATACACAGTCAGTGGGATATTATTCAGTCTTAAAAAGGAAAGGGATTCTGACACATATCACAACAGGGGTAACCCTTGAAGACATTATGCTAAATGAAATAAGCCAGACACAAAAGGACAAATATACTGCCTGAGTCCACTTCTCTGCGACACCTGAAGTAGTCAGAATTCATAGAGACAGAAGGTAGAATGGTGGTTGCTGGAGGCTGGCAGTGGGGAGGAGGGAGTGAGGAGTTCTTGTCTAAAGGATACAGAGCTTCAGTTTGATGTGATGAAGAAGTTCTGAAGATGAATGGTAGGGATGGTTGCACAGCCGTGCAAATGTATCCGATGCCACTGAAGTGTACACTTAAAAATGGCTGAAATAGTAAATTTTGTTCTGCATAGTTTACCACAATTTTTTAAGTGATGAGAAAAAAAAAAATGCAACCTCTAAAGTATGGAGATAAGCCTGAAGATGATCAGGTAACGAGTTAGTGCCGCCAGTCCCCTCCTGTCCCACCCCCACAGGGGTCACTCTCATGCCTGCAGAGCAACAGTCAACTCTGGGGCTTCATCTCCTCAGTCTCGACTTGCCATCTTGCCCTGTCTCACCTTGGTTACTTGCCCACATTTCTGTTAGGTAAGAATTAACTTGTTTCCTTTCTCACCCCTTCACCTTATGTTTGACTTTAAGTACCTTGCCAAATTGTTGTCCTACCTGTAATCTCTTGAATGTGGTTGATCTGTTTTAGTCAACACTAAACACACCCAGTACTTCCAGTAGTTATCTGGAAGAAAACTACTAACGTTGGTGGCCTCTGAAGTTTCCTTTTGGTTCTAATGTTGAAAGAAAAACAAAACAAAACACTCTGCCCTGACCACACTATAAAATGCCTGTCATGTGGCCCAATGATAATTGATCTGACAAAAAAAAAAAGTCACTGGCTCTTTTTTGGGATTCTAAAGCAACATTTATGACCAATATCTCAATTATGTGTCTTCCTTCCTGCTGGAATGCCAGCAGAGATCATCCTTGGGTTTAATTATTATATTACTTCTGTCTGCTCATTGTAAAATGAAAATTTTAGAAAAATACTGATAGGCAAAGTAAAGCAAATGACTGGGAATTGCCCTATAATTCCTCAAAGATAACCATTGTTAACACATCAGTGTATACTTTTCCAGCCTGTTTAATTTTTTAAGACTAAGAAGAAAGGACTTTCTGGAGTCAAGTTTCACATGAAGGGGAACTCTGTGTGCCCAGAGCTCAGGGATATTTGAGAGGAGATATAAGGCACATATGTTTTCCCTGGCTTAGAAGAGCCCAAACAAACTATAAACAATGTGATGCCTGGGGTCATGCGCAGTTTATCTCCCCCCTTTATTTAACTTGAGTGTCAGGGCAAGGGCATCTAAATTCTACAGTGATAAGTTAAATTCCTCATGAGCTGAGGCATCCCTTCCTTGCTGGCTAAGGCAAGTGTCCTTATTAGGTATTTTTCTATTTTATCCATCAGCTTAGACACCAAGAACTGGAATGGACCCAAAAGGTCACTGGGTCAAAATTCTCTTCCTGAGAAAACTATGTCTGAATTGCTCACCACATTGGGCATCTTTTTCATCTTAAGCTGTCCTTAGTGTAAATTCCCTAAGGTCTCTTGGTTCCATGTGAAATTCCTCTTATTGTCAAAAGTGTCTGTGTCCCCTGAAAGCCACGTAAGCCCTTTTCCTCATAGATGTCTTCCGTGGGATGACTAATGAGAACTTTTGTTACCTGAAGCTGGTAATCACTCTTCAGCTTTCCATTTACCAGGCTGTAGAGATTGGACCATGTGAAATAGCCAATACTGGACCATTTTTACCTACAAATACAGCCATTTCACATGCTTCAACATACTAACTGACCCTAACTCTTCCTAACTTCTTTCAGAGGCTCCTTATTTCTGCTCTTTTGACAATGGAGGTGTTCCTCCCCTACAGGACCTTCCCCAGTGTCCCCATAGCCTCCTTGGAAAATAGTGATCCATATATACATACTAGTGCCAGAATCCTTGCTAATCTTGTAGGACCAATGAGATGTGATCAACCCTTTCTACCTGTACAGATGTCACTTCAAAACATACATATAAATGCACATGTATCTTCTATATGTTATCTTGTATATACTATTATTTATAATTTTCAAAATCAGGAGCCAGCTAATGAGAGAAAACCCAGGTGAACATATACACATATGAGCCCAGACCTGGAGGTGGTTTAGGAAAAGAGATACTAAAGAAGTAACCAAAAACTGTGAGGTTCCCCTGACCAAACCGTATTGTTCTCTGCTACTCATACTTCATGACCAAAAAAGGTCCAATACGCTTATTTTTTCTTTCTTTCTCACCTCTAGCTGAGCCATAAATTTCCAGCAGCAGTGCATATGGCACATCAAAAACCCAGACCTGCTCTGGAGAAGGTCACTCCACTGAAAAGGATCCACATTATTCAGCAGCCTCGGAAATGTTAAGCTGGGACGTAAAACACAGCCGTCTGGCCAACTGCCTCAAACATCCGACAGCTTAGCAAAAGGACCAAAACTTTCCATAGGTCTAGTGCACTTGCTTGGTAAATAAAACAGCTTTTGTATCTTTTTACTTCAGATAATAAACATCCAAAGTTATAAATCCAGTGCCTTCCTGGGCCTCCTTTTGATGCAGGTCAGGAGCCCACTGAAGTTTACACATGTAATTCTGTTGAATGAGTGAAGAATCCAGAATACTTGACTATTCCACTCCACCTCTCAGGATAAGTCTTTCTCTCCTTGATGCTGACCCTGAGCTGTTCCACCCACAGTGAGTTCTTCCTAAAGGACAAATGAGTACAAAGGCTGTATAAAGGTCAATACTCTATGCAAACATGAGGAGTGAGTCTTCTCCATATGTTTATCTTAAGATCCTCGAGTTTTCCTTTGAGGTAAAATGTCATTTCCAGTTCCCTGCATAAATACTTAGTTTGTTTTGAAGGCTTGGTGAGGGAAAATGAAAATTTTAGATTTGTTACAAACATACTCTCCTCTGCAAAGCAATCAAGGGTGGAAGGTAGAATTAGAGTTTCCATTGGAGATTTGCTCAGGGCTGCCCACAAAGTTCATCTGTAGAACCTAGGGGGTCACAGTGCTACAGGGCATTGTGGTTGGGGTATAGATGTTGATTTTAATTGGAGGTAGGAGTAGGAGGGAAAGTATTGCCATAGCTAACCCTGCTCTAGCTCTCCTACCCTCCACAGCTTGCTCTCTCTCTCTCTCTCTCTCTCTCTCTCTCTCTCTCTGTCTCCGTCTCCCTCCCTCCCTCCCTCCCCACCCCATATACTCATGTGTGAATAGCCAAGGCTGTCTTCAGGTGATAGTAGGGACAACCAGTTTCTTTTTTCACGAAGGTTATCTGTCACAGTTCTATTCTACACCTCTAATTAATAATATTATCTGGGGCACCTGGGTGGCTCAGTCAGTTAAGCATCAGACTTTGGCTCAGGTCATGATCTCACCGCACATGAATTCGAGCCCTGTGTTGGGCTCTGTGCTGACAGCTCACACTCTGTGTCTCCCTCTCTCTCTCTGTTCCTCCCCCACTTATGTTCTGTCTCTCTTAAAAATAAATGAACATTAAAAAAAATTTTTTTAAATAATAATGCTATCCAACAATCAACACTTGTCTTGACCCAAAAAAGTGGTCAGTACTCGAGTCCATCACATTATAGGTTGATAACCCTTGGGGAGTGACCAGGTGCCATGCCTATCTCTGATTCCTGGAACTCCAAAAGCACTTGGCTGAAGCCCAGTGGTCATGCTGATGCATGACCCCCCACCCCCAGCATTGTTTGGCTCTTTTTCAGGAAAAAGAAAATTGTCTGAGACAATATTGAAACTTCAGCCAATGCCAGTATGAATCAATAAGACAGTTAGTTCTAACCACCTCACTTTGGCTTAGCTCAGTTCCTGGTCCTCTGAGACCATTGTCAGAAATACTCCTTGCTGGAATATTTAAGTGTTGTGAGGCGCACTTGTTCTTATAAATGTACAGAAGTTCAAGGTCAGCCATGAATCCCCAGAGGGACAGTAGCAAAGTGTAAAGAGGATAGTAGATACCAGCTGGAACACTAGACTAGGAGATTAGGAGACTAGGATTCTACTTCTGACCCTTACTAGTTCTTAAACCTTAAACAAGCCACTTACCCTTTCTGATCCTTGTCAAATGGGTGTAATAACACCTGACCCCCACCCCACCCCCAGTTTAACTTTACCAGTGGCACACACTGGGAAGAAGACAAAATGGACACTGAGGTTTGTAATAAGCTATTTCAAGAGTAGTGAGAGCAAGGTGGTACCAGGATGACGGTTCTGGAAGCTTCTAAAACTATAGTAGCAGGAGAACTATAAGAAGTGCTATAAAATGAGCCTCGAATAGGAATTAAAGGAAAAGCTGAAGATTTGGGGTCAGATGGAAGCGAGGACTAAACAGAGGAGGGTGATATAGGAAATGGGAAGCTCAGATGGCAGGACCGCTAGACTTGCCTCTCCTGCAGGTGATAGGAGGGCCAACCACCCAAAGGAAGGAAGAAGAGAAGAAGGGTACTAGTCTCTCCCTCTAGATTGGAAGATGTATTGCAAGAGAAGAGATGCTGCTCAAAGGGAGGTTATGCAGTAAGGACCCCAGCAGTAATTTAGGCCCACAATTGCAGTCACTCAAATCACCGAATTATAGAAAGGGGGAAGTTTGATGTGAACTTCAGATCTGAAAGGAATTGAAATTATCTCAGAGAATGTGTAATAGGAAAAGGGCCAGTCCAATCAGATTGCTTTGTGGTGATATGGCTGTACATGTTGAAAGCCAAAGTGGCTGTTCCCTCCCCCTTCTGAGGAGTAAGCCCTGCATGGATGTGCTGTGGTTCCACTCACTGGAAGCCCCTGTGATATGTTCACAGGCCCAGCAAAAACCATGACAATGGTGGAGGACTGTGTCAGGAGGTACGAGGCTGGGGATTTGCTGGCGGACACTCTTCTTTAGCTCATTTCAGTTCAGTTCAGCACGCTGTCTGAGGCACTGGGACACAAAGATGAGTACAAAGTGGCCCCTGCCTACCACAAGACCCTAGACCAAAGGGGAACAGGCATGCCAACAGATCAACATGCAGAGCGAGTTTAGAAATGGCTTGGTGAGAATGGGGGGCATGCTGAGGAGGAGGTCTTACACAGTAAAGAAAAAATGTGTTGGCTAGGGAGATCACTAACCCACATGCAGATCTTGAATAAACAGTCTTTAGTTAAGGTTTTTATTATGGAAATTTTCAAACATACACAAGAGTTGTGTGAATATCATGCTGAACCCTCAGGTACTCATCACAAAGCTTCAACAATATGGCCAACCTTGTTGAATCTATAGCACCCAGCCCCCGACTTCTCCTTCTTCCTCTCTCCTTCTGGATTATTTTAGAGCAAATCCCAAGCATAATTTCATCTATAAATACTTCAGCATGCTATCTCCAAAAGATAAACACTCGTGTGTTCTCTCTCTCTCTCCCTCTCTCCCTCTCCCTCTCCCTCTCTCCCTGTAAACAAAATTTTACAAATATTGTGGAGCAAAAGAGAGTGTTATATAAACAATCCAAGAATCTTTCACTGTGAAAGAAGACTGGTATTGCTGTGTGAGCTACAAGAGCCAGAAACAAGTGCAAACACACACACACACACACACACACACACACAGCTGAGCCAGTCGTGCCCACAGAAATGACAGCTGTGAAATTTGAGGAGGCAGTGAGAGGCAGAACCTCAGAAAGGGAGGTAGAAAATGAAGGTGGTCTTCAGGTTGAAGAAAAGAAACAGGTAAATGTAAAGTTAGTGGGAGAGAACTAAAGGTACAGGAAGAAGCCACTGGGGTAAATTAGTTCTTGTTGAGGAAAAGAATATAGAAAACCCTAACAAATAGCTAGTTCTGAGGTTACTCAGAGGACTAATGGGGTGATAGGCTTTCTTTAGATGGAACCCAAGTCCAAGGTGGGTATGGCTGATTTTGGGGTATGTATTATGTTTTCAAGTGCATGTTGGGATGTCAGCTGGAGTCACTGCCCCCTTCAAATACATCAGATGAGCTCAAACCCCAGCCTACCCCTAGTGGATGTTCAAAGCCCTTCCACAATGTCTGTGAATCTCCAGGAATCACCTCTGATTTCCAACGAATTTGGTGTCCCTGAGTCCCACCACCCTGATCTCATTTTGGCCCTTTTCCATGATTTCCCAAAAGCCTACTCCAGAGGGTAATAAACATATGGAAGATTTAGCAGAGTTTACATCACAGCAACCAGACAACCTGCAGCAGAATATGAGCTATCCCAGATTTTATGTGTATGTCCTTCCACTACCCATTCCCCTCAACCCAGGATTTTGTTCACTGCTCATCGTAGCCCCGGCAGGCCCCTATTCCTCCCACCATCTTGCTGATGGCTTCCCCTCTCTCACCCCCATCCTCATTTTTCTGCTCTTCCCCGCCTCCTAATTTCTGTTCAGTTCCACATCAGCAATTAGTATTTCTCGTGTTGTCTTGACCCCTGGAAAACACAACCTCAGGGAGTCACCTTACCCCCCAAATAATCTCCCTGTTTCCAATAAGTCTGACATCAACTATCAGGATGTCAACATTTTCATCCAAAAATGTTCTGAGTGATTAATTAATTAATTAATTAATTATAAAGGGTGAAGTGACAGAGAACCTGAGCCAAGAAAAATAAGCCAAAAGAAAAAGCAGAGAACTTCCAAAGGAAATGTTGAAGGACTGAAAGACAAACACATGAAATTAGGGTGAGCAGAGCTCCAAGTAAAAATACATAATACATGGGGCGCCTGGGTGGCGCCGTTGGTTAAGCGTCCGACTTCAGCCAGGTCACGATCTCGCGGTCCGTGAGTTTGAGCCCAGCGTCAGGCTCTGGGCTGATGGCTCGGAGCCTGGAGCCTGTTTCCGATTCTGTGTCTCCCTCTCTCTCTGCCCCTCCCCCGTTCATGCTCTGTCTCTCTCTGTCCCAAAAATAAATAAAAAACGTTGAAAAAAAAATTTTTTTTTTAAATAAAAAAATAAAAAATACATAATACAGACAGAATTTTGAACCTGCTTTTGCATACAGGATTTCATGAAATCTTCACAAAATTCACAAGATGATAGCTGTCACTACCCCACTTTGCAGATGACAAAGATGAGCCTCAGAGAAGTTAAGAGATTCCCAGGGTGTAATAGTGTAAGTGGAGGAATTTCTCTGGAAATCTCTTAATCCCAAATCTAGAGCTATCCTCCATGACCCCGTGAGATCACAGGCTGGAGCTGAAGCTTAGAGGTCCCCAAACAGAGAGGATCTGGATATAATTCTGACCTTAAAATAGAGCTGAATTTGAAGACAGAAATCTATGTGAAAGGACTGGTTTGGGACTAATCAAATCCTTCAATAGGGGAAAAGCCATTCGAGTTCCTATTTTCAGGGTTTTGTTTAAAAGACACAAGTTATTCTTTCTATTCATGTGGTGGCAGAGATTGAAATTAATTTCTTTAAAATTTTTTTTTTAATCTTTATTTCTGAGAGAGAGACAGAGACAGAGTGCGAGCACTCTGGAGGGCCAGAGAGAGAGAGAGGGAGACGTCAAATCCGAAGCAGGCTCCAGGCTCTGAGCTGTCAGCACAGAGCCTGACGCGGGGCTCGAATCCACAAACTGTGAGATCATGATCTGAGCCGAAGTCTGCCGCTTAACTGACTGAGCCACACAGGGGCCCTGAAATTAATTTCTTAAAATATAGGGAATTAGGAAAAGGAGTGAAGAGCCAAAGACATTCTCCCCTTCAAAGATTACAGAATAATGGAACTTTTTTTTCAATGACATAAAGAGAGTTTTCCAAAGGAATATAGGCAAAGGCTTCCAAGAATAAAATAGATATTGCCACAGAAGCATTTAAGAGACAGCACAGACAGATAAAACCAAGGTGAAGACACCGGGGCCGAAACAGTAAAATCAAAGAACGGATGTAACAGAATGGGGTTAAGAGCAGAATCAGGTCACGCAAGAACAAAAACACTCCCTTCAAAAATCGAAGGTCTGTGAAAAGAGAGAGGATTGTTGCAAGATTAAAACGGGCAGAATCCGGTACCAAAAGAGAGCCTGGAGATAATGGAAGGGTTTAACCAGACATATTAAGTGCAAGGAAAGATTGAGCAATGCACTTGGCCATGGCTGATGGAAGAAACAAGTGATCCGACAGCAGACATCATGGGTCAAGTGGTTCTAAGTGAGCCAGATCTGGAAGCAAGAGAGCCATCCTGGCCCTGGCAGACATGGTGTCTAGCTCCACCAGGCTTTTAAGAACTGAGCAAACCACTGTTTTCGACGGCAGACACTAAAGAGGTGCAGTGAGCTGAACAGTGAAATAAGGCGCTCACGATATTTTACAAAGGAAAGAAGGTAGACGTTGAGAATAAGATGCCGCTATCTTTACAAGCGTAGAGTGGGAGACTTTCGTAGGAAAGTTTCCACAACATAACGAATACTCAACAAAGTGGAAAATAAAGTCTAGACTGGTATGAAATCACAAAACATGCCAGGGGCTTAGCGGGGATAAACGACAATGGGGAAGAAGTGGGAGAGGAGGGATGGCGCCATGGTCACATAAGAAAGTGGCAGACAATGGTCTTTGCCGTTCCTCCACAGACTGGTCACTTCACCTCCCTTCCGGGTAGCCCTGAAGTGCACCAAAGGAAGGAGCTGAGGTAGGACAAGTCAGTCTGTTTTTTCTGAGCAAGGATGAGGGCCCCATACTGACACACCTGATTTCTTTCAAAAACAGCCTGGAATAGTTTTGTGTGAGATCTCCTGGTTTTTATGTATTAGGTGAATTTTTTGTTATTGTACACTGTGCAAACCAAACAGTTCCAGCCTGTGGGTTGGATTTGGCCCGTGGACCATCATCTCACACAAGCTGCATTTTGCTCCTCAGGTTTGCACAGCAATCCTTAGTTCCTGAGGACCTGAGGGGTATAAGAGCAGAGCCTGCAGTGGGGGTGGAGGGAAAGAAGTTAGCAACAAGGAGAATTCAGCTAGAGGTCAGATGTGAAGGTTGAAAGGAAACAGCTGACTTTTGGCCAGAGCCCAGCTTTAGTTTCCTCAGACGGTATCAATCTGGCAGTTACTGAAGGCTTATGCCAAGACTGACAAAACAAAATACAAGGTCATAAAAATGAAAAACCAGGGAAATCTGATAATCTTGACAGGATGGACTAATGCAGAGGCTAGGACCAAGAGGGCTTTTACTTCAAGGTTTGGTGGCTGTACAATAGTAACTATCATTTTCTGAGATTTTACTGTGTGCCAAGGGTGTTCTGTTATATCTAACCTCTAATATTTACAACAACCCATTTTACAGATTCCGAATGTATTGTCCAGAGAGGTTAAGCCCCAAACACCCCCAGACCCTTATTCATGCTTTTCTTTTGACATGGTAATTTTTCCCTAGTCTTTTCTGCCAAGATATCCATTACAATATTATTTATTATAGATACCCAAGAAGTAAAAACATGTCCATACAGAAACATGTATACAAATGTTTATAGCAGCATTATTTGTAATAACAAAAAGTTGAAAACCACCCAAATGTCCATCAACTTATGAATGAATAAACAAGATATAGTATATCCATACAGTGGGATATTATTTGTCAACATGGATGAATCCCGAAAACATTATAAATGAAAGAAGCCAGTCACAAAGGACCGCATATTGTATAATTCCATTTATATGAAAAGTCCAGATTAGGCAAACCTATAGACACAGAAAGTTGACTAGGGGTTGCCTAGGGCTGGGGTAAGTGGAGGGATGCAGATATTTGGTGGTGGCAGCTAAAGACTGTGGGGTTTCTTTTTGGAGTGATGAAAATATTCTAAAATTGATTGTATTTATGGTTGCATACTCTGAAAATACTAAACCCCATTGAGTTGTACACTTAAGTAGGTGAATTGTATGATATACACATTACCTCAGAAAATGTTACCAAAAAAAAATAATAAACAACAGAAAACTAGATATTGAAACATCAGTCATGTGTCATGACACACATAAAGAAGGTGATAAAGGTTGGCACTGTTTTTATATTCTAGCTCCCTCCCAAGGCCCCATCCTAGCTCACTGTCCCCAGTGTTGGGGTCTGGCTTTACCCCCAGCCTCAGACTAGACAAGGCACCTGAAAAGCTATTCTTGGGGCTTGGACTGGAGCTAGAAGCAGTAACAGGTGTCAGTATCTCATTTATTTCCACAACAGCCCCGTGAGAAGGTATTATCATTTCCCTTGGAGGGAAAAGGAAATATTTAGCTAGATTACATCATTTACTGAATAGCAAAGCTAATGTATTACATAAGTAGGATATAAACCCAGACACCCAGCCAATGTTTAACTGCAATCTTCCAGAGACCGGGTGGGTCCTAATAGTAGGACACCATATTCTCATACACTGTTAGTAGGACTGTAAATTGTTGCATACTTTCTGGAAGACAGTTTGGTAGGAGGTATCAAAAGTCAAAAATAGAGGGGCGCCTGGGTGGCTTGGTCGGTTGGGCGTCCGACTTCGGCTCAGGTCATGATCTCGCGGTCCGTGAGTTCGAGGCCCGTGTCAGGCTCTGTGCTGACAGCTCCGAGCCTGGAGCCTGCTTCAGATTCTGTGTCTCCCTCTCTCTCTGACCCTCCCCCATTCATGCTCTGTCTCTCTCTGTCTCAAAAATAAATAAACGTTAAAAAAAATTTTTTTTTTAAAGTCAAAAATAGAGACATACTTCTTTGATCCAACAACCCCACTTTTAGAAATTTATTCTGTAGGGGCGCCTGGGTGGCGCAGTCGGGTAAGCGTCCGACTTCAGCCAGGTCACGATCTCACGGTCCTTGAGTTCGAGCCCCGCGTCAGGCTCTGGGCTCATGGCTCAGAGCCTGGAGCCTGTTTCCGATTCTGTGTCTCCCTCTCTCTCTGCCCCTCCCCCGTTCATGCTCTGTCTCTCTCTGTCCCAAAAATAAATAAAAAACGTTGAAAAAAAAAATTAAAAAAAAAAAAAAAGAAAAAAAAAAGAAATTTATTCTGTAAAAACCATAGAACAAGTTAATAGATATATATAAACACAAGGTTTTTCATCAAGGTGTTGTGTACATAACAATAGGCCAAAAAAAAACTTTTTTAAAGAAAAATCCATATTTCCATCCACAAAGGATTGGTTAAATGATGGCGTAAATACATCCCTCTACTGCAGTGACCCAGGAATGTCAGGTTTTGTGGATAGGAACTGGGGGGTCCAAAGGTAGTAAGGGAATAGGGGGTAGGAGGAAAGAACCCTCCCCAAAACTAAGTCACAAAACCCAGCATAGCCTGGCATGCATCTCACTCAGGAAGGTCACCTCCTTACCACTATCCACATCTTCACAAGGATTGTATTAATGAAAGAATCATTCTTCAATGTTATTCACCTGAAACATGACGTTTGACATTAATGTTTATGGAATGCTTCCGTAATTACAAAAACAAAAACAAAAAAACAAAAAAAAAGCAAAACACCTAGACCTTGGGTTGCAAAGCACTACCTCTAAGTAGACTGAACTAGCTGTACGAGACTTGAGGTCTTCAACATAGTCCTGGGGGGCAAGACCAGCCTCCCTTCCTTCTGTAGACCTCTCAGTCTTACCTCTGCATCCATATTTCTTCTTTCTCTGACAGGACGAAACTCAGCAACAAAGTCAGAGACAAAAAAAGGCAAGTCCAGAACCTGATCACATTTATCACTGTTGCAGATGGATGAAAACAAACGAGTTTGAAACAGGTGATATTTATATATTTTTAAATTACTTTTAAACAATGTGTAATTGAGAAATCTTCTTCTAATCCCATTACTGAACTGTAATGGGAGCACGTAGAACTTTTTTATTTAAGACTTGGGGGAAGCTTCAGGCTTTTAGAAATGAATGGCTTGCTATATACCAAAGAGAGGAGGAAATACAAGGTCTGAGACTGACTGATGGACACTGTCTGAAGTGTTTGATGAGCTCCACCGTGATATACTTAATTTCACTCCTCACCTGTGACAGTAGATTGCCCAATGACCTTTTGGTACAACGTAAAAGTTAAGACGAGTCTTAGGTTTAGGAAACATTTGTTTCCCCAAGAAGACTCTCTGGTTCACATGATATCACTGCCAATTCATGAACCTGATAACTGTACTGTGGTTATATCCGATACAAACACATGCTGAAATACTTAGAGGTAGAGGATCATGAGCTTAGATGGTTCAAACACTAAATTAGGAGTTCATGGATAGATAGAGTGCACTCATATGGGATAAAATGCTAATAATAGGTTAACCTGGTAAATGGTGCACAGATCTTCTTTGTGCTGTTTTTATTTTTTTAATTTGATATTATTTCTAAATCAAGTGTTGAAAGTAAAAAAGACTCTAGGCCAGAATCTAAGAATACACTACTGCTTCTCAAATGGTAGCATATCACACTGGGAATATTACTGGCTTACATCTGATATTATTTTATTTGTTTACAATTATTTTTTACAGTTATTTTAAATAGAGTATGCATTTATATGATTGAAAAATCTGAACGCTTGGAAAAGGTAGACACTGAGAAATGTCACTCCTGCCGCATCACCGTCCACTTAGCTACCTCTCACACCTGCAGATAATTACATTTCTAAGTTTCTGATTTATCTTTCCAGTGATTTTTAAAAAATTTTTTTAATGTTTCTTTATTTCTGAGGGGGAGAGAGAGAGACAGAGCTTGAGCTGGGGAGGGGCAGAGAGAGAGGGAGACACAGAATCCAAAGCAGGCTCTGGGCTCCGAGTTGTCAGCACAGAGCCCGAGGTGGGGCTTGAACTCAAGAGTTGTGAGAGCATGACCTGAACTGAAGTTGGACGCTTAACTAACTGAGCCATACAAGCGCCCCCTTCCAGTGATTATTTATGCAGATATGAGTATATATTATTCCTCCTTTCCTTACAGAAAATGGGCCGTGCTGTACACACCATTCTGCACTTTGCTTTGGTCACCTAGCAGTATATCATGTAGATCTCCCCATTCTATCACTTTAAGATATGATCTTTATAAAGAAATGGATATAATACCTACTTCCTTTATTTACACAGAATGTATGCCCAACCCTAAAATTTGGCTGTGGGTTAAATTATATGTGCTTTGCATTTATATTTCACAGCTGACTAGAAAAGTCAACTTCTGGGATTGTCAAAGATCAAATTCAAAATACCTAGACATTTTCTTAAATATGCTGACAAGTTTTGAACATCGAGGAACAATAAAATTTTAAATATGTTTCTTGAAAGAACACTGAGAAGATGGGTTGACCACAGAGTTTACTTACATGTGCATTGTTCTTTTTTTAAATGCCTCTCTCTGGGAATTTTCAGACAGTGTTTGTTTTGTGTTTTTGTTTTTTGCTCTACATGGCTATAGCCCAGAACTTTCAGAGGAGATTAAGCTTATAAAAGAGAAGTTTCCAAATTTTTTAAATATTATAAGCGAATGGAATATTTTTTTTCTGTCTGCAGTACAATTTAGTTCAGTTCAACAGACACTTACCAGGTCTTGTACAAACCACTGAGCTTTAAAAAATGGATAAGACATTGGTCCTAGCTGCAAGATGCATACAGATAATGCCTCTTTCATGTAGAAACTGCTGTGCTGTAATATGCACTCACAAAATGCTATAGGAGAACAAAGGAAGGACACTTAGCCCTGCCTCATTAGAGAAAATTAGCAAAGTTACAAAGACAAGTAACTGCTGACCAGAAAAAGAAGGATGGGGGCAGCAGGGGTGCAGGTCATGAAGTTTCATGAAAACATCAAACTACCTAGTATAGATGGGGAAATGGCAAACAGCTCAGTGTCAGTGGAGTTCAAGGTGTTCACAGATGTGACTAAGAGGGAGGGGAGGGCCCTGTATGGTCTGCCACAGAGCTGGGACTTGACTCTGGGCAGCTGTTAAAGGAAGGAGCTTAGGCAGGTTTGCCTTTTAGAAGGCTCATCTTGGCTTTGACATGAAGAATGGATTTGAGGAGGGGATCAATCTGTGGGCAAAAGGCTATAGGAATGGAGAAGAGGAGGCATATTTGAAAAAACACTGCAGGGCTTGATGACTAAGACTGTGGATGAGAGAAGACCAGGAAGACACTTGGGTTCTGACTTGTGTGACTCAGGGAGTGGTGGTTCCATTAAATGAAACAGGGAAACCTAGGTAGAAGAGGGAGGTGATAACTTCTGTTTGGGTCATGTTGAATTTGATGATAGAAAGCAGACACAGCTATGACTCTGATGATCAGAGGAGAGTTCTAGTATTAGAGATACAGATTTGGGCATTGTATTTATCCTGAGGCTGCTATAACAAATTACTACAAACTTGGTGGCTTAACACAATACAGATTTATTCTCTTACAGTTCTAAGGTCAGAGGTCTAAAATCCATCTCATTGGGCCAAAAGTCAAGGTATCAGTAGGGCTGGTTCCTTCTGGAGGCTCTGGAGGAGAACTTTCCCTACCTTTTCCTGCTTCTAGAAACCAACTACATTCCTTGGCTCACTGCCCTTTGTTCATCTTCAAAGCCAGCATTGTAAAATAATGCTTGCTTCTTCAATAGTCAAGTCTCCCCCTGCCTCCCTTTTATAAGGACACTAGTAATTACACTGGGTCCACCCAGATAATCCAGGATAATGTCCACATTTTAAGAGCTTTAACTTATTCACATGTGCAAAATCCCTTTTGACAAATAAGGAAACATTCACAGGCTCCAAAAATTAGGACCTGGAGATAATTAGGGGACATCATTCAGCCTACATGTGTGGTTGGCATTACATTAAGTGTGAGTACATACATATAATCAATGGGGTGGACATGTATGGAAAGAAGAACACTGGATCAAGAACAAAGCAGTGGGAACACCAAAGTTAAGGGAGTGAGAATTGGTAGTTGGAACCCAAAGGAGATGGGGAAAAAGTCTGACCAGGAAGGTGAGTACAGGAAAGAGCTGGTGTCATGGAGGCAGAAACTAGTGAGTAACAGGGAGGAGCGAGTGGCCAGTAGATGAAGTTGGGAAACCATCTGGAGGTCCCTAGGTGTCCTTTCCACAGCAACATCAGTGGAGTACAAGGGGTAGGATACAGATGGCAGTGGACAGCACTAATGCACAATAAGAAAGCATGGACCACCCTTTCAACAGGTTGACTAAGAAGAAAAGAGATGTGATGGCAACTAGAAAAAAAAATGCACACTCAAGAGAATTTATTTTGTTTTATTTTGCTTTGTTTCTAGGAAAGTATGAGTCCAGAGCATACTTGTAAGCTGAAAAGAAAGAGCCCATAGATTGAGAGATGCCAAAGATGTATGTAGGAGAGAGAATACCTGATAGAACAGGGTACCAAAATAGTCTGATGGATGTGAATTCCAAGAGCACAGATACATAAAATTTGAAATAAGACTATCCTTTGATCCAGCTTCTAGAAATTTATCTTACAGAAACAAGTCTTACCAAAAAAACTTATAAAAATCCTCAATAAGAGGAAAAAATATACAAGATTACAAGATTCTTTAAAAGCAAAGAGATATGTACAAGAGGGTTCAACATGGAAAATTTGAAACAACTGACATGTCTATCAGCAAAGGATTAATTAAATTCTGGAGTTGAGAGTAGCTTTAAACATGGAAAAATTTCCCCATATATGATATGATCCAGACATCATAAATAAAAGTGTTACAGAATTGATACAAAGCAAACAGCTTCTATAGACCCCACAAACAAATAAAGACTAGAAAAAATATTTCTAGTCTACTTATTATATAAAGAATTCCTTCAAATTCATTTTTTAAAGTGACAACCTAATAGAAAAATGAACAAAAGTTATACTGGCATTTCATAGAAGACAAAAATCAAATAGTTAATAAGTACATATTTTTAATGTTTATTATTTATTTTTCAGAGAGAGAGAGAGAGCAAACTTGGAGGTGGAAGGAAGGGATAGAGAGAGAGAAAGACATAGAATCTGAAGCAGGTTCCAGGCTCCAAGCTGTTAGCTGTCAGCTCAGGTCTTGAGCTCAGGGTCATGAATCTAAGCCCCGCTTTGGGCTCCTCACACAGCATGGAGCCTACTTAAAAAAATAATAATGAGGGGCGCCTGGGTGGCGCAGTCGGTTAAGCGTCCGACTTCAGCCAGGTCACGATCTTGCGGTCTGTGAGTCCGTGAGTTCGAGCCCTGCGTCAGGCTCTGGGCTGATGGCTCGGAGCCTGGAGCCTGTTTCCGATTCTGTGTCTCCCTCTCTCTCTGCCCCTCCCCCGCTCATGCTGTGTCTCTCTCTGTCCCAAAAATAAATTAAAAAAAATAAAAAAATAAAAAAAAAAAACGTTGAAGAAAAAAAAAAATAAATAATGATAAAATAAAAATAAAATAATATCTTTGAGAGAGAGAATAACAGTGAATTACATTACATAGCAAGTATATGATGGAATATTCTGAAGCCATGAAAAAGAATTAGATCTGGATCTGATAAATTATGTGAAGTAGGGTTATACTATTTAAGTAAACAAACAAATACATACATATATATATATATGTATATAGCTAAAATATAGGTATAGCAGGATTTCATATTTGAAAACAAAAGCTATTTCTGTTACTAGACAAAATAAGGACTGGTTAACACATCAACATGGATGAATCTCAGATGCATTAGGCTAAGTAAAAGAAGCCACCGTCAAAAGGCTACACGCAGTGTAATTCCATTTATATGACCCTCTTGAAAAAGCAAAACGGGGGGCGCCTGGGTGGCTCAGTCGGTTGGGCTTCCGACTTCAGCTCAGGTCATGACCTCACAGTCTGTGAGTTCGAGCCCCGCATCGGGCTCCGCGCTGACAGCTCGGAGCCTGGAGCCTGCTTCCGATTCTGTGTCTCCCGCTCTCTCTGCCCCTCCCCTGCTCACACTCTGTCTCTCTCTCTCAAAAAATAAATAAACATTAAAAAAAAAAAATTAAAAAAAGAAAAAGAAAAACGGGGCGCCTGGGTGGCTCAGTCGGTTGAGCGAACGACTTCGGCTCAGGTCATGATCTCACGGTCCATGAGTTCGAGCCCCGCGTCAGGCTCTGTGCTGACAGCTCAGAGCCTGGAGCCTGTTTCAGATTCTGTGTCTCCCTCTCTCTGACCCTCCCCCGTTCATGCTCTGTCTCTCTCTGTCTCAAAAATAAATAAACGTTAAGAAAAAAGAAAAGAAAAGAAAAAGAAAAAGAAAAACCATAGGAACAGAAAATGGATCAGTGGTTGCCAGGGCTGGAGGTCAGGAAGGAGGTCACCGTAAGGGACACAAGGGAAGTTTTTTGTGATGAAAATGTTCCATAACTTAGTTGTGGTGTTGGTTCCACAACTACATACATTTATACACTGCACAAGGCAAAGTTTACTCTATGAATTAGACTTCAACATATCTGACTTTTTAAAAGTTTCTAAAGATTCCCAATAAACTGCCAATACTAATTACCCCTGGAAGAATGGGAGAAGAGGATCATGGGGCAGAAAGAATCTTTCACTTGTTACACTTCTGTATAATTTGGTTTATTTTTAGTAAGAATACACTACCAATTTTTGAAGAAGTTTGAATAAGTATGACATGCTCAAACAATGGAACATTAAAAAGGTAATGTTTACATGTAACTAACACATAAAGGCATTTACAATCACTGTTAAGTAGAAAAAAAAACAAATTGTATGACAATACGCAATCACAGGGTTGGAAAAATATAATAGAACAATGTGTATGCATATATATTTAAGTTTATGTGTGGTTGTAACTGTGTATGCAAATCAGAAGGATACCTGTCATATATTTAACAGTAATTTAACAGCATTTACTTTTGGAGAATAGTATCATTGTGGGTTTGTGGAAGGGACTACTTTTATTTTTAACTTTGGTTGAACAGTTACGAGAGTATGTCATTTCTATAATCATAAAAAACATTATGGTTTTTACTTATTTATTTATTTATTTTTGCCTACTCTTTTTTTAATTAGATTTTTTTTAAGTAGGCTCAACTCCCAACATGGGGCTTGAACTCACAACCCCGAGATTAAGAGTTGCATGCTTTAACCAACTGAGTCAGCCAGGCACCCCAACATTATGGTTTTCAAATAGCATAACTGAAGAGGTTGCTTTGACCAAAAGGAAGACTATCCATCCTGAGAGTGGAGGCAAGACCAACATGGACGTAGAGAACTTTGTAGGCTGGACAGCAGCTAGAAGAGTCAGTAATTCTGACCTCAGTTTTCTCAACAAAATAGGTCATCTGGTGAGAGTGCAGGGGAGTGGGCTTGGGGGAGAGTAAGGAGTTTAAGGAAGGTACAAAGTTCTGGAATAACTTAAGAGGTACAACAGGAAGGATTGAGGCTGAAAATTGCTACTGAGGGCGGAAGTTACAAATGCCCTCTGGGGCTTGGCCAGGAGGGGAATGTGCAAGGGGCCCTGAACAGGAGCTTCAACAAACTGGGGTGGGCAGCCTTGACCTCTGGGGCAGGCCAGATCCTGGTGACTGCCACAGCCCAAGGTCACCATGACTCCAAGAGAAGGCAGAAATACAGCTTTTTAGATTAAATCATCCAACTGAAAATATCGCCAACTAGTTGAATGTTTTAAATGCTGGCCAGGCCAAAACAAGATCTAATAGCCCATGGCTGTGGGGGGGGCTCTGTGTGCATGGTTTTGTGTTTTTTTCCTAATATTACCCAACGTATTTTTTTTATTCCCCTATTTCTTTACAGTCTAATCCTTTTTAACTCAATAAAGCTTGTTACAGCAGGAGGTGAGATACAGTTCAGAACAACAACAAAAAAATCACTGCTCAGTTGTGATGTTCAGTACCTACCTTTTAAAGGAACCAGCAGAAACAATAGTTTTGAAATTCAAGCTTTCAGAGCCAAGAGCCAAACCCTTTTGAGAGAGAAAAGGGTTTCGGTATTTTAAAAACTTCCTCTCAGATATCTAGAGCAGGAGTCAGGCTTTTACAGAACTGGTGGGAGAAGGAATTCTACAAGATTTAAGAAGAGCTTGCCCTCCAGGAAAGAATTTGATCACTTGCTTGGCAGGAGCACTCAGAGAGGAGAGGAGAGTGACTCCTAAATCCAGATAGGTCTGAAGGGAGGGAGAGGAGGCCAGGGGTCACTCATGTCCTGCTTCCCTCTTGAACCCCTGGGAAGAAGCCTCTTCCGAGCCACCACTGGGCAGCTGTATTAGAGTAGCAACTTGAGTAGGACAAGTCTAAACAGAGGGACAGAGCTAGCCTCTCCTTTGACAAGCTTCCCTAAGAGGCTTGGATGGTACCAGAATTTCCCTCAGGTCTCAGAGAAGATGGAGAAATGAGAAGAGAGGTCTGGCCTGCAAGCCGCAGAGTCACCACGGCGAGGGCAGAACCGACCCTGTAGCTAAGGGCTTTGGAGTGAGCAGTCCACGTCATGGCAGGCCCCTGGGAGGTCCGCACGGCCAGTGGGAGCTGAGGTGGGCTGTGACCCCGTCTTATTTGCAACAGGCAATGAGAGTGAGCATCACAGGAGATTCTGAGGCATGCTAAAATGAGAGCACAATGAACTAGTGAACTGGCTGGGCAGTAGAGGACTAGTGTGCAAAAGGGATAAGAATACTTGTAAAATGATTCCAGTTACCCAATTAGTGGACTAAATCATACTTGAAGTACTGGCAATGCGGGAACACCCAGAAATCAAAAAAAAAGTTTTTTCTAAGAATATTCTTCCCTCACTTCCTCCCTACCCCTTCTCCAAAATAAACAAACCAACGAACACTAATGTAGTCACCACGAGAAACAAATCAGAAATTGGAGTTCCTTTTTGAATTACATCTAGGACAAGGGCACCATCACTTTTTCATTGCCTTGGGCACTAATGTGGCCCTGATTTTCAGGTGAGTACCTGAGAGATCTTATCTATATGAGCTGAGGCACGAGAGATACTCACAATGGAAGAACGAAGAGGGGTCAGGGTTAGAGAGGTCTCCCTAGGGTCAAGAGCTGGTGGGTGTCGTCAGATCCCCTGTGGGCAGCCTTGGGCTGTGGCCATGGAGGTGGATAGCTAGGTGGGGCTAGAGAAGGGGACAGGTTGCTGACAAGGTCACCAGGATAAGGAGGTTGTAGGATGGAGGAATGAGGTGCCAGTCTTCAGTGAAAGCCAGAGAACCTCCCAACTGTGAACAGATGCCCGATGCCCTCATTTCCATAACTGGACCTTCATCTAATGTGGCCCATAGGCATGTTATATTGAATAATAGGTTTACATGGAATACTAACATAATTACACATTGATTCATAGCATCGATTATTTTTCTCAGGCTTGTCAGACTTTAGCAAAATTAGGATCCATATGTGCAACATTAACTCTATTGTACTGCTTACTTTTTTTTTTTTAATTAAACACACATATAAAAGTCTCCTTCTTCTGGAATTTTCGATTGACAAAAGGAAACACAATATCATTTGAAAAATTTTTTTTAGGCACTTAAACGTGGACCTGAGCTACCAGGGCCACCTCTTCTGTGCATTTTCATTTGACATTCACAGTGAGATTGCAGAGGCAATTTTTAATTTCCCCCTTTTTTTTAAGTCTCCAGAGAAAATTGCTATCCAGGAATGATGTTGTTTTTTTTTTTAACTTGTTTTCATTTTCCCTGTGCCAGACTAAGCATTCCTGAGAGAAAACAGACCTTCTCAGGGAATCCATACTCAGCACACGATCTCCAATTCTGAGTGAATAAACATTTTTCCTACCGAAATGAGTAGAACACAGGCTAGAAGGGAATCTAGGTTGACTCCTCGTTGATCTTTAGTTTTTACAGCACATTAGGCTGGTCTCTTCTCCTTAATGATTTAAGTATCTGATGCTAAGCTTTCTTGTCAAATAAACTCAAAGTCTGGCTTTATTCGATCTTCAAGTTTGTAGCTAAATATTTAACTAGGGTCTGAAGAAAGAGGAAAAAGTCAAGTTGGTTGTTGCAAAGGGTGATCTAATTCCTGCCATTTTAAACGCTCTGCTCTGCCAAGTAAGGGAGGTTCTTTCTGTTTTGCAGCAATGCTCACCTAACTTTCTCCAGTGTGTATTTCACCTTGCTACTTGAGGCTTCTGTAAGACCTGAGGCAGCACTAGATCCAGTCTAGGAATCAGTAGGGTGAGGGAGGTCCTTGTGAAAATCAAAGTAAGCAGTGTGATGTCCTTGATGCCATGCACTACATTTTCAACTATCCATGCAGAGAGAAGGAGAAATTTTAGTGAGGAAAATGCAGATAATATGGAAATCCTTTGTATTTACTTTGGACCCTTGTCCCAGTGCACACACATTTCTGTCAAGTGGCCATGTGCCATGATTGCAAATGTACACAAGGTGTGGCAGAAGATACTGACCGACTTGCTTTTGTATCTCCTTGGAATCTTAAAAATGGTAGGGAAGGCTGTGTCATGGGATGGAGACTCTTGAGGAAAAACTCTGAGATCTACTGGTCTCCTGAGTCAGAAGGTTTCTATTATACGTTATGCCAGCTGCATGATTTTCCGACTGCTGCTGTAACAGATTGCCACCAATTCAGTGGCTTTAAAAAAACAAACAAAAAGATCCCACATTCGACTATCTTATAGTCCTGGAAATCAGATGTCCCAAACGGCTTTCATGGGCCAAAATCAAGGTGTTGGCAGGGCTTTGTTCCTTTCTGAAGGCTCTAGAGGAGAATCCATTTCTTTGCCTCTTCCGGTTTCTAGAGCCACCACACTCCTCCATCTTCTCCTTCTGTTGTCACATCTCCTTTCTCTGACTTGGATCCACTTGCCTCCCTCTTATAAGAAGCCTTGTGAATACACTGTCCCCATGCAAAACTCCAGGTTCATCTTCGCATCTCAAGATCTTGAATTGTATCAGCAATGTCCTCTTTGCCTTGTAAGGTGACACATTCACAGGTCTCGGGGATTAGGACGTTGTTCAGCCTACCACACCAGGGCGGGCCCCGTTTCCTCAAACATGGCACTGATCCCAGTCTTCAGTTACCACAGCAGGCTTCTTCTGGGCCAGGGCTCTGCAACACCCACAGTCAGTGATTCTTCTGCTGGATCCCTCACCTACTCCATGACCTACTTCTGCTGTAATACATCCAAGCCCCCAGGAGGACTCTTGGATCACTGCACAGAGCCCACAAAATCATTTCAACCCAAATGAAATGGATATGGTGAATAAGCATGAATGATGAATTATGATATAATCAAAATACACTTTTATCTTTGTCTTCCACTGTCTTTTAAAATTTTGCTCAGGAAAGAGATGCTCCTGTCCTTGCTTCTATGAGTGTATCTCAATGCGGACACTGTTAGCATTTCAAGCAGGGCAATTTTCAGGGTTTTTAGCATCCCAGGCTCTAACCTTCTAAATGCCAATAGCACTTTCTTCGCTAATTATTGTGATAATCAAAACATGCTCTACATACTTCCTTTCTTTTTTAGTCTATTTATTTATTTTGAGAAAGAGAGCGCAAGAATGAGCCGGGGAAGGGCAGAGAGAGAGAAAGGGACAGAGGATCTGAAGCAGACTCTGCACTATTAGCACAGAGCTCCATGCGGGGCTCAAACTTATGAACCATGAGATCATGACCTGAGCCAAAGTCAGATGCTTAACTGACTGAACCACCCAGGCCCCCCGCTCCCATGGACTTCCTAAGGATCTTCAGAATGTGGAACTGCCCCAAACTCAGGCAGACCCCTGGCTTATCAATTCACTCTCAGGTCTCAGGAACTAATTTTTTATGGCCCCTTTAGGGCACATACTCAGTCTCTATTCGGTAATTACAATGCCTGATTAATGCAAAAAACCAAAACTCTGATAGACTTTTTTTTTTAATGTTCATTTATTTTTGAGACAGGGAGAGAGACAGAGCGTGAGCAGGGGAGAGGCAGAGAGCGAGGGAGACAGAGAATCCGAAGCAGACTCCAGGCTCTGAGCTGTCAGCGCAGAGCCCAATGCAGGGCTTGAACTCACAAACCATGAGATCGTGACCGGAGCCGAAGTCGGACACTTAACCGACTGAGCCATCCAGGCGCCCCAAAACTCTGATAGACTTAAGGCTGCTGCCAGGGAAAATCTACAATAGGGGAAGGGATTTTGGTCAACTTCTCTCTTACCCCATTCAGGGCCTCAGTTTATTAATGTGACTGGGGAAGTTTCCAAATTTCTTGTCAAAGGCTTGATCACAACCGACTTTTCCTCTTGGGGAGCTTTTGTGGGTTTTTCAAAGTTTGCCATCCAGGAATCATTTGTACAACTCTCAGGAAGTATAGAATGCATTCCATTCTCAAGGCCACAGCCCCTCAGTGCCTGCACTGGTGGAGCCCCTAGGGCTCACCTCTCTCTGGGTAAAGTGTCAGGGGTCCAGCAAACTCTTCATTTTGCTTATGGTGACAAGGCCTCCCTTTGGAGTGTCAAATCTATGGTATCTTAGTATCCAGTTGAAATTTCCATTGTAACATTTTATTGTGATCAAGAAATAAGAGGATAATTTCAAAACAAATAATTCAAAAAAAATTTTTTAAGCAGGCTTCACACTCAGCCCAGAGCCCAAGGTGGGCCTTGAACTCATGACCCTGAAATCAAGACCTGAGCTGAAATCAAGAGTCAGAAGCTTGGGACACCTAGGTGCTCAGTTGCTTAAGCATACGACTTTAGCTTAGGTCATGATCTTGTGGTCGGTGGGTTCGAGCCCCGCATCAGGCTCCATGCTGACAGCTCAGAGCCTGGAGCCTGCTTCAGATTCTGTGTCTCCCTCTCTCTCTGCCCATTCATGCTCTGTCTCTCCAGCTCTCAAAAATGAATAAACATTAAAAAAAAAAAACTTTTTTTTAAGAGTCAGAAGCTTAACCAGATGAGCCACCCAGGTGCCCCTCAAACAAACAATTTAGAGCCAATCCCTCAACACCTGAGAGCCTCTTGGTCTTTGAGATTCTACAACATTGTAGACTACATACAATTCATTTTCATAATCCAATAGGTTTTCGAGCTGAATTTGGAAAATAGTCCTCTAAATTTCCTTTGGTCTAGAGGAATGTTTAGGCATTTCCCCCCTCCTATTAAAATGCTCTTCTTCTCTTTTCTACTAACTCTTAAAGCTCTTAACCCTGATACTTTATATTCCAGCACCTTCAAAATGGAGGTTTGGGGACCGACAGATAACTTCTCATGCATGTTCTGTTTTGACATTAAGGAATATCTGGAAGACAAAGGAGTGACTGACTCAAATATGATGAAAACACAATGACCTGTTTCACAATAACTACCACATGGAGAACCTCACAACCTACGAAGTGTCTACATGTACATGTTCTCCTTTGATCCTTACGAGGTAAATCCTACTTTATAGATGAAGTAAATGAAGCCCAGACACAAAAGGAAGTAGAACTAACATTTAATAAGTGTTATTATATGCTGGGTGGCTTTTTATATATTTGTCACCTCATTTAATGTCCATAATGAATATATAAGATAGGCATTATTATCATCCCAGGACACTGAGGCTCAGAAAGATGAAGTAATTTACGCAAAATCACACAGCCAGTAAGGACAACTTTTGCTATACCGTACATTTAAAAAAAAAATTTAATGTTTATTCATTTTTGAGAGAGAGAGAGAGAGAGATAGAGTGTGAGCAGGAGAAGGGCAGAGAGGGAGGGAGACACAGATCTGAAGCGGGCTCCAGGCTCTAAGCTGCCAGCACAGAGCCTGATGTGGGGCCTGAACTCACCAATGGTGAGATTATGACCTGAGACGAAGTCTGATGTTTAACCAACTGAGCCAGCCAGGCACCCCTGCTGTCCTGTACATTTAGTCTCCTCTGTTGAACTAGAACTTGTTCAATTACCCATAAAATGCTTTGACATTCACCCCATACTGGCAAAAAGGGTTTAGGGTGTTTTTGTCTGGCCTGTTTTATTGGATTTTAATGCCAGTGGAAAGTCAGATGACCAAAAATAGTAGCCTTTTACAGTTCCCAATTTGGGCATTTAAGAGTGAATGAAAAGGAACGTGAATTTGAGGAAATAGCAGTACAAGGCATTGCACATCTTTGTAAAATGATTATTTTGAGACCGATCAAGCCAAGATAAACACTGAATCATTTCAAGTGAGAGCAACACCATCTTGCTCATTAGGAGCCCAGAACACAAAACTCAGGAAGCTGGTGATGGAGGTTAAACTCTGGAGCACTCCTGTAAACATTTCCAGGACCTCCTTTACCCTTTGTCAGCTGCACATTAAACAGCACCACGTGGGAGGCAGGGCGGGGGGGGGTGGGGGTGGGGGCTTTATTGCAGACCTCCCACTGAGGGCAGGGCCTCCACCTTTGAGTTTACTCTTCACCTATTATTTTAGGAAAGCCCCGTTTGCTCCCTTTGTTGCAGTGTTCTGTACTGCCCAGAGTACTCAGGCTTCCCCAAGCACTTTGTCCCCTGAAGATTATAGAAGATCATCACTCTTCTACCTAGTGTAGCACTCACAGTGCATGGTATTCCTTGTTGCCATTATGCACATTCAAGTATTCCTATCACCATGACCTTATAAATCATTGAGTTGTGGCAAAGAACTGTGTAATACAAGTTCAGATAATGATATTTTACTGGACACAGGAGATTCTTAAGATAACAATGTACATAAATATTTAGTAGTGGCGATGTGGCTATCCATACCATACCACCCAAATTGAGAAAGACTGGCCAGCAAGGTTCAGAGGGCCCTATCTGAGAGGTGGTTATTGTGTGTAAATAATACATGTGAATAATGAGGGAGAATTAAGAAAAGGATAAGGCAAGCCTCAAATCTGAGTGACTCCCCAGAAAGAAACCTCTCTTCTCTAAACTCTATAACCTCACTTCAAAGCAATTTTATGGTGCCAATGATTCTATAGCTGGTCAGTAGGGTCACGATGAATTTCTTGTCTTTAGAGCAACTGGTGATGGCATAAAGCACTCTGGCATCATCCTCAGAGGCTGTTTACCATCTAAGTGGTTAAAGCACCATTGTAAGTTTACAGAAGTAGGTCTGCACTGTCCAGGGTTGCAGTTCATGGCTGCCTCAATGAGGCTCTTTCAGGTTGTCAGGAAAAAAGGCTCAGATGCACAGCCTTCAATGATGGGGCTTATGATTAACACAGAAGGGTAAAAACCCAAAGGCTAGTATATGGCTAAAACCTCAGGCTCTGGAAATGGGCTGCATGATTCAGATACTCTCCCATCCCTATACTGTGTAGACATTACCTAACCTCATTCAGTCTTCATGTTTTTATCTGTAAAAATGGGAAGATTAATATCTAACTTACAAAAATTTTGAGATCAAGTGCGGTAATGCTGATAAAGCACTTAATACAGTGCCTGCTACCCAAAACAATGTTAGTTCTTTCATCAAAAAACACCCATAAGAAAAAATTTTAACTTTTTTTTTTTTTTTAAAGTAGGCTCCATGACCAATGTGGGGCTTGAACTCACGATCCTGAGATCCAGAGTCATGTGCTCTACTGACTGAGCCAGCCAGGCACCCCAAAACAGCCATAAGAAAATTAATAGGTAAGCCACAGACTGACAAAAAAATATGTACAGAATATTTATCTCAAAAAGTGTCCATATCCAGAATATAGAAAGGACTACAAGTCAACAAGGAATAGATGAACAACCCAATGTTCTTTTAATGGGCAAAAATGTTGGACAGATACTTCAAAAAAGGTGTGCTAATGGATAATAGCACATGAAAATGTGCTCAACATCACTGATGCTCAGAGAAATGCATGTTAAAACTATAATAAGGGACGCCTAGGTGGCTCAGTTGGTTAAATGTCTGACTCTTGATTTTGGCACAGGTCACGATCTTATGGATTGTGGGATCGAGCCCCGTGTTGGGGTCCTTGCTGACAGCATGCAGCCTGTTTGGGATTCTCTCCCTCTCTCTCTGCTTTTCCCCTGCTTGCCCTTCTCTCTCCCTCTCTCTCTCTCTCTCTCTCTCTTTCTCTCTCTCTCTCTCTCTCTCAAAATAAATAAACTTTAAAAAAAAAAAGGATTGGGGCACCTGGGTGGCTCAGTCGGTTAAGCGGCCGACTTCGGCTCAGGTCATGATCTCGCGATCTGTGAGTTCGAGCCCCACGTCGGGCTCTGTGCTGACAGCTCAGAGCCTGGAGCCTGTTTCAGATTCTGTGTCTCCCTCTCTCTGACCCTCCCCCGTTCATGCTCTGTCTCTCTCTGTCTCAAAAATAAATAAACGTTAAAAAAAAAAATTAAAAAAAAAAAAAAAAAAAAAGGATTGACTGGAAAGGAGCACAAGAGAACTTTCTGGATTCATGTTTTGCTTGGTGGTGACATGGGTATATACCATTTCCAAGATTCATAGAACTGAACACTTAAGATCTATCCATATGATTGTGTTCAATTGTATATCAGCAAAAATATATATAAGAATGTTACTATTATTGTATGATTATTACAACAATCACCCCATCAGCCACACCACAAGCCTCATGGAGAACAGGGACGTGATTTGCAGCTCTCCAGGATACACCAGCAGCTCTGTGGCTCCAGCATTTTGTGGTCACATCAGAACACATCAGAACAGCTGGTGTTCCCTAGGCACTCTGCACTCTCGTGACTCAGATTCCCTCTCAGCATCCAATCATTTCTACTGCTGCTCTCTCTTTACTTCTCTTGGTTTTTACTGTTATTTTTTTCCTTCTTCCCTCTCTCACGCCCAAAGAGAATAAGATTGGGTGAGTTACCATTCTATCTGGGGATCTTTATTCGTCTAATTTTTCATATTCAGCTACCTCAGAAACCTCTCTTCTCTTTACTTATGACATATAGAGGTGCCTTTGTCAGAACTCTATTTCTGGGTCAGTCTGTATGGCCAGGTTGACAGGGTCTGGTGACACACTTCACGGGACCTTGGATGCAAGGGGCTGCGGGTGTTCGGGGACTTGGAGGTCCCTGAGCCAGACATTGTAATGACCATGTTCTACCACAGGGAAGCAGTCCCTCTGGGAATCCCCAGTTGATAAGTCTCAAGCTCTAGTTTTGGAGCACAGATCACTGCAGCAGGAAGGATCCACATGCATGTGTTTTACACGCATAAGACTGTTCTAAGACTGGGTCAGCTTACTGATAAGTTCACAATGTCACCTCAGCTATATAGTTAAATATATGCTTAATGTCAACTGTTAACTCCAGAAAAACAGACTGATAAACACCACCTTGTAGGGCAGAATAGGTTCAGGTTTTCAAGGACCTGGGCTAAGTGATTTTTTAGGGAGATCTTACAAGGTGAGGAAATGACTGGAATTAAGCAGAGTTTATGACACAATGGCTTTGCATACATGGGTTCAGTGAGGCAAGGGTCTTGAGGAACATTTTTGATGCACAAGTTGTTATTCTTGATTGGGAAGCTGTTTAGTGGTTTCAACTCTTATTTTCCAGGGGTAGGAATTTCCCGAGCAAGCAACTAACTTATTTTTCCTTTATCCCAGCTTTGGTTAACACAAGAACAGAGAATTCTCTTTTTCAGTTCTCATTAATTTGCTTGTAAATTGTTAAGGCAATTTCTCATGTATTGTACTAATCTCCTGCCTTCAAATCCATCAATCACAAAACAAGTTTGCAACTGTTGGGAGACCTTGGGCAACCAGAGCACGTTGTGACAGGGTGGCTATTGTTTCTTTAATCCTGATGAGACACTAGGATGCTTTCGATATTGTATCTGTTGTTTTCATTTTACTAAGTTTATGAGCCAGGGCACTCCTGAATTTCCTCATTTATAAAATAGAGGTAGCAAACATGTCTACTTCACAGAATTGTTGTGAAGATTAAACGTGTTACCGAAGTGTAAAGAGCCTGGAAATGATTATTATTACTGTTTCCTCTTTTCTCCAGCCTGGATTCTGCAGCAATCTGTCATGCCTTGAACATATACATCCTGGCAAGTCCTTCTGTGTCCCAAGTCTTCTGCCCCCTCGCTGCTCACCCTCAGCAACCAGGAACACATGTATGGCCACAGCTATTTAAGATACTGCAAACTTCCATGCAGGTGTACAAGTCCCTCGAGCGTCTCCCACCACCACCATTACCACCACCAACTCTTCTGGGACACTCCCATTTCTCTGTCAGGTAACCAAAAGGTAAACACGTTTACTGGGTTTCCAGGAAGGGACTCTGAGACCCTGCTCAGCAAAGCTGTTCCTCTACTCCCTGCCTCTGCTCTTGGTTCTAGCCCCCTGAAGACCCTTTTTGCTCCTCTGTCTCCCAGTGTTAACCTGTCCAGATAATAATCTGCAGCTTTAAAAAAAAAAAAAAAAAAGTTTCTACAAGCTTCCCCCAGGCTATATTCAGGTATACAATTATAAGAATTTCAGTAGGCTAATCACTTGAGTTTGATTCCATTTAAGAATCATTTACTGAACTTGGCATTACGCTGAGCTGGGGGCTACCAAGCAGGAAAGTCTTCTCAAATCCTCAGCTAAAAGTGTCCTCAGCCGGTAAGGCTGCGGTAGCCCAACGGCTCAGGGTCCAGTAGGTCGTCTCATCCTCTGGAGGTCAGCCAACTCTCTGGCCCCAGGCCCCTGCCTGTTCCTGCAGAAATAGGCAGCAACCTTGGGGTTCACACAAATGTGATCTGGTATCCAGCCGCTGCCAAAATAAAGCCTTTCTCTTCCCACTAGCTATCTTCCCGGCTTTGTACCCGGATGCCCGGTTTCTCCTGCTTTTCTTGGAACCCAGGGCAGTTTGTTTCCCCAGAAGGGATAAAGAGACATTCCTCCTTTACCCAATTACTGCTAGAGGCATGCACTGCCTGTGAAGCTGTAAGCATCATCTCACGCACCCAGACCTTCCCTTACGGGGGAGTGGGGGTGGGGGGTATTCACCACGGCCCTCCCTTTTGCTGAGCCTTCCCCACTGTTTTGAATGTCAGCGGCAGAAGTTCCATGGACTTCCGGGAGGAACCACAGGGTGAGAGGAGGCACGGTCTGTGTGTGAGGGAGCAGATGGCTGCAGTGGGGTGGAGGCTGAACGGCACTCCACTGCCCAGCCTGGCTGGTCCTGGCAGGCTCACTGACACAGCACAGGCCCCGGTATTAGGAGAGTCACTTGCCTGGCCTCCCCACCTCTTCCACCAAAGCCGGTGTCCTCCTCTTCCACAAGGCATCCTGCCACATTTTGCTCAACAGCCTTTGTAGACTTTGTGGGTCACAGGATAAAATGCCAACTCCTTAGCTTGGCCCAGGCCACCTCGCATGCTCTGCTAGTCACAGAGCACTCCAGTCACATGACCCTTCGTTCATTCCTAAGGTGATTAGAGCTGCAGTCACACTCTCTATTCTTTCCCGCCAGAATTCCTAGGACCTTTCCTCATATCCTTCCCACCTGCCAAACTCCTGTCCACCCTTCAAGACCCACTCCAGTACCCATTCCTCTGGAAAGCTTTCCCAAAACCTCTGTGGGAAGATAGTAGTTCCCTTGTCAGGATCCCCTTAGCTCTGGATTCGTACATCTAACACCATATGTTCCAGGTTTATTACAATTCATCTATGTGCATATCTCTTTCTCCCACTGGGCTGTAAGATCCTCAAGTACATAATCTCTCTCCTTTAATATATTTAGTGAATAAGTTAATGAAAAATCTAATACACGCTACTTACAGTTTCTTCTTAAGCTTTAATGTGCTTCCAATATTATGGATATTCTTGTGCTCTCCCCTTTCCCTCTTGATTTACCTTTCCTGGGATTTAGGGATTATAGGAAAAGGAACATTATAATGAATGTGCAGTGGGGCAACCATGTCTCTGGAAATTCTACCTGTTCTTTTCCGTTGCCCTTTTTTCCTCCTTTGAGAGCCCTCTCCTCCTCCAGATGCCCCTAGAGAGAACAAAGCCAAATACCACAATTAGTGTGCGAGCATGAGTGAGTCATTCAACATTCTAGACTGCATCTGAGAAATGAGAGGCTTGAACCAGTTGATGTCTAAGGCTATTTGTTGTTCTAGCAATCTATAAGTCATAAAGAAAGTAACTGGAATTTTAGGCATTCCCAAATAATAGTAAAATTATTTCTGTGCAGAGGGCCTTTTCAGTGTTCCAGTGTGTCTGTGAATAAGGCCAATCCTGGTGACAGCTTCTTCCTTTCCTGTCTCATCCCCTCCCACCACTTCTGACTCAGAGCTACCCCCGGGGTCGCCAGCAGGGCACCTTGGGAAACTTCATTTGGGGCTTATTTACTTTGATGTAACAGCATTTTCAACTGCTACAACTTGAATAGTCCAAATCCTTCCTATCAACAATTTCTTGTGTTTTCCCATCTCCTGAAACTTCCAAAAGCCATGACTCACACCCTGGACCATTTGTAGAGCCTCTCAGAGGAGGAGAGGCCTGGTCCTCTGCATTTTGAGAAGCTCTCTGTCAGGGACTCTTTAGCCGGTGCGGGTAGCACATCACACAACTCTAGGGGGCACCATTCATACTGAGATCACCATACAATTGTACACACATTAGAAAAATTTGCTGGCAGGTGGCAGCAGATTGTCTGAGGAAAAGCTTTCTTTTCTTACTCACGCAAGGGAACTTCGAGGGTTGGCTGCTGTGGTACCCTCCCCTTTTTCTTAAAAAGGAAGCTATGCCAAAATAAGGTTATGCAAATTGTGGCAGGTCATCAATGTAACCAATCAATATTGTTTTAATTGCAATAAAATATACATAACATAAAATTTAACATCTTCACCATTTTTAAGTGTGTAACTCAATAGTGTCAAACACATTCACAATGCTGTACAACCAGTCTCCAGAACTCTCTTCATCTTGCAAAACTGAAATTCGATACCCATCAAACAAAAACCCCCATGTCTCCCTCCCCCAGCCTCTGGCAACCACCCTCCTACTTCCTGTCTCCATGAGTTTGACTACTCTAGGTACCTCATATAACTGGAATCATATAACATTGGTCTTTCTGTGACTTATGTTACTTAGTGTCCTCAAGATTCATCCATGTTGCAGCATGTGACAGAACTTCCTTCCTTGTGAAGGCTGAATGATATGCCATTGTATGTGTAGACCGCAATTTGTTTATCTGTTCATCTGATAAACAGATGAAGACACCGGTTGCTTCCACCTTTTGGTTATTATGTGTAATGCTGGTATGAACATGAGTGTATGAATTAATGTTTTTAACACACCAAAAAAAGTTGCATGATGAAGAACTCCTTTGGGTCTTTTAGGGGATTACTTGTGTAAGCTCTTTCCTATTGTGGTTATGAGGCCAGGGTCCTACTGCTCCCGTGCCCAACTACGATAGGCTCCTTTTATATAATCCCTCTAGCAGGCCTCTGTTGCATAACTGGCAACCAAAATACATCATTTTTAACACGCTCCTTTAAAAAACAAATTAATTTCAGATATAATTATGAAATGAAAAAAAGTAATAATGATAGCCAGAAAAGAAATGCAGGCAATATTAATTTTATTTTATTGAACTTATTTATTGGATTTATGACGCTTATTGAGAACCGAAACTGTCTACAGTCACACAATGTACTGCCTGCAGTAGTATGACTTTCCTTTTCCAGAAAATTCTTGATGAGGAAGATAGAGTTGAACTTCCTGAAAAATCTGTTAATCCAAACAGTAGTCTATCAATTTGCCCATAGTGGGGTGTCTTAGTTCAGGCTGCTACAACAAAACACTATACACTGTGTGGTTTAAACAACAGACATTTATTTCTCAGTTCTGGAGGCTGGGGAATTCAAGATAAAGGTGCCAACAGATTAGTTTCTTGGTGAGGGCCTTCCTCCTTGTTTGTAGACAGCTGTCCCCCCTGCCCACCCCCCACCCCATGATGGGCTCACAGGACCTTTCCCTCAGTACATGTGCTTGGATAAAGAACTCTAGTGTCTCTTCCTCATTTTATTTTCTTTTTAATGTTTATTTATTTTAGAGAGAGAGAGATAGACTGAGTGCAGAATACAAGTGGGGGAGGCGCAGAGAGAGAGAGGGAAACACAGAATCTGAGGCAGGCTCCAGGCTCTGAGCTGTCAGCACAGAGCCAGTCGCGGGGCTCGAACTTGTGAACTGCAAAGATCATGACCTGAGCCAAAGTCAGATGCTCAATTGACTGAGCCACCCAGGCATCCCAGGAACTGTCTTCCTCTTCTTATAAAGACACTAATCCCATTTTGGGGGCCTTACTCTCATGACCTCACTTAAACCTAATTACCTCCCAAAGCCCCACCTCCAAATACCATTACATTGGGGATTAGGAGTTTAACATGAATTTGGAGGAAACACAAACTATCAGTCCAAAACTTTGGGTAAATATCTCCTTCTCAAAGCAATAATTAGTTCAACTGTACTTAACAAATGATTGTTTACTGTTTGAAGACTCACTTCAAAATCCTAACTTTACTATATTAACCAATACTAAACAGTTACATCATAAACCTGTCCAATCCCAATCAGGCCTGACATTGAAAGACCCACCTTAAACCAGATCCCGGCAACTTGTAAATAATTCCACCTCTAACGTACCTCTTCAGAGACACTACTAAGACTTCATCAAGTTAGTTACCTCCAGAGTGCATCAGCAGTCATCAGTATAATCATCAGTAAAAACACTTTAATAAAAAAACAACCAAAATAAATATTACAGGACACAAATGAGTACGTGTAATGATTTAAAAGTACATTACTTTCAGGATGCTGGGTGGCTCAGTTGGTTGAGCATCCAACTCTTAATTTTGGCTCAGGTCATGATCCCAGGGTCATGGGATAGAGTCCTGTACTGGGCTCCCAGCTGGGCATGGAGCCAGCTTACGATTCCCCCTCTCCCTCTGTCCTTCCTCCGCTCCATGCATGCGTACACTCTTTCTCTTGCTAAAACAAAAAAATAAAAATACATCACTTTTTTAAATAAAAATACATTACTTTTCTTAATTTTTAAAATTAAAAAATGTAATTTTTTTAAAGGGGGAAAACCTTACACCTACCTCTGGTCTGCTACAGTAATGAGTAGCATCACAGTTTCTATTTTCAAGCTTTCACCTCTTCCCATTTGCCAATGATTGTCCAAATCAACCTTCACATGTTTAATGGAGAGCATAGCTCTCTCCACTCATGTTAAACAAAGGACATTTTGAATTATTTTAATTTTTTAAATGTTTCAAATGAAGCAATAAATAGTTAAGAAAAAATCTTAACCATAAAATGAGATTGGCAGATTCATAATAATCCCATTTAATAAATCCCAGAGACTGTAATATTGTCAAGCTTCTTCAGGATGAGTTGTAGCAATTTTTAAACATCTCTGCAGGAAAAAAAAAATCCCCTAAAATATCTTCACCAAAAAATTCATCAGAAATTTCTACTGTATTTGACTAAAACTTCCCAAATTTTCATTTTGCAAAAGTCAGAGAAAGTGGTTGAATGATAGTAAACATTGATTGTATTTGATCCTTTATTTATTTATTTATTTATTTATTTATTTATTTATTAGAGAGAGAGAGAGAGCATCCTCTCATGCACATGTGAGCATGGGGATGCATAGAGGAGAAAGAGAGAGAGAGAGAGAGAGAGAGAGAATGTCACGCAGGCTCCACGCCCAGCAGAGCAGAGCCCAACTCAGGGCTCGATCCCACAACCATGAGATCATGCCCTGAGCTGAAATCAAGAGTCAGACACTCAACCGACTGAGCCACCCAGGCACCCCTGATCCTTTACTTTAGAATGAGGGTCTAGGTCTTGGTGAAAATGATTGAAGCATTCAAACATGTCCGTTTGATTTCTTCTGGCAATGTAAGACAAGACATCCTTGTCATTCTTCTGTGAAATGTCTGTTTCCTTATGCTTTGTTTTTGCGGAGTTGGTGTTCTCTACAGTTTCTCTGCTCCAGTCGTCAATGAACAATTTAAAGCTTACCTTCTCACTGTACATTGTGGTAGGTTGATTCTGACGGTTTGCAAATATGTTTGCATGGGCGCATGTGGACAGGATTAAAAATTGCTCTAGTTCTGTTTCTTGTCTTTATAATCACTGAGTTTTAATTGATTATTTCAGATCTATAGTTTAGACACAGGAATAAGTATTGAACTGTGCCCAAATTGAAGGCTAAATGATTCCAACTGATCATGAACTTACTCCTGAAACAAATGGTTGGAGCTGAGTCTGCGTGTGTCATAGGCCAAATGATAACTAGAAGTTCTCCAAATGAACTTCATGATGTAGAACACAATGTTTATGAAAGAATAAGTAAAAAAATGTGTTAATTGGAAATTTATGCATGTATGTATGTATGTATTTATAAAAACTAAATAGAAACCAAAATAGTTGTTTAGAATTTAGACCAGAAAAAAAAAATTCAGGGAGAATTATATATCATTGTCATTTTTTAGAATTGCAGGCTGGTGGTGATAATAAAAAGCAGGCCACTTTTAGTTGGTTTTATTGTTGTTTTTCAATTCCCTTTAGAACAGTGCACTCCATACTGCCTGCATGAGGATTGTTCCCACTTCCCTCCCGTCTCCAGGCCTCCACCTCCTGAAGTCAGCCAGGGATGCAGAATGGGGGACAAGAGAGACCTAAGTAAGACAGCTATGCATCCTCTAGCAGGACTTCTTCCTTGTAAACAGAAAACCAATTTTCTTTAGCTTTCTTCCTCTCAGGAAAGGGGCCTCTGTGCTCAATTCAGGAGAATATACTGATTAATCTAAGATTTTGTGTCAATTCAATTCCCTTTGCCTGTGATTGGTTTAGGTATGGGTATTTGTGGAAGTTCCAGCCAAAGAGCCTTCAAGGAAAGTCTGTTGTGAGGACTTTCAAATCCATCAATGCACCCCAGCATAGTCTAGAGCTAACACTTATAAATAAATCACACACATGCACACTTGTCTATACATCTATGTATCTATCTATATCTATATCTATATCTATATCTATATCTAGGTATATGTGTGTGTATGTGTATATGTGTATGTACATGTACATTGAAAACAAGATAATACATATGTCATCTTGTTTTCAATCTAGATGTGTATTATTGAGATGAATAAAAATGCATTCACATTAAAGGGATACCAAATTCATAGCAGCTCTTTGACTTTATATATTTTTCTCAGCCAAAAGATACTAAAAGTACAAATACTATCAATATAGGTTCATAACTTTATGTTTAAAAGGAGTCTTTTTAATGAACAACCTTCTATTTCTTTGTCACCAAATAGGCGTATCCCCAGAATTTTCTACTAACCACTAGAGGGTAGTGTAAACCAGCAAAAGGTCCAGCCATCTAGTCCGCGAAAGCATAGTCCTAAGAGCAAATAACAACAACCACTTCATCAGAATGGCCAACATAGGCAAAGCAATTCAGATCCCATTTTTCTTTAACTCAGAATGAAAATACCTTTACTAACTTTCATGACTAATGTGTATATTTCAACTGGTTAGACAACCTTAGACATTACATGTTCAGAGTCTAGAGTCAGAATGACAGGTTTACATCTCACATCTGCCCTTAACAGCAGTGCAACATTGGGAAAGTTTTTCTACCTGTATCTGCAAAATGATAGTAATAACAGCAAATGCATGCTCCATAAGTGCTAGCTCTTATGAAAGCTTAAAGCACTTGGGCTCTACAGCTACAATGCCTGGATTCAAATATTGGCTCATATTATGGACATATTACTTTTCTTAACTTTGGTGTTCTCATCTGTAAAATGGGGCTAATAATACCAACCCGATGATGACTGCTTAAAGATTAAATGCACATCAGCACCTAACATGGTGCCTGGCATGTAGTAAAATGTAATACATACCGTTAGTATTACTTTTAATATTCTTTTTATAATTACTAACAATATTATTATTAGACTTGCAATGAAGAACTTGGCCCTGGTATTTGTACCATGTATTGTTTACCTTAAGGCATATTTGGAAATAGCAACACAAAGTGCATTTTCTGATTTTTCCCAAACCTAGATAGATCCCTGTCCACAGGCTGCTCACCACTATCCTGAAGCTTTGTCTCTACCAGAAATCCAAATCGGAAAGTCATGCAATTAAGTGGAGAATTTGATCTATGTCAACAGAGAGTGTGTGTGGAATTTGTGCCCTTTTAAATCTTGCTTTCTTTTCAGAAGAAATTCTTTTATGTGGCTCATTCAAAAACTTTTGAGTCTCTGCTATATGGTTGTGCAGAAGGTGTCATCCCTTGTTTATTTCTGGATAGACTTTTACAGATCAAAGTGAGTGTCTGCTTTCCCCACAAGCTGGTGTCAGTCCAGCCTTCCTTGTCATTGAGCAAGGATGGCAGCATTGGCAGTCAGGCTTACCTCCCCCTATCTCCATGGAGAAGCTTGTCTTTTAAAAAAAAAATCAGACTTCAAAATGATATAAAAACATCATCAGTCATTTTGAGTGTTTTATTATATCTGCCAGAAGATACAATAATTTGATGGTGTTGGACTGTTGCTTAGTATTATAGTCTCTTTTAGCAATAAGAAAATTTATTTTTAATGATGGCAACAAAAATGAATTGATTTTATGACCTAACCAATAGTATTGGGGGGTTTAGAGTTTGCCAAAATGAAACAAGAGGTCCAAATTTCTTATAAAGCCCACAGCTGCCAGCCAGTCTGGTCAATTCTTGGCAACAGATGGACTCTCCCATCAGTTTTGCTCCAAATCACCTCTGAACTTCCTATGCCACTGGACAGCATTGTGGCTCCTACCCCATTATGGCCAGGGCTCCAGTGGTGATATCATGGAAAGATGGAGAAAATGGCTGGGTTGGACGGCTGCAAACCCTGGATTGCTTCCAGAAGACAACTCCCCCATGTGAGCCAATGAGTCTGTTTTTACCAAGAGTTCAAAAGTCTTATCCCAGAAGTCCAGAGCTTCTGTAGTTGGACAACTGGTGTTCCAGTGTGATCGTGTCTGCCCTTTTGATGTAAAAACTGAAGCACTTTGTAAAACCTGAAAACAGTTTAAGACATTAAAAAAGACACACACCCCCCTCCAAAAAAAGGAATTTTCATGCACTGTAGAAACCATTCAGAGGCAAAACATCACATCCTAGTGAATATAATAGGGTCTTGCTTCCCCCTCTTATTTGAACACAACTCTCATTGACTTAAAAGTGACATTTCAAACTGGCTGCAAGAATGATTTGTCCTCTAAACAAAGCAGGCTGCATTTGTTCTGGTAGAATGGCTTCTCTTCTTTGTCTCCGGATAATTTGATACAGCATTCATTCATTCAAGTGTGACTCTCATTTGAAAAATTTCTCAATGAGACCATTTAAAAAATATTTTTTAATCTGGAGCTTTCATGACTTACTCTAAGGCTTCGTTCAGCCTTGTCCTTGTTAGCTTAGTAGAAATGGCAAAAATTGATCTTTTGAAATAAAATTGTTCCCAGTAAATTTTAACCTGAGAGCAATCATTTTCCCCTAAAACTTTGAGCTATGCATGTGCCATTTGTGTCTACAGTTTTAAGACTAGGGATTTTCTAATTGCTTCAAGGATTTTTTTTTTTTCCCCCAGCCTTAAGACTTGGAAGGGAAGGGAAGTTACTTGAATCCAGTGTCTTCCATATGCCTGGGGCTATTTCAAGAGGAATAACAAATCTTCGAGTGTTTAAAAACAGTGCTGTGGAAATTAGAGCTACAGGTAATATTATTTTCTCTTCTGGGAAATGCACCCCATCAGGGGCCAGTCTCCATGCTTCCCACCTTCTCTAGTCTCAGGCATTTCCTGGCCTCTTAGGTCAGAATTCCCATAAATTTCAGGGCCTGCCATTTTCTCAGGGCAGAGGTGAGACCAGGGAGGAAGAGGCTCCACAATCACATCTTCATAAACTCAAACAAAGCAGACTTACAGGGTTTACATTTTAAGCCTATGAATCTGCTTCGTGATGGTTCCCATGTCTCTTGAAATAAACAGTGTGGAAAGAAAAATATAGTCTTTATTTGCAGCATTTTCTTCTGAAAATAACTTGTGCAGGAGAGAGGTGAACCAGTGGCATATGCCTGAGCAAGGCTTTCTGACTTCACTTTCACAATTGCCTCTTCCTAATAAACAACCAGCTCACAGTTACCTCAATAGCTGTGTGTACATAAGGAAGCCAAAATTAAAAGATCTCTTTAATACTAAAGGTAAGATTTGTGTTAAATTTAGGGCTAACCAGAAGGCAGTCTGGTTAGTGGTTTTGTTTTGTCTTCAGCTTCTTATTTTAGCATATGAGTAGGATTTAAAAGAATAATCAGCTTTTAAAGTCAGTATGGCCCTTTAAGACATAAATAACTGAGAACATCAATGAGATTGTTAAATATCAAAGAGGTTACTACTACATCTTAAATTTCCCCTTGAGTGAGAAGTGAATGATCAAATTCAGAAACACTTCATTTGATAAAGCTAAATGCTATCCTTCTTGCTAATCTCCTCCTGAGATTTTACTCTTCACTTGAGCAAATTAACTGAGGGTGAACAATGATCAAAAGAAAAACTTATGAGAGCAAACTCCATAAATCACTAGTGAGACTGAAATACACATCAGAAAAAAAAAAAAATCTTTCTTTACCCAGATAAAGATCAGAAGCAAAAGACACAGATATAAGCATGAGATGTAAAATAAATAGAACACAGACACAGGAAGGTTTGGAGCAGGGTTAAGAATGTCACTATTACAGAAGAACTTTGTGGGGCCGGGCACTTCCTGTTCCTATACCTTTCCTGGCAAGTAGAGTCTGAATCATGAGGAACTTCCAATTTATAGCCTCCCTATGCCCACTGCATTCCCACACACACATCATATATGCACACACCAATTTTCTTTTTTTTTTAAGTTTATTTATTTACTTTGAGACAGAGAGAAAGAGAGAGAGAGAGTAGGAGAGGGGCAGAGAGAGAGGAAAAGGGAGAAACCCAAGCAGGCTCCGTGCTTTCAGCACTAAGCCCGACTCAGGGCTCTGTCCCATCAACCCAACATCATGACCTGAGCAGAAATCCAGAGTCGGATGCTTAACTGAAAGAGCCACCAGGCACCCTACCCCAGTTTTATTTTTTATGAATAGGGTTCACACAAGAACCTTGAGCGGAGTTGAAATGAACAGTGGAAACTTACATAGTCATTAAGATAGCCATACTTTAAGAACAGAAATCTGAAAATTATTTTTGGAATATAGCCTTACAGATATAACTGTGAGCATACCAAAGAACCTATGTACAACATTACTCATTGTATGCAGTGTTATTTGTAAAGAAATAATTGGAAACAAACATCCATCGAGGACTGGATAAATAAGCCTTACCCCATAATAGAATCATATGTAATTGTAAAACACTCTGAGTAAGCTTTCCGGAATATACTGATGCTGGACGGTATACATAGTATGCTACTTCTGGTGTAAGGGTGGAGAGGAGGTAGGACTATATATTTGTAGTCACATAAAGAAACTCTGGAAGGAAATATAAATTAATGAGAATGTTTTCTAGCTGAGGCTGCATAAAGGCAAAAAGATGGCACTTCCTAATGAATGACCTTTTTTTTTAACATTTTTTGGCTTCTCAACTATGTGAATGTATTATCTATTCAGGACTTTTTATTTAAAATAATAATAAGGGGGCGCTTGGGTGGCTCAGTCGGTTAAGCGTCCGACTTCAGCTCAGGTCACAATCTCGCGGTCTGCAAGTTCGAGCCCCGCATCGGGCTCTGGGCTGATGGCTCAGAGCCTGGAGCCTGCTTCCGATTCTGTGTTTCCCTCTCTCTCTTCCCCTCCCCCGTTCATGCTGTGTCTCTCTCTGTCTCAAAAATAAATAAACGTTAAAAAAAAAATTTTAAATAATAATAATACAACTCAATAACAAAATAACCCATTTTTTTTAATGGGTAACAAATTCAAACACTTCACCAAAGAAAAGATGGGTAGCAAGTAAGCACATGAAAGATGCTCAACATCATTAGTCATTAAGGAAATGCAAATTAAAACCAGAATGTCTCAAATTAAAAAACCTGAAAATACCAAGTGCTGAGGAGGATGAGGAGTCACTGGAATTCATGCATTGCTGATGGGAATGGAAAAGGATACAGCCACTTTGGAAAACAGAATATCAATTTCTTATAACATTTAACATGCATTTACTATACTACCCAGAAATCCTACTGCTATAGATCGAACCAAGAGAAATGGATATATGTCTCTCCATCCAAAAACCTAAAAAAACCTGAACACAAATGTTTATAGTAGCTTTAACTGTAGTCACCAAAAATAGGAAACATCCCAAACGTCTACCAACTGATGGATAACCAGTTATATTGCTGGAATACCAGTTAACAATAGAAAGGAAAGAACTGACGTGTGCAACTAATGAATGAATTTCAAATGCTCTCCGCTAAATGAAAGAAACCAGATTCAAAAGGCTACACATGGTATGATTCCATTTCTGTAACAGTGTGGAAAAGGTAATACCGTAGAGACAAAAAACAGATCAGTGGCCAGGGGCTGTAGGCTGAGAAAGGTTTGCCTACAAAGGGGCTCAAGGGAACTTTTGGAGGCAATGGAATTGTTCTATATCATGCATGTGGTGTGCATTTGTTAAAATTCATAAAACTGTAAACCTTAAAGGGGTGAATTTTCCTGTATGTAAATTATACCTCAACAAACCTGACTTTAAAAATTATTAATAGGGGCCCCTGGGTGGCTCAGTCGGTTAAGCGTCCGACTTCAGCTCAGGTCACGATCTCACCATCCGTGAGTTCGAGCCCCGTGTCGGGCTCTGGGCTGATGGCTCAGAGCCTGGAGCCTGCTTCTGATTCTGTGTCTCCCTCTCTCTCTGCCCCTCCCCCGTTCATGCTCTGTCTCTCTCTGTCTCAAAAATAAATAAACGTTAAAAAAAATTTAAAAAAAATTATTAATAGTAAATAGGAGGGAGACATGGTCCAACTTGTGCTTGGCAAAGGTCACTTTGGTTGCTAGTTGGTAAAAACACTGGAGTGTGCAAGAGTAAAATCGCAGCTGTTACAGTGGTTCTGTTGGACAACTCCCCTGGGACCAGGACCAAAACAACTCTCCTGAGGGCCAGGTGGTGAAACTGGACAAAGGCAGGCCCCTGAAAGGTATATTTCACGGAGTGAAAGTTGGGAAGACCTACTAATGGACTGGATGTGGGTTAGGAGAGACCTAGAGTTGTCAAAGGGGACTCCAAACATTCTTTTATTTCCCATGTGTCATAGTCCATTCAGGCTGCTATAACAAAAATACCACTGACCGGATGGCTTAAGCAACAAATATTTATTTCTCACACTTCTGGAGGCTGGGAAGTTCAAAATCAAGGTGCTGGAAGATTTGATGTCTGGTGAGGACTTGCTTCCTGGTTCATATATAGCCATCTTCTCACTGTGTCTTAACATGGCAGAAAGGGCAAGGGAGCTCCCTGGAGTCTCTTTTCTAAGGGCACTAATCCCATTCATGAGGGCTCCACTCTCATGACCTAATAATCTCCCAAAGGCCCCACTTCCAAATACCATCACATTAGGGGGTAGGTTTCAACATATGAATTAGAGGACATACAAACATTCAATCTGTAGCACCGTGCCATATGAGGTAGGCATAGAGAAAAGATTATCAAACAGTTCTATTCCTAATGCCACCTCCGGTAGAGTCTCTAAATGTATGAATTATTTGCAGAACCTCCGGTAGAGTCTCTAAATGTATGCTAAGGACTGGAATCATAATACAAAAACTAAAGACCATGAGACAGAATCCTTTAGCTGTTTGTCCTAGAAATTAAAGAGGAAAGAACCAAATCCAGGTTTTCTCAGGTAAGAAGGACTACTGGGGGGCGGGGGGGTGTGCACCTGGCTGGTTTAATCGGAAGAACGTTCAACTCTTGATCTCAGGGTCATGAGTTTGAGCCCCACTCAAACTCATGGGTGTAGAGATTACTTACAAAAAAGAAAGTTTACAAAAAAGGTGGGGTGGGGGGCTACTGTGAAAGAAAATGCTCCCACTCCAGAAGGGCAACTTTGTCATTTCTATTTTCTGGTCAACATAAAATGGCCTGACAAGAAAAGAAGAGAAAAAAATTGGGGGTTGAAATGTATTTTGTTTATTACTTAATAATATATCATTAAATTTACTCTTTTTTTCCATGTGTTAAGTTCATTTCATGTGCTTGCATGTGTATTTACCTTGGCTGATTATGAACTGACAAGTGATTGCCCATTTGCCTAGCATGGACATTCCTCACCACACCATTAACATGCTGACCCCAATTTGGACCTAACTATCTAGAGCAAGGCAGTTGCTTTGGTCACCTCAGTTCAGAGTCATTTGGTCAAAATAGCTAAATCATATCTTAGAATGTCATGTGAAGTTCAACAGAAAATCCTTTTAGGTTTGTGCTAGTGAAACCCCTTTGTGATAAAGGTTAAGACCATAAAGAAAAGCAATGATAGAGCCCAAACCTACTATGTACAACCTCTTGTTTTATTTTACATGTATATACATACTTTATTTTACATATATATCTACATACATATACATACTTATATACAGATATATTCTGATTATGAAAATGACACACAAATCCTATAAAACATTTTAGAAAACCCTCCCAAGTTCACATACCAGATAATTACTATAGCTATTTGTTACATATTTATTCCTCTAGATTGTTTTCTCCCGAACCACATTTATGTTAGGAGTATTACTTATACAAAGATAATTTAAAGAAATTCAAGCCAAGGTTTTAGCACTGGGTATTAATACTTCTACCCTGATTAGAAGGAGGAAATTATATGAGAGGATATACCTAAATAACTCTAAAGGATATGTCTAAATAATTCATTAACTTTTAAAGTACTAATCTAGGGTTTTTCCTTTGAGGGTTATTAAGAGAACATGATAGAAAATTCATGTAAAAGAGTAAAAGAAAACTACAGACTTATCTGATTCTACATAAAGATTCTTAGCAACAGTATCTCAAAAAGAGTTAACACATTTAATTTATGATAGTGACAGGGTTCAGAACACACTACCCCCAAATATGGCGCCTTGGCATATTGCATATTTTAAGCTGAAGGAATTTGGGAAATGGCAGGTTCAGGAAGGACTCTCTGGTCTTTCCTGCCCTGAAGCACGTCATAAGACCCTCCTATGAGAAGATCTCTTCCTATACCCAGAGAAAAGGAGCATTCCTTTTATCAAAGATGGAGGGACTCTGAGAGGAATTCAAACAGGTATTGCTAAGTTTCCCCCAGTTTACTACTATCAACGTGTGCATTTTGTCCTCCATGTTGTTCCATGACTTTCCACTTTTCTTCAAACCCAGGATAAAAGCACTAAGATTTAGCCGTTTCTTGGGATCTTCACTTCTTTATGAAGGCTCTTGCATTACATAAAATTTAGATTAAATAAATTTGTATGTTTTGCACTGCTAATCTGTCTTTTGTTATAGCATCCCAATCAAGAACCTAGAAGAGTTGAAGAAAAAAGATTTCTTTTCCTACCCTACAATGGAAAATTTTTACTCTGGTAGAAATGTTTTCTACATAATACAGTCAAGTGTATGTCCTAATGTATTTAGCCATTTGAATTAGGAAAATAGTGATTAATAACTATTAGGTAATTAACATCAAGATATCTTATTTGTCAACACTCAGACTATTCCAGAAAGCTTAAGAAAACTTTTAAACAAATATGTTTTGTATCCCCTTATATGCAAATTTCCAGAAGATTCCTGGAGGAAAAAAAATGTAAAGAAAGCAACATTTTTTCAGATTTGTCTGTTAGAAAACATCTTTTTTGCTATCTTCATATTTAATAGTTTAGCTGAGCAGAGAATTGGATTGGAGAGATATTCTCTCAGAATTTTTAAGGCATTGCTTTATTAGCTTTTAGCTTCTGGTGTTGAGAGTTCAATGCTGTGGTATTTCCTCATGACTTTTCCTTTTCTTTTTGGAAGATTTTAGATTCTTTTTCTCCCTGCTGGGGATTTTACAGTGTCGTTTTCATTTCTCGTTCTTTTTTTTAAGAAAAAAAATTTAAAGTTTATTATTTTGAGAGAGAGAGAGGGAGAGCATGCACACATGAATGGGGGAGGGGTAGAGACAGATGGAGAGAGAGAATCCCAAGCAGGCTTCACACTGCCAGGGCAGAGCCCAACTCGGGACTTGATCCCACAAACTGTGTGAGCTCATGACCTGAGCTGAAATCAAGAGTCAGAGTCTCAGCTGGTTGAGCCACCCAAGTGCTCCCATTTCTCATTCTTAATGGGAGTCTCCACATCCTTTATTCTGGGATATGTTCCTATATGTATCTATGATGGTTCATTTTATGTGTCAGCTTGACGGGGCCACAAGGTGCCCAGATATTTGGTTAAACATTATTCTGGGTGTGTCTGTGTATTTCTAGATGATATTAATATTTAAATCAGTAGACTGCATAAAGCAAATTGCCCTCAGCAATGCAGATAGACCTCATTCAATTCACTGAAGCTCCAAGAAGAGAAAAAAATGTTGAATTAGAGAGAATTCACTTTCTCTGCCTGACAGCAGGAGCAGTTGTTCTCCTGCCCTTGGACTCAGACTCAAACTGGAGTTATACCATTGGCTCTCCTGGATTTCTTGCAGATTTTGGCACTAATTGGCCTCCACATTCAAGTAAGCAAATATATTACACTCATATGTATATATACTATTGGTTCTGTTTTTCTGGAAAACCCAGACTAGTTCAGTATCTGGTGATTTCTGCCTCTCTCTTTTGTCCTCTTTTTGAAATTCCTATTAGTCAGATATTGAACCTCTTGAATTGCCCTACTTTCCTTTCCTTTGCTTTCCTTTGCTTTCCTTTGCTTTCCTTTCCTTTCCTTTCCTAACTTTTTTGATCTACTCTTGAACAATTCCTCAACTTTATCTTTCAACCATTCTATTGAATTTTTCACTTAACCTATTTTTAATTTCTAAAGCTCTTCCTTGTTCTTTCATTATTGCATTGTCTTAGCATACTATTTTTATCCCACGAATGCAATATCATCACTTATCTTTCAGAGGATATTAATAGTTTGTTTGAAGTTTATGTAGAGGCCACTTTCAGGCAACAGGCTTGAGCAATGGAAACCTAAGCAAGGCAAAAGGGCTCACAGCAACCACCATGTTGAATGCAAACAGGCTCATTAAGTGACCCACCTCAAAATAACCATAGGACCTAACTGACCAATAGACTACTTACAGCCAGACATAATTCCTAAGATTACCAAAGAAAGGGAAAATTCCACATAGTCCCTGAACCCTCTCACTCTGCCCTCTAACTATAGCCCCTCACCACAGCCCCCAACACAGTGTCCTTTGCTGTCCCGACTGCCCCCTTGCAGTATATTCAATAAACTTCTATCTCCTTTGTTCTGCCTCGGGTGAATTCTTTCATGGCCTGTGCCGCCAGCCTCCACCCAATCTGGATGCCCCACGGTTTTCTTCTGCCCTTTGCACTGCCTTGGACTCTCCTGAGTTTTATTCTGTCGTTTTACTACTTTTTTTTCTTTGTAAGAAGTTTTCCTCGAAAGTCTTCCAGTTCATATTAAAACTGAAGTGCTAAAAACCAGATTGGAAGCTTTCAGTACACAAATAGGGCTTGTAAAATGGTGAGTTCCACTGCAGGGTAATCAAGTGGAGCTTGGGTGTTTTACTGGACAACCCTAAAAGTCAATAGATCTTTTTCTTGGATCTTCTCCAAAGAGTAATTATCCAGTCTGCTGAGTGAGGGCTATAAGCTTCCCTGCCATTCTTGTGGGGACTAAGGAGGGGACAAAGCCTGGGTGTCACCATGTGGTATGCAGTGGTTCACCAGATTCCACTGTTTTCTGTCTAGTGCTTCATCCCCACCTTCAGCTGTGCCTGTCATCATCCCTGAGTCCAGAGTCTCTTGGTGTAATCTATCCAATACCAAACCTCCCATTTCCTTCTTGGGTTGAGGATATAATCACTGGACTTCAGGGGGTGTGGTAGAAGTTCAAGGGGCCTAATTACTCCTTATGCAAACTCTCAACTAATTTTCCTGTGTTTATCTCACATCTTGCCCTTCCTTGGAAGGTCTCTAACTTCTGAGTCTTTCAGATGTTCCCCGCCCATGAATCAGTTGCTTTCCACTGGCAACCACCTCTGCAGAAACGTATGCTTCCATTTTCACTGCTCTAATAATTCAGTTGCTACCTATCCTCCACATGTAAGCTTCCAAAATTTTATTGTCTCTAATCCTCTATAGCGGTCTCTGTTCTACTTCCCCTGTATTGTCTCTTTACATCTTTACTGCCATTTTGGTGAGGTCTTAGGAGAAAGCAGAAATGAACACAAAACACATGTTTGTAATGTTTATTTATTTTTGAGAGAGAGAGAGAGAGAAAGAGAGAGTACAAGCAGAGAGGGGCAGAGAGAGAGGGAGACACAGAATCTGAAGCAGGCTCCAGGCTCTGAGCTGTCAGCACAGAGCCTGATGCAGGGCCTGAACTCAGGAATGGTGAGATCAGACCTGAGCCGAAGTTGGACGCTTAACCAACTGAGCTACCCAGGCGCCCCACAAAACACATGTTTTAAAAGATACATCAAGAGTCCTTTGCCTTGTGTAAGTAGAGAGAACAAAACATGAAAGCACCTTCCTCCGTTCTGCCCAGGTGCTGTCTGTTGTCTGGCACGCACAGCCTCCCCAGTCTACTCTTCACAATCACACATACACAAAGCACTTGATTTTATATTTTTTATTCTGGTCTTGGTTTTGTCACTTAACAAAATGTCTTGGAGCTACTTCCATATTAGTACTTACAGGCCTACCTCATTCTTTGTGGGTTTTTTTTTGTTTTTTTGTTTGTTTGTTTTTATTGTTTTTATTTATTTTTATTTTTTTAATGTTTATTTATTTTTGGGACAGAGAGAGACAGAGCATGAACGGGGGAGGGTCAGAGAGTGGGAGACACAGACTCTGAAACAGGCTCCAGGCTCTGAGCTGTCAGCACAGAGCCCGACGCGGGGCTTGAACTCACAGACCGCGAGATCATGACCTGAGCCGAAGTTGGACGCTTAACCGACTGAGCCACCCAGGCGCCCCTGTTTGTTTGTTTTTAGTTAATTTTCTTGATTTTGGGAGAGAGAGAAAGCACAAGCAGGGGACGTGCAGAGACAGAGAGAAACAGAATCCCAAGCAGGCTTTGCACTGTCAGTGCAGAGCCTGATGCGGGGCTTGAACTCACAAATGTGAGATTCTGACCTGAGCCAAAATCAAAAATCCGATGCTGAACCAACTGAGCTACCCAGGCATCCTGTGGGTCTATCTCATTCTTTTTAATGACTACATAGTATTCAACAGTATGAATCTATCATGATTTATTTAACATTTTACCACTCTTTAAATTTTATACATGCACGCAGACATACATATATACATGTACACATTTATATCTTCTTAAAAGATAAAGTAACTAAAATTGCATAAATGTCAAATAATAATACTTATGCAAGAGAAGGATCAAAAGAAGGACAATATTACATGCATGGAAATCTTCACTGTTGACTTATGTCCAATAGCCAATGAATAGAACCATCTCCAAAGCCTCCAAAATCAGAGATACTAGGATCCTCCTTCAGTTGAAGACACACCATAAATCAAGCTACAGCAGCCTTGAAACTATGTCAACCCATAGACTTAGATTTATGTCAATAAAAACTATGATTCAATTTACAAGTTATATTTTTACAAAACATATAATGCATTCACCACTCATCAGATATTATGTCAATCAGAATCCTGACAGGAAATGGATGGAACTTTCAAATGAGGAACAGAGAATTTAAGGAAGGGACCATTTTCAGTGTCGTATCAGGGTTGAAGGAAACCAAAACAAGATGGTGAAGCACTTTGGGGCTACTGCAGAGACAGTCATTGTCACTCCTGCACCTGAGCCCCGGAATTGTGGCTTTGCAGAGGGACCCAGCCAACCTTCAGCAGCCAGAGAAGGAGGAGCTGGGGGGAAACATCTGACCTCACTCTTCATCCTGCATTTTTGCTAAATCTGGCAACCCTAGGTGGGGAAGAGTAGAGGGTCAATCTGGAGGGGCTAAGAGAGAATACGCCTCTTACCTGAAGGAGCAGTGTTCTACTGTGCTCATTAGTAGCCATGTCTGTGGACCTCGGGGCAAAGCCAGTCACCAAGAACCACAGACAATGTGTATATCCAATCACGGTAATGAATTCATTAAGTCAGCTCTGAAAGTTTACCACGTCTTGGCTTATAACTCCAATTATATAGAAAAGAGACTACATATAAAAGGAGTCAATAAAAATGAAAAAGCAAACTATTCATTAAAAGAGTCAATAAAAATGAAATAGCAAAAACGTCCCCTTGTTGCCCCCTCTCATTAATGTTTGGTTTCTTTATTATTCCAGCCCACGGGCCTGCAAATAAGATATGCCATCGGTAGCTGAATGGAATGTTTCTGTCCAGGTTAGGAGAAAAATGCTATCATGACTAGAGGCTCAACAGACCAGAGAATGCAAAAGGGATTACTTGAGCAGAGTGGGAACCATCCTTACGTTTATAATAAATATTAACCCATGACAGGAACAACATATGGATGGGGCCAGTAAAAAGACAGAGTTCCTCACAAATCGATATGGTTGAATAGTATTCTGGTAATTCTTAAGCAGCAATCTTCTTTATGAATAAAATTTATTTTAAGTTATATGCAGATAGAAAAAAATTAGAAATGGATTGTCTGCAGTTTTTCTTATCTTAAAATAATAAATATGATTAGATGGGGGGGGAAAAGAGCCCCAAGGAAGCATTGAGATTTTATAGGTTTGGAAACTACTTTTCCTTTTAAAAAGTCTTTTTTTAACTTAAAGACAAGTTTGATTTATTCCATTTCCATAGTTCATCTATTTACTACCAAAATAGACATTTTTTTATAGGTTTAACGTGTTATGCTTTCCCCCCCCTTTTTTAAGTAAGCTACACACCCCACATGGAGTCCAAGGTGGGTCTTAAACTCATGACCCTGGGATCAAGAGTGGGATGCTTAACCGACTGAGCCACACAAGTACCCCACCCACATGTTATACTTTTTATTATAAAATTTGTTTTTTAGAAAAGTACTGAAGAGGAAAAATTATTGTAAGTTTCTTCCATTTGGCTCAACAGCTATAAGAGTTTGAACTAATTTTTAGCGATGGGTAACTACATATCTGGATGCCTGGGGAAGTCCAAGATTCTGGTTTCCAAATAATGACCCACATAGCATAGTGACCTACCTGGGATAGATCACTTTTTAACACACTCTGTCTATGTGACAAAATTATTTTCAATAATAATCACAAAACGAAAAGAAGAATAGCAAAAAAACTGAAAAATTTTTATTATAGTATTTATTTCCAAAAGTAATCAAGTCAGTAAAAAACAAAGTAAATATTATGGTACAAAAAAGGATTAGATTAATTCTGTTTAATTGCATTATAGTAGGTCATTAAAAATTTTTATTTTATTTTTTATATGTATATTTTTTATTTAATTTACATCCAAATTAGTTAGCATATAGTGCAACAATGGTTTCAGGAGTAGATTCCTTAATGCCCCTTACCCATTTAGTCCATCCCCCCTCCCACCACCCCTCCAGTAACCCTCAATTAGTTATCCATATTTAAGAGTCTCTTATGTTTTGTCCCCCTCCCTGTTTTTGTATTATTTTTGCTTCCCTTCCCTTATGTTTATCTGTTTTGTCTCTCAAAGTCCTCATATGAGTGAAGTCATGTGATATTTGTCTTTCTCTGACTAATTTCACTTAGCATAATACCCTCTAGTTCCATCCACGTAGTTGCAAATGGCAAGATTTCATTCTTTTTGATTGCTGAGTAATACTCCATTGTATATATATACCACATCTTCTTTATCCATTCATCCATCGATGGACATTTGGGCTTTTTCCATACTTGGGCTATTGTTGATAGGACTGCTATAAACATCGGGGTGCATGTGTCCCTTCGAAACAGCACACCTGTATCCCTTGGATAAATACCTAGTAGTGCAGTTGCTGGGTCATACGGTAGTTCTATTTTAATTTTTTGAGGAACCTCCATGCTGTTTTCCAGAGTGGCTGCACCAGCTTGCATTCCCACCAACAATGCAAAAGAGATCGTCTTTCTCTGCATCCTCGCCAACATCTGTTGTTGCCTAAGTTGTTAATGTTAGCCATTCTGACGGGTGTGAGGTGGTATCTCATTGTGGTTTTGATTTGTATTTCCCTGATGATGAGTGATGTTGAGCATTTTTTCATGTGTCAGTTGGCCATCTGGATGTCTTCTTTGGACAAGTGTCTATTCATGTCTTTTGTCCATTTCTTCACTGGATTATTTGTTTTTTGGGTGTTGAGTTGGATAAGTTCTTTATAGATTTTGGATAGTAACCCTTTATCTAATATGTCGTTTGCAAATATCTTTTCCCACTCGGCTGCCTTTTAGTTTTGCTGGTTGTTTCCTTCACTGTGCAGAAGCTTTTTATTTTGATGAGGTCCCAGTCATTCATTTTTGCTTTTGTTTCCCTTGCCTCCAGAGACGTGTTGAGTAAGAAGTTGCTGTAACCAAGATCCAAGAGGTTTTTGCCTGCTTTCTCCTTGAGGATTTTGATGGCTTCCTGTCTTACATTTAGGTCTTTCATCCATTTTGAGTTTATTTTTGTGTATGGTGTAAGAAAGTGGTCCAGGTTCATTCTTCTGCATTATGCTGTCCAGTTTTCTCAGCACCACTTGCTGAAGAGACTGTCTTTATTCCATTGGATATTCTTTTCTGCTTTGTCAAAGATTAGTTGGCCATACGTTTGTGGGTCCATTTCTGGGTTCTCTATTCTGTTCCATTGATCTGAGTGTCTGTACTTGTGCCATAAGAAAATTTTTTTAAAAGATTTATTTATTTTTGGGAGACAGAGAGACAGAGTGAAATCTGGGGAGGGGCAGAGAGAGGGGTGAGACACAGAATCTGAAGCAGGTTCCAGGCTCTGAATTGTCAACACAGAGCCCAACTCGGGGCTCCAACCCATGGATCATGACACTTAATCAAAGTCAGATCCTTAACCAACTGAGCCACCCAGGCACCCCTATAGTAGGTCTTTTTTAAAAGGAGGGGGGGACATATAAAGAAATCCTTCCAAAATTTGTGACTATAAGGGGGTCACACAAGGGTTTTTGCAGTGATGGAACAATTGTGTGTCTTGATTATGGTGGTGGTTACACAAATCCTCACCTGTGATAAAACTGTATAGAACTGTATACTCACCCACAAATGAGTGCATGTAAAACTGATGAATGTGGAATGAGGGCTGTGGGTTTTACCAAGGTCAATGTCCTGGTTTTGATATTGCACTATAGTTAGGTTAAGATTCCAGCATTGGTATAACCAGGTGAAGGGTATCAGGATCTCTTTGTACTATTTTTCACAACTTTCTGTGGAACTATAAGTATTTCAAAAATTTTTAAATTCTCTGAAAGCTTACATACTGTGTGATTCCATGTTTTTGATATTATCAAAAAGACAAAAGTATGGCAGCAGAGAACAGACAGTAGCTACCAGCAGTAGGGAAAGGATATGACTACAAAGGAGGGTGACTGCAGGGAGATTTGGGGGGGTGGTGATAGAACAGTCCTGAATCCTGATTGTAGTTGTGATTACAGCAATCTACACGTGTGTTAAAATTCATAGAACTATATGCCAACAAAATGTCAATTCTACTATATGTTAATTTTTTTTAATTTGGTCATTATCTTACATATTTTTTGAAAACCGTTGAGAGCTTTGGAATCAGTCACTTTCACTTCAGTATTGGAACACTGATTTCACTTATATGAGGAATCCAGAAAACAAAACTAGTAAACAAACAAAACAGAAACAGATTCATAGATACAGGAAGCAAACTGTTGCTTATCAGAGGTGGGAGAGGTTGAGGGAGAAGGGGATTAAGAGGTACAAACTTCCTGGGGCATCTGGGAGGTTCAGTCCTTTAAGCATCATATTCCTGATTTCAGCTCAGTCATGATCTCATGATTCATGGGATCAAGCCCCAAGTCAGGCTCTAAGCTGACAGTGCAGAGCATGCTTAGGATTCTCTTTCTCTCTCTCTCTCTCTCTTTCCCTCCTCTCCCCCCACCAAAAATAAAGAAACATTAAAACAAAAAAAGAGGTACAAACTTCCAGTTATAAAATAAGTCACCAGTATATAATGTACAGCATAGGGAGTATAGTCAATAATATTGTAATAACTTTGTATTGTGACAGATGGTATCTTATCAGGGGGATCATTTCATAAAGCATAAAAATATCAAATCACTATGATGTACACCTGACACTAATAAGATACCGTAGGTCAATTATACTTGAATAAATAAGTAAATATTGGGATATTGGACAAGTTAGTCTCAGTTATCTTATCTGTAAAATATTAATATTAATATCTACCTAATGATAATGTATATAAAGTTCTTAGTATATTGCTTAACACTGGGAAAGCACTGAGTGAATAGCATTACTTATTTTTTTTTTTTATTTTTTTTTATTTTTTTTTTAACGTTTATTTATTTTTGAGACAGGGAGAGACAGAGCATGAACGGGGGAGGGTCAGAGAGAGAGGGAGACACAGAATCCGAAACAGGCTCCAGGCTCTGAGCTGTCAGCACAGAGCCCGACATGGGGCTCGAACTCACCGACCACGAGATCATGACCTGAGCCGAAGCCGGACGTTTAACCAACTGAGCCACCCAGGCGCCCCTTATTTATTTTTTTATTTTGGGAATTCATTCTGTAAGGAAATTTAGAATAAGCAAAAGAAATTACTGGATGTTTCTAATGAAAAATTGTATTTCCTAGAGCACACCCTTTGCTTTATCTGATTCAAGCTTTTCACTGAGCTATTTTATAACTCAATTTGTATATTAAGTGATAGCAATGCAAAATAATTACCTAGTGTCATGCAAATAAAGTCCATGGTGGAATTGTGGTGTGGTGGTTTAATTTGACTTCCCCCACACCCTTAAAATCCCCACCTAAGTGAAAAATGCCAGTTTTGTGTCTCTTTGTGAATTCATTTCAACATTTCTTTACTCCATATAAAATAGTGATTCTTAAAAAAAAAAAAAAAGGTGTTCTTTTGACTTTTCCTTTGAACCCAGTTATAATGTATTTCCAGTTTCTTCACTAAATAATGAATTAAGTAAAATTTTTAACATGGGTTCATTTTATATCTGCTCTTTTTGAGAGACGTGATTTTACTGTTTTTAGAAATCTATCCTTTAGCAATTTTTAAAAAAATGTTTGAGAGATAGAGACACCATGAGTGGGGGAGGGGCAGAGAGAGAGGGAGACACAGAATCCAAAGGAGGATCCAGGCTCTGAGCTGTCAGCACAGAGCCCAACGCAGGGCTCGAACTCACAAACCATGAGATCTTGACCTGAGCCGAAGTCGGACACTTACCGACTGAGCCACCCAAGTGCCCCTTCTTTAACAATTTTAAGGCCAGAAAATACTGAAAGGCAATGTGAAAGTGTAATAAAATCACTCTGTGCAGCATCTTATATGCTAAGTCAGTTTGGCTATTCTTAATTATCTGGAATTTTAGTATCCTATAAATAAATAGTCTAGATAACCAAATAAAGTTTTTTGTTACCTTTACTAATAATGCTTTGAACAGAGAAGGTCCTTAATAAATATTTGCTAAGTGAATCAATTAAATTGGTATTTCATCTGAGATCACTCAGATGGAAAGAGCCTTCAACTTTTGTATTCACAGGCTGAGGCAAAAATCCACAAACTCTTCATTATTTACTTATGGTCATTCTGAATTTTATCTGATAATATCGTTAATCTAAACTATGGCGGGAGGTGGGGGGGGAGGTTGCGGCCTGTGTAGCTCAGTCGGTTAGGCGTTGACCCTTGATTTCAGCTCAGTTCATGATTTCACAGTTCTGAAGATCACGCCCAAAGTCAGTCCCTGCTTGGGATTCTCTCCTTGCTCCTCCCCACTCACACTTGCTCATGCTCTCTATCTGGCAAAATAAAATAAACATTAAAACAAGTAAACTGTGGAGATATTAGATTACTATACACTTTTGCTCCTCACAAAAACTTTTCCCCACCACTACCCCACAGGAAATCATCCTTTGCACTGTTTTTTTTTTTTTTTTTCAGTTAGAGTTTAAAAAGGAAAACTTTCCTTTTTATCGTCACCATCAGAAAACCACTGAAGTCCCTGGTAGAGGTGAGGAGAATCTGTAGGCACTAACCTAACAGCAGGAATAATCTGAATGTCTAAGGTGAAACTGAATGCTTAGAAGGAATTCAAATAAAATTTCAAAAAAAAAAAAAAAAAAGGAAGGAGGAATGAAAAAATAGTTCTAATTGGATAAAAGAGATTTTTCCAAAAAAAAAAAGCAGATGGGGGGGGGGGCGGTTTCTAAGAAAGGATTTACCTGACAATCCGCCATGGGGGTGGCTGCAGAGCCCCAGTTGATTTTTGTGTACTCCTTGGTGAAGACAGAATGATTATGCCTTGGCACAGTTTTAAAACAGGAAGAATGAAGGTTTTAAATCACTGTTTTATTGAAGGAAAACCGTAGTCTGCACCAGAGGATTCAAAAAACCCAGGAAGTGAAGTGTAGCCAACTGCTGCCTGGGGGTATGGGGGGGGCGGGGAGTGGGCCAGGTCTGTACCTGGATCCAGACCAAGTCTGTTTCAAGTTTATTTGATTGAGAATTTCACTTTGAAAAGAGTACTTCACGGGACCTTTGGGAGCTGTCAAAGGCTGCCCCGGGGCAGAAGATTAACTACTCTGTGGACCAGCAGGGAGAAGCCTAGTAAATCAGAGGCCCCTTGTTTGTGGGTCTGTGGGCTTACAGGTGGCAATGTAACAGGCTGTGCCTCTCTGCGGGTGCCTGCGGGACTTCCCAGTTTATGGGTCAGAACTAACCGTGTGGATGGAAAGGAGCATTTGAATCCATTCTCCAAACTGCAGATTGAAAAGTGGGCTTGAATGAGTCTGCAAAAGAAAAGTTTCCTTGAATTATCTATCTTCTGGAAGGATCTCCAGGAAGTGGGTAGCAGTGGTGGCTCCTGGGGAGGGGAATAGCCCTTTTGTGTCTTATTGAGGAGGGCAGTCAAGTGTGGCAGTTAAAAAGCATGACACTAGAAGCTTCGGTCTGTCCCTTGGTTGTTGTGTGAGTTTTCAACCTGAAGTGGTCTCAGCTGTAAAATGGGGATTATCATGAAGATTAAACAAGTTAATTATATGGAAAGTGGAACAATGAACATAGTGCTATACAACTATTGGCTTTATCATTACATGTATTTGCATATATTACTGAAAAAAATTAATTTTATGTTTTTATAAAACATTAGAAATATTTTTATAAAGCAAATAATTGTCTCACAATCTCTGATTTCTGGGATTTCCTTTTTATGAATAACATTTTCTTACAGTTACACACAATTATAATGCTCCTTCCTCCCTCTGTCTCCCTTCTCCCTTCTTTTCATTTCTTTCTCATGATTCTGCTCTGCCAGTGCAAGGCTCCCTTTAGTTCTGTAGTGGCGTGGAAGGGTGAGAGGTCATTTTTATCAGTCAGCCCCCATAGCTTGGTTCTCCAGATATCACCTGACTACTCCCCAGAGAGCTTTCAATAGTAAAGGAAGTGAAATAATATTTACTATCCCACTCAGGCAACTCCTGCATTATAGGTACCCCCAAAAGACAGGAGGGTGCTGTTGTCCTCCATTTTATTATGCAGTTGGTAAAGGCAAGGGAATGGCTTCTCAAATGTATGCCCAAGAGCATGGATGTTAAACTAGAACTACTACCCTCCTTTCTTCATTAAAAAAAAATTTCAAATATACAAAAAGGTAGAGAGAATAGCATAATGAACCCCCATATATCTAGCACCTAGATTTAACGATGTTAACTTTGCTATATTTGCTCCTTTTTTCCCTTGTTTTAAAGAAAATTATACAGCATGACTCTTTTCCCTTCTTTCCTGCTCTTTAAAAAACAGCTTTATTGGGGCACCTGGGTCACTCAGTTAAATGTCTGCCTCTTGATCTTGGCTCAGATCATGATCTCATCATGGTTCATGGGATCAAGACCTGCATCAGTCTCTGAGCTGACAGCGCAGAGCCTGCTTGGGATTCTGTTTCTCCCTCTCTCTGCTCCTTCCCCCTCCCCACACCCCCCCACCCCCTCCCCCCCCCACTCTGTCTCTCTCAAAATAAATAAACTCAAAATAAAAATAAAAACCAGCTTTATTGAGGTATACTTCACATAGCATATAATCACTCATTTAAAGAGCACAATTTAATGTTTTTTAGTATATTTACAGATGGATATGTCCAGCCATTACTAGAATCAATTTTAAAATATTTTTATTGCCCCAAAAAGAAACTTCAAATCCTCTAGCTGTCAACCCCACTTCCCTCCACATTCCCAGCCCCAGTCAACTACTAATCTACTTTCTGTCTCTATTATACATTTACATATTACATAGAGACATTTCATATAAGTGGAATCATAATTTATGGCCTTTTGTGACTGGCTGCTTTCATTTAACATAATATTTTCAAGGTTTACTCATGTTGTGGAATGAATCAATACTTTATGGCTGAATAATATTCCATTGTTTAGATATACTATATTTTATTTATTTATTCATCAATGGATTTTTTTTCTATTTTGGAACTACTGTGAATAAGGCTGCTATGAACATTGGTCTACAAGTAAAATGACATTTTACCCCTCATTTTTTAATATTCATCTCAAAGAGATAAGGGCATTTTCCCCCATAACCACAATAGCATCCAAATTACCAATCATCAAATAACTCAATTAAAATACAAATTTCTCCAACTTCCTCAAAATGGCTTAGGTTTATTTGCTTAAATCAGTATCCAGTCAATGCAAAACTTCAATATATTAACATTTCATTGTTATATTTCTTGAATATCTTTTTTTTTAAGTTTATTTATTTATTTTGAGAGACAGGGTATGCATGGGACAGGGGCAGAGAGAAAGGGAGAGAAAGAGAATCCCAAGCAAGTTCTGCACCATCAGAACAGAGCCTGATGCAGGGCTCAAACTCACGAACCATGAGATCATGACCACAGCTGAAATCAAGAGTCCAAAGCTCAACTGACTGAACCACCCAGGGGTCCTTTGATTATCTTTTAGTAGAAGAGTTCCATATCTCCCGCCTTTTTTTCCTGACTGTTGGCTTGATAAACAGCCACATCTTCCTTTAAATCACCTTTTGGCAACCTATAAGAAAACAGCAGATGGGGCTTACAACAGCCTCAATTCTAGTTATCTTCATCCATTGTTTTTGTTTATTTATTTATGTTTTAATTTATTTTGAGGAAGACATAGAGAGTGTGAACAGGGGTGGGACAGAGAGAGGGCAAAAATCTCAAGCAGGCTCTGCTGTCAGCGTGGAATTCGACTCAGGGCTTGAAGCCATGAACTGTGAGATCATGACATAGGCCAAAGTCAAGAGTCACCCAGGCACCCCCTCATTCATTGTTTTTGTAATGTGTTTGAATCTCTGTCCACAAAGTAAGTGTAACTTTCTTTTTCTATATAGAACTTCCTTTGCGCCCTGCCCTATTCTACTAAATGATGGAAACTTAATCATGATGGGATGGGCTTTCATCTTTTTCCAGGGTGGTGTCCAAGTTCCTGGGAGTTTACAGAGTGTGGACCCCATGTGAAGGGGTCTCTGGACTGCCATCTCTCCATGGCATCCACTGAGACATCCATACGGCCCTCTGTCCGCTCAGCTCATGCAGATCAGTGTTAGATCAGGTTCCCCTCAGCCTGGAACAAGATGTTCTTAGGTCATCTGGCTCTTTGGGCCTTGTCAATGATATTCTTGAGCACATAAAAAATATTCTATGGCTCCAGGGGCACCTGGGTGGCTCAGTTGGTTAAGCATCCAACTCTTGATATTGACTCAGGTCATGATCTCACAGTCATGGGATTGAGCTCCACACTGATCGTGGAGTCTGCTTGGGATTTTCTCTCTCCCTTTCTCTCTCTGCACCACCACCCCCCAAATAAATAAATAAACTTTAAAAATATGTATTCTATGGCTCCAATTTTCAGTTGGGATATTGGACATTCCATAGGGTTATTTTACGTTTGATTATCCAGACCTGTGCTGTGTAATGTGGCCTCCAACTACAGGTGGCTATGAACACATAACTGAAATGTAGCTAATCTAAATTAGGATGTGCTATGACTGTAAAATACATACTAGATTTCAAAGACTTTGTACAAAGAATACAAAATATCTCATTAATGATTTCTATATTGATTACATGTCGAAATAATATTTTAATATATTAGGTTAAATAGAATATTTTAATAAAAGTAATTTCACCAGTTTCTCTTTACTTCCTTTAATGTGGCTACTTACTAAAATATTGAAAACTATAAGTGGCTCAAATTATATTTCTGTTGGACAGTGTGCTGGTCTAGACTTTCCACATGGCCATTCCTTCCATATTCTTCTAATGCCACACTGAAGCAGGGAGAATTCTGGTGTTTTATTAACTCTGCAAGCTCTATTCTGGAATTGGGATTTGGCAGGGGGGGATTCAGCAGACCCCTTTCTCTGGAGGGAACAAACACCAGTATCTCACTTGCTTCCTTTTCTCAACTTTCCTTTTTCTTCCCAATTAGACCATGTTCAGTCAGGGAGTCAGTAAATCAGCTCTTCAGCTGGCCTTCCAAATCTGTTGTTTCTACCCTACCTGAGCTTTTGAAAGGCAAAAGCCAAGTCATTTGACTTCAGTTCTATTGTGTTATTCTTACCCCAAGGCAGTCTGTGCATAAAACACCCTAGCTGCTCCCAGAATGGGGGAACTATTACAAAGAAGCAGGAAATACTGTGAATGAAAACTACATCAGTTACTATACCAAACATCACCCATTATCTGTCATTCCAGAAATGTGCAATGATTCTGTGTCAAATGCTGTGCTAAGATCTGGGAATATCAGGATGAATGAGATGAGACCCAGGTCCTACTATCAGAGACAGCAGGCCTAATGGATGATGTAAGAATGTGAATCCAGGGGAGCTTGGGTGGCTCTGTTCTTTGAATGACTGACTCTTGATTTTGGCTCAGGTCATGATCCTAGATTGTGGGATCGAGTCCCGGGTCAGACTCCATGTTGAGTGTGGGGCCTGCTTGGGATTCCCTATCTCTCTCTCACTCTCTCCCCAACCCCCACCCCCGCCCCTCCTCTGCTCACTCATGTGCATACACACGGTCTCTCATATATATATATATATAAATTAATTAAGTAAGTAAAATTATTTTTTAAAAAAGAATGTGAATTCATAGGTGCAGTGGAATGTTAGAGGCACTGCAGCTGAAATATGTTTAGGATATGGTTGGGCACAAGGAAGGGGCTAGACTAGCCACTTCTGCTGTAGGGTGGGCACAGGGCAACCAGGAAATGCAAGTCAAAGCACTATGGAAACTAAACTCTTTCTTATGGATGTTTTAGTGTCTCAGGAAAGTCTCTTTCTGGGCCTTAGTTTCCTTTACTGAGAATAATGTGGATGATTTTGAGCTGTCCTCTGTACTGCAAAGCACTGTTGTAAAGGGGAAATGTTCAACAAATATACGAAACTATTAACATGGTTTGGCTTTGGTGGTGGGATTATGGGTGACTATTATTCTATTCTTAATATTCTGAATTACCCAATTTTATATAATGAACAAGTATTACTTTTATAATCAGTAAAAAAAAAAAAAAAAGGAACAATTTTATTTTAAATTTTGCCTTTGCTGCCAAACTTCTTGAACTGGTGGTCTATACTGGCTCCCTCTACTTCCTCCCCAACCACTGAATCCAACCATTGTAATCTGGCTTCCACCCCCTCATCCAAAGGTCTCCAATGACCTCCTACTTGCTAAGACCAATGACCTCTTTTCAACCCTTGTCCAACTTGACTTCTCCACAGCATTAACATAGCCCCTTAAACTTTCTGAAAAGCATTCTTTAAGTCATAGTGGTAATGTACCTATACCACAAAAAAATAAAAACAAAAACAAAACCCACATCTGCAATGTCACCACAATAATCCAACAACGGCCATTTTGGTATATTTTCTGGTAGTCTTTTCACTTAAGCATATTTTTTATATCACTATGGCACAAATGTAAAACCAATTTTGAATTTACCACCTCCTTGAAACTCTCCTTATTTCCCCAAAACAATTCTTTCCTGGGTTTTGAATAATTCACCCATCTCTCAAGCTTGTATATGAATGCACTAACGTGTATAAAATCTCCTAAAATGTTCATTAAAATTCAGATCCCTGGACTCCATTCTATCTGTTCACTTATATCCTATTTAATTAGGATTGATTTGGCCTCAAGAGCCTATGTTTTCTGCTTTCTGTAGCATGTGGCCCAAAGACCTTACTGAAAAACACTGTAGCAGACACATACACCTTCACAGCAATCAGCTAACCAAGTAACCAAAACCCAAAAACAACTTTGGAAACCCAAACCAGTGTTTCCTAATCATCAGATTCTCTAGGGCTAGAATTTGAGTATCTGTTGATTTTTTAAGCCCTCCTTGTGATTCTGATGAACCACTGCCTTAACTACAACCACGCTATTCTGTTTGCATTTCTCTGAACACTTCCAAGGCTCAGAGCCTTTGTTCGTGCTATTCCCTTGGCCTGGATTCAGTTCCTTCTCACATTCATCCTTGAGCCTAGCTCAAAGGTGGTCTCCTCTATAAAACTTCCAGAGGCTTCTCTTCCATCTCCTCGATCTTCCTTTTCCACTCACAAATTAAAGTTAGTTATATAATGTCTATGACTTTAGGCTGGGCAATGAGCTACCTGGATATATTTGTTACCCATTTCTGGTAACAAATTACTCCAAGACTTAATGGCTTGAGAGAAAAATAAAATTTTATGATCTCACAGATCTCACAGCACCTGCCGTTCAGGAATTGAGAAGCAGCTTAGTTGGGTAGTTCAGGCTCAAGTCTTTCACAAAGTTGTGGTCAAGGTATATACCACAGATGTAGTCATCTGAAGGCTTGCCTAGGGCTGGAAAATCTACTTCCCAGATGGCACACTCAAGTGACTACCAAGTTGGAACTAGATGTTGGAAGAAGGCCTCAGCTCCTCTCCACAGGGATCTCCTTATGGGGCAGCATGCACATCCTCACAACTTGATAGCTGGCTTCCTTCAGAGTAGGTCATCCAAGAGAGAGCAAGAAAAGGGCTTGCAATATCTTTTATGACTTAGCCTTGAAGGTCATACAGCATCACTTCTGCAGGATTCTATTGGTCACGCAGGCTAGCCATGATATAGTATAGAAGCTTATGCAAGGATGTAAATACCAGGAGGTAAAAATCATGTGGGGTCATCTTTGAGGCAGGCTACCACAGTGATTACCTATTCTTTGTTTCTATCCATCACCCTTTTCTTTCTGTGGGAAATGCATTTCATGTTGTACAACTGGGGTTGAACATTCATCATCTGAGGGGAAAGCAGGTAACCTAAGCATGACCAATTTGAATATTCTAGTCCCCTGGCCAGAGAGTGGTTAGTCAACGGGGCATGTGATCAACTTCAGCCAATCAGAATCTTCCTTGATTTTTGATAGATGGATTCTGAGGGAGAGAAAGTCTCTATTCCTCTGCTATTTTGAGCTCTGAGAATGATTTCAGCTGGAGCTTCTTACAGCCATTGGTTCAGGTCATGTTGGAAAATTTATCTTCAGTAAGGGAAAATGAGGCCAGAACACAAAGAGAGACAAAGATGAGCAGAGATGAAAAGATGAAAGGGAGTCCTGATGAAATAATTTGAGCTCCGTTGATTCATCCATGCCTGAAATGTATGCTCAGACTTCACAGTTAATGTCAATAAATTTCATTTTTTGTTTAAGTTACTTTAAGTTGCTTACAAGCAACTTACTACAAGCAAAACAACTCCCAACAAATCAGCAGCATCCATATCTTGTTTCTCTTCAATTTCTAGTGTTGGGTTCAATTCTTGGTCTCAGTTCAAATTTGATGAATAAATAAATTAGTTATCATATTTTTACATAAAATCAATCTGATTATGTGAATATTGGTGATTCTTTAAAAAAGAATTTGCAACTTTGCCAAGGGGTAGGTATAAGAACCCTAAAAATCCTAGACCCTTGAAGTGTTTGTGGATCTGGCGGCCCCCAGAGCCATTATGTTAGTCTGCTGAGCTCACAGTTAGTTTCCTATAGTCCTGTGATGTGGTTGAGTGAGTGGTTTGCCAGGATCCTGAGTAAACACAGAGCTAGCCTGAAAACAGAGGATAATAGGAGATACACACCATATTCCCTCCATGACAGGGAAATGGAAAAAGGCCCCAAGTAAACCTCCAAACACTCACTTCTATAAGATGTGGGTAAAATTATGTTTCAGGAATTAAAGAAAGTAAATGGGAAAGGGCATCCATAGATTACTGGCAGTGGGCTAGTTGTTTCTATGCCCTCAAAAAACCGTGCCCAAAGAGGAACTTTGCAAAAGCAAGATGCAAGATCAGTTTTATAGCTGCCGATAGAGAGTTTACCAAATAACTGTGTGAGTGATTGGATTATCCAGCTCTTGCCCTGCCTTAGGGATTAAAAGGAATAGAGAAAAATATGGCTTCATGAAGGAAGGTTTTGCTGTGACTGAGATCAGTAACCTCACATGTGTGAACAGTTGTTCTAGTATGGGATGATAGAGAGAGATATAAAAGGAAGGAAGTCAAATGTGGAAGAGAGAGAAACAGCTTGTCTGCTGCCTGCCTTTTTCTTCAAAGTCTCCTAATACTCGGCAGCTTTGTTGCGTCTAGGAGAACTGTTATACACATCATCAACCAAGTGACAGGTCTTTATTTTTAATTCATCGCAGAAGCCCTGCTGCCCAAATGATGCCTGACAGAAAAATCTCTTGTTGGTAAGGGCCTTTTCTCAAGCCAAGGAAAACCTCAGAATTCCTTAGTTTTCCCCCTGGGCTCTTACAGCAAGTCCAGTTTTCTTTAACCCTGTAGACTCCTGTGGCTCCTGCTTACATGGAGACGGTTATTTTTCAGAAAGGAAATTCTGGTTTCTAGAACAGTGAGAGCCTGGATTCTGGAGTTAGACTCTCTGGGTTCAAATCACTGCTTGTCCACTTACTCGCTCTGTATGATCGAGGACAGGTCACACTTTGTGCCCCTGTTTTCTGGTTGGAACAATGGAGTTAAGAATATGATTATAGTATTTCTTCATCGAGTTGGGGCAAGTATTAAATGAATATATGTATATGTTTATGTATAGGGAGAGTTTAGAACACATATAATTTATATAGTAAGCCCTATATCATTTGTTTACATTATTATTGTTATGCAGACAAAATACATTTTTTTCTATGAATCTTCCTTAAATCTTTGCAATTGTAAGTACATTTTCTTTTTTCTATTTGGCTTTCTCTCTATCTTTTTTTCATTAAATACATCTCATGGTAACTATTTGTGGACCAAATGTTCACTGGCTAAGCCTGTTTTCGTAGTGCACAATTGTCAGTGTCTAGGTGGGGCCTCTTCCAATTTGTGCCCATAGATCCTGGGCCTTCTCACCCTCCACAGGGCCACTGGGTAGTGAAATTGATGAAAGTCAGTGTTTCACCAAGTTCCATGTGCAAATACTGATTAGCAAACAAGCAAAAGAGTCCTTATATGTGTCCTGAGCTCAAGGCTCCTGATTAGAACCTTGCATGAAAATATGCACTTGAACCTGATATCATGTTGTCCTAAATCAGGATCCAGCCACACTTCTTACTGACTCAGGTGACAGAATCCTGCATTAAGTGGCAGGTACAGAACTAAACAAACACCCAAACCTAGAGCACCATTCTGGACTCATCCAAAACTTATGCCCCATTTCTTTAAAGGTGAGATTCTTGGGGCTCCTGGGTGGCTCAGTCGGTTGAGCTACCGACTTCAGCTCAGGTCATGATCTTACAGTTTGTGAGTTCGAGCCCCGCGTCAGGCTATGTGCTGACAGCTCAGAGCCTCGAGCCTGCTTCTGATTCTGTGTCTCCCTCTCTCTCTGCCCCTCCCCCACTCATGCTCTGTCTCTCTCTGTCTCAGAAATAAATAAACATTAAAAAAAATTTTTTTTAAATACAGGTGAGATTCTTGTTCAGTACACATACCTCAAAAAATCATGTGTTTCACTAATAAAAATTATTTCTAGCATCTCTTATGTTAAAGAATAAATCCTCTAGTGTAGATTCAGAAATGAATAGTTCAAGGAGCTGTAGTAGCCACAGATTCCAAGTCCAAGTTCTGATTAGAGCCCTTTGGTACTCACAAACCACCCCCTGGAGTTTGTATTCCCCATTAGAGCACTTTAAAATGTTCATTAACAACTCCTATGGTGAATATTAAAACTAATTTTTAAAGTACTCACATATATCTTGCTGCCTAAACTGAAGTATTTAAATTATGATAATAATCACTAAATGCCTGTGAAACCTTCAGACCAAAACTTGATTTTTTTTTTTTAGGTGACAGTCTACCTATTAATTCTGAATTTTTGAAGACAATTCATAGATTCCTCATTAAAGATGAATAATTAAAATAATACTAGCTGATGAAATACTCTCTTTGCAAGAAATATTCACAGCTTTTGATTTTATAATCACTGAAAAATGTGTTTTCAGACACGTGGGTGGGTTGGAAGCAATTCTACATGTGATTCAGGCACTTCAGAGGTGACACTAACTAGAGTTCTTTAATACCAGGATTATCAGTGGGAAGTGACCCTCAAAGAAATAGATATTTGATGAAGCAAGTGGAATTCTGGAACTTGAATATCAATGTATTGACACAGAAGATCTTTTAAACTTTTACTGTCTATAGAACAACTTTGGTTTATGGTAAAAAGCCATGCAGCCAAAACGGTGGAACAGAGCTCAATGCCATGTTTATTTAGGACACACTTCACTCCCTTGCTTTTGAAATTGAACTAAAAGTAGGTCACAGTAGGCAAAATATTAAAAGAAAATATAGATATTTATTTTTAGTGTCCTTGATGGTACATAAGTTTGGCTCTAGTTAATTGCACAGAGGGCAGCAGGGGGGCACAGCTTTTCTGCAGGATAAGGGAGAGAAGGCAGAAGGGAGGAAAGATTAAGAAGGGCAATTGCCAAAGACAAGATTTGTCTAGTTTGAAACAGATGGCATAGGGGCCCTGGCTGGCTCAGTCAGTAGAGCATGCAACTCTTGATATCAGGGTTGTGAGTTCAAGCCCCATGTTGGGCGTAGAGCTTACTTTAAAAAAAAAAAAAAAAAAGGAAAATCTTAAAAAAAAAAATCTGAAGTGAATGGTGTATCACTAAAAATCTGAACCAAAGTTTTTTGGTTTTGCTTTTTGTTGTTGCATTGTTAGGGTTAATGAAGGAACCTAATTATTGAGCCATAAGGATTCACTGGGGTGGAAGCATGAAGCTGTTTACCTGTTTCCAGCTTCCTCTGGTGGAATCCCTGAGCAGTGGGTTCCCTTCATATCTGAATGACGTCCCCATCCAATTGTAAAACTTCCCAGTCCCATTGCTAATGCTCAGTCCTACTCATTTCTCAACTTCAGTCTCAAGAACAAAATAACACAAAGCTTCAATGTCAATCTAGTGGGAATGGGGGTGGGACATGTGTCTGCCTTCATACACCCATCTTCTTTCCCAGAGAGGACAACCCTAGTTTTAGGGGATGGAATGAGAGGTGGGATCTGTTTACTTGACTCCTTTGGGAGTCAACCCATCAAGGTTGCTGCTGCCTCTCTAAATGTCCACATATTTTCTTCCCCACTACAGCTGCCCATCTTTGCCCTCCAGGGGATCACATGTGCTGCCACATAGTCTCTTGACATGGGGCTGGCTCAGGCTCAGCTTCTTTTTCTTCCTTTCAGCTCAGGCCTCTCCCTACCCAAGTGGTCTGCTTGTACAATATTCTCTCGGACGTGATACTGGCAAGGTGGCTCAAGCACAGTTACTTTGTCTACTCCACTTACAGGAAATTCTATCCTTGCAGGACAAATGGTGGAAATGCAGTCTGGAGCCTCGTGAAGAGTGAATTAGAGCACTTTGTAGGAGACAAGGGGAACAATAGAAAATCATCTGTCATTAACTCAAAGGAATGCATCATTCCTAGAAGTAATGCAGTTCTAGGCTGAGGCAGGGAGTGGATAGATCAAGCGCCCAACCCATCTCCTAATTGTAAGCAGTAACTTAATGCCCAGTATACAGGCAGAGAAAACATCGGATGCCTTTAATTGGTGAGAAGAGATACTGCTTTTGATTTTAGCTAATAGGCACAGAAGAGATAATGGTTCTACTTAAACCACACCTTTCCCTTTCACACTTGAGGGGAAGCTACCACCTCCAGAGCTCCCCACATCTCTCCAGTGCTCTGAATCTTGCCCTGATATTGCTCTGAATTGTTAAAATGCTCCTGAAGAAAAATCTTTCTCATCAGAAATGATTATTTTTGATATGTTCTTCCTGAGACCTGATTCAAACACCTCGTTTTGTGTACTAACTCACTAACTGAATTGCTCAGCTCCAACCTCCCAGCTCCCATATTTTCTGTACCTCTCTGGGAGTCAAGGGACAACTCTGGGACTCAAGTCGATAGACTATTTTTGTTAACTTATTACTATGGGAAAATTCCAAATTGTAGTAATCAAATTTCTACAATGGTTCCATAAATTGAGATGCTAATGAGATTTATCTGTTTTATTTGACTGAAACATTTCTTGCATGAGTCAGATTACGCTAAGCTATGCTGTGGTAGCAGACAGCTCCAAAATTACAGTGGTTTGCTACAACTCAGATTTATTTCTTCCTCACGTGAATTTCCACTGTAAGTCAGCTTTGCATACTCTTCACTCCAGGCCCTGGGCTGAAGAAATAGTCCCTATTTGGGAAACACCCACTGCCTGGCAGATGGAAATGAGAAATGGTTAAAACACAATGACTTTTACTTATTTATTCAACGTTTATTTATTTTTGAGAGACAGCGAGTGAGTAGGGGTGGGGCAGAAAGAGGAGGATAGAAGATCCAAAGCGGACTCTACACTGACAGCAGAGAGCCTGATGCAGAACTCTAACTAATGAACCGTGAGATCATGACCCGAGCCAAAGTCAGACACTCAACCGACTGAGTCACCCAGGTGCCCTATCTGACTTGTAATCAGGTCATGATCTCACAGTTGGTGAGTTTGAGCCCTGCGTTGGGTTCTATGCTGACAGCTCAGAGCCTGGAGCCTGTTTCTGATTCTTTGTCTCCCTCTCTCTCTCTCTGCCCCAGCCCAGCTTGTGCTTGCTTGCTCTCTCACTCTCTCTCTCAAATATAAATAAATAACCTTAAAAATTTTTTTTTGCTCAGAAGTAGCAAATATCACATCTGCTCACATTTCATTGGTCCAAGAAAATCAACTGGCCAAAGCTGATGTCAGTGTGGAAAAGGGAAGCATAATTCTGCCAAAAAAGAGGGCCACATATATTAGGAATAATGCAATCTATTATACCTTCTAAGTCCCTTTTAATGTTATATTCTCCTCACTGCCCTCCACCCTGCAATTTACTAGTTGAAGGAATTGAGTCATTTATGCTGTAGAATTTTCTGGATTCTGGATTCTGCTAATCTCATCCTTGTGGGGCACTTGTTTAACACATTCCTTGGTCCCTCTATTTCTTCTAAATCTGTAGTTAGATACACAGGCATATTCAGATTCAGGTTCAACTTTTTGGCAAGGATACTTCCTAGGTGGTCATGTGTGTCATTATTATCTCTTGCTGTGTAACAATCATCCCAGAATGTGGTGGCTTAAAACATTATTATCTCATGGCTTCTGTGGATCAGGAATTCAGACAGGGAGCAGGGGATGGCTTGTCTGCCTAATGATTTCTGGGGTCTAGCTGAAAAACCCAAAGACGGGACTGAAATCACCGAAGGCTTGACTGAGTCCAAAGATTCCTTGTTCAAGCTGGTGCAATCACTTGGTTGGCAAGTTGCTATTAGTAAATGGGTTCTCTTCTATGTGGGCTTGTCCATAGGGCTGCTTGAGCATCCTGACAACATGGTGGCTGACTTCCCCCAGTGTGACTGATCCAAAAGACCAGTGTTGAAGCAGCAATGTCTTTTATTAACGAGCTTGTGAATTCGTACACTGACATTTTAATTGGTCAAAAAAATCAGCCTTTATTCAGTGCAGGAAGTCTATACAAAGGCATAAATACGAAGAGAGAAGGTAAATTAGGGGTACCTTGGATGCTGGATACTATATGCATCGAATGGCTTTTGATGTTAAAAAAGACAAGTAGGAACAATCTCTAGCATACTGTGTAGGACAATGGTTTCCTAGCATTTGAGATGTCATGGTCCAGTAGAATTTCAAGGGAAAAATAAGGCCAAAATGGAACTACTAGATCTTTATTTTGCCATGTAAAGTCACTCAAAAAGAATAACCTGTTAATTCTACCACCATTATTTTTTTCATTTTCTTGAAAGCCTTTTTTTTATATAGAAATACATTATCTCAGAGTACAAATTATCATTTTTGATGTGGAGCAAGGAGAACTGCTTCCCAAATGTACATTGAGAACCCACTTGGAAAACATTCTGTACTCAAGTTGAGGATTCACATACTCTGTCATCCAACATTTCCACTCCCAGCTGTACACCCTAATGAAAGGCATACATGCACACACCAGGAATCATGGACAAGAGTGTTCATACCAGTATGTTAATCATAGCCCTGCATTGGAAACAAACCAAATGCCATCAACAGTAATATAGACAAATTGATATGCTTCCATTTACATTAAGTCCCCAAACAAGCAATACTAAAGTGTAGTGCTTTAGGGCACATACTTGGATGAAAAAAGTGGAGGAAAAAAAAACAAGCAAGACTGTGATTGTGATAAAGATCAAGTTATGGTTACCTTTGTGGGAAGGGATGGTTTTCTGATTTTGAAGAGACACGGGTGGAGACTGCTGAGGTGCTGGCAATGTTTAATTTATTGACTTTAGCGATGGCTACACAGGTATTGCCTTGATAATTCATTAGGCTGCACATTTTATGCTTTTTCTGTCTGTGTGCTATATTTTACTACAAAAAGGGCATTTTAAAAAGGAAAAAAATTAATCTTTTTTATTAAAAATTGTAGCTTTAGGAGAAACTTCTTTTTAAAAAGACCATCTATTCTTGGAGTGCCTGGCTGGCTCAGTCAGTTAAGCATCCAACTTCGGCTCAGGTCATGATCTCACAGTTCATGGGTTCGAGCCCCTTGTCGGGCTTTGTGCTGACAGCTCAGAGCCTGTGCCTGCTTCCGATTCTGTCTCTCTTTCTCTCTCTGTCTCTCTCCCTCTCTTTCTGCTCCTCCTCTGCTCATGCTCTGTCTCCCTCTCTCAAAAATAAATAAACATTAAAAAAAAATTTTAAAGACCATCTGTTCTTTCCCAGCTCCATCATCCCTCTCCCACCCCTTTCTCCGCACGGGATGTCAGCAGGATCTCTGCTAGTTCCAGCACTGGCAGCTTCACACTAGAGACTCTCATACACCCCTGACTCAGCAGAGCGGGAGTGGATGTGGTTATGCACACACACGCACACACGCAGGAGCTTCCCTCCCTATGCTTCAAGAAGAGGAAGTACCTTTGCTCCTTTGTACCGGGTTGGCAAGAAGAAGGAATAGCCTTTCCTCAAGAACTCTGCAGTTCCCCAAAGGCATGCCCTAAAAGCTCCCCACTTCTTCCTCCAGGGCCTTCTGGGCAAGAATGAGGGCAGACTTGCTGTCTCTTCTGACAGGCATCGTCAGCAAGCCCCCGCAGGCAGCCCTCGTATCAGAAAATGCTGGACTAAGACCTGTGTAGTGCTTAATGTTGTAGTTCTCAGCAGTGGACCTGAAGAGCCCATTTTGGTACTGGGCACTTTATAGCATCCTGTTACACTCATACACTGTTGATGGAACATCTATTACATGCCGGGCATTCTGCTAGTTGTTTACATTGTGCAATGCCTTATAATTTACAATATTTGATTTCATTTTCATAACAATCCCATGAAATAGATGAGTGCTATCCAATCATTTCCACTCTCAAAGAGGCCATTGAGGCTCCTAAGGTTTCAGTATCTTATCTGAAATCACTATAAAGGGCTAGCCATACCTCTGAATGCTTGCTGTACCCAAAGCCCACTTGGCAGAAAAGAAACCCTGTGTGGTTCCTCAGGCAAAGTCTGTTTGATGTTATCTCCCGACCCACCCCCTACTCCCGGTCCACCGCTGATTTTGCCAGAAGACGAGTGGCCTGAGAAAAGACCTGCCCAAACAGGAATGATGGTGATTAGATAGATTATTAGATTATGTCAGAAACATTTTGTGAAAAATACAAGGAAGCCGTTGTTATGATAGAAAAAGCTAAAAGACCCCAGAGATGAGAAAGTTGTGCACAGATACCATTAGGCAGTAGAAATCATCAATAAACAGGGAGTATGAGTACAAGTAACGTTGACTGTGAACAGAAAATGAATTATCTATTTGATACCAACAGAAAGTGAGTTACTTGAATGGTACTGGCAGGAGCATTGAAACAAAGATTTCAGTGGACTAAGTTCCCATAATGATGGGGAGCAACACTCTTGTTGCCAGGTGGACTTCCTCAGGCCTCTGTTGTTCAGTTCCCTCTCGTTTTTGTTGTTGGTTGGTTGGTTTGTTTGTTGAAAGATTGAGCAGACGTGGGCAGGTCAGATCTGAATTTTGTACTTCTGGTGCCCGGAAGCCACTGCCACCCCGCTGGGCCCCCGGTAACTCTGATCCAGGGCCACCTGTGGAGGGCCAGGCAGTGGGCTGCCTCCCGAGCCTGACAAACACCAGTACTCTCGGGACCCCGAGATGGGCTGCTACAGGTAGCTCTTCCTGTTTGGCTTCAACATTGTCTTCCGGGTGCTGGAAGCCCTGGTTCTAGGCAACAGCCTCTGGGCCTGGGGTGAAAAGTGGGTTCTCTCCAAAAGCTCGGTGCTGACAGATCTGGGAGGCCTGCACTCCGTGTGGCTGTTTGTAGTGATTAGAGGCGTCATGGCAGTGGGCTGTGCCTGCTGCATCCGGGCACTGTGGGAGAACACCTTCCTGCTCAACTTTTTCTGCGTTCCTAGGCCCCATCTTTTTCCTGGAGCTGACAACAGGGATCCTAGTCTTCGTTTTCAAGGACTGAATTCAAGACCAGCTCGATTTCCTCGGAAACAAAAACATCAAGGCCTATCGGGACAACACTGATCTCCAGAACCTCATTTACTTTGCTCAGGAATATTGGTCTTGCTGTGGAGCATGAGGGCTTAATGACTGGAACCTCAATATCTATTTCAACTGCACCGACTTGAACCCCAGCCAGGAGCGCTGCGAGGTGCCCTTCTCCTGCTGCATCAGGGACTCTGCGGAAGATGTCCTCAATGTACAGTGTGACTAGGATGTACTGCTCAGACTGGAGCTGGAGCAGCAGAGCTCCGTCCATACCAAAGGCTGCATCGGCCAATTTGAGAAGCGGCCACAGAACAACCTGATCGTCGTGGCTGGGCTCTTTGTGAGCATCACCCTCCTCCAGATCTTTGGTCTGGCCCAGAGCCTTGTGAGTGACATCAGGCAGTGGAGGCCAACTGGTGAGGCTGCCACAGTGGCCATGGCCACTGGCCTGGCCTCCCCAGGGATACCCCCGCTTTCCCTGACACTGTGCCCATGATGGGCATGGCCACAGGTGTTTCTGCTTGGACCTGAGTTCCATAGGGAGCTTGAGTGTGGGTATGCTGGGCATACGTGGAAAAAGCTGTGTGCCTCTGCCTGTGCTGCCTGTCCTGGAGCTGTGTGCACAGAGGGTGGGTATGTCTATGTGAATGTGCACAGGGAGCCACCATCTCAGCTATTATTGTGTGGTGGGCTCTCCCGGGGACCAGGAATGGCACAGCTCAGAGGGTGTGGACTAGTGGGGTGGGAGGGGTCTGCGGTGTCCAGCCAGGCTGGGGCACACCTCTCTGTGCATGGCTATGCGGGGCAGGCCTGGCGCCTGCTGTCGCTTGGAACACACCCTCATGCAGCTTTAGAGCTGTCTTCTCTACTAGTGTGACTTTGACCCTGCCAGGAACCCACTTCAGCCTCATGTCTCAGATTCTAAAATAGATCCAAGAGGGGTGCCTGGGTAGCTCAGTCCGTTAAGCATCAGACTCTGGCTCAGGCCATGGTCTTCTGGTTCATGAGCTCCAGCCCTCATCGGGCTCTATGCTGACAGTGCAGAGCCTGCCTGGGATTCTCTCTGTCTGCCCCTCCCCTATTTGCACACTTCCACGTGCGTGCTCTCTCTCTCTCAAAATAAATAAACTTAAAAAAATGAATAAAACAGATCCAAGAATTTCCTCTCCCTTCCTTGTCTCTCAGTGATGGCTACAAACTACTACTCAAATAAAAATAAACAAAACCTTGAAAACCAAAAACAAACAAGCAAGGTTTGAGCAGATGACCAAGCTGTGAAGACAATGATCAAGGAAGCCTGAGTCTACTATATATATAGCAACTAATATATCTTATCAGATGGCAAGAGGAAAGCCTTTCTTCCAAAGTACTGATGGAAAGTAACACGGAAAATAAGAAAGTTAGAGAAACAATCTAGGAAGTCTATAATCTGATTAACAGGAAAGAGAGATTAAAAAAAGAGAGATGCGTATGGCATATCTGCACATAGGCCAAGAACACCAAGGAAAAAGAGAAGAGTCTAAAAGCTTTAAGGAAGAAAAAACAGGGATGCCTAGGGGGGCTGAGTCAGTTAAGCATCCGACTTTGGCTCAGGTCATGATATCATGGTTCATGGGTTCAAGCCCTGCCTCAGGCTCTGAGCTGACAGCTTGGAGCCTGGAAACTGTTTCCTATTCTCTCTCTCTCTCTCTCTCTCTCTCTCTCTGCCCCTCCCCCACTCACACTTTCTCTCTGTCTCTCAAAAAATGATGTTAAAAAAATTTTTTTTAAAGAAAGAGAAACCAGGTGACACACAAAGGAACAGGTAGGAGATGGCACTAAACCTCTTAACAGCAACACTGGATGCCAGAAGACAATATATATATATATATGAACAAAAATATATCAGTTAACTTCCAGCTAAACTGTCAATCAAATTTGAAGGAGGAATAAAAGTATCTTTAGTATCTTTAATCATAGAAGGTCTTGAAAGATTCACCTTCCAGGTGCCCTGTCTCAGGAAACCACTAACGGCTGGGCTCCAGCAAAATCAGTGTGTAGACCAAGAAAAAAGATAGCATGGAAGGAAACAGAAGCCACAAAGGGAATCCCCCCACATGGGGGACACCTAGAGAGCAATTACTCTACCTTGAAGCAGGATGATGGCAGACTTGGAGAGGGTGGTCTCCAGAAAAATGATGATTAATACAGTTGAGAGTTTGGCAGAATTTGTAGCTTTATAAATTCTCATTGATCTATTCCTTTGTATTTCATTATCTTAATTACTATACCTTCATGTTATGATATCTAGTAACACAAGAACATCCTCATTATTTTTCCTTTTCAAAATTTTCTCATTTGGGTAAGCTAGACATTTTTTTTTTATGTTTATTTATTTTTGAGAGAGAGAGTTGAGTGGGGGAGGAGCAGAGAGACAGAGACGCAGAATCCGAAGCAGGCTCCAGGCTCTGAGCTGTCAGCACAGAGCTGGATGTAGGGCTCAAACCCATGAATGGTGAGATCAACCTGAGCTGAAGTCGGAAGCTTAACTGACTGAGCCATGCAGGTGCTCCCGGAGAGGCTAAACATTTAAATTGTAAAACAAAATACACTTTTGGGGTGATTGGGTGGCCCATTTGGTTAAACATCTGACTCTGGATTTTGTCTCAGATCACTTCACACTTCTGAGATGGAGTCCCACAGCTTGGAGCCTACTTGGGATTCTCTCTTTCTCCCTCTCTCTCTCTGCCCCTCCCCTGTTCATGCTCTCTCTTGTGCATGCTCTCTCTCTCTCTCAAAAATAAATAAACATTAAAACAAACAAAATACACTTTTGAGTCCATGAAAAATATTATTGAGATTTTTATTTTCAATTTTTCATGGCAGTGTAATAGGATTAATGTTTAGCTGGTAGGTACTGCTGGGTTCTTCTGGTTGTTTTTGATTAGCAACCATTTTGATTACTTGACATCCATGACATACCAACTTTAAATATTTTAAAGTCTCTGTGGCAGAGAATTGTAGCTGGCCATATAGTTTCTCAACTTTACTATGTAATTTCCCAGTATCTTCTGCAGGTCTCTTAAATGAAATGCAAGCAGAAGCAATGAATGCTTCTGCTCCTAGGCCTGGCCAATGAAAGTTTCCAGGCTTATCCCTTCATGCTCTCTCCTCCCTCCTCATTGCTTAGAATGGTGATGGCAACAACCAGAGTCACCTTAGGATATTATACAAATGGCAGAGACCCTATAATCCTGAATCCCTGAAGAACTATGTAGATAAGGGCTATGTGGGCAAACACTTCCCATCCCTCTAGTCCCACCACTATTGACAGGGAAATCTGCTTTGAACTGTGACAGAACAGAAAGAAACTTACTGTCCTTTTTTAAAAAAAAATTTTTTTAATGTTTGTTTATTTTTGAGAGAGAGAGAGAGAGAGAGAGACAGAGCACAAGAGGTAGAGGGTTAGAGAGAGAGGGACAGAATCTGAAGCAGGTTCACTGTCAGCGCAGAGCCCAATATGGGGCTCAAACCCACAGACTGTGAGATCATGACCAGAGCTAAAGTCAGACGCCCAACCGACTGAGCCACCCCGGTGCCCCATGAACTTACCGTCTTTAAACCATGGAAAATTTTTAGTTCTATTTTGTCTACCCTACCCAATATGATGACTAGATAAATGTTATACTTTTAAGGGCAATTTTATAGTAACCTATCAAAATAGTAAAAGCAGAAATATTTTGATGCAACAATTTCATTTATGAGAATATATCATACAGAAATACTTAAATAAGCAGGTAAGGTTTTATGTACTAGGATGTCCACTGCAACATATTCACAGTAACAAAAAACTAAAGATAACTCAAAGGTACATCTTTATTTTATTTTTAGATAGAGAGAGCACAAGTTGGGGAGAGGGGCAGAGAGAGAGAGAGAGAGAGAGAGAGAGAGAGAGAGAGAGAGAGAGAATCTTAAGCAGGCTCCACAATCAGTATGGAGCCCAATGTGGGGCTCTATCCCACAACCCTGGGATCATGACCTGAGCCAAAATAAAAGAGTCTGACGCCCAATTGATTGAGCCACCCAGGCACCCCTGAAAGGTACATCTTTAGGGAAATGCTTATACAAATTATGTTGTAAGTATCCAATGAAATGCTAGCAGCTATTAAAAAGAACAAGCTATGGGGTATGAGGATAAATTATGTCCTTTATATATTAGTAAATAATAATTTGCCAACAATATCCATAAATTTTCTGGGTTTTATAAAATAAGTATATAAACATATCTAGTGAATAAAAGTATAAGTATAAGTATAAGTATAAGTATATATAAGTATATAAACATATCTAGTGAATAAAAATTCATTATATATACTTATATGTACATAGAAAATGGCCCGGAAAGTTACATATTAATCTATTAATAGTGATTACCTTTAAATATCAGTAGCACTGTGGTGATTTTAAACGATGTCCACAAGTACTTCATTATTCCTCTTTACAAAGGTGTGGCCCAATTTCCATCCCCTCAAATGTGGCTGGATTTAGTGTGTATGATTCCAGAGATTAGGTTGTAAAAGACATTTGACTGCCTCCTTACTCTGTCTTTTGGATCATTTGCCCTTGACACAGCTAGCTTCTACCTAATGGAAACACCTAGCAGCTCTAAGGTGAGGTATTGACAAACTGAGACCCACCAACAACCAGCACTGATTTGCCAGGTATGTGAGTAGATCCTACCTAGGTAGTGGACCCTTCAACCCCAGGCAAGCCTTCAGGTTACTACAATCCTTGCTGGCATCCTCATGGCAATGTGTGAGAAACTCTGAGCCAAGAACCACCCAACTAAGTTATTCTGGATTTCTGATCCACAGAAGCTGGAAAGATAATAGATGTTTATTGCTTTAGGCTCCTAAGTTTGGGGGGTAGTTTTTTATGCAATAATAGATCACTAAAATGAGTATGAAGAGAAGGGGAGGGAATAACATTATTTAAAAATTTTTTATATTAAAACAGTTTTTTAATATTCCTGTTCATTGTTACATTTTTATAATTAACATTTGTAATTTTTAAATAAAAGCATTTTAAGTTAAAAAAGGCAACCTTTAAGGAAAAGTAGTAGCCCATCATTTGCTGGACCTAGAAAGAATACATATTTCAAAAAACATGTTGGAAACTCTTTCAATGACTAGCAGAAGTGACTGTATAATGTAGAGAAATGGGCCAAAAATATAAAATATCTGCTTCTAGTGATATAAAATATAAGACTTTGTCAGTGATCAATCATTATTATGTTTTTCTGCTTGAAAATTACCCCGTCATCCCTCACTTGCAAAGGAGAAAACCACAGAAGAGCATTTCTCTCTGTTGTACAAATGTTTGTGCTTGTGTTAACAAAGGACAAAGAGCCCTTTTCTGATTTTTTTCCTTAGAGAACCAGTACTTAAACTTGCTTCTTTGATTTTAATGCTAATGCCCCTAGTTAAAACGCCAGTTAAAAAAGTTAAGTATTTAACATCTGCCACTAGCTCATCACCTCCATAGCCTTCCTCTGGGTTCTACCCATTTGAACTTTAGTATGTTTTTTGCTCACATCATTTCTTCTCTTCTTCCTAACTATTTTATCTCTGTACTCCTTGGGTAAACCCAACAAATCAGTCCAGCCAGGTTGCAAAACAAAGACTCCCTAACAAAACCATTGAGTTAATGACTTCTCCTGTTCATAGTTAATTCCTATTGAGCTAATGGCACCAGGGGACTGATGTCTGCATCCTGTGGCAAATATTCCCATCATTTCTTTGTCTCCACTTAAAAACATTCTTTAGCGCTTACTAGGGTTAAGGGCCCCAGAGTTCTGTATGTGAGTATTGTATGTATTGCTATGTGGATTTTATTCATGTACCAGATTTTTTAAAAGTGAGTGTTAATCTTTTCTGTTGTATAAAGTAAACCTCCGCAATTTTCCATATGTAGTGATACCATCAAGGGAGAAAGGAGTGTAAGAGAAGAAGGGGAAAAGTCATTAAAAAGAGAATGTTAGGCTATGACAAAGGAATCTGGACCTAGCCTGACTGTCTGAAAAGCTAAACTAATTGTTCAACTTGAATTACATCATCAACCCAAGTTGGGGTGCTCAGGACATTCCAGTCATGGCTATTCCAACTAACCACCCAAGTAGTATAAAAACTGCTCTCAACCTGTTCTTGTTTTTTTTTAGTATCCAGGCCTAATTAGCGTTCAGGCAGGAACTTGACACCTATTTGAGTCACTTAAAATATGTTGGTAAAATTATTGTCCCGACATCCTCCCCTACACCTCTTTGCTAACATAGTCAAAGCATCCACTGTAACATTCCCGAAAGAGAGTGGAGATCTTTACTGTTTTGACTGTGGAAAGCAGGCCTTTTGGATACTGACTCCTTTATGGTATCATTTGGATTATGGTGCATAAATAAGAATGAGATGAAGTCCAAATAAACTGACTCTCAAATCCCCATGCTTGTATGGATTTATTTGGTCCTTTGATGTATTTTTTGTTTCTCTGTTGGAATGTTTCAAATATACACTTAAATCACCCATAGAAAAGGCTGCTAATGTAAATGGACATGTATTTAGAATGGGCTGTCATCTTAACCTTCCCAGGGATGCAAAACCCATAAAGCACAAAGGGTCAATTGGAATTACCTCTTCTGTTTCTTCTTTTAAATATGAGAGGTTGCAGAGTTCAGAGTGCCCTTTCCCTCTCGGCTCTCTATTTATTCAGGTGACTCAAATTTTGGCTGTTATAAGGAGGGGTTGACCCTCAACCCTAGGACACTCTTCTTCAAATTGAGTTTTAACTTTCATGGCTTACTTTCATGATTATTTTAAGACTACTAGTTGAGTCTTTGATACTTTATCTTCACAGTGTTTTCCATTAAAAAAATCTATAGGAATATAGGAGTGTGTAATCTGAAGTATTTGAACTCATATTGTAAACGCTCTTTAAGCTAAAAAAATTTTATCAGAAAAGTAACACTAAAGACAAATTGAAAAGTAGAGGGGAGAAATCATCTGTAATGATTCAAATACAAGTGCTGCTAAAAATAGACCTACCTAGAGGTGAGGTAGGGTCTTGACCCAGCCAAGCACATGGAGGTTGGTATATTGAAACTGGTGCATACTGGCTGCTTAACAGCCCTAGAACCAAGGCCTCTGAAAAACTGTACAGATTGCCTTTTACATGTAACATTTTATGGCAAGCATTTTCAAGTAAAGTCTTCATAAGAGAAGGAACGATATTCCTTCAGGTTTATAATTTTTTTTAGAGTGTGCTTAGAAAAGTCAAAATCTAGCTATATTATATCAACAGCTTCAACTCTGGTTGAATACTTAAGGTCTTACGGTTAGCTATGTAGGAGAAATGAGACACAATGTGAAAACTATTTTAAAAGCTTAAAGGATCATCCTCTCTTTGCTGAAAATTACAGCCCTCAAAGAACCAGGTCAGCTCATCATTCTCTGCCTGAGACTTCTAGGTTGAATCAGCCTCTCTGGCATGCTTGAGTGCATACTTCACTGCAAAATGGGAGTCCTTCCCAAAATTACTATATTCAGAGAGGTAACAAAAAATATATAATGCTTATAATGAACTTAACAAAATTACTCCCACTTTAGGGATTAAAGAGTAAGATTTATGTAGTAGCAAATAGAGCCCTCTAAAGCAATTGGGCATCACCCTGAGTAATAGGAGGCATTCTGGAGTGATTACTTGAAGGAACAGAAATAGCATAATGCTGCCTGTCAATTTTATGGCAATGTCTGTATGACCCACTTGGCGTCCCTAATATCTCCTTCTCCATAATCTAATTTTAGTAACTTTGGCTTCTGGTCTTGTGGGATTGAGTTGCAGATCCTTGGTCAGGTTAGTTCACTTTGTCACCTCATTGTGACAAAGAATGAGGCCACAGAAGTATGGACAATTTGGCTTTGTGGAGAGAAATATCTCTTAACAATAAATCTTTTCTTCGCTCTCTGTTCCCCTGTTCCATCTGACCCCCCGCCCCAAGGCTTGGAGGTTGTAAGCAACTGAACATGTTATATCAGGAGGCTTAGGGAAATAATGGAAAAAGCACCAATTCTGGAATCAGACGAAACTGAAATCAAGTCCACACATTAAATGGGATTCTTGGAAAAATTACTTGATCTGTGTAAGCCTCAGATTTCTCATCTGAAAACTAAAGTTAAACAATATCAAGGTTTGTTGTGAGAATTAGATGACAGGTATAAAACACACAGCAGTAGGCAGGTAGTCCTGTCAGTAATACTCTCTCTCTAGTGTCTAGTGCCAGCACATGGTAGGGTTGCACTTCGTGGCCCATTTTTCGTTGTATGGGGCCGTGAAACTGGTTCTAGCTAAAGAATTGTGAACAAAAGTGACGCATATTGGAAATTGCCAGGGTAAGGCCCTTTCCTTTCGACACGGTGACAGGTAATGTTCAAGGTGAAGGCTGTTCTCACAGCTTGAGTTCAATGGCTATCATGAGAAGAATGTCCCTGCTGACCCATCAAGGGTGAATAGAATAAACAAGGAACAAATTTTGGCAATTTTAGCCACTGAACTTTTGGTATTATTACTGCATCATAAGCCAGCCTGTCTTGTTGCTTTCCTCTACTTGAACAACAAAGTAGAAAAACTCAGAGGAGCATAATTTAGGATTGTGGAGATGTCTGACAGGTTTTCTGACTTCTCCCTGGTCTTATGTAGAAATTGTATTTTCAGACTGAAGCTAGAAATAGCTTTTCTGGTGTTGGGGATGGATCCATGTTTCAGTCCAAGTAGAGGAAGCAGAGCTTTGAGGGCAAGCTATTTATGGTGTCATAACTGACACTTGGGGAAATCTTGAGAAATCTCCTAGGACTTTTATGTATTGCACATTTACTTACGGGCAAATCAACAAGGTTGTACTCTTCCTACCCCTACTGCCAGTCTTCCTTAGAAAGCATTAAAATGTTGTTGGGGCGCCTAGGTGGCTCAGTCAGTTAAGCATCTGACTTCAGCTCAGCTAGTGATCTTGTGGTTCGTGAGTTTGCACCCCGTGTCTGGCTCTGTGCTGACAGCTCAGAGCCTGGAGCCTGCTTTGGATTCTGTGTCTTTCTCTCTCTCTGCTCCTCTGTCTGTCTGTCTTTCAAAAATAACATCAAAAAAAAATTTTTTTTAAGCATTAAAATGGGGCGCCTGGGTGGCTCAGTCAGTTAAATGTCCAACTTTGGCTCAGGTCATGATATCATGGTTTGTGGGTTCGAGCCCTGCGTTGGGCTCTGTGCTGACAGCTCAGAGCCTGAAGCCTGCTTTGGATTCTGTATCTCCCTCTCTCTCTGCCCCTTGCCTGCTCACACTCTGTCTCTCTTTCTCTCTCAAAAATAAATAAACATTAAATTTTTTTTTTAAAAAAAGCATTAAAATGTTGTTGAGTTCCAAAGAAACAAATCTATTATATCCATAAATAAAATAAAGACAGTATCTCTTGGAAAGGAACATTTCTTTTAACAAAATAAAATTTAATTTTGAAAAAAAATGTTAGCCAAAATATTTAAATGTCCTATTTCCTTCCCCTCTATACAATTACTACATTTATCAATAAAATCATCTCTTCAGAGGGATAGTTGAATATAACCTAGTAGCAATAAAAAAAAAACTGCAATAGAATGGCAAATTTTATTTTAACAAATGTTATTACAGTCAGTGTCTCTGAATAATGAGAATGTTACCAGCCCTCGTTGATAATGGAGGATTTTATGCATTATTTACCTATTAACTAAATTCCAGAGTAATAATGGTGAACGTCTCTTAGTGCTCAATGTAATACAGCTGATTCAAAACCATGATACTTTTTAGAAAAATAAAAGGTAACCTTTATTAAGGTATTACTATTGGCAGGCAGTATGCTGTTTTGTTTTTTTTTTTTAAGTTTATTTTATTTTGAGAGAGAGTGTGCACATGTATGTGAACAGGGGAGGGGCAGAGAGAGAGGGAGAGCATTCCAAGCAGGCTCCTTGCTCGCCCAATGGGGTGGGGGTGGTGCTTGATCCATTGATCCATGATCGATCTCATGGACTGTGAGATCATGACCTGAGCCGAGATCAAGAGTCAGACGCTTAAATGACTGAGTCACCCAGATGCCCCATGCTGAGTGTTATGATCAGGATTGCATTCATCTTCATGCAACAGAACCCCAACCACAGTGGCCTAGCCAAATGGAGTTCATTTTCCCATGTAACAAGAAGTTCAGAAGTAGGTAGTTGACTTCCGGCACAGCTGCTTAAGAAAATCTTAAGGACCCAGATACCTCCTAGCTTCCTGATCTACTATCCTTAGCTTTTGTTCTCTTGGTTGCAAGATGGCTGCTTTTCTCCCAGTTATTCTCATTTTGTCCAGAATGAAAAAGGAAGAGCAAAAAGCAAAATACACATCCTGGCTGGCTCTGTCTCCCCACCCCCCCTTTTTTTTTAATCAGAAACTATTGCTTTCCTGGGAGCCCCTCCCTATAGAACAGAAACATATGGTCACCATAGCTGTAAGGCAGTCTGTGGAGGGAGTATTTTAGCTGGGCATATTGCTACCCCAAACGAAATCATGTTTCTGTTAATAAAAAAAAGAAAGGTAGAATGGATCTTGGGTAAACAACTAGCAATTCCTCCATTAAGCCTCAAGGGCTTTATCCCAGATTTTTCAAGAAAACTGTGAAGTAGCTACTATTATTTTTCCATTTTAAATACTAGCAAATAGAGGCACAGAGGCTGAAATTACTTACCTAGGGTTGCACAGGTGGTAGGTGGTAAAACTGGAATATGAAAGAGGATTCTCAAGTACTCACAAAAGGCAAAGATGGCAAGCTGATTAAGTTTGGAGCTTGGTTCTCCTGCGAGTCCTCTCGCTGCTTAATCAATCACACACAGAGCCAGCTCAGGGAATGGCCAAGGTCTCTTGGGCAATTTGCCAGCAGGTCCCTATGGGAGGCAGTTATGCTGTCATACTTTCCCTGATGTAACCACATACCCTCAGACTCCAAACAGTCTTGAGGCAGCTGTGACAAGCATCAGTATGAGCCTGCTAATGAGGCAGAGTTCACGGGTGCAAAAAACTTCTTGGCACATCATGATTCTGGGAAGCAACATGGTTTGGGGGAGGGGTGATTCAAAGGTGTGGCCTAATGCCCTCTGGGTTTAGGGAGTTTTGGTTCAGGAATGGTATAAGGCACTTGGGCTCAGGGAGAGAACAAATCATTTTGAAGCAACAAATATCGACAAAAACTTAAATAGTCATTAAAATGCAGGGTGGGGGGCGGTTTGTACTAGCCCTGTTTTATCTTCATTCATTGCTTTAGTTAACTTTAACAACTCCTGGCCTGTAGTAAAATACATGAAGTATAGCAACAGAAAAAAGTCTCAGCTCAGGGCAAGCCAGCAGAGGCACTGGGAGCCAGCCAGTGTTCTCAGGTTGTAAAATAAAATCTCTAGACCAATCGGACACTGGCCTCCAGCCATGGCAGTGATTAATGCCAGAGTTGTAAAAAGTGCTATGGTGGGAATGGTTAGCCAGGTTGTAGTGCGTGTGTGTGTGTGTGCGTGTGTGTGTTGGTTTTTTTCTTTAAAGCAGCTTAACATGAAACACAATTTTTAGTTGGTTTGGAATCTAAAAATAAAGATTTGTTTACTTTTCTTTTTTAATTAAGAACTTAAGCAACATTATAGAAGAAAAGAAGCCTAGGAAACATTAAGCTCTAAACTAGTTCCATGAATCCAGTTCTCTCTTGATGTTTGTTCAGATTCTTTCATACATTTTTACCCAATTGTAATTATTATGGTAGACCTACAATTCTTGGTTCTATTTTTTTCACATAAATGTATTTTTATGAACAGTTTCATACTTATTTGAAATATATATGTCTTTTTTTAAGCTTTAGAGTGTTTTGTTAACATCAGTCTGCTATGGGTTTGCTTAATCATCTCCCTATTGTTGAGCATATGGCCATTTTCATGGTTTTGCTGTTATAAATGATGCCACTTCCAACATCTTCGTATAAATTCTTTCTTTTTTTTCCCTTGAGGTTACTTCTTTCTTTCTTTTGGTTATGTTCCCCAGAGTGGTATTATTTAGTCAATGGGTATGAAGAGTTACTTGTTTCAGTGCTCTGACTTACAGCATCATCAGCAATGTAGAACACACCTGCTTTTCCATATCACTGGGTGTGCTGATTATTTGCCTGCTGTTTTCTTAGCCCCGCATCTACCCTTCCACACAATCAGCTTCCGAATGCTGGGGACGGGAGCCTGCAAACCTCATTTCCCAGGTTTTATTTCTAGCTGGGTTTCTGTTAGTTTCTGCCAATAGAAGGTTCCAGCAGAAAATTAGGAGGCATTCTAAGGAAAGAGGGGAGAAGTCATAGTTCTCTTTCTTTCTGTTTCTGGCAGTATCTCTGGAAGTGACTTCATTTCTGGATGCCCTCTCCCTGGTATTCCCAGCATCCTGTTTAGCATTCCCAGTGACACAGTATGAAGTGCAGTCTTATTCCTATAATGCTACCTCCTCCTTTTTGTTCCCTCAGCTGCTGTCTATCTTTCTGTGCTTACTAATCTCACAGTTACCTACCTTTCCCTTTTTGACCTTTCAGCTCTCCCAACTATATAACTTTCTATATTAAATGCTGTCTCTTTGAAATTCCTAGTTTGGTTTCTCTCTCTCTCTCTCTCTCTCTCTCTTGTTTAAGGTTTATTTATTTTTGAGAGAGAGACAGAGAGACAGAGAGAAAGTGCGGGAAGGGAAGAGAAAGAGAGGTACACAGGATCCAAAACATGCTCTGCGCTGACAGCACAGAGCCCAATGTGGGGTTCAAACTCAGGAACTGCGAGATCAGGACCTGATCTGAAGTCAGATACTCAACCAACTGAGCCACCCAGGTGCCCCCCTCGTTTGGTCTCTATTTTCCTGACTAGGCTCTGATTTATAAGATGGGTCTTATAATTCTTTTTTTTTTTTTTTTTTTAATTTTTTTTAACGTTTATTTTTGAGACAGAGAGAGACAGAGCATGAATGGGGGAGGGTCAGAGAGAGGGAGACACAGAATCCGAAGCAGGCTCCAGGCTCTGAGCTGTCAGCACGGAGCCCGACGCGGGGCTCGAACTCATGAACCGCAAGATCGTGACCTGAGCCGAAGTCGGCCGCTTAACCGACTGAGCCACCCAGGCGCCCCATTATAATTCTAATATATATCTTATTAAGGTAATATGTGTATGATGGCTCCCAAAGTATTATTTTCATTTTTAAAATTTCCTAGTGGAAATGGATTTTCTTAAAACTGTAAACATTTCACCCATTTGTCATCAACCTAATTGCTCTGCATGTCTCTACAATGATAAAGATCTCTAGATGACTACATATACGTGCATTACTTAACTACGACCAAGTACTTGCATTTAACTGAGAAAATTAAAAATGTACACATTTCATTAGCAAATATAATTGATTTGTAGATTTAAATCTAGTCTTAGGGGAGGGTGGGTGATGGGTATTGAGGAGGGCACCTTTTGGGATGAGCACTGGGTGTTGTATGGAAACCAATTTGACAATAAACTTCATATATTGAAAAAATAAATCAATAAAAATAAATCTAGTCTTAGAATCTTTATGCAATTTTGTTAGCTTATTTTTCCATTTTAACAAATACTACAGTGGATTGAGTGGTGGCCCCCAGAAGATATGCCCACATACCTGGAACTTGTGAATGCTACCTTATTTGGGAAAAGGGTCTGTCGATGTGATTAAATTAGGGATTTGGGGATTCGATCATCCTGGATTGTCTGGGTAGGTGCCCGAAATCCAATGCCAAGTGTCCTTGTAAAAGAAAGGCAGAGGGAGATTTGGGCCAGACAGAAGAGGAGGAGAAGGACGTGTGCAGTTGGAGGCAGAAACTGGAGTTATGGGGCCACAGCCAAGAAGTGCTGGGACGTCAGAAGCTGGAAGAGGTAAGGAAGGATTCTCCCCCACAGCCTCTGGAGGGAGCGGAGAAGCCTGCTCTCCTGACACCCTTATTTTAGACTATTGGCCTCCAGAATTGTGAGAGGAGAAATCCCTGTTGCTTTAAACCACAGAGATTGTGGCAATTGGCTATAGTGGCCACAGGAAACTAATACAAATATTACGTAATTTCAATATCTGTTGTTTAAAACTATTTTTCTTTATTCTGTTTGTAGTATTCAAAGTATGTACATGTTAAAAGGGAAAAAGAGCACACCTATTGTGATTAGATAATTGGGTCTCAGATGCTTCTTTACTTGTAACCATCTCTTATTTAGTATTTGTTCCCATCTTTTTTAGGTGAGATTTATTACAAGTTGTTCTGTTCTTTTCTGTTCCATTTTGCTGATGACTCTAATAAACCTGATAATTAGGCCTCTGTGTCATTCACATTCAAGGGGGAAAAAAAACCTAATAGCTTTTTATTGAGCCAAGACTATTATAATTAATTTATCTTTGTCTATCAGATGTTCCTTGTCTTACAGGGGCTACGTCTTAGTAAACCCATTGTAAATTGAAAATATCTTAAGTTAAAAATGCATTTAATACACCTAACCTACCAAACAGCATCACTTAGCCTAGCCTACCTTAAACATGCTCAGAACACTTCCATTAGCTTACAGTTGGGCAAAATCATCAAACACAAAGCCCATTTTTTTTTCTAAAGAGTGTGGAAAATCTCATGTAAAGTATTGAATACAGTACTGAAAGTGAAACACCGTGAAACACAGAATGGGTACAGAATGGTGGGAAGTGAATCCGTGGTTCACCCCCGTGATCGCGTGGCTGACTGGGAGCTGCAGCTTGCTGTCATGGCCCAGTGTCAGGAGAGAGGATTGTACCACATAGGACTCACCTGGGAAAAGATCAGAATTCAAAATTTGAAGTACAGCTTCTATGGAATGTGTATCACTTTCCTACCATTATAAAGTTGAAAAACTGTAAATAAACTATCAGTCAGGGACCATCTGTGTGTTTTTCCTTCTAATCCTTTTTTTTTTTTTTTTTTAATTTTTGATCCATCTATTATCCTGTTCTCTTCCCCTTCTTTTGTTTCTTCTTATACATGTGATTCCCAACCTGTTTTTTTTAACTTTAGTAAAACACACACGCTTGTTTTTTAATCACCAAAGATCCCCTTGATTATTACCACCCCCGCCCGACACTTTTAGTTCACGACTTAAAGGATTTTTGTCTTTAACCTATATTTGCCACTTGCAGTGGATATTTGTTGGCTTGCTACTCCCTAATCAGATATTCATTTGGTAACTTACCTTTCTTCATGTAGCCCACATGCTTCAAGGCAAACCAACGTCTCCTCTAATGCCAGAGATAGGCCATAGTTGACTTAGGCAGTCAGCACATTGCAGCCCCATTTACCAATATTGGTTTAGAAGAGGGCATTGGACCAGATGGTCCAATCAAGGTTAATTTCAGGACTCTTGCTTGGAATGTTGGGACAGGAATATGTATTCCTTCTTACTGGATGTAAACAAGGAAGCACACAGCCCAGTTGAGGTTGGCGGTTATGTTACATTGTCAAGGGGAATTGTCAAGGGGAACGCTGTTATTGGTTAAGTCTTTTTAAGCTGAGTTTTTTTCTGATCCTAGCCTTAACTGGTGTATGAAGAAATAGTTAATTATTTTTATTAAGACTTGCAAATTTGAGTAGCGCCTGGGTGGCTCAGTCGGTTAAGCCGCCGACTTCACCTCAGGTCATGATCTCGCGGTCCGTGAGTTCAAACCCCGCGTCGTGCTCTGTGCTGACAGCTCAGATCCTGGAGCCTGTTTCAGATTCTGTGTCTCCCTCTCTCTGCCCCTCCCCCGTTCATGCTTTGTCTCTCTCTGTCTCAAAAATAAATAAACGTTAAAAAATTAAAAAAAAAAAGACTTGCAAATTTGAAGTTTTGATCAATAACTGTAACACCTGTTACCATTTATTATCTGCTGTGTGCCATTATATTGAAAAGTAGTTACTATTATTCAGCCATAAAGAAGAATGAAATCTTGTCATTTGCAACAACATGGATAGAGCTAGAGTATAATGCTAAGCGAAATAAGTCAGTCAGAGAAAGATAAATATCATATGATCTTACTCATAGGTGGGATTTAAGAAACAAAACAAATGAGCAAAGGGTGCGGGGGGAGAAAGGGAGATACAGACCAAGAAACAGACTCTTAACTGTAGAGAAGCCATTGATGGTTACCAGAGGGGAGGTGGGATGGGAGACGGGTGAAATAGGTGATGGGGATTAAGGAGTGTACTTGTCATGATGAGTACCGGGTGTTGTATGGCATTGCTGAATCACTATATTGTACACCTGAAACTAATATTACACTGTATGTTAACCAAATGGGATTTAAATAAAAACAACAACAAAAAGAAAAGTAGTTACAATCACAGTCAGTAGGAGTACAGCTATGTCAGCTGCAGAGAGGGGTAGACTGACACAGAAGGACACACAGAAGCAACACATCGCCATGACTTTACATTTAATAATAGGCACTCTCCTTAAAATGTTCCTTGGGAGGTACCTCGCTGGTTCAGTTGGTAGAGCATGCGACTCTTGATCTTAGGGTTGTGAGTTCAAGCCCCACTCTGGGGGTAGGGGTTCTATAAAAAAAATAAAATCAAAAAATTCCTTCATACCCTCATTGCAGGGCACTTCTGGCGGGAGTGGGTGTGGTCCTTCCTATATACATTGCTTCATACTTTTTGCTATTTTACAGTTTCCTCTTACCTCCTCTTCTTAGAAGCAAACACAAATTGCTCTCCCTGTCACAGAGCAGTCTGGCCCTTGTCTGTGATACCTTGCTGCTTAACTCATACATGGGACCAAAGGTCTCACTTACTGACCCAATAAATGTTTTCCCAGTAAAGATCTTCTAAAGGGGAATTCTGATGCCAGTTATTAAGATAACAGTTTCACCTTGGGTTGCAATGAGGTTAAATTACTTTGTCAAGGGCTCACAGCTAAAAAGAGCAGAACTGGGATGTGAGTACAGGTTTGCCTGTCTCTAAAGCCTAAAGCCTTTTATTTTATTTTTTTAAAGTTTATTTACTTATTTTGAGAGAGAACATGTGAGTGTGTGCACACACAAGCAGAGAGGGGGCAGAGAGAGAATCCCAAGCAGGGTCCACACTGTCAGCACAGCGCCTGACCCAGGGCTCCACCGCACGAACCGTGGAATCATGACCTGAGCCAAAATCAAGAGTTGGACGCTTAACGGACTGAGACACCCAGGAGTCCCCTAAGGCCTTTTTCTTACACCATGGCAACTCTCAACAAGAGCATTAAAGGTTGTGTGACTTCTGAGTCTTAGAAAAGGCCATGCAGCTTCTGCTGTTGCTCTTGGGAACTTGCTCTGTGAGCTCCCTGCCATGTTAAGAGGTTTGGCTATGCTGGGGCCACCATGTGAAGAAACCACAGAGACAGATAGATGCCTAAGGAGCCCTAGCTCTTCTGGGTCTTCCCAGTCCAAGCGCCAGAATTCACTGAGCTATATTCTGACTGCAACTGCCTGAGGGATCCTGAGAACTGCCTGGTTGAACTCAGTCAGACCATAGATCATTATTGTACAAAGACACTGAGTTTGGGGTGGTTCTTCACACAGCATTAGACAACTTGGAAAAATGCAGAATTTATATTCACTCAATCATGCAACATGTTCCTTGTCCTTTTGGAGCTCACATTCCAGCAGAAAAAGCTATCAGCTTTTAAGCCACTCTGCCATTTGGTTACAGGCATTATTGCTCTTTTCAAGGGCCTCTGGAGGTTATGTTTCAATCAACATCTGGAACCATTCTTTGTTTTTGATACATTTGTCATTCTAACTGATGATACACAGGACCTTTTTATAATGGCTATTGTTTACAAGTATTGGTTTTCAACCTCCTGAGTATTTTTTTCCCATCTGATTTCTTAAAAATTAAACTTTTTCTTTTGAGATCATTGTTAATAACATATGCAGTTGTAAGAAATGATGCAGAACTCTCCTGTATCTTTACCCAGTTTATCCCAAATAGTAGTATCTTGCAAAGCTATATCGTGTACTGCCACAAAGATATATATTGATGTTGAGACAGTCAAGAAATAGAACATTTCCATCTACAAGGATCTCTTCTGATTTTTTTTTTTTTTATAGTTCCCTGCCCTTCACACCATCCTGTCTCCTGGCAACCACTAACCTGCCCTCCATTTTTATAATTTTGTTATTTCAAGAATGTCATATAAATGGATCTTTCATTCTGTAACCTTTTAGAATCGGCTTCTTTTATTCAGTATAATTTTCTGCAAGTTCATCCAAGTTGTGTGCATCAATAATAGTTCATTCTTTTTTATTGCTGACTAGTATTCTATGGACGTTTCACAGTTTGACCATCCCTCTGTTGAAGGACATCTGAATTATTTCCATTTTTGGCTATTACAAAGAAAGCTGCTATGAACATTTGTGTATAGGTTTTTGTGTACACACAAGTTTTCGTTAATCTGAGATAAATATCCAGGAGTGCAATTATTGGGTCATATGGTATTTGCATGTTTATTTATTTTTTTTTTTTGAAAGAAATTGCCCAACAGTTTTCTAGAGTGGCTATTTCATTTTATATTTCCATCAGTCATGTATGAGTGATTCAGTTTCTCCACATGCCACCTGATCTTGAATGGTAAGTTAAATATAGCTTTCCAGATAAATATTAGAAATATTTTCCCCCATTGAAGGTACCAATTCTTTGTCAATAAGATTTAGGCGTCTAGCATTTTTTTTAAATTTTTTATTTTTACATTTATTTTTATTTTTGAGACAGAGATAGAGCATGAACGGGGGAGGGGCAGAGAGAGGGAGACACAGAATCGTAAGCAGGCTCCAGGCTCCGAGCCATCAGCGCAGAGCCCGACGAGGGGCTCGAACTCACGGACCGCAAGATAGTGACCTGAGCTGAAGTCGGACGCTCAACCGACTGAGCCACCCAGGTGCCCCTAGGCGTCTAGCATTTTGATTGGCCCTTAGGGGTAGGATGAGGGCATGAAGAATTAGAAAGAAGATGGAGAGCTGATGAGGACACCATCTAATTTTAACCCTCAGTGATTGTGGTCTTATTTTGGGTTGCTGATGTCTTGTTTTAACCTGTTTCTATTGTAATTGTATCAGTAATCTCTCTCCCTTCAGGAGGTCTTTTCAAAGGCACTGAAAACCTTGAAGAGAGGCAACAGATGAGCTGTAAAAGCAAAAAGAGGCTTAGTAAGAGCTTTGAATCCACTGAAAGGTAGCAAGGCTTTAGCTACAGCTCACTAGGTAGTCAAATCAATCTTTACTAAGTAGCTGGTTTTTAGAGCAAATGCTCTAGGTAAGAGGTGACTTCTCTAATGAAGCCCAGTGGTTTAATTTCTTGTGATAATTACATTGTGCCCTATTTTCTCTTAGGCAGACATGACTCGCGTCACAGCCACTGAAACATTTAGACATGACACACACGGAAGATAGAGCAAAAGTTTATATTTAAACATTTCTGCCCCAAATCTAAAATGTTCAGATCTTTAATAGACTGTTTTAGATAGAGCTTCTAATTATTGTATTAAAATCCCAAGACTAGCTTAAAAAAGTTTCCTAAATGCAGGAATCCTGCTTTAAGCACATTTTGTCTTGGAAGGCGAGTCCGCCTATTCTGTATTGTCTCTTAGGGGAGAAACCTCTCTCAGTTCTAGAAAGTTGATTGTCAACATCATCATCATCCTAATCATCCTAATCATCATCATCATCATCAATATTCCTCATCTGTTTCTGGAGTAGGTTGTCTGATCATCAAAGGGAAAACAGCAAACTGATTTTTAAATAAAACCAAACTTTCCATTTTGGCTAGTCTCTCCATATTTATGCCCCCTCCCCTTCCCCAGCTTAAACCACATCTTTTGGTAGGTGCTATTTCCTGATTTATATTTCTTCAAATAAATATGCACCTGCAAGGGAGTTTTGACTAGTGTTTGGTCTTACAGAAAATATTTATATGGGTTCGAGCTCATAATTTCATTAGTGTTGATCAGTACTCTTTCATAGAATTGAAAGGATGTTCAGTAATTAATGATGTAAGTAAGATTGTAATGGTAATTGCGAAGAATCTGAGCAAGAATTTTTTTGAAGGAAACATTTCCTTTAAATCAAAACATTGTGTAATTAAGAATTTGCAGGGGCACCTGGGCGGCTCAGTCAGTTAAGTGTCAGACTTCAGCTCGGGTCATGATCTTACAGTTTGTGGGTTTGTGCCCTGCATTGGGCTCTGTGCTGACAGCTCAGAGCCTGTAGCCTGATTCGGATCCTGTGTCTCCCTCTCTCTCTGCCCCTCCCCCGCTTGCGCTCTGTCTGTCTCTCTCTCTCTCTCAAAACTAAATAAACATTAAAACAATTCAAAAAATAATTTCCATATATTTTTGCATAAAGTGAGGTACTCTTATATTGTATATATACTGCAATTTTCCCTCTTTAATACTAACACAGGAGAAAAATGTAACTCTGTAGATGGCTCCTGACTGCTTCTGTTTGAGAAAAGAATTGTCAATTTACCCCCAGATGAGCCTCTGAGAGCTTAATTGGAGTTATTATCTGCTACTAAATCATAGTTAAGGCACTCTTTCTTCACATTTGGCAAATGTGGGCATTCTGGACTTCTCTGATCAGACTTTAGGTTGTTATTCCAACCAAAGCGGTCCCAGGTAATGGGGGGGGGGCAGTCAAAAGCATAGCTTATTGTCTACTAAATAAAAGTTACTTTCTGTAGAGCATTTTCTAATTCATTAAGTGCTTTTTACCATATTTCGTTTAATCTTCACCACAAACCTGTGAGGCACAGATTCTATCCTCCTTATTTCATAGATGAGAGGCCAGAGACTTAAAAGGACTAAACGAATTGCCAGGAATCACAAACAGTAACTGCCAAAGTCAGCACTGGGATCTAGATTTTATAACTCTAATGTCAGTGCCTTTTATACAACTTGCTGAGAAGAGGGAAAGTACCACTCCCAAGGTGGAGAATATTTAAAAAAAAAATTCTTTAATGTTTATTTATTTTTGAGAGAGAGAGAGAGGGATACAGATCCAAAGCTGGCTCTAAGCTCTGACTGTTAGCACAGGAGCCCCACGCGGGGCTTGAACCCATGAACTTTGAGATCATGACCTGAGTTGAAGTCGGACGCTTAAGTGAGTGAGCCACCCAGGCGCCCCTCCGAGGTAGAGAATCTTAAAATGCATTTGTTATACTTAAAGTTAACAGCACATTTCTTTTTAAGCCATCTTAACCAGACTCAACAACATTTATTGGAGGGATTACTACCTGATTGCATTACCTCAGCCTTCCTAAACATGGAAAATTTCTATTTCCCCCTATAGACCATTTCACCATCAGAAGACTGAACTAAACCTATGTTTAAAATGTTAATCAGATGGCGTACCATCTTAAAAAAAATTCTCCCGGGATTTTAGTTACTCCATTATTATTATAGGGAAATGTGACCCCCTGAATCTATTTCCCTATTTTCTTCCCTCTGTGGATTCCTTATCAGTTTAAATAATTCACTGCTTCGCCCCTATTGGATGAGCTTTTACAATATTGGCAGGGCATGTGCTAGATCTACAGAGGGGGTTATATGTTCCATTAGATGACTTTTACTTTGACTGCCTGGCTAACTGTATACAACTGCAGTTTTTGACATCCTAGGATGAATGTCTGCTGTTAGCCTACCTCTGACCATGGTGTTGATACAAGTGTGTGACCATGAATTGTTACATACCCAGGAACTGTGTAGGGTATGTAATTTAATTGCTTTTCCCAGCAGATTTCTAACTATAACCCAATTTATTTCAGTATTCCCCATGCCCTTAAAAATGCTTTTCCTCCGAAAATGTTAAAAGGGAAAGGAAGAATGAATGGACCAAAGGAGAATGAATTATGTAAACTTGAAAAGACACTCCAAGATAGGCGAAAAAGCGTTTGTGGGCTGAATTATTTGGAGTCTGGATTTCCTACCTGGCCTTAATTTTTTTTTTTTTTTGGTCCCTTCTCAGTTTTTGTATTTAATTACTACACTGTTTTAAACATTTCACTTCTCACTATGTATTCTATACTAGGCATACCATAATAAACACTGGCTCTGATCCTAACTTAGGCTTGATTTAAAATAGAAGTACTTAAGAATCTGAGCAAGGGGAAAAAAGCATACTAACACTCATGAGACACATTCTTTTCTCACGCCTTCCTCAGCCTATTGCCCTGGGCAGTAAATTGTACATTAAAATAGCCAGTTTATTATTTGCTGTTTTCTTTCACTCTGCTGAGAAAAGCTACATTGCTGGCAAACTGACAGAAAATTTTAAAACGGAATCCAACATATTGTATGTATGTTTGGTGAATATGTTCAAACATACAACACTAATGTGATCTATATTGTCTTTTAATTATTTTTTTCAGCTGGAATCCATAGAAATGTAGTGAGTGAGCTTTTAAAATTCAATGGGATGAGCAGAAATACCATAAGGAAAGCAAGAGGTGATTCTTGCTCACTCCCCACCCCTAAAAATAAAAGCAATCACCTAACAACTAACTAAAAATATCTTTTATTTTTTTAAGGGAAAGGCAGAGATTTAAAAAGCATCGAAATTCATTTTTTGAACGTGTGTTTCAACTAATACTTCGCACTTTTAGATTCTTAGAAAATGTTTTAAGTCTTTCTCTTACAGACTTAATGCCCCCCCCCTTCATCCCCTCCCATGAATTGTGATTACTAGGTGTTTGGGGGCTCGTCTTCTAGAAAATGTACCATTTTCACTCACAGCTTAAGACAGCTTTGATGTTCTTAGTATGACATACTGTATGTAATGTTAGCTGTTCAAAGCTGGAGATCAGGTTGTGCATAATAACATATGTAGTTTGGATTATATAAACACTACAGGAAGAAGGGGAGACAGGGCCCTTCTGTGTACAAATCTCAGATTGCTAGCTGTATGCCTGTTTAGAATGTTAAACACTCCTAACTAGGCAGTGATGAAGTTACTTCTTTAGTGACTGCGACTTCTGAAACTATAGAGACGAAAATTTTTCAACTGAAAATAATTTAAAGATGATGCTGATAATTAACGTATTTACTTTATGTGATTTTCTAGTTGCTACTTAGGGAGCTTTGGGGATAGAGGGGGGAAAATAAATTTCATTGTCTTTAAAGCCCAATTTAATTAAGCAATTTCATCAAAAACTTGGAGAATATAGCTTAAAAGAGCCAAAGACAGAAGAACCTGATACAAATTGTAAATTTCATCCATTATACATTTCACCCGTTGTCTGAGGCAGGGAACTGTACCAGTGTGTTTCCCTAGGATTGCTTCTTTTATATCTCAGTATTTCAGATTACTTAAACTACTATGGAGTTTTTTTCTTTTGTGTCAGTCTTTTATTTCTAAGGTGGCTGTCTGCCTTTTCATCTGTTGTTGAAAGATTGGTAACTTTTATGCATTTCATTTCAAGAGAAATTAAATAAAGCATATTACCATATTTTTCAGCGATGAGACATTTCAGAGGGAAGAAATAAGTCAATAAATTTCTGATTTAATAAGTTAACATTTTATCGTAAATATTCAGATCCTGATTTCTTTGAGGAAGACCTCAAGGCTGCTGATATGTTTACTGCTCAAATATCAGGACAGTAATAATCAGGCCTTTGAAAGTTAGGGTGAAAAATCCAGCCAATTTCAGTTGTCTTTTATTTATGTAGGAAGATTGTCTGGCATTTTGCTTCCTGTCCCTGTTCATAAGAACTCTAAATATGGACACCCATCTCTAGAGGTATCTTTATATTGGGAAGCTCTGCATGAGGTTGAAATTTTTATGGGGAACTTGCTTAAAACACAGTTGTCTTTAAAGGCCGGTTTGCCACAGCAAGGTTAGGGGTTGCCAATAAACCCATTTATAGCAACTTCTGTATTCATAGCTCCAGACACACAGTTGGGGTGACTTGTGCAGTTTCCGCAGGACACACAAGGCAGCAGCAGTCCTAGTTGATCTTTCTGTGACCAAGGCTGGTCCAAAGGGCTTGGGGTGTGGAGTGGGCTGAGATGTGCCCCCCCTCCCCCCCCGCGCGCCTGGCTTGAATTGACTGCCTCAGATTCCTGCGGGGTGCTGGCTGAACCCAGGACCCCAGAATCCGTAGGCCCTATCCTGGCTTTCACTCTGCTGGGAAATAACAAAACATTTTGGGAACTCGGGAATTTAATTTACTGCTACCAACCGAAACAATAATAACATCTTTGTTTCTCCTCCTTCCCGACCTCCCTCCTCCCACCGACAGAAACATGATGTTGGCCCTCCTTGGATATAGCAGCGGTAGGAGGAGGCTGACGACACCGGGCCCTGGAGACCCCCGGGCAATCACCAGTCCCTGAACGTCCCTAGTTCGCTTTTGGGGAAGAAAAAGACAGCAGGGGATATGCTCTTTACACCTTCCATCTTCCCTAGCTCATTCTTGCCCCAAAAAGCGAGTGTTTGAGTGTGTGTATTAAGTGAGGCAGAGAGAATTCAAGAAAGCCACAAAAGTCACCGTGAAGCATCCACCAAAACTTCACTTAGTTAATTGCTCCCATATGTCGTCTTCGACTGTTTTCAAAACGCAGCAAGGAGGGGGACGCCTTGTCACTGATTTTAAAGAAGTTGAAAACGACTACTCATCTTGATCCAGGCCCAGAGGGCCCCAGGCGCAGCCTCAGGAGACTAGCCCCCTGGCGGGGCGCTGGAGACCGGACCCGGAGAGGTGGGGCGGAAGGCGCTGCGCCCGCGCCCGGCGGAAAGTTCGCGCGCTGCGCCCCAGCGGGTCCCGGGAGCCGCCGCAGCCCGGGGCGGGGAGGGGCGCGGGAGGCGCGGCCCGGGCGGGCGCGCGAGAGGAAGGTGCCTTCGGGAACACGCGCAAGGGCGGGGATTCGCGCTGCCAATGAGGCCCGGGTGTGGGCCGCGCGAGGCGGGGGGACGGGCCAGAACGCAGCCTTCGCTGTGGCAGCTGCGGGAGCATTGGCCGCGTCGGGAGCCGGAGGAGAGGCAACCGCGGACCGCCGAGCTGGCCGCGCCCCGAGGCCCGGCCCTGGGGTAGGGAACCGCGCCGAGGAGCTGGAAACTTTCCCGGCAGGTAACTCCCGCCGCCCTGGCGCCGCCGCCGGACTCCATGCGTCCCGGGCACCGCCAGCTGCTGCGGTGCTGAGGGGAGAAGAGGGTCCCGCGGAGGAGGAGAGGGAGATGGGGAGAGTTGAAAAGCATGTGGGAAAGTTTCTGGAGCCTCTCTTCCCCACCCCCTCTCTGGCTGGGCACACCCGGGAGCTTTCCGGGGATAGGCTTGGACATGTTGGGCGCCCCGGGCCTTGGTCCTGCCGGCTCGGGAAAGTCGGCGCCTTCCCTTCGCGGTCCCCTCCGTGCCGGACCGAGTAGTCCCCGGCAGGACTGAGGTGCGGGGGCAAGCGGGAACGCGCGGCAGCACGCTAGTTTCGGGACCACCCCCGCCCGGCGCGCCTCCTCGCCCCCTTTCCCGCCTCCTCTGTAGCCCGCGGGCTTGGCAAGGGCTTGGGCTGCGCCTGGTACCTGGGGCAGGGGAGGCGGAGGAGAAGCGCGCCTGGCACCTCGGGGTCCAGGGCGCCCCCCGGAGTGTAGGGGAGCGCGGGTCGCGAAGTTGCCGGGTGAACTTAAGCCGGAGAGCGGAGTGTGTGTGTGTGTGGGGGGGTGCTGTGGTATTGCCCCAGTCTGGGCTAAAAGTCCATTGCTTCCTTTCCAAAACACCGCGATTAGCATATCTACGTTCTTTTTTGTGTGTGTGTGTGGGGGGGAGGGTAAGATTAGACATTGAGGGGGAGCTGAAAAAGACGATGATTGTATCAGGATTGTGAATCCCCCGGTTCTTGGATAGTGGAGAGTGGTCACTTTTGGGGGGACTTACGGCAAGGCTCGCGTCTTACTGGAAGACTTTGGGGGTGCGGGCGCTCAGCGCTGGGAGTTTGGGGGGCTCCCCGCTTTGGCGCGGCAGCTTTCCGGAACGGCTGGCGAGGAAGGAAGCCCTAGGCATTGTGTGGCGTATTTGCAGACAGAAAGGTCTAAGGATCGGTAGTCTCAAAACTTACTTGACTTATTGTGTAAGGCTCGGGGAAGAAATGCGGCGGTGCCCGGGTAGAAATACCGCGCCGTGGCCAGGAGTTGAGAGGACGCTGGGCTCGGCCACAGTCTTCCCCTCCAGCCCACTCTTGACAGCCCTAGATCATTGTGCCTCCGGTGACTCGTAACGGTCGCGCTGTCCCCGCTAGAGTCAACTAGGGGAGGTGGAAGGGCACCTTCATCTTGAACTTGACCCTAGGAGCAGCGCCGTCTGGGCAGGTTGCAAGGTAAAGGCAAGCTGAATGTAACCGTGGATGGGCCTCGAACTCTGGCACGGAAAGGAAGTGCCTTGTTCAGAATCTTTGAGAAAGGGTTTAGGACTGCTGAGTTCACTAACTCTGGAAATACCAGACCACCAGACTGCAGAAGTTGATGTGTTTGGAGGGGGTGGGGATGGGAGAGGAAAGGGGAAACCTGGTTAGTTGGTACAGAAAGTTAGTATTTCTCTGTAGTGAAAATGAGGGGAGTCTGCATCTCTGCTTTCACCAGATCCGTTACTCTGGCTGTTTGTTTGTTTGTTTGTTTTTTCCTTCCTGGGTCATCTTTATTCCTGCCAGGCTGGCACTCCCGGATGGGGGAGGGGAAGGAGAAGCAGCAGTTGTGAAGCTCCACTGGCCAGCTTGGAGGTATTTTAGATCTGCTGCTAGGAAGATTCCTGGATTTTAACAGCTGCTTCTTGATTGCTGGGAATGAGAGAATTTATGAGTGACTGAGAGATGGTCATTATAGTAGTAGTCTGAATGTTTTACTCATCTAATCTACTTAAGGATCTCAGGAGGGACCTTCCTGAGACAATGCCAGCTTCTGCAGAGTTTGTCAGCCAGAATGTTTGGTGGGTGTTAGTCAGAACTCATGGTAAATATATCCTGGTGGTACTGAGATGAAAAGTATGCAGCAGTAAAGGAAATGTGGTATCTGACATCCTTCAGGACTTCCTCCTAGCCTTGCTCCTGTTACCTGCCAAGTGAACTTGGTCCAGGCTTCCGGAATGTTGTGATTTGACAATAAGGGATGGGAAATAGTGTCATCCATTTTAGTGGGGCAGGAAAGTCCAGAAATAAATGTAAGGTTACTTTTTCATGACCCTGGCTTTCAGCTGTGATGCCACAAAGTTAACTTTTGCTGGGACTTGGAAGCACTGTTTTTCCTGCTTTCCTGGTTTAACCACCAGAACGCCCAAATCATCATAATTTATGTCCATCGTGGAACTAAAGCATAACTGATTCATAGTCAGCCCTTTTCTGCTTCCCATAAGAGCCTGTAGAAAAAAGAACATTTTGTCTCTTTCACCACACTCAATTTATTTGGTGCCATAGTGGGTTTTTGATACTGGGTGATTGAGGGCACAATTTTAAAGACAATGAAATTGTCTCCATTAAATTGTCCTTTTTTAGGCAACAGCCCCTTCAGAGTTGCTGATTAATTCTTTATCTCCCAGGGAACATTAAAACCAGTATCTCTGGCCTGGTATAACTATAATCCATATTATAATTTTTTTTTTAAGTTTATTTATTTTTGAGACAGAGAGAGATAGAGCATGAACGGGGGAGGGTCAGAGAGAGAGGGAGACACAGAATCGGAAGCAGGCTCCAGGCTCTGAGCCATCAGCCCAGAGCCCGACGCGGGGCTCGAACTCCCTGACCGCGAGATCGTGACCTGAGCCGAAGTCGGACGCTTAACCGACTGAGCCACCCAGGCGCCCCTATAATCCATATTATAATGATGCCTGTCAGCTTAGCTGGAGGTTATAATGTTATGTCAATGTTTCTTCTAGCCATTTCTAACCCAAGTGTAAAGGTTTTGTCTAGGTTGGGGTGAAAGTTGTCTGTGAGCCTCACAGTAAGAGAAATGGCTTTATTTTTATCTTTCTGATGGAAAGTTTTTTTAACTTGTTATAGGCGTCAAGTTTACAAAGACAAAATGAAGCAGAGGATGTGTGTGTGTGTGTGTGTGTGTGTGTGTGTGTGTTGCTGGGGAGAGATTTTGTTAAAAAAATATTTAAGCTTATTTATTTTGAGAAAGAGAGGAGCAGAGAGAGAGGAGAGAGAGAATCCTAAGCAGGCTCCGCACTGTCAGTCGGAACTTGATGCAGGGCTTGAACTCATGAACTGGGAGACCATGACTGAGCTGCTATCAAGAGTTGGACATTTAACTGACTGAGCCACCCAGGCATCCCTGTTTGATTGTCTTTTAAATGTGTTTTTCAGTGGAGGAAAATTAGAACCTCCTCCCAACCAGTTTACAAAAGTGTTTTTGTACAAGGCTCTAACACCTTCCTGGGTCTTGATTTTCTCATCATTATCATCTCTAAAATGGGATTATCTTTCAGCCCTAAAGTTTTCCAAGAGTTTGAGAAATATAGGCATTCTGGAACCTGTGCTGTAATATTAGCACAGTGTTTTGGGATTTACAAAGGGCTTTACTTAAATAATTTTAACCCTTAATTCTCAAGTTAGGAAATTGAGGCTGAGCAAGTTAGATCAGTTTGCTAGATGTCATCTACAAACGGTGGAGTTGAACTTGAACCTAGGTTCTCGGATTCTCCCCCTCCTCTCCACCCCTTTTGTTTAGGGAGACACCTGAGAATTGGCCAAAACTTGACAAACAGACTAATTGTTAATATGTGGCAGTTTCTCACAGTCTTTCATTTATAGGTTATTCTGGTTTCAGAACTCCAGGGTTAACATCTATGCTTTGATGTCAGAGATTAAAAACAGACCAGTAATAATGGTAATAAAACTTTCTCCCCAAGAGAGTTTCAGAAATTCACATACCTCAAATTAATCATTTGTTTATTTTCAACTTTTCTTTTATTAAGTAGGCTTCAGGGTCTAGTGTGGTTTATAATCCAGACTAGTAACCCAGACAGCATTCTTAAGGAAGTCAATCCTCAAATCTGTATGTCTTTTTTTAAAATAAGAAATGAACGTATCATTTGCTTTTCATCTTGGTATCTCTCAGCGGAATAATATAGCCTGGATATAAATGTCCCTTTTTTGGTGTCATTGTTTTTGGGCTCTTTCTACTGATGTCTGGATAAGTCTAATTTTGCAGCTCTTTTTGTGCTACATAAATTCTTCCCTTATGCTGTTGGTTTAATGGTAAAGAAGTAAGTAAGTAGTAGGATGCAGGTGACCCGTTTTCACCGTGACTCTAAATGTTTGTGCTGTGTCTTGCTTGCCTGTTTAAGAGCACTGAGTGCAACTTGACACTCATCTGGAAGCTGGTATGGATTTTCTTTAAAAGGTTCTAAAATAAAATTATGTGCTAAGCTATAGGCTCTTTTATGTCTGAGCAGCCTGTCCATCTTTAGCTTTTTAAACTTACTCTCCGAAGACTGCCTCTTCAGAAAGTTAAGCAGTGGGGTTTAAACCTCAAAAAAGAGTGTGTACCAAGAAGTATCAATTGCCTGACTGTAAAGGCTGCCATTTCTGTGTGTGTGAGCAGAGAGAGCATTATGAACCCGTATTTGCTAGTGAAGTTGGGAGACTTTGTTATCAGTGTACTAGAAGGGGACAGGAGTAGCAAAGCAGAAGAATAGCTTCTGGTTTTTTATTATCAGGAGACTGGGTTTTGAATGATAGGGGAAGACTTTTGATAAAGAAGGCTATCAGGAAATATTATCTTGTGGAGAGTGAAAGGGGTTCTGGTTTGGCTAGGCTGCGGTATTGATGGGGTTTGCTCTTCTACAGTAGACGTTGTCTTTAAGGGCTCTGGCAGGTGTGTGTAATCAAGAAGAATATTCTGCAAAGAAGAGTCCCATAGGCAAGAATGTCAAGGACTAAAAGATTGTTGTAGAAGGATGGCATGGTCCCTGGATTTTAGTACAGATATTTGCCACTACTGTGAAGGAATTCATTAGTAAAAATCTTCTGGCTACAGTTGTATGTAGATGTGAACCCAGTATGTTCAGTTGTATAGCCCAGAGCCACAGTGACTCACCACCTTTCCTGCCCCACCCCAGCACACTGAGGGTTACTTACCTATCATGAACAGTGGCTTATTACCTCTGTAAGTCCAGGTGGGGGTAGGGCAGTCTCTAAGAAACACTTGGTTATATTCTTTTCATGCATACCTACTCATGCAAACAGGGTCCTTTATTACATGTGCTTTTGAAGAGATGTGAAAAAGATTTGACATACAAGGGTGCATATATCTGCACAGTTTAGAGTACAGTATATACTTGTATAATGTGCTTTTTTTCCCCCTGTCATATCAGTAAATTCTTTGGCACTGTTTTAATGGCTATTTGGTAAATCCATTACCTACATTACCATAATTTATTTAGCCAGTCCATTTGGACATTTAGGTGTGTTGAAAAGAAATACCTCTTAGGCATTAAGAGCCCTTTGGCTCAGATCTGATTTACTCATTAAATTATAGGGTCCAGCACACTGCCCCACATAGGGGCACCTGGCTGCTGGTAGCTTCAGAACCTCCCATCATCAAGAAACTGACTCTTTGCTCTTAATTCCAATTTGGGAAAACCCTGGAGAGAACTCAGATTGGCCTGATGCCAGCCAAAGGAGAGTTACGGTCGGCAGTCTCCATTTAGACCCACAAGATGGGACTGTGGGGAGACAAAGTGTCCCACAAAGAAGGAGGTTATTGTTAATGGAAGAGGGAGGGAACCGGCTAAACAAAAAGAGCTAGCTGTTTAATGTAGGATATGTTTCCAAAAGTGGTATTGCTGGTCATAACAACATACCAATGTGTCAGAGGGTAAGAACATTTTTAATGCTCCTGTGATATACACTCCACAGTCTGAGACTTTTCCACATTCTGTGGAGATTTGAATTGCTGCATATACAGGCACTTGTGTAACAGGATAGTGAATTACTGCAAAAAAGTCGGGAATTGGTTATTATTATCATGTATCCCATTATACTCCCCTCTCTTTGCCATGCTTTATTCTAAATTACTTGGGGGTGAGTAACGTCAATTATTAATGTTTATTGAGTGCTTGCTTACACTGAACTAGATGTTTGAATTTAAAAAAATCTGTGGCAATGAAACAGTATAGTTTTTTCTTTCCCCATTATCCTGCATGCAGATTGTTATACCAGGGATGGCTAAACCACAGCACTCCCCATCCTGGTCTCCTTTCCTTCCTATGGTTTAAACCAACTACTGTTTAGTTGGTTTGGATTCAGAAGTTGGAGCTGGGCTCAGCTGGGTGGTTTTTCCGCCTGGGCCTAGGCTCACTCATGCCCTGGTGGTTACATGATTCTTTATGAGGGCCACTGCTATAATAATTTCCACATTACTTGGTATCATAATCTTGCTTTTGATTAATTTTCCATTGGCCATTCACTTCAAGGTAAGTTGGGTGTGTCCTTTGCCTGAGGGAGTGAATCTTGATTTAAGTCAACTTTAGTAATATACCTGTTGCCAGTGACTGGTTAATGAATACTTGTGTGACACCTTTTGGGTACCACCATATTAGGAACCAAAGGTGGTCAGCAAAATAGAACAGGTTGATACTGTGAGGATCACAGAGTTCAAGGATAGATGGTGCCTAAGAACACAGTGACCTTTTTCAGCTGCTGAATTTACTAACCCTAAAACCACTGTGACTCAGAACTTCTTATGTGAGCATTATTTTTTATTATTGTTATTGTTTGAGGCAGTTATCTCCAAGTAGAGTATGCTAGATCATCCCGTATGGAAAGGAAGAAAATATTAGAACTTTATCCAGAAAAGAAAAAGCTTTACTAATATTTAATAGATGGATTGACACTGTTTGCCATATCTGAAAGTCTCCTGTTTCTTAGGTTACATGAGGGATGAGTTGGCATTTTACAACCTGGTGGAATTGCCAGTGGTACTCTCATTCTTGCCTTTGATGTACTTTATCTGTGTAAATGGGTTTATGGATTATATTATCTATTTTTAAGTAAATCGACTCCCACAGAATGGGCAAGTGGCTTAAAAAGATTCTTGCAAAGAAAGTTTAATGATAATGATCTGAGGCTATAGGAACAAGAAAATGTCTTATTGTGAGATTAAGAAATGACTTTTAAAGTTTACTTATTTATTTTTGAGAGAGAGGCAGATGGAGTTGGTGAAGGGGCAGAGGTAGAGAGAGGGAGGGAGGAAGAAAGAGTCCCAAGCAGGCTCTGATGCTGGGCTTGAACTCATGGTGAGATCATGACCTGAGCCAAAATCAAGAGTCCAATGCTTAACTGACTGAGCCACTCAAGCGTCCTGGAAATGACTTTTAAATCAGATTAGTAAATTGGTACAAAAATTGTATATGAATTTGTATTAATAAAAATAAACTTGCAAATGCTATTTGAATCATTCTCATCCTTTAAAAAGTTTTTAATAGATGTTTTATAATGTACATACTACATACACCTGTAATTCATAAGTCTAGTGTTTTAATTATGCATAAATTACATGCAACTTATAACATGTTGGGGGTACATGTTTAATTTTTTTTTACTTTTAGGGCTGCATGATCCAAAAAGTTTTGAGACCATGTTTTCGTGCCACTTGTAGTTATGTAATTTTTGTTACTTGTAGCTGAAGGCATAACCCATTCAAGGTCAGGTGAGAGACATGGTTGTTCCCTTTTTATTCATAGCTTTCAAGATTCTCCATGATCTGGCTCATAACTTTCCTTTCCAGACCCAGTTGTCTTCTCTGTGTCTCTGCAAATGACACTTCAGCTAGGGGCCCATTCCATAACTGTCATATCCTTTCTATAAATTTTGCCTCTGGGGAGGCTGTTCTCCCCCCCTCCCCCCACTACATTTTCATTGTCCTTCGAGAACTAGCTCAAGTAAATACTGCTTCCTTGTTAATATTTTTCTGATCTCCCCCTTCTGCATTTACATGGTTGCTTCTGTTTAGTCCCCGGCACATTACTTGAACAATTACAATGTTTTGTTTTTTTTCTTTTTGCCTTTTATTATTAAGTTGTTGGCCTGCTTACTTTGCCTATGGGTTATAGCTTCTTGATGGTTGGAGTCCTGTCTTGCCTGAGTCAGCTTTTTAAATTGCTTGTTTCCCTTTCCGGGGAGAAAAGGGAGGCAGGTGGAGAACCCAGTTACTGTAGGGAGCTTCTCTCTCCTCCACTTCTCAACAGGCTTAGGAGGTTGAGTGCTCCATATACATGTAAGGGATCTGAGGGTAAGGAATGCACATGGCCAAGACAGGAGGATCCAGGGTCCAAACCCAGGACATTTTTATTCCAGAGGTTTTTTGTCTGCCCTCTCATGTGTTGTGCACAGTTAAACATTGTTCTTCTTTCATGTGGAAACACTGACATGGGTAAAAATGGGGAGGTTGGTGGGCTGATGCTGTAGAAACCTCCCTGGACAATCCTAGGCAGGTGCAGTCAGTTCAAAGGAGAGTCTGCTCTCCTGTGGAGTAAAGGCAAGGCCTGGAGCATGGGTTGTGTGACAACCTAAATGCCTGTGGACAGTTAGCTGTCTGCAAGTAGCACCAAACAAAATCATGGGGGAACTCCCACGGTAGGATTTGGCCTCAGTGTCCCCTTTGAGAAGCTGGAGGTGATGGCCTCTCCGTGGTTCAGCTGAGTCAGATTGCATATGCCGTTATTCTCTCTGTGGTAAGGATAATTGAAGGTTGACAAGTTGTCGGCTTTCAAGTTGAGCCATGTTAGATATATGCTATCATGATGGAAAACAGACATCTCTCCAGGGTTTTGAGGGTCAAATGACAGAATGTGTATGAAAGGCTTTTGAACATTGTAAATTGCCTCCTAGATGCAAGGGATACATCAAATTTTATTGTTTCCTTATAGCAGTGACTTCTAGCTCAGATTTCTGTGTTAGCAATTTTTGTCTTCTTTTAAGTGTACTTCCAAAGACTTTTTAAGTGTGGAGGCTCTTAAATGGAATGGGACACGTTTTTTTCTTAAATGAACTGCAGATATTAGTTGAAAGCTTGCTTTTAAACTTTTGGCTGTGGAGTAGATAGAATTTGTGGTAAGGTGAATCTGTCTAGGGATCTAGTTGTTCAAGTACTCAAAAGATCATTGATAAGAATGGGGCCACGTCTGGTGCAGAAAGATGGGAATCTGGGGGACTTTGAGGTAAATTGTTAGAAGCCCTTAGGAACTACCTGAAAGACTGTCAGAGAGTTTTGATTTCAGGTTTTGTTTTGTTTGGTTTTGGTTTGGTTTGTGTTTTGTTACTGTGAAACCACTAACTTATTTTGAGGAGTCATTGGAGAGGGTTTGAGGAGCCTTTGAAATATCTCAGGGCAGGGACACCTTGGTGGCTCAGTTGTTTAAGTGGCTGACTCTTGATTTTGGCTCATGTCATGATCTCATGGTTTATGAGATCGAGCCCCATGTTGGGCTCTGTGCTGACAGCAAGAAGCCTGGTTGGGATTCTCTCTCTCTCTCTCTCTCTCTCTCTCTCTCTCTCTCTCTCCCCCTCTCTCTCTCTCTCTCTCTCTCTCTTTCTGCCCCTCCCCCACCGTGCACTCTCACTCACTCTCAAAATAAATAATAAAAACTTAAAAGAAAAAAAGAAATATCTCAGGGACATTTTGAAAGTGAAAAAAACTAGGTGTGGTTTGACAACTTATGAATTTGAAATCTCTTCCGTTGTAGATTTCAAAAGGAAATAGATTTGAATAAGTAAAATTTAACTCCACTTGAGGGAAATTTTGTAGTGGCAATTTTGTATTGTAGAAAGAGTTTGATTTAGGGGCAACTTGGTGGCTCAGTAGGTTAAGTATCAGACTTTGGCTCAGGTCATAATCTCACGGTTTGTGAATTCGAGCCCTACATTGGGCTTTCTGCTGTCAGTGTAAAGCCTGCTTTGGATCCTCTGTCTCCCCCTCTCTCTGCTCCTCCCCCACTCACATTTTCTCTCGCTCTCCCTCCCTCTCAAAAATAAATAAACACTAAAAAAATCAGAGTTCGATTTAGAAATGAAAACATGCTAACTTAAAGAGTCCACATGTACTTATTTACGGATGCAAAAGACAGAGAAAGTGAGAGGCTTTTAAGCTGCAAATAAAATTGTGAATTATTTATTATTTATTTACTCTTATTATTTTATTATTGGAGTTTGTGAGTTTTTTAATTATTCAGTGTTCTTAGAACATGCATGTGACTTAAGAGAGCCTTACCTCAGAGTGATTTAGCTAGATAAAGCAGCAATTCCCAAAGGAGTTTCCAAGGAAAATGCAATTCTTAGGAAATTAGTAGATGTTAATGCACTGAAAAAAGGTTCTATGTTCAAATAAGTGGGAAGATTGGGGTTAACCAAAGTAAAATAGGTATTTTTGTTTTTTTCCCCTAACATTTATTTACTCATTTGAGAGAGAGAGAGAGAGAGAGAGAGAACTCGAGCGGAGGAGGGGCGGAGAGAGAGGGAGAACGAGAATCCCAGGCAGGCTCCATGCTATCAGTGCAGAGGCCACAGTGGGGCTCGATCTCACCAACTCTGAGATCATGACCTGAGCCAAAATCAAGAGTCTGATGGTTAATTGACTGAGCTACCAAGGGCCTTGGTAATTTTCTTTTTAGCTGCAGGACTTTTGAGCACCATTTTTTAAAATATTTATTGTAAATCTCCTTGGAGGGAACCAGAGTTTTAAGCATTTCCCAAATGCATTGAGTTGTAGAAACTTTTTTTGCAAAGCATCTTTGCCAGAGAACAATGTTGGGTTGTTTGATATGGTCAAATAGCTTTAAACCAAATCCCAGACATCATTTAATTTCACCTGACAAACTTTGGTATGCATTTCTAACTAAGGACTTAAAAAAAAAACAAAACCCACCACCTTGTTATCACTTTTCATAAAATTAACAGTGATTTCTTAGTGTCAGTTTTTTTTAAGTTTATTTATTTTGAGAGAAAGCAAGAGTGAGCGGGGGAGGAGCACAGAGAGAGGAAGAGAGAATCCAGAGCAGACTCCACACCGTCAGCACAGAGCTCAGTGTGGGGCTGGAACCCACGAATCGTGAGATCATGACCTGAGCTGAAATCAAGAGCCAGATAAAGTTTACATATAGCACTGTGTGTTTTTGTTGATTTGGCCTGTTGGTCTTTTTTTTTTTTTTTTTTTTTTAAGTTTATTTTTATTTTGAGAGAGAGAGAGAGTGAGAGCAAGCGTTATCATAGGAGCAGGGAATCCTTGGGCAGAGAATCCCAAGCAGGCTCCGTGCTGTCAGTGTGCAGCCCAATGTAGAGCTGGATCTCATGAACATAAGATCATGACCTGAGCTGAAACCAAGATTTGGGCGCTAACCAGCTGAGCCACCTAGGTGCCCCCACCTTTAGTCTTTTTAAATGTAGAAAAATGCTATTTCGCTACCCCCTCCCTCTCCCTCCTGACTTTTAGAAGATAACTTGTAGGACGTCCTATATCTGAATTTGTTTCCTTGTGGTGTTGTGTACCTTGTCCTTTGCCCTCTGTATTTCTTATAAATTCGAGGTTAGATTTCAAGGCATGGTTTAAATTTAGGTTAAATATTTTGGGCAAGAACAGGTCCTAAACTATGCTTTTCTCCTGCCTATGATTTGAGAACAGGCATTTTAATTTAGCAATTCATAAGTAGGTCATATACACACACACACACACACACACACACACACACACACACACACATATATAATGGCTTAGAGTTTGTTTGGAAATTAATTTTATTAGTATAACAAGTGGATGCAAATTTAATTTATTCCAGTTGTGGTTGGAAACGTGGTGGTATTCTGAATAGTTGGTCTGGTTAAATGGATGTAAGTTTTCAGTGTATCTTAAGATTATAAACCATGAGCCTATTGGCTAAAATGGCTTGAGTGTTAAACATTTTGATGGTTGGATTTTATTCAGAATGACAAGGTATCTGAATTGTAAAACACTATTCTATAAAAATTTATTCTAAGCACATTAATTAAGAATATGCATTACTTCTACTTCTGTTGGATAAATCGTAACAATATCTTTCTGATAAATGCTTATGCTAATTTCAGGTACAGCCATAAATCTAAGGACACTCTCAGGGTAATAATTTTATACATACATTGTCTTGGAAACTCGGACATGTAAATAAAAGTTCCTACTGTAGCTGACTTTGCTAACTTAATTTGATATTTAAGTTTTTTCCCTTGATATCCTTCCAAGTGCTTGTATGTCTGGGAAAAATTAAAATCAGAAATTTTGTGTGTCTTAATGAAGAATAGTTTGGCATATATAAAGTAACTTTGTGTGAAGAATGATAGCTATCATAGGTAGTTCCCAGCACATTCTTGTGTTTAATCCCTTAGAGGGTAGGAATACTGTTGTATATATTGAAATATGCTTGTTGTCAATGAGGTGCCTTGGACAGTACTTTGCAACTATAGTAGTATACTAAAAATAGACACATAGCACTCTCTTTTTTCTCCACCTCTTAAAAATACAAATAAATAGGGTATAGTGAAAAAAGCATGATCTTTGAAGTCAGATGAACTGTGGTTTTGTGTGTGATTCTGGACAGTTTACTTGACCTCTGTCTCTTTGCCTGTAAAATGGGGTAGTAATCCTGTTTCATAGGCTTCCTCCCAAGATGCAGGTGAGAACCTATATAACACGCTTAGCACTGTGCTTGGCTTATAGGTGCCGAAAACACGTCCTCTTCTTCCTTCTTTTCCTCTTAACCATATTTTTAAGCTCAGCATTCTGGATCAGTAATTGAATGGAAGTTTTTGCTTATTCTGAGTATTTTTAAAATTGCTAATTTTAAGGGACTTGGTATAGAAGTCCAGATAACACACCAATTTCAAGATAATCTTTATAAGTTGGTTCGTTGTTTGTATTAAAACAATTAGATGTTTATATGAAATGTTTTCAGCAAACAAGTGGGATATTTTTAGGTGGTAATCTAGGAGAAGGAACCAGAGAAAAAATGATATTTTGTTATTGGCATGAAGCTGTTGCTAACAAACTGGTTTTAATGAAAATCAGTATTTTAAAAATCCATTTATTTACTAAGGTGTGTGAGAACATGAGAAGCTCTGCGAACTTGTGTAGACTGTTGTTTGAGTGTCGGGTAGAATAATACGCTTTCTTTTACCCAGATGAAGTAAGCCTGTAGCACCACACTCAAGTCATCTGTGTGTGTTTATGAACAGGGCTGTTGCCAAACCAGGAGAACAGCCTTCCTGCGGAGGAGAGGGGTCAGTGCTTCCCTGACTCCCTGAAGGGCCTCAGGAGCCTCATAGTGGGGAGGAGGAGAGATTCTCCTTCCTGGCTTGTGCCTTGTTAAAGACTCACGTAAAGAGACAGTTAATATATCTTAACTTTCAAATGGAAAGTAGTCAAGGAACACATTTTGGAGGCAGCATAAATAGACATTTATGGGGCTTGACTCCTTGGCATTTTGGGTGAACCAAGAAGTGTTCTTTTCCAGTCAGCTGTTTCTGAGTCTTGGGACATGTGACTTTGTTAATGGCTTGTGCAAGAGCAGGTCCCAGGAAGACCAGTACTCACACTGTTCTCTGCCCAGGTGACACCTGTTCTCTGAGAATGAACCGGATTCCCCAAGGGCACACAGGTCCAGCGCACTTGAACTTCTTACACTTTTTTTTCCTACCATTAAGTAAGTTTTGTTTATCCCTTCGTTTCTGAAATGTTTTGCTTAAGTAAGAGGGACTCCTTAAGCTGTCCAGTTCCACATACTGAAAGTCAAGCCAGGAAGAATCAGAGAATGTGATTTCCCTCTCCCATCATGGCAAAAGGGAGGAGATATCATTTCTAGAGGGATAGTGATTGAGCTCTAAGCAGATGGAATTTATAAAGACATTCATCTACACAGCACTTTTTTGCTTCCTTCATTAAGAGCAATCTTAGCTCAAGGAATATAATATCCTTATGAGTTTTAGAAGTAAAAAGTTACCATGAAGGTGTTAACTGACAAATCAGAAACTGTTTTCATTTGGTGGAAGGCTTGCAATAATTTTTCCAACAAATACTTTTTGAGGGCTGCCGTTGTGCCCTTCTGAGGTTGAAGCCCAGCTCTGTGCCTCAGTCTGAGGAGGCCAGTGCATACATAGTACAAATATTAGAAGGCAGGTGTGGAGCAGGAGAGTAGAGAAGGAAGGGGAGGGGGAGAAGGAGGAGGAAGCAGATGAGGAGCTGGTGGCTGAGGAAGACTTCAGGGAGGGGGTGAAGGATGCGTTGCACTTTGCCAACTGGGGAAGGGGGTGAGGGGCTCTCCGTGACGGGAGCATGACCGGCAGAGGCAGGGAGGCGTGAAAATACAAGTCATGTTTGGAGTATTGTTACTAGAACAGATGGTGCTTGGCATTTGGGTACAGTGGCAGGGAGGAGAGAGAGCCAGATTGCAAAAGGCCTTGCATGCTAGGCTAAGAAGTGTGGACTTGATCCTGTAAAGCAAGTGATAGCTGTCAAAGGTTTGAAAGCAGGGAGATGATGTAATCAGAGCTGTGTGTTGGAGAAAAGCTCTGGCGGCGGTGGTATGGAGGAGAGACTGGATCGGGGACAGATGGGCGGCAGGGCTCTCTGTTAGGAGGCTTTTGAAGTAGGTCAGGTGAGAGATGATGTTTGGGGCCTGCGTTAGTGGGGGAAGAGAACTAATGTCAGTTCAGCACCTTTTATTGTGCATTTAGGATGCATTAGCTCATTTCATTGTCGCAGAACTCTGTTCACAGAGTCCTGTTGTCCTCACCCTCATTTTGCAGAGAAGGAAAGGGGCTCAGAGTAACCTGGCTCAGCCAAGGTTTGAACTCAGCTGGACAGTCCAGTGCCATTGTGCTTTTATGACAGAGGGAATGAGAACACAAAGAAGGGTGCTCATGGGAGCTGCTTTGTGCAGCAGAGTGGAAGCTCCTTCCAGAATAGAAAGGGCTGCTTGGCGGCTGACTAAAGGTAGAGGGCAAGGCTGTTTCTAGGCCCGGCATCGAGGTGTGCACGATCGGTGATACCCCTCAGAGGCCTCTCTGAGGAGGGGATGGACAGGGTTTGGGGCCCCTCTGGGATACCCATTTGGAAATTCCCAGTAGCCAGTGGGAGATTTGGTTCCTGAAGCCCTTCCCAGCCTCCCTGTAGGAACTCCTTGAAGTCCTCCGGGTAGGCTTGGACTAGAACTTGTGTAGGGGGGATGGGTAATGAGCCCTTCCTCCCATAGACCCTAGTCCTAAAGTGTGTTGTATTGCCCTTCTTCTGAAGGGCCCTTTCCAGGCCCTGCCTGTTGGTGTTTCAGTTGGTCTGGAGTGAGTTGGCAGTCTGCATTTATAGTAAGATCCTGGGATCCTGGATTGAGCCAGACAGGTAACAAGAGCATCATACTGTTGAGAATGTTTGGCTGTGTGTGGTCTAGGCTGTCTTTTAACTTCATTTCTTTCAGGGGGGCTTTCGATAGCACCTTAATATGATGTTTCTCTCTAGTAAGAACCGACACCTTGGAAAATTGCTTGTTTTTAGGAACTTAACATTCATATTTAATTTTGCCAAGGTCATTTTTTAGTTATTTAGTATTTTGGATTAATGCTCAAAAGTAGCAAGCCCCCAATATTAGGTTTGGCTTGCCTTTTAAGTGGACTTTTGGCAAGAGATTTCTAGGGAAATTAGATAATGAGTATTTTCCTTGCTTATGAAAACGAGGTTGGAAGAGGGAACCTGGCCATGTAGAGAGTGAGGAATAATGCCTTGGGGCTCTTGGTTTGCCTGGGAATGGCCTAGGTGGTCACAGATCAGAAAGTCACTGAATGGGGACCTAATGTATAGCATGGTGACTGTAAAATTACATATTTGAAAATTGTTAAGAGGGTGGATCTTAAATGTTATCAAACATGGTCAACCAACTGGTCATTAGACCATTTCTTTGTTATTGGTCATGACCCTGGCCTAATCTCCTCCCTCTTTCCTCTCTGTCACTGTGTCTTTTTTCTTTCTGTTGAGATATAGTTGATATACAATATTATATTCGTTTTGGGTATACAACATAATGATTCAATATTTGTATACGTTGTGGAATCGTTACCACAATAAGTCTAGTTAGTTAACATCCATCACCATATATAGCTACAAGTTTTTCCTTGTGATGAGAACTTCTAAGATCTATTCTCTTAGTAACTTTCAGGTATACAGTACAGTATTGTGAACGATAGTCACCATGCTGTACATTACATCGCCAGGACTTATTTATTTTATACCTGGAAGTTTGTACCTTTTGACCCCCTTTAATTCACATTGCCCATCCCCTGAGTCATGTGTGTTGGGGTGAGTGAAGGCTTTGAAGCCAAACAGACTGGGTTTGGGTCCCACCTCAGTGTGACCTGACTGTGAATTATCTCAGTGTGACCCTGGCATGCTACCCAGCTTCCATGACCTTGTTTTCTGTGACTTTGGAATGTGAGTACTTCTGAAGGTTGTTTGGGAAATGAGAGATATAAGGTCAAAACACCTAGGTCTAAACCCAGCCTTACTCCCTTAATCTTGGGAGGGAGAGTCAGACCTGGGAATGTGCTTTATTCGTCACACGTTAAGCGCCTATTTCTTCCACTCCGCAGTGTATTGAGGGCTGATTGCAGTGCATTTCTTTACAACATTACCTACCGTATTCTACCTTTCCTAAAGAGGTAGGAGGCATTTTTGTTTGGTTGTGGCTTATAATAGGAGAGAAAGGGTTTTTTGGTTTTTGTTTTCAGCCCGTGTGCCTTTTGTATTGGTGTATGGTCACCCTTGGATAATTCTTGTTGCTTTGTCTCACCTAATGAGTAAGGTTTGGGTTCATTAACTGCTTGCTGCTGAAGGTTCATTTTTATCATGTGTGAGAGGGAGGAACAGCTTCCTCTTGTGTCCCCACCTTTGCTAAATGCCATTATACTTCCTGTGTTAGTTACAGGGCTTCCCCACCGCTTTTCCTTATCCCTGTCCTGGTGCGGAGGACAGGAGGGGGTCGGCTTGTTCCCTGGTTGGTTTGTTCATTCATGGAATAGGTGTCAGGCTCTGTGCTAAGTGGTTATTCTTAGATGGTCTGATTTCATACTCTCAAAGGCCGTAAGAAAGGAGCAGGCATTCTTACTTTGCTCACCTTGCAGATGAGGGTCCGTATCTGACGGTAGGTTGCCTAGCAGGTTTATAGGGCCCTGGTAACTGCTCCTGTAGTGCTGCCCTCTGTCTTGCCCCTCGCCCACTCCTGGGCCTTTCCAGGGGTGGCTCTGTCTGTGCAGGATTGGTGAGCTTTTCAATCCTTTACAGGTGCAGGCCCAAAGATCAGTTTTAGCAAGTGGTATGAGGACTGTGGATGCTGGAGTTGGGGGTGGGAAGAAAAACATGTACTGTGACAGACAGTGCTCACTGGGAGAGCGAGCTGGTGGGATTAAGCAGGGATATCGCGGCTGCTTAAGTCGGCTTGTCTTCTTTATTTTGAATGGCTCCCGAAAGAGACTGCCAGGGTGTGCTACGTGCACATTTGTGGATGCTATAGACAAGATTTGCTTGTTCATAACTTCCTTTTTGTTTTCTGCCGTTTAGTGCCATTTGGCTGGCTTCTTTGGGGGGACTGTAGTGCCCTTGGATTACCCACAACAGTTATGAAGATGTCCTGCCCTTCAGGACTGCATATTCCACCTCCTCACTGAACTTTCAGCATCAGATCTTGTGGCCGACAGCATAATGGAAAGATCAATGACTCTGGAATAAAATAGACTTGGCTTCACATTTCAGCCCTCTCTTATTGCCTTTGGACAAGTTTAACTTCAGGGCCTTGGTTTCTTCATCTGTAAACTGGGTATCATTGTGTTCAGGGAGAAATAATGTTTGTGCAGTACATTTAAAGTAGGGCTTGGCACCTAACAGGGTTTAAGGAGCTTCCTTATTCATTCTAGCTTGAATCAACAGTATTAACTATATTTAATGTGCCAGATATTATGTTAAACTCTGGCAGGCACAAGGATTAATAAAATGGTTTCTTTCCTGGAGAAATTTAAAAGCTAGTGGCCAGGGCTGACACATACAGATTCATCACGAGGAGGTTAAGTGCAAGCCCTGGGCTGTGGTGGAGGCCAGAAAAGGTGCCCAGAGGGGTGGGAGAGCCTTTTTTTCTGGAAGGTTATACCTAAGCCTCTCTTGAAGGGATTAAATAAGAATTAACCTAGCAAAAGAAGGTGCAATGGGTGGCAGCTAAAGCAACAGCATGAGCAATGCATGGAGCATTTGGGAGAACTGTATGCAGCCTGGGTTTGGCTGGAAGCAGGAAATACTGGGGAAGGAGCCCAGAGAACCTGTGTCTGGGAAGGTGCTGGTGGGCCTGATGGGCCTTGCTGAAAAACTTAGAAGATGTGAAATTTGCTAGGATGAAAAATCAAAATATAAGGAGAAAGAATTACGTTAATAGTGTTTAATAACATTGTCAGGCATTTTTCTTTTCTTTCTTTTCTTTTTTTTTTTAAGTAGGCTTCTTACTGAGTGCAGACCAGCACGGGGCTTGAACTCAAACTCAGTAACCCTGAGATCAAGACCTGAACTGAGATCAAGAGTTGGATGCTTAACTGACTGAGCCACCCAGGCGCCCCAGTCAGGCATTTTTATAGCGCATAGTCTGAATTAAATAGATGATGGTGTATCCACATAAGAGAGTGATCTGCAGATGTTAAAAGAATGAGGTCAGTTTATATGTGCTCTTAAGGAAAAACTTCCAAGAATATTGTTAAATGCAAAAGGTATGTATGCATTGAGTATCTTTGGAAGTACATATCAGTATATAGAAGTGGTGATTGCCTTTGGGAGGGATGCGGGGGTCTGGAATAGAGGACAGTCTTACATTTTACTACAGACCCTTTTGTACCATTGGGCCATTTTCCCACATGCATGCATTTCTTTAAAAAAGAAAAATACTGTAAAGAAATGACTAATGTACATTATCAGGTGAGCCGGAAACCAAGCGGCAGTGTAAAAATAACTTGGGCTACCGCACTGTAATGCTATTATGCAGAATGCTAGATTATTTCATGCTCTGACAATAATACCATTCATGGGGCGTTTTAGAGTTTCCCACTTTTACATACATTATTTCAGTCAGAATTAATCACTTTCATCTGTTCTCACAGCAATTAAAATGTTTTAAGGATTATAAATGTTAAATAATGCTAAAGTTTGGAAGAGGAAAGAAAAGAATAAATACTGTTTGCTTGATGCAGCGTCCAGGATTTGATTCCCTTCTATTCTTTGTATATGCCTTTGTAAAAAATACGACTAAATAAAATGTGCATTTACTTAGAGGATTTTCTGTTTGTACGATTTCATGTATTTTCCTGGGTGTTGTGTTTTTCTTATCTTTTTGAATAGCTGCTCTTTTTTGTGGAACGCTGTGGTTCCTTTCCCTGTGACCCCGGTGACTCACTCCTGCTTGAGTGCTCTCTAGCGTAGGTGTGTTGGTTTTCTGAGTTGATGTTCGTCTCTTCCTAGACCCTCAGAGGTAGGATGGTCCCTTTGCCCAGGGAGAGGTCTCAGCAGTAGTTATGAAAGGATGAATGTTCCTTTTGGGCTTTACAACAGCGGTGAAGGTAGAGATGGTAGATATGTGCAGCTTTCAGCCAAAGAAAGAGATTCAGGTTAAGCAGTCTTCCCAGACTCACGCAGCAGCAACCTGTAAAGTGGCTGAATTCAGTCTTGAATTCGGTTCTCCTGATCTCAGCTGCCTTTCCACTTTTCTTGAAGTCAGAGTTTTCAGTAGGTTTTGCTGGGGAAAGAGATGGCTGGGTTCCATTTAGAATGAGTGAGGAGGATTTTGATCTTTTTGAGATATTTAATTGCTCTGGTGTGTGTTTTGGCAATGGGTGAACTGGGTTCAAGCCCCAGCAGCCTGTTTGACAAGTGGTATGACCTTGGGCAAGTTGCTTAACATCTGTGGGCATTAGTTTCCCATTAGGGAGGCAGGTATAAAGAGTGTGGGCACCTACCTCCATAGGGCTATCAGAATACACGTAAAGCTTTTAAGATGGTGCCCAGCACATGGTAAGGGCTTATTCAATGCGAATATAACTTTTTTTCCCTTATGGTTTGAGGTGTTGGTAAGAGTGATGGGGAAATGAATACTCTCATACAGTGTTGGGAGAATAAATGGGGACAACTCTTCTGGAGGGCAGCCTTTCAATGTGCTAATTTAAAACATGCCAGCTCTTTGACCCAGAAAATCTAGTTCTAGAAATTAGAATGAAGAAAATAATTGTATAAATACAGTTTCATTACATGGATATTCATTACAATATTGGTTAATAGCAAAAAAGTGGGGAAACCAAATATTTACCTGAAAAGGTGCTTGGTGAAAAACTTGGTTACCCATACAATGAATAATAAGCAGCTTTGTACAGGGTGAGAGAGAACTGAGTGGGGTGATGTGGAAAGGGGTCTTCTATTTACTGTGACGTTGAAAAACAGGTTACAGCATAGTATGCATGCTGTAATTGCATTTATGTTTTTTTTCTTCAAAGTATGCATTATGTAACTGTTTGACACACTTAAGGCTCTATGTGGAGGTTGTAGGCTCCTTTAATAGGTTTGTGTACGTAGAAAAGTCTTAAAGAACTTTGGGTGGTAAGATTGAACAGTTTTCCCTATTTAAAAAATACTTTTATACTATTTTTCCTCATTTATGTATTACTTTAATAAACCATATTTAAAAAATTAAAGCATTTTCCTCTGCTCTTAAAAAAAATAAAAAACACAGGCATTGCCCTTTTCTCCATCTCCAAATTTGAACCCTTAAACTTTTTTCTTAAACTTTTAGAAAGTTAGTTACTAAAGTTCTCCTTTGGTTTGTCTAAAGAGAAGACACTGTTTTTTGTCCTGAATTGCACTTTACTCCATAACAAATAGGATTTGCTGTCTCCTGTGTGAATTAATGTGCTATGGTTTGGCAGTGATATTCCAAACGTCTATAGTGTGTGTTTGACACTATCACTCTTGATCATTTAAAGAGTGCTTAAGAAATTAAATCATTTTACTATGAAAAATTTTTCAGGTGATTTGGACAAAGGAACTCTAGTGTACTTGACATACCTCGTTTAAACTTTCTAGGGAGGTTTCTGTCTCAGGACATTGGAGATTAAACTATCAGTGGGTCCTAGCCTTTTTTATTTCAGGTTTATATTTTTTTATTTAAAAAAAAATTTTTTTTTTAATGTTTATTTTTGAGAGAGACAGAGACAGAATGTGAATGGGTTAGGGGCAGAGAGAGAGGGAGACACAGAAGCAGAAGCAGGCTCCAGGCTCTGAGCTGTCAGCGCAGAGCCCGACGCGGGGCTCGAACTCATGGACCATGAGATCATAACCTGAGCTGAAGTCAGACGCTCAACCGACTGAGCCACCCAGGCACCCCTACTTTTTTTATTTTTTATTTACTGGTGGTGGTGGGGAGGGCAGAGAGAAAGAGAATCCCAAGCAGGCTCCATGCCCAGCGCAGAGCCAGCCATGGGACTTCACCCCATTGCCATGAGATCATGACCTGAACCGAAATCAAGAGTCAAATACTTAACCGACTGAGCCACTCAGGAGTCCCTATTTTGTGGTTTATGGATCACAGAATAGATTGGTTGTTTTGCAGTTAACTGTAGGAGCAGGATCTCTTTTTGTGGGGAGGGGAGAGTGAGTGGAAGGGGAGAAGAAAGGGTAAAGAGAGGAATTGGGTAATATATTTTAGAACACAAACTACCTTAGTTCTTTTTTTTTTTTTTTTTTTTTTTTTTTTTAACGTTTATTTTTGAGACAGAGAGCATGAACAGGGGAGGGACAGAGAGAAGAGGGAGACACAGAATCGGAAGCAGGCTCCAGGCTCTGAGCCATCAGCCCAGAGCCCGACGCAGGGCTCGAACTCACGGACTGTGAGATCATGACCTGAGCTGAAGTCGGACGCTTAACCGACTGAGCCACCCAGGCGCCCCAAAACTACCTTAGTTCTTACTGAGAAGGAAGAAAACATCAGTGCTGATGTTCATGGCTCAATTTGAGACCTTCATATTGAAAAATGTTGACTTTTTAATATTTTAGGTTTGCAATCATTTAAAAAACTTGTAATCAAGTTAACTTATTTGTGGACTTTGTAAAATATTATTTTGCTAAATCATAACTGGTTAGCTTTATTGGGGTTTGAGAATATGCTTTAGATTTTAAAATTGAATGTTTTGCATTGTATATGAATTATATTGTAAAAGAACTATTATTTTGAGGGAAAAATGGATTGGAAAACTTTTTTTTTTCTTTTCTTTTTTTTAAAGAGTGCTACTAAAGGTGTGTTTAAGTCTGCTTTTGAGTTTGTTGAAACACCTGACACCAGTCTAAGTGGAAAGATGACAGGCTTGGAGCTGGACAGAGCTGAGTGTGAATTTATTCTGCCATTTCCACACCGAGTGGCAATTTCCAAGACTAATCCTTGCCTCACTGGTTGTGAAGACTGAGGGACAATGTGTGAAACATCTGCTGCCTTGTCCAGTTAGACGTCCGGCACATACTAGTTCCTCCTGAGCTCTTAAAGTTGAGATGAAGATTCTCTCCCTGTGTTTACGCCGTGTGTGATCCGGCCCTAGAGGTGGCTAGGTGGTGGGCACAGTGTGGTGCACTGAAGAATTATGACAAGCTGAAATTCGGTCATTATTGCCATTGAGCTTTCCAGTGTAATGGCTGGTTACCAGTGTTTATTTGTCTTACTCCCTTTTAAAAAGCAAAAATTGTAGGGATGGAGTGTAAATTCCAATGTAAAAATGTTAATCTTTGAAAACCCAGAGCTGGGTTCCTGTTATCAGCCACTTGAGTGTTATCAAATCTGCTACAGGCTAACCAGATCCTATTGGGTAATCCTCCCCACCCACCCCCAAGCACTTGGCCAGATGGCGGGTAGCCAGAGGGTCAGACACTTGAAACTGAAGCTCCCCAAATGGCTGCCATTGCTTAGGATCTTCCTTGGGTTTTTATAGAATGAGATAATGAGAAAACTTCCAGATAGGTGCACTTATTAATACCTGTCTCCATTCACACTCTACCTCCCTTCTTCCTCTCACTTAAATCTTTCCTGCCCTTGAAAGCTTCATCCAGCACCCACATTTCTCAGGATGCTTCCCAGACTTCTCCATCTCCACTCTTGTACTTCTGCCTGTAAGTGAACATATTAGTGCAAACACCACTGTCCCTGCCTTTTATTTGTTAGTCTGAGATTATGACTGACCTGGGGACACCCACAGCCATGCCTTTTACTTGCTTTTCTTTATTTACATCTCCTACCTGGATGCAATGTGGACCTTCAGGACACAGCTGCTGATTTTGTTTCTTCCTCTTTGGACCAACACCTGTGTCTTGGAAAAATCCTCCTTAAAGTTTTTCACACAGCAAAGTCTTCTCTTCTTTACTTTTAATTAAAAAAAAAAAAAAAAAAAAAAGACAAGGAACTTAAAAAATAATTTTTTGGTGTGTGCTCTTTCCTTCAGTGTTTTCTTTTCATAGGCATACATGCACATGATATATATGTTAAATTACATGCTGTACTTTTTGTATAGTTTGCTGTTTTTATGTACACATATGGTGCATATTATCTCATATTAATATGTATTTTACCAATGATCTGTAATGGTTGTGTGTTGGTCGTATTCCAGCCTATAGGCGTAACATAATTTTTTAAACTACTTATTACTTATTTTAGAGAGAGAGAGTGTGCACGAATGGGGGAGGGGCAGAAGCAGAGAGAGAGAGAGAGAGAGAGAGAGAGAGAGAGAGAGAGACTCTTAAGTAGGCTCCGTGCTCAGCTCAGAGCCTCACACAGGGCTGGATCCCACAATCCTGGGATTATGAATTGAGCCAAAATCAAGAGTTGGTTGCTCAACCGACTGAGCCACACTGACGCCCCAGTTGTTATTGAATTTTAAATAACACTGTAGTGAACATTCCCCTCTGTTAACATCAATATAGTAGTTTAAGAAGATACATTTGTAGAATCTGCTTATTGTATTAGTATCTGAGTAATCTCCATGGCCTGGGACTGTTCTAGTTGTTGTGGGGTCCACTCAGAAATAAGTATTAAAGAATGAAGGATCAAATAAAACATATATACTAATAGAAAGGGATGTCACATATTTAAATAGACTGTTTATATAAAATAGACACTAAAGAACTTATGGAAACAACCTAAGTGTCCATCAGTGAATGAATGGATAAAGAAAAAAATATATACACACACACACAATGGAATAATATTCAGCCCTAAAAAAGGAAGGAAATTGTAGTCTATGTGGCAACATGTAGGAAACTGGAGGGCATTATGCTAAGTGAAATGAGCCAGACAGAAGACAATCACTGCATGATACCATTTATATGTGAAATCATTTCAAAAAAAAATTAATTCATAGAAAGAAAGTAGAAAAATAGTGAACGGGGGATGGGAGGGATAGAGTTTGGTAAAATAGTACAAACTTTCAGTTATAAGATGAATAAAGTCTGAGGATCTGATATATAACATGGATCTTCAGGACACAAGTTGGTAATTGAAGTTGAAGTTGGACAACTATAGTTGGTAATACTGCATAAACTAATGAAATAAATTTGCTAAGAAAGTAGAACATAAAATTCTCACCAAAAAAAAAAAAAAGAGGTAATTATGTGGGATGACAGATATATATATGTTTTTAATGTTTTTATTTACTTATTTTGAAGGAGAGAGAGAGAGAGACAGAGCGTCAGAGGAGGAGGGGCAGAGAGCAAGGGAGACACAGAATCCCAAGCAGGCTCCAGGCTCTAAGCTGTCAGCCCAGAGCCCTATGCGGGGCTCGAACCCACAAACTGTGAGATCATGACCTGAGCCAAAGCCGGACACTCATCTGACTGAGCCACCCAGGGGCCTTTTATTTTTTTATTTTTTAATTTTTTTAATGTTTTTATTTATTTTTGAAGGAGAGAGAGAGAGAGAGAGAGCATGAGCGGAGGGAGGAGCAGAGAGAGAGAGGGAGACACAGAATTCGAAGCAGGCTCCAGGCTCTATGCTGCCAGCAGAGAGTCCCATGCAGGGCTCGAACTCACGAACTGTTAGATCGTGACCTGAGCTGAAGCCAGACGCTCAACTGACTGAGCCACCCAAGCGCTCCTGGGATGACAAATATATGAATTAACTTGGGAGAAATCCTTTCATAATTTATGTATATCAGAACATCACATTGTGTACAATGTATGTCTTACAGTTTTGTCAGGTATCAGTACAGCTAGAAAAGAAAAATAATTTTATTTAGGAATTGTATGCACATTAAAAAACAAAAAGAGGACTGTGCATGTGTGTGCGGGTATGTGTCTCAGTGTGAATGCAGACTTTGACAAAAGAATCTACCTGTATTATAGTTGTATGATATAACCTCACTGAAAGGAATGAGGGACAAAAAGCATAGACCTGACAGCTTTGGAAGATGGTGTTTTGAGTAGACACTATTGTAGTTGGTAAGATTGTTTCTCATGGAGTACAGGTTAGCAATTATGAACTGCTTTACATGTGTTCAGGGGTCTAACAAATAAATGATGGTGGATGCTGGGACCCAGATTTTCTTGCTGTTGGAGAGGGAAGTTACAGATAAGCAGGGGCACAAGGCTACAGTGAACCGTGTGGTACTGGATTGGAGTTGGAGATGTCAGTATGAACTTATGTTTAGATTAATATGGACACAGAAATTATAGATGTGTATACACATGCGGACCTTTATACATGCATGTATTTCCTAGATCTGATCCACTGCAAGGGCTTGAAAGCAATGACATTCCAGTAGTAGCAACATTCCCAAATTTTTGTTTCTAAATACCATTCTTTAATAAAAGTAACCAGGGCTCCTTGAAACATGGATAATTATAGGTTTAGAGCATCTTGTATTATCAGAAAATTATGAAGTGCTCAGAAAAGTCAAAAGGGCTTAGGAGCCTTACTCAAAGAGCCCCTAATAGCCAACGCTGGAATACTTTGAGCAACAAAATAGTGTAGTACTGCATTCTAACCCAGAGTATAAAATAAATAAATAAACATGAGTTTGTACAGGGAGAAGAGACATCCTCCTCATAGAAGAATTCCAAATAGTTTATGTAGACACTTATCCCTTTAGGAGCTGCGGCTTAATTTTCCTCATTCCCTTGAATGTGCGCTGACTTTAGTGACTCACTTCTAAAGGACACAGTGTGGAAAGGGTGAAAGGTATTTTATAGTGAAGAAAACTGACAAACACTACCTTAACCGAGTGATCAAGGTTGACATCACCAGTGTTAGCATGCGCCCTTATTATAGTATGATGAGAAGGGCACTTTACCTTTGTGGTTTCCCCTCCGAACCCCGGTCTCATTGGGAGAAAAACATCAGGAAATCTCAACTAGGGTCTTAATACACAGTACTTGATCAGTATTCCTCAAAACTGTTAAAGTCATGAAAAACAAGGAAAGACTGAGAAACTGTGATGGAACAGACAAGACTAAGTAGATAGCATGAGTAATTACAAAGCGGAGTGGAAAAAGGACATTAGTGGAAAAATTAGAAAAACCCAAATGAGGTCTGGAATTTGGTTAATTTTTTTCAAAAGATATTAAAATTTTTTTCTCAACATTTAATTATAAAAACATTCAAATAAATGTAAAGAAAAGTTGAAAGACGTGTACAGTGAACAGCCACATACCCACAACTAGATTCTACAATTAAGATTTTGTGGTCTTTGCTTTATTACATACCTAACCCACCAATTTAAAGTATTTCACAGTAAGTTGCAAACATCAGTACACGTGACCTCCTCCCGCCCTACTCTGCCACAGAAAAAAACCCCCAAACTTGGTGAGAATGTAATTTCTGCCAAGGTTGTTGTCCGGTACCTACCAGCACTCACAGTTGACATTATGTCTGTGGTTGTGCCCAGAGGGGGATGAAAGGTTAGAGAAGTTGTAGGTTATGTAGGCGCTTTCCAGAGGTGATCACAGTAGCGTATGATTAGGAAGCCATGCTGGACTGAAATGGATCTGTGCTTGTGGGCACGGAGGCGTTGTGGGGCCTGTGAGTATCCAGGAAATAGCAGCTGTTTTCCTGCTACATGTTTCCAGTACCTCACATGATCTTAACCAAGATCACAGCTCACAGGATAGCTAGAGGGCGGCTCACAGGATAGCTAGAGGAGAAGGTGGGTCTGGAGTGGGACCGTGTTGAATGCTCAGGTGGGAATGTATAGCGCCTGAGCATTTATTTGGGGAGAGCCCAAGGCCTCCCTGCCCATGCCATTCTTCCCTTCTCTCTGGTCCCCTGGGAAAATAAATAGAGCGGGAAGAGAGAGGCTTAGCTCTGAACGGGGGTAGGAGGACTGATCAGCTCATCAATCAGGAGAGTGTGTAATTATGTGGAAAGGACAGAAATCACTCCCTGAAGGCCACAGACTTGGGGATTTGCCCAGAAGAGGACCTTACAGCTGCTAACAGTAGCCCTATTCAGCTTGGGTGCATAATGATTTTTAAACTAATCAGGAACCAAAGCCGGAGGCAGGGGGGACAAACACAAATATCTTGTTGACAGAGCAAACATCTAGATTTTGTTGGATAGGAAGTTGCTGAGGAAGGTCAGGGTGATGTAATGGTGTGTGCCAAGCTTTCATCCTTAAACAGATGGGCCCCCGAGGTACCATCTGCAGCTCCCTGGGACCCTTCGAAATTGCTTCCTATAAATTAAATCATTGTAAGTCACTATTGAGAAATTAGTATGGAAGACATACCTGTAGTAAAACTAGACAAAGGAAGGAAATTTCCACTGGAGTTACCCACTCCCTCTTCCTCCCTTGCCTTATAAATAGACCTGAGACTTATTATTTGGTCAACTTTCTTGTTTAGTACTTGAATATCATTGCCTCCCCCAATAGCCATCCAAAGTAAACTTCCCTTTCTCCTCTTAAGTGCGGACAACTGCACTTATCCCCACCTAAGCCAGTGTCAGCTGGATATTTTTCATAAACTGCCTTGCTATTTTGGGTTTTCTGTTTTGGTTGAGGAGGAAGTAGTGTTTTTGTTTCTGGTTTTTTCTTTCATCAAAGGAATATTTGTTCTGGGAAAGCAGGGGGAGGGGATGTTTCTCAGTCTAGACCAGAGGAAGAAAATGTACGGCACCATATGTAAGTGGCTGATTATGAGTCTTAATTGGTGATGTTTTCAAGAAAACATTTTAATAAAACATTTAATGAAACACTTGAGAGCAGAAGGCAGAGTCTCCTGTACCCATCCTTTGATTTATTTGGAGTTGTCAGCTATGTGCCAGACACTGAGGATTCACAGTGGACCATGAAACCTCTGCTCTCAGGGAGAGACACAAACAGAGGAAATGGCAAAGTGAAGTTTGCAGAGGTATGAGTGGACCATTGAAGAAGTCAGAGGAGGAGTGAGGGGAGACTTCCTGGAGGAGATGATTCTTGAGCCACAGCTCAGGGGAGTAGTCAGGTGAGGTGTGGGTTGAATGGAGAGGACTGAAATGAGAAAGGTAAATGGTGTGTAGGAACAAAGTGGAGGGAACATGGAGTTCAGTGGGAAGTTCAGGAGAGGTCCATGTAAGGTTGCTTTGGAAAAGGAGCCAAGAGGAAAAGCCAGGGAGTTGCATGCAGATGCCAGTGGGTAAGGTCAGGGACAGGAAATTGGGGTGTTAGCCTGTCAAGCCTGCCAGCTTCCGTTTTCTGGGTGAAGTGGGAGGCAAGGTCTTTTGCTAGAGCAGGACTGAGGAGAATGATGATAACAGTTTGAGATAGTTGTTGAGGGGACTTGGTTGGGACTTTTTAAAAAAGCCGCTGAGAGCTTTTCGGGGTCAAAGACGCTTGATGCACTTGGTGGCATCTTTCTGTGAGTGGTGTGAGTTCTCTTCAGGGATTTCTGGCCCAGAGTTTAGGTATGGGGAAGCAGAGCTGTGGTATTGATTCCCGTGGATGTGGTAAAAGGAGAGGGTTGTAGAGAACAGAGGGTGTGGCTGTGGAGGTAAGTCAGATGATCAACGGTGGGGTCCATGCTATCAAGGAAGGAAGAAGAGGACACACTCCAGGGCATCAAAGAACACGTGTTCCTGGGAGTGAGGGGATGTAAGAACTGGAAGGATAGGAGGTGTGGTCATCATGCCAGAGCATTGAATTGTGACCTCTGACTCTAAACTGTGGTCCTGGGAATGGCTGACTAGAGTCAGGAGCCAAGGATTAGAAGCCCAAGTGCAGTAACAGTGAGGGTAATTCAGGTCAACTACTAAGTGCTGTATGCTGGCTCTGCGAGTAGGCACATTATTATACCCACTCATAGGAAACGGAGGCCCCCAGGAGGATAAGTAATTGGTCAAGGTCACAGTTAATAGATTATGGGGTTCTAATGTAGGTTGTCTGTCCTCCACCCCCAAACTCCTATGCTGTCGTTCCTTTAGGAGCTGACCTTTGGCCAAAGAGCCAAATCCCTTCCTCCTTTTTCTAGTATATGAGAAGTTACCAAAACCAGGTAGGTGACAGCTGAGAATTGGAGTGGAGGGTGGTGTGACTGTGGGTAGTGAGTCTCCAAGAGGGGGACAGACTCAAAGAAGGGTGTATTTTTAACATGAGTTTGTAAGAGAAATGGGTTTGGCCAGTGTCTCCTGGTGGAGAGGGGCCCTGTCAAAGGCGGGGAGGGGGCTGGGGAGTTAGTGTTTAATGGACACAGAGTGTCAGTTGAGGAAGCTGAGAAAGTTCTAGAGATGAATGATGGTGACAGTTGCACAACAATGTGAAGGCACTTAATGCCACTGAAGTGTACATTTAAAAATGGCTGAAATGGTAAATTTCTTGTTGTGGTATGTTTTGTCACAATAAAAAATAAAAAGATGGTGAAAGGAGAAAATGATAATTGCTACCACTTAACGATTTTCCCAGTATAAGATGGATGCATTTAATATTTGAATGTATGCTGAGGATTCTGCTAAGTGCTCTACGTGTAGTTTTATTTAATCCAACTTCAGAGATGAGGTAAATTCTGTTGTACAGATGAGGAATCTCAGGTTTGAAGAGATTAGGCAACTCACCCAAGTTCATGTATGCAGAAAATGGCAGAGGCCAGACACTACCAGATCCCCCTGACTCCAAAGCCCTTGCCATTAACCCCTAGGGAATTGAACAATGGAAAGATGGTTCCAGAGGCAATGGTGGAGAGGGTGAGGGCCGGGTTGTTGGCAGAGGGGGACTGGAATAAGGAAAATGCTGGACGATGAGGTTGGGCAAGGAGGGAGAGCAGTAGGACCATGGGGATGGGAGGTTAGATGCAAGGACTCCTGTGTCTAGATTGGGCACGAGCCCTGATAGAACTTGTGGAAAGGCCGGCCAATACTGACTTGTCTCTGAAGGGGCTGGGACTACAGAGAGTGCTAAGAGCAGAGTGTGGGGGGAGGTGTCTGCCATCTGCAGTTTTGTTGGCAGAAAGTTCTTTCTGGACCTGCAGGAGGAGGGGCTGGAGGTGTGGAAAGTGCAGAGACGGGGCTCAGCCTGTACCCTCTTTCTGAACTTACCGTTTTCCTCCTGAACTTCTTCTTTACACTGCCTGTTGAATCTGAAGTCAGCCTGATGTTGAATTCAGGTGCATGAATGCAGGGAGGAGGAGGTGGTGGAGACAGGGGAAAGGATTGGCTATATTTCTAATGCTGACAGAGCAAATACCAAGGGTGAGGTCAAATCATGGCCAGCTCTCTGCCTTTGTAGCTGATCAGCAAACTGCAAAAGTTTTGCTGCAGCTTTTCTTTCTTTGAAACAGAATGGTGTGAAATATATATAGCAGGAAATAGAGACACCTGTCTCTTCACGAAGTTTTGGAGGTTGTAACCTGAAACTCCTAACGTGTATCCTGGCTTCAGTGGTGGCCAGTGGCATTTGTGATCCCAGGGTGGAGATGTGACTCTATCTCAGATATTTGGATTCGGCGAGGTGTTTGTGAGGTGATCTGAGCTGTTTATAAGGGAAGTGCTCTGTTGAGAGTTCCTGTTATTATTTTACTTCACGCGCGTACTTTGGATTCAGCAGAATTCTTTTATTCTCCTGCTGGTGGTTTTCGATTTGGTGCTGAGAGACAGGCTCCTTGAGCAATGCTGTCTGTGTAACAGTGGTGACTGTGGAGAGCGTGGCCTGTGATTATATAATAATTTTGAATAAATAAAGAGATGTTCTCATGACAGGTCCTGCAAGGGCAGCCTGGAAGCCAGCATCATAAGGGATTAAGTTGCACTGCAGTTAAAATTTGCAGCTGTCAGAGGTGCTGCAGCATGTCAACTGTAACCTCCAGGTGTAAACAGACCTTCATCAGCATCGTTGAAAAGTGCTGGGAGGCTCTGCGCTCAGCAGGATGCTATCCATCCAAAGTCATTTGCAGAACCTTGTTCCTGGCTGTGATATGTTTTACGCCCAATAGCTGGCTGGATCTATAGAGCTTTACAACAATTCTTTTCAAGGGAAGTAAGAGAGTTTATATGGTTGCTGGTGCCAAACTCTGATGAATCATTTAAATGTCCTCTTTGCTGCCCTTTTTCTCTGGCTAAGAAACACTTGGGGGCCAGGTAGAAGAAGGCAAATGGGATTTACCTTAGAATGAAAATAGGACTAAAATAACAATAACGATGGTAGCCCTTAGTTTGGGAAATAATAATGGCTGACATTATAATGAGCGGTTATCTTCTGGGCCAAGTGCCTTCCGGGTATTATCTAAAAGCCTCTCTGAGAACAGGATCGTGTCTTTTGTTCACAGCTCTATTCCTCCAGCCAAAAACAGTGCCTGGCACAGAGGAAGCACTCCAGTGGATGAATTTAGCACAGATAAGGATTCTGAGGCACAGAGAGGGTAAATTGCCTGCCCAAGGCCACACCATTAATAAGTGAGATTCTTTGAGAATAGGTTGATAGTGTGGAAGGCACAGAAAATAATAATGTATCTTTGAAACCTCTTGATTGAAAATATTATTTACTATGGTCACAGAGGTGTCTTGGGTTTTACAAAAGTTAATTTATCCATCTATTAAAAACTAATCTTTATAATTAATTTTATTAATAATAAATGTAATTATATAATTTTATAATTGTAATAATGCTTACATGAAGATTACACGAGAAAGAACTTGGAACACTGCCTATACTATACACGCTCATTGTGTTTGAAAATTTGCCTTGAGGATCCTTTATCTTTTAAAGGATGTTTGATGGTTCACTTGGTTTTAATTTTGAAGTAAAGAAAAAAAAATTTTTTTTTTCACAATGGGGACTGTCTTTAAAGGTAGATCTGCATGAGAAAATATAACTCAGAGACATCATAGGAAAGCCAGGAGTGAGGTCTGAGTTTAGTAATAACAATGTTATGTTACCAGCCAAACACAAGATGAATACAAAATATTTTCTTAGCCAAACAACTAGAATACAGTATTTTAGTAGGAGTAGTCTGTAGAGCACCAAGAAAGGTATTTTAGAAGAATGTGTCATTGTTGAGCCTGATAGTCTAAACATTTTTGACACAGAGACCTATCAGTAAAATACTTTTGGTCACGCTAGAACATTTGTATATTTATGAATTATAGTCATTATAAAACACACAAAAATAAAAATAAAAGAATGAGACAAATAAACATGATTAAACATTCTGATGTTTTCTTTCTATGTCCAGGAGGTCACCTTGTACCTTCCACATCTGATCCGGTTTAGAAATACTGAAAGTCATCCAGACGAGAAAGCACATAGCATTGTCTGAAGGAGGGTCTGTTGGATGGAGTGGTGTGGGGATGAGCAATTGACAGAGAGGTAAACTGTCAGGCAGATTGAGTGTAGGATGTTTTGCAGAGTGAACCAGAACACTGTGCCTGGCCATCTGCTTGAAAATGTTGGTGAGGTGGTCACAAACTAAACTCCTGAGGATTAAAGTGTCCCCATTAGAATGGTCACATCACTTCCTCATAACTGCTTATGCTAGACTCGCTGAGTTAGAGGGAAAAAGTACAGTTCATACGCTAAGGTTTGCAAAATTGCTTAAAAAAATTTTTTTTTTAATGTTTGTTTATTTTTGAGAGACAGAGTGCGAGTTGGGGAGGGGCAGAGAGAGAGAGGGAGACACAGAATCTGAAGCAGTTTTCAGGCTCAGAGCTAGCGGTCGGCACAGAGCCCAATGAGGGGCTGGAACCCATGAACTGCGATATGACCTGAGCCGAAGTTGGACTTTTAACCAACTGAGCCACCCAGGCACCCCTCATTGAAAGGTATTTCAACTATTTGAAAGGAATAGACCTGAATGGAGTAGTATGGAAGTCAAGTTAATTGTTTGCAAGTGAGCAAGTGAAGTAAGATGAAATCACTGGACCTGACTTTGGGAAGAGGTGTGGGTGGGTAGAGGGGTAGTGAGGAGGTGTTGATTGTGGCTCCAGGAGAGATCAGGGTGGAGGGTGTTGAGGCCTCTGGAAAGGCAGGAGTAGAGCAGAGAGTGGGGCACTTACTGTGGTTATTATGGAATATCTGCTGGTAAATTAGTCGTAGTTTCCCCACAAATTAACATTTTCTAAGATTGTCAAATACCTTACCTGTTTCTGGATTTAAAGACCATGGAGGTGGGGTGGGGCACTTGGCTGGCTCATTCGGTTGAGTGACTGACTCTTGATTTCAGCTCTGGTCATGATCCCAGGGTCATGGAATGGAGCCCTGCATTGGGCTCTATGCTGAGTGTGGAGTCTGCTTAAGATCCTCTCTCTCTCTCTCTCTCTCTCTCTCTCCCCCTCCCTCCCCCCCCTCCCTCCCTCCCTCCCTCCCACACACACACATTTGTTCTCTCTCCCTCTCAAATAAAAGAAATAAAAAGATCATAGGGAAGGGAGGCTGTCAAGTTAACAAACTGTTGTTTGCTTATCTGGGGAGAGTCCTGTAGTAGCATTCCATGGCAGAAGTCGTCAGCCTGGCAACATTGGTAAGTGCTTCACAACAACAAGTGGTAATGAATATGAATTTTTTTGAGATGATGGTTGAGGCAGATTGATCACCTAGTTTTCTGTTAATCTCTGGGACTGGGTTTCACTACTGGGATAAGTGGGGAAATGCAGACAGAGAATTCAAATTGTTTCTTGAAGGACTAAAAGCAGACTGGAGAAATAACTGATTGATTACCCAAAGCTTCATTTTCTTTTATTCATTATCTACAAATAAAATACTTGAGTATTACTGGAATGTTTTCAGGAGAGGCATTCTACAACAAGAGAGAAAAAAGCCTCTTCTGGAAATAGGTGGGCCAGATATTAAAGAACCAGAGGAAAAGGCAACATGGGCCACTGAAGGGTACCTTCCTTTCCCTTCGGAACTTCTTTGAAAGACAAAATAAATAGAGGGACCCAGTCTTTGGCAGCATTCGGCTCTGGAGAAGTTTTTTAAAATGATAGTTACAATATCATTTTTAGGGGCACCTGGGTGGCTTAGTTGTTTGAACATCTGACTCTTGATTTCAGCTCAGGTCATGATCCCAGGGTCATGGGATAGAGTCTGATAGAGTCTGCATGGAGCCCAGCATCAGACTCTGTCTCTCTCTCTCTCTGTCTCTCTCTCTCTCAAAAAAACAAAAACAAAACAAAAAACAAAACAAAACCAAACCCAAAAACAAAAACCCAGTATCATTCATAAAACATTCTTAGAACATTCCTGTCCTTAATGTTACATAAAAAAAGCTTAGTCACTCATAAATTACTGGTTGGTGTGTTTGTGGTTTCATGGGGAATATGAGAAACTGTGATAGTTGGCAACTACTTAGTGCCAGGAATAGAATTAGAAACTGATAAAATAAGGATTTGGGGTTGTTGGGAGTCCTTGAGAAAGGTGACCTCACTAAAGAAGTGAATCAAGGAAAGTTATATTGATTCCAGAAACATTACTCATTAGGGCAATGCAACCGAGTCCTTCCTCTCTGAATGAGAATTCCTGGGAGCATCCTTTCTTACCGCAGGGGTGCCCATAAACCCATTGTTCGGACAGTAACGGAATTCATACTAACGTGTGGCTCTAGTGTACAGATTCTGTAATCTGCCAAACACTATTTCAAGGATGTGGGAAGGGGATAACATTCAGAACTGTTTGAGGAAATGAATGAAAAGCTTTTAAAATTTTTCTCTGAGTAACCTTAGGTACATCACTTGTTTACATTGGGTTTCAATTTCCTCCTCTAAAGATAAAAGAGAGGTTTATTGAAATAGTCTCTGAAAGCCCCTTCTGCTTCTAAATATGTGTCCATTTTGAGTAGCTGAGGGCAAGAGGTAGCATTTAACACTACCTACTACATATGTTCCTGGTGCTTTATATATAAAAGTTCCTTTAATCCTCATCCTTGATTCATTCTAAATCCTACCCGTGAGGTAGTGACATCATTATTCCCAGTTTACAAATGAGTGTGAGTCACGTGGACAAGGTCACTCGGCCACCACTAATATGTGGCTGAGCTAGAATACAGAGAGAAATGGTGGTAATAATAGTAACAGTGATTCATCATAAGTTTTGAATGAAATGAAAAAAAAAGTGGGGTATTGGAATTGTTCTATTTTCTCAGAGGTTACTTGGAAGTAAAACAGGCTCTTTAAAGATAGCAAGATCTTGGGGTGCCTGGCTGGCTCAGTCAGTTGGAGCATGCAACTCTTGATCTTGGGATTGTAAGTTTGAGCCCCACACTGGGTGTAGAGATTACTTAAAACTAAAATCTTTAGGGGCACCTGGGTGGCTCAGTTGCTTAAGTGTCCAACTTCAGCTCAGGTCATGATCTCACGGTTCGTGAGTTTGAGTCCCACATTGGGCTCTCTGCTGTCAGCACAGAGCCTGTTTCAGATCCTCTGTTCCCCTCTTTCTCTGCCCCTCCCCTGCTTATGCTGTCTCTCTCTCTCTCTCTCAAAAATAAATAAACATTTAGAAAAAAGTAAAAACTTAAAAAAAAAAACAAAACAGCAAGATCTGAAATTCCACCCCTCAAAGAGGAAAAGCTCATGTTTTGGATTGTTGGGATTTGGGGAGGGGCAATAAGCATCATCCCAGTTTTTCCTGTCGGTCTGAGAGCTGACCCAGTTCTGACAGGGACAAGAGGGAAGAAGACATTGGGAGTTCACACTGCACCCTTTTTTACTGATAGAACTGATATTGGAGAATATGTGTTGGACCACTGAGGCTCCTTGACATGGAGGCCTGCTCCTATGTAGCCAGAATTTTAAGAAGACTTAATTGTGTGTCTCCAGAGAGTAGCTTGGCACTCAAGGAGAGGAAGAGGGGAGGGGCTGGGTCCTCATCCCCAGTTACTGTTTCCAAACCACAAGGATTAGATAAATCACCATGGCTTTTAGGAGGGGGCGAGTGAGGGGCCAGTGGGAAGGCCCAGATGGGAGCTGGAGGCCTGCTCTCCACATGAAAGGAAATAGGAACCAGGTATCCCCCCCCATAATAAATGCTGTTTTGTTTCCCAAAGTCAACAACATTCTGGATAAATTGTTCTCTTCTACTTGAGATACTGGCTTTTGTAAAAGTGAAATTGGATTTCAAAACAAAACAAAACAAAAACCCCTACCTGTGTTGTTGCTGAGGCAAGCTGCTCTGGTTTCCATTTTAGTAGGAGTCAGAGTAAACTGTTGTCCGGTATATTGTTCACTCCATGTTCTAAGTCCCTGTAATCGTGCTAATAGAAGTATCTTTCAGAAACTGAATTCAAACACATGCCTTTGGAACTTTAAAACACTTTGGTGCTTCTATTCTTTTTGGGAGATGGTGAATAGATGGAAAACTTCAGGTAAACAAAAGCCACCCTTTTCCGTATGGCTTGTCAAAGTCTCTGCTGTGCAAGAGTCCCAGTTTTAATGTTCTCCCCCCTCACACACTATTTTTTTCCTAAGAGTAATGGAACATACTCAGACTGAAAATTATTGTGGGCAACTGGCTTGCCATTTTCTAAAGTAACATTTTTATTCAACAAGTAAAACAAATTTGCCCAACTAAATTATTCATAGGAATTATAAAACTTGTCATTTAGAGTGGATGTTAGGATATTCAGGTCATCTAGAAGACTGTGGTTAAAAATAAAATGACCTAAATATATAGTTCTAATTTTTTTAAGGGAAGTTTAAGCTTTTAATTTTTGCTTGACATTGGTCCTAATTCTGTTTCTATTGGGAATGTAAGAAGCTAGCCTTTCAGTGTTCTAAATAAATAAAATTCCTTCCTCTCTTGTTTCTGTGTGTGTATGTGTGTGGTTTGTTTGTTTGTTTGTGTTTTTTTTGTCGTTTCTCATGGTATATGTGGCTCTGATTTTTAGCCAGGTTGTGTAAGTTCTGTATCTTTTCTGATACATGAGGGGTATATGTGTGAGTGAGAAAGAAACTGTAGAGAATAATAAACACATGACTCCTCCCAGAAAAATTAAAGACCGTTTGTTAATTGTTCCGATCACTCCTTTTGTACTTTAAAGGAAGGAGCATTGACATGTGAACTTGTCCCAGTCTGCTTTTGGGCAGTAACTGGAGCATAAAATGTTGAAAATCAATTATGTATTTAGGAAGATGAAACAGGCTGACATATTGAAGGCATATTGTATTCTGTTTGGTGGACAAAGCAGGGCAGTTACGTCATATTCCTGCAGTAAGATTGTGTCCCAAGGGGGTGAAACACCAAGGATAACACATCCTGATGTACCCAAACTTCACAGAACATGGGAATTTTTATAACATGCTTGCCATTTGTCCTGGGTAAAAATCTGGTCTTAAAAATTACCTCTGATTTTTTGGTTGTTAGCCGATAAGTAAAGAATTTGATTTTTTAAAAAATGCATTCTTGGCTTTGATTTATAGCAGTATGGTCAATTTACAATGCATTATACATCCTGTTGTGCCAGTGAGGTGGTAAGATCTTTGCAGAAGAGGGTAGAGAGAGTTCTAGATAACCCACTGTGCCTGACACAGCGCTGACTAGCTACATAGCCAGTTGCAGATTTGCAGGATACTCCCATGGATGTTGTCTTATGTGCACCTGAATGGAGATGCTCCCGACGACTGGGTTCTGTGAAGTCTGAGGCCACACAGTGGGTAGCTGTATTAGTCTGTATTAGCTGTATTAGTGTGAGAAGGCTGCCGTAACAAAGTACCACAAATTGGGTGGCTTACACAACAGAAACGTATCGTCTCACAGCTCTGGAGGCTGGGAGTCGAAGATCAAGGTGCTAGCAGTTTTAAGCCTCCTCCTTTTAAGCCTGTGAGGAGGGAAGGATCTGTTCCTGGCCGTCCCTGCTTGTCTTATGGAGGACTGTCTTCTCTGTGTGCCTTTATGTCATCTCCCTCTGTGCATCTCTGTCTCTGTGTCCAAATTTCTCCTTTTCTTAAGGACACCAGTCACGTTGTAGGGCCCACTCTAATGATTTCATTTTAACTTGATTACCTCTGTATAAAGACCCCCGTTTCCAAATAAATTCATCTTCTGAGGTGCTGGGAGTTAGGACTATAGTGGATTTTGGAGAGACACAATTCAGTTCATAACAGCAGCACATCTTGGGATCACACTTTCCTTTTGTCTCCGAATTCCAGCAACTTTCTCAGTCTGTTTAATAAATATTTGTTGATTGGCTTGTATGCAGTTTGGACAGGGAAAGCCAAATATTCTACTCACAGAAATGCCACTTCTTCAGTGGTTCCCTGACATGCTGGTTTATAGATAGAAGTCATTTCTTAGATCACAGCAGTTTTGCTTGAGGCTGTTTATTAATGTGTTTTAAACACATATATCTTCTCCCTCTAGATCCCTGGAATATAAAATTCTTGTCATTTAATGTACACATCAGTTTAAGACATACAAACCAATATATGTGCACTTTGCCTATGATCTTTTATTTTTTATTTATTTATTTTTTCTTCTCTTAGCAGGGGAAAATGGTTGCCAGTGTTTGAGGGTTTATATATAGGACATGCAGCCACCTGGATGGTTGGTCTTTTAACTACCAGGTGTCAGTAAAAATCAAGGTTTCAGGTAGTTCTCCCACTCCAAGTTTGGGTTGGTACTCAGAATATTATATCTAAAAGATAAAATATATCCTCTCACTTTAAATTTTCAGTAATATTTAAAGGGATCAGGGGCACCTGGGTGGCTCAGTCGGTTGAGTGTCCGACTTTGGCTCCGGTCATGATCTCACGGTTTGTGGGTTCGAACCCCACCCACATTGGGCTCTGTGCTGGCAGCTCAGAGCCTGGAGCCTGCTTCAGATTCTGTGTCTCTCTCTTTCTCTGCCCCTCCCCTGCTTGTGCTCTGACTCTCTCTCTCTCAAAAATAAATAAACATTAAACAATTTTTAAAAAATCCAGGGATCTTTCCTGCCCAAAAGGTATCAGTTTATTTAAGAAATCTCCGAGTGTCATGCAGTTAGTTTCTCCTTAGAGCTAGGCCCAGTTTGTCTGACTCAGGGTTGTAAACTCATAGGAAATGGCCCTGTAAATGTTAGGAAATAACTATTTTGAGTGGTTCTGAATCAGACAACTACAAACACATACTGGATGTATTGTGTATGCACACACAGGTTAAATGCAGTTCTCAAAGTAGTTTTAAGTTTGCTTATATTTTAAATCTTTTTTTTTTTAAATGAAGAACAGATACCAGCATGTTGAAATTTAAAAATAAGACCCTGATTGAAACAGTTTAGGATATTCTCTTCTGCATGTTGATTTATAACCTGGCAGGACTCGTGTGTGTGTGTGTGTGTGTGTGTGTGTGTGTGTGTGTGTGTGTGTGTGTTTTGAATGCTGTTATAGAACAGGCGTGGAGATCAAAACCTCTTGTCACTGTTGCCCAGCATCCCGGAGTTCAAAGGCAGCCAGTAACATAGTGCTTAGCAGGAAGCCTCCCATTCTGTATATTTGTTGAGAGAGAGTGAGTCGTCTGTGTGGAGCATTTTATAATGAGGGAAGACCAGCCCGACTGCTGTAGGCAGGTACTAAAAGCCTATCCCACCGGCCTCATACTGTATGTGCTGCACATGCATTCCCATGAGGTCACCAAATTGAGAGAAAGCCCACTCTTGTGCAGTACAGCTGTTAAAATAGTTAATGCTGTTCTTCCTAAACTATTATGGGAAATACAGTATCTGGCTTTTGAGAACATGAACTTAGAGTGCATTTGGGGTCTTTGAGATCATTAACAATTTAATTCTAACAAATAGCAGCAGACTAAATTGTGTAGGCTCTGCTAATTCATTTTTTTTTTAATATTTTCTTTTTAAGTAATATCTACACCCAACGTGGGGCTCGAACTCACAACCCTGAGATCTAGAGTTGCATGCTTCTTCCCCTACTGGGCTGGCCAGGCACCCCTCTAATAATTAATTTTTAAAAATCGTGCTAAAATATACACAGCAAAATTGACATTTTAACCATTTTTAAGTATATACTTCAGTGGCATCAAGAACATTCAAATTGTTGCCCAGTCATCACCACCTTCCATCTCCAGAACTTTTTCATTATTCCCAAGAGAAACTCTAACATTGCTGTGACATTGAACACTAAGCCCTCATTCCCCCCTTTCCCCCTTCTCCATGCCCCTCTAATAGGAATTCTGCTTTCTGACTCTCTGACTCTATTCTGGGTACCGTTTGTAAGTACAGTCGTATAATATTTGTCCTTTGTATCTGGCAGGTTTGGTAATTCTTAAGTTGTATCTGAATAGCTTTCACCATATGCCATTCTCTCTTTGATCATAAAATAATATAGTAGATAACTTGAGGATATTAAAGCTGTAGGACAGAAGTTCAAAACTCATATGCCTTCAGGGGCCAGCCAGTAGTAACATCTGATATTTATAAAGCAGTTGCTGTCTATCAGGTACAGCTCTAAGCACTTTGCAGGTGACTACATATCTCCCCTCACCCCAGCGCCATGAGGTAACTACTATTCATATCCCAGTTTTGCAGAGGGAAACTGAGAGATGAATTATTTGTCTGAGATAATGACCTGGCTCGTATATGGCAGAGCGGAGATTCAGCTCAGTAGTCTCTGTGCCAGAGCCTGGACTCCTAAGAAGCTCCTTTGTTGTGTGCAGGTGGCATGGACAAAGGAAAATGGAATCCTGAGCCTGGGACAGAGTGAGCTGACCATAGATGGCATCTGATTCTTAACCCCTGTGTTGGGGTTAATTAAGGGAGTGGTAGATGTGGAGATGCTGCTGAGTGGGAATGTGAGCTCGGTACTGCTGGCACTTCTAAATTTCCAAGAGAAGCCAGAATCCCTTCTTTAGGTACGACCTTGCTATTCCTCGGTCTCGGCAACCTAACTTGATTAAAAACAAAAACAAAGCATGTGGGCGGAACAGAATTTCTGTAGCCTGCTACTGGAGTTTCTGGATAACCTTTTACTTGTCCAGGCCCCTCAACAGAGTGTCTCTGGCATTGTCAACACTTGCCATCGTTTGGACCCATAGGCAGGTCTTTGCTGATCTTTGCTTCCCCAGCCACAGCTTTCACAGAGCAATGTTTAGTGAATGTGCACTGAGTGAGTCTCTACAGCACTCATGATTTCTTCCTGCGTGCCGCAAGAGTTCACTGAAAGTCTAATTTAAAACAAAACAAAGCCAGTCGATTTTGAGAGGTTCATGTCCTTTCCTGTAGAGCTTCATAGTTTATTGTTTCATTTTGGGCTTTTTTGACTTAACAGTGCTGATTAAAATAAGACTTTAAAGTGTTTTTTTTTTTTTCCTTTAGAAAATCACACCAGAGAAATTCAAATATATGCTGTGTACAACACACATAAACCTAAACCTCCTTATTCTAACAACAGCTGCTAGCATTTTTGACATGCTTACTGTAAGCTAGCCAAAATGTTAAGGATTGTACACGCCTATTTCTTTACATTCAGTCGGTTAAGAATTTGGATTTAGATTGAATTTTAGAATTGGAAGTGGTTGTACACACCTAATCCAATTTGCTGACTTTGCATATGAAGCTGATTAGGGCCAGTGAATTTAAGAGCCTAGTTCAAGATCATACATCTGTTGAGTGGTATAGCCAGAACCCTTTTGGACATAAATGTCTGTTGAGTGGCTGTAGCCTGTGTCTCCTTTTTCCTGACCTCTGGTTCCATGGTCTTTTTCTAGACACCATAGTACTGCTACTTGGATCTTTCTGTCATCTGTGGGAAAGTAGGGCTTGTTAACTTAAAGTGTAATGTGTTATCATTCCTATAAATAGCTTCTGAGCTATGGAATGTTACTAGGATATTTGAAATGGTTTGTTAGTACAGGTGTGGTTTTGGATCATCTGTTGTGCCTTTGTGAGATGCCTGGAGTCTGGAGTTACATGAGGCTAAGAAAATATACACAAGGGGGCGCCTGCCTGGATGGCTCAGTTGGTGGAGCGTGTGACTCTTGATCTCAGGGTTGTGGGTTCGAGCCACAAGTTGGGTGTAGAGATTACTAAAAAAATAAAATCTTAAAAAAAAAATAAGAAAGAAAGAAAAGATACCCAAGTCCTTACCTAATTAGCACAGAACCCTAAACTGAAATATCTGATCATCCCACAGAGAATACTGTAAATGAGAATGTAAGGAGAATGGTTAACTTACAACAGGTAATTTACAGATGATACAGTATTCATCACATTAATCTAATATTTGATCCTTTGCCCATACTTGGTAGGTGTCTGGTTTTCAAGTCTACATTTGAAGCTGGAGGGCGGGGCTTGGATACTTCTCTCATTCAACTGAAAAATATTAAGGCTTTTTTTTTTTTAAGTTATTTTCCTGATGACAAAAGTAATCTATGCTTTTGGTACAAATTAAAAAAAAAAAAGAAAGACAGAAGAGTAATTTTTACCATTCAGAGCTTTACTGCACACATTTAAAATGAGACGGTAAATTTAGTTTTATTTAAATGGAACAAAATGCAACTGAAATTAAAACTGAAGGAATTGCCGAACCTAAACGTTTTTTTCAAATTTAATGTCTCCTGCACACACCCCAACGATATTGCTCTAAAATTTAAAAAAAAAAAGAGTATATGAAGGATATTGACAAGCCAGCACAAGAATCTAGATTACTTTGACTTCAGAATTCCTGTCTTTTCTACTTTACCAGATGGTCCACATGCAAGAGAAGGATAAACACTATGGAGTGGCATATAATTAAGGACTAGAGTATGTGATACAGGCCTTGGGTCAAAGTTTGAGGACTGGAAAGGGGACTTGTAAACTCCCATTTAAAAAACTTAAAAACTTGAGGTGTGCTTGGGTGGCTCAGTTGGTTAAGCGTCCAACTCTTTGTTTCAGCTCAGGTTGTGATCTCAAGCATCTCTTGCGACATGCTCTGTGCTGACAGTGAGGAGCCTGCTTGGGATTCTCTCTCTCTCTGTCTCTCTCTGTCCCTCCCCCGCTCATGCGCGCGCCGCGTGCACACTCTCTCTCTCAAAATAAATAAACATTTTTAAATGTTTAAACTTTAAATGTTTAAACTTAAAAACTTAAGCTGAAAATTTTTCCTAGATAAATTAATCGGTGTCTTTTTTCGGCATTTCAAGATTATAGAAGAAAAGAGTTCTGCTATGTCAAAATGGGTTTGAAAACCCTGGTTGGATATATGTGATGTTACTTGCTCACAACAGCCTTTGGAGGTATTTCTTCTTGGATCATTAAGACTTGAAGCCTACTGGTGGCGGAGGTTGGGTGATGGGGATGACACAACTCCATTGAGGTGATACTGCTTGTCAAGGGAGTGGCTAGAGTACCACCCTCTCTCAGCTTGGCGTTCTTAGTGGTCTACACTCAGGCAGGAGATGTAGATACTGCATAGGAACAGTTATGTATCACCTGGCAATCTAGTTATCCTGAACACAGTTACACTTTTGGAATTAAGCAGAAAAGCCCTCGAGCAGTCCAGAAGACGTAGTTCATGTGAGTTTATGTGCACCTATCTCCTGAGTCCAGGAGCTCTTTTATTTGGAGGTCATTTGAATTGTGAGCATTGAAATGTGTTCAAGGATTCTTTCCATAGAAATGACAGTCTGGAAATTGTAGACATGCTTGGCTGTGTAAGGACATCAGCTTGGGAAGAACACATGCTGTGCAGCCTGCCAGGCTTTTCTGAGATCCCTTGGCAGGATGGTAACTGGGTTTTTGTGATGACTCCAGGTTAGGTCTTGTTATATTCCCAAATATTTATTTGGTGTGTACTATGTGCCAAGCTCTGGGCGTATGATGATAAATTAGGGTCCCTTTCTTTTTTTTTTTTTTAATTTTTTTTTTTTAACGTTTATTTATTTTTGAGACAGAGAGAGACAGAGCATGAACGGGGGAGGGGCAGAGAGAGAGGGAGACACAGAATCGGAAACAGGCTCCAGGCTCTGAGCCATCTGCCCAGAGCCTGACGCGGGGCTCGAACTCACGGACTGCGAGATTGTGACCTGAGCCGAAGTCGGACGCTTAACCGACTGAGCCACCCAGGCGCCCCTAGGGTCCCTTTCTGACAGGCTAAGAGGGTGGATGGTTTCATCTGTGAATACAAGACAGTATCATAAGGGGTACAGAGTAGAGATGAATGGGATATAGTGGGAGCAGAGGGAAAATTGAGACCTCTTCTCTGGAGTAAACGTAAGGTGATGGGGTCTTGGGGAGTGAATAGGATTTGTCCAAGTGGAATAAAAAGATACCCCAGGTTGAGAGAGACCTGTGTACACTAATAAGGTGGGTGGAGTCAGGGTTATAAATGTTAGAGAAAATTCTATTCCAAATGCGTAACTTGGGGCTTTTAAAAGTTATTATAAAAATCATCAAAAACATACAAGTAGTGAGAATATAATGAACTGCTGTATACCGATCAACCAACTTCACAAACACTACTATTTTGCCAGTCTTGTTTTACTAACCCTTCACTGTTTTTTATGTGGTTAGACCATTTTATTATTTAAAATTTTTTTTTAAATATTTATTTTTGAGAGAGAGAGAGTGTGAGCAGGGGAGGGGCAGAGAGAGAGAGGCGGAGACACAGAATCCGAAGCAGGCTCCAGACTCTGAGTTGTCAGCACAGAGCCCCATGAGGGGCTGGAACCCACAAACCGAGAGATCATGACCTAAGCCGAAGTCGGATGCTTAGCCGACTGAGCCACCCAGGCGCCCATGTTTGGACTGTTTTAAAAGCAAATTCCAGACATTATATAATTTTACTTGTAAAGAGTTCAGTATGCATCTCTAATTGATAAGATACCCCCATGCCATTATTACACAATAAAATAAGGGTATTTCCATAATATCTGTTCAACACCAGTCCACATGCAGATGTTCCCTGTTAATACAGGTTTTATACTTAAAGGGAGCCATTTCATTATCTAAAAGATGACTTTATTTAGCATACCTAATTTTTCAGAGATGTTGGATAAATGGGGCATTACTCTAATACCATATTTTTATTCCTTTCTTAAGAAATGTCATACACTTTATTTGGTCTTCTGATCATTTTAACTCAGACTGGCCCTGTTGGAGAGCTGTGTCTTATGATTTTTTATATTACGTACTTTTCCTGGATTTGGAAAAACTCAGACTCTGAGAGCTAGATTATAAATGGCTTAGGATACTCTGACCAGTTCCTTTGGTTTTGCTTCAATTTCTAGCTGTCAGTGACTAATTTATGGGCTGCAAGTGTGGAGTTCGTGCTACATAGTATTACCCTCGCAGCCTTTGAAAGCTCTTTCCTAGCATGCCTTCTTGGCTTGGACCAGCTTAGTGTCTGTCCAGATTCACATGCCAGGCTCGTTGCAGGCTCCACATGCTCAGCTTAATCCTCCAGGGGTTGGCCTGAGTTACCCTCCATTTTGATGCTTTCCTCAACTACTTGAGCCTTCTTTGGTTCTCTGTCCCCTCTCCATTCTTCCTGGCCTTTAATTATATGCTAATCTATATCCTATATACTTCATTTGCATGAAGGCAGTATGAAGCAGTAGAAGGGATGGGAACTTTGAAGCCAGCATAATCTGAATTGCTGAGCTTGTTTCTTCTTCTTTTTTTTTTTTTTTGTAAATTGTGGTAAAACACCCACACGTACATAACATGAGATCTACTCTTTAAACAAACAAATTTTTAAGTGTGCTTTATAGTATTTTTAACTATAGGCACAATGTTGTACAGCAGATCTCTCCAACTTTTTCATTTCATACAAGTGAAACTTTATATCCAGTGAGCAACATTTCCCTGTTTCCCCCTCCCTTCAGCCCCTGGCAACCAGCCATTCTCCTTTCTGCCTCTGTGAGTTTGACTACTTTAGATACCTAGTATGGGATCACACAGTATTTGACCTTCTGTGACTGGCTTATTTCACTTAGCATAACCTTCCAGTTTCATCCATGTTTTAGTATGTGACAGGATTTCCTTCTTTTTTTAAAATGTTTATTTTATTTATTTTGAGAGAGAGGGAGAGAGCACGTGTGCAAGTGGGGGAGAGGCAGAGAGAGAGGGAGAGAGAGAGAATCCCAAACAAGCTCCACACTGTCAGTGCAGAGCTCAATTCAGGACTTGATCTGACAAACTGTGAGATCATGACCTGAGTGAAGGACATTCCACTGACTGAGCCACCCAGGTGCCCCTCCTTTTTTTTTTTTTTTTTTTTAGGGCTGAATAATAGTCTATGTGTGTCTGTACCTCAGTTTCTTTATCCATTCATCTGTCAGGGGACAGTTAGGTTGCTTCTACAGTCTTGGCTATTACCAGTAACGCTGAAATGAACACTGAAGTATGGATCTCTCTTTGGGGTCCTGATTTCAGTTCTTATGGATAAATACCTGGAAGTGGGGTTGCTGGAATGCTGGAATATATGCCACACACACACACACACACACACACACACACACACACACAATTTTGTTCCCTTCCACAGTCCCTCTTGTTCATGTATTTATTTAACTGTGTTTTATCATAGGTAGTTAGTACTTTTTGCTTTACTAATGCCTTACTGTTTTTGATCATGTGTTCAGTAACTTTGAGAATTATTTTGAGGCAAAGTCATCATTTTCCAAAAAGAAAAAAAGAAAAACAAGCTTTTTTTCACTGGTCAGTCACAGCAGCTGTGTCATTGAGGAAGTGTTGACACTGCTTTTGGTTTTTAAATGACTGTGTGTTATTCCTTCCCAGGACTGAAAAAATTGCAAGGTTGGAATTTTCAGGATTGTTAACAAGATCAAAAAGCAAAGATATAAAGCCAAGAGGGAAAAGACTTTCTATAAAATGGTGGCGGAAAGCAGAAAATGCTAGAATTCTGTAGAAAATGATAGGTATTACAAAAATAAGCTTTGACCAGAAAATGAAGGTTGCTGTTTTTCATGTTATTTTGAATTGGAATACAGTTTAGCTAGCTAGAGTTTTTAATGTCTGATTTTTTTTTTCAGATGTTGATAAAAATGTATATATAAATTTAGCTTTGTTAACAGGGTTTTAGAACAGGACTTGATTTCTGTGGAGAGAAGACCTACCTCATTGTTTTTGTATTTGTAATTTTAGTAGCCACCGGTGTTAGCTTTGGAGTGGTTTGTAGAAGCCTTTTCGCTCCCTTCCATCCAGGGAAGATGCAGTTTGATGCCATTTCTCTGATTTTCCTCAGGTTTCACCTTAGAATTAGTGAATGAGGGTGTTATGGCTTCAGCATACCCGTGGTCAGCATGGGGGCATTTTTATGCATTTATTCTATATTTTAATAGAAACAGACATGTTCTGTTTTCTCTTGCTTTGTTGATGTTTTGTTGCTGGGATTTTAATTTCTGATAGGTTAAGATCCAGATCTTGTGACTTATTTGTGTTCTGGCCAGGGGACCCTCAGCTTTGTGTGATCCGAGTAATTTCCTTCTGAGGCCCGGTTTGGGCCTGAAACTCCACGCCTAGTGGTGGGGGACATGTATTGGGGGCAACAGACCTACTGTGCAGCTGGGAGGAAGTCTAGTGTACCAGGAGGAAAGAACAGGGGTCTTTAGTGCTAGTGGTCTGGGAGACAGTGGTCTAGAGTGGCCCAGAACATCAGAGTCTCCTGACATGGGTACTCATGCCCCCCGTGGGTTTAGAGAAGACCTCTGGTCCCCTGGATGATTGCTAAGAGCAAGGAAGCACCTCAGCCCCCAGAGTCTTGCAGTTTATCAGAACTGAGCTAGAGGGTGAGTTAGGCCTGTGGAATGCGGGAGAAAGAAGTCGAGTCACTAGACACAAGGTCAGGGCCTGTTAAGCAGCAAAAGCAACTTGGCCCAAACTGTTTAAATCTCTATTCTAGAAATTCCCGCTGGGTTGAGCCAGCCAGGGAGGGTGGGGCAAGGGTCAAGAGGCTTCAGCTGTGGGAAGGAAGGGCTGTAGAAGCTGAAAACAGCAGACTAGGCCTGGATGTCCTGACAACCTTGACCTCCACCCTCCTAAAATAGATCCTCAGTACCCTGGTAGGTCATTGTAGCCTGTTTGTACAATGAATGGGTCTGAATGTAAGGGACATATTCAACAATGAGCCTGAAACAAAACTGAGAATTGTTTTTGTGAATCTGGAAATAAGATTTAGTTTTTAACTCAGTTTAGAGTTAAGTGTAGATAGTTAACTTTAGATAAAAAAATTCCTTGAACAAAGTGTAAATCATGACCTTTCATTTATGGAACTACAAAATAAGTTCATTAAAGTACTCTCTTTACTAATCCCAAAACAAATCAGTACTTGTGAGTGCTATTACTTATCAAGACAAAAATGGGAAGTTACCCAATGATCAGTTCTGAATAGATAACTAATTGAAGCCATTTGAGGTTGGGTTGCTTTTAGATGAAGGAAAAACTCACCCTCACCTTTGTGGTTCAGATAGGTACATGCAGTGGTGCAGAATTTATTCCTTGGCTCCATATCCCATATGGATTAGATTCTAAGATAAACCAAAGCTTGTCCCATTGTTGAATCCTAACATTTAAACTTTTATTTTTTAGCTCCTTAAGAGAGCAGGAAAATCTGTATCTTTAAAGACCGTAGAAATGCTAGGGCTTATGTTACCTATACTGGAATTAAAATTAAAAAAAAAAAAAAAAAAAAAAAAAAGGAAGAGATGCTTGGGCTATCTTAAAACACACTTACTTAAATCCCTCTTTCCTTAAGATTATCTGGCCTATAGGGCTTCTAGATTAAGTGAACTGACACAGGGTCAGGAGCATCAGCTGTGAGATGCAGAGATGGGGGGCATGGTGTCCATACATGGTGTTCCTGTGCTCAAGGATGTTTATTTTTTTAATTTTTAAGACTTGTTTATTTTTGAGAGAGAGAGAGAGAATGTGAGTGCACAAGTGGGGAGGGGGAGAGAGAGACACACACACACAGAATCCAAAGCAGATTCCAGGCTCTGAGCTGTGAGCACAGAGCCCAATGCGGGGCTTGAACCCATGGACCATGAGATCATAACCTGAGCTGAAGTTGGTCGCTCAGCCAACTGAGCTACCCAGACTCCCCTGTTCAAGGATGCTTAAATCTGGTAAGGTGCTTAGCTTACAAATACAAGAAAAGATAGATGGGAAGTGACTAGTGTGTGGAGAGTATGGGAGTAGCCAGATGGAAGGTTTCTGATCAGAATGGCAATGCTGAGGGTTGTGTTCCTGCCTCTGAAAGTCTGTCCTGGTGTTCAGTGCTGTTGGAGACCGCATAGAGACAGTGCATTGCAGTTGGATACAGTGCCCGTTCTTATTTTTGAGAACACATGGGTCTTAGGGACAGAGGGTGGCCATGTGAGCATCTTCTCTCCTCGACAGAGTATCTTGTAGACCCACTAAAAGTGAAATAACCTTTTCCTAGTGCCCAGCATAATCTTTCAGGGCCACTGATTGTGTTTTTTTGGAATGCCTTGTTTTGGTGTCCTTGGACACTTCTGGGGATTGAAAGGCTATTTAAACTATAACTATATTTAAATTATAATCTACTATTTGGGATTTTATAAATTGTCTCCTGTCAGTCATAATTTCTCAGGGCTGTCATTATGCCTTGATCTAGCAGTCACCAACCACCCTCTTAATTTACGGTGGTCGGGGAAACCAAATATTTTCCTCCTGTTAGAATCCTATCTAAAAGAGGAGTAAAATAGCTCTCAGGAGGGCCTGCGAAAAAGGTGCTGCTGGATCAAGGTGGGGAGAGGCTGGGGAGTTCTCTTTTGAGCTGTGTGTGAATTTATTCACAGATTTTGGCAGCAGCAAAGACTAAATTTTGGTTTGTAGCTATTTGCTGGATAGTTGAGATTGTTAGCTTATGACTTCTGTCCCTTTCCTACTACCCCCAATAGTGTGTAAAATTTTCCCCCCACCTGTGCCTGAAGCAATTTTATTGTGGAGAGGAGAGGATGAATTTTTCTCAGGGAAAATGAGAAGGTGAATGAAGGAAAAACCCAGGGCTGAGGCAAGGGTTTGGTCTGTCAACCATTGGTCTGTCTGTCAACCATTATTCTTGAAACCTAAGATGGACTGATCTCTGTGGAAGATACCGAGGGATTATGTGGAGCTTGCCTTCAAGAAGCTGAATGTGTAGTTGGGAGAGAGAACTAACAGACCCGAAATCCTAAAGTGAAAGTACTAGAGAAGTTTTGCGTTGGGTGTGACTTGAGTCAGGAACTTTGAGCTGGCTGTGCTGGGGTCCAAGCGGTATCTGAGAAAGTGGCCATGCAGTGACATTGGAGAAAACAGCCACACTGGGAGAATGTAACCCCAGTGAGGAAGTGGCAGAGGTTATGGAGAGGTTTAGCAGCGCATCTGGTAAACCCATTTCAAAGGAGAAATGGAGGAGAGTTTTTGACTGGTTCACTGTTGTGTCTGTGTAGTTGATTAAAATGTAGACTTTTGGGCACTACTCCAGATAGTATGATCCCCTTCTTATGTGGTCTGGGGTGGTCTCCAGGGATGGCCCAGATCATTCGGGTACACTGGCCTGCAGGACATATTTTAGGAAATATTGGTCAAGGATGAATTAGGCAAAGCTGATTAATTCCTCCATGAGACACAGGAATTGGGAAGGAGGCATCCAAGCTGGGCTGCCTGATTTTTGTCACCATTTCAGAAGGATGAATGGAGAGCAGGTTGCCCTAAGAATTAAAGAACATGGACATGAGAATAAGCTCCTCAACTGGAGACAGTTCCTGCCGTCCTCACTCTTCACCCTGATACCCACGTTCTCCTCCCTAGCCAGTCACTGTCACGTCATAGAACATAATGATGCTAATTGAAATCACATCTGGGTTCAGCCCCTTATGAGCCAGCTGGTTTTATGTCTAGGGCAGTTCTGTTTTTTGGGTGCTGTAACTCCAGGCGTTATCTCTTAATGAGTATGTGCATTGTTAGATTTGGTGAGCAAGGAAATATGCATCATCAGTTAAAGAAAAACAACAACAAACCTGTTAATACTGTTAGCAAAAGGACCAGGAGAAATCATAGCGGTAAATACAGTTTAGTTGATTCTTCACATATGAAAACCATCATGTTATATAATCACTTCTTACATACCAGACACTTAACCTAGGGATGTTCTTTACAGATGAGCTTTGAAATGTTACCTCTTGTCATCCCCATGGCAGGGCCATCCAGAGCGTACTTGGGGAATGACCCAGGCTTCCCCCCCCCACCCATGTCTTCTCCCTGAGAGAGTGTGCCCTGCAGGCACACCTTGCACTCACTTTAGTGATCACCAGCTGCAAGTTGTTACTCATTTCAGCTTCCTCCAGCCCTCTCCTCGGTCCATCTGTTTGTCCTGCCACCCCTTATTTTAGGCATAAATGTTTACTGCTGCCCCCATACCTTCAAGAAAAAAGAAAACACTCTGGGGATAGGGCAGGGGCGGTGGTTCACAGTCCTGGCTATACATTAAGGTCAGCTGGTCAGCTTTATGAAGTATCAACAGTTGAGCCTCATCCCCGGAGATTCGGTTTCCATTCTTCCGGGCGTCAGAACTTTTAAAGCTTGCCAGGAGATTCTGATCTGGTGGCCACCTCACTGTAAGTTAGATGTAATGATATTAGCTGTACATGTGTCTTAAGGGAAATGGAAGCTGCAGGATTTAGAATGAACATAGGTAGTATTTTAAAATAATGCTTTTTGCTGCTCGTGTTTCAAATGCATGTCGAGTCCCCAGGTTGTCCTTCCCCCTGTCTTCCTCCTTTATATAAGCCTGCTTTCTATTAAGCACCAGCATTCAAAATGAAACAAAACAAAAAAAAACTGAGAACATTCTTTTCCTTGCTTTAGCATTTCTGTGGTATTGTTTTCCATTCTGTCCATGCAGCTAGCTGATTGTGACTTGCACCTCTGTGAACTCTCAGACCCAGCAGGCTGTGACCTTCATCACCTCTCTGGGCCTCACGTTCTAATGGAGCAGCATTCGGTGCTGCAGAACCCTGTACAACCAGAGCTGGTGGACTGTCACACGAACGAGTGGCCACACACTTTAGTCCATGAACACATACAGTAGTCCTTGTTTTGTTGGCTGAAGAGGCCCACTGCTAGCGTTGAGGGAGAAACTTGAGAGGTAAAAAAGAAAATTTTTTGGTGAATACTTAACTTCTATTGGATGAACAACTTGGGAGTCTCTTTGTTCATCCTTGAAAGCGAGTAAGAAAGTTTGGCAGGAAGTAGACCCTAAAAATTCTCAAAAGCATTTTAAGTTTTATTGTTTGTTTTATTTTTGTTTGATTTTTTTAGGAGCCAATTGGAGATTAGATCTGCAAAGTAAAAACTAGTGATTGGCAGGTGAGGGTTATCATTCACCTGGGCTCTAAACTCCTATGTTTTATGTTCCATAAAAATTTTCCCAATAAGTGTACTTTGTGGTCTTTTGGATTTTACGTGAGAATATTTTATCACATAATGCTTGGTTTTCAAAACTTTCTTGGGCCCAAATTTCAGATTATGCATTGAAAATGAATGGATCCCTTTGAATGGAGGAATAATGAAACAAAAACAAGTAAAAAGTAGACAGTTCCACTTTAATCTAATACAGATTCTGAAGGACAAAAGGTGAAAAGTCCAGGCATAGGGTCTGTTCTGAGTTTGGGTAGGTGAGTGATGTAACTGCAGTTATAAGTAACTTCTCAAACACCACTCAGAGTTCCTCTGGTCTCATTGACCTCCCTTTTTCCTTTCTGTAATTACTGAACATGGCCCTGAAAACCCATGTAGGGCCAAATACAGAATCTAAACTCTGTGATCTCATCACCACAAAAACAGACTATAGGGACAGTCCTCCTTCTCACCGGAAGCCGCCTCCCTTTGGGACCACTGTAACTCCATAATTTATAGTGGTGCCTTTGTGGTCTTGAACTTAGAAAGGGCATTTCCCCCTGTCCTTACAGAAGTTGTGTAACAGATGGGTTGTTCTAGGTGGAGAAGGGGCCAGAGGGAAAGTGTGTGCATAACCTGTTACAGATGTAATTTTAAGGGTGCCCACACATCTGTGGGTCCTCTGGGCAGGTCTGCCTGACAGCCGGCATGTCTAGGCTGTGATGGATATTCTTTTATACTTGTGTGTCGGTGTGGTTGGGACAGATGAGAAGCCTGCCTTTTCTGCTGAGGTGTGTTTTAAGAAAGGAGGTTGGCTGAAGTACTCACACCAGCTGTGAGATGGATTCCCTCCCTAGCTGCCAGAACCCTCCGTAGAGAGGCAGGTGATCCCTATTATGGGCAAGTAATAGGAAGACGCCCTGAGATATTTGAGCTGCTGTTCACCAGGTGGTGCTGTCCTGCAGTGAATGCTTAAATACTACAAGTGAGGTCAGCAACCTGGTGGAAGAAAGGTCTGGGGTGCCTGGAAGACTTGGTAGCATTTGTTGGCTGTCACTAGACGTGAGATGAGACTCTTTTGGAGGAAACATCTGACCCAAGCGCGATCACCTGGTTCGTGTAGGTTTCTCCTCCATGTTCTGCTTCAGTGAGATCTCTGTTGTCTCTGAAGCGGAGGAAGACATGAACCTGTGCCCTGCCTCTGTCCCTGGTTTCCTCCTAGAGAAAGGCTCCTTGTGCTCCGTTCTCATCTTTGAAGTCCTGGTGGGCAAGGGGGGCATGTCTTTTAGAGCTCCTCATTAAACAGACTTAAAGGGGAGAAAAGGCCTCCACCCAGCCTTTGCATGCATAAACCTATTATATTCTGCTGCCCTGCCAAGGTGCTTTTGTTGGCCTAAACGTGACTACACATGATTCTGTCCTATTAGGCAGTGAAGCCTCGAAGGCATTGACTTGGACTGAGCCTGATGGCTGGTGTGGTTGAGCATGGATAGCGCCCTTGTAGAAGAGCATTTCCCAGGGAAAGAGACTGAGTCAGTCATGGGGAACCTCTTATTGGAGTTCTTCTTTCAACAAGCCTGCGGTTGGCATCTTCTTGTGACAAGAGCAGGAGGTTGGGATAGGGGGTGACAGGTAACACCAGCCCTGGGGAGACTGGTAGGAGGGGAGGTCAAGGCAGAAGGAAACAGATGCTAGAACTCAGATCCCCGAGAGGCTTTTTGAGCTCAGAGGACGGTCTGGTGGGATACTGTAGGTGTGGGGCAGGGCATGCAGTGGGGGTGTTTTGAGCTGTGTGTGGAGGATGACTAATTTCCAAAGTGCAAGAGAGGTGCTTCAGGATGAGGAACCTGGGAGAGCAGAGGTGTGAAATTGAGCGGTGTGTTCAGAGTGAGCTGTGTCCAGAGCTGGGATCTGTGAAGAGTGAGGCAGGAAGTGTGGGAACTTCAGCACCCTGAGTGTTTTAGAGAGGTTCTGGGCTCCTTATCTCAAACCTTTGAAACATGTCTTTGTGTACTGGGTTGCAAACCGATTAGCCTCACTTAAAACCTGAGCTAGGAGAAGTAAACAGATACTTCAGTACCTTGCTCAAGACAAGGAACTTTCAGTAAATGTCCCCGGTCAGCTTGGATAGAGGGCATCAGAAGAAAGAACAAATTTTCTCAGTTTTGCCATCCCCTCAACCTGCTTTCTCCTCTGTTAAGAGTATGTATATGGGTTGACGTCTCTTTTGTCTCCATCATGGCTTGGTTGGGAGTTTCAGGGAGGTTGTGGCTGGTTTTGTAAACTCTTTGCTTCTCATCTCCTAGGGTGAATGTGCTCACATGTTGTCTTTTTTCCAGTTCTCTTTCTAGCTTTCTGTGGTTGACTTGTCCCGAGGAACTTTCTGGGTGCACCCCGAGTGAGCCAGCTTCTTTCTGTTGCAAACAAGTGGAGTCTAGGGTGAGGCAAGGTGAGTGAGATCCATGGCAAACCCATCCTCTGACAGACCACCTTTTCCAAGATTGGTTATTCTCTGAAAATTTTGAGGACTTTGGAAGTAAATTGGCTTTTTAGTCAAATTTAAGAAGAAATTTTTAAAATTGGTGTCTTAATTACTAGGTGAAAACACTCTTGTTAATAGGGATGCTTCAATACATTTTTTTCCAGAACTTTTCTGAGTTTTTGGGTCTCTCTTTATGGTTCCTAGCATGGTACTTTTCCAGTGAAAACATTTAGTACGTGTTGTGTGAATAGCTTAATACCTTAGTGCTGACAGTTTGCAAATACAGAAGTCCTGTTAAGTTATTCTGAGTTGTGTCTCTTCTCTTTTCTGGGTTTCAAGGAGGATTGTTTAGTTGTGTTCCTTTAGGAACTCTGTACTATTGTTTTCCTGTACTGCAGTTCTATATGTAAATTTTGAAACAAAAATACCTACCTCAAGGGTTTTGGTGAAGCTGGAGGCTCCCGATGGCTAAAACTTTTGTTCTTTTCAGGGGCACCTGGGTGGCTCAGTCAGTTAAGCGTCTGATGTTGGCTCAGGGCATGATCTTGCATGAAATCTTTGTGATTTCAAGCCCCTTGTTAGGCTCTCTGCTGTCAGCACAGAGCCTGCTTTGGATCCTCTGTCTCCCTCTCTCTCTGCCCCTCTTTTACTCTCTTTCAATCTCTCTCTCAAAAATAAACAAATGATAAAAAAAAAATACATACATAAAACTTTCGTTCTGTTCACATTGTTATATTCCCTATCTCTAATGTGTAACAGTTAGTAGGGCTCAAATATTCGCTCTTTCCTTTAAGAAGAGAGTTGGCTGAGAACAGAATCTTCAATCCCATCTTAAGTGAGCCCAGCTTGGAGGGTTGTTATTTATCCTCCACTGCTCACAGTTGAGACCGTGGAGCAGGAATCCCTAGGAGGTCCAGGACAGAGTGGTTGACTGAGGGTTCTGAAGACCACTCCATATTCCTTCTCCTCTCTGAGTGGTGGAAGGGGCCCCCATAGGAGATGAGGGTCAAGGTTAAAGCTGCCTCCAAACGTCCGTGAATTCTCGAAACGTGCATGCAACGTGCACGTGCACTATGCCATCTGTCTTGTGTGGCTTGCTGGCAGGATTTCATATCCTGTACTCACCCCTCCTGCCATGCCTCACTCTTCCATGAAGAACACAGTGGTCACATTGCCCCTAAAACTTTGGGGGATCCTGACAAAAAGTAAAGCTTGTCAGAAGGAGCATGGCTGGGGAATACACATCAGAATCTAACATGAAGCTTTAGAAATTAGAATACCGGGACTCCCCCCCCCCCCCCCCCCCCCCGCCCCCAGGTGTGCTAAGCTAGAATTTTGAGGATGGGGAGGGAGTCCTTACTATTTATGTTTGCTTTTTTAAAAGCTCCTCAAGAGGTGATAGTGTATAACTTCTTGAAAAATATTTGTATGTGGAGTAGACTTAAAAACAAAGAAGTTCTTTCTTAGGCTGAGCAGATGTTTGGGGGAATTATTTTTGAACTCTACTAACTAGTTTAACCAGTTTATACAGCCAAGCCAAACATTCCCTTGTTGTGCCATAATTTGTATTGTAGAACCATTTTATAACTTTAAGTTAAAATTGCCTGGGAGACAACACTTTCTATGGTTGTAAGTGTACAAAGAACGAGAAAAAATGACATTGAAGAACAATTTTCTAAATTTAATAAGAGTTAGGGCTTATTTAGAAATCCAGGTGGAAATCTGCTTAAATGGAATTTCACCCAAAGTATGCAGAGATTTGCATATTGAAACCAAAGCTTTTTGACCTGTGGTGACACCATTTTCAAAGTAATATTGAAATAGCAATTTAAATATATTGCCCTTAGAGATTTATTTGACAGGAAATTTATTTAGTAAGGTATACATTTTTTTCCCCTTCCGGGACGTTTCTTGGTGGTAGAGAATTAGCTAATTTTTCTTTATTCCTTCCCTGGGACCATCTTCAGGAAGTAGATAGGAGCTTAATAGCAAAGATCAAGTTAAATGTTTTTTAACTATGTCTTTTTTGCAAATTCCCTTTCTCTGGAAGAAAACCTTGCAATTTGTTACTTGAGGTTTTAATAGTTTAATTGATTTGACAGAGAATAGGTTTCTTTTCAAGATCAAAGAATCTTACTGTTTAGTAGGACTTCACAGATGGCCTATTATCTGTTTTTTATTGCCTCAACTTCATGGAAACTGCTCTTGTTAAGGTTACAAATGACCTCTGCTAGGACTCTTGGTGTGACTTTTCTGTAGCACTTGATACTACTGACTTATTTAGTTTTGAGAGAGCATGAGCGGAGGAGGGGCAGGAGTGGGGGCAGAGGATCCGAAGGTGGCTCTGCACTGACAGCAGCGAGCCCAATGAAGGGCTCGAACTCATGAACTGTAAGATCATGCCCTGAGCTGAAGTCGGATGATCGACTGACTGAGCCACCTAGGTGCCCCTTTTGCACCATTTCTGATATTTGCATCCCTGCCCCCTCCCCTGCCTCTACAAGGCACCTCATCTCTAGGCTTCTGTCTGCTTTTCCCACATTGGTCATTGGCACTATTCAAGCCAGAAATGTGACTCATCCTTCATCCTCCCTCAGTCAGCCCATATCTTAATTTGCAATTAAGTTCTATCACTTTAATAACCTAAATAATAAAGGAAAAGGCCAGTCCACTGACATTTAAATATTATAGGTATTAAAAGTTGCAGTTTGGTTTGTATAAGCAGATAGAATAACATGAGACAATTGTGACCATTTATATAATACACATTTTATGCTCAGCGTAGGCCTACATATGTTGTCATGTTATTTCTAATTTTCACAACTATTCTGTGGCATATTATCTCTGTTATAAATGAGGACTCTAAGGTTCAGAGAGATTAAATTACTGGCCTAGGATCACAGGGCAAGTAAAGCATGGTGGGGTTGGGATGGGGGGATTTTAAACCTGTGGGTTGGTCTGCCTGACTCCAAAGCCTTTAACACCATGTCACCATGTCTTGCTGTGTTCCCATAATGCCACAGTGCCATTGTAGACCTCTGGTTGGTAGGTTGACTTTGTTGAGGAACTGGGTGTTATTCAAATTTGTGTGTCCTATATTTTTTCATAATAGTAGGTGCTAAAGGCAAGATTTTTTTTTAAATGGGGACTTTCTAAAAAAGTGTTTATTCGTTTATCCTGAGAGAGAGAGTGCACACACAAACGAGGAAGGGGCAGAGAGAGTAGGAGAGAGAGAATCCCAAGAAGGATCTGTGCTGTGAGTGCAGAGCCCGACACAGGGCTTGATCCCAAGAACAGTGAGATCATTACCTGAGCCGAAATCAAGAGTTAGACACTTAACCAACTGAGCCACCCAGGCACTGCTAAAGACAAGATTCTTTTTTTTTTTTTTTTTTTTAAATATATGAAATTTATTGTCAAATTGGTTTCCATACAACACCCAGTGCTCATCCCAAAAGGTGCCCTCCTCAATACCCATCACCCACCCTCCCCTCCCTCCCACCCCCCATCAACCCTCAGTTTGTTCTCAGTTTTTAACAGTCTTTTATGCTTTGGCTCTCTCCCACTCTAACCTCTTTTTTTTTTTTTCCTTCCCCTCCCCCATGGGTTTCTGTTAAGTTTCTCAGGATCCACATAAGAGTGAAACCATATGGTATCTGTAAAGACAAGATTCTTAATGGCAAAGCCATGGACCATGTCTTCTGTGGCTTTATCTGGGTTCAGTTCCTGGTTCTTAGATGTGCATTAGCTAGGTAGCCAAGGTTAGGATGGTGGGATCATGCTGCTTATCCTCCCAGAGTTCTTATGAGAAACAGGTGGGATAGCAGAAGAAAAAGTGCTCTAAAATTTGGGTGCGTTTTGGGGGAAATGATTAGTTGTGGATGTCAATAATTGACTGCTCAGATGAGCCTCTCTTTAAGTTTTTACTTTATAATTACATTTAGTTAGCATACAGTATTTATATTAGTTTCAAGTGTACAATATAGTGATTCAACACTTCCATACACCGATTGGTGCTCATCATTACCAGTGCACTCCTTAATCCTCATCATCTCTTTCACCCCTCCCTGCCCACTTCCCCTCTGGTAACCATCAGTTATCTATAATTAAGAGTCTGTTTCTTGGTTTGTCTCTCTCATTTTTTTCCTTTGCTCATTTTTGTTTCTTAAATTCCACATGTGAGTGAAATCATAGATATTTGCCTTTTCTCTGACTTACTTCGCTTAGCATTTTAATATCTAGCTCCATGTTGTTGCAGATGGCAAGATTTCATTCTTTTTTATGGTTGAGTAATATTCTGTTGTATGTATATACATATACATATGTAGGTGTATGTATATATACATATACATATATATATATGTGTGTGTGTGTGTATACATAACCTCATCTTCTTTATCCACTCATCAGTTATAATTTGGCTATTGTTGATAATGTTGATATAAACATAGGTGTGCATGTATTCCTTTGGATTAGTGTTTTTGTACTCTTTGAGTAAATAGCCAGTAGTGCAATTGCTGGATCATAAGGTAGTTACATTTAAAAATTTTTGAGGAACCTCCATATTGTTTTCCACAGTAGCAGCACCAGTTTGCATTCCTACCAATAGTGCACTAGGGTTCCTTTATCTCCACATCCTTGCCAACACCTGTCATTTCTTGTGTTGTTGATTTTAGCCATTCTGACGAGTGTGAGGTGATAGCTTATTGATTTGCATTTCCCTGGTAAGTGATGATGAGCATTCTTTCATGGGTTGGCCATCTGTATGTCTTCTTTGGAGAAATGTCTGTTTATGTCTTCTGCCCATTCCTTTTTTTGTTTTTGTTTGTTTGTTTGTTCTTAAGTTTATTTACTTGATAGAGACTGAGACAGCACAAGTTGGGGAGGGGTAGAGAGAGAAGGGGAGAGAGAGAGAATCCTAAGCGAGCTCTGTGCTGTCAGCACAGAACCTGATGATGCAGGGCTCAGATTCATGAAACTGCGAAATGTGACCTGAGCCAAAACCAAGAGTCGGATGTTTGACTGAGCCACCCAGGCACCCTGTCTTCTGCCCATTTCTTAACTGGATTATTTGTTTTTTGTGTGTTGAGTTGTAGAAGTTCTTTATATATTTTGGATACTAACCCTGTATTGCATTAAGTCATTCGCAAATATCTTCTCTCATTCTGTAGTTGTCTTTTATTTTTGTTGTTTCCTTCGCTGTGCAGAAGCTTTTCATTTTGATGTAAACCCATTAGTTTATTTTTGCTTTTGTTTTTCTTGCCTCATGAGACCTATCTAAAAAGAAGTTGCTAGGGCTGATGTCAAGGAGGTTACTTAAGTCTGTGTTCTTTGAAGATTTTTATGGTTTCAGGTCTTGCATTTAGATCTTTAATCCATTTTGAATTTATTTTTGTGTATGGGGTAAGAAACTGGTCCAATTTCATTGTCTACCATGTTGGTATCCAGTTTTCCCAGCACCTTTTGATGAAGAGACTTTCTTTATCCCATTGGATATTCTTTCCTGCTTTGTTGAAGATTGACCATATAATTTTGGGTATATTTCCGGATTTTCTACTCTGTTCTATTTATCTGTGTGTCTGTTTTTGTGCCAGTACCATACTGTTTTGATTACTACAACTTTGGTTTTTTTGTTTTGTTTTGTTTTTGTTTTGTTTTGTTTTGTTTTAAGATTATAAGTGGGGCGCCTGGGTGGCGCAGTCGGTTAAGTGTCCGACTTCAGCCAGGTCACGATCTCGCGGTCCGTGAGTTCGAGCCCTGCGTCGGGCTCTGGGCTGATGGCTCGGAGCCTGGAGCCTGTTTCCGATTCTGTGTCTCCCTCTCTCTCTGCCCCTCCCCCGTTCATGCTCTGTCTCTCTCTGTCCCAAAAATAAATAAAAAACGTTGAAAAAAAAAAAAATTTAAAAAAAGATTATAAGTAATCTTGGGGCGCCTGGGTGGCTCAGTCGGTTAAGCGGCCGACTTCGGCTCAGGTCGTGATCTCGCGGTCCGTGAGTTCGAGCCTCGCGTCGGGCTCTGTGCTGACAGCTCAGAGCCTGAAGCCGGTTTCGGATTCTGTGTTCCCTCTCTCTGACCCTCCCCTGTTCATGCTCTGTCTCTCTCTGTCTCAAAAATAAATAAACATTAAAAAAAATTAAAAAAAAAAAAAAGATTGTAAATAATCTCTACACCCAAGTGGGGGCTCTTAACAACCCTGAGATAAAGAGTTGCATGCTCTACTTGCTGAGCTAGCCAGTCCTTGAGCATGGAACGTCTTTCCATTTTTTTCGCCTTGTCTTCAGTTTTTTTCATCAGTATTTTATACTTTTCGGAGTATAGGTCTTTTCACCACTTTGGTTAGGTTTAATCCTAGGTATCGTATTGTTTTTTTGAGCAATTGTATATGGGATTGATTTCTTACTCTTCTGCTTCATTTTTAATGTATAGAAATGCAACAGATTTCTATACATTGACTTTGTATCCTGAGACTTTACTGAATTTGTTTATTGGTTCTAGCAGTTTTTTGATGGAGTCTTTTAGGTTTTGTATATACAATATCCTGTAATCTGCAAATAGTTAAAAGTTTTACTTCTTCCGTATTGATTTGGTTTCCTTTTACTTCTTTTTGTTGTCTGACTGTTGTGGCTAGGACTTCCACTACTATGTTGAATCAAAGTGGTGAGAGTGGACATCCTTGTTTTGTTTCTGATTTTAGGAGAAAAGCTCTGTTTTCCCCCCTATAGGATGATGTTAGCTATGCTTTTTTTCATATATGGCCTTTATTATGTTGAGGTATGTTCCCTCTAAACCTACTTTGAGGGTTTTTAGCACAAATGGATGTTGTACTTGGTCAAATGCTTTTTCTACATCTGTTGAAATGATCACATGGTTCTTATCCTTTCTTTTGCTAATGTGGTGTATCACGTTGATTTGAGAATATTGAACCATCCTTGCAACCCAGGAGTACATCCACTTGATTGTGGTGAATGATTTTTTTTTTTTTTTTAATGTACCGTTGAATTCAGTTTGTTAGTATTTTATTGAGAATTTTTTCATTTATGTTCATCAGGGACACTGCCTATAGTTCTTTTTTGGTGGACTTTTTATCTGGTATTGGTATCAGAATAATGCTGCCCTCATAGAATGAATTTGGAAGTGTTCCTTCCCTTTCTGTTTTTTTTTAGTGTAGTTTGAGAATAGGTATTAACTCTTCTTTAAATGTTCGGTGGACTGTACCCCAATGTTTATAGCGGCACTCTCAACAATAGCCAAATTATGGAAAAAGCCTAAATGTCCATCAACTGATGAATGGATAAAGAAATTGTGGTTTATATACACAATGGAATACTACGTGGCAATGAGAAAAAATGAAATATGGCCTTTTGTAGCAACATGGATGGAACTGGAGAGTGTGATGCTAAGTGAAATAAGCCATACAGAGAAAGACAGATACCATATGGTTTCACTCTTATGTGGATCCTGAGAAACATAACAGAAACCCATGGGGGAGGGGAAGGAAAAAAAAAAAAAAAAAAAAAAAAAAAGAGGTTAGAGTGGGAGAGAGCCAAAGCATAAGAGACTGTTAAAAACTGAGAACAAACTGAGGGTTGATGGGGGGTGGGAGGGAGGGCAGGGTGGGTGATGGGTATTGAGGAGGGCACCTTTTGGGATGAGCACTGGGTGTTGTATGGAAACCAATTTGACAGTAAATTTCATATATTAAAAAATAAAAATAAATAAATAAATAAATAAATAAATGAATGTTCGGTGGAATTTGCCATGAAGTCATCTGGGAATTTTTTCAATTAAAAAATTAAATTTCTTTGTCGGTCATCAGTCTGTTCAAGTTTTTTTTTCTTCTTGTTTCAGTTTTGGTAGTTTGTATGTTTCTAGGAATTGATCTATTTCTTCTAGGTTATCCAACTTGTTGACATATAATTTTGAATAATTATGATTATTGGTATTTCTGTGGTGTTGGCAGTTATTTCTCTTCTCTCATTTGTGATTTTATTGAGTACTTTATCTTTGTTTTCTTGGTGAGTCTGCCTAGAGGTTTTATTCGTTTTATTGAATTTTTTTTTCCCCAAAGAACTAGTTCCCAGTTTCATTGACCTGTTGTATTGTCCTTTTTTAGTTTCTATATTGTTTATTTTGCTCTAATATTTATTAGTTGCTTCCTGTTGCTAGCTTTAGGTTTTGTTTGTTCTTTTTCTAGCTCCTTTATGTGTAAGGTTAGGTTATTTGAGACTTTTTTTTTTTTAATTCTTGAGGTAGGCCTGTATTGCTATAAACTTCCCTCCTAGAACTGCTTTTGCTGCATCCCAGGGATTTTGGACCATCTTAATTTTCATTTGTTTCCATGTACTTTTTAAATTTTATTTCCTGGTTGATCCATTTTTAGTAACATGTTGTTTAACCACCATGTATTTGTGGTCTTTCCAGGTTTTTTCTCATGGTTGACTTCTAGTTTCATAGTATTGTGGTCAGAAAGTACTCATGGTATGATTTTGATCTTGAATTTGTTGAGGTTTATTTTGTGGGCTAGTAGGTGTTCTATTCTGGAGAATGGTCCATGTGCACTTGAAAGTAATGTGTATTCTGCTGTTTTAGGATGAAATGTTCTGAATATACCTCTTAAGTCCATCTGGTCCAGTGTGTCATTCAAAGCCGTTGTTTCCTTGTTAATTTTCTGCTCAGATGATCTGTCCTGGATGTTATGGTCCCCTTCTATTATTGTATTTTGATCCATTAGTTTCTTTATGTTTGTTATTAACTGTTTAATGTATTTGGGTGCTCCCATTTGGGTAAATAAATATTTGGGTGCTCCCATTTGGGTAAGTAAATATTAACAGTCATTACATCTTCTTGTTAGATTATCTCCTTTATTATTATATAGTGTTATTCTTTGTCTTTAAATACAGTCTTTGCTTTAAAGTCCATTTTGTCCCATATATGTATTGCTACTCCAGTTCTCTTTTGATATCCATTTGCATGATAAATATTTCTCTGTCTCCTCACTTTCAATCTGCAGGTGCCTGTTGGTTTGAAATGAATCTCTTGTAGAGCCTTGGAGCTTTTATCTTTGTTTTTAAATAACAGCATGTGAAAATGTAGATTCTTCTGAATCTCTGGTCATGCTGTTTGACTCATTCACATGCTGGTCATAATGTAGGCAGAAAAAGCCCTTTCAAGTAAAGACTTTGTGGATAAGGATAGCATACATAGATCTGGTTATTCAAGCTTAGCTGTGTTAGAACAGGTGAGGGTACAAAAACCAGAGAGAGTATGTATGTAAGTAGAGGCAGGTGAATTATTGATTGATTGATTTACATTTATTTATTTTTGAGAGACAGAGCACAAGCAGGGGAGGGGCAGAGAGAAGGAGACACAGAATCTGAAGCAGTCTTCAGGCTCCCAGCAAGTGTTCAGCACAGAGCCTGATGTGAGGCTCGAACCCACAAACCAGGAGATCATGACCTGAGCTGAAGTCGGTCACCTAACCGACTGAGCCACCCAGGCACCCTGAGGCAGGTGAATTAAACAGAGTCTATTGACATTTTTTATTTAGTTAAATTGATCTTGGGAGGATGGATTTGAACATGGGTTGTGGTATACTAAAGCAAACTCCAAATCAAGGAGAGGAGGTTCTATACTTTGTATCCTCATAGGTCTCTCCTTTTGCCCTGTCCTGAGAAGGAAATACTCCTTGTTTTCCATCATCCTTCTCCCTTTTGCATCAAATTTTGATAACAAAAGTTTTTCTAAGGAGAGTGTCCCCTTTAATAAATACATAAAACCAATTTGTCATTGTAGAATTTAAAAATTGCTTAACATTTCAAAGTCTCTCTTTTTTTTTTTTTTTTTTAACAAAGTTGCCCTGTAACTTTGGAGGCAATGCTGTATTTTGTAGGGTTGTTTTAACTAGAATATAACAGAGGTAACCTAAAGCATAGTGGGTCCTCGGTGAATAGTAGCTCCTATTGTACCCACTTAGTTATCAGAAGCCTACAGTTTCAGATTTAAAAAGGCTTTTGCTGGTCCATGAAGAAAAAATTTGGGAAGGATTGATGTGAGATGGGAAGGGAGTCAGGAGAGTCTAAGGCAGTGGTTCCCAGGCGTTGGACCTTGAGAAACAGAGTCTTCACAAGCTCAGACTTACTAGAAATATAATGTCTCAGCTTCAAACCAGACCTAAAAATCAGTGGCAGTGGGACTCCACAATTTGCCTTATTAGCAAGCCCTAGAGGGGATTTTGATGCACTTTAACTGACCTGAAGTTAGAAAAATTAGGCTGCAGGCTCCCCAAGTAGTCCAGTGGGGGGGATATAGTGAAGACCTCCCCAGAATTGTGGGAGTGGAGGGGCTGGAACTGGTGAGACTTAGTAATTTGATTGGCTATTGATCAGACCAGGAAGGAGGCCATGAGGATGTAGGGGGCTTGAGTCTGGTAGACTAAGCGGGGGTGGTGCTATCAACAGGAACCTGGAGCCCAGCCTGGTGAGTGGGTGTTGGAGGTCAGGGGAAGAGAAAGGTGAGTTTAGTTTGGGACACTTTGAGTTTGTGTTGCCAGGGTTGATGTCAGCAAGTTGGAAATAGAGTACTGGAACCACAGCACAGGTAAAACAATGGGGAAACCATATTTGTGAGCTGCCTGAGTGAAGGTAGCTGTTGAAGTGGGTATTCAGATAATTTTTCCGAGGAAAATGGTGCACAGAAAAGAGCTGAGATTGATGGGTTTGGAATTGGATGTTTGCGATAATAGCATTCAGTTTCTCCTTCGGCAGTATAAGTAGAAATATTGAGGAATACATTATGATAATAGTTTTAAATGAAACCAGATGATCGCAAACACGTTGGAGTTCATAATGCTATCTTTAGAGGCCCCATTCTGGGCAATAGAGGCTGATCTTGGACATCATTTAATCTGGGGATCTAAAGTTTAGGGTGCCAAAGGCAAGGTTCTTGTGGAGTCCAGATTCAGAGCGAAGGTGGCCTGGGGCAGGCCGCTGAGTTTCCCTATCTCAGCCTCATTATGTGTCAAAGAGAACAAGGAGAGTTCTACCTTCTTGCTGTGAGGACGAAACAGGACCCCTCACTGTGGAAAAACTTAACCGTGCCTGCTGAAGGGTGCTTTTGTGTCTCTACTTGGGCTGTGGTTTTTATGACGTTTTGTTGGATTTGTGGAGTAAAGGTCTTATGTTTGTAACAAATTTACAGTATTGGTTTAAGTACTGAGATAATTTTAAAAAGTCGTAAGTCTGGGGGCGCCTGGGTGGCTCAGTCGGTTAAGCGTCCGACTTCGGCTCAGGTCACGATCTCGCGGTCCGTGAGTTCGAGCCCCGCGTCAGGCTCTGGGCAGATGGCTCAGAGCCTGGAGCCTGTTTCCGATTCTGTGTCTCCCTCTCTCTCTGCCCCTCCCCCGTTCATGCTCTGTCTCTCTCTGTCTCAAAAATAAAAAAACGTTAAAAAAAAAAATTTAAAAAGTCGTAAGTCTGAATCGGAGATGGATGGCTTTGTGGTTTTCAGTGAATTATCAATACATTGAAATATGTGTTTTATTAGGTTTGTGAGAAGGCAGAAGGGAGTCGGCTTGGGAAGTTTGCATAAAAACAAGGACCAGATAGTTAAAAAGCTATATCCAGCTTTGTTGTAGACTCAAATATTTTTCTGTACGAGAAAGATGTTTCCCTGAGACCACGGAAAGTTAGTACATCTGTGCAACATCTTCATTATATCTAGAACAATTTCACATCCACTGTTTCTAATTCAGAGTCATTCAAGAAACATGTGTTCCTGTTTTTCACTGGGTTCTAATTGGGATGTTTTTCCTTAAAGGGACCACACACTTCTATTTAGGAAATAACTTTGTCAACTGTGCTGCAACTACAAGGAACCTTCTCAGTTTGGAGACTGTAGAATCTGAAACTCACCCTCCCACCCCACCTCCCCCAGCTTCAAAGAAAAGGGATCTATCTGTGTATATATAGGTATGTGCATGTGTGACTTCACAATAGTGATTTTGTTCCTTAGGTCTCAGATATGCTTCATACTGTTGGTATGTGTTAAAAGAAGTGGCGACAGAATCCACGATCAAAGGTTTCACTGCAGAGTTACTAAGGACTTTAATTGAACCTTTCACTGCATTTTAGAGGGAAAACAATCTGATGTTCATACGTAGCCTGTCACATAACTTCACGTGTAAAGCTTGAACTTCATAGGTTTGATTAAACTTCTGTGGGACTCCTAAAAATAATAACAGTTGTGATCTCTATGCATAGGGAATTACTCTGTAATTCACAGTTTAGCCAAAGTGTTTGCTGTTGGGTCGGGTTTGAATGCTACCAGTTTAGCCCAGCGCTACCCTCCTGGTTCTTCTACAGCTACACAAGGCTTGCATCTTCCTGGGAAATTTGGCTGCTGCCAGAGCTGAAACTGTGAGCCAGACTTAGGTAATTTTATTAGTCTAGAAAAAGTATTACGCTCCTGCAGCTGTTGTTGTAGGTCCTAGCCATGAAAACAAAAACCGTCTCAGTTACCCAGGATCCATGAGAAACTGGCAATAGCCCAATGTTAAGTCCATGTATTTTGGACTCTGAATTATATTTATCTTCATATGGGTATCCCCTGATTTAGGGCACACAGCTGGGGAATGGCCTGACCGTATGAGGCAGTGCGTGTGGGAGAGGCCAAGCCTTGGGTATCACCCTTAACTAGGAAGCCTGATCCAGTTAATTGGAAGACTATACTTGCTGGACCTTAAACACTTTTAAAAAGGATAAGGAGAGCATCCAAGAAAACAACACCATAATAAAATACACTTGTCCCATATATCCAACCTGGCTTTCCTGTTTTTGTATATTGTCTCACGGTGTAAATCCCCACAGGTCTTTTTCTCCTGCAATGCCAGGCTGGTTATTGTGGGTGGGTTAGTAATTTGGTGGTGATGGACTTTCTTGTTAAGTAGAACTTTTATAGATTACTATGAACACTAATCATGGGACTTGGCATTTAATTGCTAGGAGTGGTGCATACGTGAAATACCCCATCTTGCTAATGTGTGCCAGTCAGTAAATTGCGGTTTAATTTTCTGAATTTCAGTGGTTCTGTTAGTGGGATAAAACTGAGCTACTGTTTCTCTGGAAGCTCCTGGGCTATTAGCAGACCACTTAGCAAGTCTGAGTAATTGTCCTGTTGAGTCTGACTCTGATTCTTTGAGTCAGGGTTCCTAATCCTGAGATCATTGGATGCACTTCAGGGGTTCTGTGAATGTGGAGGGATGGAGAAAAAAATTTACATCTTTATTTTCACAACCTTTAACCAGAATGTGGCTTTTCCTTAAGTCATGAAAACATGCAGCATACAGTAGCACCTGTGGCTTTGGCAAGTAGAAATCAGATTTTGGTATCACATTGTGGGAAATAGTTTAAACCATCGTTTATGCCCATCATTGCTGAGAAAACTACAGTAGCTGTTAGCCCTGCTGCTGTGTCTTGTTATGTATGTGTTAAGCACACATCACTATTATCACATCTTTGCTTCTTAAATAGTTTTATATGTGCATTTCAGTGTAACTGATTTTCTTTGTAAGCGTATTTTCTTCATCAGAATCATTCAGAAACATTCTCATGAGAGGATCTAGATTGCTGAAGCAGTCCGTGTCCCTTAAAAGGTCATAAGCTTCTGCCTTGGATGGCATCCTTGTGTCTTTCTCATCTTGCTTTGAGACTAGATTAGTTAACTTAAAAAAAAAGAAAAGTCTTAACATATTTGGCTTTTGCTTCCTAGTTGTCTTTGACTTTTATCATCTGGAGCTCTGACTTCCCCCCATTTTGGGGCTCTTGGGGTGAATGATAAAATAAGACCATCCCCTATTTCCAGGTGACCTTTCTTAGGGCCCACTGTAGCAGTCCCCCTTAAGACGGCTTACTACAATGAGTGTTTATGGCCAACAATGGTTTCCCTTACAAATTTCAGAAAAGAATACACAGTGCTCCATGTGTTGATATTTGCTGTAGCTATGGAAAAGATGATATTTGCTGTAGCTATGTATTAGTTTCAGTGAGTTCTCCATTGCATTATTGTGGCAGGCATACCCTAGTTTATTTTAGAACTTTCTATCCAAAGTTAAAACCTTATTATGTCTATTTGGACTGTGTAAAACTGCCCAGAGAAATGCTGGGCACCAGGCCATTCCTTGCCCCATCTCCTATTAACAGGTTTTATGAAATTCATTCAGTGAGAAATGGGGTGGGATTTTTGAGATCCTTTTGAATACACCGTTCCTAACTTCTGGATGTTAGGAATAGGGGAAGCATTGCCCATGTGACATGGAGGTCTCTATCCCAAATACTCTCCCCCATTGGCAATATGGCCCATCTTCCAGTATTGTTCTTTTGTGAGCTCAGGAATTGAAGAACTTGCTTATTCTAGCATGTATTTTGTAGCATGACACCTCCAGGTCACAAATATTGACAACACTGATGGTTAAAATAACTCCTGGATGCCTAGCAGAACTTGGGCAAGTGGACAGTAGGTGTCTCTCAATAGAGCCAGACTCTTTCAGTATAGGTTTGAAACCTGGGATGCTGCTCTGTGGATGGAGGTGTGTGTGTGTGTGTGTGTGTGTGTGTGTGTGTGTGTGTGAGAGAGAGACCAACGATGATTTTTTTTTTTTCCTCCTATTTGGCAGTTTTTTTCTGTCTGTCCACCTCATCAGGCCCCTGGGAGCTAGTCTGTCTCATTTTTTAATTAAAAAAGGAGGCATAGGAGGGACTATATAGTTAGGCTCTAGAGCAGGACAATCTGGATGGACACCCTGGTTCTGCTCCCTTGAGCTGTGTGACCCGAGCAAATCACTAGCTTCTCTCTGCCTTTGTAGAATTGGGATCTTAATAGTACCTTCTGTGGATGGTGGTGGTAAGGATTAAATAACAATATATGTAGGCTAAGTGCTTAGAGCAAGGCCTGGTATGTAGTTAGTGTGAAATAAGTGTTGCTGGGTGCACATTAGAATCACCTAGGGGAGTTTAAAAAAAAATGACACTGGGTGTTGGGAACTCCCATGCTAATGAAATTAGGACCTGGTGGGGGGAGGTTATAACCTTGTTTGGAGCATCCTAGCACATCACTGACAGGAGTGGAGGAGGGATTTTGATGTCTTCTGTAGGGCTTTAAGTGAAGGATCCATCTGTCAGCTACATAAGCAAGAGATCTTTGTGTAATGAATAGCTGCCTTTCACGGCATCTTTGAAGTTGTCTGACCTTTTTCACTTTGAGGCCAGATGCAGTGCAATTTAAAAAATGTAATTTCTTTAGATTTATAATACCAGACTTCATTCAGCTGGCATTGATTGATTACCTTTTAGCAGTTTTTGAAAAATGGACTTTCTGACATGTCTTCAAGGTCTCTTCTCCTTTCCTATAAAGGCTTATCACCCATGCCATAGACTCCACTGAGGGGCTCTTTTTTCATCTGCAGTGATGGTTTAGCAGTGATGGTTTACCAGCTACTATGATTACAGTGGTCTTATGAACCAGAAATAAAATTTTCCCTGTGAAATTATAGCACCTGTAGGTAGAAGAGGCCTGGTTGTCCAGTCAAGCCAGAAAGGGAGCAGTATTCCTGTTAGATACAGGAGTCCATAAAAGGGGAAATAACTAGCCCAAAGTTATTTTGTTTACATAATGCCTTCTATCCTTATTAAGGGAGTTGTAGTTGCTATACATCAAGAAGGTAGTCAGTGTAAGCTGGGAGCTCATAGATCTGTTAAATGACACAAGTGGAAAACTTCCCAGAAAGAAGGGAAAAGAGAAGAAAATGTAATCAGTGTGGTTGTTATAGAGCTAACTGCCATTGTGAGGAACACGGCTTGGGTCTCCAGTTGCTGTAAACCTTACAGGGGAGCATCCTGTGACCCTAGTTATATCCTCTACAGAGTTGTGTGAGAGAGGATGGAAGGAAGCATGTTCAAAGACTGTGGTTCATATTCAAACCCTGGGTGGTCCTCCGTGGGTTTTGACCTCATGGCCAGTGGGGCTCACGCTTGATGTTGGCCTTCTCCCAGCTCTCCTTGGCTGGATCCATAACAACTACACTTTCACCCTTATGCAAAAGCCACCTTGTCTTTGAAGCTTGTATTATGCACTCTCCTGGTCACCTCCCTGTCCCCCTCCTCTCCTCCCCCCAGTTCATTGAGGACTTTGGAGTCAGCCAGTCAGTGCCTGAGCTTTCAAGTTCTAGTTCCACCTTTACACATTGTGTAACTTTGAGAAAGTTGTTAATCTCTCTAAGCCTTTCTGCTTCTTTTGGTTATAAAAAAAAAAAAAAAAATCAGTAAGCTATCTCACAGGATTTTTTTTTTTTTTTTTGAGGATAAAAGGAGATTATATATGTATGTAAAACTCTTCACTTTACCTGATATATAGTAAAACTTAGTAAATACTAGCTATTCGGGTGATGGTTGATATCCCAAATGCTGCCTCCATTACTGTAATAAGCATCTGAATGGCCCTTCCATACACCTGGAATCAAGTTCTGTGATTTCTTTGCTTCCAGCAACCTGGGCTTGAAGACATTCCACTTTACCAAACAATGCTGTTGGCTATCATGTGATCTTTATCATTGTCTGGAATTGTTCCACATCCAAAATTTAAAAGTTTATTCAGAAGGACTGGACTTTTTTTCAACTTCCTCATTCACTTAGTGTGACTGTTTTGTTCTTTGATCTCCTTGAGACACAGTCCCTGTTCTCTCTGGCTATCAGACCTCTCGGGGCCTCCCTCCCTCCCTGTCTAGCCTTCATTCCATGGCGTACCACTCTCAGCACATCACAAGAGCACCCTTCTCAGTCTTGGAGCTCCTGTGCTGGCCATTCATTCGCTGGCTCATTCCTCTCCTCCTCTGGGTGGTCCGTAGGGCTGAGCATGAGGATACAGTTGCACACTCTGATCTGGTGCCATGGCTTGCTCTGCAGCCTAGATTGGGCAGTCAGAGCTGTTCAGCTGTCCTTTTAATCTTGTGCTTACCTTCCTCTCTTCTGCAAGGGCTGTTTTCAACCTTCACTGCTCCTTTCATACCTTATTTTTACTTTATAGAGAAAATGGAGGCATGAACTCCTAGCTTCCTGCCCATGTTTGTTAATATCATTTTCTTCCCTTTCCATCATATTATGTTTGACTTCGCATCCTTCTTTGCTTGGTACAAATACTTAGGAGTGTATAAAATGAAAAACTCCAAGCATAGGGCTGATTCCTTAATTGGAAAATCAGGTTGTAACCCTGTCTCTCTTTGCTGCCAGCTGGCCCAGGAGAGTCAGAACAATTTCCTCTAATCCTCAGAGCCTTGCATTTTATTAAAAAAAGTTTTTTGTTAATGTTTATTGATCTTTGAGAGAGTGTGAGCGGGGTAGGGGCAGAGAGAAGGAGACAGAGAATCCCAAGCAGGCTCGGCACTGTTGGCACAGAGCCGGATGCGGGGCCTGAACCCACGAACTGTGAGCTCATGACCTGAACCAAAATCAGATGCTCAACCAACCAAGCCACACAGGCGCCCCAGGACTTGCGTTCTAAATGACACTATTACGTTTGTTTAAATTTATTAAGGGATGGCAGTCTATTTTGAGATACAACCCTTCCCTTGGAGAATTATAGATGGAATAAAATTCTGTTCCTCCCCAAAGTATCCAGTGGTACTGGAGTGACCATACAAATTCTGTGCTGATGTGGGGAGTGGGGCAGGGTTTGACCATCAGACCTAGAGGAGGAAGCAGGTGGGTAAGAAGGCCTCAGGAGTAGGAGGGGCTTTGAGGTAGCTTTTGAAGTGGGCTCGGGGGGAAATGCCTATGCTTTCTCAAATAGATCTACATATCTATGAATGTCTGGCTGGTGGTGGTGGTGGCAATATGGTGGTTACTTTGTCTTCTAGTTAGGAGCTCTAGTTAGGAGCATTGCTGTTGGAGTAGGGAGGTATGTGCTTGGTTGGGGAGCTTCCAACCTGATGGCAGCTTCTGGGTGAGCAGGGGGTTTCTGTAAGGTTGGTGCTCAATCTTGTACAACAGCCATTGGCCCGGGAGGCATAAAGATTATTGCCAGAAGTGCTGCCCTTGGTTATCTTCCCATCTGAGTTTTTCCTGGTTGGAGGAGAATGTATTGATTTCAGGGTTTGATTTTTCTGTCATTGTACTTTTTCCTTCTGTATGCATATTTGAAATACCAAAATAAAACCTCCCTGTGACCTTCTGAAGGCCTGATAAAAGAACAGATCCTGCTGTGGAAATGTATAACTTTGACCATAAACTTGGAAACCAGTGGTTAGTACTGGAAAAAATCTTAAATTATTAGTCCACACCCCTTGCCATTGATTTTTGAGTTCCCTTTCATGACAACCTGTTGTTCATTCATTTAAAAAATGTACCTAGTGTTGATTGTGTATTAGGTACATTACAAGGTGCTGAGAGGGATTTGTAGAATTAACATTTTTCAGCATGATTTTGAGTCATAACCATATATCAGTACAAAGTGGGATGTGGAATTAAAGATAACCCAAAAAAATTTTTTTTAGTGTTTCTTTATTTTTGAGAGAGAGCGAGAGCATGAGCAGGGGAGGGGCAGAGAGAGGAGGAGGCACAGAATCCGAAGCAGGCTCCAGGCTCTGAGCTGTCAGCACAGAGCCTGACGTGGGGCTTGAACATATCATGACCTGAGCTGAAGTCAGATACTTAACTGACTGAGCCACCCAGGCAACCCTAAAGATAACTTTTTATGGCTATGGCCTGGGAAGGCTTTATGGAAGAGGTAGACAAGTTGGGCTGAACAAATCTCTTCACAAAATAAAAAAGCTCCTGCAGTCAGAAGGAAGTAGCTTAGTCTTGTTTTGCTTCTAAAGTGAAAATTTCTTTTTGCCAACTAGTTCACAAAATGAGAACTTCTTTAAACAAACTTGCATATAGTAATTGTCTAGTAATTTGAAATACCAGCTTGGGAGAGTCAGGTTTTTTAATTTCTTAATTTTGTAAAAGATTTTATTATTTTTCAGGAATCTTTATACCTAATGTGTAGCTTGAACTCATGACCCTGAGATCATAAGCCACATGATCTACTGACTGAGCCAGCCAGGTGCTCTAGGAGAGTCAGGTTTTTTTGTTTTTTTTTGTTTTTGTTTTTGTTTGTTTGTTTGTTTTTAAAGAAACTTTTCCCCAAACAACATGTATACCTTCCTACAGAATATGTAAAATATGGGTTGAAAGTGATTTCAATCTAATTGATAGTTTCCACTTAATTTGTGCATCAGAATTTAAACATATGAGTTGAGACTTCATGCCAATAGATCTTTTAAATTCACACTGTGGGACTGTAAATTTACTATGCATTTAATAACTCATACTCAAATCGGAAGTCTTTTTGCTTATGACCAGCCTAACTAAAGAAAAGAACAGCAGAATTAGAGGTACAGTTTGTAGAGTGGTTTTGAATAAAGAAGAGTGAATGATTGGGCCTGTGTGTCTTGGGAAATAAATTATAGCCCAGTGTCTCCCCCACCTTTTCTGGCTGACGCATGTGAATCCTGGAGAAGTTCAGTGACTTGTTCCTAGTTACAATGTGTGGGCCACAGCTGGGATTAGGTCTCTTGATTCTTACGCGGCTTCTACTATAAGAGGGGGAAAAAAGGCTGGGGTTAGGGGGCACGGGGCACCAGGAGCCAGAGCAGGGAGAGAGACCTACTGGAATTTCAAGTATTCATCAGGGGTTGTTTTTTCCCCAGCTTCATGGGAGCTCTAAAAGAATGTTGAGATGTGGCTCTTGCTTTCAGGAAGCTTCTATAATGTAATTTTCCGTGAATTTCCAGCCAAGGGCCAGTGCCCCAGCTAGCAGGTCCCTTTGTTTCCTTTTGTGGTCTCTATGCTGCTTTGTTTTCTTAATTTGCCCTGTTCTATATATTATTTATCTTGAAGGGTGCTTCAGACCTCCCACTGCCACCACACATTTCCTTTCTTTTAATAAACACTGAGGATTGCTAATGCAAAGAAAGTTCCACAGGTAGTCATACCAGAGGACATGGCTATTATTTTGATAAGTCAGACCTTAGTAGGGTGGAAAATATTTTCAAACCCTTAAAGATGAGGATGTTTTTGATGTCTCTCCCTTTTCTGGGGAAAAAAAATCCTTAATTATGTACAACTTAGTTTTCAGTGTTTCACTTGTAAATATTGCTATTTTGATTTGCTTAATTTTGGCAAAAGGGAGCCACCTTCAGAAACAGCGTTGCTTTGAGGTCAGATATATGGTTTGATGGGAGATGCTCCTTCTAGTGGAGTGCATACAAACTCAGGATAACTGGATAATAAGATTTTGTTACCAGGAGATTTTAAGGTTAATTCAGGTGTTGACTTGAAGGGGTATTAGGAAATGTAGCATTCCTTCCGTACTGTCTCATTGCCTGATGTCACATGAATTTAACTGTGTTTTCTGTTTCTGTGTTTCTTGTGAATGAAAATCTATAGGAATGTTCCTTGTAACTTATAAACTGCTATAAATGTTGGCTAATTGCTTGATTTGGAGGAAGTCGCTCATCTGTGTTCATTGCAGCCTAGTTAAATCTGTCAACAAATACGGAGAACAGAGTGGGTATGAAGCCTGTGTTCTGGCTTCTGTTTGTATTAAAGAATTAGCATAGTCCCTGCCCTCAGCTCACAGATTCCACTTGGAATTGTGTAAACAGGCAGTATGGCACTCCAGAAGAGGAGAATTTTAACACTATGTTACTCTGTGATTTCAGACAAGGTGGTCATGGTTACGATGCTGCCATTGTGACCGCAAACCAGAACAGATTGGTCTTGTATTTAAATCCTCCCTGTTTTACTTAGGGTGATCTTTGTTATAATTTGCATATCATTGTAATCACTGTGTAGAATGCTAACACATAACATGGAGATGTTGTGCCTATCCCCAAAGACTTTGTGTTAAAGGAGAAATCCAAAAAGTGAAAGTAAGCTTGGTAGTTTATTTAACTTCTGGGCATTTTAAAAGGAAGAACCTATGGTATTTGGGAAACTTAGATGTTGAATGATAGTAGGAAAATAAGGAAACTCCTCTCCTCTCCTCTCCTCTCCTCTCCTCTCCTCTCCTCTCCTCTCCTCTCCTCATTGGTTGTCTAGGGTTAACATTATTTATTCACATTTTATTTTCTTTTAAATGAAAATTACAGCAACTTTCCCCCATTAGAGAATTTCAGAGCCTGATCTAGGGGCTAGTCTTTTCTCTCTTCCTCGAAAGTATATAATTTAAATAAATAGAAGCTGAAGTTACTTTTGTACTCAGGTACACCCAGTTAAAGTTTCTCCAGGTCATAGTTCAAATAAGTCTTAGAAAATAAATTTAAGCTTTTCCCCTTGACTTGCTATTTATGGAGGAAAGCAGGAACTGGAAAGAAAAATTACAGTGGCTATCTGATAGCCTCTTTCACTTAACTCAAGACCACTGATGTGGAAGATGTGACTATCCTGAAAATAGCTGAGCTCCCCAAAGTAGGCATCCAGGGAGTCTGGGATGAGATGCCCAAGCCTGTGTCTCCTAGTCCTCACCCTGTGGGACATGTCTTTCCCATGGCAAAGCAGATATGCTGTGGGTTGGAGATGACCAGGGTGATTAATCAGGGGCAGCCTCACTGCCATGGTGGGGCCTGAGCCAGTCTGTGGTCCAGAGAAGTACGCTCTGGGAGAGCTCACTAAGGGACCATAGCCAAGCTCTGTTGGCACGACTCCATCAATAATTTTCTTTTATTTTTGAAGTATGTTGTCTTTGTTAAATGACAAACCTTGAAGGTTGATTGATTTGGAAAAGAAAAAATCCAAGCTTAGCAGGCATCTATTATTGAATTTTGTCCACCATTTTTTACACAACATTTTTCAGTGTTTCTTTTAAGCATGATCATAGAAATTGGTGTTGCCACAATTTGGTGGTCTTCCCAGGTTCAGTGCTTGCCCTTCAGGTGAAACCCAAATCTTTGCACCAGGGTTCACTGAAGTAGCATTTTAATTTTTTTAAGTTTTTAAATTTATTTTGAGAGAGAAAGAACATGGGTGTGCCTGAGTGGGGTCGAGGGGCAGAGAGAGAATCCATAGCAGGCTCCATGCTGTCAGCACAGAGCTTGACGCAGGGCATGAACCTACAAACTGTGAGATCATGACCTGAGCCAAAACCAAGAGTTGGACACTCAACTGAGCCCCCCGGGCACCCCTCACTGAAGCAGACTTTTTAAAAAAAATTAGGCTGTAAGCTTTTTGTGTGTGCAGACTTGTTTTGTAAAGTGATTTAACTCCATTAAACTTTAGCTTTCTCCAAGTTCTGCTTAAAATACTGTCTTCCTGGTATCTCTAGGGTGGGTTGATTTGTTGTTGATTTTGGTTTGTTGGTTTGATTGCTCTTGCCCAAAGCTTTCACTTTCTGAGAGGAGAGGTAGTGTGTTGGAAGGAGAAGACCCTTGTTGGGGGCCTGCACATTTGGATTCTAGCCCTGCTGTTAATTAGCTGTGTGACCCTGGGCAGTCAGCCTTCCAGGGTCTCTGTTTCTTCGTCAGGGAAACAAAGGGCTTGGAAAAATAAATACAGGCCTGGACCAAATGATAGAAGGTCACGCTGTGTACTTGTGTGACTCTGTGAATGGCAGCACTTTGAGACTCTTGGCTCTCTGTGGTCCCCACAAAGGCTCTGTTTCACTCTGGGATTGAGCAGTTGTGTGGGGTGTTAGTTACATTGAGGCCATTTCAAGCATTCAACCTCACTAGGCAGGTGGAACCCGCTTCTCCCCAGCAGTTTCTCCCTCTTTTCCTTCTCTCCTCTCCTGTCCTCTCCTGTCCTGTCCTCTCCTGTCCTCTCCTGTCCTGTCCTGTCCTGTCCTTTTTTCCAAGAGCAACCTGCTTGCCTTCCACCTTCCTGTCCTTAGTGCCTTAACAACGCTGTGATGGGTAACACAACCTACTCGGATTCATTACCACTGGGAGTTGTCCAGCCATCTCCTCTGAGTTCCTGGAGGGGAGAGAGCTACTGGAGACTCAGAGATGAAATAATGGCCCTTTGTCTGCCTTTTGCTATAGGGATGGTTTTAGGTTTCATCTTAGGCCTGGGCCATTGTGGTGTTTTTACATGCTCAGTACAACCCTGTTTAAAAATGCAGCTTATCATTTAAAGGATTCAGCTGTAGCACCACAGAAGGTTCTACTTTCTTCCCCATCCCCAACCCTCCCACCCAACCCCTACCCCAAGTCCTAACTATATGTAGTAAAAACCCACTGTAATGTATGCTGTTTGATTGGGTCCCCTGACATCAGCTTTGAAATGTGTTTCCATTGTATTTATTTTATAAATGTTTATAAGGTTATGTTTTAATCTGATAAACTTACAAAATGTTTTCCTTGTGGTTATATAATCAGTAGCATCTGCAAAACGTGCCTTTAAACATGTAGCTTTCTTCTTAACCATTATCTTGTTGATTCTCTGTTCTAATGTTTTCTTTTGATGAACTGGGGTTAGGAGACCTGAATTCCTGTGCCAAACATCTTACAGTAACGTGCCCAGATTTAGCCTCGTAACCTTAATTAGATGTGGAATGCTGAGAATGCCCTGGTGTGAGTTTTTTTTTTTTTTAACTTTTATAACAAGACAGTGAACTTCTGATCACTTCATTAAATGTTATAAAATACTCTTTGTGTCTTTAGCATTTAGTTTCCCATCTTAGTCTCTTCAGAGAAAAATAATGTAAAACTCAAGGTACCTTTATATTCTCCTAAGCAATGTGTTAGAGCACAGGTTATCTTTTGTGTCAGTATGCAAGTTATATTCCAACTCATAACCCTTAATTCCTCTTCCCTCCCCTCCTTTTCTCTTTAGAAGCAAAAGAGTGTTGAAAATGTTAAAGGCTGTGCTGAAAAAGAGCCGAGAGGGAGGAAAGGGGAGCAGGAAGGAGACAGGTACGTACAGGAATGAGCTGAACAAGCAGGTGGGTATGGGACATCAACACCTGCTCACTCTAGGCTGAACGGATGCCCTTGCATCGGGAATGGGTCCCAAGGAGTGCTCTGGGTGAGAATGCACATAATCCTGGAAGCCATGAGAAATTAAATACATTTCTGAGCTCTTTTATGGGAAGTGACTTTGAAAACTGAGTTTGGGTTACGAACCAAATCCTTTCCACAGAACGCTTGGAAGGTTCATAATTTTAACAGAACATTCAGATCCAGAGGCAGTCAGAGTTAAGACATGGAGGGATAGCAGGTGTGTCCAGGAATTTGATTTCTAGAAAGCCCTTTCCCTTTTCCCACACACGATTTCATTTTATGTGTTTGACCAACTGCTGGCTGACTGGTCCTCCTCTTTTGAGTATCAAATTTTCCGCCTAACAGGTGTAGCCTCACTCAGTGCCAGACTGCTAGTTTTCATTATGATGAGAGCTACTTAATTTGCCTTGGATTTCATTCCTGTTGATAGAGTTCTGGTGCATATGTAGTCATTGTGACTCTTCACTGCATTCCATGTGATAAACTCCTCTAAGGTTATTTTGGTGGCCACTAGTGGTCTGTTTCTCTTGCTAGGAAAATTACATATTTTTTACCATTATTGTACAATAAAAAATCTGTTAGCATTGATTGATTTCCCCAAGATGTGCTATTTCACTCTGCAAACTCACGATGATCTGGAGTTGGAGAGTGGCTGGTTTTCTGAGTTATTGTATACTGAATAACATTGCAGTTTTAATTTCTATTTTTTTAATGCTTATTTATTTGGAGAGAGAGCATGTGTGCGCACACACATGCCAGGAAGGGGCAGAGCGAGAGAGAGAAAGAGGGAGAGAGAATCCTAAGCAGGGATACTCCATGCTCACAGTGCAGAGCCCAGCACGGGGCTTGGTCTCACGCACGAATGGTGAGATGATGACCTGAGCTGAGATCAAGAGTTGGATGCTTCACTGACTGAGCCACCAGGCGTCCTGTAATTTCTATTAAAGTATAAATAAGTACACTTATTACCAAAACATCACTGAATTATAGTTAACTCTTCAATTGAAAAGATGTTGCAATAGCTTTTATTACATAATGTTACTATGTAATGTGTGTGTGAGATTCATAATGTATGTTATGTAATGTTAATGATCATATTAATATGTGTTGTTTCTGTGCTTAAGAGAATAGGTGGGCTTAAACTTTTTAGTTATATGGAATTTAGACAAATTTTCTGTTATTAATTAACCCTTAAACCAAAAAGTCTGCAAAATGTCAAACTTACTTTAAAAGTAGAGTCTTTAGGAGTGCCTGGGTGGCTCAGTTGGTTGAGTATCTGACTTTGGGTCAGGTCATGATCTCACGGATGTGAGTTCGAGCCCCGCATCGGGCTCTCTTGCTGTCAGTGCAGAGCCTGCTTTGGATTCTCTCTCTCCCTCTCTCTCTCTCTCTCTCTCTCTCTCTCTCTCTCTCTCCCTCTCTCTCTCTCTCCCTCTCTCTCTCTCTCCCTCTCTCTCTCTCTGTTCTTCCCCTGCTCCTGCTCGCTCTCTCAAATAAATATTTAAAAAAAGATACCCTTTATTGTAAAGTTACTGTTAAGATTCTATTAGAAGCTTCTCATTAATACCTGTATAGCAGATACAAAAAAAGAAACCAGTTTCTAACGATAGAAACAAGAGACCATATTCTGCTTTTAATCTTAAAAAACCAATCCCTACCTTTTGAATAATTAATTAGAATGGTTACTATAGAGATTTTTCAGTACACATGATTTCTGTCCAGGAGGATATTCACCCTCTGCTGGGGCAAGGCCAAAATATCCTTCTTTTGATTTCTCTGAAAGCTGTTTAAAAAAATTTCCCTCCCCAGTTTTGGCTTGTCTGACACTCATGCTAGGGACTTTGTTAGTTGCTTCTTTACATGCCTTTGGAATTTTCAGCATTAAATTGGGTCCTAAGCTGTCTATCTAGCTGGAGCTGCCCAACCACTGGCCTGGATCTCCAAGCCAAAACTCCCTGCTTTGTAATGGAGTCTTTCACAGCAGACCCACGATGCTCTTTGACCAGTGCCAGTAAAATAACAGTACAGTAATGATGTGGGGCACCCTGCCTTTCAGAAGGGCCAGACCGTGAACATAGTTTGCATTTGTAACTTTTCCAGTTTTAGAGCATGTGATTTTGGGTTCATTTCCCCCTCTGGTTGTTAAGAGCAACTACTGTTTTTTTCTGAATCATTTCTTCATAATAATTCCCACACTATGGCTTTTCACTAATGCAAACCAACTTGAAAAAGCAATGGGAACATTTCTCATAAAACATCTGTATGGTATGTGCCTTTTTTCTCTTAACTAGAATCTGGTTGTGGTAGTTGGGGAACAAAGCAGATGGAATTTTAAATCTTGATGAAGTTATGTCACAAGATGATTGAGGAAAATACTTGGAATTTGACCATTCGTATGTTAAGTTCAGTGCCAACTCTCATTATATAAGTAGATCATAGCTAAGTTTCTCTGTAAATTAAAGCTGGTTAATCTATGGAGACTGCTCTGAGACTTGGGTAATAATATCTCCTACAAGTGGAAAAATTTTGCTCTCCTGTTTCCAATTAAAACCAATCTTTGTTGCAAAGACAAAGGAAAATTCATTTTTATGTACTTGAACTCACAATTACAGAAATTTAGGAAATATTTATGTCTAAAGTACTGAGCTTCGCTTTTTATACATGTCTTGTAGGTTGTTTTTACAATCTTGAACTATACTTTTTTTTTTTTTAATCGAATCAGCTTTGAGAATTTGGAAAACATAATCACTGAGTTAAATTTAGTATTCTTCAAAAGAAAGCAGACATTTTTTCAGAAATATGTATTGAAAAGTCATTACATCCTCAGTTCCTATCCCTAAAAGAAAATGTCACATATGTGTACTTTAAATTATTGGTAAAATTTTAGGTATTGAAATTTATATGTATATAATGGTATTTGAAATAATGTATGTTGAGTATTAAACTATTAAAAGCCATTGGGTGAACTCTAAAAATGGTGAAATTCTTTTTTTTTTTTTTTTAATTATGCTTTTTATAATGTAGGGAATGCTTATAGCTAAGCAAAATGTGTTTTCTGGAGGCTGTTGAACTGTGTCAGAGAATGCAGTATTAAAAACTTGAAAATGTTTTTTGGGAAAGTACATTTGCTTTGTCCCCACCATTCCATCAGTGCAAATGAGTACTGTATTTCTCTTGACCTTGAGTTAGGCCCGAGGGAGCAAAAATCAATATTAAACCACAACGTGGGGAGAGCTAGATGAGGGCATCTATTTTTTTTTTTTTTTTTCCCTTCCCTGCTCTTATGTTAAGGACTTGATCTAAAGCAAATGTATTTATTTTGAAGCTCTCCAGAGGGGAGAGACCATGTCTTTTTAAGTGACCTTTGCTATCAAAAAACTTTCATGTTACTATTATTAAACCTACTTAATTTAAAGATGAAATAATTGCTGTGAGTATATTGAGAGTATTCTGATATAAGTATGGACCAAGTAAGAGTTTAGAGTCGATAAAAGAGCAATGTAGGGAATTAATATTTTTTCTATAGAACAGCACTGTTAGAAAACCAATAGGGAAAAGTCCCATTTTATAATAGAAACAAAAACTTTCATAGATCAACCTAAGAAAAAATGTACAAGCCTTACACTGAAAAAAAATAAAATAAAATAAAACTTTGCTGAAGCACTTACAGGAAGACCTGAATAAATGGAAAGAAATACTATGCTTTCCAAGTGGACAAAAGCGTTATTTTAAACCGATTAACTCTCATAGAATTACCTATACATTTCATTTAATCACTAATGAAATCCTATTTTATTTTTAAAGACATTGTTTATTTTGTTTTTGAGAGAGAGAGAGAGAGAGAGCATATGCATGCAAGTTGGGAAGGGGCTGAGAGAGAGCGGGACAGTTTCTGAAGCCGGCTCTGTGCTGACAGCAGAGAGCCTGATGCAGGGTTTGAGCTCACAAACTGTGAGATCATGACCAGAGTCGAAGTCAGATACTTTAACCAGGTGCCCTAAAGACATGGTTCTTTTAGAGCAGTTTTAGGTTCATAGCAAAATTGAGCAGAAGGTACAGAGGTTTCCCATATATCCTCTGCCCCCACTTACTCACAGCCTCCCCCGTGATCAACACCCCCCACCAGAGTAGTACATTTGTTACGATAGATGAACCTACACTGACACATCACAATCACCCAAATCCCACAGTTTACATTAGGGTTCACTCTTGATGTGGTACATTCTATGGGTTTGGACAAATGTGTAATGACCTGTACCTATTGTTATAGTATCCTACAGAGTATTTTCACTGCTCAAAAAAATCCTGTCATTTTTTTTTTTTTTAACACAAATAGCCAATTGATTTAAAAATTCATCTGGGAGAAAACATGGTTAAAAATAGCCAAGGAATAACTGAAAGTGTGGGGCAAGTGTATCTAAATGACTGAGCCTGGTTTCCATGCTGGGTTCTAGCTGCAGAAGTGGGACAGGTGTGTATTTTGACTTCTTAATTTTACAGGGTGAAGTGGACTTCACCTCCCACTGAGACATGCATTGAAGAGGAGTCTTCTGTCCTAGACATTGGCAGGTCCCCTCCACTTCAGAAACCAAGCACAAATCTGTAGGATAGCTCATTGGAATAGCTGCCACTTCCAGAGTGAATAAATGAGTTGGCTAGTTTTTTGGACTTTTTTTTTTTTTTGCCTATTGGGCTCCCAGAAATGAAACCTAATTTTTTGCTAACATCTTTGATATAATTGTAGCTTACAGTTGCTAGCAGTTTGGGTTTTTTCTTTTAATCCTGGAGACAGTGGCATCCTTCTGGAAGCAATAGGCAAGACCTGTTGCCCTTCTAGAGAGGGTTTGTCCCTCTCTCTGTATCCCTCCTTTCTGCTCTGTGCTAAGCTTGAAACCATAGTCTTTCGCCCTATCCAACTTTTGCAATTGTTCTGTTTTGGTGGGGAAGAAGCTCCAAGTTGAGGAAGAAGAACAAAGTTTGGTGAACTTCTAATTGAAGCACTGCCTCAATTAAAATATAGACTGCGTAAAGAAGGGTTGCTTAATATGCCCAAATAATTGTTTATTAGCCTTTTCCTTTCAGTTTAATTATTTGTGTTCTTTTTTTTCAGCAGGGAGGCTTAGTTTGAAGCAATTTATTAAAAAAAAAACCACATTTGACCTTCACCTTTTCATCGTTAAAACCCAGCTGGTCGGCTAAGTGCACTTGTAATGGTGTTAATTAAGGCATTGGATAGTCTGTAAACTTGAATGTGTATTGAATTAATCTGTTAGCTTTGCATCTAATCCTTCACTTTGAATTTGTAGTAAAAGGAAGCTGTTTGCCTCTAAAGTTTAAAAGCCACTGATGTGATTGTTAAATGTGGTATTTTAAGCCATTCCAGGCTGCAGTCTGGTTTTCAGTGGTACCTTCTAAAAATGCCTCCATACAAACGATGCTTTGTTTTATCCGGAAAATATGAAGCTGCTTTTGATTATTCTGTGCTGCATTGCCCATTTTCTGTGGTTGTGGACTATTATTTAGGAATTTAGTGCAGTGACTGTCTTGCTGAGCTATGGATATATGGTATCGTGTTGTTAACGGACTCCAAAAATGTTTCCCAAGCAACAAAACAGGCAGAAATAGTTCAATCTAAAGGTATTGTATTTCTCTTTACCAGGGCACTTAAGAAAATTCTGTAAAATATTGGGACATGATATAAAAACAGAATAGAAGCCAGGTTGGTTTTTGGTAAAGTCAGGAATGCTGTTCCCTCTGGTTTGATATGGTTCCTTCACCATTTTTTCTTTGTTGTCTATACATGTCTCAAAGTCTATAAAAAGCACAGACTTTGGAATTAGAAGTCACAGATTCAAATCCCAGCTTGATCACCTCCTAGTTTACTTGAATTTGGACAAATTTATTCACTAAGCTACCTTACAGGGATGTTGTCAGGGTTAAATACAAGGACCTTTTTGCAGAAGTCTCACTTGACACATGGCTTCTGCTAAATATTCAGTAGAGCTTTGCTTTCCTTAGAACACTGTGTGGTGCCTTTAAGAACAAACAAAACCCTTGTAAAGCTTCTTGTTCTTCCCTTGAAGAGAAGGTGGGACTGCTCTCAGGAGTGATGTTCTAGAAGCTTCTTTCCACGACTTCCCATTTCCAAATACTCTGCCATCGTCTTTGCATACTGAAGTCTTTTTGTGCCATCTTTACCCTTTCCCTCAAACTGAGAAAGCTGAGTCATTTGTCTGTTGTATGGTGGTCTATTCTTTAGAAGTCCTTTACCTTTTAGCCTGTATCAAGTACTGCCATTTTATCCTTTTTCTTTGTGAAATTAAATGAAAAGCCTCTTTCCTTTGCTTAAAGAGATTTTGGGAGTCAGCGAGCAGCTTTAAGAATAGATTTCTAAGTACAGTTTATGTAGTTTCTGAGATGTTTCATTTCAACACATCCTTAATTAATGAAGGTCTTCCTGTTTAGAAGGCTCTGCCTTCCATCCTCTTTGTACCTTTTCCATATGTTTTAGGGAACTATAAAGGATGAAAGAGAGAAGGAAGAGAACAGATACTTAGCATTTATCATGTGTTAGGTGCCTACACATAATGGACCAAGCTGGTTCATCCTGAACAGCCTGTTTCCTGTGAAGGGCATAATTAGTGAAAGCTCTGGACACAGAAAGTGAAATCAAGACACTGCCTGGATCTTCTTTGTTTTTTGGCCAGTAAGACTTCCAAGAATTCCTTCATAAAGTTTGTGGCAGAATTCTCAAACAACAGCACTTATTTACTTGGGTCCTTCTTTGCATGTATAGTTGACCACGAAACAATGCAGGGATTAGGGATTCCCGACCCCCACATAGTTGAAAATCAACATGTAACTTTTGACTCCCCAAAACTTAACTACTAATAACCTGTTGGACTGGACTGAACTTAACTACTCATAACCTGTTGGACTGGAAGCATAACATAAACAGTCTATTAACATATATTTTATACATAGTATTAACATATATTTTATACATAGTATTATATACTGTATTCTTAAAATAAGGTAAGCTAGAAAAAAATTTGCTAGGAAAATCCTAAGGAAGAGAAAAATATATATTTACAGTACTGACTGTATTTATTGAAGAAAAAACATCCACGTATAAGTGGACCAATGCAGTTCAAACCTGTGTTGTTCAAGGGCCAACTGTATATGTGTAAATGTAGTAGGAAACTTAATAGAGAAATACAAAGTAACAACTCAGAGTCCAGTTTTTTGGGTCAAATCTAATTTCATTTATAAATACCATATTAAAAAATTTTTTTAATGTTTATTTTTGAGAGAGAGAGGGAGACAGAGTGCAAGTGGGGGAGGGGCAGAGAGAGAGGGAGGCACAGAATCTGAAGCAGGCTCCAGGCTCTGAGCTGTGAGCACAGAGTCTGATGCTGGGCTCGAACCCACAAACACAAGATCATGATATGAGCGGAAGTTGGATGCTTAACCTTCTGAGTCACCCAGAAGCCCCTAAATATTTTTTATTTTTTTATTTTAATTTTTTAAAATACTTCCTTTGAGGGAGACAGTGTGTGTGTGCAAGTGGAGGAGAAGCTGAGAGAGAGGGAGAAAGCAAATCCCAAGCAGGCTCCGCGCTGTCTGAGCAGAGCCTGACATGGGGTTCATTCCTACCAACCATGAGATCATGATCCGAGCTGAAATTAAGAGTCAGTTGCTTAACCGAATGAGCCACCCAGGCGCCCCTGGTTTTTATTTATTGTTTTATTTTATTAAAAAAATTTTTTTTAATGTTTATTTATTTTTGAGGGAGAGAGAGCATGAGCAGGGGAGGGGCAGAGAGTGAGGGAGGCACAGGATCGGAAGCAGGCTCCGAGCCAGCAGCACAGAGCCTGATGCAGGGCTTGAACTCACAAGCTGTGAGATCATGACCTGAGCTGAAGTCAGATGTTCAACTGACTGAGCCACCCAGGCACCCCTGGTTTTTATTTTTTTAAGTAGGCATCATGCCCAGCATGGAATCCAATGCAAGGCTTGAACTCATGACCCTGAGATCAAGAATTGGATACCTAACTGAGCCACCCAGGTGCCCCTATCAATACTTTTTAAAAAATAAAGTTGCTTTTCTGTAAACAAATAAACCCCCCAAACAATGGTCTTATTTTCTATATATCGAGTTTTCAAAGAACTTTGTCATGTGTAATTTCTTAATTCTCATAGAAGCTCTATATTTGAATTTTTATGTGACCAATTTGCATTTTCTAGGAGAATTCCAAGGTTTTATTTCTATTCTACAGGAATATAAAAATCTTGATTTCATATAATCTACTGGAAAATACAGTTTCTGAGGGGGGAGGTAAGCTACCAAAGATTTGATCTAGATTGACTTTTTTTTTTCTTTTTGTTCTGTGAAGGATGATATGAACTTATTATTCCTCTTAGGAATAATAAAGAGGCACTTTGATCATCCTCTTAGGAGGATGAGGCTTTGACCTTGCATTTGTCCTGCAGCTGATGGATGGCCACTAGGGGTAATCAGTTGGGTAGCCCTAGCCTTGGTGTAGAGCTTTAAATTGAGAAACCTTTATTCACATCTGATATCATGGCATTGGAAAGTAGGTCTCTATCCCACATTTCTCCCTGCTTTGGTAGCAGGCTAGTTGTGAAACAGCCATTAAAGGTGCTGGTGTAGACTCGGAGAATTCTTTTTTTTTTTTAAAGTTTGTGTATTTTTGAGAGAGAGTGTGAGTGGGGGAGGGGCAGAGAGAGGAGGAGACACAGAATCTGAAGCAGGCTCCAGGCTCTGAGCTGTCAGTACAGAGCTTGATGCGGGCCTCGAACCTATGAACTGTGGGATCATGACTCGAGCTGAAGTTGGATGCATAGCCAACTGAGCCACCCAGATGTGCCCCTAGAGTTGGAGAATTTTTAAGTTTTGGCGACCGCAGCACTATTTTAGGGGTAAAAATAAGACATGAGCAGTTGGTTTTTAATTCTTTACTTTCAAGTTTATTTATGTCAAAGTTTCCCATCTTTTTTTAAATTATTTTTTTTTTTAACGTTTATTTATTTTTGAGATAGAGACAGAGCATGAACAGGGGAGGGGCAGAGAGAGAGGGAGACACAGAATCTGAAACAGGCTCCAGGCTCTGAGCGGTCAGCACAGAGCCCGACGCGGGGCTCGAACTCACAGGCCGTGAGATCATGACCTGAGCCGAAGTCGGATGCTTAACCGACCAAGCCACCCAGGCGCCCCAAAAGTTTCCCATCTTTAAGGGAGTTTGGGGACACCAAACTGCTGGATTTGGTATATAATGACGGTCTTTGTGTCCTGAGACTGTCCTGGAACACAGAGTACTTAGGAAGGATGATGTCTCTGATAGGGGATACATACATAGGTGGCTGTAATAGTTTGAGCACTTGTCTGGAGTTTTTATAGATAAGGAGCCGACCGGCAGCAGAGGCTAGGAGCCTGGATGCAAACTCCTGACTAAGGATGGGAGAGAGCTACCTGTATACTGCTGATTTCCGATGATTGCACTTCTATTTCAGTTCTCAAAATTGAACTATTTATATGTTAATAATTTTTGTCTTTGGGCACCTGGGTGGCTCAGTTGGTTAAGTGTCTGATTTCAGCTCAGGTCATGATTTCACGGTTCATGAATTTGAGCCCCAAATCGGGCTCTGCGTTGACAGTGACAGTCACGATGGGATTCTCTCTCCTTCTGTCTCTGCCCCTCCCCTGGTAACAGTCTCTCTCTCACAGAAATTAAATAAATAAACTTTAAAAGGGGCTTCTTTGTCCCTACCTCTCACCGCCCCCCCCCCCCAAGAAAATTTTGTAGATAACTTTTGAGTTATATAGAAAATTTATTTCCAAGTGTCAGATATTAAAAATATATATATTTGTTTGATGGTATGTTTTCTTATTGTCTTAGTTCATGCTGCCATAACAAAATACCATGGACTGAGTGGCTTAAAAAACAGAAATTTATTTTCTCACAGTTCTGGAGGCCAGATGTCTGATACCAGAGCACCAGTATTGTTGGGTTCTGGGTAAGACTCTGTTTTGTAGACGGTTGCCTTCCTGTGTCCTCAAATGGTGAGAGAGACCACAAGCTCTCTGGTACCCCTTCTTAGAAGGACACTAATTCCGTCATGAGGGCCCCACCCTCGTGATGTCATTTAAAACTAATTATCTCCCAAGGGCCCCATCTCCAAATACCATCATATGGGGATTTGGGGCTTCAATAAATGAATTTTCAGGGGACACAATTCAGCCCACAGCACTTGTCTCTATTCTAATTACAAATGTAATATTGTATTTCATTGATTATAAAACACACCATTATTTCATGTACCTCTAAGGAAGAAAGACCTACTGACCTGCTGACATAATACTTTATTAATTAAAATGTTCATTTGACTTAAGTTTTCCCTTTTTCAGAGAGTTATTTTTACATATCTTAATCTTTTTCATAAAAGTGAAAGAAAATATAAACAGGTTGGTTAAGGCATTTCTAATTTATATTCACAGCCTTATTTTTGTAAGTCCTTATTTTTTTTTTTAACCTAGTTGTCACCATCCATTTTTCTACACACTACATTATCTTATCTGCCTTTGAGAGCATTAATGATAGAGTGTTTTTTGAGTCGGTTACTATATTCTCCAGGGCTTTCTTCCAAGCTGAAGATCTTCATTCTGCATATTTGATACTATCCTTTCATGATCTCCAAAGGAGATTTTAATGGAAAGTTTTCAGATAGAATCCAGGGTTCTTCTTCATTCCACAGTTAATCTTAAGTGCTTTGTTGACTGAAACCTGGAAAGGCTTAAAATTGTCTAGTCACCCTAAGTTTGTGGTCAGTGGCCTCCACATTACAATCACTGCTTGGCTGATAGTGATTTTTAAGATGCCATCGACTGTTAACATACATTTTGGTAGTGAAAACAAATATAGGTCTTTGAATCTATGCCCAATATAGCATGTGTTTATTGTAAAAAATTTGGAAAATACTAGTAAGAATAAAGAAAAAAACCCAGGATATTCTTTGTCTTTTGCCTTACCTCTCCAATGCCATTAGTCTTTGATCAATGCCTAATATTTTATTGAACTCATATACCATGATTTTGCTTGGGTATGTGCTTTTCTCGTTCATTGAAAACAAAACAGAAACAACCTCTGGAAAATAGGTATCTGTATACAAATCTCTGATTATTTTAGTAGAATGTTTCTAGGCAAGGAATTAATAGTGCAAGTAAGCAAACTTTTCAGAAGCTGGTCGTACCTCTTGCCAAATTGTTTTCCAGGAGGATTGTATTGATTGCCACCTGTGTAAGCAGTATGTGCATGTGCCTGCTTGCGTGACTCTTACTAGTATTGGGTATTTGTAGGTTTTAACAATCTTTGCCAATTTTATAACTTAAAACATGTTATTTGCTTTTAATTAGCTTTTTTTTTTAGATTGGTAGACCTCTTAAGTATTTAGTGCCCATTTATATTTTCTCGTTATTGTCTTTTTATGCCCGTGTCTAATTGACTCTTGAACAACATGGGGGTTAGAGACACCAACCCTCCACCTCCCTCCCTACCACAGTCAAAAATTCAAGTATAACTTTTGACTCCCCAAAACTTAATTAATAGCCTGTTTTTGACCAGACTTCCTGATAACATAAACATTAACACATTTTGTATATTTATTACTGTATTCTTAAAAAACAATAAGCTAGAGAAAAAAAGGTTAAAATCATAAAGAGAAAATATTTACAATATTTACAATATTGTACTGTATTTACTGAAAAAATATCTGTACTGTATTTACTGAAAATTTTACAATATTTACATATTGTACTGTATTTACTGAAAAAAAAAAATCTGCACTTAAGCGGACCCATGCAGTTCAAATCCGTGTTGTTCAAGAATCAACTGTTTATTTTTTTTATCTGTTGGGAATGTGAGAGGCTCTTCATTCTGGTTCTTCCCTTTTCCTAGTATGGCCCCTGGTATGTCAGAATGGGGTTTCTTTATAAAGTCACTCACCGAAGAATTTTTATTGAACTTACTAAAACTTGCCTGTGTTCCATTGGTAGAAGTGTCCCCTGCATTGTTGAAGTTTCAGTTTGTGCTGAGGCTGGAGATATGTTAGTCTGATTGGCTCTATTTAATAAATTTATAGAGAAACCAAAATAAAAGCATAAAACCAACTCAAAATGAATCATCAAGTTTTTCACAGTACTTGATAGCATTCTGTCTCTGTGCACAGTCAAAAAGTCTAAATACCTCCTACCACCTGGAGGTGCCCGAAGCTGGACTCCCGGTGAGTTGCTAACAGCAGGCAGGGATAGTTCCAGATAATTAGCATCTCCTTAATAAATTGCTGTATTCTCAAGTGTAAAAGTTTTTATCCATGGCTCAAAATCTTAGATTGTTATGTGTAGGGATTCTTTTTCAAACTAAGGTAAAATAATGAAAGGATTTAGATCTAGAGGAGTCTTAAGAAATTCACTGTCTTCATTTTTTTGAGGAATATTTGGAAAAGAGGCACTGAGCAACTGTCCAGCATTATATAGCTAGTTAAAACAAACATGGAGTCCAAGTGTAGTTTCTGACTCCAGACTAGTTCAGTTTCAATGTCTCTGGCTAGCTGCATTATTTTTGTTTCTAGCACTGAATAAATAGAAAACCTGTCCCTGAGATAGAAGATAGATTTCCTATATATTTATAATTTCTCTCTACAGGGATTATTTTGATTTCCACCCTGCCCCAGCCCCAAAGGATTATTTCTGAGTTTCTTACGTGGTCTTTATCTAGACCCAGTAACTGTGAGTGATATGTCTTCTTTTTCTTTATCTTAAGGACCATTTCTGCTTGGTGTCTTTGAGACTGTTACAAATCAGCCCTATTTAGTTTTTGTAAAGCCATTAAAATACTGTAAATGTAATAGTTAAATATAATGCAATCATTTTTTAAAAAGCTATGCAATGATATTAGAAATAGACAGCATTCCTATTTCTTCTCTGCTTTTTCCTTTGTACTCCCTAAGGCAATTAACATTCATAGGTTATTTGATCTAAGTATTTTCTTTTATTTTTTTTTTTTTAATTTTTTATTTTAACGTTTATTTATTTTTGAGACAGAGAGAGACAGAACATGAATGGGGGAGGGTCAGAGAGAGGGAGACACAGAATTGAAACAGGCTCCGGGCTCTGAGCTGTCAGCACAGGGGCCCGATGCGGGGCTCGAACTCACGGACCGCGAGATCGTGACCTGAGCCGAAGTCGGCGCTCAACCGACTGAGCCACCCAGGCGCCCCTGATCTAAGTATTTTCTATGCATATATGTGTATATGTACACACATATGTGCATGTGTAGATCCTTAAGAAAATCCAGACTTTACACTGTTTTATTTTGCAGATTTGTTGATTGTGTTTTTAGACCTTTTTCATATCAGCACACACTAATATATAGGCTTTTAAAAAGTTGCTCAGTATTTATTACATTGGACAGGTAGCCTGTGGTTTCTTTATTCCCCTGTTGACGGTTGTATCTCTTTTGTTGTCATCATTATCATTAGTACTAGACTGAACTTCCTTGTACATACCTGCCTGCGCTCTCATAAAAATAACTATAAGAAAAAGTTAACAAGTTTGTTCATTTATCAACTTCCTAGATTTTTGTCAAATTGCCCTTCAAAAATATGGCATTAAATTTACAACTCCACTTGTGGGACTCCTGGCTGGCTCAATTGGTTAAGTGTCCAACTCTTGGTTTTGGCTCAGGTCATGATCTCACCATCATGAGATCATCTGGGCTTGGTGTGGAGCCCAGCTTGGGTATCTTTCTCTCCCTTTCATTATGCTCCACCTCCCTCAAAATAAATAAACTTAAAACATGTAAAATAAAAATGTATAGGGGCGCCTGGGTGGCGCAGTCGGTTGAGCGTCCGACTTCAGCCAGGTCACGATCTCGCGGTCCGTGAGTTCGAGCCCCGCGTCAGGCTCTGGGCTGACGGCTCGGAGCCTGGAGCCTGTTTCCGATTCTGTGTCTCCCTCTCTCTCTGCCCCTCCCCCGTTCATGCTCTGCCTCTCTCTGTCCCAAAAATAAATAAAAAACGTTGAAAAAAAAAAAAATTTTAAAAATGTATAGTTCCACTTTCAATATATGAAAATGTCTCTTTATACACTTACTAACATGGGTTATAATCAAATTATTTCATCTTTGCAGTGTGATAGGCAAAAATTGTATCTCATTGTTTTAATTATGCAGTTCTTCAGAATGAATTCATACACATTTTTCTATTTATTGGCTGTTTGAAATCCTACTGCCTGGATTTGTATCCTAGCTCCGTAGTTTGCCAGCTGTGTGAACATGAGCAAATTACTTAACCTTTCTCTGCTTCCTGGGTCACTTATGAGGATTAAATGAGTTAATATTTATAAAGGGCTTAAATCCGTGCTTGACATATAGTATATGTTATATGAGTATTTGTCATAAAGATTTAAGTTTTTTTCTCTCTTGCCTGTATGTTTACCTATTTTTCTGTTGGGTTCACTGTTTTAAATTTGTTTTAAAATTTGGTAAGTGGTGAACCATTAATTGTTTACCAGCTGGAGTTCTAAGCAAGTCACACGTGTCCTGTTTAATTTTGAACTATAAACCCTAAAAGGATTCATACAAGTCATCCTTCGTTTTTGGTAGGATTAAGTGAAGGCTTTTGTTTTAATTCTGTAAGTTCAGTGTTGAAAACTGACTGAGAGGTTACACATCATTATTTCAGGGAGGTCAGCTCTCTCTCTTTCCCTGCTTTGTGTGAGAGTTTTGATGCGCTAATCTGATTAAACCTTTTAAAGCTACATCCTTAGCTCTAAGATTGTTAAGATTAGAGGTTCTCGAGTTTTTCCCCCTTTATCCATTAAATGGTTTCCATGGTTATTGGACTCCGCAAACCGTACTTCAAATCCCTTGTGCTTTGTGGAAGCGGCGTCTCCAAGAAGAACAACGCTCTGCTGCTTTGGCTTCAGGAAACTTGGAGTTCTGGTTTATTGTAGCTACTAGCTCTCTGTGAACAAGTGTTTCACTTTTCTGAAGCTCTGTTTCCTTGCCTGTAAAATGAAGGTAATCGTCTGTCTTATACTAATTGTAAAGGTCAAATGAAGCTGTGTAGTTTTGTTTTGTTTGTTTTAACTTCTGGCACAGTAATATTGGTGATGTGGGGAATTTGTTTTGTTTTTAACCACATGGTATTCTTGGTTTGGGGGAAATGCCCATTAAGTGAGAAAATAAAATACACTCATATGAATATTTAAACTTATATCAGGAGTTTTTGATACCCAAGTGTTGTGAGGGAGGGGTGCAATACCTCTTTTTCTTCCTCAAATATATTAAAGAAACTAGGAAGTGAATCCCCTGGGAGAGGATATGGTGGCACTGATAAAAGTTGCTCTTTGAGTACTTATTATGTATCAGACAGTCTGCTAAATGCTTATAAACAGTTATGCCATATCATGGATGGGGTATTAAGTAGAGCTTAAAGAGCTGATTTAAGACTGTGCAGTTACTAAGTGGCAGAGCCAAGATTCGAACCCAGTTTGTCTCCAAAGGCTATGTTCTCTTTAGTATAGCCAGGTTGCCTAAGTTCAGTTCCGTTTTAAAATCTGCAAAATGGAGATAACAGTATCTGTCTTCTAGGGGTGTTGGTTTTTCTGATGATCCAGTGAGTTAAAGGGCTTAGAACAGTGCCTGGACCATAGTGAGCATTTTAGGCTTGCTCTTATTGTAATTGATGGTACTTTCTGTATCATTCTGGTTCTTTTTTCCCCCCACCCCTTAATCTCCTCCTTTAGCATTTAATAAGTGGCAGCCTCTTGGATATTTTTATTTCTTTGCCTGTGTGGCAGACACAGCCCTGGCCGTTTCATCTGGTGCAGATGGAGGAGAGCCGTGGTGATGGGCCTGGCCTTAGCGAAGTGCTGTGGGGGCAGTTGCTGTAAATAGTCTGAGATGGCATGTGCTGGCTAGGACAGGGAAGGGGGAAAGGATTTGAGCCCCAAACACAAGGACCCGCCACCAGAAGCGTCTTTATCTGCCAAGAGAAGATGTGTGTGCACTCAAAGGTGTAGTGCCTGCATGATTTGGTGTTCACCTTGCCTTTATTAGAGTGTGCTCTAGTATAATTGTCTAGTGCATTAATTGCCAAATGTGGCTGATTCACTGGAGGGATTTGTGAGTTAAATTCCCATCCTGCGTATTGAATCACTCCTCAGTGGTGGGACCCGAGCATCTGTATTTGTAATTTTTTTAAGTTTATTTATTTATTTTGAGAGAGAGTGTGTGTGCACATGTGTGTGAGTGGGGAAGGGCAGAGAGAACCTCAAGCAGACTCCACGCTGTCAGCACAGAGCCCGACGTGGGGCCTGATCCCATGAATCATGAGATCATGACCTGAGCTGAAATCAAGAGTCAGATGCTTAATTGACTGAGCCACCCAGGTGCCCCTATAATGGCTTTTGAATGGTTAGCCAGGTTTGAGAGCCACTAGGATGCTGTTTGTTTCTGAGTCTGTGCAGGGCCACCCCCAGCCAGCCATGGCAGAAGTGTGTGTGTGTGTGTATGTGTGTGTGTGTGTGTGTGTGTGTGTGTGTGTGTGTGTGTGTGTGTGTGTGTGTGTATGACTTTGAAAAGTCTTGGGAGAAGGAACTTCCCCATTATCTAATCAACCCCATTCTTGGCAGCTCTCTAAAGATGAATTGGAAATACAGGTCTACAAGCAGGTGAGTGATAAGGGTTCCATTCCAGAAATAACCAGGGACAGGATTTCATCAAATTAATTTGTAGTTATATTTTATTTGGGTCTTGTGTTTATGTCGATGCCTCATCAATATTTGCTTATTCTCATGCTTCGAAGTTACATACACAGGAAGTAATAGCTATTGAATGTAATTTTGATATTTAATTTACATGCAGCTTAATGGAAGTTGTTAGAGGGCTGTGTTTCCCAGTGCAGTGCTCAGAGAATGAATGGAGTAGCTCACATTCCATTTTATAGTCGAGAAATCATGATTAGAGTGGAATGTGAATATGGTTAGCTGTGGTGAGACAATATTGACATTGTTGCTAAGATATTGTACCAGACATGTCATTGAGGCTGCTTTTTTTCCGAAACTGAGTGATGCTCCCCCCCCCCCAACACCCCCCCTCCCCTGCCCCAATTTGTGGTGCTGGTGGTGCTGGTGAAGCAGGAATATAGCAAATAAAATAACAGATGCAGAAAATGTCTTCTCATTCTCCCACTCCCTGCCCTGCAGTACAGGCCTGAAAAGGATCTTGTTAAACAGCCACATGTACACAATTGATTTAGTCTGCTTTTTTCTAGGATGTGTGCTGAATTGGTTACATTGCATTTTTAACGTGTTTTTGTAGGGAAGAAACTTTCAGGGCTGCCTAGAAACTTGGAGGCATTTCCCCCTAAATGTTTATAGATCCCGTTTTCCTTGTAAGGAGTTGAAATGAGATAAATGGTGGCAGCTCCCTCTTCTCCTTCCTTTCTCTTGTAACAAGGCCTGTTGGCAGGAGTATTGCTGATGGGCCTGCCAGGGTTTGGATTTGAGTAGTCAGTGAGGGGGTGGTGTGCTGGTTATGGTATTGTTCTAAAAGTCTTTTTCCCTCCACTTTTCCACCCCCAAAATGTCATCGTGTCCAATATGACAGAATGTTCCTGGTGATTATCGTTCAGGGAAACATGACTTGCTAAATTATCTGTGGATGACAGTCAGAATTTCTTAAGCACTGAAAAGCATTCCATGCTTGGTACACACCTTGGCTAGGAGATCCATGGTGTACACAGAAGCAGGCCAGTGTAAAGCCATGATGCAGAACTCTGTCGGTCAGACTGCCTGCGTTCAAATCCACATGTACCACTTACAGGCTGTGGGGCCCTAGGTAGCTCACTTAGTAGGCTCCCTAAGCAATAGTTTTCTCAGCTATAGCCCAGGAGCAATGCCACCAAATGGAATAGGATGAATAAATAAGCTAATGTGTATACAGTGCTTAGCAAGATGTCTGGTACACAAAGTAAGGCCTTTACTGCTAACTTAATCACCCTCATTATTATTAGGACAGTTACATTTGATGAACATGTATATCTAGTTAGAGCAGAGAACTCTCTGTAAATCCTGATGTGTTACTTGGGTACTTCCTGCAATGTGAAATTCCAGGGTAAGTGAGCTCCAGCAGTCATAGTGGGGCTAAGCGTGTAATTGGGATGGAGAATAGCTTGAGGAGTTGGATATTCAATGGGTAGCTGCAGTCCTCAGGGCTGCCTCCTTGCAGTTCCAAGGCACCATTCACATAGATGTGAGACATGCAGCACAGTGATCCTACTGTCATTCTTCCTCACATCACACTCAAGACCTACAGAAAAAGTGGAGTTTTCTATGTTATAAGAAGTCATATTCAGGATATTGTTTTTGAGAAAGTTTAATGTTAAGAGAAGTTTGGTTGGAGATTGGAAGTTGTAAGCAGAGAAATCAGAGTGTAGACAGAGCTGGGGCAGTGAGGTTCTATTAAGTACTTCGAAGTATATAGAACAAGGAACTGGATCTTGGACTGCACAATGACCATAGAATACAGCCAGAACAGACCTTCCCTGTGAGATCAACCAATAAGGAAGACTTTTTGATGTCTGTAAGACTTGGGGAAAAGAGGACCATAGACAGTTTAAGCTACATGGACAAGGGCAAGTCTGAGCCAGGTGGTTGAGTAGGCATAGTTGGAGGTGCATAGATAAGGGAAAAGTGAGTCTCTGTTCCTGGGGAAGGGTATTCATAAGAGCAATAACTTGGCAGGTATCCAGCAGGGGCTTACTGGGAAACCTCCAGAAGTAGAAAGAGATAGGTACAAATTTATGTTTCAAATAAATGTTTGATGGAAAATAAACTGTGTTTTCTTTTTTTAAAAAATCTTTTTTAATGTTTATTTTTGAGAGAGAGAGAGCATAGGGCAGGGCAGAGAGAGAGGGAGACACAGAATCTGAAGCAGGCTCCACAGACTCCAAGCTGTCAGCACAGAGCCTGATGTGGGGCTCGAACCCGCAGACAGTGAGATCATGACCTGGGCTGAAGTCAGATAGTCAATTGACTGAGCCACCCAGGAGCCCCAAGTGTGTTTTCTTATAAAACATTCTCATTATAAAAATGTCAGAAGATATGTCAAACGAGAAATGTAAAAGGGAAAAACCATTGCTGCTTCCACCCCCTTAAGAATAACCATCAACATTTTATCAAACCTTCTTCTGGCTTTTGGTTGTGCATATTCTTTTCCCATTGGTATACAGCATATACAAAATTGTGTGTACTGGCTTAAATGTTGCTCCCTTTGTTTTTTTTTTTTAAAGTTGATCATATGGTAAACTCAAATCTTTCTTTTTCATAATTTCAGTTCCTTGGCAATGAAAATGGTTGTTGTGGTGTTCTGCACTCCTCTGCTTGTTTAGGAAATGGTGGGGCGGTGGTGTGGGAGAGCTCTCTCTGCCCAGTGTCACAACCATGCAAAAAATGTTAGCCATTGTTAGCAAGTTCTGGCACAGGGCAGTATTGTTCTAAGAGCTTGCCAGATAAGGTAAGAGATTGTTTCTGCACTAAGGGGTGAAGGATATGGTTCAAAAACCACATTTCCTGAATGAGCAGGGACTGGAAGCAGAAGAGGGAGACAGCTGAATGAGGTGTTTGGAGGCTGGGCTTGGGCTAGAGTTTATTGCCTTTTTTTCTTTTCTTTTCTTTTCTTTTCTTTTCTTTTCTTTTCTTTTCTTTCCTTTTTTCTTGTCTTTTTTTTTTTTTTTTTTTTTTTTTTTTTTTTTAATGATAATGTCCTCAGTATTGAGTAGTTAATTTTGGTTCTTAAGTAACTTTTTTTCTCAAGAAGGATAAATGGGCTGGGCATTTTCTGAGCCTTTGAGTTTCAGATAATTTTTTTTTTCTGGTTGATACTGTACTTAATGGAAAACTTGGTATAGTTTTATAAGGTTTGGTCTTGCTATTCCCTCCCTCAAATTCTGTGGGTGTTGCTTTTGACTTCTGTTTTTTTGGTATTGGTTGGAGAGGAGAAGTGTTGTGGGTTGAATTCTGTCCCCGCCAAAAGATGTTGAGGTTCTAACCCTCAATACCTGTGAAGGTGACCTTATTTGGAAGTAGGGTCTTTGTAGACATAATTGAGGTAAAATGAGATTATATAGGACTAGGGTAGGCCCTAATTTACTATGACTGTCCTTAGAAGAAAAGAAGCACAGACATAGGGGAGGAGGCCATGTGATGACACAGGCAGAAATTGATGTGTCTACAAGCTAAAGATAACAAGCAACACCGGAAACCAAGAAAGGCTTGGACTAGATTCTCCCCTAGAGCATTCAGAGAGAGCCTGGCTCTGCCCAACACCCTTAAATTGTAGACTTGAAGCCTTCAATTTCTGTTTAAGCTACCCAGTTTATGGTACTCTGTTACAGCAGCCTGAGAAACTAAGATAAGCAGTCTGAGGGGAGTTGGGTTCTGGTTCCTTTGAAAGTCTCTGTGGTTTTGTAGCCCATTAAACTTTTTTTTTTTTTTTTTTTTTTTTTTTTTTTACTTTTTCCTTTTCTTTCTTTCTTTCTTTCTTTCTTTCTTTCTTTCTTTCTTTCTTTCTTTCTTTCTTTCTTTCTTCTTTTTTTTTTTTTTTCTTATATCCTTACCTGGATATTTGTGATAAAGAAAAAATTATCAGCTTAGTTTTGCCAAGGTGAGTCAAGGTGCAGTCCCTTCAGGGAAACAACCTGGGGTCTGGTGGGTTCTTTTTATCTGCATACTTTAATTCAGAAAAGATATTTTTTAAATGTTTGTTTATTTTTGAGAGAGAAAGAGAGAGCATGTGTGTGTGCACACAAGCAGGGGAGGGGCGGAGAGAGAGGGGGACAGAGGATTTGAAGCCGTCTCTGTCCTGACAACAGAAAGCCCTATGCAGGGCTTGAACTCAAGAACTATGAAATCATGACCTGAGCCAAAGTCAGATGCTTAACTGACTGAGCCTGCCAGGTACCCTGTTGGGTTTGTTTCCTTTTTTTCTAAAGTGTATTTATTTATTTTGAGAAAGAGAAAGAGAGAACACATGAGCAGAGAGGGGCAGAGAGAGGGAGAGAGAAGCCCAAGCAGGTTCTGTACTAGCAGCATGAAACCCCGTGTAGGGCTCGAACTCACAAACTGTGAGCTCATGAGCTGAGCTGAAATTAAGAGTTGGATGCTTAACTCACTGAGCCACCCAGGTGCCCCAAGATTTGTTTGTTTTTAGTTTTTAAAATATCATGTCCTCATTTCATCTCAAAAACACCTTTTGTTTTTCATATCTATAATCTTTACTCACATCATTAAAATGTTTGCCCTTCTCCTCTGATTCTGGGGAGACTTCCTCAAGCTTGTTCTTTATCACCGAGTGGATTTTCTATAGTGTTAATTTTATTCTTTATGCCTGAAATGTGGATTGAAATCTGGTTACTGCTTTTTAAATTTCCTTGCTTGTCTTCCCTTATTTTTAGTGTGAATCTAGTGTATAGATAAAATAATCAAAATAACACAGCATATGAAGGGTATAGAGGCCATATTATCCTGTATTCTACTGAGGGTGCCATGCAATTCACTGAATTTTTTTTCTCTGTCTTTTTTTTTTTTTTTTTTTTTTTTTGAGTGTTCAAGAAGATACTCTTTTCCTTTCTCTCATAAGCTATATGTTTGCTCATTCTGCCATCATTTATTATTTTGGGGGTGTTTGTAGGGGAGGCTTTTCATCAAAGAGAAAAGGTATAGTCAGCCCTGTTTTTTTGTTGTTGTTGTTGTTGTTGATTTTGATTTGTTTGTTTTGTTTTTGAGAAAGAGAGAGACATAGAGTACGAACTGGGGAGGGGCAGAGAGAGACACACACAGAATATGAAGCAGGCTCCAGGCTCTGAGCTGTCAGCACATAGCCTGACGCAGGACTCAAACTCATGAACGGTGAGATCATGACCTGAGCCAAAGTCAGACTCCTAACCAACGGAGCTACCCGGGTGCCCCTAGTCAGCCCTGTTTTACCTACATGGATTGATCTGTTGGTTCCTGTTGGTAGGTGTGGGGGAAAGACAGGAGCAGATGCCCAGGAAAGGGCCTGGATAGCTCTCTGACCTGGTGGACTAAGTGTGCTTAGGCCCCTGGTTGTTTCAATAACAACAAAAGATGCCCTGTTACTATCCTTACATTATTGGAAGTTCTTTCCTTTTCTGACACTCCCTTATCTTTCCATATGCTTTTTGCATTTATGAGCTTGCCTCTTACTTTGTAGTTACAAGTATTTTATCAGGGTCTTGGGAGATGTTTTAAGTGAAACAGGAATTACCACCTTTAGCCTACCATCACCCCACCCCCTGTACTATGGGCTGTCCCCCCTCTTCCTTGTACTTCCATAGTTCTTGGTCCTGCCTGTTTCATTCCTAGCCCTTTCAGCCTCTGCTTCCTCCCCATCCCCTCTACCCCCCTGCCAAGCCTGTCTCTCTTCCTGCCCTCTTCCTGGCAGACCTCTGGATTATCCTGTGTGTGCTGCAACCACCACACACACTCCACCACCAGCAGCAGAGATGCCCAGGACCTGGAAGAGAGCCGGAATGCAGGGTGGGCAGAAAAGAAATGAAATGTGTGCCTACACAGAGCCCATCGATGATGGGAGCACGTGTGTTCTGTGCTACCGAGAATCCGACCTTCTTCAGAGCAGGGTCCTGTACCGCGTCCACTTCAGTCAGTAGAACATAAGCTCCTCTAGTGGTCAGCCCCAAACACGGTCACTTTGGATGATCTTTGTGGAACAGATCTTCATTTCATCCACTTGCCAGGTCAGGCCATGGTGGGTGGCCCATTTAGACTTAAGATCTTCATGTCCATACAAGGCTCAATCCTAGGGGATGCAAATATAAAATATTTACAGGAAACATATGCACATAAAATGTAAACCATATAAAAGTATATACCTCTCATCCATGCTCCCAACTGGTCATTTCCCTTTCCCAGAGTCGGCCACTGCTGCTGGTTCCTGTGTGTCCTTCTAGAGACCCCACACATGTACAACTGTGTATGTTTACACAGATTTATATACATAAGTTTATAGTGTATATACAGATGTGTATACAGATAGGCACACATATACACATACACACACACACACTCAAGGAATGTACATTGTGTTACAATCATCTGTATGGTGTTCTCCAATTTCTTTCCCTTTTCATCTCTCCCACCTCTGTCTTGGAATAGGAGCATAAACATTTTGGATCTCTTTGACCACCTTCCTGCCTCAGTGGTTCTCAATCCTGGCTGCACCTGAGAATCACTTGGGGGAGACCTGTCAGTGCCTGAACCATACCCCAGACTAGTTACAACAGCCTCGCTGGGAAGGGCTCAGGTTTCCCTGTGTGCAGGGATTGGGCACTACAGCTTTAGTCGTGTGCAGGAGCAGCAGGCCCAGTGGACTCAGGGACCCGAGTACTGAGTGTACCTGACAAGGAAATACAGAATAACGGATTCCATGTAGATTGAGGATGAATCCTACCAGGCTGCTTTGACCACAGCCAGCCCACTGCTTTCTTCTTCCTCTGGGCCGGATAGAGTGGCCACATTCTTGGTTCGATGAGGCGAGAATGACACTCAGCACATCCACCCTGGGCAGAGAGAGCAGGGCCAAATGCTGCAAGAGTTAAATGAATTTACAGTGCAAAGGGAAAGGAGAAGAAACTATTTAAGGTGCTTGGTTACTAAACATCTAACTCAGATCCACTTTGCTTGCGTGGTGACAGCATAAGGTGTGACTGACTGAAAGAAAATTAATGATCTGAGCCCGGGTGCCTCCCAAATGGAATGGTCCAGGAGTGCTGTGGAGCTAATTAACCAGCCTGCACGAAAAGTGAAAATAGATGAGGGAACAGGTTTCTTTTCACAGTGGCCTGGTACTGTGCATAGACCTACATATACTATTTTTGGCATTCCCTATTAAGTATTCAAAATGACGTAATGTTGAAAGGCATAGCTCAGTACCCTTTTTTCAGGGTAGTGGAATAGATTCTGGATTGGACTGCCTGGATTCAGAGTCAGCCCTGCCATTGGTCGGTGTCCTTGGGCAAGATGCTGGGTACTTTCTGTGTGGTAGACTCCTTGTCAGAGGAGTATTAAAAACAACACCCACTTCATGAGGTCGTTGTGAGGATATGAGATAATGGGTATAAAGTGTCTCCAACGAACCCTGTCCTAACACATAGTACGTCAAAGAAGGCACTTACTGTGTTGAAATACACCCCTCTAGGGCTTGGGGGTGGAATTTTTCTGAGGTCTTGTATTCTTTAAGCTTAGAAACTCTTGCCTGGTGGACCTGCCTTAAAGGAGAATTTTGACAATAAGAGAGGAAATGCCAGTCTCTTTCCTCATCGTCTGTGTCAGGGTAAAGTATGTCTGGTTCTGTAACCACTGAGTATTGAGAATAAAACTGTGAGGATAGTATTTACTGATCTCCATGTAGAATCTGCTTCGTGGATTTTTGAAGACAAAAGGATAAACTTGTCCTGTTGACCAGGTTTTTCTGTACTGGGGAGTGGGGGTGGAAGTTAGCTGCTTTGTTGCCTCCTAACAGTATTGTTTGAGTCTTAGTCACGACTCTGTGAATAATGTTCTGGAAAATTGCTTTCTTGGATACATTTATCTTGACTCTCTTTTTGAAAATGTACATTAACAATCAGTAGCTTTGGCTGGTTACTTGGGGAGATCCTATAAGACATAAAACAGTTTAAAATGCTTTCGGTTGCAGAGGGAGCCTTCCAAAGGCTCCCAAAATGATACTTGGATCTTGTGGGAGGAAATCTTCCAATTTTCTAGGTTTCTGTAAATATATATGAGTTATGTGGTTATAAAACCTTATGATGGAAAATATGTTTAAGAAACATTAATGCACTCCCAGGCGGGGACTGCACAAAAGATGCCCTAACACATTTAATGCCCTAGTTAAATGTACTGCACAAGTCCCGTTTTCTGGAACTGGATAAACAGAACATTCTTTCTTTCTATTCTGAGCTTCCACCCTCCCCCCTCCACCTGACCCTCCCCACCCCCCCCACCTAGTGATTTCAATGGCACAATAAATGGAAATCTTATTTCCTGCATCTGCAGACCTATTTACCTGAATGTTTGAGCTCACCCTTGCCTTTCTCAGGTCTGCTCTTTCTGAAATGCGATTTTGCTTTCATCTCCCTGGCTTCTTTGCCCTCGTTTTTTAAGCCTTCTCTAATCCTGCACTCCATTTACTTTAATCTGTAATGTTGGACATTGCCATTCTGCATAGACACCTTTAAACATTCATCATCTCCCAGATTTGCATTTTCTTCCATTATGAACTTAAATCCCTTTTCACAGTCTATAACAGTAGAAAAAAAATTTAAAATAAAGAAGTGTTATCAAAAGCCATTTCTGCCAATTTAAAATGCCTTATTGGATGGCTTTATCCCCTTTGATAATTCTATTATCTTGGCAAACTATGACTGGGACTTATAGTTCCTTTGTGTCATACATATGTGCGTATGTACATATTTAGTTATATGTATTACAAATAGGAAGAACCTTATGCCCCCATGCCATTTATGGTCTTTTATTTTTGGAATTCAAAGAAGTGGTGATTTTAAAAGTATGTGTGGGTTTGTGGTGTGTGTGTGTGTGTGCATGCGTGTGATGGAGGCTGTATGTGACCTGCAAAGCCTAAACTTTAAAAGCAAAACTGTGCTGACCCTTTACAGACTTGTTACTTAAAAATATGTCTGTTTTGGGTACCTCCATTTTTTTTTTTCAAAGTACAGGTCTTTTTTCTTCTTTGTTTGTTTATTTTTGAGAGAGAGACCAAGCAAGAGCAGGCGAAGGGCAGAGAGAGAGGGGGACAGAATCCAAAGCAGACTCCAGGCTCTGAGCTGTCAGCACAGAGCCCAACATGGGGCTCAAACTCACAATTGTGAGATCATGACCTGAACCGAAGTCAGGTGCTCAGCCGACTGAGCCATCTGGGCACCCCTCAGACGTGTGGGGTAGTGTGTTAGAGCCTGAGCTGGCCAGTTTTAGGAATTGGGAGAGAAGGTCATTCTAGGTGTTTGACCCCTGCTCGTCAATTTCAACCCCTATGTCCCATTGTTTTCTGTCTGTGAAACAATGTGATTGAATTAGATACTCTCCGAGATTAAAAGCATGGTGGGGTGGATGCATGTATCTGTGGTGTATGAATGTTTCATGGGAAACACCTGCCAGTGGAACAGGAGGGGACCTGATAGATCATTGGTGGTTGATAACATGGTCATCCTACCTAGCCTGGCATTTCTGGAGTAGCAGGAATGGTGATCAAAGTGTATCTTATCACTTAATTGAGGTGGGAATAAAATAGGTCACAGTTCAAAGGACACCAACTATTTGGAGCTAAAGGAAATGTGTCCACAGTGCTGGTTATTGCAGTGAAATGTTTTTAATTCCTCTTAAAACCTCTTTAAGCATCTGCTGTGGAATGTTAAATCAACCAGAGAATTTCTGGTGTCCTGTTGCCCAGAACCAGTATTGTATAATTCTTGTGGATACCCTTAGGAGATTTTCACTTTCTGCCCCTGGCGTCGTCTGCATCCTTGTGATGCTCTCGGATTTACTTTGACCTGAACCCCTTTGCCTACATGTAGTTAAAGCACCAGGCTCCGGAATGCTGCCTCCAGCTTCTAAGCTGCTGAATCACCCCACTTGTTTCATGCTGCCTGTTCATACATAAAATTTCTCTTCCTGCTTTGTGCCTTTCTAATAAAAGGAAACTGGAAGTTAGGGGTCTTTGTGTCTGAAGGACAAACCAACAGAAAATGTTTGGGAATGATAATATAGTAAGATGTTCAAGTAATCCTGAAATAGAAACCCTTCCTTCCCGAGCCCCATCTCCGAGTCCCTTTTTATTGCAGACCACATAAAACCAGAGTGTCAGAGTGCAGCTGCTCAGAAGGCTGAAGGTCCTCATGGTTACAGCCTGCTTTGGAAACTCATCCCCACCATACTTGGAGTTAATGAAAATATTTGCTTTGCTTGATATAAACAAAGTTTATGGGCACATTTTATAATTAGGAAACCCTTTAATTTTCTTTTATCCTTAACTCCCCTCTTTTGTTTGTATCATTGGAGAATATGAAGTATTTAAGAAAATAAACCCTTTCTCAGTAAGGAGCTTATTTTTTATTTCTGGTGTTGTTAGATGCCTTTCTCCCTAATATTGTGTCCCCATCCAAATTAAGGGACTTGAAGTCTGGTTTGGGTTTTGTTTTGTTTATTGTAAAGGTTAGAAATATTTCTGTATGAGTAGGGAAGACCATACCTTGTCACAGTGCCTGCTCCTATCCGGCCAGTCTAGACATTGGACTACCAGCTTGGTGATTGGGATGGTGTAAGCTCCAGCCACAGGGCAATGCAGCTCTTTTCAAACCACATGGACAACCTCTTCAAGGTCCCCTGCACATCCTGTGCATGTACCCCTTGGGGCTGTGGCCTCAGCGCTTTCCAAGTTCTACCTCTCCTAGTTTTGTTGCCAAATAGCCAGGAGTCAGGTGACCAGGCACCGTTCTTGTAGGCATAGCACCTGCTTGCATTCCCTAGATGAGACCAATGTGGTGGTGGGGACTGGTCATGAGCACCAGATATAGGACCGGAGAAAACAGCTCTCTTTTCCTCTATCTTCTCAAATCTCCTTAGTCGGGGAGGCACTTAGCCCCAATGGGCACTGGCATTGCAGTATACCCCCAGCTCTGCCTTAAGATCTCTTTCATTGACAGATAGTCAAAGGAGAGGCACCTGGGAAACTTCATGTCCTGGCTCAAGACCTCAAGGACAAGTGGTTTCAGAAAGATTTCTGGCTTTATCCACAGTGGTGTAAAAGTGGCTCCTGGGTCCTAGGAATTGGTGGTATCTCACGGTACACATCATAAAGCAGGGTGAACGAGGGTTATAGGAGGACCAGAGTGGGTGACTTTGCTGTTCACATAGATTTAGGATGTAAAGATTTCCACTAATTCCTTCTTGCTTCCTTCCCTCAGGGACAGAACATTTGTGTGAATGCTCCTTTTTTTGAAAATTCTGGTGAAGGTTTCCTGGTAATTGTTTTCTTCTTCAAATACCAGTCACTTGGGAAACTCAAAATTTATCACTAAATGTCCAAGTTTGTTAAAATCCTTCAAGCATAGCTGGCCCAGGTGTGACTAAAATTACCTTTCTGATGTTGCCAACTTATCCATTGTGGGACCCACGGCTTTTCTGTTCACAGATCTACTGGTTTTGAGCTGCCTTTGAGGATCAAGCATGAGCCTGTCTGCCAGTTTTAACCCCCACCCCCCAAACTCCCAGTGTGTGGAGGGGGTGACTACATATTTCACCGTGCCTCCTAACATGAAAAACAAGCACAGCGATGCAATTTGAACTTGATGGTTTGGATCACATCCCTTTTGAGTCTTGCGCACAAAGATCTACACAAGTTGAGTTCTGATTCAAATCCAGGCCTTGAGTTTTCAGAGTCAGGAAGGCCTGATAAGGACCATTTGGGTAGTATTTATCAGAGAGACTAGTTTGCTTATGGAAAACTTTCTATATCTTTCCAGTTGTGTATATAAATTAGAGCTTGTAGATGTTTTAGTCATCAGGGTAATGATTTACCTTCCCTCTTTACCTGTCCTCAGTTGCTTCATAGTACACACTAGAGGGGGGGAAGTAATGGGTAGGGGAGGAACAATAAGAGGAGAGCTTGTTATCGGAATACTTGAGGACCAGCTGTATCTTTTTCAGAGAGGCTAATCCTCACCACCATACTCCCTTCCTTTTGTACTCTCTATACTGTAATTGCATCCTCTGTATTTTGTTGTTGGATCTGCTTACCCTAGAATGTCTGATTTCGTAATAGTAAGCTTGTTTATTCTTAAGCTGAATACCAAGAAGAACCAGCTTCATCAGTAAGCCATATTTCTAGTCTCATGACTAAGGGTTGGGCTGGTCGAATTGAAAGAGGGTGGACCCTGTGCCATGGGTAGTATGGAGTGGATCTAATGAGAGAAGAGATATAGTGCTGGGGAGGAATGTTGAAGTAGAGAGACCCTCTCTTGGAGTCTTTTATTGGAGAGAAGTGAAGTCGGAGTTCTGGAATGAATCTGGGTGTTCGAATCTACTCTAAGATACTTGGGTAAGACCAATAACCTCCCTCCCCTACTTCAGCTGAAATCTGAAATCACAGCTTCTTGTGAATCATTCATACTTGGTCTTAATCTAATCTGAGATTGATGGCTTTCTGGACCCATTGTTAGGAGCGAAACTGGGCCAGTTGATATGGTCCAGAATGGTGTATGAGGCAGAGTTCATTGATACTTGAGTGGTGAAACTTGAATTTTCTCTCACATAGAAAAAGTTATGAGTGGTAGAAGAAAAGAAAACATTAAAAAAACAACATACATAGGTGACATATGAGAATTATATTCTAAGGATGTAGTTCTTAGGAATTAATCTACCTGTAATAGATGACCTAATTTATGGTTTTTTCTCTTCACTCCAGGAGGTGACTTTGGTCCAGAGACTTCTCCCCCAGTCCTGCCCCCTGGCCATGGTGGTGACTTGTCTGTGAGCAGCGTTCCTGTGGCAGAAGACACCTACAGGGTGAGCTTGGCCAAAGGTGTCTCAATGTCTCTGCCTTCATCACCTCTGCTGCCTCGACAGTCTCATTCGGTGCAATCAAGATCAAATAAAAAATCCCCAGGTAAGTAAGCAACAAAACAGCACCCTAACTGTCTTCGTTATATATGTAAGGCATGTATTGAGATTAAGCAAAACTAGTGCTTGTAAGAAATTTCCTGGGAGGTTTTTTCTTTGTTACAGTAACTTCTGGAAGAAGAAAATCTCTAAAAAACAAAGTTTTGATTTGAATTTAGACGAATTTCTTTAGTTCAGCCTATATACAAACTATTTTGATTGCTTAGGTTAGACTTTTACCAAGATTCAGGATCTTGTTATCAGTATCAATGTTAGTCATTGGTCTTGTTTTCTTGGTGGTGAATTAGGAAATGCTATAATCTAAACTCATTGTAGCGCATTTAAAGATTTTGGATTTTGGCAAGTGTAATCTGACAGCAGTTCATTTATTACTGCCAAGTGTTATATACTGATATACTTTCCTTGATTACATCACTCAGCATTTGAGTAGATATACAATTTGTGAAAATTCAGATTTGTAAAGGGTGGGAACAAGGGTCTCATGGATTACTTGTTTAAAGTATTTTGGCTTCTTTCATCATTACCAACTTTTTGCACTTAACATTACCAATGAAAACACAAACGTTAGTTAACTTTGAGAGGTTACGAATCAGACGTGAGGAAAGCCTTTCCAGAATGATGATACCCGCAATCATGAAAGTTCTTTGATCTTCTTTTATGTTTGCTGAGCATTTGTTTTCTGAGGGTAGGATAGTTTGGGGTCTTTATTGATCAATCATATGCCAGTGAAAGGATTCTTCTCATTTATCCATGAATGTGTTTGGGATTGGTCTACATTGTGTCCTGGGCCTATAAAATTGGTATCTGTTTTTCTGGTTTCCTAAATGTTTGTATTATTTGAGATGTGATAGGCATGATTTCTGAATCATTTAGTGGATATTTGCAGTTTGTGTGGTGACAAAATTAAGAGGACAAACCTTGACGCTTTGAATGTTAGAAATGATGCTATGAATTGGTAAGTGTCCAAAATCTTTTATTGTCCTAGAGCTTTCTTATTTTGGACAACATTGTTTACAATCCAGTCATTAGCTGGAACTTGGAAACCTTTTTGGTATGAAGCAATTTCCTGTGCCAAGGAATTTGACCTGTTTATCAGTATTTGGGGAAATTCCTGGAATGTCCTTCTTTCTCTTTGCCTTTCCCTACGACTGTATCTCTGTCAGATTTCTCTTCTTCTTTCAAATCCTGGTTCCCACACTGCCTTTCTTGCTGGTTACCCCATTGGAATGACTCTGCAAATTGTACGTAGCGTTATACTTTTTTCTGTATCAGCCACGTCATTTGCCCTTTTTCCTTGAATCAGTGTGTTCATGTGCATCCTGTGGTGGGCATGGACAGGCACGATGTCTTCTTTAAGTATACCTCATCTATAAAAAACAGATAATAGAATTCTGAACCTATCTGGATTCCTAAGGGAATAGTACTTGCAAGTGCCAAGTGCAGAGATACGACCTTTAGGAGAATTTGCCCTCCTATATAGCCTGTGCTGCTGCAAAGGAATTGATGCTTCTTGGGCCTTAGGCCTGGTGAATGCCTAAGAGAGTAGGGAATATGCATTTCAGATAGGATTTTATTATTAACAAATTAAAGGTTTTAGTGGAACTTCAATCTTCTTTTTAATTTTTCTTAATTTGATTTCTTTCCAGTTCTATGAAGATACACTTGACCCATAACACTGTGTGTGTTTCATGTGTATAACATAGTGATTTTGAATATGCATGTGTATATTACAAAATGATTACATTAAGGTTAATTAACACATCTATCACCTCATATAGTTATAATTTGTTTATTTTATGAGGTTTTAGTGGGATGTTAGGTAGCAATGAATGGCATGGCAAGCATGGGAAGTATGGCTATCCAGAAGTGTCTCAGAGTCTATAGGCTCACTGGCCAGAAATCCCTGACGAGGCCTGGTCTCCTGTGTCCTGACCAAATTTGATATCCTTAGTGTTGAGAAAATATCCTATAGTTTGTTTCTTCTCCATGGGAATAAAATTTATTTCTGCTAAACTCTTTGCAAGGCCTTATGAATAGAAGAGAGTAGTTTTGCAACATTCAACTTTTTAATGGATTGAAGAAAATACTCTCCATTTAGATGCTTTGGGTCCAAATTTAATACACTAAGCAGATTCTCCTCTAACGGAGCCATGCTTGTGTGTTGCCTAAATTTGTGCAGCAAATTAGTGTCTCACAGTGGTAATTTGGCTTCATTATCTTGGCAATTTTAATTCAAAAGGGAAGCTAAGGGCAGAGATGCTTGCTTAAAAATGGCGTGACTCAGAGTACATCAGACAATAAACAATGTTTTTCTACAGTGTCTAACACAGGCAGGTTTCTGTTCAAGCCATATTGTTAGAAAAGTACCCAGAGACCTACTGTTCTACCTGCCTGTAAAATAAGTTGACATATGGTTGTGAACGTGCACTGGATTTAAAAATAGCCTTCTATTTAAAAAGCTAGCACTGTTGCTAATGATACAGTAAATACATTGTGTGTGCCACACCCCTAAGTATTGAGGCCTGCACTAGTGGGCTATGCTTCAGGATCTTGTCATCTTTCAGACCTAGCTCTGAAATTACCTTGATGACTTCTGTTCTCATTTTTAAGACAAGACCCTCTCTCTCTCTTAAGAAGGTACATTAAAGAAAAAAAAAAAAAAAAGAAAAAAAAAGAAAGAGAAAGAAAGAAAAAGGAAGGAAGGAAGGAAAGAAAACCTAAACCTGTTTTACTTGTTTGGATAGAAACTCTTCACTAATTGATGCTAATCAAGAAACTGTCAGGGACTGAAACTATTTTGGCAAAGGTCAAATACTATAAACCCCTGTAATAGGCACTCAGCATAGCCTGTATTAATGAAAGTTTGTATTTTAATACAATAGGTGATTAGCTCCTGGGCCTTGGGAACTCTGGGCCAGAGAGTTTCATTAACCTTGCAATAATGTGACCCTGCACTTTTCCTTGTTGAGTTTCTTACATTCCACTTATATTGCTAGTTAATATTATTTACTCTCCTACTACCTTGCTCCATATATTTATATTTTTTCTATTATTTAGTCTGAAGCTGCAGTTTTTGAGTATTGTTGCAATTTTTTTTTTTTTTTTTCTGAATGATAACTACACTGTGGCTAAAGAAAACAAGGACCAGTATCCCTTATAGTCTTGTGGTGGTTGCAAGCCTTTTTGGACTAAGAAGTCATTAATATTTGTAATGTATCCTTTTGTCTTCCAGAGAAGAGCAAAGCCCATTTCCTGTGGTTTATTTATTAGTAATATCATTAGTTACTTTATATTTGGATTATATTTCCCAGATCACTTTGGGCCCATTATGAAACACTCAAAAGGTAGGGCATGAACGAGAAGCAAGCTTTTAAAATACTGTGATGGGGGTACAGCAGCAGATGGTGGAAAGTGGGTGATCTTGCTTTTTTCATCCTCACTTATACGGGGAGACTGGATGGTGCTGGCTGTTTGCACCTGTGCTGCTTCCGGTTCTAGTTCTGTCTCCGTTGACAGAGCTGATGTAGCAATTGTGAAAACCCTTCTGGCTGTCTGTTTCTTTAAGGGAGAAACCTCAAAGCTGACAGCCTGTAAAGTGGAAGTCATTCTACCCTTTGATTCTTGGACCGTAAGTTAATTCTCTGCCAAGGCCCTCACCCTCTAAGAGTGTTTCTTGTAGAAAATTTGGAGATCCCAGGATAGAAACAGAACTACTTTTAGCGTTTTTATTAAAAAAATTATTTTTACCTATTCCATCTAGACCTGAAACCACACTCGCGCTGCTTTTTTTCGCTTAATATTATATCATGAACAATTTCCAATTTGCTTGAAGAACTTGAGATTTAATGTCTGTTGTTTCAATATCCCATGATTGATTAAAAAATTTTTTTATATGTTTTATTTAATGTTTTATTTATTGAGAGACACAGAAAGAGAGAGAGAGAGAGAGACAGAGAGAGCGGGGGTGGGGGAGGAGCAGAGAGAGAGGGATTCACAGAATCTGAAGCAGGCTCCAGGCTCTGAGCTGTCAGCACTGAAAGCCCAATGCAGGACTCGAACCCATGAACCACGAGATCATAACCTGAGCTAAAGTCGGGATGCTCAACCGACTAAGCCACCCAGACGCCCCTCTATGATTGATTTTTAACTAATTTCCAGTTGTTGGATATTTGTTATTTTTCAGGCTTATTTATTTATTTACTTTGTTACTGTGGGTTTTTTTTTTTTTTTAAAGTTTATTTATTTTTGAGAGAGAGCAGGAGAGGGGCAGAGAGAGGGAGAGACAGACTCCCAAGCAGGCTCCCCAGTGCAGGGCTTGAACTCACAAACCGTGAGATCATGACCTGAGCCGAGATCAAGAGTCAGACGCTTAACTGACTGAGCCACTGAAGTGCCCCCAGGTCTTTTTAAATTGTAGCATAAGCCCAGACATTTTGCTTTGTTCTTGCTGTCAAATGCCTATGGATTCAAAATTATTAATTGCGGTAAAATACACATAACAAAACTTACTACTGTAACCATTTTCTAATGTACAGTCCGATAGTGTTAAGTACATTCACATTGTTGTGCAGCCGGTCTCTAAAACTCCTAATGTGAATGTTTTGTCCAGTAATTTTTACACATATCCAATCTCGTAAGAGTGGCAAGTTCCCAGAAGTGGAATTACTGAACAAAATGGACTGCATTTTTAAAGAATCTCGATACATACTGCCCAGTCACTTTCCAGAAAAGCTGTATTGATTTCACATTCCCTCCAGCATTCTTTGAGAGGCTGCTTTTTGAAGTTAATGTCTTCTGGGAACTGTCTTAGATGGATACTGCTGGTGAGGTGCTTTGTCCAGGCTAGCTGTGGACTACTCAGAATTAGTTAGAAGGGGCTGAGAGAAGCCCTCCTGTCACCTTCCTCTTTTGAACTCCCCTCTGTTGGCATCTCTCAGGAAATTCTCACTTTCTTTTCCTTCCACGATACTGTGTCAGGGGAATTATCACAGCTGAGTCAGATCAAGTTCATGGTCAGAAAAACATAAAGCTGGCTTCCAGTTTTAGCTACAGCCACACTCTGTTATGTGGGGAAGATGATAGACATGTTAGAGTTGGAGAGGCCGCCAGGCCACCTGTGCAAGGCCTCTTTGTAGATATGGAAGGGATGGAAGGTATAGAGCTTGCCCCAATGGGCAAGTTATTGATAGAGTTTTGGCCTTAGCCCAGGTCCCCTGCTCTGTCCCCAGTACGTTCTCCTAGTCCAGTCTGCATTGTTCTGCCTGTACATTGTTGACACATGAGCTGTAAATGACGTGGCTTTGTGTTCTGGTTGTATGCACACAGGGAGGCCATAAGCTTATGTGCCCACATGCATCTGTGACAGGAAATGCACAGTCCCAGTACAAGCCTGCTTGTAGAACCAGGGAGTGCTAGGCTCTGCTTTCACCTAAGTGGTCAGGGCCACATTCAGTGCTCTGGCTTTCATCAAGGACAGTTCCTCCTGCTGTGTGAATAGGAAAACATTCTTTGTTTCCTCCTGGAGACTTGTTATTTGATAGCCTTCTCCTAGAAGTAGGTGGCTGCCTGTGCCTCACTGCCACACCCAGCTGTGACCCAGACACACACTTTCTGTTGTTCGGTGTTTACACATAGAACTCATGTGCATGCCTTTGCTCCCCTGTGTGAAGCTGCGGACCTTTTTGTGTGCCATTGACTAACCCACCCTTGATCCTGGTTTGTCCGTACCTTGGACTCACCCCAGAGTTTTAAAGACTGCTGATGCCTGAATTCTACCTTCAGAGATTCTGATATAATGCATATGAGGTATGGCCTGGACATTGGGATTTAAGATTTAAAAAGAAAAAGCTTCCCACATGATTCTAATTAATATGTAGCAAAGTTTGAGAACCACTGATAAGGAATTAGATGAGATAATCACATATTCTTTTTTAATGAAGGTAAATACACAGGTATCTTTATTTTCTAAATTTTAGAAATCGTATTTGAGGAGGGAAATACATTACAAAAATGTACTGAAGATACAGTAAATCTTGGTTTCCTCATGCCCCCAGAAAGACAACTTCTTCTGACACTTGGTTGAATGTCTTTCCTGCCCTGTTGTGTACCACTAAATGACAGTGATGTATTTGCCCATTTGCCTGAGCACTGGACATGTGAGAAGCTCCCAGTTTTCCACTAAATAAAGAACAGTGGAAGAACATTCTCGTATATTAGTATTTAAAGGCCATCTCTGATATTTTCATTGCATAGACTATGAAAGTGGGATTACGGGGTGAAAATATAATGAATGTTGAGAGTGGCTTATTCTATACTTGTCATTTGTGCTCTCTGGTGTGTGTGTGTGGTGGGGGGGATTTTTGTGGCATTTGCCCTCTGTTCTACTTGGGTGATAGGTATTTCTTATCAAATCATCACAGCTTTCTTGCTGTTTGTTTTAAGGCCATCAGTCCTGTATGTCACTAAAACATTTTCTCAGATGATCATTTTCCATTTAATTAGGTTTATAGTGTTTTATGACCCACTAAAGTGTTTTTTGTTCTCTCCGTTCAAATTTACATACTTTTCCATTGTGATTTATCCCGTTGCATTTTAAAACACAGCTTTATTGTGATGTATCACATACCCTATAATTCACCCATTTAAGGTTTACAGTTCAACATTTTTAGCATTTTCACAGGGTTGTGCAGCCATTGCCACAATCTAATTTTAGAACCTTTTTATCTGCCTTAAAAAAAAAAAATTGCATTAGCAATTACTCCACATTCCTCCCTACTTCCCTCCCCCTCTTCCTAATCCACCATCCTGCAGCCCTAAGCAAACAGTAATCTGCTTTCTATCTCTGTGAATCACCCTTCCTGGACATTTCATATAAATGGAATCTTGTAACATGTGGGCTCCATGACCGACTTCTTTCACAGAACAGTGTTCTTTAGGTTTGCCATGTTGTATGTAGTATGTATCCGTACTTTGTTCCATTTTATTACCTAATATTTTGTGGTATGTGTGTGCCACATTTAAAAAATCCATTCTTCAGTATATGGACATTTGGGTTTCCACTTTTTGGCTCTTACGAATAATGCTGTTGTGAACATTTGTGTGTACATTTTTGTGGGTATGTAGCTTTTCATTTCTTGGGTATACACCTAGGAGTAGAATTGCTGGATCATACGACAACTGTATATGTAACATTTGAAAGTACTACCAAAATATTTTCCCAAGTGACTGCACCGTTGTGCATTCCCACCAGCAGAGTGTGAGATTTCCAGTTTCTCTGCATTGTTGCCAACATTTGTCATTGTCTGTCTTTTTGATTATAGCCATCCTAGTGCATGTGAGCTGGTGTCTTACCATAGTTTTATTACTAAGTTGTAAGAATTCTTTTTTTATTCTAATTACAAGTTCTGTAGTATGCAACTTTTCTTCCATTCTTCAGGTTGTCTTTTTCACTTTCTTGATAACGTTGTTTCAAGTGCAAGTTTTTAATTTTGATGTAATCCAGTTCATTTTGTTGCTGTCCTTTTGATGCTCTAAGAAACCATTGCCTAATCCAAAGTCACACAGGTTTATGCCTATATTTTCTCCTAAGAGAGAAAAGGGATCAAGATCCCTTGAGTTAATTTTTTTATGTTTATTTTTGAGAGAGAGTGTGCACATGTGAGAAGGTGACAGAGAGAGGGAGACAGAGAATCCCAAGTGGGCTTCATGCTGACAGCGAAGAACCCTGTGTGGGGCTCGAACTCGGGAACTGCGAGATCATGACCTAAGCCAAAGTTGGATGCTCAAATGACTGAGCCACCCAGGTGCCCCGATTTTTGAGTTAATTAAAAAAATACTTTTCATGTTCATTTTTGAGAGAGAAAGAGAGGCAGAGCACAAGCAGGGAAGGGACAGAGAGAGAGAGAGAGGGAGACACAGAATCTGAAGCAGGTTCCAGGCTCTGAGCTGTCAGCACAGAGCCGGATGCAGGGCTCGAACTTGGGAACTGCAAGATCATGACATTAGCTGAAGTCAGATGCTTAACTGACTGAGCCACCCGGGACACCCTTGAGTTAATTTTATGCATGATGTGAGGTAGGGGCCAACTTCATTCTTTTACATGTAGTTATCCAATTGTCTCAGCACTGTTTACTGAAACGGTGAGTGGCCTTGACCAAGTCATCTCTATGCTCTAAACCAGCCCTGTTGTTTTGCTTTCCCTTTTGCTTAGTCCCTTCTTCCCATGCCCAAGGTCAGAACTTCCTCTGTTAGAGTTGACCTCGTGTATGACTTGCTTCTTTTGCTTCATCCAGACTTCCCTCGTGTCTCTCCTTTTCGCTGTGTGAGAAAAAACTTCACGCTCCAAATACCTGTAGCCCTGTGCTTTCTCCTCCCTGTGCACAGCCTCTCATTGCATGTCTCTGCCCTGACAGTCCATGAGCTCCTTGTCTTTGGTTCTTGTCTTTGTTTCCCCATGGAAGCCTTGAAAACAGGATGTAATCACTTCCGTTGGTTACCCTGGTGAGGGGGCATAGGTATCTACTGGTTAAAATGAGTAGGAATTTAGTAATTGGTGGTCATCAGCTCCATGTGATTGGCTGAAAATACTAATAAGCAATTTCAGTGTAATGACCTTATGTTTATAAGGCTAGAAACATACCTTCCCCCATATCCACAGAGAACTGATTCTTTAATGAATGCCCTACCTCTCTCTCAGGTCTTTGCTATCATTAGGCAGTGAGTAGGTTTTAAGCTGGGTTTGTCAGGGGCCTTCTCAATCCTACTTTTCTGTGCTCCCTCCTGTCACTCTTCCATTTTTTCAGGCTCTTGGCATTTTTGCTGCATGTTTCCCACTGCCTGCGGTTAATGATGACTGGAGGCTTTATCCAGTCACACTTTATAGCAGCGTCAGCTGCACCCTGTGGTGGTGTCAGATGGCAGCTAGAACAAACCCAGTGCCATGCTCAGAAAGGAGTCTTTTTACCTCAAGAAAACAGATGGGGGCAGGGACAGCAATGGTGGGAATCTCTTCTTTCTGATCATTTCTGATTCTCAGAGAAACACAGAAGTCACAGAAGCTCATGGAACCTACTGTATTTGTAAGTAACATTGATGAACATCACTGAAAAGTAGAAGTCAGCAGGAGGAAAAGAGTGATGTTCCAGCTCGAATCCTCAAGCTTGCTGTGAAACAAGTCTGTGTGTCGGCAGGAATGGCTGGCTGTGTTCCAGGTGGAGGGGCAAGGGTGTGCAAACCCTGGAGTTGGGAAGCTGAAGTGAACACGGAATGGTGATCTCTAGAGGAGAGCTCAGTAAGAACCAGAGTGCCTTACAAAGGGAGAACTGGGACCACAGGGAAAATCTTCATTGTCCAGACCTGGAATGTTAAACCAGTAAGCTTTGTCTCTGGGGACTTATTGAGAGTAGCTAGTGAACAGTCTCACGTGGAACCCTTTCTTGGCACAAGTGTTCTGAGAAATAAAATTTAGGAAACCCTTCCAAGGAGGTGTGACTTTCTTATCCTTTCCATCACCAAGTAAGTCATCCTTTATTGGTTAGAGGTCCTACGTGGCAACTGATGAGCCCGCTTTTTTTTAAATTTTTTTTTTTAATGTTTTGTATTTATTTTTGAGACAGAGACAGAGCATGAACGGGGGAGGGGCAGAGAGAGAGGGAGACACAGAATCTGAAGCAGGCTCCAGGCTCTGAGCTGTCAGCACAGAGCCCGATGCGGGGCTCGAACCCACGGACCGTGAGATCATGACCTGAGCCGAAGTCGGATGCCTAACCGACTGAGCCACACAGGCGCCCCTCCCACTTTTTTTTTTTTAATAGAATTTTTTAAAGAGCAGTTGTAGGTTCACAGCCAAATTAAGTGAAACGTACAGAGATTTCTCATACACCCCTAGGCTCCACACATGCACGGCCTCCCCCATTATCGACATCTCTCATCACAGTGGTACATTTGTTACAATCCGTGAACCTGCACTGACATGCCGTTATCACCCAAGGTCCAAAGTTTACATTCTGGTATTAGACAGTCTGTGAGTTTGGACAAATGTATAATGATGTATCCATTTTTATGGTATCATACAGAGTATTTTCACTGTCCTAAAAATCCTCTGTGCTCCATTGCATCTCTCCCACCCACTGGCAACTACTCACCTTGGCAATTACAAACTCCATAGTTTTGCCTTTGCTGGAAGGTCATATAGTTGGAATCCTATAGTATGTAGTCTTTTCATACTGGCTTTTTCACTTAATAATAGTATGCATTTAGGGTTCCTTCACATCTTTTCGTGGCTTGATAGCTTATCTCTTTTTGGTGCTGAATAATAGTCCATTGTCTGAATGTACCACAGTTTATTTATCCCTTCACCTACCGAAGGACATCTTGGTGGTTTTCAGGTTTGGCAGTTTTGAGTAAACCTTCTGTAAACACCTGTGTGCCAGTTTTTGTGTGGACATAAGTTTTTAATGCCTTTGAGTAAATACCAAGGAGTATGATTGCTGGGTCATGTGATAAGAATACGTTTAGTTTTCTAAGATAAACTGACAAACTTTCAAAGTGGCTGTACCGTTTTGCATTCCCACAAGCAATGAATAAGAATTCCTGTTGTTCTAGGGGCGCCTATGTGTCTCCATCAGTTAAGCATCTGACTCTTGATTTCAGCTCGGGTCATGATCCCAGTCGTGAGATTAAGTCCCGCGTCAGGCTTTGTGCTGGACATGGGGTCTACTTAAGATTCTCTCTCTCCCTCTCCTTCTGCCCCTCCCCTGTTCACATATGCTGGCACGCATGCTCTCTCTCTCAAAAACAACAACAACAACAACAAATTCCTGTTGTTCTACATCCTTACTTGGATTTGGTGTTGTCAGTTTTTTGGATTTTGGCCATTTTAATAGGTGAATGGTGGTCTCTTATTTTAATTTGCAGTTCCCTGATTACATGTTGTGGACCATCTTTTCATAGCTTATTTTCAATGTGTATATCTTTGTTGGTGAACTACCTCTTAAGGTTCGGATCATTTTAAAACCCAGGTTTTTTGTGTTCTTGTTGAGTTTTAAGAGTTCTTTACATACTTTAGATTATAGTCTTTTATCAGATGTATCTTTTTTCTCCCAGTTTGTGGATTGTTTTCTCATTCTCTTGACTGTGTATTTCTCAGGGGAAAAGTTTTTAGTTTTAATGAATTTCAGCTTATAAGTTACTTCTTTCATAAATTGGGGTTGTATCTAAACAGTCATTGCCATAGCTAAGGTCTTTGGGTTTTCTCTTCTCTTACCTTCAAGGAGTTTCATAGTTTTGCCTTTTACATTTTGGTTTGAGATCGATTTTGAGTTAATATTTGTGAAGGGTGTAAAGTCGGTGTCTACATTTATTTTCTTGCATGTGATGAATGTCCAATCGTTCCAGCATCATTTGTTGAAAAGACTTTGCTCCATTATATTACCTTTATTCCTTTGTTAAAGATTAGTTGAGTGTATTTATGTGGGTCTGTTTCTGGGCTCTCTATTCTGTTCCATTGAGCTATTTGTCTGTTCTTATGTCAATACTATATGGTCTTGATTTCTTTAGTTTTATGGTAGATGTTGAAGTAAGGTAGTGTCAGTCCTCTAACTTGGTTCTTCTCCTTCAAAGTTATTTTGGCTATTTTGGATCTTTTGCCTTTCCACATAAACTTTAGAATCAGTTGGTTAATATCCATAGAATAACTTGCTGGGATTTTAATTGAAATTGCATTGAACCTATAGATCAAGTTGGGAAAAAATTGGCATCCTGACAAGGTAGAGTCTTCCCTTCTATGAGTATGGAATATCTCTCCATTTAGTTAGTTGTTTGATTTCTTTCACCAGCATTTTGTAGTTTTTGTCATGTGGATCTTTTACATATTTTTTTTTTATACCAAAGGATTTCACTTTTTGAAGTGCAAATGCAAATGGTATTGTTTTTAATTTTTAAATTCCATTTGTTTATTACTGGTATATAGGAAATCAATGGACTTTTATATATGAACCTTGTATCCTACAAATTTGCCATAATCCCTGTTCCAGGTATTTTTTGGTCAGTTATTTTGGATTTATTATATACATGAGCATGTCATCTGTGAAGAAAGTCAGTTTTATTTCTTCATTCCCAATCTATGTGCCTTTTATTTCCTTTTCTTGCTTTATTGCATTAACTGGGACTTCCACGGTATATCCTTGCCTTATTCCTGATCTTAGTGGGAAAACTTGTTTTCACCATGAGTACGATATTAGAGTTTTTGTAGATATTCTTTATCAAGTTGAGGAAGTTCCCCCTCTATTCCTAGTTGACGGAGAGTTTTTATCATTAATGGGTGTTGGATTTTGCCATGAATTATCAATGTCTATTGATATGATCATGTGATTTTGCTTTTTAGCCTACTGATGTGATGAATTACATTTTCTGATATTGAACCAACCTTGCGCGTCTAGGATCAATCCCACTTGACCATCATATATAATTCTTTTTATACATTCTTGAATTTGATTTGCTAATATTTTGTTGAGGATTTTCGCATCTGTATTTATGGGAATTTTGGTCTGTAGTTTTCTTGTAATGTCTTTGCCTGGTTGTGGCATTAGAATAATGTTGGCTTCATAAACTCAGTGAGTTAGGAAGTATTCCCTTCATTTCTATCCTCTGAAATAGATTGTAGACAACTGGTATGATTTCTTCCTTAAATGTTTAGTAGAATTCACCAATGAACCCATCTGGGCCTGGTGCTATTTTGGAAAGTTATTTGTTGATTCAATTTCTTTAACAGATATAGGCCTATTCACCTTGAGCTCACTGTTTGAAAAGCCTAGGAGAATAAATTATCCATCAGAAGTCAGAAATCTGTGAGACCCTGGTTTTAGTCAACTAAAATATTAATGATCTTGATAGGTGCAACCGTCTCCATCCGTCTCAGTCTTGGGCAGATTGGAACTGGATTCACCTCCCACTTGGTGTGCTTGGGTAGGTTATAGGTGTTTCCTCATCTGGGAGATGGGGGTAATAATGGTGCTTCTCTTTATAGGGTAACTGAAGTTTAAATGAGATGTAGATGGTGAAGTATAGGGCCTGATATACAGCTTTTCTGTGGTGGTTGCTGTCTTAGTGTAGCCATCAGTCGTGGAGCCGGTCTTCTTCTTTCTTCATCTGACTTAGTGGCCTAGAATGGATTCCCACAGTATCTGTCTTCTCAGTTCCCCATCCTCAGCCAGATGCCCCCCAGAGGGATTTCATCCTCAGACATATGTGTTTTCTGGCAAGCATATGTCTTTTTGATGTGCAGCAAAGCTTTATTGTCTGTGAACAGGACATGAAAGCAGCATAATGCAGTGGCTGGCCCACTGTCTGGGTTCCAATTCCAGCTTTCCCACCAACTACTTGTATTATTCATCTCTTGGTTTGCATGCGATTTGTGAGAAGTGATTAACATGATGTCTGTAAAATTGCCTTGTAAACTGTGATGCAAGTGCAAAGGTTTAAGAAGTTCTGAGCAGAAAAGAGAAATTTGGGCGAAGCAAAGGTAGGATGGCTGGTGGTCCCCTGCCTCAATGACTTGTGAAGCTCCTGTGAGCTCTTTATGAAACAGGAGAAGCGGTCCCTGAAGCTGATGGAGAGTAAGTGCTCCAAAGTGGTTCACACTTGCTCACCGGGCAATGAGAGCAGAACTTCAATGGAAGTTGAGCAGACAGTTACTCGTGTGAAGGTGTGCGTGCAAGCATAGTTACAGAGTCGCTCCTTATGCAGGTAAGTGATAAAATTGGGATTTAAGACAGAAGTCTTTGTGCCAGGTTACCCTTGAATACCCCTTAAGTTGCTCCTAAATGCCATATGCAGACAGACTGCCTCTGGATGACACATTTTTCTTCTGCCATTGACACAGATTGTTGTTTATTTGGATGTACCAGATGAAGTAGGAAGCTTGTACTCATGTCTGATTGGTACCAGAAATGTGTACCTTACACACAGAATCCCATTATGTGAGGGTGTGTAGGGCCGAGAGTGGCTGAGGGAACAGTAGGTATGTGTGTCTCCTCCCACAGAATTCTTCTCCTGCCTTGCAGAGCACATGCGGTTGAATGCAAGTGAAATAATTATGCCCAGGTTACAACTCCATTGTAACACTGTCATTTTGAGAGTATAGGAGATATTATGGGCACTTCTCTCTTGGGCATTTTGATATTTCACAAGGACTCTGGATGTGAGGCTTCAGTACACAAAAGAAATTATGTGCCTGCTGTGCACATCCTAGGGTCTAGTGTTAATATCTGATACAGAAATTAGAGGTCTTGAAGTGAGGCTCACAGGCTAGGAATCTCCTGTTATTTTAATCAGAAGATTGTAGACTGAGATCTTTAGCAAAAATTCAATAGAAATTTTCTTTATTAAAAGTAGTTTACTTTTACAAAATAACTTACAGCATTTTTTTTTCCAGTTCTAGAGTTCTTATTAGAGCCAAGTGTATGTACTGTATTTGAATGAATGTATCTATGTACTCATACATGCATTAAAATTTGAGTGTATGCATATAAAAGATTCTGAGAATGCATGATTTTTTTTAGAAGTGGTGTGATTTAAGCAGATCTTATGTACATTAGGGAAAATGAACTTGTATATCCTTTGTTTCCCTTGCTGTCTTCTAAATGGGGAAATTCTATCCAAGCATGTAGTGCTGTGGTTAGTTTCTAGCCCTAAAAGGTGGATAGACCTGAGGTTCAAATCCAAGGTCCCTGTTCTTAGCAACTCTGTGCCCTTGGAAGTGACTTGACAAGCTCTTTGATTCTTGATTTCCTCTTCTGAACTGGAGAATGAATGATCTACCATATAGTTCTTTGAGAGGATGGAGAGGATGCTGGTAAATGCCTGGCTCCTAAAACACACTCAAGAAGTTTGCTGCCACCTATAACTTCTGAGATTAGGTAACTTGCTCCTTTTTCCATGTGTTGGCTTCTCCTACTTCCTCCTCTTATGACTTGAGTTTGTCTGACCTGGACAGTGAGGAAGACACCTCTGCCTCAGTGCAAGGACCGCTGAAGCCTTACTGTTGGTACCTGGATTTGGGTCTATAAGCACGGGAGCTGACCTGCCGACAGCTTCTGTGAAGGGTCTGGTCAGTTCTCTCGTTGCTGTTCATTTCCTGTAGTAGGTATTGCTCCCAGTCACATGCCTTGTTTATTTATTCTTGGTCCTATTGTAGTTCTTATTGAAAGCGGTAAAGATCAAACAGTGAGAATGCAAGTAGCCAAGATTTGGAGGAGTGTGAGAAGCAGTTCACAAGGAAGCAAGGTGATATCAAAGTTTTGGGGGTGAGGGTAGGAAAACCACCCAGCATCTTGAGGGGAGGGTTGATTCTGCCTAGCTATGAAAGATCCCTCACAGTGTGAGCCATGTGAGACTCTCAGGAAGAAATGATGTCAACAGACAGGTCAAGGAAGCACACATTAAACGCTTTCTGAGGACTTGATATTTACTTGATACTAGGTTTTGCTGCATATTTTTAAAAAGTTTGTGGTGTTTTTAAATTTTTTTAAAAAAATTCTAAAATGTTATTATTTATTTTTGAGAGAGAAAGAGACAGAGTGAGAGCCAGGGAGGGGCAGAGAGAGAGGAGACACAGAATCTGAAGCAGGCTGTAGGCTCTGAGCTGTCAGCACAGAGCCTGACGCGGGGCCAGAACTCACAGACCATGAGATCATAACCTGAGCCGAAGCCAGATGCTTCACTGACTGAGCCACCCAGGTGCCCCAAAAGTTTGTGGTGTTTTAATAAGCAATTGAGGAAGAACAGGTCCTTTTAGGGCAGGAAAAACCTTACTATAGCTTCATACGCATGAGTCACCTTGATTTTTTCACTGTTGCTTGTAGATTTCTTAACGATATAGTGAAAGGAAAAAATAAAACCTTTTGAGTCCAATATGTTTTCCCTGAAATGAGAAAGAAACCTAGCAGACTGCTTAAGAGAATGATTTTTAATTTGCATTTGGATACTCTTATTTTTGTGGTTTACTTTCCATTTCTTCCTTTCAAACTGGAAATTCTTAGTTCGTGTGCCCTTTGGCCTTTAAAAATAGTCCCTCTTTATGCACTACTGCTCTTCTGAGCTCTTGCTTCCCCCAGCTCTCCTGGACTCATTGGCAGCTGAGTTGGCAAGAGATTTTTCCAGGATCCCTTTCATCGTAAGAGGACACTGTGTAGGTGGATGTGACTTTTTTTGGTCGTGACCTTTATTTTTCCGAATGGCCTCAGAGGCACTCTGAGTTGCTTCAGTCTTTCTTTTAGTTGGTGATTTCATGAGGCTCCATAAACATTTGTCTTCTAAAGGTTTATTGAGCATGAGCTGTATGTTGGGCTCTGGGATAGAGGTGAGGTAGATAGGAAGGTAAATAAATACTTGGCTCCAAGCTTTGAGGACCTCCCAGTTTAGTGAGAGAGGTGCTAACTTGTAATGCTTAGCGGTGTCTACAAAGTTGTGATGCCATGGAAAAGAGCAAGAATCTCTGGGGGCAGCTGGTAATGTGCCAAGTGCATGTGACACTGGAAGGCACTCTTAACGCATGAATTAGGAGGTCCATAGCTAATGGGGTTTGAGCTGGGCAGAAGGACTGTTCTGTAGGGAAGGGACAGCCCCCTCTGAAATCTGGAGAACATGCAGGCAGGTGAGTGACTGGAAGGTACTGGCTGGAGCCCACAAGGCATTGTGGGGCAGCAGGTAGTGTTAGAGAAAAGTGTGGAAATTCAGTGGGAGCCAGGACTGATTTTAGTCTTTTGGCAGTGGTGTCCTTTAGTCTTTAAGTAGAGACATGGAATAGATAAAGGATTTAGGACGGTAACTATTTTATAGAGGCCATCTTGGAATTGGGGAGACTGGTTGGGTCTCTTTTGTAATGATTCAGTTGAAGTATAGTTACTGAAGCCTCTGCACTGATGAGAGAATGGAGGGAGGGGGAAATCTGCTTAAGAAAGTTGTAGGAAAAAGAATCTATAGGTTGCGGTGACCTATTTGTACATGGGAATGAGGGAAGGAAGACAAATGCAGAATGGCTCTGGGCCAGGGCTTGCTATCTCTTTTCATATCATGGCACGTAGGAGATGTTTGTCCAGCCACGAGGGTAAATGGACTGTCCCTTGGGGTGCTGCCCCAGACTTCCCAGCAGTCCTGACAGCTAAGGGATCCGTATCTCTGTACGCACTTCATTCATTCTTTGCAAACCAGTTGGGAAGCTTGCCAGGGGCTCTAGCTTGGTTTTCTAGGTGGGTTCAGATTAAAAAAAAATTTGTTGCTCTTGTGGTTTTACCCTCCCCTCCTATATAATTATCAGGGTGTCTCCAAGGTGATTATTAGTCTCGTATTTTAGGTAAGGCTCTGATGATTGGAATTTCAACTCCAGTTGTGGGATTTCAAGTCATGCTGTTTCTGTCCTGCCATGGATGTAGGTGCTGTGTAATTAACTATGGTGTGGATTACAGAAACAGGTTGGTTGGGAGGGGTGCAAAGTTTGACTTTGAAAGTCTTGAACCTTGGATGTTCCACAGAGCCTTGTTTGTGAAGAACATTGGGGAGTTGGAAGTGCAGAGCCTGAGCTCAGAAGAATTTCAAGACATGGCATCTGTGGGAGAGACTGGGAAGTTCAAGTACAATAAGGAATGGAAAGTGTTCACTTTTGGAAATAGGGTAGTTGCTGACAGAGTAGAATTTACAAGTTTCTTCTGTCAAGGGCCAGATAGTAAATATTTTAGGTTCTGAGGGCCATACGGTCTGTGTTGTAACTACTCAGCCTTTTCATTGTAGCACAGATTAGCCATAGACAGTACATAAATGAATGGTCATGGCTATCTATATTGCACTAACATTTTATTTATAAAAACATGAAATGGGTCAGATTTCACCCCTAGACCATAGTTTGCCAGCTTAAAGGAAAGGAAGTGAGGAATGGAAAGTTAGTATTTGTTTAGTACTTAACTGTGTACTCGATATCTTATAAATATATTTAACCCTGAGGTATAGGCACCAACCCCATTTACTGTTGATGGAGAGACCCAAGAGTTTAGATAATTTGCCTAAAGGTTGCATAGCTAGTTACTGCCTGGCTGGGATTTGAACTTCCATCAGCCTGATTGCAAAGCCCTAGACATTTCCATTTCACCTCATTGCTGACCAGAACAGCAGCCTTAGGTTAGGTTCCTCTCAGTAGGTGCAGATAGCACAGAAATCATCAGGCTCTTTAGTCCCTTGGCTTTCAGTGGTGTCATGTTTTTTTGCCTCACCCCTCTATTAGTTTCTAGTGCTTCCATAACAAAGTACCACAGAGTGGGTGGCTTAAGTAACAAAAACGTATTTTCTCACAGTTCTGGAGGCTTAAGTTCCAAGATTAAAGTGCTTGCAGGTTTACCGCCTCCAGTGGCCTCTCTCCTTGGTGTACAGATGGCCTCTTTGTCACTGTGTCCTCATATGGTCTTTTCCCTGTGTTTCTCCTCCTGTCTCTGTGTGTCCAAATTTCATCTAAACAGGACACCACTCAGATTGGATTAGGGACCACAGCAGGGGCCTCTTTTAATGTAATTACCTTTTTATTTTTTATTTATTATTATTTTAAAAATGTTTATTTAAATCTTTTTTTTAAAGTTTATTTATTTTGAGAGAGAGGAAGAACACTAGCAGAGGAGGGGCAGAGGGAGAGAGGGAGAGAGAGAGAATCCCAAGCCGACTCTGTGCTGTCAGCACAGAGCCCTATGTGGGGTTCCATCTCAGAACCATGAGATCATGGCCTGAGCCGAGATCAAAAGTCAGACACTTAACCGAATGAGCCACCCGGGTTTCCCTTAATTACCTCTTTAAAGCCTAGTCTCCTGGGATACCTGGGTGGTTCAGTCCGTTAAGCATCCGAATTCGGCTCAAGTCATGATCTCGTGGTTGGTGGGTTTGAGCCCCACATCGGGCTCTGCACTAACAGTGTGGAATCTGCTTGAGATTCTGTCTCTCCTTCTCTCTGCCCCTTCTCCGCTTACATTTTCTCTCTCTTTCAAAAATAAATAAGCTTTAAAATAGCCTAGTCTCCAAATACAGTCACATTCTGAGATACTGGAAGTTGGGCTTTCAACATATGAAATTTGGGAGAACCCCATTCAGCTTGTAACAACCCTCTTCTTCTGTGGTGGCTATCAAGGGACTATCAGGAACAGAGCCTAAATTCCTTAATGTAGAAGATAAAGGCATTCTCCGGTATGTGAAGGTGTCTCTTAGTTACCATTTGAGACTTGGATGAACTTTTAAAAATATAAACTTTTTACTTTAGTTTTAGATTTATAGAAAAGTTGCAAAGATAGTTCAGAGTTCCCATATACCACATACCTCGTTTCTTGTATTATTAACATAGTACATTATTGTCACAATTAATAAACTAATACTGATACATTATTATCGAGTAAAGTCAATGCTTCATTCACATTTCTTTAGCTTATAACGAATATCCAGGATCTTATTCAGGATACCACATTACATTTATTTGTCATGTCTCCTTAGGCTCCTCTTGGTGGTAACAGTTTCTCAGACTTTCTGTGGTTTTCATGACTTCAGCAGTTTTGATGCTTACTGTTAGGGTGTTTTGTAGGATGTCCTCCTGTTGGGATTTGTCTGATACTTCTCTCATGATTAGACTGGATTTAAGGGGTTTTGGGGAGGAAGACTATAGAGGTAAAGTGCCCCCCCCTTTTTTTAAGTTTACTTATTTTTTTAAGTTTACTTATTTACTTATTTTTAAGTTTACTTATTTTAAGTTTACTTATTTACTTATTTGAGAGAGGGAGAGTGTGAGCAGGGAAGGAGCAGAGAGAGAGAGAGAGAGGGGGGGAAAGAGAATGATAGTGCAGAGCCTGATGTGGGGCTCGAACTCATGAACTGTGAGATCATGACTTGAGCTGAAATCAAGAATCAGATGCTTAACAGACTGGGCCACCCAGGCGCCCTGGTAAAGTGCCCTTCTTACCACATTGTGTTGATGATGAATACTAACAATGTGACTTATCACAGTTTACATTAACTTTGGTCACCCGGCCAAGGTAGTGGTTTCCAGGTTTCTCCATAGTCAAGTTACTCTTTCTCTTATGCCCTTCTCCACGTCCTACTTTCTGGAGGGAAGGTGCTATGAGCGGCCCACATATGCGGCTCCTCCCCCTCCTTGACAGTGGGGTATCTGCATCGATGTGAGATTTTCTGCATGAGAGATTCATCTTTTCTTCCCCATTCAGATACTTGTATCAGTGTAGATTCATGGGTAGAGGACATTTTAGGTTGCACTGAGACAAACCAACTCAGACACTCCACTTTTCTGCCCCACATGTTGCCTTGTGGGCTATAAGTGAAGTGAAGCTCTTTGCAAGGGGCCAAAAGTTATTAGAATTCATGTTAGGTGTAGCATAAAACGTGAGCAGAGAGTTGCTGTCCCCGCAGTTTAATTCCTGAACCATGTTCCCTGAAATCGTCAAGAAGAAGCATGGGCTTCATGCTTCATGCTTCTAATTCCTAATGGGTGCAAGCATTTTTGTCCTGATGGTGAAGAAATGCATTGTGGATTCTGTCTGAAATCTATATTGAAGCAGCGCCACCGTGTGGTAAATGCTGAAGAATCAGTGTATTCTAGGAATAGTTTCTGTGCAGTTCTGGGACTCTTCTGATCCACATTCTTAAAAGGCTACCTTCTGACTTCAGCTTTGTACATGTCCAGGTTTACATAAAAGTAGACACTGGAAGGTTGAAATCCCCAATAGTTCTTTTTTGTTGTTGTTGTTTTCTTTTTGGCATAGTAACTGCTAACTTTGGTCACCCAGACCAAAAGGTGTCTAGGTATCTTAAGGTAAACTTTCTTTCATATTATTTAAAATTGTTTAATAGCTGAGGTGTAAAAGTGCAACAGGTTGAAAACTCGAACTTCTGGAGCTGTTTTTCTTTGGCTTAGTCAGGTTGGGGACTTATTTTAATAGTTTCATTCTTCTTTGCTCAAAGGTTTAAAGATGTTTGAGCCTGTGTGGAAAGCAGACAGACAGTCCCACCCACCATGGTGTGTGGGAATGTGAGGTGGGCTGGGATGACTGGAACGTTTACAGGAGGAGGAGTCTTCGGGACCAGAGAGGTCGGAGTTAGTTGGGTAATTCGTAGGGCCTTGTGGTTGACCTGGTGACTGGTAGCAAATGGTAAGCTGGAGGTCAGCGTGACAGCCTGTTAGAGTTGATTTAAAGGAAAAAAATCAAGCAGCCACTCTTGTTGTAATAAGTCATTATGGAATCAGGAATTATAAGCTGCAGATTAATCTTGATCTGCTTTTGAGAGTGAGATAAAATTGTAGTTGCTTTGATGGAAAAGAAAAATGCTAAAGGACCAGACTGTAACTCCGTGTGCAAACCCAGTCCCTGAGGTCAGGGCACAGAAAGTCAGATGTTGCTGGAGGAGGGTTTTGACTGGCTGGGTCACTGCAGGGGCTGCCTGTGACCATGACAGAGATATGGTCTGCCAGTGGCTCTTCAGCTGGCTCCTTGTCAATGATGTCATGGGTTACCTGTGTCATCTCTGAGTGCAATTTGTCCTATTCAAACTCGAAGGAGATAACAGCTAAGCCTGTAGATATCAGTCTGCTGCTGCTCTCTTAGGTTCCTGAGGCTTCCAAGAGGTATTTCAGATAATGGCAATCACATGCTTCAGAGTGTGAGCTTCTCACCCAAGAGGTCAGAGAGGAATGTTTGCCTCCGGCTCACAAGCCCAACCTCTGCTCTCCTCTTGCTTTTAGTCTCCAAGGAGCCTGTGCTGGGACTCTTTGGATCATTAGAGGCCACTTGTGTCTGACCTGATGCACCAACCTCTGACCATGTACAGCAACACCATGGGCTGCTCCTGACTCCTCAGAGAGAGTGTCTCCCTCTGTACAGACAGCAGGAACATGGAGGAGTGAATCTTCTGGGGGATGCTGACAAGTATACCACGATGACCATTGGGGCTGTGGTTGCACATGGAAGGTTCTAGAATTCAGCTGAAGGACCAGAAATGAAGTGGCTATCTTTGTTGGCTGGCTAAGGGCTATGGGAAACAGAGTTAAGGGATTTTTGGGGGGTCCTTTTTTCCTCTCTCCCTCCTTCCTTCTTTCCATCTTGAACTTCTTCCTCTGAGCATTTTACAAGTGAGAGACTGACTATACTGTGGAGAGACCATTGTTAAAATGAGCCTTTTGATGTCTGAGAGCAGCGTTTTGTATACAGATGATAATAAGAGTTTCAAATTACTGTTCAAGGTAGTGTTGTTAATTTTAAACATGGCTTTCCATAGCCTTTAAACTCAGTTTACAAATCTTACGTTTATAATCTAATTTAAAGTCACACATTTAAAATGATTTTCACTTAAAGCTAAAAATTAGATATTTTGAATAGGAATCACCAAGCTAATCAGTCAGAAACTCCAATAGGCCATGTTTTGTTTTATTTAGTTTTTAAATGTTTATTTTGAGAGAGAGAAAGAGCACACGTTCACACACACACACACACACACGCGCGCGCGCGCTTGAGTGCGGGAGAGACAGAGAAAGGAGGAAAGAAAGAATCCTAAGCAGGTTCTGTGCTGTCAGTGTGGAGCCCAGTGTGGGACTTGATCTCACAAACTCTGAAATCGTGACCTTAGCCAAAATCAAGAGTCAGTCGCTTAATCAGCTGAGTCACCCAGGTGCCCCTACATTTTAAAAATGTCAGAAATTCTAGGGGTGCCTGGGTGGCTCAGTCAGTTGAGCGTCCGACTTCAGCTCAGGTCATGATCTTGGGGTCTGTGAGTTTGAGCCCTGTGTCGGGCTCTGTGCTGACAGCTCAGAGCCTGGAGCCTGTTTCAGATTCCGTGTCTCCCTCTCTCTGATCCTCCCCCGTTCATGCTCTGTCTCTCTCTTCTCAAAAATAAATAAGCGTTAAAAAAAAAATTAAAAAATACAAGAAATTCTCTACTAGACATGTTTCCTGATTATACCCAGTGACCGCAAACTTACTTCCTTTTTTTTTTTTAATGTTATTTTTGAGAGAGAGAGGAAGAGACAGAGACAGAATCTGAAGCAGGCTTCAGGCCCTTAGCTGTCAGCACTGAGCCTGATGCAGGGTTGAGCTCACAGACCATGAGATTGTGACCTGAGCCAAAGTCAGACACTTAACGGACTAAGCCACTCAGGTGCCTCTACACAAATTTATTTCTAAATGTAACACAGTTGTATCAATTATTTGGGGCTGACTTCCTTCTTCAGCTCTTCATTTAATTCTCAACCTTGCTGAGGCTGTGGAGAACCAATATGATTGATCAGCTTAGGCAAATTGAGGTTAGGGCCAATAACTCATAATCACAGTACGTTGCTACATTAGGATTAGGTCTGGCTTCAAGGAAAACAATCAAATACATAATAGCTTCAACAAAATAAAAATTTATTTCTCTCCTGTTAGTAATATGGAGTTAGATGGTGCAGGGCTGAGGTGACTTCAACCGGTCTGTCATCAGGGGACCAGGCCCCTGACTTGTGTCCATTTTCTGTGTTAGTTTCCTGGGTCTGCTGTAACAAAGTACCACAAACTTGGTAGCTTAAAACAATAGCATTTCATTCTCACAGTTCTGGAGACCAGAATTCAGGAATTAAGGTATGAGCAGAGTTGCACTCCCTCCAGAGGCTCTTGCTTGTCCTAGGTTCTGGGGGGCTACCCGTGACCATTTTTTTTGTGGTTGCATCCCTCCATTCTGTCTCTGTCTTCACATGGCTTTCTCTCTGTGTGGCCGTCTGGTCTCCTTTTTCCTTGCCTCTTTTGTCAGGATACTTGTGATGACATTTTGGGCCCAGCTGGATAGTCCAGGATGATTCCTGTGTCTCAGAATCCTTAACTTAATCACATCCACGTGAACCACTTTTCTAAATAAAGAACATTTACAGGTTTTAGAGATTAGGTCATGGACATACTTTTGGGTGCCAGTATCAGCCTGCGACACCTTCCTACCACAAGGTCACCTCATGGTCCGATGGGATTATTAGAGTACCAGCTAGCATGTCAAGATTTCCTATCAGATGGAAGAGAGTGAGGAGAGTAATAAGGGGCCCCTCTCAGCTGGGTTGGCTAGTTTTAAACACTCATCCTTGAAATCCCACCTAACACTCAGTTTCCTTTCTGACTGCACTTACCTAGCTGCCAAGGAGGCTGGAAAATGCACTCTTTGATTTATTTAATGCCCTGTGCTGCTAAAGTATAATTTTCAAGAAAGCGAAAATAGGACATGCAAATATAAAAGGTCATATGTCAACAATTTTATTTAGCTCATTAATTAAGGAGGGAGCGAGTAAGATGTTAAGACCAGTTTAAATGAGAATTTGGATTACAGAGATTTATATTCTCTGCCACACAAAATTCATTTACACTGCTATGGACAGGAATCATTTGCATTGCTATTAAGCTCTTGGAAATGTGCAGAGCCGTAAAATAGTCCAGTTACTAGGAAGCCAGTCAGGAATATAGAATGAGATGGTCCTGGAGAGTCTGCTTTACATAAAACAACCCCCACCACCCCACTCAAGGGATACTCTATAATCTCTTGGCCTCTTTTTTTTTTTTTTTCTTTTTTGAGAGTGAGAGTGAGAGCGAGAACACATGGACACATGCTAGTGAGGGAGGAGCAGAAGGTGAGGGGGAGAGAGAATCTTAAGCAGGCTCCATGCTCAGCTTGGAGACTGACGAGGAGCTCCATCTCAATGTCAAGACCGTGAGATCATGACCTGAGCTGAAATCAAGAGTGGGACCCTTGGGGCGCCTGGGTGGCTCAGTTGGTGAAGCGTCCAACTTCAGCTCAGGTCATGATCTCACGGTTTGTGAGTTCGAGCCATGCGTCGGGCTCTGTGCTGACAGCTCAGAGCCCAGAGCCTGCTTCGGATTCTGTGTCTCCCTCTCTTTCTGCCCCTCCCCTGTTTGCGCTCTCTCTCTCTGTCTTTCAAAATTGAATAAACATTAAAAAGAAAGAGAGAGAGAGAGAGAAAGAAAGAAAGAAAGAACGAACGAAAGAGTTGGACACTGACCGAAACACCCAGGTACCCCTCTTTGCCTCTAAGTATTGGGTACTTTTTAAAATAGTGACCAGTTAAAAATTAGGTTTTGTTTTGTTTTGTTTTGTTTTGTTTTGTTTTGTTTTTTAACACCAGGGTAGAAGGGGATGTGGTGGATGCTGGGACTAGCCTCCAGCTATTTCTGCCTCTCAGTAGGTCAGAGATATTTGCCTAGAATGGAGGTGTCCTACAACTACTGATACTCCCCTACACAGATGGACACCCTAAGTCAGGCCATCCTTTTAAAATTTTTTTTTCATTTTTTATAGCTCTACAATAAAGTTCACTTTTCGTTGTACAGATCTATAGGCTTTAACAAATGCATAGAGTTCTGTTTTCAGCACCCCCACAGTCAAGTACAGAACAGCTTCCTCACCCCAAAATATTCCCTCAGGCTGCTGCTCTGCAGTCAACCCTTACTTCCTGGGAACAACTAAATCTATGGTTTGTGTTCTCTAGAATGTCATATAAATGCAACGATACAGTACTCAACCTTTGAGTCTGGCTTCTTTCACTGAGTATAAGTACGTTTGAAATTCAAAACTTTGTGGTGGGTATCAGTACCCCTTTTTATTGCTGAGTATCCCTCTGTTGCATGGATATACTATAGTTTATCCATTCACCAGTTGAAGGACATTTCAGTAGCTTCTACTTTGCGGTGATGATGAATAAAGTTGCCATAAACATGTACATGCAGGTTTTTGGGCTAACATTTTCATTTTTCTGAGGTCCGTATCTAGTAGTGGAATTGTTTGGTCACATGGTATGTTTAATTTTATATATAAATGTCAGCTCTTTACTAAAGTGATTTGCGGTTTTGCATCTCCACCAGCAACAGAGGAGAGTTCCCCTTGATCTGCGTGCTTGCCATCAGTTTTTACTCCTCCATTTTTTTTTGTTGTTGTTGTTCTTAAATTTTACTATTCTACTATGTGTGTAGTGGTGGCCCATTGCCCAAGTTAGGCCCTTTTTGTTGGTCCCAGTGCAACCTAGGTTGTAACAATATCCATTGCTAATATTTCGACCTAATCTTATTAAGCTTATAAACCCTCTTATCCAGAGCAACAGTTCTGATATTTCTCTATAGAAACTGTTGGAGTCTGCATTCTTGCCTTTTCTTGGTCTTGATCTTGTCACCATGAGCAGAGAAGGATTAGTTTTATGTGGGTGTGACAGGATTAGTATAACTGCAAGTAGGTGTGAGGATGGAGCTGAACAAAGTTTCGGGTGTTTCCTTCTATATCCTTATCTCTGATGTGGGCCATGAAGTTTCCTTTTGGGGGGGGGGTGCATGTGTGTGCATCAGAGGTTTGAGGAGAATGGAGAAGTCTTGGCCTGGTCACTGTGGAGGAATAGGAGGGGAGCTGATGAGTGGGCCGTGGGACCTTTCGTCTCCTGCCCTCTCCCAGATAGTTAAGTCCCGCCAACAGGTGGGACCTCTGGATAGACTGGGACTCATGCTTTTCCCTCCCACCTCTTCCCTTACCCCTAAATCTCCCACCCTTGACAGGAAGAATGAATGGAGGTTAGAACAGGATTCCATAATAGCTACTGTGCTGAATATTTGAAAAATAGCCCCAAATCAGGAAATTCCTTAAAAGTGATTAAAGCCAATAGTTGTAATTCATTTGAAGAGCAGAAACTCTTGGTTGTCACAATTAGTATTTGTGCACCCCTTGAGTACACAGTGCTCTAAGGGAGCCAACAAGAGGCAAAGTTCTCTTCCTCAAGCTGCTTTCATTCCACCTCTGTGCACTCTCTGGTGTGATTACCCCCTGCCTCCCACCCACCTTAGGTCCTGCCTCTTGCCTCTACTGCTGCTGTCCTCCCCAAGTCACTTAACACTGGCCATGGTGGCTCTTTCTGTCTAATCTTTATACTTGATGGTAAGCTGTTTCAGGACATGGGCAAGGTCTTACATAGCTACACAGGACTGGGTAACCCAGTGATTTTCAAACCTGAGGACAGAGCAGAATCACTCTGGTCTGGGATGGGGCTGAGAATTTGCATTTCTAACCAGATCCCTGGTCACCCTGTTGTTCCTGGTCTAGGGACCTACTTTGAGCATACTGATCTGAACCTTCAGGGAAAGAAAGTTCTCAGGGATGCTCCCTCTCTCTTTTCGAAGACATTACTTCACCATGCAGCAGAGCATAGGGTTTGTTTCCTGCTTGTGTGAATAACAGGAGAACCCTTTCCCTTATGGGCTTCTTCCCTAGTTCTTTAGGGAAACTCTGAAATTACCATTCCAGGAAGGAGTCAGAATTTTTTTCCCCCCCTAGGGGACATCTTAAAACCAAGGTTGTGGTTAGCCATTTATTTGTGATGCTTTGGTTAATGATTATTACCAGCATGACAGAACAACCTTTAGGCATTAGATCTTTATGGTAAATTATAATTACTACCAATAGAGGAGGTAAGGGCTAGAGAGGTCCCCCTATAAACTCAGGTGTGAATGAAAACAAGGCTCAGACAGGGTTCTCTGTCTATACATAGATTCATTAGCAGGCTAGCTCAGTGCAACCATATAACCTGTTTTGTATGCCCAGTAAAGTTCCAGCTCAGTTCTTTTAGGGGGTCGGTGCCCTGACAGCACCTTGCATTTAGTGTTACCGGTAGCAAGTATTCCAGGATTTCATAGACAATACATTCGTTTTCCATTGTTGCCCTAAGAAATTACTACAAACATATAAGCTTAAAACAAACTTATTGGGGCGCCTGGGTGGCTCAGTCAGTTACACAGCCAACTTCGGCTCAGGTCATGATCTCGCGGTTCGTGATTTCAAGCCCTGCGTTGGGCTCTGTGCTGACAACTCAGGGCCCGGAACCTGCTTCGGATTCTGTGTCTCCCACTCTCTCTCTGCTCGTCCCCTGCTCATGCTCTGTCTCTCCCTCTCTCTCAAAAGTAAATAAACATTTAAAAAATTTTAAAAAACCCCAAAAGCTTATTACTCATAGTTCTGTAGGTTAGAAGTCCAGGCACAGCATGGCAAAATTGGTTTCCCTGCTTTGATTTCACAAGACCCACTGAAGATGTTGGCCAGGCTTCAGCCTTTCTGGAGGCTGAGAGGATGAAACATTCCCAAGCTCATTTATAGTGGCAGAATTCAGTGTCATGTGGCTGTAGCATTGAGTCCCCACTTCCTTGCTGGCTCTTGGCTGGGATTGTTCTCAACTTTTAGGGGCTGGCTGCATTCCTTCGCTTGTGGCCCCCTTCCTCCATCTTTACTGCTCACAACGTGTCAAGTCCAGAAGGGTTGAATCCTTCTTATGCTTTGAGTCTCTCTGACCGCTTCCCCCAACCTCTGCCTTATCTTACCTCATGCTCTTTTTTTTTTTTTTTTTTTTGATTTTTTTAAATGTTTATTTATTTTTGAGAGACACAGAAACAGAGTGTGGGCAGGGGAGGGGCAGAGAGAGGGAGAGAGGGAGACACAGAATCCAAAGCAGGCTCCAGGCTCTGAGCTGTCAGCACAGAGCCCAACACGGGGCTCAAGCCCACAAACCATGAGATCATGACCTAAGCCGAAGTCAGACGCTACCGACTGAGCCACTCAGGCCCCCCTTACCTCATACTCTTTATTACTAATGTGATTTTATCTATACCTAACTCAGATTACACTGACTTGTACCCTCCTTTCTTACACAAGGCTCTGGGCCCTTGTAAAAGTGTTTCTGGAAGCCCCCCAGGGGCACGTCACATGTGCTGATGAGCTGAAGACAGACTCTTCAGTCTTCCTCTTCTGCTTTTAAGGGCTCGTGTGATTACATTGGGTCTATCCTTTGTAAGGCTATTTTAAGGTCAGCTGATTAGTACCTTAATTCTATTTTTTTTTTCCCCACACAAAGACACTTTATTAGTTTCCTCTACAAGAGACAGTAAACAGTAACATCAACCTTTTTAACAGAAATCTCAGGTCACTGGAGAGGCCAAATCAATGGGAGAAAGATGAAAATGAGATATTTACATTAATCAAAGGCACTACAACCCCACCTAAAACCTACTACCACGGTGGTAGCAGGCTCAGGAAGATTAAGCTACGGCAAAAACAATCCCATGTAAATGTTAGAGATCACATAGCAGGAGGTGAGTTTGCTTTCCAGAAGACTGTAGTACAAGGAACATTTGGGCTCGAGAGGGTTATCTGGCCAGGGAAAGGGCAAGATGGCTGAAGGTCAAGTCGAATGGAAAGGAACAGGTACAAAGAAGAATCCAAGCGACACAGTCCCCAAGTAGGGGGTGAAGGATCAGGCTTTTTCTTCCCAAGAAACATTCACTGCCTTGTGTGTTGCCATCCTGTAGCCTTAATTCTAAATTCCATCTGCAGGACCCCTTCACAGCCGTACCCAGATTGTGTTTCATTTGGTAACCAGGGGACAGGAATCTTGGAGTGACATCTTTCAAGGTTCCACCTACCACAGACAGAATTTCACTTATCCTGTCGTTTTGCCTTGGGGCCAAATAATTCTCTGGAATCAGCAGGTAGACCTGGACCTTTTCCTTATTAAGCTAGGACACCTTTCTGCAGGCCTGCTAGAGTTTCTACTGGGGTCATACAAGGGCTAGAGAGTTTCCGGGATGTTTCTGGTTAATCCTCTTAACTCAATAGGACTTTTACCACTGCAGATAAATTTCCAACTACATAATAATGATTTACCAAGATCAGGAACTTCACCAGTGTGGAAGTCCATTTCTGACCTCAAGCGTGCTAACTTGTGTTACTGTGGTGGCTGTGGTAGGGATAGCTAGCTGACTGACTAGTAGTGAATGGTCTGCTCTTGAGTGTGGCCTTATGATTAAAGGCTAGTTAACCTCTGGGGTCTGTATTCCAGATTAAGACAACTAATTGCTTTTAGGCAATAGATTAAAGGCACCCGACATACATTTATATCACATTAACTATATTGAAGTGTTTGGAAATAAAATTTAGGCAATGTGATAAAGAGTTTTGTTCCCTCATCTGAGAGCTTTAGGAGAGCATGTTGATATCTTTCTTGTTCTCACCCTGGGCCTGGCATGCAGTGGATGCCAGTGGATACTTGAGTAAATAAAGAATTAATTACTTTATTAATTTTTATGAATTAATGCATTTCCATGCTTTGGTATATAAAGACAGTACAGTGTAGGAACAGCAAACTGCATTGGAAGAAAGTGGCAACATTACTCAGGGTACATATTTTGTTGAGCTTGGGGTTTATTGTACTCAAAGTGCTGGAAACATGCACACTATAAACTGAGACTTGAAAATCTTTGTCAACATTTATTTTAAAGCTGATATATTGAAAGGAATATGGCTCCATCTTGAAACACTGTTTTCCTACTAGATTTAAGTGCCTGAATGGCAATGCACATTTATATCACACGGTGCCTTGTGCATTGGGTGAATAAATAAAGGCTGTCTACCCTTCTCAATGCACTCTTAAAAAAATAAGGTATTTGCAATAAGAAAAAGGAGGCTTATTGAGAGTAATGTTAGGTAACTCTTGTATTTCAATCATCATTAGCAGGTGGCCCATTATTTTCCTCTCACCAGTTTTTTCTTCTGTAGAATTAGCCTGCATTTTCCCAGACCTTACCTGTCTTTAGAGGAGGTTATATACAGTAGTAACAACTCAGGTTGCACTGACTTACTGTCCTCCTCTCCCTACACAAGGCCCCAGGCAGTCATAAAAGTGTTTCTAGAAGTTTCTGGAAGCCCCCCCAAGGGGCAGACCAGAGAAGCTCTTGCTGATGCACTTCTCCTGAAGCCTTGCCTTTCATCAGCTTCCAGTACCCAAGATGTAGAGCTGGCTGGGGAGCCTCTTGCTGCCTTTGTCCATCCCTGGAGTAGAGCCATCTCCAGCAGCATTTTAGGTTTTTATATGCAGTCTCTCCCCTGCTTCTTATAGGAGAAATCCAAGTGATGGACAGCACACTGTGCTTGAAATTGCCCTCACTTTGGGTGGAGGCTTCCTGACTGGGGTTGGTTCATTGTCTGGCTCCTTCCCTCAAAGTGAATCCTCCCAAGAAGCTCTCACTCCTCCCAGGTAGGGTTGTGAGCAGTCCCACCAGCTCACCTGCCCTGCCTCAACTCAGCACAGGACAAAGCAACAAGAGAGGACACCTTCATCCCATTTACAGTGTTTGGTGTTCCCATCGTGCCCTCAGGCCAAATTCCTCCCTTTCTCAGTTCGGACTGTGTCTCTTCCTCCCTCCAACACTTTCCTTTTGGGGCACAGGAGGGAGAGGGTCAAATGAAAGTGCTAAGTATTGTGCCTTTTAAAAATCCCGACTGTGATTTGATCGTTTACCAGAGTTTACCATTTGGGAACTGACTAATTAATGACATTTGCTTACGTGATAAAGCTTCCCTCCCCCAAAGGAGATTCTCTTACTTATCCTTTTTATCATTCCCCTCTTGTTGTGGACATTTCCCAATGTAATATGAAAACCCCAGACCAGATAAAATTGAAAGGAACCTTTTCTGTAAAAGTTCAAGATGCTTAAAAAAGAAAACAAAAACAAAACCCTCTAAAATGATTGATAATACAAAGTTCCACTTTTCATAGTCTCCAGATGTTGTGAAAAATGTAAGACTGCTTTAAATGCAATAAATAGCCTCAGGTGTTCCACATCCCAAATACTGCTTTCATATATATAATTATTTTTAACTGAAACACTCAGAAATGTAAAGTAACCCCTGCCCTTCTGTCTTTCACTGCCTGGAGATAAAGCCCAGTTTGGTTTATTTCTGCCATCCCTTTTTAAAAATATTCCTTATATGGCAGTTTCTAAGCAGCAGAATAGTCAGCTATGTGATTAAAATGTCAAAAAGAGTAGGAAAACTGGCCGCTGGGAAAAGTACATTTGGAGATTTCCATAGGCAGAGGACTGAATGGGAAGCATGCCTGCCTCTGAGGCTGGAGACTGAAGTGATTAAGGGTGGGCTGCTGATCCTCCTCCCAGGCTGACACAGGTCCTGCTGAACTGTGAAAGGAGATGGCAGGAGCTCTTCTTGTGCAAGCTGAGTACTGGATGCCTGTTTAACCTCTTCAGGGCACAATCTGTGTCTCTTTGTCTTAAGAGCCCTTTATCTTTAAAGTCGAGGACCCTTCCCTTGTATCACATAGTAGAGAATGGGAATGGGGGGTGGGGGAATCAGGATGAGGTAAAGGATCCATAGTTACTATGAAATGAGTTATAATTGAGAACAATTCCCATTTATGATTGAGAACATTCTCCATTGGTACCCCAACCATGACCCTTTAGACTCTGCTTAGACCTGAGGGAAGAAGGGTGGTTGGTCCTCCTTAGGGGCCCTGCCCATGGTAGCCTATGCTTTTCTACTTGATACTCTTGGTACCAAAGCATGGCCATGGTCCCAGCCATACCTAGTAAGTATATCGGAATCTTCATTTTTTTAAAGAAGTTCATTTTGTTGGGATGAGCACTGGGTGTTGTATGTAAGCCAATTTGACAATAAATTATGTATTTTTTAAAAAGTTCATTTATTTTGAGAGGGTGAGTAGGGTAGGAGCAGAAAGAGAGAGAGGGAGGGGAGGGAGGGAGATAGAGAATCGCAAGCAGTCTCCACACTGGCAGCATAGAGTCTTACATGGGGCTTGATCTCACAGACCATGAGTTCATGACCTGAGCCAAAATCAAGAGTTGAACCTTAACCAACTGATCCACCCAGGCACCCTTCCTACTGTTTTTTTTTTTTGTTTTTTTGTTTTTTTTTAAGTAATCTCTACACCTAATGTGGGGCTTGAATTTTCAACCCCAAGATCAGGAGTCACATACTGTATCGACGGAGCCAGCCAGGCACCCCTAGCTGATTTTCAAGCTAATACCTGACAGTCTTGTATCATATCATTTCTAAGGAACTCTTGCCTTAAAACATAGTAGCCAAAGTACCATGCTTTCTGCATAATTAGTATGTAGCATTATATTCTGGCTAATTTGCAGGGATTAACCTGATAGGGAAGGGCAAGGGAGATTACTTTAAGGTAGTTTATGCTTGGGAACATTGAGCATTTTACTTTAAACAAAGAGCTGTGTGTAGGGGCACCTGGATGTTCGAGGTCTGCTGTTACCCCAGAGCCTTCTTTGGATCCTCTGTCCCCTTCTTTCTGCCCCTTGCCCCACTTGGGCTAGCGCACGCTCGCTCTCTCTCTCTCTCTCTCTCTCTCCCCCCCCCCAAAAAAAAAAATTAAAATTTTTAAAAAGCTGTGTGTAGAAGGCAGCTGGATAGTAATATCCTTGAGTAAGAGGGTAGTAGGGAGATGGAATTCTCAATTTGGATCTGTTGATAAGGAATGCGGCCACTTCATTTTGGGGGAGTTTTTTTTTTTTTCAGTGGCATAGAAATCAGTGTCATTGTGGTTTAATAGACAGCAATTCAGGTGTAAGATGGGTGTCTGGTGATCAAATGCCTCCTAGTGGGGTAGCCTCTCTTCTCATCATCCTTCAGTCATTCTTATCAGTTGCCCACCACATGGATCCTAGGTGCCCTTTGTCATGGTAGCCCCTTGGGTAGTGGAGGCAGTAACTCTCCTCATTCTGGAGGGTGTTCCTCCTGGTTTGTCTGATTCCTCAGTCCTTTTCTTGTTTCAGTTGGTGTCTTTCAGGACCTTTCCTTGACCTTCTGATTCTAGTTTGTATGTTGGGAGGAACAAAGAAGCTGATTGAAAGTGCCGGATAGGTGTTGAGGTATTGAGGACAGGCTTTGTAATACAGTGGTCAGGGATCTACCATTTCTTTCTTTCTTTCTTTCTTTCTTTCTTTCTTTCTTTCTTTCTTTCTTTCTTTCTTTCTTTCTTTCTTTTTTTTTTTATGTTTATTTTTGAGAGAGAGAGCGAGAGCCAGTGCAAGCAGGGGAGGGACAGAGAGAGAGGGAGGTACAGAATCCGAAGCAGGCTCCAGGCTCCGAACTGTCAGCGCAGAGCACAATGCAGGGCTTGAACCTACAAACCTTGACCTGAGCTGAAGTTGGCTGCTTAACTGACTGAGCCACCTAGGAGCCCCAGGGATCTACCATTTCTTTCAGGGGACGTCCCCAACTGGTTACCTACAGGTCTTTTCTCTTGGTGACTTTCTCCAGAGAAGAATCCTCTAATGTCTCTCTCTGTCATGGTGTGAGTGCTCACTGCCTGTGTTTTCATGGCTAAACGCAGGGGTGCATCTGGGGCCTACCAATCCACATGTGGAATTTTTCTTAATCCCAGTTTTTTAGTTTAGCACTTAAGAGTTTAGCTCGAGTCTCTATGGTCTTGGCATTCAGCCTTTCCAGAGGGAAAACCTCAGCCTCCAGGATGAGAGAGAGAATGCTTCCTAGTTCTGAGGGTCTAATTCTCCCTTCAGTAGATTCTCAAGACCTGATCTTGTGTGCCTTCAGAGGTGCCTTGTGTCCCTGAGGCTAAGCCTTCCTGTCCCCTCCCCCAGTGCTAACCTTTTCTAGTCTGCTCAATTCACTGCTCCTTGGCAAATGGTTTCCCACTTTCAGAAGTTTGGTTTCTTGCCTATGGTGTTCTCCTTTTCCCATTGGTCTCTCAGATCCCTTTACTGCAACTTTAATGATATTTTGAAAAGGAGTGTTCATCTGCTATGTTTAATGGAAAGTGTGCAAAGATTCTCTAATGAGCAGTTGAGAGGAGGAAGGAACAAAACCTCTATAGTTATAAATTTTTCTTATTTTATAGCGTTTTGAGGTTCAGCTGTTTGTGGAAAGCACTTTAAATAAAAGGATCATGTTGAGAGCAGTTGTTTATACAGGCATACCTCATTTTATTGCACTTTGGAGATGTTGCATTTTTGCAAATTGAAGATTTGTGGCAACCCTATCTCCAGCAACTCTGTTGGCACCATTTTTCCAGCTGCATTTGCTCACTTCATGTCTCTGTGTCACATTTTGGTAATTCTCACAGTATTTCAAGCTTTTCCATTACTGTCTTACTGTGAATCTGTGGTCAATGATCTTTGTTAACTATTGTAATTGTTTTGGGGTGCCACGAACCATACCCATATAAGACAGAAACTTAATTGATAAATGTTGGGTGTGTTCTGAATGTTGCACCAATACAACAGTTTTGAAATTAGGCCACTTAATTTAACCCTATAATGTCCTCTAAGTGTTCAAGGGAAAAGAAGAGTCACATGTCTCTCACTTTAAATCAAAAGCTGGAAATGATTAAGCTTAGTGAGGAAGACATATCAAAAACCGAGAAAGCTAGCTTTGGCATCAGATAGTTAGCCAAGCTGTGAATGTAGAGGAAAAGTTCTTGAAGGAAATTAAAAGTGCTACTCCAGTGAACACATCAATGAAAGGAAAGCAAAAACAGCCTTATTGCTGATAGGGAGAAAGTTTTAATGATCTGGATAGAAAATCAAACTAGCCACCACCTTTTCTTAAGCCAAAGGCTAATCCAGAGCAAGACCCTAACTGTTTTCAATTCTGTTAAGGCTGAGAGAGGTGAGGATGCTGTAGAAGAAAAGTTTGATGCTAGCAGAGGTTCGTTCATGAGATTTAAGGAAAGAAGCCATCTTCATAACATAGAAGTATCAGGTGAAGCAGCAAGTGCTGACGTAGAAGCTGCAGCAAGTTATCCAGAATATCTAACTAAGGTCATTACTGAAAGTGGCTACGATAAACAACAGATTTTCAGTGTAGACGAAATCACCTTCTATTGGAAAATCCCACCTAGGACATTCATAACTAGAGAAGAGAAGTCCATGCCTGGCTTTAAAGCTTCAAAGGGGTCAGGATGACTCTTGTTAGGGGCTAATGCAGCTGGTGACTTTAAGTTGAAACCAGTGCTCATTTACCAGTCTGCAAATCCTAGGGTCCTTAAGAATTATACTAAATGTATTCTGCCTGTGCTCTATAAGTGGGACAACAAAGCCTGGATGACAGGACTTCTGCTTCTGTTTACAACATCGTTTACTGAATATTTTTTTAATGTTTATTTATTCATTTTTGAGAGACAGAGTGTGCACAAGCTGGGGAGGGGCAGAGAGAGATAGAATCCAAAGCTGACTCCAGGCTCTGAGCTGTCAACACAGAGCCCAATGCGGGGCTCGAACTCACAGACCACAAGATCATGACCTGAGCCAAAGTCAGACACTCAGCCAACTGAGCCACGCAGGCTCCTTGGTTTACTGAATATTTTAAGCCCACTGTTGAGATCTGCTCAGAATAAGATTGCTTTCAAAATACTTCTGCTCATTTACAATTCCCATGGTCACTCAAGAGCTCTGATAGAGATGTACAACAGGCTTAATGTTGTTTTCATGACTGTTAACATGGTGCTCATTTTGCAGCCTGACCAAGGAGTAATTCCAACTTCTAGGTCGTATTTAAGAAATATGTTTTGTAAGGCTATCAATCCTTCAGATACTGATTCCTCTGATGGGTCGGGCAAAATAAATTGAAAACCTTCTGGAAAGGATTCACCATTCTAGATGTCCTTAAGAATATTTGTGATTCATGGGAAGAGGACAACATATCAACATGAACAGGAGTTTGGAAGAGGCTGATTCCAACCTTCAGCAATGACTTTGAGAGTTCCAAGACTTCAGTAGAGGAAGTAACTACAGATGTGGTGGAAACAGCAAGAGAGCTAGAATTAGAAGTGGAGCCTGAAGATGGGACTGAATTGTTGCAATCTCATGGTACAACTTTAATGGATGAGGAGTTGATTTTTATGGATAAACAGATAGTTTCTACTCCCCATGAAGATACTGTAAATATTGTTAAAATGACAACAAAGGACTTAGAATATTACATAAACTTAGTTGATAAAGTAGTAGCAGTATTTGAGAGGTTTGACTCTAATTATGAATGAAACTTTGTGGGTAAAATACTATTAAACAGCATCACATATAGAGAAATCATTCATGGAAGAGTCAATTGATGTGGCAAACTTCATTGTTGTCTTGTGTTAAGAAATCTCCACAGCTATCATAGCCTTCAGCAACCACCACTGTGATCTGTCCACAGCCATCAACATCAAGGCAAGACCTTCCACCAGCAAAAGGATTACTAATCACTGAAAGCTCGGATGATAGTTGACATTGTTAACAGTAAAGTAATTCTTTAAAAAAAAAAACAACACTATTTATTTTGAGAGAGAGAGCATGTGTGTGAGCCGGGGAGGGGCAGAGAGAGAGAGGAGGGGGGGAGAAAGAGAATCCCAAGCAGGCTCTGGATCTCACAAACTGTGAGATCACGACTTCAGCTGAAATCAAAAGATGCTTTGGACTGAGCCACCCAGGCACCCCAATAAAGTAATTCTTTTTTAAAAAAAATTTTTTAATATGAAATTTATTGTCAAATTGGTTTCCATACAACACCCAGTGCTTATCCCAAGTAATTCTTAATTAAGGTATGTACATTGTTTTTTAGACATAATGCTATTGCACATGTGACAGACTACAGTGTATACATAATTTCATATGCACTAAGAAACAAAAAATTCATTTGACTCAATTTATTGCAAGATCTGCACTATCTCACGTAAGCCTGTATTCATTTCATAATATTCAACTCCTAGTAAAAGGGGTGATCAGAGACAAATAAATATGAATAAAATATTTGTTGACTCTGCTAAGTCCATGGATGACCAGGTGATGGTAGAAGTTTCCCCTGCTCTGGCCTTTTGTAGGACTGCATGTTTTATCTGGGTTTCCCACTTTTATAAGTACTGAGTGGTGGTTGAGTACATGGGCTTCGAACCTGCATGGACCACAGAACTATTTGAATTCCTGTTTTGCCATGTGTGGGCTCTGAGCAACTTGTTTAACTGATTTGAGCTTCGGTTTCCTGACCTAAAAATGGAAATAGTGCTTTTCTCCCAAAGTTATTACCATTGAATGAATTAATGGATGTTAGTGCTTAGCCTTGTGGGTCCACCGAATACACGTTTTATTTCCTTTGGTATATTCTATGTCTCCTTTCCTATCTTGCATCCCTGTTTACTGTGCCAGGCACTGTTCCAATCCTGGGAATCCGTTCCACCTGGTCTCTGCTCTCATGGATGTTCCCCTTGGAGCAGGAGGCTTACGTGTTCATCTTTTAGCTCTGGGGTATTACTGAGGTCCAAGTTGGGGGAGGCTAGGGACCATGTTTGAATCCAGGTTTGCCCAATTCCAGACACTCTGCTCTTAATACCCTCACTCCTCAATGTTGAGTATTTCTTATCATTAGCAATTGACCTATGAACAAAATACAGTCCTAGACAATTGAAAGGATGGGCATTGATGCTTTCTGAAGGCTCGGGATGATGTTTCTGGGTGACGTTGGGGTTCGATGTTCCAATCAGTCATAAAACCATCCATGTGAAACCATTCATATTTCATCCATGTGAAATAGACCACATTTTAAGAGAGTACTTACTGTTAGAAAATATTTTTGAAGGATATGCAGGGTAGGTAGATTGGAGCCTGGAAATAGATCTGATTAGATTTGCTGTTCCTTATACTCTGAAGAGTTAAGGTGAGCAGAAATTTATAGGTGTCTCTTGAGCAATGGCATGCTGGTTGGGGCAGTTTGAATCAGTGGACAATAATAGTAAGGGCTTTACTTCTTTATTAGGGCAGATGATGGGGGAAGAGACGCCAGCCATCTCTTTTACCATAGATAATAGGTCAGGAACCAAAAGTGTAGAAAGGTTCTCATGTTTGTCCTGGTTCCATTTCTTCCTGCCTTGTTAGGGCCCTTTCTTCTAATTTCTGGCTCCTCTACAGCAAATACTTTTTAGTATCCCCTTACCCTCCCCGCCCTCCTCCCCTACCAGTCTTCTCTCCATGCATATTTGTATACAGATATGTGTATTTTTAGATAAAATCTGAATGATGCTTTGTATTCTGTTGTATAGCCTACATCTTCCATTCAGATTGTGAGCAGGTCCTCCCTCTTCCCCCATAAGCATTCCATTTTAACCTTTGAAAAATCCTCTTTCTGACAGGGTTACATAAATTATGGAGATAGCCATGTGATTAAATGCTGCATTAGCCATTTAAAAACCATGGTTTCTAAAGTTTGAAATAATAGCCCTATTTGTCAAGTACCATAAGCTTCTTTGATAACGTAGCCTGTTTTAATCTGTAGTACACTGTAGGTGGCAGGGAGTTGGATTATTTTTATACTGATGTAGATGCTCTTGCAGTAAGCCTTTAGATGGCAGCATCTCTCACCACAAACCATATTCTGACCGGAACTCCTCAGACTCCTAAGACGTTTGACACAGAAGGGTGCTCAGGATGTGCCCGATTCACCACCTCAGTGTGCCGAGACCCCAGAGAGTCGGGGCTATGGCTCAGGGCTGAGCAGGAGGGAGGGCTGTCGACCCATATGCCACTCTTTCCACCATCCAGTCCCTTACTGGTGTGAAATGTTCCCTGCCTTTGTGGCCTTGTTAAAAGCACACTTTAAGGCAACCAAGGAAAATGAGAGTAAAGTGGGTGATTCTGGAACAAATGTGATGTTTGAAAGGAATAAAATAGGTGCTCTTTTTTTAAGTTGCTTTATTTAAATATAATTCACATATACAATTCACTCCAAGTGTACCCTGTAGAAGTTTTTAGTATATTCCTAAGGTCATGCAGCCATCACCACTAATTTTAGGACATTTTTATCACTCCAGAAAGAAGTCTGATACCCCTTAGTCATTAGCCCACAAGCCTGCATATCCCCCAGCTCCTGAAAACCATTCATACTTGGTTTCTATAAATTTATCTATTCAGGGGTGCCTGGGTGGTTCAGTCAGTTAAGCATCCGACTTCAGCTCAGGTCTTGTGGTTCATGAGTTCCAGCCCCTCATCAACCTCTCTGCTGTCAGCACAGAGCCTGCTTCAGATCCTCTGTCCACCTCTCTTTCTGCCCCTTCTCCACTGATTCTCTCTCTGTCTCTCTCTCTCTCTCAAAATAAATAAACTTAAAAAAAATGTTTAAAAAAATAAATAAATTTACCTATTCTGGATAATTCCACACTAGTGGACTCCTACAATATGTGATCTATGGGGACTGGCTTCCTTCCCTTAGCATAGTGTTTCATGCTGTAGCATGAATCAGTACTCCATTCCTTTTTATTGCCCAATAAGATTCCACTGTATGGGATATCACATTTTATAAATAGTTGATGGACACTTGGCTATTGATAGTGCTACTGTGCGCACAAGTATATAAACTTCTGTGTGGACGTGGTGTGAACATAGAGGTGGAATTACTGGGTCATACAATAACTGTTTAACTTCTTGAGGAACTACCAAACTGTTTTCTAAAGTGGCTGCACCTATACATTGCCACCACCAATGTGTGTGAGGGGGTCTATCCGTTCTTACTGAGAATTCCAGATTTTCTGATGATAAGTTGAGGTTGAGGGGGAGGTAAGAGATTGGACTTACGGGCTCTCTTGTGTCCCCAGTTGCCTGCTGCACTGGCCGCTGTGCTTTCCTGAAGGTGCCTCTGTCATGTGCCAAGAAAACCATCGCCTTCTGTGCCCCACACAATTGCCGTGCGTCACCAGTCTGATAAAATGCCTGCTCTCTGTGGTCGCTCAGAGCGTGTTGATCTTTCAGGCTGGCTGTTAGTAATCCTTGCCTCCTGACTTTGGAGATACCAAGCAACCCAACCGTCTTTGTCCCAGTTAGAGACAAATTCCAAATAAAAAACCCTTTGCCAAAAGCTGTCCAGGTTTGAACATGTCAAAATCACTCACTTGATGTACACCAAAGACAGCTGTAGAAACTTCATAGCAAAAGAGCAGCTTTTGTTTTTGTCAGAGTTTACATTCTCGAAACTGAGCTTACCCATTTCTTCTTTGGCAGCTCAGACTGGACATTCCCGTGTCTGTACTGAAATGACCGTGTGTGTATTCAAGGGAGGAGAAGGGGCCGGCTCTTCCTTTAGGCATATTTGGGTCCTGGTGAGGACACACACTGTACATTCTGAAGCTTTGTTTGCGTCTGGAAAAAATTAGCCACACTCAGATCTTTTCCACTGCAGGACCCGTCAGGAAGCCCAAGTATGTGGAAAGCCCCAGAGTGCCTGGAGATGCAGTTATAATACCGTTCAGAGAAGTGTCCAAGGCAGCAGAGCCCAATGAGAATGGTAAGAATGTGTTTTCAATAATTCCCCCCTCCTAAAGATTTTACATAATGATACTCCATTTCTGAGTGAAACTTGAGTGCCTCTTGTAGGAGGAAGCTTTGCCAAACTGAATGTATTTGGGAGATTTTTTTCCCCTTGGGCAGTTATACAGACCTGTTTAGCTAATGTAAATTCTTGGAGTTATATACACAGTATAGGAATAGTTGAGTGGTTGCATATGCATTGTTTAAGGGTTGAGTCTTCTTTCCTCTCAATTTTGACCTCCCCGGCTTTGGGGGTGGGGGGGGGGGGTAGGTGGGAATAAGGAAAGCCCGCCAGAAGATTGCTTCCGGTGCTTTTTTGTTTTTGTTTTTTTTTTTTGCTACTCCGTCATTTTAGAGTATTCAACAGGCTTTGGCTGAAAAGCTAGCACTTTCACTAGACAGGTTTATGATAACTAGCTTTCTTAAAAGCATTTGATAGCTTTTGAAAGTTTTTTTTTTGTTTTTTGTGGTTTTTGTTTTGTTTTGTTTTGTTTTGTTTTTTAGATCTAAAGTTGTTCTTCAGGGAATGTTGAAGTAAGAGCCGAAAAAAAAAAAAATCCAAATTAATTGAAATCTTTAGTGGAGATATTTTATATATTTCTTTTTTCCTAGATCTGGAAACATGTCTAACAGACATTACAAATGATAGCATTTCATAAATGTATCCAGAGTTCTGTATTTTTTTTTTAATCAGTTTGGGAATTTACCTGTTCTTTTCTGGGGGTAGCAGAGGCTCCCCAAGTCACAACTCTGTGGGCTTTAATTTGAATGTTTTGAACTTGTATCTCATTTTCCTGCAGAAACTTGTGGTTAGGAATCCTGGCCCATCTGGAGAAGCCCATTCTATCTTCAATGTCAATACTTTGTCATACAATGTCACAAACAACATCAATAGTTTGTGTAGTAATGCTGAAAGAGAAAACTCCCCCATATTTCTACTGTGGGACATCTGGCATTTTCCTTGCCCCAATTGTGGGTAGTCAGGAATATAGCTCTTTGATGTTGTAACTGCTGTGTGTGCATTTTGTGTTTCTGCTGATATATAGTATGGAGTGGTACAGAGGAGGATATGGTAGGAAAATGGAATAGGATGGTGGTGAAAATAAACCTAAAAATGAGCTAAGAGGAGGAATTGGCAGAAGATAAAAATAAGAAGAGTTTAGGATGAGTGGGAGATGAGACAGGGCCAGGAGCTGGGCATTCTGGGCAGGGAAGAGATACTGCTGCCTGTGTGTTAGCATGAGAAATTTTACCCTTTCCCTTCTGTCCAGGTATCTAGCTGTTTGGTTTGGGTAAGAGGTTTACACTAAGACTTGTGCTGAGGAGGGACAAGGGTGCCATGGGAGTGGTGGTAAAGAGGGGAGAGTCCCCAGTGGTGTGTGGTTAGGATGGCCATCCTACAGACATGAAGACTCTCTTGGTGGTGAATTCACGTGTGCAGGGTGTCTACTTTTAGATCTGTTCTGTCATTTCTGTTCTGGGGGTTGAAAGGAAAATAAAAACCTGATCCTTTGAAGTGAATATCAATAATCAAATTTGCCAAGCTGTTTGCCCATTTCAGAACAAGCCTCCCGTTACCCTCATCACCACCCGCCAGAGCCTTTGAAGTTCTGGTAAACGCCCTTGGTGTTTTGGCTGGCCAAACACGGCCATGATGTTACCTTTCTCTCCCTGGGGGGGGGAATATCGCGGAGGTCCTGTTCTGTTGAGAGTTTAGGACTCCTTCTGGGATACGAATGGAGGAGAAATTTAAGAATTGTATTGGGCAAAGAAAAGATGTTATAAATAGCTCCCATTGTCAACTTTTCTCCTCTTGCCCAAGGCAGAATTGGCTGTCGTTCTTGGGGGGGAGGAGGCATTCTCGTGCCTGGCTGCCAGGTGAGCTAATTCAAGCGTAAAGATTGATATTGCTCCCGCAGCCTGCATTTTGCATGTGCCCTCACTGCTGAGACCCTAGCTCTCAGATTCAGCATCGTCAGTCTCCTAGCGGGCTGAAGTTTTGACATACCAAGTGGCTGTGAACATGGACCAGAAGTTTTGTCTACAGGTAGGGTACATTTTCTTCTTTTTAAGTGTCCAGAAAAAGAGAAAGAGGTAAAGTTGATGTTTGTAATCATGTGGCCTTGTGTGGATAGCCATGAAGGTGGTGGAAGCCCCAGCAGTTAGCTGTTGGTTCCTGAGAAAGTGGTCGCTTAACACAATTTAGCTTGGCAATTAGTAAAGGATGGTGTATTTTGTAATCCCCATGGAATCCTTTACATTTCAATAGCGTTAATTAAGTCTGCCATATTAAAGTGTAAATTTTATGTCCAGGTCAGTGAACCTAAAGGAGAGGCTGGAGCAAACTAAAACTAATTGAGTTTGGGTATTAACCCAAGCATGTACTGATGTATGGTGGACAAACCCTAATTTCTAGGGTTTAATATCAAACATCATCACTTAAATTTTAATTCAAAACTTGGTCTTACACTTTTCATATTTTCTTTGGGATTTTTTTTTTTTAAATATCTTAAAATGCGTTTTTGGATGCTGTTAATAACAAACAGCTCTTTGTGAAATGGTTTTGAAATTTCCCGTAGGCTCATGAAATATCAGGTTACTACTGAATATTTGAAATACCCTTCCCAGACTAAGCTGCCTCGTTTTATGGTTTAGCTACATAAATTCTTGATTCTTAGCTGTTTGAAATTTAAATCAAAGTAAAACAAAACCAACGAGCACTTTGAATTTGTTCATTAACTTGTAAGTAATTATGATTATGTGAAATTGCATATTTTAGCTACCTGAGGAGTGGGTTATATGATATGGACAGATGAATATTTTTATTATATACCAAGAATCTATTAAAGTTTACATTCACCTGGAAACATCTTTAGAAAAAGATACTTTAATATTTTAAAATATTTTGGAAAAATAGCATTTTCTACTCTGGGAAAAAAGAGTGACTTAATGAGCTCCTCAAACAGAATACAATCCCCTTTTTCCTGTCAAATGGTTCTAATAACCTGTGTGTGTCATACAGAATATGGTCTTTACAAATAAGCTTCCTATTGCTAAACCAACATATTGTTTACGGGGAGAATGTCATTTACCCACAAGACAATACTTCTGCCTTAAGGGGGAAAAAAAAACCCAGATAAATTAGAGAGGATTATTAAATTATAATAGGATTCGCAGCTATGTTTCTTTGAATTAGGGGCAACCATAATCCGTTTAGGTTTGCTTCCAACTGTCATTAGCTACTTGAGCAAGCTTTGATGGGGAGGGGTGAGAAAATTTTAGTCTAATGAGTCATTGCTTGGTGAAGATCAGTCTCAAAACATGATGAAACTTCTCACCTGGCAGTATAGTTAGGAAGTAAAATGAGCACGTATGAAACAGCAGAATAATTACATGCACAACTATCTTGGGGGGAGTAAGGCTTTTTTTTTAGATTTGTTTAAATACTGGTGCCTGATGTTTTTGATTATTTCAGATGTTCAAAAAGATGTAGAGAATGAAAAGCTATAAAGAACATGGCACCTATCTACCTACTACTCAGTTTAAGAAATAAAACATAACTATATTTCCTCCTGATCATATTCCCCTTCCTTTACCAAGAGGTAACCTTGCTTCTGCTAATTTAATTTTCAGCCTCTTAGAATAGTGGTAGGCCATTTGACCAATAGTTGAATAAGGTTTTAGTTAGATGAAAGCATAGAAGGAAGATGTGCCTTGTATGTGCTATGGAAGAGAGATTAGAGGTAGAGTATCCATTCATTCTGCATTTCCTTAAATAAATATTAATTAAATTCTGATGCTGTGAAATGCACTATGTTGGATGCTCTTTGAGATGGGCTATCAAGCATAGGTTCTTATTTCATGGAGCCTTAGAGTCTGGTTGGGGTTTAAAGACCTATATATGCAGAGTGACTGTAACAGGAGAGGGAAGTAGTGTTGACTAATCCAAGCTGGTGTTGGGTGCCGGTGGGAGAGCTGAGCTGGGAAAGACTTGATTGCCTTAAGATTTACCTAGCAACAAAGTATAGAATGCAGTGGGGCACAGAAGAGACTAGGGTCGGGGAGATGGTTAGGAAGAGATGTCAGTAGTTAGGTAAGACAGAGTAAGATCTCAAATGAGAACAGGATCAGGAAAGAAGGGGTGATGAGTAGGAAGATTCTTGAGAAATTGCATGGACCTGGGAGCTGAAGACACAAAGATGATGACTTCAAGGCTTTGAGGTGACGTTAAGATGGCACTGAAAGAGAGGGAACCATCCGTTTTGGTTTGAGTTCAGTTTCAGGCACGTTGAGTTTGAGATGCTGGTGGAACATGTAGGCACCGGTGCCCACTGAACGATTGGAAACTCAAACTGGGTGTGAAGGAAAAGTTCTGGGTATGAGCTTGACTTCCTTTTGTTTGGAGGGAATGTGATGGAACGAGATGTGTTAGACTGGGAAAAAGGCCACTGAGAGGAGAGGACTGAGAAACTTTGGTATTTTATTCATGAGCTGTGAATTGGCTGAAAGAGGCACCAGCAAAAGGGTAGGATAAGAATCCTCAGGACCACACAGTAATTCTGAAAACCATGGATTTCCTCTCTGAGTGTCTGTTATGACAGTTGCCACTTTCCTCCTTGGAGGACAGAGTATTTGCAAGGTCAAAAACTATAGGAAAGTCAAAAGAGGAGATTGGTCATTTAAAAAGAAAAATATCACCGTGCCTTACAGGGCTGTTTCAGGAGGTTTGTGAAGGTGAGTGAATTTAAGTTGCAGGTAGGTGAAAGGGAAATGCAACTGGTGAGGATAAACCATTGCCTTTTTACCCCAAGGCTTTGAGCAAGTAAGGGAAGATGAGAGATCAGTTAATAGGTTGAGAGGCGTACATACACTAGTTTTTAATGATTTTAAAGGAAAGGGAGAACTTAGTATAGTTGAAGACTTAAAGTAGAGGTTCTCAAGGTATGGGCTGTGGACTTAGGAGCATCCCCAAGACCTTTACAGGGGTCTATGAAGTCAAAACTCTTTCCATAATGATATTAGGAATATACTTCCATTTCTCTTGCATTGACATGTGCACTGATGGTACAAAAGCAATTATTGGTGAGACTTCTGATGCCTCAGTGTGCATCGAGGTAGGGCCATCTGCTGTACTAGAGCTAGGAGTGGTATTTTTCACCACCATGCATTAGTATTAAAAATAATAACTCACTGGGTAACATCCCTGACAAAGTACTGAAAATAACAAATGTTACTAAATCTTGACCTTGACTGATCTTGTTAATAGTCTGTGTGATAAAATGGGAAGTCCCCATAAAGCAAGTCTGCTGCATGCTGAAGTATGATGGTTGTCCCAGAGAAAACCACTTGTGTGGCTGTTTGAATTGCAAGCTGACCTAGCCACTTTTTTTAATGGAACACCATTTTTACTTGAAAGAATGACTGGCAAGCCAGAGTTATTCAGAATTGGGTATTTGACACAACATTTTCTCAAAAAAGAACAAAATGAGCACGTCCTTTCAATTAAAAAATAAAACTGACAGGGATTAGTTGCCAATGATAAAATTTGACCTTTCAAGTGAAAAATCCGGGTTTTGGGATTTGCACTGGTCACGTTGAGTTTGATGGCTTCTCAGGACTTTTCATTTGAGATGAGATATTAATGAATGTGATATTTTGGTATTGTATAATAAATGTGTCAGCACTTATAGGATCTGCAAAACTAATATTTTCCAAATCATCCGATGCACGATGTTAAGAAATCATGCATGGCTAACTAAGTCCATTTGAAGCTTATAACAGATCATGGACTTTTATTGTAACAGAGTGCAAAAAGTATATTGATACGGATTCAAAGTCAAAACTAGAACTAACCTTTAAGAAATTGCTACTTGTCAAGTTTTGGTGAGGTATCAGAGAAGAATGTAATTAACTGAGAAGGTTCCTCCCTTTCCCAGCTGCATATCTCTCTGAGGCCACACATCTTCACATGCTTCACCCAAAAGAACATATCACAACAGATTAAATGCAGAAGCAAACGTGAGAATCTAGCTGTCTTCTGTTAAATCAGACATGAAAAAGAATTTGCAAAAGTGTAAAACACTGCCATTCTTGACTTTGAAAATATTTTGGGGGTGCCTGGCTGTCTTGGTCAGTAGAACATGTGACTCTTGATTTGGGGGTTATAAGTGTGAGCCTCACGTTGAGTGTAGAGATTAAAATCTTTGGGAAAACACTTTTTTAAATGTTTTTATTTATTTTTGAGAGAAAGAGAGAGCACAAGCAGGGGAGGGTCAGAGAGAGAGCGAGACACTGACCCTGAAGCAAGCTCTGGGCTCTTCAGCTGTCAGCACAGAGCCCTATGTGGGGCTCGAACTCAGCAACCACGAGATCATGACCTGAGCCGAAGCTGGATGCTTCACTGACTGAGCCACTCAGGCGCCCCCCCCCCCCCAAATATTTTTTATTAAAAATGTTTAGCATGTAAGTTTTACTAACTTAGAATGGATTAACATTGATTCTTAAAAATTCTTAGTTTTAATTTCTAATGTGATAAACATCAATAATTCATATATGCCAAAGCTCTTTGGAGTCCTCGTTTTTAAGAGTGTGACAAAAAGTTTGAGAACCACTGGCTGTGAGGAAGGAAAAGAAGACGGTGAAAATTTTTTAAAAAGATGAGAAAATTGATCCAGAGTCCGATAGTTATCTAGACTTGAGAGGATGAGGATTTGATAAGTGGCGGTATGACTGGAAAGAAAAAGGCTAATTCAGGAGACATTTTGAAAGAGGAAGTGGTAAGATTTGGTGACAGTTTCAATATGGGGTGAATGAGGTGGAGTGCTTAAAGACAACTTGTGCAATAACTATGTTTTTGTATTAAGGACTAGAAGCCAATTATTGACAGAGTCAGCTCAGGTTCACGGATAGATGCTCCTCTATAAATAACTGTTTTTGTAAATTCAATTTTGTAAATTGATTTTGGCTCAGGTCATGATCTCGTGGTTTGTGGGATCATGCCCCATGTCAGGCTCTGTGCTGACAATGTGGAGTCCGCTTGGGATTCTCTCTCTGCTCACACACAAGCATATGCGTGTGCTCGCTCTCTCTCGCTTTCTGAAATAAACTTAAAAATAAAAATGAAAGCAGTTAAGTGTGGGCCAACGTGGAACAGTTTGATAATTAGAAAAAGGAAGGAAATTTGTTGTCATGAAGGAATAGTGAGTTCATAGAAAGTTAAATAAGGCAGAAGAATCATAAAAAACTATGTTTAATAGGTAAGAAAAATACAAGCACGTTGAATATAGATAGGAATCCATGACACCAGAAAATGAAATAATAGTGAGAAAGTGGGCTCTTGGTGTTAAAATTGGTAGAAATAATGACCAATTTTGATATCACATCTTATTTCAAAGATGCTTGGTGTGTAAGGTATTTTCTCATTTTTTTCATCTTCTTTATTATTATTATTATTATTATTATTATTATTAAGCTCACAACCTATAAGAAGTGGGTTATGGCTACTTCCCTCATGAAGAAATTGAGGGTTACAGAAGTTCACGCTGTAAGTGGTCCAGAATAGTTTTGGCCAGGAGAAGTCCTTTCTTCTGAGACTGTAGGGAAGGATAAGGGGATGGTTATAAGGGGCACAAGTGGATTTGAAGTGAGGATGGTGGTAATTGGGAAGGTGGTCCATTTATGGACCATACCTGAGGGTTGGTGTCCCAAACGTAGTCCAACAAGGTGTGGATAGTTAACAAGAGACAAGAAGTGACCTGAAAAATTCTCTTTGCCTTCCTCCACTTGGTTATTTCATAATGGTGTCCTGTTGAAGATTCCATGAAAACATTACTGGGAAGGAATATCACTCCCCATTTGTCTAATAGAGTCCCAGGAAGTATGAGGCCAATTATCCTTTCAACTCCAAATGCAGCCATCATAAATTCCTTGGATATTTAAATCTGTGAGATATAAAGTGTTGCTAAGAGATGATGTCTCTCTAGTACTTATCCCACTTGTTTTGGGTAAGGTACACCTATTATTGATGAGTGATTTAGTATTAACTACATGAATGAAAATACTTGCCATTTAGAGTATCCCGTTGGATTTTGGTTTGGAGATAATTTTGTAGTAAGAATTAGTTCCAAGAACATCTTATCTTACTGTTCAGATCTCAGTATTTGGTGATCGGCTGTGGAAGTAGAAATTCATTTTAATTTCACAGTCTAGTATACCAGCGTGAGTTCCCAGGCAACTCATCTCTCCAAAAATGGCACCATCACTCTTCACCCAGGGGTCCTTCTGCCAGAATGAAAAGTTCAGCCAGAGAGAAAGCTCTGTGCATTAGGGAGGGGAAAATGCAGACGGCTTGACATGGATTGAGGAATTCAGACTGAAGAGGGCTTCTGAGGGGAAGGTCACTAGAATGACATTTGAGAAGAGAGAATTATATGAAGAGACAGTTGGGAAGCTTTTGGACGAAATGAAATTGCAGTGGCTTACTGGATGCTAAACTTGAAATAAAGGACATCTATTCATCCCGATTCCAGGTCAGGTTTGAGAACTTTAGGGGCATTCAAATCCAGGTTGAATGGATAGGAGAACAAGTTGTTCATGAATTTGGAGGTGTCCTGTCAATTTAGACATTAAACCTGGAATTGCCATAGCTCCCAGCTTGTGGGCAAGGTTTAGATGAGGAGTTAATTGTCTTTGCATAAATACATATGTTTTAATGAAAACCTTGACAGTCTGGGGTGTCTGTCTACAGACACAGTGTGGAGGCAGCATTGACTCCTCGGGGGGTAACCCCCCCTGCCAAGGACCTACATGGGTTACAGGGTCTTGGAAGGAGCCCCACGTGAGCGATAGGCCGTGGCCTTGTTTGTCGTCAGGGTAAATTTTGTGGCAGCCAAGCCTGTGCAGCTGTTCTCTGTGCCTCCACAGCAGCTGCCAACTGGGAGTAGTTTCTGGCACTTTCCCTGGAGTTTCAGGTCGAACCAGAAGCTAGACATTCAGACATTCAAGGGCACAGTCACAATTTGGTAGCCGTATAGAGATTGTTTTGAAAGGCAAGGGGGACGTGTAGTAGAAAAACTGCTGAGTTCTGGCCCCTTACCCTCTTCTTTCCCTTTCCATCTGCATCCTGTTCTCTCCCTTTGGTCCAGCTGCCACCTGAGATAAAATAGCTGCCCTGTCTGAGCTTTGGGGCGAGGCTGTTCTGAAGTGTTCTGATCCTGTTCTGAAGTGGTTCAGCCCTTGGGTGTGCCTGGGTTTTACTGATTTGGTTTAGTTCCTGCCGCCTTTTCCCAAATGCCCAAGTGCCTTGGGAATCAAAATGTGGTTGGAAATCTCTGGTGGGAAGGGGCCTTTTGTAGAGTGGCCTTCTGGGTGTGGTTGACCCACCCTGGGGTGCTCTTTTACTCTGTTGGCTTGTGGCCGCTACCCCTTCCTGTTACAGGTTTAACACAAATGATCTAGAAACATGCGGGCACTCTTAACCCAGAACAATCAGCCTTGGTTCTTTTACCCCTGTGGTTTTCTAGAGCAACTAAAAAACATCTAGGCTGGCAAACAGCAATTCTTACCACACACATTGGGAGTTTTGAGAGTAAGCAAGGGGTGGGATCCTTTTCCTTCCTTGAAGATACGACCAGCCTGGTTTTCCTTGTAGCTGCTATCCTGGGAGCATGACTGAGCAAAACTGATATGTGAGTGAGGATAATACAGATGGTCTTCTCAGCTCTACTTGTTTTGATTTTTGCGGTTCCTTAAAGAAAGCAAAGTTAGCATTGAACTTTGGTGGTGGAATTGTAGCTCAAAGGTAACACTGCTGTTTTGTTCTTTCCTCATGTTATCTTTCTAAGACTCACCTGCAGATTTCCACGTCTAGGAAAAATTGGTTCATGAATGTATAGGTCTGAGTCTCTAGACAATTAACAGAAAAGAACAAAACATTGAGTGAGAGTATTACAGGTTGCATATTGCTTTTTAAGTTCTAACATCTGTAAGCAGAGTTTGCTTTATATGTTTTTTGTTTTTTTAATTCCCTGATGGATGCTGATTTAAAAATACAGGAAAGGTGTTAGAATGGTGTGAATATCATTTCGTCACCCTTAATTAAGTTCCCTTAAGCCTTTGGATACAAGGTTAACCTGTAGCTCAACATTTAAACCCAACAACAGAATGTGTTTAAGTGGGAAAAATAAGATGGCCAGCCGGTCAGGGAGGCCAGAGGAAGGACAGGTTCTAAGCATGCCCTGTGACCTTCAGGTTAACTGTGCTTCCAGCATTACTGTGGAGTGTGCTGAGAACACAGCCTGATTTTTCTACATCCCCATGTAAACAGCAGAGTGTATTCTTGGGCCTGGTCCCCTGGGACACATTTTGCTGGGTTTTAAAATCTTTGTTTCAGAGTGGATTCCTGACGATTGACCCCTGAGTTGGAGTTCTGGCTTTGACTTTTGACTACAGTGGGAATGGGGTATGCACAGGACATTTCCACCAAAGTAGTAATGCCCCTGTCTTGGTTAATGAGAGCTGAGCTTTCAGTTGTACCCCAACATTTAAGTAGCCGAGGTCTCTGCCGGTATGCCACTGGGGTTTAACTTTATTTCAGCCTCTTGTGGGCGTTGGCCACCCTATGCTTTTAAAGAGTTAAGATGAAGGGCAGGCCTCTTTCTGCCTTTAGTGTCTGATGTATCCCTTTTTCACAGGACCTGGAAATAGGAATTGCTATCCTATAATCACACTGTGTTCTGATTCAGGTCAAATATTTCACTCTTTGCACTTGGAGTTTCTCTTTTACTGTTTTCTTAACCTGTCACAGCCTCTTAATTAGAATGTATTGCTTGAGGACAGGCAGCATTGTCAAACTTTGTGCATTTTATAAAAATACACAAAAGCCCCAGACAAGCAGCTGCAGCGCGGACTCCTCCAGATGCAAACCTGAAATTCCCCAGAGGGGCATCTTCATTGTTTTCTCTCTTTGTTCCAGAAGCAAAGGCCGATAATGAACCGAGCTGTTCTCCGGCAGCTCAAGAACTGTTGACAAGGCTGGGATTTTTACTGGGAGAAGGGATCCCAAGTGCCACACACATAACCATTGAAGAAAAAAATGAAACCATGGTAATGCCTGAGGAAGACCCTGCATGTCCTACCTGCTCAGAGGATGAACGAAGGCATAACCGTCTTCTCCCCCTCTCTGAGTGAGGAAGTCCCTGTTCAGTCCATGAGTCTGGGCTGTTGTGTATTGAAGTTTACTTCGACAGTTTGTGATTTCTGCAGTGGGGAGGTGGGGAGAGGCAGAAGGGCGCAGAACTGAAGAAAATGTCCACATTAACCTTCAGGTCACTACCCAGGCAAGGGTAGCTAAATGAATTTAAGTGGCTGCAAGAATCTCCTAGTCATGATACTACTTTTATCTTTATAACACCATTCTTCTCAGCTGGCTGCTTTGGGATGTGCTTTCCTGCGCTTTTTCGTGGTGGGGGTTTTGGAGGGTCAGCGGGGTGAGGAAAAGATTTGTAGGAGATGAGGCAGAGACAAAATAAGAGGAGATCAAATGGTTCCTGCATGGGAGAGCACACTGCATCCTAGTGAATGGCAGCCTGCCGCTTCCCATTTGAGATGTATATGTCTGCATGGCCGTGAGGGGCCAGAGCCTCTGCCCCCTGGGAGGGTCTTTGCCAGGGTATCACACACTGATTGAGATTGCAGTGGCCATCAGCCTCCTTGCCCTGACCGCAGAGCCCATAAATCTTCAGGAATTGAATCAGGCTGCAGTGCTCGTGAAACATTACAAAAACAGAGTTCCCAGATTTTCCGTACAGAGGTCAAAGAACCCATTTGTCTTCTGCAGACTTTAAATGAAAGGAAGTCTGCCTGCTTGCTATTTCTGTTTTATGAATGTGCATTCCCACTAAATTATTTCTAAGACTGCCCTTTTAATTAAAAAAAAAAAAAAAGAAAAGAAATCACAAGGGAGGGGGACAGAACAAGGATATTTCTCTTCTAAAATTTGGAAGACCACATACATATTAAGCTCCCTAGTTTTAAAAAGCTGTTTTCCGTGTTCCTGTTTTGAGTTTTATCGCTGTCGCACCAGAAACAAAAGACTGTGTAGCAGCATCCTGTGTAAAGCCGTGCTAACTCCTCCTTCCGTTCGTCTTGCAGTGCACAGCTCTAAGCCAAGGCATCAGTCCTTGCTCCACACTAACAAGCAGCACCGCATCTCCTAGCACCGATAGCCCCTGCTCAACCTTGAATAGCTGTGTCAGCAAGACCGCAGCCAACAAAAGTCCCTGTGAGACCATTAGCAGCCCTAGTTCCACCCTGGAAAGCAAGGACAGTGGAATTATAGGTAAGAAGCACACGACTCGGTAATGTAATGGCTCCATGTACGTCAGCCAGAGCATTCACCGGGCACTTCTTAAGAGGATTTTAGCGTGGTCTGTGAAGGTCAGTCTGCCAGGGCCCGCCTTGTTCTTCACAGACCGCGCTGGCTCCATGTGCAGCCGAGAGGATAAAGCATCAGCTTTTACATTCCTTGGTGTTTATTTATTTATTTATTTATTTATTTTCATAACACTGGGTTCATTTGGTTAAAAAATTTCCAGATCAGATCTGGCCTGTGAAGTTACAAAATTTTACCTCTTCATCAATTAATTCCATTTGTTGGGGATCTCATCCCACGAAGACATACACCAGGGCAATAAAATCCCTGCATATTGAGGCGTCGTCCTACCTCAATCTCAAGGTCATTTATTTCCTCACTTATTTCCAGGCGTTTGTTCTTTAGTTTCTTTTAATGGTATCTGACCGCTTGTTTTGAGGCCAGAATTTTGTAAGGATATCCATCCTGTGCCCCACACACCCACACAGTAGGTATGGGTGTCCTAAACTGTGGGTCAGGAGACACAGATTCTAGTACTGACTCTTAGGATGCTTAGCTGGATAATCACTTGCATAACATTTGAGTTCTTTGCACACTTCTTTCCTTCTCTGTAAAAGTAAGGATTCTGATTAGTTCAGTAGATTCTAGTCCCAGATGCACATTAGAATCAACTGGGAATTTAAGAGCCCTTGTTTTTACATCTTACCCCAGACAAGTGTGCCTTTATGTTTTTGCAGTTGGGGTTGGACACCTGTGTGTCTCAGGTGTCCAGCTTGGTGCCTTTCAGATAACAGACATGTGGGACCACTGGATGGATTGTCCGGGCCCTCCTGTGCTCCAGCATTGTGCTGCTGTTGAACAATATTCAGCTCTACTGAACATTCAGTTCCTTCCCTTTTTCTGAGTTACGCACATGTCTTTGAGGAGTATTTTGCATTTTAAGTAAGTGGACTGAACCTCACTTACTTCCACATTAGAATATAATTAAAGGGAATGACATCTCAGCTCCTTATTTTCTTTAGTCACCTTCTATTTCTTTCAAGTGTAATTTGCAAAACCAAGTTGCAGGTTCACGCACTGTATATTTTGGAGATTGCCCCAGAAGACTTGTGAGATCCCCGATGTAGACCTCACTGCAGCTTTCTGAGGGGCCCTCTGCATAAGGATGGCAGCCCGTGCCCTCAGTCTTCACTTGTTTCAGGCTTTCCAGTAGGTTTTCATTTTCTGCAGTTTTAATTGTCTTACCGAGATGCACTCACATGTCACAGCATTCACCCATTTAGACCACTCAACAGTTTTAGGTCTGCTCAAAGGCGTGCAACTATTACCACCATCTGATTTCAGAACATTCTCACCCCAAAAAGAACCGTGTAGCCATTAGATGTCACACTGCATTTCCTCCACACCCCTAGCCTCACTTGTCCAGTAGTCTGCTTTCTGTCTCTGATTAGTTCTGGACATTTCATTAAAATGGTGGCTTGATGGGGCACCTGGGTGACTCAGTTCGTTAAACGTCCGACTCTTGGTTTCGGCTCAGGTCATGATCCCACAAATTTGAGCCCTGCATTGGGCTCTGCGCTCCCATGCACCATGCAGAGCCTGCTTGGGATTCTTCCTCTCTCTGCCCCTCTCCCCCTCCCTCTCTTTCTCTCTCTCTCTCTTTATGTCAAAATAAATAAATAAACATTAAAAAAAAGATGGGGGCTTGAGGTTTCTGTAGCAAATTTAAATTCTTCCACTCAGTTTTAAGCCCTTACAGTGAGTTTATTCTACTGATTTCCTGTTCTCTCCTCACTCCACTTCCCCACCTACTGTTTAGGTCAACTAATTTTCCCCAGTGTTACTTCTGTCCTCACGCCCTCTCTGCGCTGTCCATCACTAATGGGTCTCTGGTATTCTGCGGTAGCCAGTTGACTTCCTTTACAGCATTCTTCACCTTTCTGAAATGTCCTCTCATCCATAGTTTACCTTCCTTCAGAAGAGGAGTTGGTCAGTGCTACAGTTTTTTGGGATAACCTTTCTCTTTTCATGAAATGATCTGCCTTTGGCCTTACATGCCTCTAATTATAACCAAGCCAGTTTCTTGTTTTGACAGAAACTTTTTCAGTGACAGAAAATGACCTTCATTCATTTATTCATTCCTCCTGCTCTCTGTCTCTCTCTCTTGTTGAGATACAGTGCTGCAATTTTAAAAGTGTTCTATTTTTTGTTTTTTTATTTTGGGGGTGGGCGGTCATGCACATGTGGGCAGGAGAGGGAGCAGAAAGAGAAGGAGAGAAAGAATCCCAAGCAGTCTCCACGCCCAACGCAGAGCCCAGCACACAGGGCTCGATCCCAGGACTGTTAGATCATGACTTGAGCTGAAATCAAGAGTTGGACACTCTGTTGATTGAGCCACCCAGGTGCCCCTAAAAGTGTTGTAAAGAGTGGAAAGAAAAGTTGCTGGTTTTGTTTTCTGTCGTGTCATTGGGAGATTGAGCTGCAGGAATACCAAGGCTCTTAATTAGTACTTGCAAAAGTACAGTTCTATCCAATCCCAGACTGGTTAGACCTCCTATCATATGCTCTCCATAGCACCTCAGTATTTTCCTTTAATTTACTTGTTCTGGTTTTGTTGTTTATTTTTGTCTCCATATGGATGGAGAGCGGTCCTCATTTATGTTATCCCGGCTGTCTACTGGGCTCCTAGCATGGTGTTGGGAATGAGAATTTAAGGAAGAATTGTTGCCACTATCAAGTTGCATCAAAGGAAGGAATGTTTAATTGGTTTTGAAAGAAGCTATGCAGTATTCCCATTCCAAGTTGGCATTGTCACATCTTTTAATGTTTGTCTTGTCGTTAAAGTTAAATGACACGTTTCATGTCACTGAGGCTGTCCTTCATTCCTTGGCTCCAGTCAGACACGTTCCCTTAACTCAGCTTTCCTTGAAAAATGGTGACCATTGAGATGAAGTGTTAGTCATTAGGCAGTGTACATCCATTTTTCACAGAAGACCCCCAGCTTTGGAAATTGTGCTTCTTACTGCCTTAGCTGATCTTCTGCAGGGAGTGAGGACTGTAGGCGGCTGAGAGGGAAACACTGCTGGGGACAATGTTCCTCTGTTCACTCTCCTTCCATGACCTGCAGAACTAGAACCTGTTGCCAAGGGATATAGGAGAGGGTGTGGTAGGGAGGAGAAGGGGGGAAAAAGCAAGTATTTCCTCTCTAGGCAGACTAGCCACACCTCTTTGAAGAGGCAGGATTGGTGGGGCCAGAGGAGGCAGAGTGCTTCCTTCTGAATCAATTCAGGGTATGCAGGTTTCATGGCCTCGTCGCAGAGCAGGGATCTGTGACTCAGTTGTGGTTTTGTGATTGCTGGGGGTGGTGTGTGTGCTTTATCTACCTGAGGAGCATGACTGTTTTTATAAGGTGTAGCCTGGGAACAGCAGCCTTTAGGCATCTTAAGTGTTCAACAGAGTAAAATATTCAAGAACACAGTGATCTGAATGGGTAATGATGAAGGTGAGCTACCTTGGCTTCCTGCTTTGGAAGGCCTGGCAGCTGCTTGTCATGGGCTGGTTGGGATCCCTGTTCTAAAGTTCCATAGGCCCTGGAGAGAGCAGGGAGGAAATTTCCATTTAATTTTCCACTTTAAATTGTTTAAGATTTGTCAGCCCGTGCACACAGTTGCTGTGGGATTGTGTAGTTTAAGGTAGCTGCAGGCGCCCATATGGAGCTCAGAATTGTATGCACAGTATTAGCACGGTTTATATAGGGCACTTAGGGGAAATTTCAAATAGTTTTAACCCATCCTTAGAAATTCCTGGCCCTCCTCTTACTATGTAAGCTGATTTCCATCTTGCCGATTATACTTAATCTACATGTTTTTGCTCAGCAGATGCCATGAAGGGAAGGTTCCGTTCCCACATGCTCAGACAGCCTTGTGAGGGCTGCCGTGGGGTGTCCTACTTCTGCTTCTGCTGGTTTTGACATGTTGCAGGTGAAGAGAAGTTTCTTTTTGGGAACAGCTTAGTGGGGGAGAGGGCAGAATAATGACCATTAGGAGAATTTCTTGGACCCCTTCCAATCCTTCTGTGTGGAGGTCAGAGGGTAGCAGATCCTCTGCCCTCTGTTCCAGCTTTATTGTGTCCTACAGAGGGGAGTCTCACTTCACCCTACTTTGACGAGGTCCAAGTTCTTATGATGTTCTTTTTTTTTTTTTTAATTTTTTTAATCTTTATTATTTATTTTTGAGAAAGAGAGGGAGAGAGAGAATGAGCAGGGGAGGGGCAGAGAGAGAGGGAGACACAGGATCTGAACCAGGCTCCAGGTTCCGAGCTGGTAGCACAAAGCCTGACGTGGGGCTCGCACCCATGAACCGTAAGATCATGACCTGAGCAGAAGTCAGATGCTTAACCGATTGAACCATCCAGGTGCCCCGCGTTCTTATGATGTTCTTTAGAAGTTTTTAGAAGTATCATAATTCTGTCATGCACAAATCCTGTCTCTGACAGCTGGATGGGGAGTAACTGAATTCCCTACAAACACATATATTTTTTAAAGTAAAATTTCCTACTCTGTAGATAGTAAAATCATTAGCATTACCTAGAGATTAGTGTCTGATTTTTCAAATTTGCAGTGTGAAGACCTTCTAAATGTGAAACTATACTCAATCAGAATAAGATAGCTTTTTAATAACTTGCTTTAAAGGGAAAACTCTGTAAAGAAGTGGCTTTTAAAGGGATTTCTTCTGTGCCTGAGAAAACATTTTTTCTTACTGACACTCCTTTGAATAAACTTGCTTCCACTGTTAACAAATGGAACTTGCAAACTGTGTTAATTTCAGCTCAGAAAAAAATTAAGTAGGTGTATTCACTGGAATGCGTGTGAATACCAGTTTGATTATTTTTTATTTTTTTTTAACAAGCACTGTTTGATTTAAACATACTGTTTAGTTTTTGTCTGTGCCCACATCATGATCAGTAGTGTGTGTGTGTGTGTGTGTGTGTGTGTGTGTGTGTGTGTATTTCAAGAAAATAGGTTATTTCTCTCTTTAGGAAGAAAGTGAATGCATATTGGATGAGGAGAAACAAAACCCAGCTTTCCTATCACGATTTAAAAACAAAATAATAATCCTTCCTATGTGTTAATAATAGATGTGCCCAGGAGAAGGACTTATAGGTAGTAATTAGAAAAATTCTGGCTGAGTAAGAGGCCATTAAAAGTTAGTCATCTGTCCCTTCCAGGCCCTTCTTCTGCTGTCTCCTTCTACCTGCTGACATTTATTGTCTCCGAATTACTTTCGTAGTATCCCAGATCTGTTTCCTGTTGAGAGTTGGTATTAGGACAGCTCCAAGAAGGAGGAGGGTTATTCTGAGTGGACCGCATCCACATCTCCCCCACTGGGCATGTGTCCCACACAGAGCAGGTGTGTTGTTCACCTGCCCAGCTTCCCAACACCTGAGCCACCACATTCCACCAGGCCAGATAGCTTTCAAGAGATTAAGTGCTCAGAATATGAAAAGGGTAAAGAACTTAGGCTCTTCCTGCTGCCTTTCCCCCGTTCTCTGGCGGGGAGGTGTGGTGCAGCTTGTTTTTGCTCTTTCTCCCTTTGAAGCTAGAAGGCAGGTGTAAATTTAGGCAGGGGCATACCTTCACAGAAACATTTCTTTTGCAAACGTGCTTGCAAGAAATACTGGGTACTTGATTAGTATCCTGCTGGTGCTTGCTAGAGTTTGATAATATTTGTTTTCTGCCCAGTAGCTTAGTATATTTAAAAAAAAAGTTTCTCGTGGGCTGACTTTTATCTTCCTGTGACTCGACTCCCTCCTAGGCTTGTAAAATGAGAGTGATTCCAGAGGTAGCTAGAGACCTTTTGTTCCTTTCATTTCCTGGACTTTGTGTCCCAAGGGAGATGATCATATGCATAGAGAGGCCTACAAAGAGGAATTAATTGTATTTTATTTTCATTTTAACCTGTTGTAAATCCTGCCCTTTTGATTTTATGCTAATACTGCCTTGTTGCCACCTGTATTGCCCTGCTTGCTACTAAATTGAAATGCTTTGAAATTGATTTGGTAATAACTATTTAGAGTGTTTGAGATCTGTGTTAATATTCATTTTGCTACATTGCCTGCAATTTAAAAAATCATGCTTAATTATAGAAGCTTTTTCTTTTTAATCTCCTGGGTGAAGGAGGAAAATTTGCCTTTACATGTATAATTTGGTAATATACTTAATGTGGGAAAGAAATCCTTCGTGATGATTCGAGGCAGCAGAATGCCTGCCGTAGTACTTGTATTCACAGTGTAGTTGGATTCTTCAGGCTGTTCTGTTGGTGTAGCAAGCATTTATTGGCACCTACTGTGTACCAGGAGCACGTTTCTTCAGCATTGTTACAATAAAGCCCAGGTACAGTATCTGTTTCCAAACTTGTCCACCTGTGGAACCAAAGAGTGGTCTTCCGCCCTTGGAGACCTGGGCAAGTTATCAATTACTGGAAACAGGGTTTAAAACATGGCAGTGATACCTCTTGATGGAAGATGTATGCTGTAGGTACGTAATAATAGCAACTACTGGTGGTGCCTTGTGCTCTTTTCTGGAAGAGTCCACAATTCTGGGGAGTCACTGGACTATGTCAGAAGCTCCAGTGTCTGTGCCTTCAGTATGCAGGTTAGGTGAAGCTTTACCTAAGCATGGCATTGGGTGTTATCACTAGAAAACTTCATGGTGTTTAAATCCACAGGCTTTTCTCTGGAGTCTGTTACCTGCTGTGTCAGACTGTGTTTAGGCAGTGTGGCCTGTCCTCCACTCTGCCAGTGCCCTGCGCCCACTGATCCTTTAGGTGTTTCCACAGTCTAAGGGACTTCACAAATACAGCTGTGAACCATGGCTTGGGTCCTTGGCCTTCCTGCATGTCATAACAGAGCATGCCTTGCACAATGCCATGAGCACTGAGCTGGAGATTTGGTACAGAGATCTGTCTGCCACAAGTCAAAGCATAGTGCCGGTGTGCAAATCCAGAAGGGGAGCAGGGCTCTGCAGTGCTTTATACAGGCCAAGCCGTTGTCCATCAGAAGTTGTGGAAGGAGAAGCCAGAAAGTCCCTGAGAGCCAAAGGTAACTCAGGCCACCTTCCCTGTGGCATTCCAGGCAAGGACGAGTTAGGTTGAGTGCCTTCCTTGGAGTCCTCTCCTTGCTGGGCTGAGGGAGGTAAAAGCAGTCACTCCAGGTGAGCTGCCTCTGTTCGCTGTGTGGTTGGTTACTTTGCAGGTGGGGCTGAGGGAGAAGCCCAGTCTGGTGTTTCTGGTCCGAAGGTTTCAGGCAGGCTGGTTTCATCCATGCAATCCTTCCCTTTGTCACCTGGGGAGATGCAAAATACGGCACAGCAGCCTCGAACTGTGTAAGGAGTTGGGGGTGAGCGAGGGAAGAAGCGAATCCTGTCAGGCCAGGAGGACCAGGGCGTTGGGCACTGTGTGCTTCCTCGACTCTTCTCTCTGCCCTTCACCCAGTCTCATTTAGACTCGAGTTTCTCTTTCCAAAGTTGTTAGTGATCTTTATGCTGGCAGGTCAAAGGAGGTGGTGTATCTATAGTATAGCTGGGATTTTCTTTTTTCATTCCTGTCTCCCACTTTTCTAAGCAACCATTATGTCTTTTTCTTGTTTGATCTTTAATTCATTGGTCGAGCGTTTTGACTTTTAAACTTTGTGTCAATCATCATACTGAATATAGGAGTTGAAAGTGTTTCTTTGTTTTTTCAATGCTACTCTATTTTCAGTTGTGTAGGGAGGAAAACATTCTTGGGTATTCATGATATGTGAGGCACTTTACATACATGTCCTTATATCTGATTTTGTCCACAACCCAAGGAAGGACAAAGGACTCTGTTTATAGAGCCCTGGCTTTGAAAATTGGAGAACACAAGACCGTCTGTGGAGTGCTTGAAACAAATGTCAATTTGTGGGCTTTTTAAAAAGTCTCTTCAAAATATATTTTGTGGTGTATGATTGTATTAGAATAAATTAGGGTGATGCCTGTACATAATTTGTAAATACATGGGTTTGGGATACATGCTCCAGTTTTTCTGATAGTGTGGCATGATCAGAACGGCGTGGGGCACCATGACAAGGCTTCAGGCTGTATGCAGCCTTCCTGCCTGTAGGACTGTTAGGAGTATTCAGTGAGTTGACATATGATAAGGTCTTAGAACCCATACATGGTAAGCACTATTATATTTCTGTTAGCCACTGCTCTTATTTCCTGAGGCTGCTTTATACTTAATCCCTCCCCAGTGGATTTGAAATGCTTACAAATAGACATTTAGTAAAATAAGATTTTTTTTCCCCATGATGATATGAGCTGAGGAAAGAAAATAAAAGCAAGTGAAAGAGCGCAAGGGAGGGAAGGTGAGGGGGGGGATGAATGAAGGGGGATGGGAGATACAGGTTTCTATTTAAGGACTGAATAAGTCATGAGGATGAAAGGCACAGCACAGAGAATATAGGCAATCGTATTGTAGCATATGGAGACAGATGGTAGCCACGCTTCCTTGCAGCTAGCACAACATAATACAGAGTTGTTGAATTGCTTCCTTGTACACCTGAAACTAATGTAACATTGTGTGTCAACTATACTTAAATTTAAAAAAATAAAAATGCAAAACAAGGGTGAGGTCAGGAGTCAGGTTCATAAGACTTGATTCGTTTTGCTTCTCAGTGGGCAGAAAGGTTTAGGATTCCTAGCAGCCTGTACAAAGAGACACAGTCAGATACCTAATTATGATGTCTGTAAGGTAAAGACAAAAATGTGCCCATCACTAGTACTCTGCCTGGAGGTGCTTACCCCTTATGGGTCCTCGGAAGGGGAGAATTTGAACCGAAGCCTTTTGCACTTTTCACATCTTGTCTTTTCTCCACCTCAAAGGGAGACAAATTCTGCTCTTTGGGACACTTGTTTGATATGGCCTTTAGTTCCTCAACAATTCTGGACTAATGCTATAGTCATTTTAATTTTCTTCTTATTGTTCCTTTAAACTGTAACTTGATTTAGATCCATCTGAACTACTTACTGGGCCCTGGACTTAACACTGATCTTTTAAAATTCTATTTTAAGTGTACATTCAATATATCAAAGAACCTTCAATAGGCAAAGAAAAGGGTGGGTGCAGGAAAGCTGGGAAAGGAAAGGAATACAGTTTTATTGTAGTACTTTATATAGCAAAACATTTAATGTCTCTTCCACTTCCTGGTTGCTGTGTGCCCATGACTGGCTTCTCTCCGCGAGCCCCTGCCTGAGGGCTACTGTTTTTAACAAGGCAAAGTTCATGAACTGCAAAGTACTTTTTAGCCACACACACTTAGAGAACTTTTGCTTGTTGAGAGCTGTGTAAGGCAAGGGGAGTTTCAATACATATTGTGTAGGCAGTCAGAAAGGCCGGTGTTAGACCTACCACTAACCATGTGTGTGTTTGTGTGTGAGAGAGGTGGGGGCGGGGGGAGAGGGAGAGATTAGTCTTTCCCAAGTGCATTCCATATCTGTAAAGTGGGTTGATGGTTCTTAGCCTGTCCACCCCTTCTTAAGCACTGGTGATCATGTATATGTCCTAACATGTTTTGAGTGTGCATTGAAGTAGCCCTTTGTGCTAGTAGGTTTGGTTAAAAGTGCCATTACTACATAGGAATGAGAACACGCCGTCCCTGGTTAAAAGGCGTTTGCAAATGGTGTGCAGAGTCAGAAGTAGCACGTGTGAATCAGTGAGCAGGACCAAACCGAATTTAATACTAAATTATGAGAAGCAAAGTCTAATCTCCTAGCTTGATAAAACTTGAGGTTTAATCATTTAACAGAATACTGTGAAGTCACTCATTTAACAGAATACTCTGTGTTGGAAGAATGGTAGAGACCCTGTCTGAATGATAATGGCCAGTCTTAATTGACAAAAGCTGGCATCTGTACGAGTTGAAGAAATAAAATGTTAGAAGTTTTGAGTTGTTAGGGAACTTGAAAGATCCAGATCTCCAGAAAATATCAAATGTCACTTAGTTTTTTTTCAGGTGGTGCTTTTTTTTTTTTTTTTTTTTTTAAGTCATCATAGTGGGCATTTAGTTCCCGGTGTCCACTCTCTGTAAAGAGAGCTTTCCTACTATTCTTCCTTTCTAATCTTTTACTCTAATAAACTTTTGCTTGCTGCTCAAGAAAATAAGTAAAGTCATCAGAGTGAAGATGCTGCCATAGGGGGGTGTGTGTGTGTGTGTGTGCGTGCCTGTTAACATGAAAGTGCCTGATTAACTTAATAAGGCATTTGAATTTGTTAGCCTGGAAGAAAAATAGGTATTTTTGAGTAGACTGTCATTTGTTGTAAGAACCAGCTTCTCTTTCTTGGCGACTTTGTTGTTGCCCTATCCGGTGTGCTTCTTGGGTCATACAGGAAAACTGCTCTTGTTGGGCCTGGATCTGCCCCATTGTCTCTGTGTCAGGGCTTCATTGTGGGGCTACACTGTGGGGCTTCAAGCTGTGTGGGCTGCATCTGGTACTGCAACGTAGGGAGGAATACTGTGAAGGGGGGCAGTCTTAGTGGGAGGACCTGTGGCTGGAGAACTTCTTGCCTGCCTGCACAGCAGAATGTGTGTCTTAGCTGAACACTATGAGGGCAGTTGGGAGAGTCTCCTACTTAGAAATACATTATGAACTTACCCTCATTTTGAAATGGCAACCCCATTTTGGAATTCCCTTTTCAGCTATTCTTCCTGCAGCTGAGTGTTTTCCTCCTGCACCCACTTTCCTGCCACTCATCAGTACCTGGGCACCTGTGGCTGAACAGTGAGAATGGGACTGCCAGCCTGTCCCTGCAATCTAGGACCCCTGACCAGGTCATCCGTGTTCTGTTCTGCTGCCTCTGGTGCTGTCATGGTAGCAGGAACGAGGGAAGTCCCAGTCCCTGATCACACTGCTTGTGGACTGAGTTAGGACTCAGACCTTTGGGGGTATGACTCTGATGTGTGTTGTGCTTAGGGAAAGCAAATGAGGAGAAACCTCACTCTGACTTTCTTTGTATTTTTTACCTTAAGAGTATGTGCCCCCAAATAAAGCAGCAACAAAATAAAACCAAACAAGTCACCTCCACCCCTGCTGCCCCCCTCCCCCCACCCCATCACTTCCTGTAACTTAGATATTGGGGTAGCCTGGGAACCTAACTAATTATGTCTGCAGCAAGAGCATTCTGAGTCCCAAACAGTGGGCTAACAAAGGAAGGCCTGTAACAATCACAGCTTATTAACAAGATTACAGTTAATAATAATTAATAAGCAATGATCTCACTGATAGAGTATTCCTATGAAGCATTAGCACACTTCGTGCCATATAGTAACCTGAAATAAATGTTAGTGGCTGCTATTACGATCATCACCAGCATTTTCAGGGTGGAAAGAGTCATGCTTGCCATACTTATGTGCATATGAATGGTCCATTTAAAAAAACAGGGCTGTGACTGATTCCAAATAGATGGAGATACCAGTTTTAATACTGTGGATAGAATACTTGGAAATGTTGGGAATGATGGCAGACACCCTGGGGTGGGCCTGTCCCAAATCAGCTTAGATTTTTGTTGGAGACAGAAAATCAAGTCCTGAATCAATAACCGTAAGATTAAATGTAGCGTCTCTGAGCACAGCTGGAGGAGAAGTTTGTTCATTTGCTTATTCATTGAGCGCTTAGTATGTGCCAGGGGCTGTGCTCTTCAGAAAAGGGAGGTAGATACTCTGAGGCTCCAGTGTGTAGGAGGGGTTTTTAAATAGGGAGACAAGCAGTGGATAATGAGTCCACACTGGAGCAGCAGGACTAAAGGACATTTTAGAATCGTGACAGAATGTCCTCTGTCACAGCGAGGAAATTATTTTGTCTTCTAAACCTTAAAGAGTGTTGTAAAAATAAACAAAACTCTCTCAGACCCTTTGATCCTAGATAAGCCTGTTGCAGCTCATTCACCAGCCTGCTGATAGTATGTATTGTCCGGGTTATATTGATGAAGTAACTTAATCCAGGTGGCTGAGTTCTATTGTACCACACTCTGATCTGCCACATCCCATTGAATCTCTCACTTATGGGCCTAGACTGTGTAGATCCAAACAGGAAACACAAAGGGAGCAGAGGACATGGCCCTTGTTCTCTAGGACACAAGCCAGTGTTGGGGCTGTGGTAACCTGTGCTCGCAAGGGGCTCGGGTCTTTAAATTAGAAGTGGCTATTGGTAGAAGCCATGTAGGGTGAATATTGCTGTTTTCTTACATCATGTTCCTCCTCTTTTGCCAAGATGGTTTTCCATGCTGGTTTTCTTTCTTCAAGGTTAAATTCTGTAGTCAAGCATCGCTTCCTATGCTTGTGTTTTCTGTGTGCTGGGAGGTTTTCCACTCTATGCTGCTAAAGGAGAATAAAATCACGTCATTCTTTCTGATTCATCTTGAACAGATGCTATAAAGTTTAATTCTAAGGATCAAATTCTCTGCTTGACTTTATAATTGTATTTTTGTTCTTCTAGAATCTCTCCCGCATCTTTTCTGCATTAACCATTGTATCACCGTGTCCTCTGCCCCATATACAAATGTTAATTTGGAAAAAAAAATGTTTGTAGGTTCAAAGGAATTTAATGAGATATGAATTCTTTTGTGAGCAATTTATCTTTGTTAAGAGGGGATATATCATCTCTAGATTACATAGGTTTACTGTTAACTCTCAGATACTTTTAGACAGCTTTTTCATTATCTTACCAGCCTTTGTTCCCTGGTAGAATGACTTAGTTTATTTCCCGTGATTAGCAACATTCTTCTAATGTACCAAAATACATTGTATGAAACATAACTTTGATAAAAATCTGTGTGGACCGGAAAAGTTTCATTGATCACGGGGAGGGCAGTATGCTTGTGTTAACTCTCAGCAGCCCCAGCTGTGCCTGGCCTCCTTCAAAGTATTTTGGTCTCTCATTTCAGCCACAATTACAAGTTCATCCGAAAATGATGACCGGAGTGGCTCCAGTTTGGAATGGAATAAGGACGGAAGCCTAAGGTTAGGGGTACAGAAAGGAGTGCTTCATGATCGCAGGGCAGATAATTGCTCCCCAGTGGCAGAAGAGGAGCCCCCTGGGTCAGCGGAGAGCGTGCTGCCCAAAACTGAAGCCTCAGTTGGAGATGGTCCAGTCCCTTATTCTCAGAGCTCCAGCTCGCTAGTAATGCCACGGCCCAACTCAGTTGCAGGTAAGGTCATGCCTCTCTCCAGAAGGGTTATCTCACTGGGTCTGAGGTGCCCCATGCTCACTCTCTCCACTTGGGAATCTGGTCCAGACACAAGCCAGATTTGTGATCGTGAGTCAGGCACTTACCTTGTCTATGCCTCAGTTTACCCACCTGTAAACATGATAAGGCTGCCCTTAATGGTCTTTAACTGATCCTTCCACTCTGGAATTCTTTAAATCTAATATTTAGACTCTATGGCACTTCGTGTATGAAGGAAGAAAGTACCAAAAATTTTGTCCTTGTTTTTGGTACTTGAAGCTTGAGTGAATTTGTACCTTCTTATTATATGTTGGTAAACAGGGGTCGTTTACAGTGAGTTTGTTAATACCAACTCAAAGAATTTTGAATCCAACTTTCAAACTAATTTTTTTATAATCGAGGCTCATCATACAGATAGGAGGTCCTCTTTCTGTATCCTTCAGTTATAAGGGAGCTCACAGCTTAAACCATAAGCAGCCCAAGTGTGGCCTGTCAGTCAAGGAAATGAAAACGGGAAAGACAGGCACTCCTTAGTGGAATGGGGTCAGCTGGAACAAGAAGGGGATACAAAAGGGGTGACTGTTGCTAGTTGACAATCGGTGGTCCTCAGACAAGGAGAGCAGTTTGGGATGGGTGAAGACAGGAACTCTGTGTCCAAGCTGTCCTGCCTGCTCTGACGGTCCCGAGTTTCTAAACTCCACGCTCCTGGGTTGAATTTAGAAGATGACCTTGTTGCAGTTATTCTCTGTTACCAATATAGCACTGAAAATTCCCCCTCTACTAACACTCCCAGGTTCTGTCTCCCTGCATCAAACGATTTTTCTCTACTGTTCCTTGGGGATGTGGCCAGCCAGACTGGTTGTTCTTGGGCATTCTTTTTTCGGTGGAACTCTGAAGCAGCTGATACGTAAATGGCCCTAATGGAAAAGTTCTGAGGCGCAGCTCTAATTCACTTTCAAAGGAAGTAAATGGCCTTGTTCCAGAAGAGGGATTTGGCACGTCTGCCAGAGAGAAATACTGGGGAGCATTATGCGTATTGAGTGATGGTTCTTCCGAAAGCTTTTATGCCCTCCCACCACTATCCTGCTACATACAGCAAAGTGTGTTACACCCAAGGACTTTTAGACTGTGTCTATCTACCTAGTTATGATGAACGATTCATTTATATGATCCCAGAACCTGATAGTTTTATTGACTTCAACAGAATAGCAAACTTGCATTCAATTTAATCAAGCTATTTTAAAATTAGTAAATGCATTAATACATTAATAGTGTTGGAAGCACCCCATTTAGGGTTATGTTTTCTGCCTGATGTTCTTTCATGTGATCTCCTGGCATGTGGAGTGACAGTGGGTGTGAGCTGAGTTTTTCCAGGAGACTGCGGTGATTATAGAGCAGCGCTTTCTGATTTCTGCTGTGCTTGTTCATTAGCGTCTCTGTACGCACTTGAGCTAGACCTCCTGTGGAATGGGAGGGTGTTACCTCTGGGTTTAAGCCTGGCTGCCTGGCCTAATGGGTTTGCTCATTTCTTCTGTGTTGCAAATTTTATAAACTGAAAGCTTGTTTTGGAAGGAAATAAGCAAGTTCCTTACCTCATGGTACCTTTTAACAAGCAGGAGTCTGGGAGAAACTTCACTGCCTGCCTTCCTACCCCTGAAGCTGGACCTTAGTTAAGAAGTAATGGCAACTCATATTAAACAAAATAATAATAATAATAATAAAAAGTAATGGCAAGACTTTTCCAGTATCATTGAAAAGAAAAGATTCAGGTCATAAAGACTGTGTGTAGCACTTTGTCTAGTGATTAGAAGGCCAGCTGTTACAAACAGGGTAGTAAACAACCCTCAATGTTAGAAGGCCTTAAATAATATGTCACAGACCATATATTGCAATTCCTGGGAATTATTTGCATCTGAAGATCCATGCAAACACAAATTGCCATTTGGGAAACATCAAGTGAGTACATTTGGCATATGAGGGCAAGAGTAAGGGCTGGCAGATGAAGGAAAGGCAATACCAGGCTTCTGGTTGCAGCTGCCCCAAGGGACCTGCCTGCCCCTTCCCCCAGGGAGTGAGCCTATGGAAGTGAGTTCCTGAGGTTGCCAGCCTTTACTGTCAGTGAGCCTGTTACAAAGAACTGTGGTTGTCTGTTCACTGTTGTGTCCAATACAATGAAATCAGTAAAATTCTTACGTCAAAGACTATAAAAATAAGTTGGCTAGGTTTGGAGATTGTTTCACTGTACAGAGATTTTCTTTGTAAAGGTATCTGTTGGAGCGGAATTGGTTTAAAATGCTGCAGTCAGGTTATTACTTTATACTACATCAAATGTGTGGCATGGGCACCTCATTCCTTTATTAGGAAACAGGAGGAGAAGCCTTTAACATGATATCTTAGATAATCTAGAAATTGGGTAATTAGGTTCCACTGTTTTTGACTAACTTCTTTTTCTTTTGAATTGCTAAGTGGATCGCAGACACTGTATTTAGTTTTCTAGAATACCAACAAACAGAATTACCAGCCAATTTTCTTGAAATTCCAACCGGTCATTGCCTCGACTTAATAGTATTTACCTTTGATAGGTTAGTCCATGGTATTCAACTGATGTTTCTTTTTGTTCCAATTAGAGAATTTTCCTTCTGCTCCCTCCACCCCACTCCACCCCCTCAAAAAACTCTCCTGCAGCATCTTAAAATACCCTTCTCAGATGGTCGATGTGATGTGTGTGTATGCAACAAGTGTGTAATTTAACCATAGAGCTACTAGCTGTAGGTTTATGGCAGCATAAAATTATTGTTTTCCCTCTGCTTTTTCTCAGCCCTGAGTTGTGTTGAGGATTTTTGAAAACAGTTATCGTTAAATACTGGAAGTGAGTCTAGCTGTTGTGCTGGTAATATCTGAGACTCTACTGTACACATGTGTGAGAAGGCAACATTTGGTCCAGGTCGCCTGCTCTGGTAGGTGTGGAGCACCTAAAGCTTCACTGCCCCAACTCAAGTCTCTCTCAGTGGCCGTGACAACGCTGTAGGAAGCGGTGGTAGCTGGCAGCTCCTGTCTTGCAGCCCCACTGAGCCAGGAGATGCAGTCTGTTTCGCTGCATCTTAATCCCATTTGCAATGGAGAATCAGAGCTGCGGAGAGGGTGAGGCCACTTTGTTGCACACTTTGGAGCGAGAGCTATAGTGACGGTAAATCTGAAAACAGAGGTGTTTGAAGCCTCACCATCTCCTGCATCTGTGTCAAGTTAGGGCTTTTATTTGCAATCCTCTCTTTGGAATGCCCTTTGTATACTCTCCTATTCTTAGTCCTTTTAGTTGTCACAAAATTATAAACTGAATGTCATGTTCTAAGGGGTTAGGGGAAGAAGAGAAATAGGAAACCCTTTGGAGGCTCCAAGTGTCTTTGAGTTCTCTAGGGCTGAAGCAGCAGGCCAGATATCTGTGGCTGTTCCAGCTCCAAACCCAACTTGGCTTATGGGTTACAGCTGTGGCTGATCCTTCTCCCCCCCCAGCCTCCAACATGCGGTGTGTCCACAGTGAGGCATGCTGAGGAAAGGGGGCATTTGCAGAGGCCTGGGTCAGGGTCCCAGGTCCCAGGCAGGAACCTAGAACTATATGTTCCAAGCGATATTACTGTAGGGAGCCAGAGTAATGAGTTTGGTCCTGGTGGCCCTCCTGGAAGTTTCACACACCCTACTTGTGAAGGACTGAGATTGAAGCTAGAGGCTGCCATTGGATTCCCATAAATTAGGCTTATGTGGGAGTCCTACATAAGGACTTAGCCGAATCTTTCTAATGGGAAAGATTGGTGTGGAATATTGACATTAGCGTGCACACGATGTGTACCTAGGCTGTGGATATACACCAGAAGGATCCAGGAGTATACGTGTATGTTGTTGTGAAGTCAAGGCGTCAGATGTCTCTCCTGGGACTGGGAAAGTGAGTAGGGCATGGGGTGGATTGCTCTTTGGGGAACGTGGCAAGAGGGGACATGCCACCACAGAGCCAGGCCTTGGAGCCACCCAGGTGCTTATTGAATGGAATGAAGGGGGTGGTGCTAACAGTGATGAAAGCCCCAGGAGGGGAAATGGGGAGGACCCAGATTGGTCAGATGGTGCTGGTCAATGGCTGGATGCTGTGCAGCCAGAAGGCTTTCGGCAGACAGATGGCCCAACTTGACTTCTCTCCCTCAAAACTTAGTCCCGCTAATGATTTTACCAGTCCTTAGAAGCCCTAGCCCTTAGAATGCAACTCCTGTTCCCCACTCATTTGCCCTCAAATGATGCCTATATTTTATTATCCTGGAAGAGAATTGTACGTGTAGGATCAGCAGTATCTTAATGTTGGGTCACTCAACGCACAAACAAATTAGGTTAATCCTATTTAGAATTCTCTCATTGTGACCTAGGATATATATGTGAATAAGAGGAGGCTCTTTTTTTTTTTTTTCTTTTTTTCTTTTAGGGTAAAAACATACTGTGTATTTGTTAAGATTTGCTAAGAATTAGCAACATTATTTTGTATTGGTTGTTTTTATTTTTTATTTATTTTTTAAATTATTTATTTATTTATTTTTTCAATATATGAAATTTATTGTCAAATTGGTTTCCATACAACACCCAGTGCTCATCCCAAAAGGTGCCCTCCTCAATACCCATCACCCACCCTCCCCTCCCTCCCACCCCCCATCAACCCTCAGTTTGTTCTCAGTTTTTAAGCGTGTCTCATGCTTTGGCTCTCTCCCACTCTAACGTCTTTTTTTTTTTTTTCCTTCCCCTCCCATATTGGTTGTTCTTATAATCGAACTTGTATGTATGCTCGCATAGACCCTTAATGCGTTTTAACTGGTACCTGTGTGGTGTGACTTACTGATTTGATCAGAGGTAAATATTACTTGTTTTTAGAATTTTTAAAAATACACATAAAATAGCATATAACATATACATAAAAATGTAAAGCTTAGGAATGTTTATTTCTGATGAAATCCACATGGCTCCTTTCACTGTCCTGAGCTGACTGTTAGTGTTCTGAGCACCGTGGAATTGTACAGCAGAATCTGCTCCCTGAATTAACAAGGTTGGGATTCCAGCAACAGCAGAAGGCTGTCCAGAATTGCGGGGAAAGACCTCTGGGACCGTGCTCTGTGTCTGCAGTATGTACTGCAGCTGTATTGAGTGACACGTGATGGTCAAGTTTCTTCATAAAAATTGTTGGTGAAGTCTGTGTCTTTCCAGGAATAATGGAGAATTCTGGAAACCATAGCAGCACAATTTTAAGAATGAGGGACACTTGTTTTTGCCACTTTTCGGTGAACTCCTTGCTGGAAAAATAAGCTGGGATGGGCAAACAAAACTAAAGTTACTTTGAAGTGAATGGAAAGCCTGAACGGAATTGCTTAGTAATTTATAATTTGTGGTAGTTTGGGTATGATATTAAAATCAACTTTGAAAAGACTAAACTTCAGTTTAATATTACAGCAACAAGCTCAACCAAGTTGGAGGATCTGAGTTATTTAGACGGGCAGAGAAATGCCCCTCTTCGAACGTCAATTAGATTGCCGTGGCACAATACAGCCGGAGGTAGGGCACAGGAAGTTAAAGGTACTTATCTTTGCATCTGCTGGGATAATGGATATAATGAGCACATTCACTCAACATTGAGGATCTGGGATAACCAGCGTTTAAGCCAGCTCATTTAAAACCATGACGTGAATTGTGTGTGTGTGCTAAAAGTTTGTTAAATGTGCTAGGAGGCCGTCCTTTAGTGGTTTGGGACTTCTTCCTTAAAATATGTGATGAACTCGTTTCTGGAGTTGGAAAATAATTCTGCAGTATATTATTTTGGAATGAGGAGTAATTTAACACTCACTGGATATTTTTTGTGACCAACAAAGAGTCAGCTTTGTTTCATTTCCCTGGGCTGTTGGTCACCTCTTAAGTCTACCTGTAACACACAGTCGGGTGGTTGGGAACCTTGCCAAAGGGGCCAATCATCATCACACCAAGATGAGAGCTGGGGCCCCGTCTCTAGGAAAACATTTCCATTTTACTAACACAGTAGTAGAAGGAGCCTATCTTAAACACTGTTTCAGACAAACCGATGAGGCCTGGTTTGGCCACTTGAATCCCTTTTCCTAATCCTCTGGTGTCTGCCCTGAGTCATGATTAAAGAAGTAGCAAGTCATTTTAATAGGACCCTTTGTAAAACCAACAGGGGATTATAAATGAGGTATTACAGAAGTATTCATAGAACCAGACTGGAAATACGGATTCCTTGTAGGGTAAACCTAAATTTAGGCTAATACTAAGTATATCAGTGTATAAAATTATGACATTCTTCTAAAATAATGATTGTTTTTTGTTTTTTGTTTTTGTTTTTTTCTAAGCACGATTTGCTCCATACAAGCCACAGGACATTTTGTTGAAACCCCTGTTGTTTGAAGTACCAAGCATAACAACGGACTCTGTGTTTGTGGGAAGGGATTGGCTCTTTCACCAGATAGAAGAAAACTTGAGGAACACAGAACTGACAGAAAATAGAGGAGCCGTGGTGGTTGGAAACGTGGGCTTTGGGAAGACCGCAATCATTTCTAAGTTGGTGGCACTTAGCTGCCACGGAAGCCGCATGAGGCAGATTGCTTCCAGCAGCCCCAGTTCACCACCAAAAAGTATGTGCATATTTAACCACTCATCTAGTTTATGATATTCGTGTCAGGTAGATGGGGGGACATTGCTGTGGGATAAACAGTCCCCATTTTCCTCAAGTTGTTCTAGCTGCCGTACCTGGTCTGCCAGCACATTGGGAGACCTGTTTGAACCCTTCCATCTATCCTGGCACCCAGGAAGCCATCACCTGGGATGAGAACAGCCTTCTCTGGTCTTGTCTCAGCTGTAGGGCCTGTGAGGCCTGATCAGGTGCCCTGGAGAGTTCGGGTCCTAAAATCAAGGGGGTTCGGCTCCTGGCAGAAAAAGCCAGGAGGAGTCTGTGCACAATTCTTTTGTACCCTGTTCTCCACAGCCTTTGTCCTCTGTGCTGGGTTTACTCATAGTATAAAAACTAACTTAAAATAGAAGCCAATATTTGAGTAATTGCATCTTATTGTATGTATAATAAACCCATTAAAAGAAAGTGTCTCTAACATGGTGAACAGGAACAGTGAGCCATGAAAGCTTATATATATATATATATATATATATATATATATATATATATGGCAAAAAGACTTTATATAAAGAAAATAAAAGAAACCAGAAAGAGCACTGCTCCTGGGGAGGGTATCTGGGTGTATGGGGGGCAGGGCTGAGAGGGACACTTTGTGTTCTCCTTTGGACCTTTGCATTTGGAACGCTGTTCACTCATTACCTATTAAAGTACTCTTTGGGTCTACTCAAGCAATCCGTTCACTATCTCATCATACCCCTATTCTGATGTTGTAATGATGAAATTGGCCTCTTTCTCGGCAGCTTCGGATTCCTCCCAGGATCTTCCTTTCACTCCGTTGCTTTCACCGAGCTCTTCTGCAGTTGTTACCAACATGACCAAAACACCCCCTGGGTCTGGGTCTGATACTCCTGAGAACCAGAGACCAAGAGAGGACGCAGTGAAATACCTCGCTTCTAAGGTAACCTGCTCCTGCTCTAGGGGACTCTTCTAGAAAGAGAACAAGATTTGTTAGTTTGGCTTCTGAGAAAGGAATAGAAAAAGGGATCTTGAAACAGAGATAGTTCTTTAATGTAAAAAGGTAGCTTTTGATAAAATAGTGATCAAGTACTCCAAGTAAAAGGTATTAATGAAAATAAATATCTCCAGACACTGGCAGGGGACTTTGATTCATCTTAAACAATGGATTGAGGGGCGCCTGGGTGGCTCAGTCAGTTAAACGCTCAACTTCAGCTCAGGTCATGATCTCGTGGTTTGTGAGTTCGAGCCCCACCTCAGACACTGTGCTGACAGCTCAGGGCCTGGAGCCTGCTTCGGATTCTGTGTCTCCCTCTCTCTCTGCTCCTCCCCTTCTCATACTCTGTCTCTCTAAATGAATAAATAAACATTGTAAAAATTTTTTAAAAATTAAAAAAACAATGGATTGAAAGAATTCCTCAAAGTAGCAGGTGGTATCACGGGTGCCACAAATCCATCCTTACAAGCATGTGCTGTCCTTCACTTGGGAGCCTTGAACGTGATCCAGTTCACCACGCCTGTTCTCTGTTGCCTGGGGACTTTGGTTCCCTGCATCCCTCTGTCAGAGGTTTCTTGTGAGGTTAAAAAAGAGACTTGGCTGACTTTCTCTTGATAGATTCATGGTCATCAGGGTCCTTCTGAAATTTTCCATCTGCTCAGCATCTGTGACAAGTTCATAAGCCACCCTGTGCATTAGAACAGTTACGTCTCTCACTCCTAGTGACCTGCTGGGGTCTCCCTGGGCAGCAGTGGTGGGGCAGGCAGAGCTGGGGAGCATGAGGTGGATGGTGCCAGGGGCATCTAGGAATGCCCCTGGATTCAGAGGAAACGCTCTGAGGGTGAATTTGCTGCAGGGGACTGAAAAGAAGGCGTTTTTTGCCCCAGATCTTTGCTCCTTGCTTCTCCTTCTCGGGTGAGAGCTGCTCCTCACTGGCGTAGGCAGCTCCGGCCACTGATTGGCGACAGTCCTCTAGTCAGAAATGAGTGATCTGAGATGAAGAGTATAGTGCAGACTTCAAAGCCACCCTGCTATAGTGATTTTTCAAACCACTTTGTGTAAGAGATATATTTTACCCGGAAGACCTGTGCACGTACTCACAACACACAACTGAAGCAAAAGCATCACGGTATTCTCGCAGCCTTATATAACCAACATTATGAAATGAAAACAAGTTGTTGTGGCTCCAGACTGGTTTCATGACCCACTGTTGGGCTGACAGACTTCTTCGGTCAGACACGGTGCTTGACATAGACCGGGGTGCTGCCTGTCTTATTGGTGGTTTCTACAAGCTTAGGGGCCCTCCTGTGTTCCAGCTCATCTTTCCAGGGCAAAGGGGAAGAGCAATCAGCTTTCCTCAGAGTGTGGATGATAATTTTAATCTAAAACAGAAGTCACACAACAGTTCCAGATTGGCCATGTCTACTCTTGCCACTTGCTTTTAAGAGTCTACAGACCTGGAATCTAATCCCAGAGCTTCCACTGCCTGCCCTTGTTACCTGGTGAGGCATTTAACCTGTGTGCAGTCCGCAGCTGTGAACCACACCTGGTGAGGCAGGGTTGTGAGGAGCTCTGGGAACAGCAGGCACTCAGACCCTTCTGGAGAACAGAAAGCACTTTGCACACATACATTTTTACTTTTTTCACCTTCCTTTTCTCATACTCCCTGTTCCTCCTTGTATTCTCATGTGGGAATGTATCAGAGTTTCCATACATCTACAGAGCTCTTCTCCCAGGACAGTTCTGCACCTGGCACTTTCCTTGGACTCTAACGAGTAGCCTGCTGCCCCTTCAAATCCATCCCAACAAAGGCAACACTCCTTACCCCTCAGTGCTTGGGAAGGAACCTCTCTCCTATGTGTCTCTTCACGCTATAAGCAGACGTTTGGTAATTTCTGATTTTGGTCCTTCAAACTCTGGTGTTGTTGAATATCTCCAGTGTCAGGTGTGTGTGCGGGGAGGAGACTAAAGGTTTGAGCTAGGCTGCTGGCCCTCCTGTCTGGGAAAAAGAAGCAGCTGTGGGTGTGCCTGGGAGGCTCAGTCAGCTAAATGTCTGACTTTTGATTTTGACTCAGGTCATAATCTCACCTTTTGTGGAATCAAACCCCGCAAGGGCTCTGCACTGACAGTGCTAAAGCCTGCTTGGGATTCTCTCCCTCCCTCCCTCTTTCTCTCTCTCTCTCTCTCTCTCTCTGCCCCTCCCCTGCATGCATGTACCCATGTGTGTGCAGGCTTGTGCTCTCTCTCTCTCAAAAATAAATAAATGTTTGGGGCACCTGAGTGGCTCAGTCGGTTAAGCGTCCGACTTCAGCTCAGGTCATGATCTCACGGTCTGTGAGTTCGAGCCCCGCGTTGGGCTCTAGGCTGACGGCTCGGAGCCTGGAGCCTGCTTCAGATTCTGTGTCTCCCCCTCTCTCTGCCCCTCCCCCGTTCATGCTCTGTCTCTCTCTGTCTCAAAAATAAATAAAAACATTTTAAAAATAATAAATGTTTAAAAAAATTTTTAGCATTTATTTATTTATTAAAAAAATTTTTTTTTTTTAACGTTTATTTTTGAGACAGAGAGAGACAGAGCATGAACGGAGGAGGGTCAGAGAGAGAGGGAGACACAGAATGGGAAGCAGGCTCCAGGCTCTGAGCCATCAGCCCAGAGCCCGACGCGGGGCTCGAACTAACGGACCGTGAGATTGTGACCTGAGCTGAAGTCGGATGCTTAACCGACTGAGCCACCCAGGCACCCCAGCGTTTATTTATTTTTGAGAGAGACACGGAGTACAAGACGGGGAGGGGCAGACAGAGAGGGAGACACAGAATCTGAAGCAGACTCCAGGTTCTGAGCTGTCAGCACAGAGCATGATGCAGGTCTCGAACTCAACAAGCCTTGAGATCATGACCTGAGCCAAAGTCGGATGCTCAACTGATTGAGCCACTTTCCTAGCCAACAACTTTATCTGCTTTTGGGGAGCAGCACATGAGTTTCCCAAGGAAATGCTGCTGTTTTGAAAGTAGGAATGAAGTGAATGTGGCACTTCTGGATGTTGAGTACATTGGGATTATTCAGAGATGCTCTAAGCCAGGATTGGCTTTAGGTTTTATGAATGAGGCTTATTCATTATTTTTGATACAGAGTACCTTGTGCTGATCTTAGTGCTAATCAAGATGGATTTGCGGCTGCAATTAAGAGTCTGCCCAGAACTTGGCAAACCGTGTGAATGAATGAAAGAATAACTGAAACAATTAAGCTAAATAATGACTCAGTGTTGGGGAATGGAAACAACGTATTTCATTCCCGTGGCAGAGGGGGCATCGCATGTGTTTGAGATCACGGAGGGAGCATTTCAAGAGGGGTGCTGACGGCTCTGCTTCCCGCATAGGTCGTGGCCTACCACTACTGCCAAGCTGACAACACGTACACGTGCCTGGTGCCCGAGTTCGTGCACAGCATTGCAGCTCTGCTGTGCCGGTCCCACCAGCTGGCCGCCTACAGGGACCTACTGATCAGGGAGCCCCAGCTACAGAGCATGCTGAGCCTCCGGTCCTGCGTGCAGGACCCAGTGGCCGCCTTCAGGAGAGGAGTGCTGGAACCGCTCACAAGCCTGAGAAACGGTACTTCCGAGCAGCCACCCATACCCTCTCTCTCTAGTCCAGAGTCCCCGGGACGGTCCTCAGAAGCACTTGGATGGGGGCGAGGGTGGGCACCAGGCAAGGATGTGGGTGATCTGTGCACTGCTCATTCCCTTACTCAGGACCATCTCCCTAGGGTCCCTGCTTGCTTCTTGAATGGTGTAGTTTTGAAAGAAATGCCTCCAATAAAGAATTCACTCCCCGTTGAATATTTCCAAAGTAGCTAATTTGTAACCATAGGTTATACAGATGACTTATGCCCTAGAAACTGTTGCCTGCATATTTTATATTCCTACCTAGTAGGGGAACAAGTTGGTTGATTGGAGAACTTGCCAGCTATTTTTTTTTCAGGGGCCGTGCTCAGTTGAGTTGATCCTAAAGGCTTTTCTAGAAGTGTTCATTTGATTTTTTTTTTTTTTTTTTTTTTTTTGCCCTTGAAATACTCGACAAGGTAGGGGACATTAATGCTATTATGGGCTGTTCATTTCTTATCCTTTCTCCTCCTCATTCCTCACCTTTTAAGCTAGTTTACCTGCCTCCATAGCACTTTGGGATGGAAACAGATCTGTCATCATTTCTCCTCAGTTTCTTGGACAGAAAGTTGGTGCTAATAAATGGAAAACTAGATTCAGTCTTGTGGGAAAGAGCCCTGTTCTAGGAGTCTGTAAAAGTGAGGTTCTCACCACTGGCTGGCTGCGTGCCTTGGGCCAGATGCTTGGCTTTTGAGGGTCCGTTTTCATTCCCGGACATCCATTGCAGGGCAGGGGGGATTCTATGGGGAGGACCTAGCATCTTTTCCAGATTTAATCTCCATATATGCCAGTTATCTTAGCTATAGCTCACCCCAGTGAAAGGAGTGTATGAAGAGCTAACTGTATCATATCCATGGGTGAGATCCTGCTAATGTGTGTAATGCAATATGTTTCTGAAAACTGTTTTATAAGATTTGTTTTTCTCTTGGCTGTCTGCTCTGGTTTTCATTATAAATTTAATAGAAAATGTGCTTCTCTGAAAACCATTTCTTCTGCAATATGTAAACCTTTTTAGCTTTTCCTAACACTAAAATTCACTGGGTGGTGCCATTTTCTAGAAATGTATAATTTCTTAATTAAAAAATTATTTTATCCTTTAGAGCAGAAAATTCCTGAAGAAGAATATATTATTTTGATAGATGGCTTAAATGAAGCGGAGTTTCATAAGCCTGATTATGGAGATACGCTTTCTTCATTTATTACCAAAATTATTTCTAAGTTTCCTGCCTGGTTGAAGCTGATTGTGACCGTAAGAGCAAATTTTCAGGTGAGAAAGAATTCTCCAGTCTCTTTCCAAGACCTCATACCCAGAATTTATAGTGATTAACAACATAAACTGTTAAAAAGCGTTTAGCTGCTTAATTGAAAACTACATTAGGACTTTGAAATATTTAGTCCACAAAGCCCCAAATGAGTGAAACTCTGACCTTCTTACCTTCCATGAATCAAGATGTCAGGAAAGTCTCCTCTTAGCACTGCACTGTCCCTGCACTTCCAAAATACAAGAGTCCAGCCCTGGAAGTAACTCAATTTATCTACTGGAGTTTAAAGTTATTCCTGTAGTTATTTGTGTGGAATTGCAGTGGGACTTTGTTTCTTTTATTTTCTTTCCTTCCTTCTCTGTCTTGTTGTTTCTTTCTTCCTTTCTTTCAAGGAAGAAAAGATTTTTAAGGCCAATTCTGAAATAAGGTCTATTTTCAACTTTCAAGGAAGAAAAGATTTTTAAGGCCAATTCTGAAATAAGGTCTATTTTCAACATAAGATTCCACTTGTAGTGAAATGAAATGCTTTTTTTTAAAATTTTTTTCCTCATCTTTCCCCTCATTTGAACCCAAATTATATCTTACCAACCTTTGACTTCTTCCCTCTACCCCTGTCCTTTTTTAGTAAAGACATTACTCTTAGATTTTGATTTTTGCCCTTTTGTGATGATGTCTATTTAAAAATAGCATTTGGGTTCTTTTCTCATTAAAAGTGGCATTAGGCCTCAGCCTCACTTGACATTTGTTTTTATGGCCATTTGATTTATACCCTTTGCAGTCATTTATCACACAGTAAGCGGAATTTGGTAATCGATAGAGCAAAGGAACAGGAGTCCTATATTTTCTGTACTAGCTGTTTAAATTTTCACAGGGTTCGGTTACCATCCATGTAAAATGGGAGTGATTATACTCAGCCTGTCCCCTGCAATTATTATATTCAGTGAGGACATGGGTCAAATTCTTCAGAAACGATAGTGGTTGTGTTTGTTTATTTTTGAGAGACAGAGAGAGACAGCATGAGTGGGAGAGGGCAGAGAGAGAGAGAGAGGGAGACCCAGAATATGAAGCAGGCCCCGGGCTCTGAGCTGTCAGCCCAGAGCCCAACGTGGGGCTTGAACCCACAGACCGAGAGATCATGACCTGAGCCGAAGTCGGACACTCAACCGACTGAGCCACCCAGGCACCCCAGATAGTGGTTAGCTTAAAGAAAAAACCAAAAACTCCTCTCTGCTGTTAGGTGTGAGGAGAGTGCTTATCTTTCGAATGGGGGTGGGATGGAAAGGGACACGGCGCTTCCGGGAGCTGGTGACGTTGTTTCTCGCTGCTGGTTACACAGATGTATTTAACTTTGTAAAAATTAATGACGTTGTGCAATTCTGGTTTGTATGTTATACTTGAACTTAAAAGTTTACTTGGAATGAACAGCAGTTAAAAAAAGCTAGCAGGCTATCCTGAAGTATGGCACCTTCATTAAGGCATGCTGTGGCTGCGGTATAGCCTGCCGGGGGGGCAGGGGCCGTTTCAGATTTCCTGTCGGTTATACAGTCCCAGTATCTTATGCACAGAGAGGGATGCCTCTTATCTCGGTGTCTGGCCGTGTTCTTAGATACACAGTGCTGGTTTGTGTCTGTCCTTGTTATGTAACCTCTGCACAATGTAAGGATTATGAGTATTGGGTCACCTCAGGGTCTCACTGCCCCTGTGCTGGAATGGCCAGCTTGCCATTGTCTGCCCGGGGCTCTTACATCTTGCTCGTTTCTGAGTCTTCAGATGAGGGCCTTGGGAAAGCCATTACTGATTCGATCTCGCATCAGGATTTCTTTCACATAAGCTTTTTATCTTCAACTTATCCTATTACATGTTTTAATACAAAACAATGAGTCCCTGTAATCCATGAAAATCCTCCTTGAAAGAAAACTAGTGAATCTAGTTTGAAATGCAGCTGACATAAAAAAGAAATCTCTGTGGACTGACACTGTGGGTTTTTGGCGTTTTTTTTTCCACAGGAAATTGTGAGCACGCTGCCATTCGTCAAGCTTTCCTTAGATGACTTTCCGGACAACAAAGACATTCACAGTGACCTGCATGCCTACGTCCAGCACAGGGTCCACAGCAGCCAGGACATCCTCAGCAACATCTCCCTGAACGGCAAGGCCGACGCCGCCCTTATTGGGAAAGTGAGCAGCCACCTGGTGCTGCGGAGCCTTGGCTCCTACCTGTACCTCAAACTCACCTTGGACCTCTTCCAGAGGGGACATTTGGTCATCAAAAGTGCCAGCTACAAGGTGGTCCCCGTGTCTCTGTCTGAGCTCTATCTGCTGCAGTGCAACATGAAGTTCATGACCCAGTCCGCCTTCGAGAGAGCACTTCCGATTCTAAACGTGGCCCTCGCATCCCTCCACCCCATGACGGATGAGCAGATCTTTCAGGCCATTAACGCGGGCCACGTACAAGGGGAGCAGGGATGGGAGGACTTCCAGCAGAGGATGGATGCTCTCTCCTGCTTCCTCATTAAGAGGCGAGACAAAACCCGCATGTTCTGCCACCCGTCCTTCCGGGAGTGGCTCGTTTGGAGAGCAGATGGTGAAAACACGGCCTTCCTATGCGAGCCCAGGTATGGCAGGCCGCTTCCTGTCTGCTGTTTGCAGGGAGTCTAACGTGCGATTGGAGAAGGGGTTCCAAACACAATTCACCCTTTTTTCCCCCTCCTCTCCAGTTCACCCTTCTCAATGGAAAGGCAACACATGATGAACAATTCAGGAGGGCCGTGGAAAACCTTGCTGCTAAACAAAAACTTCCATCCTTTAATTGCTAGAAATTTGTATGCAAGTACATCCAGTGAGAGAGAAGCTGAGCAATGCCTGGTGACCTTTCTTCGCTGTCCATTCTCTTCTAGACCTTGGTCCCCTTTATGGGAGTCACAGTGTGGTACATGCTCCAGGGAACAGTGGGCTTCTCCAGAAGCCACTCTCAGCTCAGCTTCCTCACCTTGAGTCTGTGCACTGTCTTGGACCCCTAGCATCACTGCTGCCCCTCTTGGGCATACAGAATCTTGTCCCAGGGATCAGATATGCCTGTAGGCCCCAAATGGAGCGCAGTGATCACAGCTGGTTGTGATTATTTGCATTTGTGCTTCAGTGCAGTGTAACAGGCTTGGGGTCAGCAGGATTCAGATTCAGACCTCAGATGCCCCATTTATGAGATGGTCCTGCGGCAGCTGCATCTAGGGACTGGAAGGTTCCACTGAGGAGTCTCAGCAGGGTGGGGCCAAGACTCCGCTCTCTGCACTGCTCAGGGGAGGGAAGGCGGTAAGCCTGCCTCTCATGTGGCCTCATGCTAGTCAGAGTGAGAGGTCAGGGAATTTGAGGGTGCAGATGCTTTTGTTTCTATAAGGGTGGGTTCTTGTCTACTACTTCTGCCTGGCCCTGGCCTTGGCCTGCATCACTGTTGTCTTGAATGGTTTCTGCTGTCTGTGAGTCATAATTGCCCCCGACTCGGTACCAGGTCCAGCAAGCTGCTAAACTGTTCCCTATGAGCTGAACTGGACAGGTGACCAGATGCTGGGGTCCAGGAATGAAGAGGTGAAATAAGCATTTGTAAGCTGTACCACCTTCTTCCCCATGAGTACTGATTTGACATTGACCAGATGGGAGTCTGGCTGTTTCATGTTGTGGGTACTGTTGTTTTCTGAGGTAACACCAGGCTAAAAATGTGTTCTTTTGAGTCTGGTTTGAGGCAACAAACTGTAACTCCCAGGTTATTTAGCGAGACTGTAAATAACGAGGTGATATGTGTACCATATATTTGACATACTTAGCCAAGTTGGATCATTTTCTAGGAAGATAGGCTACAGTCGAGTTTGTAGAAACATAAAAACAAGTTGAGAAACTTCAACAGGGGATGTAGATTTGTCACTAGGGTTTGAAGCAGAGGAAGTTGAACTGTAGTCACTGTAAAGCCTCGCTCTGCTTTGGGTGGTGGGCAGCACTGAGGTAATGCAGCCTGGAGCAGAGCTCACTGTGCAGTGACTAGCAGACGTGTACCCGAAATGTTGGGCTCCTGAGTGCTGATGTGTTCCAAGAAGCATGTGTGGGGAATTACCCAGGGTAGGACCAGGACTGGACCAGGACAAGAGAGACATCCAGGGTGCAAAGTATAAGGAGTTCCTATTTGGCATTGTGCACATCAGTATTTACCCAAGACCCCTTTAGTTCTGGAATTTCATTCAGCAGACAAGGCTGGTGAAAGGACACTACTGGATGCATTTCAGCAGAAGTCTCTGCAGGCCCACCACATGCAGGGTACTGTGGCAGATTCAGAGAGTCCTGGGATAAGGGCCCAGCTCTCAAGGGCTTCCCACACAAGGGGGCAAATGAGGGAGGAAGTGACCATGTGGGTCTTGCCACACCTAAAAGCACCGCACGTGGACTTTAGGAAAGGGAGGCTTCCAGCTAGGGAAGACCGTTTTTGGAAAGTGTTTCACATACATGAGGACATTTGGGCTGGGCCTTGAACGATGGGTAGCATTTCTCTTCCCACCCTAATTAGTTGTAATTTTGCCCTAATTAGGGAAAAGCAGCAAAAAGAACCTAATACCCAGAGTCAATGACATCTCACTTTTTATTTCTGTCTCTTTCCATGCATTTTAAACATTCTCCAAATCATCTTTTCTATATTAAAATTCCTATCCTGCATTTTTTTTTTTTTTTTTTTTTTTTTTTTTTTTTTTTTTTTTTGCTTACACATCATGGATAGCTTAGCAAGCAGTTTGGAAATCTTAGCAAAGTATCATTTTTCATGGGTGTGCAAATCTTCTAGTAGGCGAATAATGATGTACTTTACCCTTACTGTGGGGCCTTGCAGTTGTTTCTGGGTTATTTATAAATAAAGCAACCTATTGTGCATGTCTTGGTGCTTTTCAGGAAAGGAATAGAATTTTCTTCTTTGTTTTCATTATTCCTTATGTTAGAATTACAGGAGCAGAATTAAAAAGAGGAGTAAGTTGCTTAAAGTCTTCATGCACATCACCTAGACTGAAACATAATTCACATTTTGCAATATTTACTACATCTGTCATCTTTTGCCGATAACAAGTTGTAGATACCACGACATTTTACCAAGTAACTGATTATGTACCTCAAAAAGACATTTTCACACTTAACCACAACACCATTGCCACACCTAAAATGTTAAGACTAATTTATCAGTATTATCACACATTTAGCTGTGACCAAATATCTTTACTTCCTTCATATTTTTCTAGTATGTTTGAATCAGGATCCAGATAAGATCATGAAAATGCGTTTTACAGTGCCTCTTTTAATCTATAGATTTGCTTCTCCTTCTGTTTCTGCTTTGTCCTTGCATTTTATTTGTTTGAAAAGAATAACTGAGTAATTTGTCCTATATGGTTTCCCATAATCTGAATTTTGCTGATTGCATTCTCATGGTATTTACTGTGTTTATCACCTCTATTTCCTGAAATTGGTCAGATTTTATCTTAAAATAATTTTTGCAAGGATACTTAATAGGTAGTAGGTCTGCTTCCATCAGGAGGCACACAATGTCTTAATGTCTCTCGGAGGCCTGATGATTATTTCCCAGATCCACCAGTTCATTAGGGTTGCATCAGGAGTTTTAAAATCTTGAGCAGCCTCCTGTCTGCTGTCATGTCATGGACTTGAGGAATGAACAGATAGGATTTTAGTAGGTGGAAAAGAGGCTATTGCAGACAGAAGGAGCTGTCCAAGTCATCATGTCAAATGGCAGGTTGTGTTTTGGCAACAACAAACCTAGTTTGGCTGGAGCTTTTGTCATGGGATAGAAGACTTAACAGAAGGATGTGCTAGGGAGAATAGACTTTAATCAGTCATCTCTGGAGAGCCCTCAATTGAGCAGGTCGAAAGTGCAGACTACCTACATTGGCAGGAGTGTGGAGGGTTGGACCATGAGAACCTGTGTGACAGCAGCAGGGACTTGGTGGACCTGGCTTCGGGATGCAGAGGGGTTGAGACTGGCTCTGATAACATGAGATGGGTGGGTACAGCTTGGCCTTATAAGCAAAGTCAAGGAGAAGGGGGAGCTGTAGAGGACATCAGGGTGTTAAGCCATAGAAGCTAGGAGTGGCACTGTTCTTAGGAAGGGTAAGAAAGCAGGAGGTGTGGAGCACGTGTTGCAGGACATGAGATGCCTTTTGCTTATAGCAGCTTGAGCTGGTGGGGTTGGCAGAACTGCCTGTTCAAGTGGGGGGGAAGTCTGATGGTGGGGAAGTTGGAGGTGAAGATGTGGCATCATTCATGGAGAAGTGATGGAGGGGCCTGATGAGGGAGTGTAGTTAGCAGAAAGGGAGCTCTGACTTCTGGGGTATGGAGCAGAATTCCAGGAAGGAGGTTGGGGTGCAAGAGCTGCTGAGAGGTGAAGGAAGATGATAACTAAGAGGGAGTTTGGCTTCCCAGTGGAGGAGGAAGGTCCCACATTCTTAGAGATTCCTTCCATCCAGCTGTGAGGGATGGAAGAGGAGAGCGCCAAAATTCTGGGATAAGAAGTGTAAGGGTGGAGAGGTTTGGGTTTGTTTGTGGGGAAAGGGTGTTTTGTTTTGTTTTGTTTTAAACACAGGAGTTGGAGGTGTTGTTGGAAAGTGTGGGGTTAATGTGGGGAAACCTGATCCATGAAGAAGGAGACATTGGAAATGCGAGGGATAGGGGCAGAGAGCACAGGCCACTTGTCTCCTCTGTATTCCCATTGAGGTGATTCATGGCACCATTCTGCTGAATGTTGTTTATAGTCCTCTGGTAGCTGAGAGCTCCTCCAGGGAAGCACCTCACATTGTTCCCTGTGGAATCCTCCATATCAAGCATGGTGCTAGTTACAAGGTGGATGTTAATGAGTGAATGAATGAGAAATCATGGTGCACTGATAAAGGGCATAGGTGCTTGCATTAGGTAGACTGCAGTTCAGATCTCTTCTCAGTTGTTCACCAGCTATTTGATCTTTTGGGCAAATCATTTGACCTGTCCAGGCCTCTGTTTCCTCATGTAAACAAACTGTTTAGTGGTTTGCGGGATTGTACGGTTTAGTGAAACAATTCAGCTAAGTTTCTGCATCTGGTATATAATGAACAGAATTATAAGTGCACGTAGCCTTAGAAAGCACTGCAGGATCTAGGAGGAAGGGAAGAAAAGTAAATGGGATATAGAGGAATGGAACGCAGCTATCTAGTGATTACATGAATTGTCTCCTTAGGCAGGAGGCCACGTGCTTAGCTGAGATCACTAGAAGCCACTGAAGGATGCATGATCATTTCCCCATTAGGGGTGTAGCCATGGTACTTAGCCTAGTATGTCTTTGTGGTGGACACAGTTGGTGTGGCCATTGAGTTCAGCAGACTGGGAGACTAAGGATGGCTTAGGCTATGGCTGGGAGATGTGAGCCAGGTTGAACCCTGGGACCTGCCCATGGCTAGGGACTAGGGAACTAGGGAGGATATAGAGCCTGGACCACTGGTAGGTGGGAGGGAGCAGGAAGGGTGGGAACATGGGAGAATCTCATCTGAGAGGGAAAACCCAAGCTTGAGGTATGGGAGGTGGAATGTGTGCAAAGAAGTACAGACTGTGTGCTTGTGGAAGAGCTCTAATCCCTTATGAGATGTTGGACAAGGCACTCGGTGTCAGCATGTTTTTAAGTCATGCCTTCCCCTGAAGTATAAAAAGCAATCTCTTGGTCTCTACTTGCCTTGATTTTTTTCATCTCTAACATAGTTTATGACCTATTTGAAAAACAGGCAGGCAGTTGGATAGCTAAACACTATTTAAATGATGCATGATTTTACTCATCTAGATTAGTAACTCCCAGAAAACATTTGGGAGAATGCATTTTTTTCCCATAATGCTTCCTTTTCTCCACCATTACCTGCATTCCCTCCAAAACAAAACAAAACAGAAAATCCAGCACCTCAGAGTTGTCAGATTGATAGAAATGAAAAGAATTCACGTTGTACAGAAGTCATTGCTGTTGGAATAAGCAGCCCCTAACATCTTTCCCAAACAAATTGGCTCAGACAGAGGCATGGATCCCACAGGAGATGGAATGAGTCTTGCAGATGTGGAGAGGGTGATGGGTAGGATGGCTTCTTCATGAAAGGGTTAGTGAGGGGTTAATTGGTGGTGTCAGTTGAATGTCCACCATGTGCCCAGACACAGCAAGTCTGCTTGTACATCTTAGTTTTCTCCACCCAGTAAGGAACTGTGTTCCATCCAAGCCTAGAATTCTAGGTATTTCTGAGTATGTGCTGTTGCTTTGCATGGCTTGGTTTTTGTTTTGTTCTCTTTGTCAGGTCTTATCCTTTGGCCAGGTCTACTCCCAGTGGTGATTACACTGAGGGGGGAGACCTGAATGCCAGGTCCAGTGATGGTTCTGCTCCACCTGTCCCTCTGTTCATCCATCCATACAAGAAATACATATTTGAGTGGTTGCTAAGGGCTAGGCATTTGCTAGGTATTATGCCTATTGATGTGCCATAGGCAAGACCCTTAATCCCATGGAATTGACATTTTTGTGACAGACATAAATAAATAAACAAGGTGAAGAATGATGGATGAGGGACAGAGAGTGGATGGTTCCAAAGGTAAAGACCTGCCTTGTCCTAGAGCTTCTTTCTGGGTCACTCCACAGAGATAGGGGAATCCAGAGAAAGCCCTAAAATGACTTGAAGAATAAATAGCATTGGCCATCTTTTATAAAGAGGCAACTTTTGACCCATTTTGTTTGGCGATGCTGAAGCACCAGGAGAATAGTCCAGAGTCGTGTGGAGATGTTCACACCTGAGAGCCTACAGTTCGTGGAATGGAGTCTTTTGTTCCTAAGCTTTGTGTTTCTTGTTCCAGGAATGGGCACGCTCTCCTGGCATTCATGTTCTCTCGACAAGAGGGCAAGCTGAATCGCCAGCAAACCATGGAGCTTGGCCATCACATCCTGAAGGCACACATTTTCAAGGTGAGACGCGCCACCTTGAAGAAGAGTTTTGTTGTCATTTTGAGTGTTTGGTTTTGGAGATTTTCAACAGCTTTATCAACCCTCTCAGAGCCTTCCATGAGCCCCATTTTTTCCCCCTTAACATCTGTTTTAAAAAGTTCCTCTTCACCTAAAGTTTCCATTTCTTTCGTTCCCTTTTGTTTCTCGGTTATTTAGTTGCTGAAGAACGTGAGCTACGTGACCTGTGTAGTTCCATACAGCCTGGATTTTCTGATCGCGGTCTTATTTTTCATGGTCTAGTTTAACATGGTTCTCTTTCCTCTGGATTTCCTGTCATTTGCTAGTTGTTTGTTTTGGAGTTTATTTCTTTTGAGAGAGAGAGAGAGTGAGAGTGAGTGCAGGTTGGGGAGGGGCAGAGAGAGAGGGAGAGAGAGAATCCCAAGCAGGCTCTGTGAACCTCGAGATCGTGACCTGAACTGAAATCAAGAGTTGATGCTTAACCAACTAAGCCACCTAGGCACCCCATGTCATTTGCTAGTTGTATCTAGAGGCTTAATCAGGTTCGGGTTTGGTTGTTGCTTGTTTTTGTTTTGTTTTGTTTTTGCAGGGTGTCACAATTACTTTAGAGTTATACTTAACTCTTTATACGTCTGTAGGGTTTTTCTTCCATCAGGAGGTAAGGAATTCATGCTAGCTTCTCTTAGTGGGGTATTATCAGTCACTACTGATGTTTGCCTGGACTCTACATTAAGGGTTACAGGATGGTGATATTCCAAATTTTTTTCTTCCTTTGACTGGAGAACTTCTATAAGAAGAAACTTGGTCTTCATTGCCATGTCTTTCCTCAGGCATCGTGTATGTAGCAAGGGTGGGCTAGTTCCTTGATTCTTGATTTTAGGGTGGGAAGGACGGCTTACATGTCCAGTGTTCTCTGTGCCTTGGCATTTCCCTGAGTTAGTGCAGGTCTGCACCCTCCCGGGCCTACCCCTTTCAGCCTGACACAGCTGGGAAAGGAGAGGATGAGGCCCACTTATCTCTGATTACTTTCAGGGCCTCAGTAAGAAGACAGGAATCTCCTCAAGCCACCTCCAAGCCCTGTGGATCGGGTACAGCACTGAGGGCCTCTCTGCCGCCCTCGCCTCTCTCAGGAATCTCTACACCCCCAATGTGAAGGTGAGCCACCCTGTGCCCGGAAAGCTGGGGCCCCAGCCCCCACCACCTTTCCTCCAGCAGCCCTGCTGTCCCCTGTACCATGTGGCAGCCACAGGAGCTGTTGGAGCTTCTAATGATGCTTTTCCCCCCAATATAAATCGCACAGGCTTGAATGCCCTATTACTGGTTTTCTTGTAGAAGTTTAGCTTTTTCCTGGGCAGGGAAACGTGGGCTGCCATGTGAGCACGTGGGGACTGTCTAAGAGAGGATGTGATAAGGAAGCAATTCACAAAGGAAACCAAAGGTCAAAGGGAGATTTCTAGGGAAAATTGATTTTTAAACTGTCCTGGGTCTCTAATCTGGACTATCTCTTTATGGTTCATAGGAAATTAAGCAGTGATGAGTGACAGCAAAGCGATGGTTGCACAGAGAAAATGTGTTAACTAAAGGTTGTGTGTGCGTGTGCATTTATGACTGTGGAAAGTGTAAGGGGGGTCGACCTGCTACTGGGCCGGGAGCTTCTTCCCTCCTGATCAGTGGCTGTCATGTCACAGTACACTGCTGTGCTTTTTAGAGTCAATTTTCCTTCCTCCTTTAAGCAAGTCTGAGAATCTAAAACACATGAAGGCCAAGTGTCTTTTAAGGCAACACAGGAGGGTTAACTCCCACAAAGATTGTGGGAATTACTGGTTTATGTTCCAGCAGCATACAACCATCCTGTCCAATGCAATGTAGTAAAAAGATCACAATACCTTCCACTCGATATGTCAGCTGGACTCCAGGCCTTTCAGCCCCAGGCCCTGACGTGCCCTGCTGCATACAGAACCTCTGAGGCAGTTTCCCAAGGAGCCAGGTCCTCCCCTTCCAACACCTCCATGAACACAATCATACCTGTTGCCTGCTAAGCAGCATCAAGGGTGAGTATAAGCAAGTGGTCATACAGGGAAGGACTTTCGAAGCCCTGGAGGTTTCTGGGCATCTCTCTTCCCTATTCCTCACTTCAGTTCATCAGACCTACCTGGAAAGAGTGCCCTTGGGGGACTCCTGCACCTCTTCTCCCCCACTGTATGCACACCCCATCCTCAGCACCTGCCACTCAGCTGTGTGTCTGGGAGTGTGGACCTTGCAGAGAGCTTCCTTGGTAGACATAGTTCTGCTTCCTTTCTCTCTCCTCTGGCTTCCTGGTAGAGAGGGTAGAATGAGCACACAGAGGAGCCCCTATGTCATAAAGAATATGGGAGTCCCCCGACTTTGGAGCAGCTCCCCTAGAGCCCTGGTGCTCCATGCAGGGCCTTGGTGCTGGTTGGAGAAAGGCCACTGCTCCCCCATGGATGCAGACGGGGTTTTTGCAAGGATAAAAGCACAGCCTTCTGCGGGCAGACTCAGCCCACTGTTAGGGTCCTAGGCTTAATGGATTTCAGCCTGACTCCCCTCTTGGCGGGGCACCTCGCAGCAAAGCAGCAGTGGAGAGCCACTCATAAGAACCCTGTGCTTTGTCCCACTCCCCCAGTTTCCAGACTTTTCGGTGTGAGTGCTGTGTCCAGGCTGAACCCACATGCATGTTTTACAGAGAAGCTGGTTTTAGTAGTTAAGAAGAACTTCTCCTGCTGATGACAGGGTTGATCATAGTGAAGAAGTCATATTAAGAGTTTTTGTTTTACTTAGATTTTATAGAAATGAGAGTTGAGGTTACTACAATAACATGGTTTCATCTTTCCTCTCAGCTAAAAGTATATCTTTTGAATTCTCCATAATTAATAAAATTCTATAATGTTGAGGAAGAAAGAAATAATAAAAATGCGGCAATATCTGTTTTCACCAGTGCATTATGGGCCCAGAAGTTCCTCTTTTAAAGTGGAGGAAAGTAAATGGAAAGCGTTATACCCTGTCAAATACAGGGTTTTTAAATACAAATGTTTTTAAGACAGTAAATTAAAAGGTACAGCATAAGAATGTAATGAGCTTGACCCTCCTGAGATCATAGACTTTACTTTTAACATACTTTCAATTCTAAGAGTTATTTGTCTTTACTTTGTTTTATAGAACTCCAGTGTCATCTGCTTCTACACTGTGCTCAAAATTCTATAACTTGGTTATAGAATTTTAAGGCGTTCCATTATCCTTCTGTTTCTTTTATCTTTCAAGAAAAAAAAAAAGGTTTTCACAGAATCTTGAACAAATTACAGTAATTTAAAATTATGCATGCAATTAGGGAACTTTTTTTAGAGAGTATTAAATGTTGTCATACAGGAACGAATGTCATTTTGAGCAATTGCAGTTTGCCACTTTGGTAAATTAAAGTGACTTGCTCCAGAATGATGACTTTGGTAGATGAATTTTAATTTTACTGGCACGCCAGTGATTTCTAACACTGTCGTCTCCCCTCACCAGGCCAGGGTCATGCCGGCCCACTAGGGTCTTTGCTGCCAGTGCCTCTAGGCTCCCACCCAGCGGGTTGTTTTGTTCACACTGTACCATCGGAGTGCATGCCGGCCGTGGGCGTCCTTCCCAAGGCTGTGGACTCGGGAGAATTTTTCTCTCAGCCAAAGGCAGGGAGGGGAGAAGACAGGAACTAGGCGTGGACTTTGGCCTGACTTCCCTTGGTGGAAAGGATCCGGTCATATTCTACATGATAGGCGATACACATTTGAAACGGTTGTGTTGCTATGAACCTCCAGTATGCTTGGAAAACTGAGACTCCAGTGTCGCTTCTGTTTTCGTGATTACATTGCTTCGCCTGTCTCCCTGGACCCCCTTTTTTAAATTTTCTTGCATTCATTAAACCCAGAAGTTTATAGATAACATTGCCATTTCCAAATGTTATCCAGGGAGAGCTTATGCGGTGGTGATAATCAGGAAATTTCCATGTGGTTAGGAATAAATGTACGGGATGAACCATTAACCCCTTCCTTGAAGGCAGAGCAATGTTAGCTAGAGCTGCTGCAGCCGCTGGGCTGTAACAGTAATTAGCTTTGTGCCCAGAGCTAATCTGTGCTTTACCCCTCTGAGCTTCTGTATTCTCACCTGCCAAATGGAGGTCACAAAAGAGCCTGTCTCCTAGAGTGATCAGAAACCTCATTGAGATGTTAACACTTTTGGAAAAACACTTGGCATCTTCTGCATGGTATTAAAAAACAAAATACAGCAGAGTAAGTTTGAAGATCTAATTGGCTTTATTAAGGGATTCATGAATTGGGCACCATCCTCCCTAGCAAGTAGAGGGGCACCCTCAGGAGTTGTACAAAATGGAAGGGTTTTTTTTGTTGTTTTTTTTTAAGCTTATTATTTTGAGGGGATGGAGAGGGGCAGAGAGAGAGAGAATCCCAGGCATGCTCCACATTGCCAGCGCAGAGCCCCACACAGGGCTGGCTCGAACTCCAGAACCATGAGATCATGACCTGAGCCGAAATCAAGAGTGGGATGCTTAACTGACTGAGCCACCAAGGCACCCCAAAAATGGAAGCTCTTTATAGGAAGGAGGGTGGGGCAAGAAAGTTATAAGCAGAAGTAAGGAAAGGATTATTCCAGACAAGATCACCCTCCCTGAGGGGAAAGGGCAGAGGGTCTTACTATGCACATTCTCTTTTGGTGGGTAGAGAAGGGCCCTGTGACAAATTAACTCTTTGGTGCTGACCAGAAAATTCCCTATTGATAGACTAAGACTTATCTTTGGAAGAGGTTGCAACTGCAGTCAGGTTAGGTATTAAAAGCCCCAGTTTGGTGACCGGGCCTGGCCCAAGTAACACCATTTTGGGCTTGTGGTTTTCTTTTTCACAACAGTCAAGGGAGTTGTTCTTATTAGGTTTTACCTACTTTCAGGGAGCTGAGACTTTGCTGTAGGTACCTGAGAACTTCTGGATGTGCCATTTGGTGGCTGTTAACAGGAGCTGCCTATGTCTCCCCTCAAATAAGTGGGAGATCTCCCTGCTGCTCTGTGCTAGTGATAGCAGGGGCAGGGGAAGGTGGTAGGGAGACCTGGGTTGCCAGACACCGGGGCAGAGCTCCCTACTGTGCTTGTCAGGGGCCTGGGGTCTTGTCCCTTCTGAAGATTTTACAAAAGATGACTGTGACCATGACAATATTTATTTAACACTTACGAGATGCTGAGGGCTGTGCTAAGTGCTATGTATGTGTGTGTGGCATGTTCATTTTTAATCTTCACAACAGCTCAGTGAAGTGAAACTGTTATCTCCATTTTTCAGATGAGGGAACTGAGGCCGAGGGCAGTTGAAGCGTGCCCCAAATCACACAGCTGGAGGGTGCCTGGCTCCGAGCAAGCCCATGCTTTGTAGCTGCATTTATCACCTGATGTGTTTACAGCCCTGGCTGCCAACGGCAGTCACTTGGGAGCTCTTGGTACCATGGCCAAGTCAGAATCTCCAAGGGTGGGGCTCCAGCACTGGAAACTTTCAAGCTCCCAGGTGGTTTCTGTGTGCAGCAGGGTTAAGAACTGTGGGCTGGGGGAAGAGCCACAAACCGATTGGGGGTTAAGTGGTAAAAATACCAGCAGCATTACACTGACAAAGGAAATGTTTTTTTCCAAGAAGCAGACGAAGTATTAATTAACAACAGACATCTTTAGGAAAGTTCTGCCTCTAAGCACATACCTTCCAGGTAAAGTCTTGTAAGGTGGTCGGCAAGGAAGTACTAAAAGTACACCTTCCAACGTTGTTACCAAGAGTACCTATTGGGTAGCATGGGATGGCATTCCGCTGGGTTTTCTTAGGAGGTACCTGAAGCACAGAGAGACTGAGTAATTTTCTGAAAATCACACAGCAAGTTTAGTGGGTGGTGGATGTGGTAATCAGCAGAAAAAACAGATTATTTTCTGGGAGTCTTGTGCTGCTGACAATCCCAGAGGCACAGGAACATTTTAACGTGTTCTACTTTTTCTTGTAGGAACATGTCCTGTAAAAAAAGAGTATTTGCATTTACTTTTGTCTTTGTTAGCTCACTGTTAATTATTTAATCCTGTGATTATTTCATTGCCATAAAAAATGAATTTTCTATTTTTATTTAAACAGTGATTTTTCAAAGTGTGGTCCACTGACCAACAGTATCCGTATCATCAGGGAACTATTAAAAAGCAGTCTCAGGCCTCACTCCAGACCTGCTGAATCAGAAATCTGAAAGTGGAGCTGGAGAATGTGCATTTTAAGGTTTTTTTTTCAGGGTGTTTAAAATTTTTAATTTTGGTTTTAAAAAAAAAACATAAAATTGACCATCTTAACTATTTAAAAAAATTTCTTAACATTTATTTATTTATTTTTGAGAGAGATAGAGTGCGAGTAGGGGAGGGGCAAAGAGACAGAGACACAGAATCTGAAGCAGGCTCCAGGCTCTAAGCTGTCAGCACAGAGCCCAATGCGCGGGAGCTCGAACTCACGGACCATGAGATCATGACCTGAGCCAAAGTCGGATGCTTAACCGACTAAGCCAACCAGCCACCTATCATCTTAACTATTTTTAAGTGCGGAATTCAGTAGCGTTAAATATATTCACATTATTGTGCAATAGCTCTCCAGAACTTTTTCCTCTCATAAAAGTAAAACACTACCCTCGTTAAAGAAAACCTTTTCACCTCCCCTCATCCTCTGGTAACCACGATTCCGCTCGTCTCTCTGAATTTCACTTCTCTATGTACCTCATGTAAGGGGTATCTTACATTTGTCTTTTTGTGACTGGCTTTTTTAATTTAGCTTAATGTCCTCAAGGCTCATCCATGTTGCAGCATGTGACAGGATTTCCTCCCTTTTAAAGGCTGGATAATACTCCATTGTATATGTGCATACCGCTTCTGCTTCTCTATTCATGGGTCGAGAGACATTTTAGTTTGTTTCCATCTTTTGGGTATTGTGAATAGTGCTGCAGTGAACATGGGGGTGCAGGTATCTCTTCGAGATCCTGATTTCATTTCCATTGGATATATTCCCAGAAATGGGATTGCTAGATCTTGAAGAACCTCCACACTGTTTTCCAAGCAGCTGCCCTTTTAGTTTTCCACTATGAAGAATGTGCATTTTCAGTGCATTCGCAGATAGTACTGTTGCACACTCTAGTTTTGGAACTCCTGGATTAGAATGAGGATACTGCCCGTCTCCCCAAATGCTGTTGTGACTGACGTTTATGTGAGAATTCATCTTGTTGGGGGATATTATTCAACAGGTCAGCCGTCTCCTGATTTTGGGAGGGGCCAACGTGAACTACAGAACAGAAGTGTTAAATAATGCCCCAATCCTGTGCGTCCAGTCTCACCTTGGCCATGAGGAAGTGGTCACTCTGCTCCTGGAATTTGGCGCCTGCCTGGAGGGAATGTCAGAGAACGGCATGACCGCCCTCTGCTATGCTGCAGCTGCTGGCCATATGAAGCTGGTCTGTCTGCTGGCCAAGAAGGGGGCGAGGGTAAGCTGGTAGCATTCCCCAGTGGGGAGAGGGGGAGGATGTCTTCATAGCCTTGTTAGAATTGTCATCAGCTGGGCCAGCCTCCCTTTTGTCTCTGCTTTGTCGAATTGCAACTAATAGAAATTGCCACCTAAACAGAAAGAGTGAGCTGCCTGCTTCGGTCAGGGCGTGATGGTGCCTGATGTTGGTGGTCAGGTGTGCGGCCTTGGAGAGGAGGCGTCATGTGTTTTGCTCATAAGCTCTTAACTCTCCTTAATACTACCCATGGGGAGGCAGGACACCAAGGAGACCCTAGGCCAATAGCAGCATGAGTAGAGGTCATCCTTTCAAAAGCCTGGAAATGGTGACCTAGAACTCCATCAATCACAGATTTTAACAGAGCACTAGATCAGTTTAAAAGACCCTATCCTATTTCATTTCATGTCTTTTTTTTTTTTTTTTAACAATAAAATGAGTTCCATGGGTCTTAGAAGCCATGTACTTGAGCATATGGCTGCAGGAGCTGGACAGCCCACAATCCTCATTTCTCCACCTGCCAGCTAGGATGCTGGGCACACTGTCCAGTCTGTGCCTCAGGCTTCTCATCTGTAAAATGATTATGACAACAGTATCTACCACAGGGCTGTTGTCTGAGCATTAAATAAATGTAACTATATTATTAAACAAGTTACTCTAGGACCATTAATGTTGAGAGATTAAATGAGAACAGTGCCAAGCTCACAGTAAACTCTCTTTAGGTTTGCTATAAGCATTTCTTTGGGAGAGAGGGGATGTGCTTTTGAATAAAAATAGAAATAAATCGCTGGTATTTGTCTTTATAGTTAATTAGGATATTTAAATTTCAACAGGAAGACATTAATTAGGTTTATAGAAACTATGAGAGCCTTTTAATTTTTCCCTCAAAAATACAATATTTGGGGGTAAAGGGACTTCAGCTCATGGAAGAAGGGGAATGTTGCAATTAAGCCTTCCCGGCGGGTGCATTAGTGCACATCTCCATGCCTTCATTTCTACATCTAAATGGTGGCTTAGCTTTCTGTGGAGGCTAGCAGGCCCCCTCCCATCACCGCTAAAAGCTCTGTAGGAGGAGGCTGGGTGTCATGCAGGTGTCTCCTGCAAAGCTTCTGGGTGAGGGTGCAGAGTATCACCAGAATTTGCAAGTGAGGTGAGGGTGGACCCTGAGCTCCTCTTCCAGTCCAGTATTCCTGGGGTTAGACAGGGAATGACTCATTGTTGCTGCTTGGACCTTTAGAGGTAAGCAGCCCTTAGACACTAACTTTGTGGCCAGCTGGCCTTCCTGGCTTTGAGGCCCCACTTTACATGCTGACATGTCCTAGGTCACCTGACTGTGCATGGCCTCCTTCCCCAGTTAGAAGGCCTTCAGAGTCCCTTCCTGCCCTTTCTTGGTTATAGCTAGATTTTCCAGATCCCTGCCTTTTGCTGGCTCCCCTATTTCAATGACTAAAGAACTGCTTTATTCTCCCCAAATCCTAGCTTGTCACAGCAGATTTAGAGTGTTCTACTCACCAGCAGCGTTGGGAAGCACAGAGCTTTGGCTGAGGCTTTGGTCTGTGTCCCCACACATGTTTCCCAGAGAACTTGGAGCTTTAAGTCCTTTGCTAAAGAGACAGGAATTGAGGGTGCCTTGTGTTTGCTGGATCTACAAAGGGTTCCCTTGGCCTTAGGGCTCATTCACTACAAGGAAGTAATTCAGATGGATATTTGGTGCACTAGAGAAAGTTGCATTGGAATGTGAACACCCCACCCCCACCCCCACCAAGCATCTGCAGTGATACTGGATTTGTTGCGCACTTCATTTGGGATGTGATACTAAACCATGACCTTCTCTTGCCCTCCAGGTGGACCACTTGGATAAGAAAGGCCAGTGCGCACTGGTGCACAGCGCACTGAGGGGCCATGGTGACATTCTCCGGTACCTGCTGACCTGTGAGTGGTCAGCAGGCCCTCCCCAGCCAGGTGCACTGAGGAAGAGCCAAGCCCTGCAGCAGGCGCTGACAGCAGCCGCCAGCATGGGCCACAGCTCGGTGAGTTGGCGCTGAGAGGACACTCCTGGGAAATTGGAAGCCACAGCCCAATATGGGTTGGGTGCTTTGTCTTTAAAAAAATTTTTTTTATGTTTATTTATTTTTGAGATAGAGTGCGTGCACGCGCGCGCGCGCGCACACACACACACACACACACACACACACACACACACACACGCTCGCGCACGCACGAGCGGGGGAGGGGCAGAGAGAGACGGAGCCACAGAATCTGAAGCAGGCTCCAAGCTCTGAGCTGTCAGCACAGACCCCGACACAGGTCTCGAACTCATGAACCACGAGATCATGACCTGAGCCGAAGTCCCACGTTTAACCTGCTGAGCCACCCAGGTGCCCCTCAGGTGCTTTTTTTTAGTTATCTTAGTTGCTAGCCCATGATGCACTTAAGGAATGAAAGAAAAGGAGGATTTCAAGAAATGGAAGTTGGTTTGACCACGTGTCTAGGTCTTCTGTTGACATCCCACCCTTTGTGTGAGAGAATTCGGTGTCCAGGGTCTTGGTGTGCATGTGGACTCCTGCAGTTGGTGGGGGGGAGGGCGGGCTCTCTCTTGGCAGTATCCCAGTTTCTCCTCTGTTCCACGTTTACCCTCCAGCTCAGCTGTCTTGCACTTTTTTCTCTTTGATTCATTCTTTTGTCCTTGTGATCTTTTAAAAATAATCATGTGGAATACTAATGCTAAAATTGTTCTTGAGTATTTGAAGGATTTTTAAAAATAGGACTTCAAAGTTCTGGTAGCATGTAAGAATGCTTGTCATTCACAGTTCCTGTGCTGAAGGAAAGCTTCTTGCAGTAGCTAAATAGAGCACATATTTTTGGTAGATGTCAGTATTTCTCAGTTTGAGGATTTTTTTTTAAGTTTCTTTTTTTTAAAGTTTATTTATTTTGAGAGAGAGCGAACGAGGGAGGGGCACAGAGAGAGGGAGAGAAAGAATCCCAAGCAGTGCTGATAGCACAGAGCCCCTCACCAGGTTCTGTCTCATGAACCCGGATCTTCTGATCGGAGCTGACATCAAGAGACAGAAGCTTAACCGACTGAGCCACCCAGGCGTCCCCTTAGTTTGAGGATTTAATTGTAATCTCCTGACCCATGTGTCTGAGGATTTAATAACATTTTTACCTGTTCTCTTCCACCTGTTTCTTACTCTGTATTATCTTCAAGCAATTAGAGTTGCCAGTATTTGGTAAGATTGGAACCCACAATGATTTATAGTGAATTTGGGTACAGAGCCAGCTGGCTGACTTTTTGGCATTTAAAACACAAGGGCAGACACGGACACACACACACACACACACACACACACGTGCATGTATACATACATACTGAAAGCTGGCTTAAATTTGGCATTTAAAACATTAAAAGTACACATATACAATATTTAAGCCAATACAATATACTGCAACAAGTTAATTGCAGAAACATAAGAGAATGCAGCTGTCTTCTCTTAAGACAGGCATAAAAGAGATTTATAAAAATAGGAAACAATGCCAGCCAACCTCCCTATATGTTTTAGTTTTGGAAAAAATAGTAATTTCACTTAAAAAAATACATATTTCATAACAGTATGTTAAATGTTACTGTGTAATAGGTTTATTGTTTCTTTAAAAAAGAACTATAAATGTGTTTTTTAAATACTCATATACAGAGAGCATGTTAAATACACAAATAAGCAAATGGAGATGTTTTTTCCTTTTTTAAAGTGCTCCCTAAATCTGCATGGGAACGCAAAGTGTGAAAAATCATCACAGGGAGGACAGTGAATGCCACATTCATATGTGACCTTTTTCTCAACTCCTGTTAAACTCAACCTGTTTCAAAGCTGGCTGGGAGGAATGCTGTGCCAAAGCAGCCTCAGCAGGGCCAGTAACTGTCTCCTAGAAAAGGGCAGGGCTTGTTCACCAGAAGCCTTGAAGGGTGTATGCATTTGCTAATGCTGTTATAACAAGTGACCACAAACTCCAGTGGCTCAAACAACATTCATCTATTTTCTTACAGTTCTGGAGGCCAGAAGGCTAAAATTAACATGTCCAAAAGCCAGTGTTCCTTCTGGAAGCTCTATAGGAGAATGTTTCCTTGTTTTTTTTAGAGCTTCTAGAAGCCTTGTATTCCTTAGCTCATGGCCCTTCCTCTATGTTCAGAGTGCGTCACCTTAAAAATTTTTTTTCACATTTATTTATTTTCGAGAGAGACACACAGAGTGTGAGTGGAGGAGGGGCAGAGAGAGAGGGAGACACAGAATCCGAAGCAGGCTCCAGGCTCGGCTGTCAGTACAGAGTCCGGCGTGGGGCTCGAACCCACAAACTGTGAGATCATGACCTGAGCTAAAGTCAGACACTTAACCGACTGAGCCACCTAGATGCCCCTCAAAGTGCGTCACTTTAACCTATGCTTCTGTCATTCCATCTCTTCCTCTGACCTTGATTCCTCTTGTCCCTCGTTTGAAGACAGTTGTGATTATGTCAGGTGTATATGAGATGAACACATGGGTAATTCAGGATAATCATCTCATTTCAAGATTCATAATCACACCTGCAGATTCCCTCTTGTCCTATAAGGTAACATTCACAGCTTTTGGGGATGACGATGTGATCATACTTGGGGCTATTATGCAGTTTACCCATAGGGTATGGATTGGGAGACTGGGAAATGGCTTCATTATGCTCTCCTGTTGCTGCTGTTGCATAGGGTGGATGCTGGCTCCGGGCTCACATAGTGTTCTTTCCCCACGAGCCAGCACTCTTGCCTCCATACTTGTGATCTCAAGCTCTTTTTGATGGGGAAGAAGGGAAAAGAACTAGGGAAAAGAAGAATGATGCTGTCAGTAGAAAAATCTTCTGGACAATACTATTTATTTTATTTTATTGAAAAGGTATATATTGCTTTGTTTTGCATCTTTGTGAAAAAACGGATTCACCATCTTCCTGCGATTTATACAGAAACTGCACTTTGTATGATCTCCCGTGTCCTTTGTTGATTAGGCTGGCATATTTGGGTCATGTTGGAATTCATTAGAATTCTGAGTACCTAGTAATCCTGAACAATGTTGCTGAAATTCACTGAGGTTTTTTTATTCTTCTCAAAGTGAAAATGTGAATAGCATATGAATTATGCTTGAAAACAGTTTTCATTATATTTTGTCTCTTTGTGTAGCATGAGATAATTATGGTTAAAAAAACAACACACTTTCTCCTTTGATGCATGGGATATAATAAGCACATATGGCTGTGAGAACTCATTAAATCACCTCGCCACTTCTGACAGGTGGTCCAGTGCTTGCTGGGACTGGAGAAGGAACATGAGGTAGACGTCAATGGCACCGACACGCTGTGGGGAGAAACAGGTAATTATGGTTCCACTGCTTGTAGTCTGGGCCAGCTTTCTTGATGTTTTAGCCCCCATTTTGGCCTAAGTTATCTTAAGAATTACTTGAGATACATGTTAGTCCTATTCTTATTTTATCACAAGGCATTTGAAGTTTAGAGCTTTTAAAACTTCCCAAATATGGTAAAACTTTTTTTGAAGCAAATCAGAATAGTTTTGAATTTGACTATTAGTTCTTGCACTTCTGATGAATCTCTGTTAGAAGTACCTAAATAAAATGGTAGTTTCCGCTTTGTGGAGTCTTCTGTATCCTCCCTGACGTGGTCTTCCTATGAACAATGCACTATGAGCAGGACAGGAGCCTCACATTCAGATGAGTCAAAGTTGCTCAGCAAGGAAGGCTGCAGCCTGCCTTATAGAATGAGAGCAGGACTCCAGCCTTGCGGGGCCTCTCTCAACTCCTGAATACAAGCTGCCAGGTCCCTTTTCGCTGGCGTGGATATATGTATTTAACTGAAGTGTGGGAGGGGAGCCCCAGGTGAGTGCATCATAATGAAGATCTGAGTTGGTTATTTGTCAGATTAACACAGCTAACGCTGCTTTGAAATTTTCCATTTGACCGAATTGGTATTCAAAATATAAGACTTTAAGTTATGAGTTGTTGTTTAATAGATGTAACCAAGAGTGCTAAATGCATTTCTGGGCTGTGTCGTGTGTGTGTGTGTGTGTGTGTGTGTGTGTGTGTGTGTGTGTGTGCACGCGCACGCCTAGTGTACAGGCATACCTCGGAGACATTGCAGGTTTGGCTCCAGACCACCACAATAAAGCAAATATCACAATAAAGCATGTCAAATGAGTTTTTTGGTTTCCGAGTCCATAAAATGTTATATTCACACTAGACTGTAGTCTGCTAAGTGTGTAGTAGCATTAAGTCGTAAAAAAAATGTACAGACCTTAATTTAAAAATATTTTTTGAGGGGCGCCTGGCTGGCTCCATCGGTTTAGCATCCAACTTCAGCTTAGGTCATGATCTCCTGGTTTGTGGGTTCGAGCCCCGTGTCAGGCTGTGTGCTGACAGCTCGGAGCCTGGAGCCTGCTTCAGACTCTGTGTTTCCCTCTCTCTCTGCCCTTCCCCCACTCATACTCTGTTTCTTTCTCTCAAAAATCAACATTAAAAAAAATTTTTTTAATACTTTATGCAAAAAAAAAACCTGTCCTCTAAGGTTTTAGGGAGTCATAATCATTGATCCCAGGTCACCATAACAAATATAATCATGAAAAAGTTGAAATATTGCAAGAATTACCAAAACATGACACAGAGACACAAGTTAAGCAACTGCTATGAAAACAAACCTTTCTCACCTCAGGGTTGCCACAGACTTTCAATTTGTAAAAAAACACAGTATATGAGAAGTACAATAAAATGAGTACAATAAAACAAGGATGGCTGCGTATGACTTCTGTTTCTGCCTGCATAGAATTATTTCCAAATGCTTCTCAATTATTCCTAACAAGCCAAATGGTAGTGTGTCGAGTTTATCAGGTAACTCATACTCAGAGTTCCCCAGCAGGAAGTACAGGCCTGCACTTCAGAGCCTCCTGGTGCCCTCTCTCTGAGGCTGCTGCCGTGTGCATGGTTTATAAAGCTAGTTTGTGGTACGTCGGGAGGGGGTGGCCTGCGCCATGGTTCCAAGGAGAGGGCAGGACCCCAAATGGGGTTCAATTATGCTTGGGCTCAACGTGCATAGATTTAAATATTAATAAATTTATTTATATATATATATTTATATACATATTATTTATATATATATATATATAAAATAATTTAAAATTAAATACTCTTGATTCCACAGAGTCTTTCCTCCACCCATTTAAATAGCACAGGTTGCTTTGTAATTTGGCAAAAGAAAAGTGTCCATCCACTTCCATATTGTGTTGTGGGTAACAGACCAGGTCAGTGCATGACCCTGCTTTGTGCTGAGCCAGAACGTCTGAATCCCTGCCCTTCAATTGCCTGGTTAAATAACTTTGGACGAGTTACTTTGCCTCCTTGTCAAATGAGGTAAATAGTACCCGCTTTCTAGGATTGAGGCAAAGACTAAAGGAGATAAGGCAGTCTTGCCCAAATGAATGTACCCAGTGATAAGACACCCCCCAGCCTGACATGATTCACTTGCATCTAGAAATTCTGGTTCCTTAGTTCTGGGATGAGACTGGGACTCTTTTTTCTTGTTTTCTCAAACAAGTGTTTGAGGTGACATGGCTTCAGGGCAAGAAGAGAACGTCTGTAGAACGTTGTCTAAAGGGCCTGACTTGGGGATGGGACACGTGAGAAGTACCCATGATGGCGATGTGGCACTCACTTAGGAGAAACGGAATCTGTGATCTTTAACGTTGACTTTTTTTTTTTTTTCCTGAGAAGGGCTGCCTTTGAGGGTGCTGTGTGAACATTGTTTTGTCTCTGATGACCAGTCCTGAATTTCAGTATTCTCCCCGCTCTGCTCTCCCCCGTGGGACTCTGAGGGGAGACCCCTAAGAGAAACAACAGCTCTCCCATCAGCCTTGATGAGAAGATGAGTAATGTTTCAGCCAGTGTCTTCCAAAGGCTGGTGCCCCGCGCTCAGATCACTCTGCAGCCTGAGAAGCAGCTCACGCTCTTCCTCGGGCATTAGGGGAAATTTCATCAGCCAAAAGTTTGAGAGACTTTTTAAAACTAAATTTAAACCAAAGAAAAAGCTAAGCACTGTTTCTCAGGCTCAGGGGGACCCTGTGACTGTATGTAGACTGTGTGTCAATAAAACCAGTCTTGCCTTTGCTCCATTTTTCTCCTTGGTATCTTTCTCCTGTGTTCCTTCAAAAATGACCATTAATGTCTCCTACCCCAGGTCCTCCCAATTCCAGGTCTGTGCTTGTCAAAAGAATACTTTGGAATCTCGCAGAGGATATTTTAGATGAGGGCACATCTGCACGTGTCCAGATTAGGTGGTCTGTGTTTGGGATTGGCCACGAAGTGTCTACAGTACCTGACCCCGAATGCCTTCTGGAACAGAAGGCCCTGGTAACGATAGCATGAGTGTGTGGGTCCACTCCTGTTCCTTGTTCTTACCAAGCAGCAACCAGGCAGGTCCCCAGACTGTGTGGACTGCCCCACTGTGTGCACTGTTTCTCTTTGCTGGGACCCTCGGAAGTAAAAGCAGTTATTTTGCTTCCTGGTTTTGTTTGGTCCTATTCCTGGGTGTCGTCAGTGGTGTTCTGTGTCTAAAGCACCAAGTGTGAAGCTTGTCTGTCTCCAGCCACAGCCCAGGGGCAGGATCCTGTGAGTGAGCCTGTCAGGGGTGTGGGAAGATGACAGAAAAACTGGAAGCATCGTATGAATAAAGTGGTTCAGTATTTCTCTTTGAACCCTTGTAGAAGCTTATACAGGTCTGTTGAGTATACATTTAGTTTGAACAGCTTGGCTTTAAAATACCAGCTGATGGGGTAACCAGGGAGGGTCTCCTTGGTCTGTTTTTGGCTCCCCTTCCCATTCTATTTCTGTGCACTGACACCCCCCTGTTTGCAGATGCAGCTACCTGTCCTTCTCTCACAGCCAGTTCTAGAAGTGGGAGGGCTAAATCTGTGCACAAAATCCTTCCCCACTTTTCTGCCAGAAGAGACCCTTGTGCTCCCTGTGTATCTCCTTTATATTGCAAAAATGTCATTTTTATGCCTTTTGCTGACTAGAAGTTGCATGTCACTGGTGACAGGTGATGACAGCTGACAGCCAGAGAGGAGGGAACACAGGGAACAACAGACCCATAGAGACCCCTGGTCACTCAGGCCAGTCCCTGTGGGGTTGGTGGGAGTAGGGACAGTCCTATGCCTTCTGTACCCTGAGCATCTCCCTGCTGATGACCTAGAGTCCTCAAATGTCATCACAGAAGAGGATGGTTCCTATCTTAGCATTATTATTTTTTTTAATCTTTATTTTTGAGAGCGAGAGAGTGGGGGGGGGGGGCAGAAAGAGGGAGACAGAGGATCCAAAGCTGTCTCCACACTAACAGCAGAGAGCCCGAGGTGGGGCTTGAACCCACAAACCGTGAGGTCATGACCTGAGCCAAAGTCTGACACTTAACGGGACAAGACACCCAGGTGCCCGTGGTTTCTATCTTGAGTTTTAAGAGACAAGAAAGTATAACAGATTTTAAAGATGCTCATCTAAAATAATAACAATATTTAATTTGGAGGTTTATTGTAGTAAACCCACAGTTTTTAGAAAACTTAAAGGATATCTCTACTGGTTTTAGAGAATAGAGAGCTTAACTTATGTAGGTCTCCCTTTCACCAGCATCTGGGGCCATTTGCTTTTCCTGTCTGGTTGCTATTTATAGGGTCCAGCCCTTGGAAAACCTGCTGTGTAGTCTGGTAGCTTCTTAGCACTTCCCCTCCGGTGGAAGAAGTGGTAGGACTTGTCAGAAAGCACCAAGCCACCGAGGAGGGGGCTGCTGACGCGTGAGGCCACCCACAGCTCTGCCCTCCAGGCTGTGGAGCCCCTTTGCTCCATGACATTCCCAGGCGTGGCCAGGCCATCTCAGGGCCCTGCTTCCAGGGCGGCCTGGAAGATGACAAGAACCCATCAGATGCTTGTGTTATCTCTGTTTCAGGCATTCCTCAGCCATGACAAGTAATCGCTCCCACGAAGTCCTGGCCTAAGTTACTGTTTCCATATCCATGTTTGTTGTGGATTAGCCCAAACTGAAATGATCAGAGATGCCTAACTGGTGACCTCATGCTGTTGCAAATTGTCAGAGGAACTGTGTTTCCAAGCTGCAGGCAACTCTCAAGTCTGTGAGCCTACTGTCTGTGTTTCTGGTCGGAATTTCTTATTCTTTATAGGGAGATAGAGGCTCTTCTATGTTAGCATTTGCCATTTTATGTGCAGATGTGCCTGTCTGGTAAGCAGGGCCTTCCCCAGCCGTGACTCTTTTGGGTCACTTTACAGTTGACCATTTATAAATTTGATTATTGATGTTGGTTTGGTCAGAGGTGGGTTTTCCCAAATGGTAGGCTTTAGGAGAGCAGAAATTTTTCTGTCTCTTGTGGTTACCTGTGTGGACAGCAACTATTTAATCTAGTATTGTCTAACCAAACCTCCTGTGATGTTGGAAATGTACTCTGTGCCCTGAAACCTGGTAGCCACTAGATACTGGCCTTTTGGGTGCTTGTCACATGGGTGTTGGCTGAGTGAACAAGTGGGTTTAAAGAAAACAAAACCAGGGGTGCCTGAGCGGCTCAGTCCATTAAGCATCTAACTTTGGCTCAGGTCATGATGCTATGGTTTGTGGGTTCAAGCCCCGCATCAGGCTCTGTGCCAACAGCCAGAGCCTGGAGCCTACTTTGGATTCTCTCTGCCCCTCCCCCACTCACACTCTGTCTCTCTCTCTCTTTCTCTCTGTCTCTTTCTCAAAAAAAAAAAAAATAATTAAAAAAAATTTTTAAAAAACATACAGTCTTCGGGCAAGTAACATTAACCTTGCAGAATAATTTGGGAGAAATTTTGTTGTTGGGGTGGGGAGGGGTAAGGAGCCTGGTGGCTCATAAGGCACTAATCTTCTGGTTTCCTTGTGTCTGTCATAGCAGAGACCGTGTCCTGCTGGATTCCAGGCTGGCTTAGAAACTCTTGTCTGAGTCACTGGTGCCGCAGGTGTGCTGAGGGTGTAGTTGGGTGCTGGATCGCACCTTTGGGGACATAGCTGTTAACAACCAGACGTGGTGTGGGCATGGCTGATAGCACAGAGTGGCCTGTGCCAGCCCATGCTTAATGTCCCCCTCCCTGCACTGCCAGCCCAACTGCTCACCCTAGATGTGCTGTGTCCTCATACTGTTATTCCCTGGGAAGTCCTTCTTACTGCTCGCTGGCTGGTCTGTCAGCAGGCCTGGGGCCCTGGGCTTCATGCCCAGACAGGATGCTGTCATGCCCATGGGCTGACTGCTCCCAGGGCTCCCCTGCCCTAATTTCTGCAAGGGGATGATGCTCTGTCAGGGGGAGTGAGAAGTCTGGCTGAAATACCTCCTCTAAAGTGTCTTTTATGTTGCTCATGCTATTGCAGTTGGCAAAATACTTTAGTTGGCTAGTTAGTACTTCCTAAAGAAGTTTAGTCATTGTAAATACCATGGTTTTTTAATGTCAAAGTTATTTAAAACCCCTTAGTTTCCTCTCTAAGAAGAGCAGAATCTACTTCACTGTAAATTGAGTAGATTATTCAGCTCCATGGCCCTCCCTTTTCCTAGCAGGTGGGGGCAGTTTAGTTCTACATGTGTATTAATCAAAGTTCACTATTTTCTTAATTCTGGACAGAATTCTGGGTAGGACCTCGCTGCCTCTGGACCTTGAATCTGAGGCCTGGCCCTGTCAGCTGGGGTGCAGCATTTCCAGGCCCATCTTGGAGGAGGGTGGTGCTCACACTAATTTCCTTACTGGACCATGCAGCCGGGGTAATGAGTCGTATTGCATCCTTGATGTTGCCCTCTTGTCTCCATGGAACTGCTTTAATTTCCCACTCTGTGGTTCTGCCCACCCTCCCGGAGGTGGGGTGTCCTTCAGCTCTGAATTGCAGGTGGACCCAGGCCATGGACGGCTGAGCCTATCACACTCAAGGCTGCCACAGAATATGGTGCATGCACCCCAGGAAACAGGATGACTTATTGTTGGTTGAAAAATGACCCTCTGGTCAGATTTTACTTTGCTTTTTTAGAGAGAGGAGGGCTATCACATGGTAACAATTTAAAGCAAATTTAATACTTACTCCAGTAAGTATTGACTTTGGCATTCAGACTACATTCTGAGATGTATGGGCATCTCAGAACAGATTTTCAGATGAGAGACTGGAAGAAAAAGCATTTGTCCATTGCTTTTTGGGGCATGTGGAGAACTTTTATGTTAAGGAATTTGCTAAACGTATCCTGCTGAGGAAAGCAAAGTGACTTATTATTGTATCCTAGGATATTCAATTTTTGGAGATCCTCTGTATCTCACCAGTGCTGTTGTTGGAAAATCCTTGTCAAGGCATCCCTTCTTCTACTGGTGTTTAAGAAAGTATCTAAGATGAGTAGAAATCCAGGTTTTGCCAATCCAAACAAAAGTAGTTCTTGATTGTCTTTGACCTCAAAACATGACAGAGGGGTAATCCAGGACCCTAGAGGATGTGAGGGAGGGGATAACTCAGGATGAGGATGGTAATACAGGATCCTGGAGGATATGGGAGAGGGGGTAGCTCAGGACCTGGAAGGGAAGGGGAAGGGGTGCAGAAGGGGTGGGGTAACCTAGGACCCTGTAAGGGGAAGAACAAAGTGGGGGAATGTAGGGAGGAGGGGCTAACCCAGGCTCTGCAAGAAGGGAGATGGGCGTGAGGGTCACCCTCAAGTAGAGACAGATTTGGGGGTAAGAACTAAGGGGGCTGGGTTTGTCTGCACCCTGTCTTTTTACTGTTCTGGCAGACCGCTGAGGTTTGCACCACCCATCCCCACCTCGCTGCCCCGGCGTAGGTGTGCTATGGAGAGCCATTCCTCTCTGCTGACAAGACAGCAGAGATCAGCTGACTTGTGTGTGCCTGCCCTGCAGGACAGGTTGGCGTGGGGCGGGGGCAAGAAGTGGGGCAAGTTGAAAACCCACAGAGTGCATCTCGCTGCAAATGAACCGGTAACCTGGCCACTTACCTACTGGAACTCTGTTCATGGTGCTTTTGCTGTGCATAGAGTCCATCCTTCTTGTGTTAATTCCCTACTGTTCCTTAAAAGACAACAGATGCCTTTGGCATTAAAAACTTGTACTCATCTACATATAAGTAGCTTAGAGCACCTTTACCTACAAACACTGTTGCTTGTTATTTCAGTCACTCCTGGAAGAACTATGTATGGTTCATCTGCACTTCCTCAGAAAAATCATAATTGTTTCTTTCAAATTCTTATTGAAGTGTTTGGATCCTTCCTTCCTTCCATCCTCTGGGCTGAATGTGAACTTGCATAGAGTGTATCTGTGGAAATACCCTCTTTAACCCTGACCCCTTGCATGGAGTCCTGCACGTAACTGTCCTCCTTCGGGCATGCTCAGCCCTTTAAGGAGAGAAGGAAGAACCACACATTACATATGCTTTAAATAACGTGGTGTGTAAGAGGGTCTATCAAAAATGTGAGCATTCTCATCACACTTTAGAAATGACAGCTGTGAAAAGCTGTGTTCTGATTTTTTTTTAGGACAAAGTCTGTATGAAATGTGATTTATGTTGTCCGTGTTTTAGGAAATTGTTCCTAAATTGAATTTGTTATTTATAGTACATATTATTCCTCAAAGGATTTGCAGAGACTTATTTGAAATAATACATAAAAGAATAGGGAAAAAATAATGTCAGAAATAGGACACAAGAATTTGCACAGATATTCTTGCTCCTGTGTCCTAAATGTTCATTAGATTGAGCTGTTTTGGTCTTAGGATACCATGTGACCAGAGTTGGAAGGGAACATAATCATTGTAGATTATTCTTATTGTCTGTGGGAGAAGGCTTAACAGTTCTTCAGGAGAAGAAAAGTGTTTTCTGATACTCTTATCTAAAACAACATTCATAGTCTGATTAGTTGGACACATATATATTTTTTAAGAGAGTGTGCATGCACGAGTGTGTGGTGTGGTGGGAGGGGCAAGGAGGGGTGGAGAGAGAGGGAAAGAGTATCTATCCCAAGCAGGCTCCATGCACAGCACAGAGCCCAGTGCAGGGTTTGATCCCACAACGCCGGGATCATGAGCTGAGCCCAAATCAAGAGTCAGACACTTAACCAACTGGGCCACCCTGGTGCCCCTAGTTGGATATTTTTCAGGGGAACATCCCAGAGGCAACAACATAGGAGTTAGGATCTCCAACTTCAATCCTACCTCTGCCTCCCACTAACTGTGTGACCTTAGGCAAGTTGATTAACTTCTCTGGGCCTTATTTTCCTCATCTATAAAACCAGGATGAGCAATACTTACCTCATAAAAGTTAGTTGTATATTAAATGAATTTGTGAACTTAAAGGGCCATGAAGTGTCAGTGTAGAAAGCATTTTATAGGTATCATGATATAATATTAAAATATGTTAGGATTTTCCTGTTTTGATTGAGAGCATGAATCCAGGTTCATTCATTCAGCTGTTTGGATTTAATTCCTGAATGATATTGATTGGCTGTGGGTTCGGGGAAAATCATGTAACTCTTGTGACTCAATTCCTTCACCTCAATAAAATGGACAGTCACTGAATTCAAAGGATTCTTATCAAGATTAAATAAAAATTCACCCATAGTATTTTAGCCAGAGCTTGGCAGTTGTTAAGTGTTCAACAGATGCAGTATGCTGCTAGGGTTGTGATAAATTAGTATTAATTATTGAATGTTACTTAGTTATACTATACATTTGGTCTGGATAGATTATTGAAATGGATGTTTAAGTGATAGAACCTTAGTTTGCAGTTACTTTACAGAAACGGACAACAATGACTTTTGGTTACATGCGAAGTCCTGTTTAGTGGCAATTATAAATTTTATTTCTGTAATGAATTCCTTGGCAATTTGAGGTTCATGTTTCGTCTTTAATTAGTCTTTAATTATCACACAGAGATTGATAGCATGTTTTTACAGAACTTTTCACACGTCAGGAATGTCCTGGTTCCTTAGATTTGGCCCCTGCCTTGTTTTAACCTCCATAGGTAGGTCATTGGGAGCTGGCGTGATGTGATGGGGAGTCACCGTTTCATGTGATGCTCGGTTGTTGCCGGTTGCTTGGTAACATCCATCCTTTCCTCCATCCCCCAGGTCCTCCTGGGGGACTTCTGCCAAATGGAGAACACTAAGGCAGGGTCAGACTTAGGACGGTGTTCCCAGCCATTACTTGGGAGACTCTCTGAGCATCTGGGTGGTGCTGGCTTCCCGTTCATAAGGTCACGGAGCCCACCCAGCGGGGCTTTGTTCAGGGCTGGGAGTGCTAGAGACTTTTGAGGAGTTCATCCCTCAATGCAGTGATATTTTTTAGTAAGTAATAGAGTAAGAGTAAAGAGTAATCTCTAAGAGATCTCAGTAAGAGTAAAGAGTAATCACTCTTTATTGTGTTTCATTTTACTCTTTATGTTGTTGAGAATTACATTAAGTAACTGCCTGGTCCCTGTGGAGATGAAGAATTTATAGCTGTAGGAAGTTGTTTTTCTGTCTAAGGGAAGCCTTCCCATCCCCTGAACAAAGGAAGCAAATGCGTAACAGAGCAAGGCTATGGGGTTTGGCTTTTATAAATCTTAGCCCTACTCCTAGCAGGTGGATAAGGGGGTGTTGCCTGCCTTTTGTTTGGGGTTTAGTGCTACTTTCATTCAGGCAGAGAACTTTGGGGCTAGCCTGTCAGACGCCCTCAGGGTGGCCGCCCAGCCCAGCCCATACTCAGAAGAAAACAAAGCCAAACACAGCAGGGGTCAACTTCCTCCATAACAATTTCTAAACCAGTCAGTTTTTGGAAATCAAGGGAGAGAGGCTGCCATTCCCAAAGAATTTTTTTTTTTTTAAATCATAAAATTCCTGATTACATTTGACCTCTTAGATAAAATAGCTGAGAATTTTCCAGCATTTCATGCACACTCTTTACTTTTGTTCTCCTCCTTTGCAGTTGGGTGGGGTTTGTCCAGAGAGCCTTCAGCTGAGGTTCAAACATCACTGCCTGTGGCACATCTAATGGTTTCCATCTTGATTGCAACTAGATGACATTTATGAGAATCCTGCTGCTTATTATAAATGTTGGCACTTTGGGTTTTTTTTTTTCCCCACTCACTTTTCTGACAGACAGGAAAAGTCAATATATTAGGAAATAAATTGCACCAGTAAACATAAATATATAAGCAAAGCAGAGCCACTCTGCCCATGTCCCTCTGTCAGCCATCTGGGCCAGCATGACTGCCCCTTCGCAGGTGCAGACGGTCGGGCTCACGTGTTCCGCTCCGGCCTCGGAGGGTGGCATGGCAATGTGTAAGGAGTGTCTGAAAAGGCCGATGTCTGGAAGTGGGAGCCGCCACTGTGTGCACTGACCTGTCACCCTTCTCTCAAGGTCTCTAAATTAGGGACAGAAACATCTGAGGAGGGGAATAATGATCCATTGTTAAAACCCTCAAGCCAGCCATCCTGTGCCTGTGTATTTGAGTGACAGATCTGCCATAAAATGTTATAAACAGCCCTGTTTGTGGAATGACTGCGTTCCTGGCAAGTTGACAATTGAGTGTTTGTAAATCAGACCTTTGCCCAGAGAACTTGAATATGTAAAAGATTCCTGGAAATGATCCATTTTACAAAGAACCAGATCTAACTGATGTTTTCAGGAAGCTCGTAATATTGGGTGTCAACTGGGTCTTCTTAAAAGGAATGTCTGCTGTGACAAATCTCCTGTTCTGAAGACAGGACAGTATTGCTGAGGTACAATTATTCAGAATCTTCCAAAAACAATCTATGCTTTCATGGGAATTTAATTAGAAAAGTGCCATCTTGTTAAGGAATTTGCAAGTAAAAGAAATTGTGTCCAATTTGAGTCATAAAAAGTGCCATGTGTTCACTCACATTGATTTTAGAGTCTCCATTTCGTGCCAGGTCTTTTCGCACCTTCGTCTCCGAATTTCTTTGGCCGGAAGACAGGCATTTCCCCACTGCCAGAGCCTCACCCGCTCCTCCTGTCTCCCCCCACCCCTCTTTTCTTCTGGCCACACAGAGTGCACTGACCCTCATTAGAGTCTGGTGGTCAGCTCAGAGGTCAGCCTTTTCAGCAGAATAGTTGGAATTCCTGAGCAGAGTCTTGCCTGATTTTGTTTGTTTCAGCATGTGGTTGACTGTTCTTCAGTCTTGCTTGTTTCTCAATCTGGTGTCCTTAAATCTGTGGCTGCTGGAACTTGAGGTGCCCTCTAGCCTCAGGGGTTTTGAGTGATGAGGCCAAAAGTATTCATAGGAGTAAAAAAGGGAAACACAGGTCCTATTGACCTACATCACTTGAAAAGGAGAGCGCCTCATTAGGACTTGATGTGCACAGCGTGGGCGGTGTTAGGCCAGAGCAGACTGTGTGACGCTCTTTCAGCCTGTGCATATAGGTGCTTTATCTCAAAAGGAAGTTAATCACCAAATGCACAGCAGGTCTGGCTGTAAAGGAAGAGAAGGGAATCCAGCTCTGTCGCCAGGCCTGGGGTGGCGCTCTCATCCGCTCATCAGCTGCTCCAACTTCTGGCTTCTCTGGCGCCTCCATAAAACACACGGCCCTATTTTTAGTGCTGGGCTGTCATTTCTGATGTGCTGCTGTTGCAAAAATTCAGTAGCAGCTGCACCAGACATCCGGATTTAAAGGCCCCATTTACAATACAGATGAAACTTGTTTACTAAATAGAAGATAATGGAATGTTAGTGAGGCCCTGCTGCTTCAGGACCTCATCAAACAGAAGTGCCTTGAGTTTGTTCCTTCCCAGGCTGTCCTGCATATCTGCTGGCCATGACCCTGCCTGCAGTGTGTGTGTGGATTTATTCATTCATTCGTTCCTTCGTCCATTCTTTCCTTGCAGTGGTCAGCTGTGACCAGAGGAGGGGAGAGGAGGAGATCCCTAATTGGAGGAGGCTTACAGAGGTCAGCAGGTCCAAGAGGTGTCTCACTGCCCAGAACTTCCATCTCTTGAGCTGCTCATTGGTCGTGTTCCGATCCATCCAGATAACACTCTTAAAAAGTGCCCCAAAGCTTGTGTTATTTAGGAATCATTAACGTTAACACCATGGCGGGAACGGACTATCTTGGGCATGCCTGGGACAGCTGGGGCCAGGGCCTGCTAGTTTAGACTCTATAGTATAGACAGGATCCCCTTGGCCACTGGTTTTCAGATACTCTGGGTATGGGAACACTCACCTCCACCCCAGGGCATCAGTATATAAAACTGATACAAATACTGTTCTCTTTATGGTGTTTGTTTACAAATTCCGTACGAGTTAAGATGTATGGTCAGTGGCAGTGAGCCTCTTAGGGTAACCTGGGTAAGAATGGCACCTGCAGTCGAGACCCTCGTCTCTGTCTTGAGAAAATCAGCAGTGCAGATGGCAGCTGCTAACTGTGGCCCTTCTTAGAGTTGTAAGAAATTCTTTGGATAGATGATGACAGGGAAGCATTATTAAGATTGCCCAGTGACAAGCTGCTCTGGTGACACATTCCTTGCCTCAGGGGACTTAGGGCCAGAAGCAAAGTGAGCGCTCACTGCCTTTCCAGAAGGAGAGGGCTTGCTTTCTGCACCACCTTCCACAGCCTGACCTTCACATCTTTAGGGCCCCGGCCTGGCACATTCACTCACTTGCTCATGAGTCCTGCCATCTTCCTCACTTTCCTAGGGCACAGGTCCCTGGGATGGATGGGAAACTCAGGTGATCTGCTGAGCAGCTGTGGCACCTCTGTGTGAACAGTCTCTGGCCCCACTGCACTGTGTCCCGGGAACAGTCCGAGGAGACTTCTTTGTTTCTTGGAAGAACTGTTCTTCTCACAGGCAGATCAGGCCCAGGTGTCAGGTTTACATGCTTGTGCACATGTGGCTCCTGGGGTTGAACTGTGGTCAGGCTGACTGGAGGTGGAGTAGGTGTGGTTGTCTGTCCCGAGAGGGGTCTGAGGAGGACAGAAGGATGGAGATGTGCATGTGGAAAGCAGGGTTTGTGAGCACTTGGGTCCCCTAGGCCTGACTCCCTTAGGTGCCCAGGAGAATGGGACACAGACCCTGCGGTCTGCAGTGGAGCCAGGCTGCCCTCTAAAAGGAGGTGCCCTGCTGCGGTGGGGTATGTGTGCTACGTATGACCAAGTCACCGTGCATGTTCCTTTGTGTGTTGTTTCTTTGAACTGATGACAAGTTTGTGATACTGGTGCCTTGTGTTGCCTTCAGTGGTGTGGCGTTTGTTGTTCTTGCTGTACTGTGTTCCATTGTTGGGCTGCACCGTACTTCGATGCACCCCACTGTTGATGGCCATGTGAGCTGCTTTCAGTTTGTGGCTGTTGTCACTACATCTCTCAGTGCCCTAGAAGGGCATCTCCAGGCACGTGTCTGCAAGTGGGGTTGCTGTGCGATGGGATGTGGATATCTTTACTCCAACCAGCAGTGTGTGTGAGCATATCCATTTCTCAATTACTTGGATTGCTGACGAGGCTGGGTACTTTTCATAAGTTCATTATCACTTGGACTTCACCTTTGGTGAAGGGCCTTGTACTGTGTTTTCCTGATTTTCGTACTGAGAGGTCTTACTGATTTGTAGCAACACTGGATCTGTTCTGGAAGCCAGGCATGTGTAAGTGTGAGGCTGAGACAACGTTGTCTTAGGCAGGCAGCAGGAATAGAGCCACAGTACCACACTCAGCCTTCTCCTTCCTCATCTGAATTGTCAGTGCTCCCTCCTGAGGTGTCGTTCCTCCCCAGCGCCTTCCTGTCCTGTCCTCCACTGAAACTTGTCTTGTTGTCCTGGCTTGGGATCGTCCCTGGAATCTGTGACCATCCTTTCCTCTAGATGATCATTCACGTGACATAGCAGAGGACGCTCATCCAATTAAACCCCTCTTTTTACTACTCTTCATCAGGAATCATGGCCTGGGACGGGGGTGAGGAGGCATAATTACTGAAGTGGGGGCATCATGAGAATCTTTCCAATGTATTCTCTTTCCCTCCATTCTATTTTTGTTTTATCCTTGGCTGACTTTCCTAGAACATCGCTACTACCAGCGGCCACTTGCTGCTCAGTATTGCACTAGGCTATTTACCTGAGCACTCGAGGCCCCCAACAATCAGATTCCCTTTTCTTGCTTTCTTGACATTCTTAATCCAGCATCTTGACTGGTTATAGAGATTCTAAGCTCTGTATAGACAGGAATGATTTGATATGCCCTTGACTGCCTCAGTAATTACTAGTTCTTGCTGATTGAAATTTATGACTTTAAGGTAAGAGGCTGGACTGGATAATACTACTGATTGTGTGTGTGTGTGTGTGTGTGTGTGTGTGTGTGTGTGTGTGTGTTGCACTATATTCTGATTATATTCTGATTATCTCTTGCTGTGGGTGGAGGGACAAAAAAAGCAAAACAAGACAATGAAATAAAAACATAGTGGCTCCTGAATCTACAGTGTGGACTGGGCTTGGTAGGGATGGTTCACCTCTGCTCACCTGCTTTACCTGGTGCAGCGAGACTCTGTCTGGGGATCCATTATCAGGATGGTGCACACCCATGCTTGCCAGTTTGTTGCTGGCTGGCTGCTGGGAGCTCACCTGGGACTGTCAACCACACACAGGCCTGGGTGCTTCTCCCTGTGAGTGTCACCACAGGGCCACTTGGGTTTCCTCCCACCATGGCAGCTGGTTCCAAGAATGAGTGTTCCGAGGAGAACTAGAAGTTCCCCATCTCAGGACCTGGCCCAGACACTGGCATGTCGTCATTCCTTCTGTGTTGCATTGGTCAGAGCTGTCACAGAGCCCACCCAGATCCAGGGACGCAGGGAAGGGTGCAGAACCGCCTTCCTGGCAGTGGGAGGACTATCCAAGAATCTGTGGCCCCCTTCAGCTACCACACACTAACAGACTCCCTCTGCCCTGTGACCTTCCCTCAGCCCTGACTGCTGCTGCTGGAAGAGGGAAGCTGGAGGTGTGCGAGCTGCTGCTGGAGCACGGAGCTGCTGTGTCTCAGACTAACAGGAGAGGAGTCCCACCTTTGTTTTGTGCAGCACGCCAGGGGCATTGGCAGGTACCCGGTGGGCCCCCGAAGGCTTCGGAAACTGTGGGTGGGATAGAGCTCACTAGCGCCCATCTCCCCAGGGGCCACATGCGGCTCCCCTGACCCTGTCTTTTTCACATTCTTGGCTGCTGCTTGTGCTGTCAGTTCTACTCGATAACCGCCAACATTTGACGGGCTAGTGCAGTCAGCCATTGTAGGCTGGTAACCTAACTGGGAGCAAGGCTGGTGACCAGGGGAGACCAGCGGCTGCCTCCTTTTAACCAGGGAGGGTTAGTTTTCTGTCATGAGAACTGAAGACTTGCTGTAACATACTTGTTGTCGTGATTTTGTGACCCATTTGTCCAGCACACTTGGAAGAAGAGTGGTTCTCTTATGCTCTTTAGAAAAGGAAACATTTTCTCTCTGGTCTAGGACTGTGATTCAGCCTGGTTTCTTTTGTGAGGAGTGGCCCATTGCCTCTAATTTAGGGGCATAGGAGATCTTCGAGAACAGTCATTTATTCATTTATTCATTTTGCAAATAGTAGCCACGTACCCACCCCATGCCTGGTATGAGGTTACAGTCAAGCTGCACACAAATGGATCTTACTACATACATTATAGGAAGAATTTTCTAGACCCAAGTTTACATCACGGAATCATGATGCTAGTGCAATTGTTAGGAGCTACCAGTGCTCTCCACCAAGATTGGCTTTTCAGTTCCATTTCCAAGAGCTTGGTTTGTACCATCTGCGTCCTGTCTTCCTCATAATGTCTATCTGATGCCCTAGCTAATCCTCTCTCCTGGTCTCAGTACTTCCTAAGTCATGGGGAGGTTTGGAAAGCATCTGTCAGTGTCTCAAGAACAAGAAAGCAATGGGAATACTCCACCTTCTGTTGTCGCCATATAACTAATGCTGTGCCAGAGGGCACTCACTGTGATGGTATTTGTAGGAGACACCTCTCTGGTTTTTTGTTTGTGTTCCCCAGTCTTATTGCCATGCACTGGTTGAAGGCACAGAGCTGAGGCTGGGAATGTCTTCCAGGAAGCTTTGCTAAAAATTATCTTCTGTGAAGGTCAAGCCATCCACTAAGCTGGGAGGCTTAGAAAAGCAGATTGCTTGGGGGTGTGGTGGGTGAATGCTTTCCTGCAGCCCCCACCCTCCTACGGGAGTGTAGCTGCAGGATCATCACCCTGGGACCCAGGACCTTTGCCCCTTCCTTTAGTTCTGCCCAGTGATCCCATAAGCCGCATTGTGGCTGTCTGGTCATGACTTGATTGTGACTGGTATCTCCCCTTCTCCACATTACTACTGTTCATGCCTTGTATGTGCATGTTTTACAGCTATAGTAATTGAGTATGTGAAAAAAAAGTACATATTTGGAAGAAGATTCTGTTCAAAGGAATACAATGGAAAGATGGCACGGGCCCTACAAATCACACATGTAAAGAGGCATTTGAAGAAGGAATCCTTTATTGCTTTTAAGTGTGGAAAACCTGCCTGGGTAGAGAGCACATGATTGAAAGTGGAGCAGGGAGATTGTAATTCCAATGTTTCTTTCAGATCGTTAGATTACTTTTGGACCGTGGCTGTGATGTGAGCCTAAGTGACAAGCAGGGCCGGACGCCCCTCATGGTGGCCGCTTGTGAAGGACACTTGAGCACCGTGGAATTTCTCCTTTCAAAAGGTAGCAGCATGGGAGCCCCTGCAGAGGTTTCTTCGGAATGGACAAAGAAAAGAGCTTTGGTAGACCCACTGGCAGTGCTTTTCAATTCAAGTTTGAAAAGTCTTCTTGTTACGGACATTCTCTGATTCACACACAAGTAGAAAGAATACGTAGTAGACATATATACCTATTACTCAGCTTCAGCAGTGGTGACCATTTTGCCAGCTTCAGATATCACAGGCTTGATTGCCACCAGTCAGGCCAGGTGTTTGCAGATGTGAATCGATTGGCTTCTGGGCTTTGTCTTACTGAGCTCATGTTTTGCGAATGGGCTTTTCTTTCAGGTGCTGCCCTTTCTTCTCTGGACAAAGAGGGACTGTCAGCATTAAGCTGGGCTTGTCTGAAGGGTCACAGGGCAGTGGTCCAGTTTCTGGTTGAGGAAGGAGCCGAGATAGACCAGACGGACAAGAATGGCCGCACTCCCTTGGACCTGGCCGCCTTCTACGGTGACGCAGAGACCGTAGGTACCCCGCAGGTGGTCACACACTCCACCTGCACACCAGGCCAGTGCTGCAGAGAAACCCAGGAGTTGAATTATTCCCAGAGTGCATGTGAGGCCGTGTTGAGTGTGGTCAGTGTGGACTTGTGTGCTGTGGGGTAGCTTTCATTTTTCTCTAATTCTCTGGCATTCAGTCTGTGGCAGAATTTTAGTAAAGATTTTAATAGACTCTTAAAACCTTCAAGATACATGATTACAAACTGTGTCTTCAAACATATGTTGAACATATGTATGTGTGTGTGTGTGTGTGTGTAGTTTTATTTTCTTCTAGTAACCCATATAAATAGAATTCCTCTACAGAGCATTTAAAAATCACTTTTTTATATATATGAGCGGTTACTAATCAGATAATTATCTGGTTTATTTTTAATAAAAATGTGGCAGTCTAGAAATAATATAAATAATATATATAAATATATATAATAGAGATATATATCTATAGATTATATAGTGTCTATAATATAGACATAATAGACATATAGACATAATATAAATATATCTATATTATATATATTTACATATATATTTCTATATATAATATACATATTATATATATTTATACCTATATATTATAGACATATTTCTAGACAACAAATAACATAAATAATGTAAATAATATAAATAAAAAATAAATAACATAAATAAAACATAACATAAATATATAGATATAAATATATAATATATTATATATAGATTTATATATTAGAGATAAATATATAATATTTATATATAAATATATATAATCTATATATTATATATATATAGATTATATATTATTTGTTATTTCTAGACAATGCTGATTTTTATTAAAAATAAACCAGATAATTATCTGATTAGTAACTGCTCATATATATGTTTATATTATTTCTAGACAATGCCACATTATTTATATAGATTATATAGATGCATATAGATATAATGTCACATTATTTATATAGATAAAATATATATATATAAATAATATACAAATAATATAAAATATTTAGGGCACTATATTCATCCCTTTGCCAAATGTTTAATTGAGAGAAGAAGGGATAAAATATTAGTAATATAAGAACTACAAAATGTCTTTCAGGGCAGAAACCATGTCTTTGTCAAGTTCCACATCCCAGGCACCAAGCAGGTGTTAAAGGAATGTTCAGCTCCTTCAGACTTACCATTTTTGAAGAATTAAATATGTCTAATGTACAAATTAGCCAGAGAGATACTGTGTTTCTGGAAACCATGAAATTTAGAACAAAAGCCATCCTTGTTCTGCATGTCTGGGCCTTGATGCTTTTTAGAAGGCAGTGATGTTCGTGTTAAATGGACTCAATTTCCTGGACAGTGTAAATTGTACTTAATGTTGATTTTCAAAAACAGCTGTTTAAACCTCACATATCCATACTTTTATTTTTCAGCTTCTATTACCTTACCAAATCCTAGTTTGTCAGCATTAGGAAGAGTGAAGGAGCTTAGCATTCTAGGGTAATTTTTTTTCATTGTGATTTAAAAACACATAACATAAAAGTTACCATCTTAACCATTTCTAAGTGAAGAGTTCAGTGGTGCTAAGTACACTTAACATTATTGTACAACTAATATCCACACTTTATCCTGTAAAACCGAAACTCTGTACCCAATAAATAAGACTGTTTCTCTCCTCCAGTCCCTGACAGTCACCATTCTACTTTGTGAATTGACCACTCTAGTACCTCATACAGGTGGAATCATAGAATATTTTTCCTTTTATAAACTGGCTTTATTTCACTTAGCATAATGTCTTCAAGGTTCATCCACCTTGTAGCATGTAACAGGATTTCCTTTTTTAAGGTTGAATAATATTCCACTGTATGTCTGTGCCACATTGTGTCAATCATTTCATCTGTCAGTGAACACTTGAGTTCACTCCACCTCTTGGCTATCGTGAATAGTCACAATTTACAATAGTCCACTGTGGCTATGCAGATATCTCTTCAGGATCCTGTAGATTCTTCAAGATTTATCTATATTCTTTTGGATATATACCCAGAAGTGGGATTGCTGGATCAAGTGGTAGTTATATTTTTAATTTTTTGAGGAACTTTCATACTGTGTCTAGAGTGTTTGCACCAGTTTACGTTCCCACCAGCAATGCTCAGGGGTCCTATTTCTTGACATCCTCGCCAACACTTTTTTTTTTTTTTTTGATAGTGGCCATCCTAATAATGTGAGGTAATAATCTCATGGTTTTGATTTTCATTTCTCTAATGATTAATAATGTTGAGCATCTTCTCATATGCTTCTTAGTCATTTGTATATCACCTTTAGAGAAATGTATATTCATATCCTTTTTAAGATTGGGTATTTGGGTTTCTTATTGTTGAGTTGTAGGAGTTCTTTATATATTATGGATATTAATCCTTCCAGTGTCATTTTGAATAATTGGTGGACTGTCAGATTCACATGAAAATCTAAGGTGACTTCTTTTCAGCAATTTGAGCAGCCCAAGTGATTTTTCCTCTGTGTTCCATTTCTGAGTGACTGCTGTCATACCACGTCAAATCAAGCTATGTACCATGGTCTCAAACCTTGCCTCTTTACATACCCAATATTTGAGTCTCTTTCCTAAGCCTTAAAGTGAGTAATAATTGGTTTTTTCTAATCTCAAGCTGCTAGTTTTTCTAGCTTGCTATACCCAGGCTGTGTGGGTCTGAGTGTTTCCAGAGGTCCCATTGCTGTAGACTGCCAGTATGTAGGAGCTGTTGTAGAAGTCTGCCTCCTAAGTAATTGGAGATGAAAATATGACTGTGGCCATCCCTGTGGTCTGGGAAGTTGATATACATATACTCCTCTGTGGTATATGAATGCATGTACATAACATGTCCCTCCCTAGGAGTGTTCACCCGCCTCCCTCATTGCTGATGGTAGAGTGGACTTTAGTTATGGATTATAGCCCTCTTTTCGGTTACCCGTTGGCTTCATTGCCATTAGGACCCTTCATGGCCAGAGGCGTTGAAGATCACAGTAAAGCTAAGACTGCCAGTTCCACCCCAGGATGCAGAGGTGGGTGGGGTGTGACACCTCTGCCACCAGCCACCCCTCAGGGCTCTGTCTCTCCCTGCAGGTACTGTATCTGGTTGAGAAGGGAGCCGTGATTGAGCACGTGGACCACAGTGGCATGCGCCCCTTGGATAGAGCCATTGGTTGTCGAAATACATCTGTAGTGGTTACACTGCTGAGAAAAGGAGCCAAATTAGGTCAGTGAACACCTCATCTCAGCAGCGGGAGAGGGAGGTTCACTTCAAATTCTAGAGTATGTCCGGGGCCATAAAGACTTACCTGATCCCAGGTTAAGAAGATGTCAGGTGCCTAGAGATTTCTTTTCTGTCCTCTACAAGGCTCATTTAAACACAGTCATTCAGAATGCTTAAATAACTCATTACATTATCACTGCAATGTGGGTAGAAAGCAGTGGCCAATGTTGAAGACCAGTCTAGAATTGTAGGGTGTTAGGGATGCCCGGGAGCCACAGCACTGAGCAGCTCCATTCAGCTCTTCGGGGGAGGCTGGTTATGTGGTTAAGAAAGCTCACAGGTGGCTCTGCTGAGCAGCTGAATTGGCAAACCACTGTTCTGGAGTAGTCCTAGTCGGGTAGGGTAGCCACAACTCCAGCAGTTTCTGTGAAGGAAAGTTCATGGGATTTTACTGGAAACTAGATGGGGGAGGGGTGTCACTGAAGGATAATGACAGGGCAGAGGGGACTCAGAGTAGGAAGAGCCTTGTTCTCTGTGCTTGGTCAGAGCGTGAGCCCCCACTCACAATGTGTGGGTAAAGAGCAACAAGAACATGGCTCTCGTAGTTTAATACATCAGACCTTCAGCCAGCGGCAGCCCCCAGGAGGGGACTGTGGCAAAGATGAACAGATCTGATGTTACTAAGCAGTTCACAGTACCAGAAATTATTCTGAGCAGTTTCATGTTTTATCATAGTTAATCCTCACCTACCCTCTAAGTAGGTAGAGATAACACCATCATGTTGCAGAGGAGTAAACCAAGGCAAAGTGGAGGTAAATAGCTTCCCTAAGGTCATGGTAATCAGCAGAGTCAGTGGAGCAGAGTAGTCTGACTCTGAGACTGTCCTCTCTTAAGCATTATTCCCTGCACGTGCTCAGAAGTGGGGCTGGCGGCTGGAGAAACATGAGCTGTGACAAGAGGGCGGACCAACCAGACAGAGCCAACCTGTCTGGGCAGATGCAGTATAGACTGCAGCAGAGAGCGAGAGGCTGCTAAGAACACGTGCCTTCACTTACCAGCAGACATGGGCCCTGCAGGAAGCTAAGGAGATTATTCAGAAGCCATGTTTGATTTTCCCCAAAAATCCCAGCAGAAGGGAGGGATGGGCCTGGCTGCTCTGACGCCTTGGTTTCCCAGCACTCTTTTCATCAGAGTAACAGGTGCACGGGGTACAGCCTCCTCCCAGGAGCCTCATTCAGCGTGAGGCAGATTGGAAGAGAGACCAACTCCTGGGGGTCCTGCTCCCTGTCCTTACTTGTACTGTTGTCTGGAGGCTGCAGGACACAGTATGCTGCCGTCTGTGACCTGGGCTGCCATCTGGCCCCAGCAGCAGTAAACTCCTTCCCTCCCGGAGCACTGACGTGCCTCTGAATGCATGTTTGTTTTGCAGGAAATGCCGCCTGGGCGATGGCTACTTCCAAACCTGATATTTTGATTATACTTTTACAGAAATTGATGGAGGAAGGAAACGTGATGTACAAAGTAAGTGGTATCGCCCTTTTCTGGGATGTGACCGCCTACGAGCAACCTCTTAGTTTGGTGTGGACCGGGCGGGACCATGCTCCTGCCCACCACACCTGTAGCCAGGCTTCTGTGGATGCTCTGGGAGATGCACACCTGGCCTCATGCCCAGGCTTTCATGTCTCCACAGCAGAGCCTTCAAGGTGGAAGGCCCTATTCTGTCGTTGAGAACTGTTATTTCTGAATGAATCCTCACAGCTATGACTGTGACATATGGCCTGAAGCCTTGGTGTGAAGGTAGAGTGGCCTCAAGCAGGACATTCCTTAATTTAGGAAAGGGCCACTCAGGAGACATTTTCTGAAGAAAAGAATCGTTAAGTCTCCTAAGACTTTATTATCTTATTTTTAATAGTTGTAAGCTTCTGCAATTTGAAACAGTTTCTAGAGATATTTTTACTTAAGATAGTCAAGGAATATATAATACTCAGTTACTGAGGAGATGATTTTTTTCCCCATTTTCCCTTAGAAATGGAAATATAAAGATTAATAAAAGTAAACATTTTAAATAAAATTTGAAGTAAAATTTCCAAAATAAGCCATTAGTTTAGATCAGAGGTCAGCAGACTTTTTCTGTAAAACGCCAGACAAGGAAATAGGCTTTGCCATATGGTCTCTGTCACTGCTCTCCAGCTTTGCTGCTGTGGGATGAAAGCAGCCACAGGTGATACAGAACATATGGGTGTGGCCATGTCCCAGTCAAAGTGCATTTGTAAAAATGGGTGGCAGGCGAGATTTGGCCCAGAAGCTGTAGTGTGCCCACCCCTGGCTTAGATAGATGCTTAGGCCATAGACCTAGATCACTGTTCTTTCCAGGTCTGTATTAGACAGAAGTAAAAGTTCTGAAAATAAAACAAAAAACTGCATTATGACCATTTTAATCCTTTTATCAGGAGGCTGCTGCATGGACTGCATTTAGTTTTTCCCTTTTCTTTTTTTAATAATAACAAATATGTAGGCAAAAGCACGACCCAGCGGGGTTCCTGACTTGTAATCCGTTTGAAATTGAGTTCAGAGTATATGTTGTTGTGGCTTTGAAGTGGTTTTAATATGAATTTTGGTAGGCAATTATGTTAGAAATATCAAGCCATTTTCAGCAGACTTCACACCTGCTGTGCTATGGAACTGACTGAGCAAATTGATTTCTTTAGCCTTGAAAATGATGTGCGGTGCTGTTCCAGTTTTTAAAGCCCATACTTTAGTTCCTCTCACAAATGATTATTCTACAGCAAGCTCCAGGTGTCTCCACAAGACTGTACTTGCCTTGGGAAGGGCATCATTTCTTTATCTGATTTCTATCGTTACAGTTAGCATTAAAGTATTTGTCGAGGAAGGATCATTCCTGAAATGGTTTTCAAAAATATATAACAGAGAGGATAATCTGATGTATTAAGATTGATGGTTATCAATTAGGCAGTTTACAGACTGTTTCCTAGAAAACCAGTTTGTGCCTTCCCCGTGAAGCACGTCGTGCAGAAGTCCGTGCGGACAGCTAGTCTGTGCAGGCTCATGCTGGTCAGGGCACTGTGTCCTCTGCAGGACCCTTCCATGTGCTCGGATGGTTTCGGTTGCGGGATGAGAGGGACGCGGAAACCTCACCAGGGTCTTCAAGTTGCGGGAGGCTGTTCATCTTGAAGCATCCGGGAAAGGATCAATTTCTGTGCCCTTTTTGATTCCTAGAAAGGGAAGATGAAAGAGGCAGCCCAGAGGTACCAGTATGCCTTAAGGAAGTTTCCTCGGGAAGGATTTGGAGAGGACATGAGACCATTCAATGAGCTAAGAGTTTCCCTCTATCTCAATTTGTCTCGCTGCCGAAGAAAAACAAATGTAAGCTGTGGGCCCTTAACCTTAGTCTGTTCCTTTAGCGGTAGAGTGTTTTCTAGCGGTGAAGGCCAGCCCTTATGCAGACCGAGTCACGGAGCCTCCTGTGTGGTTTGTTTGCACGTTGCTGTGAACTTGGCGTGTGGGGGGGGCTGCTTCTCCTTAGGTGGCCGTCACGTGATCGCCGTCACTGCGTCCTTAGAGTGCTGAGGGAATGCACTTGGAAGGCACTTTCCTCGGCCTCAGCAGTAACAGGCGAGCCGGCTGCCGCTCCTCCCCTTGCCAGCATGCACTTCTGTCACGGGCCACCCTTCCCAGACTCAAAAGGGTGCTGTAAAGTTCAACACGGATGTGTTATAATCCGTATGCCATTAACCGGTTAATTTGTAGTTCTCAGTAGTTAACTCAGAGTTAATTTGTAAACAGAAACTATAGATGTGCTTCAGTACTTCTTTCTCCTGCTTTTTGTTGCTATTGTTGTTCATTTCATCTTCTCACCACTGAATCCATTGACCGCCTGCTTCTGTGCCCGCGAATGCGGCCCACCTTGCCGTTGCAGTGTGTGGGCGTCTCCGTCCCTCTTGGAATCTGACCCTCCGTGCGCCTGCGCGTTGCATGCTCCCCTGCCTTCTGGTGCGCTGCTTCTACCCGCTGTTCCGAGTCGTCCGTTTTTTACTTCTCTACTGGGTTCTTCTCTTAAAATATGAATAAGCATTAACTATCTCCTAACTTTACTCATTTTAAACTCCTTAACTTTAAAACAAAATAAATAAAACTTATGTTGCCCTTTACCTATTCAGTTACGTCCCAGTTCTCTGCTAACCTTGAGAGGAAATCTGTTAAAAAGATGTCTGTACTCATGTCTCAGTGCTTCTTTTGACTCCTGTATTTAAATGTTGACACCAGGACTTTGGCATGGCAGAAGAATTTGCTTCCAAGGCTCTCGAATTGAAACCAAAGTCCTATGAAGCCTTTTATGCCAGGGCAAGAGCGAAGAGAAATAGCAGGTACTGTCTGGGGTCTGATCTATGACTAAGGAAGCCTTCTTGTGTCTGTTTGGTATCAAAGCTGCTGTTGACTTTGGGAGTTTCTGATTCACCAGCATTGCTCTAATGACTCTCCTTCCTTTTGATACTAAATTGGTAGCTTCCAAGGGGCACAGCAGTGGATATTATCAGTGATGGCTAGACTTTTGTTTTCTCCTAACATCCCAGTAACTGTTCCTTCCCTGCACACTTGCTGCAACACAGAATCTGTATTAGTCTGTGCTCACAGGGAACCTGCCAGCTAGAGACATTAGAGCAGGGGAGGTGGGGAAGGGAAGAGAATCCTATAAGGCTTTTGGGTGAGAGATGGACACGGTGAGAGGCAATGGTGAAGAAAACTAAGAGGATTCTAACACCCACTGGTTTATGTCTGTTCCTGCTCCTGGGCCAGTGGTGGTTAGAGATGTATGGGCCCTGGCATGGTGCAGGTGTGGGTCAGAGTTCACTCCCACCTAGTGGAGTAGCTCTAAGCTCGTGTAGAATAGCTCCTGTCCACCACAGTAGGTGTGCCAAACTCACTCAGCTGCCTTTTTTTTTTTTTAAAGATTTTATTGTTAAGTAGTCTCTACACCCAATGTGTGGCTCAAACTCATAACCCCAAGATCAAGAGTTGAGTACTTCACCAGCTGAGCCAGCCAGGCGCCCCCCTCCCCTTCTCTTTCTTTTCAGCAGAACTGTTTTATGAACAGTTACATTGGGAGCATGCTCTCACGTGGCTCCTAACCGTATCCTCTGCTTTCACGTATAGGCAGTTTGCCGCGGCTCTGGCTGACCTCCGGGAAGCTGTGAAGCTCTGTCCCACCAATCAGGAAATCAGGAGGCTGGTGGCCCGTGTTGAGGAGGAATGCAAGCAGCTCCAGAGGAGCCAGCAGCAGAAACAGCAGTGCCCAGCACCAGCCCCACCCAATGACTCCGACAACGAGGAGGACGCTCCGACCCCTGGGTTAAACGACCACTTCCATCTTGAGGAGGCTGGGGAAGAAGAAACTTCCTCCCAGGAAGAGTCTATTTCCCCACCGCCCAGGTCTCAGCCATCCTCCTGTGTCCCCTCTCCGTATATCCGAAACCTTCAAGAAGGGTTACAGTCCAAAGTCAGGCCGGTGTCCCCGCAGCACAGGCCAGGCATCGGTAAGGCCCCGAGGGAAGCTGTAGCTCCGCCCGGGCTTGTCCTGCAGCCCACCCGGCAGGCACAGATCGTGAAGACCAACCAACATCTGGGTGCTGGACAGGCCGGCGTGAGAAACGGTAGCACAAAAATGCAGGTCACTGCTCAGAATCCTCCCCCGAGCCCTATGCCAGGTGGGATCCCTGCAGCTCCCGGTGGTGGCAGAACCCAGCGTTTGGAGGGCACGGGCACTTTGACTGTGGGCGCCGGGTCTGGCCATTTTGGAGAGAGGCTGGGCCCCAGCCACGGTGTCCAGCTGCAGCACAGCGAGGGCGGTGCTGCCTACCCCTTACCGAGCAAGGTAAAGACTGCAGAGAGGCTTCTGTCTCACGCCTCCGTAGCCGTGGATGTAGCCCCTCTCAACCAGGGCGGGCCAGTGAGCTGCGGTGACGGGCGACACCCGGCTTCCCTCACCAGCTCAGGCTCTTCTGGTTCTCCGTCTGGCAGCATAAAGATGTCAAGTTCAACCAGTAGTTTGACTTCAAGCAGCAGTTTCTCAGATGGCTTCAAAGTCCAAGGACCGGATGCTCGCATTAAAGACAAGGTTGTTAGCCAGAGTCAAAGTGGGACAGCCGAGCACAGACCACGCAGTACTCCGTTCATGGGCATCATGGATAAGACTGCAAGGTTCCAGCAGCAGAACAATCCTCCAAACCGTACCTGGCACTGTCAGGTGCCAGAGGGGCTACTGCTGAACACGTCCTCTGCAGCCGGCTTGCAATCCTTGAACTCTGAGAAGCCCTCTTTCAAACAAGCAGGAGGATATAGTAGCCAAGCCAAAACCTGTGCTGTTTCTACCCTGGGTGGAAGTGTCCATAATGGGTCACAGGTGAAGGAGCTAGAAGAAAAGAAATGCCAAATTCCGGTCCACTGTCAAGATAGCAGGATCACTAAGACTGTTTCTCATCTGTATCAGGAAAGTATCTCCAAACAGCAGCCTCATGTCAGTAATGAAGCTCACAGGAGTCACCTCCCTTCAGCAAAACCAAAGCGATCATTCATAGAGTCAAATGTGTGAGCCTTAAGAGAGACGCATATGTAGGATTGGGGAAACCGTGTGCCAGCTCCTGGTGGTGATTCAGAGGTTTTTCGTGAGAAAAATTACCTTGTAGCCATGTATTTTTTTTTCTTTATTCCTTGGGGGTGGGTCAGATGCCACTGATATATATAAAATATGGGATAAAATTTCTTTAATAAATAGCTAGGAGTCACCATAAATAAGAATGCTAACCAGAATGAAAATTTATAATTAGTTATGCCTATTAAGTTAAAAAATTTAAGACCACCAAGAAGACATTAACTCATGGTTTTCTCTTATGAAATTGCTTGGTTTTTACCACTTTTCTCCTAGCGTTTGCTATGTGGTAAAATCATAATATTTCTTAGAGAATGTAAATGTCTAAGTGATAGGTTTAACTTATGACAAATATCCAGATGATGTATTCTGGAAAAGATGGAATCTTCAAGTTTCAGTTCCATTGAGTCAAATCCCAGTTTTTACATATAAATATATAAAAATTTCTGGCTGAACATGTGTGACTATAAATGTTATACAGCTGATTCTTTTCATTTTTTTTTAAGCAAAATACAAGAATATCCAAGTATTGTTACCTTCATAGTAGTTCTCTTTTATTTCCATGTTAGGGTTCTCACTAAAAACATTTTTATAGCACCTTTTTGGAATTATATTCCCACTTAAAGGTGTTTATAATATTTGGAAATAGTATAAAGCCATTTGGAAGCAGGATTGGTGGTCAGGTTGGATTTGGACTAAACTAAGGATACAGCTTTCTTTACGATATGTAAATTCGCTCTCAGCTGGTTCCCAAACTGCTTTTAACAATGATACCATTCCTGGAACAAGCCCTCCAGGGTCCTTTAAGGACAGTATTTAATTTGGATAGTTAAGGTATGGTTAGTTGTTGCTTTTGTTTCATTATACAATCATTACTTTATAGTCACATGTTGTACATATTAAATAGCCAAGTTGTATTCTGACTTGTAAATATAACTATTTCAAGTAGTTAATCATAAAACAACCTCATATATTTGCATGTTCTTTGTAAGCTTCATTCATGCTGGTTGTTGCACTGAACGATATATTACTATGGCATGTTAACAGTATACCAGTAACAGCACTTTATCTCATTTATATGAACACCTTTGAGGTGCTACTTAAGTCCTAACTGATGTATTATTCATTTGTAAAGATAAGGTACAGCAATGAGCCTTGGTTTAAAGGTATTTTTATATGAAAATGGTGTGCTATTGGAGGATGTTAAAATGCTAGTTTGAGAGAGGTAGGAGAATAGTTGTTTTATATGGTGGGATGTGAAATTTATTTTCTAGAATTGGGGAGAAGTTCTATATTTACAGAAAGTTTTAAAAATGAATCGTTGTAACGACGTTCCTCTGAGCATCATTATGGTTTTGTACGAACAGGAAATCTGGTGTCATTCTTCAACATTTGTGCCTGAGTGTGAACGGTGTACTTTGTACAGCTTTATCATTTTTCTAGGCTTTCCCTGAGTTCTGCTAGAAGTACTTTGGCTTATTTATTGTTTGTTGTTTTCTTTAATATTTGTGAAAGTCTTACTCTTGTTATGTAGTTTTGTTTCTGCACAACTACTGTACTTTTCCATATGGAATAAAGAGTATTAATAGAATTTGTTTTGTATTAAATGAAACAGTGGATAAGTAGAGACTATCCTGAGGACAATGCTTTGCCTTGGTTTAATCCTGGGGGATCTGGTTACCCTCAAGAAAAGAGTGAAAAGTCTATTTTTATAGTAATACTACCACATGCATATTAAATGTCATTCAATAATAATTTCAGAACAAGGGTGACAGCTCCAAGAGATCCCAGAATACTCAATGGTTAACATGAATCTTTTTGCCTGAACTAGGAAGAGCATTCTGTAATTCTCTGTTCCAGAAATCTTGGTGTCTGTTTTGACAGGGAACAGGATCCCTTTAGTACTGTCAGTCACTCTCAAACACTTTGGTCAGACACCAAACTCTGTGTTGATGATGAAAGTTCTTAACGTTTGTATCATCATTCAGTTAGTCTTTATACCCACATAGTTCTGTATCAGGGTAGGATAAATGAACATCAAACTGGGTTGTACTGGGATAAAACCCTGATATGCAATCCGGTACTGCTTCAGGTACTGTCTGGGTGTGGCTGTTACAGCAAGGCTGGGTATCTGCAGCCCTTCTTTAAAGCTAAATATTAAACTAGTTCGAAAGCAAAAACAAAAACAGGTGGGAGGAAAAGCATTATTGGCCCATAAATGTTGAATGACTTTTGCTACGAAGCTGATGTGACTACGGGAATTTATTATAGACTACGTTATGATTTTGACATAGTCTTAAAGATATTTGGTCCAGTTCCCCCAGAAAGAAGTGAAGTCTTCCTGGGAAGCTCTGGTCAGTCCTGAGAGCCAGTGAGCGCTGCTCCCACGAACACCTGAGTGAACAGTTGGGCCTGGGAGTGTAGCCGAGGGGCCTTGTGGTGTCCCTTCCTGTGGATGGGTTTGGATTTTGGTGTGGGAGCGGGGAGGAGGCGCTGTCTGGCTTTGGTTTGTGTACATGACTAGAAGTACTTCACTTTAGTAAGTTACTGGCATCTTAGTTTTCAGCCACAGGAAACCATGATGGTGAAATGTAGAAAAGAAAATCACCTTTAACACATTTAAGAGATAACTAGTCTTTTATTGTGTTTTCTATCAATGACGTCAATAATTTTTAGTAATTTTTATGTAAAAAACCAGTGTGCCTCCTTTGGAAAATAAGTCTACCAAAACAAATATTTGGCCCATTAGTGGACTCTAGGAATTAAAATCTTTTGTTAAAATTAGGTTAACGTACTTTCTCTATAGAATACAATAGAAAAGCACCTAATGCCTGTTCCAACTTTTTTTTGGTCTTCACTTGAACATAAGCAGCATGGGTGGTATGAAAAAGAAAATCCTCTTGTAGAATCACAGATTGTAAATCCCAGCTATGACACAAAGGAAATAAAATTCAGTAATACATTAGGATGACAGAAATTTTACAAAGCAGTTAAAAGATAATTGGGAGATTTTTGTGGTAGCTAAGCTTTCCACGTCTGTAAACATGTAGCATATTAGCTGTAAATTTATAAAATATAGGAAAAGAATATATACATAATTACATCACTCTTCCCCTCTCATTTCTGAGTTTTTGAATTTTAGAACAGCTAAAATGAGGGTTTTGGGGGCAAACACAGAATCTTGGTTCCTGCCTTGGTTCCAGTTGAGTTCTGACCAGCCTTCCCACTAATGGCTTTCATTCTGGGAAACAACTTACAAAAGGTATGTGAAGTCAATACCACCTCAGCTTTGTGAACTGGAAGTTTTCTTCTTGTGAATGCTTATCAGGATGTCGTATTAAATATCAACCTATTGTGTAAAAATGTATAGTTACCCTAGCTTAGGATATATGAGAACTTCAAGGAGTCTGAACTTTAATTTTTTTTTTTTTTTTTTTTTAACGTTTTATTTATTTTTGAGACAGAGAGAGACAGAGCATGAACGGGGGAGGGGCAGAGAGAGAGGGAGACACAGAATCGGAAGCAGGCTCCAGGCTCTGAGCCATCAGCCCAGAGCCCGACGCGGGGCTCGAACCCACGGACCGCGAGATCGTGACCTGAGCTGAAGTCGGCCGCTTAACCGACTGAGCCACCCAGGCGCCCCGAAGGATTCTGAACTTTAAAAGGAGGCCAATTTAGTACTTTATTTCAACAAAGTCAACTTGACATATTCATGATAATTGATTCCATCTAACTTGTACACAGGTTTGGACTGCAGGGAAAAATCAGTGCCACCTTGCAAATTTAGAATCCAATAAAACTGCTCATTAAACATGTCCAGGTGATTTTCCCAGTTTAGTCATAAATCTAGTTATTTTGCTACAAATTCTCTCTAGAAGGATTCCAAAGAGTTATCAAATTAATGGCTATTAACTAGGATTTTAATGTTATATTCTAGATTATTCTGATGTTTGGTTTTAATGAGAATATGACCTACATCTAGCAAGAATCAATTTTGCGTATTGCAATTTTAAGTCAAAGTAAAACTTTATTTCTCCACAGATTATCTTTCACGTACAAAAAAGGCTTTTATAGTAGGAAAGGAGGTCAGATATGTTATTTTGTCCATATAATTCAAAGAATAAGTTTTTACGGGTAAGTAAATTCACTTTTCTCCTGTTTTGCTTTAATATCTGATTAGTATTTACCTTGAAATCATTCAAATGAGATCACTGAAAAATATATACAATATAAACTATTTTATTTTTGATGTGTCTCCAGCCATCGGCTAATGGCCATTTTCAGAGTCCTGTTTGGTGTAAGTACCACTGAAGGAAGAACAAGATTTGTCATGGGACTTGTACGTTTCTTTTTGCTGATCCAATTTTCCATTGCTTCCTTTTCATATGAATAGCCATCTAAAAAACAACAACAACAACACAAATTATTTGCAATTTCGGGAGGCTGGGATTTACTAAAATGAGCTGGGTATACCAGCTCCACTGCCAAGGCCATCACTGTGATTTAAGTGGGAGTCTTGTATCACTACTCCTAAAATACTTCTGCCACAACACCCTAAATATTCCTTAGAAGATGCGTTGAGATTGTATAAATTACCTTAAATAGTGTCAATATTTTACGGATAATTTTGAACACAAAAAGTATTAAAGAAAAAAAGACCCTGTCCAAAATTCAGATATGGCAGAAAGGAAGAAAGGAAAAGAGCCAGGGAAAGGTGAGTGGTGGTGATGATAAATGGCTTCATTAGAGCTGTTAGCGACGTGTGAAAATTAATATGGCTAAAGAGAAGAGCCTTAGGAGTAACTCAGCAAAACTTTGACATACGGAAAACTCAGGGAACCAGATACCAAGAGATTATAAAACTCACCCCACTAAGGACTTGACAGTAAAGGGATTTGTGATTAAAAAAAAAAAAAAATTCCACTGGCTAATCCATGTGCTTAATACCACATCTGTGCAAAATTCTTTATATGTATAGCAAAGGTAAAGCTTTGTTTTTATATATGTATATACTTTTAGCTCTTTCACAAAATCTTCCTTCCTAATTACATTTACACATTTATTTGCTTTAATTTATGATGCGTACAACAGTTTCAAACTAACAGTGCCAATATATTGCTAACATAAGACTGAAAGAAATTGCGGATTTCTTTCTGGCTCTTTGTGTCACCAAAAATAGATCCCGTAGGGCTTCTAACTGAAATACTGTGAAAATCACTGGGGTAAAAAAAAATTCTTCCATTTCATTATGTCACCACTTTGACATACAACTATGTTCATTTGCTTCCCTCTTTATCCTCTCACTTTTTAGATTGGTTTGTCTTTCATGATTTATCTCTGTAAAACACTTAAGTGAATTCCAAGTAAAAGCTGTAAAAGAAGGTGCATTCGGAGGAGTCTAATCAGTCTCTGTTCAACACCTGTTCCCTGCCTTCCCATACAGGGAACTATGTACACTTCTGTTTATCCTTTTGTTTTCTGAAAATATAAGCAACTGTATGTGTACACACAATACAAACATTCTTACATGAGAGCTAGCATACTGTACACTACTTTGTACCTGCTTCGTTTTCACTTAACTGTAACTTGCTTTTTTATTCCTCCCCTCCCCCCACAGTAGTCCACTGTATGGATGGACTGTATGGAGGCATTGATGGGCATCTCGGTTGTTTCCAACCTTTGCCTTGTACAAATAGTGCTGCGATGGACAGTCTTGTTTTTGGAGAGATTCCAGAAGTAGGACTGCTGCATTACAGGGTATACGTAATTTTGCTAGATATTCACTAGATAAGAGTATATATAATTTCGCTAGCAGCATTAATAAGAATGCTTTTTCCCCCCAAGAGCTTCATCAAAAGAATACGTTGTCAAATCAGATTTTTACCAGTCTCTCACGAACACTGCTATAGGATGTCAGGTAGCTTTATTTTGAGGGAGCTAGAATTTTTTTTTTTTTTTTTTTTTTTTTTTTTACATTTAAGAGCCATTTGCTTTTCTTTGTCCTGTGAACTGTTAATATTTTTGGTTTTGGCCCATTTTTCCATCGAGTTGACCTTTACTTAGGAAGATTTTTTCCTTTTTAAACATTAAGATATAATTGACATGTTAGTTTCAGATGCACAACAATTCTTCAGTATATTGTGAAATGATCACTATAGGTCTCATAAACATCCATCATGATGTACAATTACAATTTTTTCCTTTTTCTTGTGATGGGAGACTTTAAAGATTTCTGTTATGGTTAAAGGGGAGAGGAAGGTACAGGCTTCCAGTTAAGGAATGAATAAGTCATGGGGATGAAAGGTACAGCACAGGGAATATAGTATATATTATATATGGTATAGCATTCATTATGCTCTACTTACCACACATGTATATAATATATATACTATACATTTTGTATAGTAAATACATTATATAATATATATGTAATACATTATTATATATACATTATGTTTAATATATATTATATACATTTGTGGTAAGCAGAGCATAATGAATGCATACAGTTGTTGAAATCACTATGCCTCACAAACTGTGTCAGGTAGACTTCAATTTTTAAAAATCTTAGCAAGTTTCTAATATACAATACAGTATTAACTATAGTCACCATGCTGTACATAATATCCCTAGGACTGCTCATGTTATAACTGGAAATTTGTGTCTTTTGACTACCTTCACATTTCAGTGGTTGTCAGAGATGGGGGGGGGTAGGGGGCCAGTTTGTTCTCCTTATCCATGAATTCAGTGTTCTGTCTTAGATTCTACATGTAAGTGAGATCAATGGGTCTCTTTCTCTGACTTATTAGCACAATGCCCTCAAGGTCTATCCATGATGGCACAAATGTCAGGATTCTTTTTTTTTTTTTAATGGCTGAGTTACATTCCATTGTGTACATATATATTTTCTTCATACATTCATCCACTGGTGGACACTTGGGTTATTATGTCTTGGCTATTCTAAATATTGGCAATGAATGTGGAGGTACAGACATCTTTTCAAGTTAGTGACTTGCTTCCTTTGAATAAATACCCAGAAGGGGGTTGCTGGATCATAAGGTAGTTCTATTTTTAATTTTGGGGGGGGGGGGGAATCTCCATATTTTTCATAGTGATTGCACCAACTTACATTCCAACAAAACAGTGCATAAGAGTTCCCTTTTCTCCACATCCTCACCAACACTACATTTTTTGTTTTTATATATTTTATTTTTTTTTATTCTGCCTCCCTTGAGAGAATGTGGACCCATAGTTACTGTATTCTCTATCCCTTGGTCTCTTTTTTTTTTTTTTTTTCCCTTCCCCACCCCCATGGTGTTCTGTTAAGTTTCTCAGGATCCACATAACAGTGAAAACATATGGTATCCGTCTTTCTCTGTATGACTTATTTCACTTAGTATAATACTCTCCAGTTCCATCCACGTTGCTACAAAAGGCCATATTTCATTCTTTCTCATTGCCAAGTAGTATTCCATTGTGTATATAAACCATAATTTCTTTATCCATTCATCAGTTGATGGACATTTAGGCTCTTTCCGTAATTTGGCTGTTGTTCAAAGTGCTGCTATAAACATTGGGGTACAAGTGCCCCTATGCATCGTCTCCTGTATCCCTTGGGTAAATTCCTAGCAGTGCTATTGCTGGGTCAGAGGGTAGATCTATTTTTAATTTTTTGAGGAACCTCCACACTTTTCCAGAGTGGCTGCACCAGTTTGCATTCCCACCAACAGTGTAAGAGGGTTCCCGTTTCTCCACATCCTCCCCAGCATCTATAGTCTCCTGATTTGTTCATTTTAGCCACTCTGACTGGCATGAGGTGATAGCTCAGTGTGGTTTTGATTTGTATTTCCCTGATGTGGAGTGACGCTGAGCATCTTTTCATGTTCCTGTTGGCCATACGGATGTCTTCTTTAGAGAAGTGTCTGTTCATGTTTTCTGCCCATTTCTTCACTGGATTATTTGTCTTTCGGGTGTGGAGTTTGGTGAGTTCTTACAGATTTTGGGTACTAAACCCTTGGTCTGATACGTCATTTGCAAATATCTTCTCCCATTCCGCTGGTTGCCTTTTAGTTTTGTTGATTGTTTCCTTTGTAATGCAGAAGCTTTTTATCTTCATGAGGTCCCAATAGTTCATTTTTGCTTTTAATTCCCTTGCCTTTGGAGATGTGTCAAGTAAGAAATAGCTGCGGCTGAGGCCAGAGAGGTTTTTTCCTGCTTTCTCCTCTAGGGTTTTGATGGTTTCCTGTCTCATATTCAGGTCCTTCATCCATTTTGAGTTTATTTTTGTGAATGGTGTAAGAAAGTGGTCTAATTTCATTCTTCTGCATGTTGCTGTCCAGTTCTCCCAGCACCATTTGTTAAAGAGACTGTCTTTTTTCCATTGGATATTCTTTCCTGCTTTGTCAAAGATTAGTTGGCCACACTTCTGTGGGTCCAATTCTGGAGTCTATTCTATTCCATTGGTCTATGTGTCTGTTTTTGTGCCAATACCATGCTGTCTTGATGATTACAGCTTTGTAGTAGAGGCTGAAGTCTGGGATTGTGGTGCCTCCCGCTTTGGTCGTCTTCAATATTACTCGGGAAGCATCACAATCCCAGACTTTTTTTTTTTTTTTTTTTAAATAAGCATTTCTAACAGGTGTGAGGTGACTGCTCATTGTGGTTTTGTAATTCCCTGATGATTAGTAACGTTGAGCACCTTTTCATGTACTTGCTGACCCTCTGTAGGTCATCTTTGGAAAAATGTACATTTAGATCCTCTGCTCATCTTTTATTCATTTTTTGCTATTGAGTTATAGGAGTTCTTTATATATTTTGGATATTAATCTTTATCAAATATGTGATTTGTAAGTATTTTCCCCCATTTTGTAGGCTGCCTTTTCACTTTGCTGATGGTTTCTTTTGCTGTGCAGAAGCTTTTCAGTTTGATGTAGTCCCACTTATTTTTGCTTTTGTTCCCTTTGCTTTCAATGTGAAATCAAAAAAAAAAAAAAAAAAAAATCATTGCCAAGCCAGATATCAAGGAGCTTACCACCTATGTTTCTTCTGGGAGTTTTTTGGCTTCATGTCTTACACTGTCTTTAATCCATTTGGAGTTGATTTTGTATATGGTGTAAGGTCCCATTTCATTCTTTTTGCACACGGCTAATGTTTTCCTAGCACCAATTAATGAAGAAACCATCCTTTCCCCATTGTATATTCCTGGCTCCTTAGTTGTAGATTAATGATCATATATGTGTGGGTTTATTTCTGGGCTCTCTATTCTGTTATATGTCTGTTTTTATGCCAACACCATACTGTTTTGATGCTATATATAGCTTTGTAATATAGTCTGAAATCAGGAAATGTGATGCCTCCAGCTTTTTCATTAAGATTTCTTTGGCTATTCAAGGTCTTCTGTGCTTCCACACAAATTTTAGGATTGTTTGCTCTATTTTTGTGAAAAATGCCATTGGAATTTTGATAGAGATTACACTGAATCTATAGATTGATTTGGGTAGTATAGACATTTTAACAATATTCTTTCAATCCATGCCTTTCCATTTCTTCATGTATTCTTCACTTTCTTTTCTCAATATATTATAATTTTCAGTCTATAGATTTTTTACCTCCTTGGTTAAATTTATTCCTAGGTATCTTTATTCCGTTGTAAATGGGAGTATTAATTTCTCTGACAGCTTGTTACTAGTGTACAGAAATGCAACAAATTTCTGTGTATTAATTTTGTATCCTAATACTTTAATTTGTTGATTAGTTCTAACAGTGTTTTTGTGGAGTCTTTACACTTTTCCATGTATAACATGTCATCTGCAGAGATCATTTTACTTCTTCCTTTCCAATTTGGATGTCTTTTCTTTGTGCTTTGCTTCACCTAACTGCTCTAGCTATGACTTCCAGTACTATGTTGAATAAAAGTAATGAGACTAGGCTCTCTTATTCCCAATCTTAGTGGAAAAGATTTCAGCTTTTCACTGCTGACACTGATACTAGCTGTGGGCTTGTCCTATATGGCCTTTATTATGTTGGAGTACATTCCCTCTATACCCATTTTGTTGAGTGCTTTTATCATAAATGAATGTTGGATTTTGTCAAAGGCTTTTTCTGCATCGAGATAGGATTTTTATTCTTCATTGTTGTCAGTGTGATATATGATGGTGATTTACAGAGGTTGAACCATTCTTGCATCCTTGGAATAAATCCCACTTGATCATGGTGTGTAACCCTTTTAATGTATTGAATTTGATTTGCTAAAATTGAGGAATTTTACATCTATGTTCATCAGGGATATTGGTCTGTAATTTTCTTGTAATGTCCTTGTCTGGTTTTGCTATCGGGGTAATGCTGCCCTTATAAAATGAGTTTGGAAATGCTCCCTCCTTTTCTAGTTTTTGGAAGTTTGAGAAGGATTGGTATTCCATGAATGTTTTTTGTACCTTTGGAATATTGGCACTTCATCAGTTTTTCAGATATTTCTCTTGGATTTTGAGTCCAGGTTAGGAAATGTCTCTATTTCCAGATTATCAAGGAATTTATCTGCATTTTCTTCTGGGACTTGTTTATCTCTAATCCATTTGAAATTTACATGTACAGTATAAGAGATGAAGCCAGTTTTACCCTTTTCCATATGGTTATTATGTTGTAAGAATACCACTTGTTAAAAGTATTTATTACCACTGACTTAACATACGCCATTTTTATCATTCACTAAATGATTTCCAAATGCACTTGTATCAATTCCTCGATTAAAAAAAAAATTATTTCCATTCTGTTTATTCATGTGCCAATCTCGTACTGTGTTATATAGAGGCTTAAAACATGTTTTAATATTTGATAGGACTAAGTGATACTGTTTTATTTTCTAGGTTATTTGTTGTGTGGTCCTTCCAATGGAATCTATCATCATCATCTGTATCACTAGGAAAAAAAATCTAATAGTGGCATCTTGCTGACATTGTATCTTCAAATTAGTGGGGTATGCTTTCCATTTGTTCCAAGTTTACTTTGTAGGGATGTGTTATAGTCTTCTTCATGTTGATCTGGTACATTGTCCTCTGTTATTTTTTTTTATTGAAATTGACAATGTTACATTAGTCTCAGCTGTACAACATACTGATTTGATAAGTCTGTATATTGTGCTATGCTCACAAGTGAAGCTACCATTGGTCACCATACAATGGTATTACAATACTCTTTGGCTATATTCCCTATACCGTACCTTATATCCCCCTGACTTATTCCAGAAGTGGAAGCCTGTATCCCTGTTCCCCTTCACCAATTTTGCCCATTCCCCTACCCCCCTCCATTCTGGCAATCATGAGTTTATTCCCTGTATTTATGGATCTGTTTCTGCTTTTTATTATTATTTCTTTTTAGATTCCACATACAACTGAAATCATATATTTGTCTTTCTTTGTCTGACTTCACTTAGCATAATATCCTCTCAGTCCCATGTTGTGGCAATGTTATGCCTTTTAACTGCTTTTTGTTTACATATATTTACACACAAGTGAAAGGCTATTGATTCCTCTTTGATTTAACTTGCTAAATGCTGATTAGACTTATTAAGCTATTGTTGCTAAGCTCCAAATTCATGCACAATACTGGGGATTCAGCATGCTGGAGCCAGGATAATGCAAACCACATTTCTGCTTTTGTCAGTTGACTCCTTGTTAGATCTTACAATAGGAATCTTCTAGAGGAAGACAAAAACAGAGTGAAATCTCCTATCAGTGTTGTGCCTGGCCATGGCCCTTCATCTGGCAGGGGTAGTTGGTTATACTCTCCAGATTTTTTTGCTTGTTTCTTTGTAGGTATATGCCCAAATCTGTCCTATCCTACCCCTTTAGAGGCACCAGTTGGGTAGTACCCCTTCTTTAAAGGCCTGAACTCTGGTTCTGAGAGACCTATGTGAGGTTCTGATAACCTCAACTTGCTTATGTTCCCCAGAGTCCTAGAGATGGTACATGCTTTCTGTAGATACTGTTACTGCCTTGTTGAGATATAATTTACACACCACAAAATCCACCCTTTTTTAGTATACAATTTAATGGTTCTTGGTGGTGATGATTGCTTAACTTTGAATTATACTAACTTCGAAACATTTTCATCACTCGGAAAAATCCTGTACCCCTTAGCATTCACTCTCCCCTCTCTTGGCAACCACTCATCTACTTTCTGTCTCTGTAGATTTGCCTATTTTGGACATTTCCTATAAATAGGATCATATACTATGTAGTCTTTGGTTTCTGGCTTCTTTCACTTAGCATGTGTCCAAGGTTCATCCATGTAGCACGTAGAAGTATTTGTCCTTCTAGCTGATCAGTATTCCATTGTATGGACATATCACATTTTATTCATTTATTCAGTGATGGGACATTTGGGTTATTTCCATGTTTTGGCTATATCAATGTTTTGGCATATCAATAAGGCTGTGAGTATTCACGTAAACTTTGTGTGTGAATGTTTTCAATTCTCTCAAATGTAGATCTACAATTGCTAGACATGGTGACTGTGTTTAGCTTTTTGAGGAAGTGCCGGTTTTCAACAACAGCTGTACCATTTTACATTTCCATCAGCAATATTTCTGCACATGCTTCCAACACATGTTAGGTTCTAGTTTTTGCCGTAGGTGTCAAGTGGTATCTAAATGTGGTTTTGATTTTCATTTCCATGATGATATTGGACATCTAATACTTATTGACCACTTGTAGATCTCTTATGAAGAAAGGTCTATTCAAATCCTTTGCCTATTTTTTAACTGGATTATTTGTCTTACTGTTGAATTGTAGGAATAGTTTGACAGGAAAACGTATTCCATTTTTATTTATAAAAATCTGAGTATAATGGGGGTACCTGGGTGGCTCAGCTGTTTAAGCATCTGACTCTTGATCTCCACTCAGGTCTTTATCTCAGGGTTGTGAGTTCAAGCCCTGTGTTAGGCTCCATGCTGGGCATGAAGCCGACTTAAAAACAAAACCAAAAAAAATTGAGTATAATGAACCTCAATCTTACGTAGTACCATCACGCTGGCCTATTACTGATAAATGATGTGCATGTTAATATTATTACTATGTGGAACATTATGAGTTCATTAACAGCTAATTCATGTGTCACGAGGCTACATAAATCTGATAATAGAATGTTTTTGACCTTCCAGATGAAAGAGGCCCACTTTTGTTATTAATTTCTTAGTTATGTTCCATTGTGGAGAGATAATGCTGTTTGTGTTACTTCTGGTAGTGATAGTGTTCGGTGCTTAAATATGGTTAATATTTATGAATGTCCCATATCTGTTTTAAAAAGCGTACTATTTTGAACATTCAGGGTTTGATACACAGATCTATTTTCAACTGAGAGATACAATCAAGCCTATTACTGTGCTTTTTCCTCACACTGTAGTTTCTACTTTAAGAAAGTTGTTGCTGTTTGAGACTGCATAATGGTTATCTTCACTGAGACCTTTGATCTTCAATATCACATGGTATCTTTGTGTGTCTTAAAAATTTGTTTTTTGGTCTGAGGTCTATGTTTGCAGACAAGTATGTAACCCTTCTTTACTTTTACTTGCAACTGTGTCATTTTTGCCTATCCTGAATCCTTGCTTTTAGGTTGGATTATGCTTTGTTAGCTAATGTCAAATCTTTTTTCTCTTTAGGGAGGAGTTAAATCCACTGGTAGAATTACCGAGCAACAAATTGGTAATACTTACCATTCTTTTTATATATCACATAAATAAACTTTCACTATAGGAGCTAGTTTCACCAATTTTAATGCTTAGGGAAGTTTGTATTTTGGATTTTTTGGTTACCTTTACAGTAATATCTTTTTTTTTTTTAATGTTTGTTTATTTTTGAGAGAGAGAGAGACTCATGCACAGGCCAGGGAGGGACAGAGAAAGTAGGAGACACAGAATCCAAAGCAGGCTCTGAGCTGTCAGCACAGAGCCCCCTGTGGGGCTCAAACCCATGGACCGTGAGATCATGACCTGAGACGAAGCCGGACACTCAACCGACTGAGCCATCCAGGTACCCCTGCACTAATATCTTTTAAAAAGAGACCAAGAATACTATTAGCATCCCCTGGTTCTTTATAGTAAGTAGTACTCAAAACTTCAAATACGTTTTCCATCAGTTAATAATCAGTGAGCATATTCAATTTTTCATATTCTCTACTCTCCACTTTTAATATATATTTTATCTGCACTGTTAGAAAATGTTATCACACGGTGTTTTGTCACCTTTAATTGAATTTTCTTAGGTGAATAATTTTTCCTTGCCTGCTTGGGTGGTAGTAGTGTGTAACATGTCAAATCATTCAGTCTATGGAGGTACAGGCTTCCTACTGTAACTAAGTCAGTTACACTGGCCATAGTTTACCCTAAAGTTCAATATCAGCTTTTCATGGTTATTCTAATGAATCACTATTTTATAATACCAAGAGTTTTCTACTGGTAACAAATACTTGATAAATAGGAAAATCAGGAATTTGGGTTGGATCTATAGCATTGCTAATAAGGTTTCAGACTGTTCTCCTGAAGTTCATCCCAAAGCAGAGGGATTATTAGAGCTACAAAGCAAAGGCCACATCCCCACCCACACATATACATAGAGCCTTTCATGCATAAACGAAAAGTCACTGAAGCATTATTATAACTAAAAACATTTGCAGCTTATAATTTGTATTAATGACACTCCTGGTTTCTTTGAAAAATTCATGCATGAAGTTTACTACAAATAGAGTTAGCTTATTTGAAATCAAACATGTTGCCAGGGGGACAAGTGACAATATTTAAGAGAATATATGTACATATTCAGTATTAACTAAGTTTGCTTATTTTTACTACTTTTTAAAACTGACTTAAATTTTAAAACCTTCAATAAAATATTTTTTGTCCAAATGGTACCATTTGACTTTTGCTATAAATTAGGATATCAAGTTGACAAATCAAGAACTGTACCAGCTAGTTCTAAGAGGTAAGCAATATTTAATAAGTTCTACTCACAAAATTTTATTTCATAATATACTCTGATAAAGAAGTTCTGGAAAAATACCAAAGTAACAATACCTTTTTAAGATTTGTTTGTTAGACTTCTATTTCTGGTAACAAAGCAGATTAAGTGAGCCCTTATATTTCTTGCTACATTATACTTAGAAATCTGACAAAAAGGAACCATCTTTTTACATGTATAGCTGACTTCCAAGTTCAAGTGAAAAATATTAGCTAACTGGCCTGGGCTTTGAATTTATATTGTCTTTGTCCAAGAAAAAAGCTTGCTCTGTCCCCTGTTGCTCTCCAACACCTCTCTGGAGCTAAATGCCCTCTTCCTGCCCTGAAATTCCGCAGGTAATACTTGACTGAATACTCAGACAACAAAGAACAGAATTAGGATCCCACAAACATCAGAAAGTGAAAACAGATACAAGCTCTGAATATTTCTAAGAAATGAACCTAAGAAACAATATCTTCTGAGTATTTAATACTCACACAGCTAATTGTGTATAATTACTGTTCAAAAGCGTTGTCAGGAATACCTGACTAGTGTAATGTTTTCATTTCTACTACCCACTCCACCCCCAAATTAAGTTTGATTTTAGGTTTCTGTAATTCTAATAATAATGTCAATTAGATTTTCTTTTGTTTAATATGATGATTCTAAAATTCATCAGGAGGTCTGAATGGGCAAAAATTGGGCAAGCCAATTTTTTTTAAAATTTTTTTTTGACATTTATTTATTTTTGAGACAGAGAGAGAGAGCGAGCATGAACAGGGGAGGGTCAGAGACAGAGGGAGACACAGAATCTGAAACAGGCTCCAGGCTCTGAGCTGTCAGCACAGAGCCCGATGCTCAAACTCACGGACCGCAAGATCATGACCTGAGCTGAAGTCGGACGCTTAACCGACTGAGCCACCCAGGCGCCCCAAGCCAGTTTTTAAAAAGAATGAAAGATGAGCATAATTAAAGTATGGCAGTACATATCAATATTAAGATTTTTATCCAATAGTTACATTTAAATAAGTGTACCTGTATATACTACATGACTAAGGATTTTTTCTACAGAATTACTTGGAAAACTTTATGGCACAGTCATGCCATGAAATACATCCTGTAGTTGAGAATGAGGTAGTTCTGAATATACTAACATGAAATACTCTCTGATATATTAAGTAAATGAAAGCAATTTTTTAAAAGATTGTATCATATTGCTTTGTCACAGGATGAAATTATAAATAGAAAAATATCTGGATGGATATATCAAAGCCTCCACATTTTCAAAATATATATTTCTCTATTGCTTGTTTTTCACCAATCACATGCTGCTTTAAAAAAAAATCTTTTTTAACATTTATTTATTTTTGAGACAGAGAGAGACAGAGCATGAACGGGGGAGGGGCAGAGAGTGAGGGAGACACAGAATCGGAAGCAGGCTCCAGGCTCCGAGCCATCAACCCAGAGCCCGACGCGGGGCTCGAACTCATGGACCTCGAGATCGTGACCTGAGCCGAAGTCGGACATTTAACCGACTGAGCCACCCAGGCGCCCCTGCATGCTGCTTCTTAAAAATACTCTGTAAGAATGCTTCTGAGGCAGTTAGTTTAACAGATAAGGTATAGAGGCCTTCTGAAACATCAAGGGAAAAACACCAAAAAGGATGTGATTAATTCAGAAAAATTCAGGAAAGAAGGGGGAAACGAGCTAGAAGAAAGCAGAATCAAGTGGAAATATGTTGGCAGGAATTAGCCCAAATTTATCAATCACAATATAAAGCCATCAGTTCAATTCCACTAAAGATGAAGACTGAGATTTTAATTCAACTTCAACTATATGTATGTTTTTGTATGTTTTCCACAGGGAACACCTCTAAAAGTAACACAGGAAGACTAAAAATAAATGAATGGCAACTCTCCCTGGATAATGCTAATTGAAAAAACCTAATCCCCAAATGTTATTTACTATATGATTCCATTCATAAGGTACTTTTGAAATGACAAAGTTTAGAAATGGAGAATAGAGGGGCGCCTGGTTGGCTCAGTCAGTTAAGTGTCCAACTTCAGCTCAGGTCATGATCTCATGGTTCGTGGGTTCAAGCCCCATGTCAGGCTCTGTGCTGACAGCTCAGAGCCTGGAGCCTGCTTCAGATTCTGTGTTTCCCTGTCTCTCTCTCTGCCCCTCCCCAACTCGTGTTCTGTCTCTTAAAAATAAATGTTTAAAAAAATTTTTTGAAAGAAATGGAGAACAGAATGAGGAGAGAGCAGGCAGGTGATGGATATAGTTAGAAAAAGGCAAAAGAAGGTGTGTAGGTTTGGAGCTGTTCTGTCTTGACTGGTGGCTGATGCTCAAACTTCCAAAAGGGACAGACTTGGAGCTAGGGAAATCTAAATAAGCTTGGTAGATTGCATCAATGTTCATATCTTACTTGTGATATATCATTTTGCAAAATGTTGGCACTGGGGTAACTGGACCAAGTGTACAGACCTGTCATTTTTTAGAACTGCATGTGGAAGACACAGGCCATACCAAATAGAAGGCTATGGAGGAACTATAATTCTTATACACTGCTGGAGGGGGTAACGCTGTTTCAACCACTCTGGATAATAACCTGTGCATATCTACTCTATGGAATATACCCAATAACAATGCATATGTGTGTTCACCAAAAAACATGAATAAAGATTCATGGCAGGTAACAATGACAGAATGGATAATTTATAGTATATTGACACATAAAAGTTAACAAATTACTGCTTTGTACAACAACATGGATAAATCAAACAATGCTTCAGAAGCTTAAGAACTCCAGAAAGACCTACTTTATGATTCAATTTAGATAAAGTTACATCAAGATGTACACTACGTTTATTTTAAAAGTAGATTGAAAGAAAAATACTATGCAACTATAAACAAAAAGAGAATCAAGATTAAAACAAATGAGATACAATTCAACAAAAAATATATTAAATGATGCCAACAAGTATATTTTAAGGTAACAGAAAATGCAAACCTCCAAGAAGAGAGAATACTCAGAAATCTAATTTGATGAAATTATGTATTAAAAGCTAGATTTGGAATTATAATTAAAAGAAACTTTCCTATAATAAAGCAAGAAAACTCCAATATCTCTTAAGAACACAGATACAACAATGCTGGAAATATTAGCATGTCAAATCCAGCAATAAGTGAAGAAGATAATTCAAACCCTAAAGATTCCAAAAGAAAGTTCTAAGAAATCAATTCAGCAAAGCTGCAGGATACAAAAATCAACATATAAAAATCAGCTGTGGTTCCACACACTGACCATAAAGAATCCAAAAACGAAATTAAGAAAATTCTATTTACAAATAGCATCAAAAAGAATTAAATACTTAGTCATAAACTTAAAGAGGTGAAAGACTTGTATGCTGAAAACTATAGAACATTGCTGTAAGAAATTAAACAAAAAAGGCATCCTGCTCATGGACTGGAAGACAGTGGTTAAAATTCCCATACTACCTAAAGAAATTATAGAGTCCATGTGATCCCCATTGCAATCCCTCTCAAAATCCCAAAGACATTTTGTGTATGAATTACAATAGATCCTAAAGAGCCAGAACAATCCTGAAGAAAAAAAGGTTGGAAGACTCACATTTCTTGATTTCAAAAGTTACTATATACAAAGCTACAGTAATCAAAACAGTATGGTACTGGCATAAAGACAGATATGTAGACCAATAGAATATAAGAGAAGCAAACCCCCACATAGTCAAGTGTTTTCAACAAGGGTGCCAAGACCATTCTTTAACAAACGGGGTTGGTGAAGTGAGTATCTGCATACAAAAGGATAAGTAGACCATATACAAAAGATAATAAAACTCAGGGGAATGCTTCAAGACATTGGATTTGGTAATGATTTCCCAAATATAACGCCAAAAACACATGCAGTAAAAGAAAAAATAAACTAGACTTCATCAAAATTAAGAACTTTTGTGTATCAAAGGGCCCTATAACAAAGTGAAAAGGCAACCTGTGGAATGGGAGCTACATTTCTAAATCATATCTGATAAGGGATTGATATCCAGAATACATAAATGACTCCTATAACTAAACAACAAAAACAGATTGAAAAATGGCAAAGGACTTAAATAGACATTTCTCCAAAGAAGACATATAAAATGGTCAATAAGTACATAAGAAGGTCAGCATCCTAATCACTAGAGAAATGTAAATCAAAACCGCAATGAGCTACCACCTCACACCCATCGGGATGGCTATTATAAAACAATACAAACACCAGAAAATAACAAGTCCTGGCAAGGATGTAGAAAACTTGGAACCCTTGTGCACTGCTGGTGAGAATGTAAAATAGTGCCGCCCCTGTGGAGATGGTATGGTGGTTCCTCAAAAAATTAAATATAGAATTACTATATGACCTAACAATTCCACTTCTGGGTATATACCCAAAAGAACTAAAGGCAGGGACTTGAGCAGGTATTTGTACACTCATGTTCACAGTGGCATTATTCACAATAGCCAAAAGGGAGTAACAACCCAAATGTCCATGGCTGGATGTATATACCAAATATGGTATATCCACACAATGAAATATTTTTCAGCTTTAAAAAGGAAAGCAATTGTGACACATGCTACAGTGTGCATGAACCCCGAAGACATTATACTAAGTAAAATAAGTCAACACAAAAGGACAAATATTCCATGATTCTACTTCTATGAGGTATCCAGAATAGTCAAATTCAATACCACTGAATTGTACACTCAAAAATTGTTAAAATGGTTTTATATATATGTATATCATCACAATAAAAAAAAAAATCAACGAATCTAATTGTGTTAAGTAGAATAATGACTCACAAATATGTCCACATCCTAACTGGAACCTATGACTGTGTTACATTAACATGGCAAAAGAAAACTAAGGTTGCAAAGGAATTAAGGTCACTAATAAGCTGATTTTAAGACAGGAAATTATCGTATCACATGAGCTCTTAAAAGCCAAAGAGGAAGGTAGGAAGGTAGGAAGGTGGGTCAAAGAGATGCAATGTGATACAAGAAAGATACTGTCACTAGGTTTGAAGATGGAAAAAGGCCCCAAGCCAAGAAATGAAACAGTCCACGAGGCCAGTGTATTAGTTTCCTATTGCCTCTAGAACAAAATACTACAAATTTAGTGGCTTAACACAATTTGTTATCTTACAGTTCTGCAAATCAGAAATATGACATCAGTTTCACTGGGTTGAAATCAAGGTGTCAGCAGGGTGGCATTCTCTCCAAAGACTCCAGGGGACAGAAAATCTCTTCCCTTGTCTTTATTAGCTTCTAGAGGCTGCCTAAATTCCTTAGCTCATTGTCTAGTATCAGATAATAACCTCTATCCTGTTGTCACATCTCCTTCTCTGCCCAACTCTTCTGCTTCCCTCTTTCACTTATAAGGATCCTTGTGATTACACTGGGTCTACCCAGATAATACAGGAGACGCTTTCATCTCAAGATCCTTAATCACATCTACAAAACCTTTTTGGCCTTGTAACATTCATAGGCTCTGGGGATCTAGGACATGGACATTCTGCCTACCACAGCTGGAAACAGCCCTCAGCTTATAGCCAGCAAAAACATACAGGCCTCAGTCCTAAAATCGCAGGGTACTGAATTCTACCAACAACCTAAATGAGTAAGAAATGGATTCTTCCCTAGAGCCACCAGCAAGGAACAGAACATGCCAATACCTTGACTTTAGCCTGTGAGAATGTACTGGGCCTCTGACCTACAGAAATGTTGTTCTAAGCCACTAATTTTGTGATGATTTGATATGGCAGCAACAGGAAATGAATACAGTAATCAATCAATACAGGATAAAGGAGAAAAACCATCTTATTTCAGTGGATAAACATTTTAAATATTCTCAGCAATTAGAGATAGAAGAAAACTTCTCTAACTTGATAGAAGGCAGCTTACATCATACTTAATGGCGAAAGATTGAATGCTCCCCCCCCCCCACCCCCCGCCTAAGAGCAGATTAAGGTATGACTATCTACTCTTACCACTTCTATTCAACATTGCACTGCAAATCCTAGCCAGTGTAACAAGAAACAGGAAAAGGAGTGGGGACAGAAGGAGGCATACACATTGGAAATACAAATCCCTACTTGCAGATGATATGATCACGTATGAAGAAAATCTATGAAAGAGCTATTATTACCAATAAACTAAGCAAGGTCACAGAATACAAAGTCAGTCTACAAAATCAACTGTGGAATACCAAGCAATGAAGAATTGGGAATTGAAAATTTTTAAAAACTACTTTTTTAAAAGTTTATTTATCTTTGACAGAGAGAGAGAGAGGGTGTGCATGTGCACATGCATGGGAGAGGAGCAGAGAGAGGGAGAGAGAGAATCCCAGGCAGGCTCCTCACTGTCAGTGCAGAGCCCAACATGGGCTACCCTTATGAACTGTGAGATCATGACCTGAGTGAAAATCAAGAGTCAGATGCTTAATTGACTGAGCCACTGAAGCACCCCACAACTAGTATTTATAGTGTCATAAAAATAGTAAATACCTAAGGACAGTATTAGCAAAGTATGGGCAAAACCTATAGACTGAAATATAAAGACCTAAATAAATGGAGAGCTGTGTGATATTCATGAGTTGGAAATGTCGATTCTGAATTGCTCTATAGATTAAACACCATTCTCATCAAATTCCTGGCAAGCTTTTACACAAATTCCTGGCAACCTACAAAACATTGTGGAAAGAAGTAAAGAAGACACAAATAAATGGAAAGGCATCCTGTATTCATGGATTGGAGGAGTTAATGTTGTTAAAATTCCATACTACCCAAAGTCATCTATAGATGCAACACAACCTCCATCAAAATCCCAATGACACTTTTTACAGAAATAGAAAAAAATCCATACTAAAATTCACATGGAATCCCAAAGGACTCTAAAGCGCTAAAACAATCCTGAGAAAGAACAAAGCCAGAGGCCTCACACTTCCTGATTTCAAAACATATTACAAAGTTATAGTAATCAAAATAGTATGGTACTGACTATACTAAGACAAACATATAGACCAATGGAAGGAAATAACCGAGAAATAAATCCTCACATATGTGGCCAAATGATCTTCAACAAGGATGCCAAGACCATACAATGGGGAAAGACCACACACTTTTCAAATGTCCACTGAATATCCTAACAAAAACTGTCAAAATTGTTCTTTTTCATGTTCATAAAATATTCTCGTTGGAGCACACATACCATAAAAATAACCCTAAGTAATGGGTAATAATAGAAAAAAATAAGTACTAAGATATCAGTGCAATGATATTTACAAAATAAAGATTTCTACTGTTTGGTGTTTGTATGTGTTTGCAAGAGTCAAAATGTAGCATAGAGCCACAGTGGAATAAAGTTATTTAGGCTAAGTCAATATTTAGAAGTGTATAAAGTTTTACACAAAGATAAAAAAAATATGGATTCACTGATCACAACTAGATAAAGTATGTATGCCTATGTCTATTGACAAAGATTAGAAATTAATGTGGAATGATGCAACTTCATAATCTTTAAATCTTATTCCTGTAAGGTTGTTTAAATTCATGGTAGACAAAATAAACATAAGAGATCTCAACAGTCTATCTCAAAAACAGTATTTTAACTTGCATTCTTATAACCGAACACACATTTCACAAGTTTAAGTAAAGCTTGTAAAACTTATTCCTTTTGTCCTAACCTACTCCATCCAGTTTTATTACGAAATATACAATGTTCAGGGCACCTAGGTGGCTCAGTGAGTTGAGCATCTAACTCCTGATTCGGCTCAGGTCATGGTCTCACCATTCATGAGTTGGAGCCCCATGTCAGGCTCTGTGCTGACAGCGTGGAGCCTGCTTGCAATTCTCTCTCTCCCTCTCTCTCTCTGCCCCTTCCCAACTGGTTCACACACACTCTCTCAAATAAACATTTAAAAACAAAAGAAATATATAACGTTCAACAGTTTACTTCAGATTAAATGACTTAAAAAAACTTACGAGCTATAAAACAGAGATTTAAAAAACTTTCCACATTTAAACAAACTTCTGTAAACTATCTACATCATTTATTCATTTAGCACACAACACGCCCTCAAACTTACAAAAGCATCACACATACCTGATGCAATGACAGGATCTTTCATAAGCTCCCTAGTTATTGGACATAGAAATTCATCAGGAATTCCAGAAGAAAGGGTTTTCACCTCTGTCCTAAGCTCTTCAATTTTCCTCAGCACTTTACTCCGCAGCCCTAGAGATTCTGGAAAGAAATTATTCTGTTAGGGTAGGAGAACCTCTGGTAACCTTTATGCAAGTCTTTAGCAAATAGAGAGGTTATCTATTACAACCCAAAATCTTCACACATACTGTTTGACCACACGGAATGGTTTTCTTTATAAATTCTTTAACCAATATTTATAGTACAGAATATCGTGTGGTTAAAATAAATCAGCAACTAATGGTGAGTTTATTCTAAACAAGCTTAGATTCTACAAGTTTGAGAATTTCAGACTGCTGAATAGTAATATACCATACAACCTTAGAAAAGGCTTGTTGTTATTGGTTATGTATTTAAGCAAAAAATTTCCTAAGAACAATTTTTAAACATCTTCAGTTTAATAATGGAAAAATTCCATCTTATATGTAAAACATTTTTGAAATTGGAAATATTATTGGCCGATCTCATATGAAACACAATCATGAAGCTCATCTGTTTGTCCCAGACTGTACACACAAGTTAAACTCACTCATTTGCATTTTTACTTTATCAAGTTTTAAAAACTACCTTCATTTTCAGCTTCTGGAAGTTGAGAGTAATTAATTGTAGGAGGTTTAGTGTTATTAGCTGTTTACCTTTTTAGAACTGACAGTTCTTTATTTTTTTTAATTTTTTTTTAACGTTTATTTATTTTTGAGACAGAGACAGAGCATGAACGGGGGAGGGTCAGAGAGAGAGGGAGACACAGAATCTGAAGCAGGTTCCAGGCTCTGAGGGGTCAGCACAGAGCCCGACGCGGGGCTCAAACTCACGGACCGCGAGATCATGACGTGAGCCGAAGTCGGACGCTTAACCGACTGAGCCACCCAGGTGCCCCAGTGACAGTTCTACTTTAGACAGAGACATGTGAAGGTAGGGGGGTGGGTAGAAGAAAAAAATTACATTTCCCAACACCTCACAGTTTTCATGAAAAGCCAAATCAGCTTTTTATTTTGTTGGGAGGCAATTCTTCAGGGTGTTTATACACCCCTTATGATGACTTTTTTGCAGTAATTTGTGTCCCTCCCAGAGGGCAGATTTGTTCTCTGATAGGTACAAAGATAAAATGACACTTGGGCTAGGTTTGCTAGCAATCCCCTCAAAAGATGAAAGAGTTTCGTGAGCTCAGGGTATCTCCGCTATGACACAGACACAAACTGCCCTCACAAGACTTCGGGGGGGAAAGAAAAACCTTGAAGCTCATGCTGCTTGCTGTGCCCTGAGGAATACACTGTTTAAATCTATTCGGATTCATTGCCCACAATCTACGGAAGTGTGGCAAGTCAACCTAGCAGCCGCCTGCCTCTTAGGGACTACGGCACTGCTTTCCTAGGAATTCTTTCCTATGTAATTCACCGAAACCAAATTGAAGAGTTTTTAAACAGTTTTTTAAAAGTACCACAACATGTTTTCAATTAGAAGTCATCTCATTTAAAGGGATAGTTATACAACATACAAGAAAAAGATATAGAAGCATTTAATATTATGAAAAATATATATTTCCCTGTCAAAAATATGGGTGCTAATATTTAGAATGCTTATGATTTTTATAATAGAGAACACAGAAAACCTATTTCAAAATGCCCCCAGATAAGAAAAAGTTAAATTGGGTGTTATCCGTGTCCAATTTTAATGTCATTTAAAAATGGAATCAGATCACTTTGCCCTCAGGGAAGCAATTACCAAGTGATATCCCCAGAGCTTAGCCAGAAACAAATATCTCCTTTTGTGACTGGGGGTTGGGAGTAGGTGTTATTAAATTTAATTGCTCAGGAAGAAAAGACCCTTACCAGCTGATGGCTAGTAAACCCTTAGTATGGGTAATGGGAACTATCTGGATATATTTATTGTAACTCTGAAAAGGCATGTGGTTCTTAATAAGATGTCAAGTTAAATAGGACAACAATTCCTGTACTCTCTTCTCCAACCCTGAAAATGCTACATAATTGAGAACTGATGGAGTCTACACACAAATAACAACCAAAGATATAAAACAAAACTCTGAAAAGCCCCTAAGAAAATAGCGGTAACTGGGTTCCAGAGTGAGGGATGGAAGATGGCCACTCACAGCAGAGCTATGTGTACACGAATGGAAGAGAGACCTTGATACCTCTACCGTTCTCTCTACCAGCTGTGTCCTGTATGGATCACTGCTGAAGCAGCAAGGCCAGCAATGGCTGGAGGCACCATAACAAGACAGAGCTGTCGCCCAGAACTAAGAAACACAGCTCATCAGGCTGGTCACTCCATCACCTCTCCACTGCCCAGAGAGAGAGAACAACAAAACCAGAAGCCAGTTTCTCAGGAAAGAACAGAACAACAAAAACATATTTTTTAAAAAAACTATTAAAAAAAAAAAAACCAACTCCTGACTAGAATGGTCAAGGGAAAACAAAGACGTACAAACGATAGGAAAAGAAAAGGGAAACATGATGATAGATACAAGTAGGGATTTTTTTCAAAAGGATTTGGATAAGTCGGTGGTAGAAGCAGTATAGTTTTTTAATTTCTCTGAATCTCCACATAAAAAAAGAGAGAGCAAAATCAAATCAAATGTTGCGGACAATCTCCGCAACAAAGTAAAGTGGCGAGGCGTCTCACAAACCCCACCGTATAAGCAGGCGAGGACAAACCACCAACCTCCACAGACCTGTGGTTGACACCTGTGTGGAAGGAAGTAACAGGACATCTGACCGGCCTGAGGAAAGGAGCCCCCCTCAAATGCCCACAAGTTCCCACTGGAAAGTGTGGTGGGCCAATTTAAGAGCAGCAACTGAACTGCCCAGTCCAGCAGCAGGTCCATGCACAGGCTCACAGTAACTAGACCAGAACTAAAGGGACTGTGTCACTTTAATCGTGTATAACAACAACAACAACAACAAAACAGTGAATGTTCCAGTAGTTCATGATAGTTCACTTAGGCAACAAATGAAAATCTACATAAGGAAGTAGTTCTAGGAATTGAAGAAACTCAAAATCTAAGGATGTTCAGTTGCTGCATAAAGTTTGAAAAAGCATCTGATTGAACAATTTCATATTATAATTTTAAGCTAGAAAATGATAAAAATGTCTCATGTGCTTTATGGTTTCTTGGAAAGACAAGAGCAAACGGTAGAGGAAGCCTTTTGAAAAAACTTCATTCCCAATTAGGACTCTATGATTGATAATTATTTGAATGTAGGTGTAAGGACTGACATGATATAGAAGAGTTCTTCAGCATTTGTCATTCCAGGTTTCTACCACTATATCATCTACAGCAATTCCACACTCCAAGGCAGGCAGCAATTTAAAATTTCTGAGACCCAAAAATAAACTGAAGCCAAGGTGCAGATGAAAGTCATGTGGCCAGATTTACTGCTTGCCTACTATCACATCTCAGAAGCGAGATGTGATAAAAGTCATACTTAATGACTTTTGAATGAGAGATTAAATACTATAGTGGAGTTCACAAATTCGTGGATTCACAAATGTCTTAAGACAGCTCTCTCTCTCAACGTCAAGGATCTTTTGTACCTGTAATCTGTCTGGACATTTCTTATGCAAACATGGGACTAAATATAAAGAGTTATCTTCTAGTTACAACTGGCTAGTATACCCTGGTTTCCATTAACACAATCCTAAGAAAGGATGGTTATCCTAGATTAAAGCATCAAACTCCAACAGATATTCAAGTCTATAGAAAGTTCCTTTATTATATATTTATAAAAGGCTCACTAGAAAATTTCATAGACTGCTTGATTCCTTAAAAGTAACTTAAGTGTCAAACATAATAGATACACATACTTTGGTCTCTAACACCCCAATGTGCTTTACTGCACAATTCCTCCGTATGACGAATACACAAATTCCTATTTACTCGCGTTGACTTAGGAACTGTTCTAACAATTGTATCACAAGTCAAAAGCAAGTAAGAGAGTTATGCATCTAAAGAATAAAATTCATTATCATTTACTCATCAGTTTGCCTCTTAGCACATTTTTTCTTTAGACTCAATTTCAATTCTCTATTATGCCAATATACTATCTTAAGAATCTGCTTTTCTTAAAATTCAAGACTAAAAGAAATTCACTGTAGCTTAAAGTAGTACTTGTAGAAGATTAAAGTTAACTTCTTGATCCTTTATAATTCTTTATAATTCTATAAAAACTTTCAAATACTGTAGAATTATGTGAAAAAATAAATGCCCTAGCCCATTCACTAATTTATTCTGTTTAATTTGCCAACTTTCCAAATCTTAAACACACAGAATAGATTCCTTATTTACTAGAAAATGTTAACATTTTTGTCTCCATTCATAATAATAATTTTCCTAATTCCACTATTAGACCACTATAGAAGTTAAATTATATTTCAATTTTGGCTTGGGCCTGACCTGATAGTTCTGAAACTTATTTCACTGAAGTTTAAAATGATTGTAACTACTAATCCTGGGACTCATCCTTCAAAAACTATTTCAAATCATTAATTAAATCGTATAAGAATTTCATATTATTTATTTATCTATCAGAATAGAATTCTATTCCTATTGTTTTTACTATGCTTCTTTTGTTTTCAAACATCCTTTGTTGAAATCTGAAATTATTGTTTTATAGTGTTAAGTGCTTCTAAATGATAAGGTACTGTTAAGATTTATTGTGAGAGAGTAATAATAAATCAACTAATGAAGATGCAAAAATCAGCAGAAAAACAAACAAACAACGCTACACTCTGTTACCAACTTTCAGGAGGAAAGAATAAATTATAAAGGCAATAAGTCATTAGAAATACAAAAATAGCTCTCATAATATGGCCGGAGTACAAAACCATCTGACCCTAAGTATTTTCACAAATCATCATTATGTTAACTTTTTAAAGGCCGTAAGATTTCAAGAGATTTAAATACACTCATATGCTATATTTACCATATAAGGAAAGTATAACACTATACTCCAAAATGGTTTTAATATTTTTTTTTGTTATTTGACTCTTCATTAACAATAAATCTCACTAAGGATATCCTATTTTCTATGCTTTCTCAGTAGGATTTCATTATAGCATGTTAATAGTAGTGTCTGGTTATTAGTTTTATTACAGCATGACATTAAGTCTTCAAACTAGGGGCGCCTGGGTGGCTCAGTCGGTTGAGCACCCAGCTTTGGCTCAGGTCACAATCTCACAGTTCGTGGGTTCAAGCCCAGCATCAGGCTCTGTGCTGACAGCTTGCTCAGAGCCTGGAGCCTGCTTCAGATTCTGTCTCCTTCTCTCTTTGCCCCTCCCCCACTCACGCTTTGTCTCACTCTGTCAAAAATAAACGTAAAAAATAAAAAAATAAAAACAAAAGACTTCAAACTATTTTTGATAAGGATCTAGTCTCCAGAACATAATAAACAACTCTTACAACTCAACAACTTAAAGACAAATAAACCAGTTTAAAAATATTTTTAACAATTTTAATTCTCAGACATTTCTCTGAAGAAGATACATAAATGGTCAATAAGAACTTGAAAAAATACTCCATATAATTAGGTAAACACAAACCCAAACCACAATCTAATACCACTTCACATCTACAAGGGTGGCTATAATCAAGGTGACAGGTAATAACAAGTACTGAGAAAGAGGTGAAGAAACTGGAAACCTTACATATTGAAGCACTTACACATACAAAACATGGATGAACCTTGACAGCATTATGTTACATAGAAGAAGCCAGATACAAAGGGCACCTACTGTATGGTTCCACTTACAAGAAATATCCCAAACAGACAAATCCATAAAGACAAAGTAGATTAGTGGTTGCCAGAGGCTAGGGAGAGAGAATGGGGTTCTTTTGAGGGGATAAAAATGTTCTGAAAATAGACAGTGTTGTTGATGGTTATAAAACTCTATGAATACACTAAAAACCACTGAATTATACACTTAAGGAAAAATGACTTGTATACTGAAAATGACAAAGCATTTTTAAAAGAAATGAAGAGGGGCGCCTGGGTGGCTCAGTCGGTTAAGCATCCGACTTCGGCTCAGGTCACGATCTCGCGGTCCGTGAGTTCGAGCCCCGCGTCGGGCTCTGGGCTGATGGCTCAGAGCCTGGAGCCTGCTTCCGATTCTGTGTCTCCCTCTCTTTCTGCCCCTCCCCCGTTCATGCTGTGTCTCTCTCTGTCTCAAAAATAAATAAACGTTAAAAAAAAAAAATTTAAAAGAAATGAAGAAGACCTGAATAAACTGAAAAACGTCCTGTGCTTATGGATTGGAAAACTTAAGATGACAATAATCCCCAAATTAATTCACAGATTCAATATAAGCCCTATCAAAATTGGCTTTTTTTTAATGTTTATTTTTGATAAAGAGCAAGTGGGGGAGGAGCACAGAGAGAGGGAAACACAATCCAAAGCAGGCTCTGCACTGTCAGCTCAGAGCCTGATGCGGGGCTCAAACTCACAAACCACGAGATCATGACCTGAGCTGAAATCAAGAGTTGGACACTTGGGGCACCTGGGTGGCTCAGTCAGTTAACTGTCCAACTTCAGCTCAGGTCATGATCTGGTGGCTCATGAGTCTGAGCCCCACGTCAGGCTCTGTGCTGATAGCTCAGAGCTGCTTGGAGCCTGCTTTGGATTCTGTGTCTCTCTCTCTCTCTCTGCTCCTCTCCAGCTTGTGCTCTCTCTCTGTCTCTCAAAAATAAAATAAACATTAAAAATTAAAAAAAAAAAAGAGTTGGGCACTTAACTGAGCCACCCATGCAACAGCAAAATAAGTGGCTTTTTAAGGAGTGCACTTCTGATGAGCACCAGGTGTTGTATGGAAATGTTGAGTCACTATATTGTATACCTGAAACTAATATTATACTGTGTTAACAGGAATTTAAATTAAAACTTAAAAATAAATAAATTAGTTAATTAAATAAATCCACCTGATTTTAAACAGAAATTGACAAGTTGATTCTAAAATTCATATGGAAATGCAAGGGACCCAGAAAAACAAAACCAATCTTGAAGAAGAAAAAAAAAAAGAGGACCCACACTTTTCAATTTCAAAACCTACTACAAAGCTACAGTAATTAAGACAGTGTGAGTGTAAGAATCGACAAATATGTCAATGATAGAATTGAGAATCCAGAAATAAATCCTCACATTTGTGGTCAATTGATTTTTAACAAGGGTGCCAAGACAATCCCAAAAGGCAAGAATAGTCTTTTCGACAAATTGTGCTAGGACAGCAGCTGGATATCGACATCTGAAAGAGTGAAGCTGGACCCCTATACTCATACCATATCCAAAAATTAAGTCAAAATTGATCACACACCTAAATGTAGGAGCTAGACGTATAAATTCATAGAAGAAAAACAGGTTTAAATCTTTGAGACTTAGAATTAGGCAATAGTTTATTAGGTATGACACCTACAGCCTAAGCAACAATAGGAAAAAAGATAAATTGGACTTCATCAAAATTTTTAAATTTCTGTGCTTCAAAGGGCACTATCAAGCAAGTATAAGGCTAACCTACAGAAAGGGAGAAAATATTTCCAAATCACATATCTAATAAGAGCCTCATACCCAAATTTATATAAAAAATAATAAAAAGACAAATAACCCAGTTTTTAAAATGGCCAAAGGATCTTAACAGACATTTCCACAAAGAAGATCTACAAATAGCTAACAAGCATATGGAAAGATGTTCAACATCACCAGTCATCAGGAAATGTATACTGAAATCATAATGAGAAACCACTAGGATGGCTATAATTAAAAAAACACATGTTGATGAGGATGTGGAGAAATCGAAATTCTTGGGGTGTCTGGGTGGCTCAGTCAGTTAAGTGTCTGATTTTGGCTCAGGTCATGATCCCCAGTTCACAAGTTGAACTCCCGCATCAGGGGCTCTGTGCTGACAGCTCAGCGCCTGGAGCCTGCTTCAGATTCTGTGTCTCCCTCTCTCTCTGCCACTCCCCTGCTTGCACTGACTGTCTCTCTCTCTCTCTCTAAAATATACAGACATTAAAGAAAATTTAAAAAAAAGAAAAGAAGAGAAACTGAAATTCTCATATATAGCTGGTAAGAACATAAAATAGCACAGCTGCTTTGGAAATAGTCTGGCAGTTCCTCAAATGTAAGCACAGAGTTACTATATGACCCACGAATTCCACTCCCAATTATACACCCAAGAAAACTGCAAACAGATACTACACAAAAGCGTGTACACAAATGTTCAGAGCAGCATTATTCACAATAGTCAAAAATGGAAACAATCTAAATTCAATCAACTGATAAATGGATAGCAAAAAGTGATAAATTTATACTGTGAAATATTAGTCGTAAGAAGAAATGAAGCACTAATATATGCTATAGCATGGATGAACTCTGAAAACATGCTAAGCCAGAAAAGGCAGCATATTGTATGATTCCATTTCTATGAAATGTCAAGAAGAGGCAAATCCTTAGAGACAAAATGCAGATTAGTGGTTGCCAGGAGCTAGAAAGAAAGGGAAAGAGGAGTGACCGCTCATGAGCATGGGGTTTCTTTTTGAAGGGATGAAAATGTTGTGTGATTAGACAGTGGTGATGGCTATACAACTCTGTGGATATACTAAAAATCACTGCATTGTACACTTATAAAAGGGTGAGTTTTATCATGTGAATTACATCTCAATTTCTAAAATAAATACATTTTGAAAATTAATTACAAGGTGGCTTTAGTTACTTAAAGAAATACCACATAACATTTCTTTTCCATAATCTAACCTACATAATCCTTCTCTACAAAGAAATATACCAGCATAATTACTGTGCCAGAACAGTAAGAGGAAAGCATTAATACAACTGAAACCAATTTCAGAGTAAATTATTAAAAGTCGCTTTTAAGAATGCCCATCTTCCACTAATCTTACCAATTTTCAAATCATCAGCCAGACTTTCTTTGGTGAGATTCAACAATTCTCTTCCATCAATGTTATTCATTTTGAAAATACCAACAAGGTCATTTAAACCTTGGGCACAAAGCCACACTGAAACATCATCCTCTGACCAGTCTTCAGGAAATTGCTTCGCCTCGTCTTCTGTGCTCCTTGCTTAAAAACAAACCCACAAACAGAAAGGCAGGTAAAATAACAATGAAGGAAAGTATTGCCCTTATGAATATTCTCACTGAGAATTAAAAACTAAATAAAATTTCCTTAAAGCTGTGTTTTAACAACCTTTTAAGAAATTTCAAAAAAAATCAAATAACACTATGTACAGTTACAATATTATTTAATACTATATTAAATACTACTCTCTTGGAACTTTTCAGTCTAGAAAAACAATTTTTTATTATATAAAATTCATATCAGCAAAAGTACTCTGCTCTATCGTCTGCATATCAGCACCACTATTCAGTTAATTCTGACAGTAATAAAAGTAAAATTCCTAAATTATGTGTCAACATTGCTTGATGAGGCCAAAAATAAAACGAACAAAGTAAAACTCTGCTTTCTATTTTGTTCTCAGGCTATATTTATCTGAAAAAACAGTATACGTACAAATAAATAGCTTATAAAAAAATTGGGAGGTATGATTTCCATGAATATGCTCCTAAAAGGATTTACCAACAGGTTTAACATATATAAACTACTTGAAACACTAGATTCTCTAAAATTATTTTTAAATTATACATTCGGATATACACTTCATATTGAGAAAAAGCAAAGTGAGTAATTTGTTAAAAATTTATGTGATTTAAAAAAAATTTTTTTTAATGTTTTTTTATTTTTGAAAGAGAAAGAGTGTGAATGGGGGAGGGGCAGAGAGCAAGAGGGAGACAGAATCTGAAGCAGACTCCAGGCATCGAGCTGTCAGCACAGAGCCTGACTTGGGCCTCAAACTCGTGAACCATGAGATCATGACACTTAACTGATTGAGCCACCCAGGTGCCCCCAAAAATTACAGGATTTTTAAATTTAATGGTGAATGGGATTGAACTGGGTTAAATATGATGCCCTTACTAACCTTGGCAAGGTGTTTCCAGATCAAATTGCCAGATGTTCACTGTTTTGTCCATTGAACCAGTAGCAAGTAAAAGGATATTGGGTGCAAAGGCACAAGTTGTGACATACCTAATTAATAAAAACAACTATTATGTATCCTCAGACTAATTTTTTTATTATATTAATACAAAATAAGGTTAAGTTCAGACCTGGTGTGCTGAGTCAATGTGTGAAGTATATTCTCAGTATTCTGAAAAACAATAAAAACAGCTTTATATTTGCTCAGGCAGGAGTAAAGTTACTGATAAAGGCTCATTTGACATAAATAGTTTATATGATACCAGTATTTTACTATAATTAGTCACTAATGTAAGTTGAAACTTTACCCCAAAAAAAGAGAACAGCCTCTATAACTAATAATATTATCAGGTACTTATTTCACTCTCAGTAATTAGCACTGTTGTCTGCTGACCACCCTCCTAGAAATTTTTAGCATAATAGATCCTGGGCTTCTGCTGATGGTTTTGAATTTACTAACAGTAGCCTAAACATCTATTACATGAAATGACCTGTATTTTTGCTATGGCATTTGACTTGTACCCAACTGCAGGACCGGTGAAGAGAAATTAGTCACTTAGATTTTGAGTACACTTAGCTGGCCATCTAGCATCTAGATGTATTTATTAATTTTTAAAAAGTGAAGTGTAATTAACAGTGTTATATTAGTTTCAAATGTACAATTAGTTGTATTTAGCTGAGATTCATATACATATTTTATGGAGGAAGTTTAGTGTTCTAGCTATTCTTGTGAATGTAAAATCTTAAGCAAATTTGTTGAGAAACATTCAGGATCTACTTCACCCAGTTTGTGTTCTTTTCCATCTCCTGCCAGAGCACTCCGCGATTTGAATTCCCACATAGAAGACTAGTTTAGATTCCTTGCTTGACCGACTACACTTTGATGATTAACATCTCTGGTTCATTTGCTAGCACGCTGCAGCCTGAATTCCATCATTGTAAGGCTCCATTCAACATGGATTTCTCTTGAAGAATATTTTCATCAACCACATCTTTGCTACATGTAAAATGTTCATTTTTTTTTTTCATACTCATGCAACTCGGTCTTTATTCATATGGCTCTACCAAAAACTGCCATTTTCCCAAGTCTATTAAAACTTACTCTTCCTTCTATCAGTCTCTAAAGCCAGCCAGATCTCTACCAGTGGTAGGCCACTTTCAGCACACCCATCCACAACCCTGGGGTAAATATTCATTCTTTGCTATTACGGAAACCTGGTAGAAAAATTTAAGAAAAATCAATTTGAAGTGGTTTTTTTTTTTTTTTTTTTTTTTTTGGATATTGGTGCTCTTTAAATCTGTATTTTCTTTGATCAGATTAATCATCTATCTTAGACATCTATCCATCCTAAAATCATTACTGAAATATTTAAGGGCCTGTCCCAGAACCAATAACTTGCATAACTATCTTAGCACTTTTGAAAATGTATATTCTTAGGCACTCTAAAAAGAAAAGAAAGTATTTTATCCATCTTGCCTAACAAAACTTGAAGTTCAGTACCCTAATAAACATAATTTACGCATATCACACATGCAAGATTTTGAAATACTTACAGTATCATACACTATGACAGATTTATCCACTGATCTTTAAAAGAAAAAGGAAATTATGGGTGAGAAGTTCTATAAAAACCAGGTAGTTATTAATATTTTTAAATCATTTAAATAACTTTTTTAGAAAAGGCTGAGATACTGATATACAAACATTTAGAATGCAAGCTTTTTGTCCATATGTATGAACTTTTATTCAAGACTACTTGCCACATATAAAATTTTTCAGAAAATTATAAACTTTATTAAATACTAGTTTATTAATACTTTATTAACACTAGTATATGCTATTTATACCATCTAGCCATAAACAGAGTAAGCATTTATGATGTATAAATAAGACATAATCCCATATCAAGTTAATAACTCAAAGGGAAAAACCACTATAAGGGAAAGCTATTTATAATTGACCCTCAAACAATGAAGGGATAGGGGCACTGATTCTCCTCTTCCCCATGCAGTTGAAAATCTATGTATGAGAAAGACAGATACCATAGGATTTTTACCCATATATGGAATTTAAGAAACAAAACAGATGAACATAGGGGAAAGGAAAAGAGAGACAGAGAGAAGAAAGCAAACCATAAAAGACTTAACAATAGAGAACAAACTGAGGGTTGATGGAGGGAGGTGGGCAGGGGATGGACTAAATGGGTGATGGGTATTAAGGAGGGCACTTGTGTTGAGCACTGGTTGTTATATGTAAGTGATGAATCACTAAATTCTACACCTGAAACCAATATTACCATATATGTTAATTTCTAACTAGAATTTAAATAAAGACTTGAAATAAAAAACAAAAATTTAAAAATAAAAACTGTGCAAATGTATATCAGGCTATATGGATATATGCATAAATACATGTATGAATCACAAAAATATTCTTGTCAAAAATGATACTATGAGCTACAATTCAAATTTCATTTAAGAAAAAAGAAAATCCACGTATAACTTTTGACTCTTCAAAAACTTAACTACTACTAAGCCTCCTGTTGACTGGAAGCTTTACCAACAACAAATAGTTGATTAACACATATTGTGTATGTTATATGTATTCTATACTGTATTCTTACAATAAAGCTAGAAAAAATAAAATGTTAAGAAAATCTTAAGAGAAAATACTGTACTGTACCAAAAAAACTGCATATAAGTAAACCCATGCAGTTCAAACCCATGTTGTTCAATGGTAAACTATACTTGTTACTTGGTTTTTGTTTCAAACATCATTGTTCTTTATCATTAATATAGCCATGACTTAATTACCAACCTCTCTCTCTACACACACACATACACACACACACACACACACACACACACACACACACGTCTTGTGACTCATTTCTGAAAACTGTAATTCTAAACTTGGTATGAGCTCTGCAAGGTTTCTTTTAATAGTATAAAATTAAAAACAGCCATCTGGGATTATTCTGGTGGTAAAAAGAAAATCATCAAACAAATAAAAATGCAAACATTGTAACAAAGTACATAATTAACAATAGATAAATGTGTTTCTGCATAGTATCTTCCCTTTTTAAAAATATATATGATGCTATATATATGCTACATGCTACACCATGATATATGCTACAAGGTAAGATAATACAACAATATAAGTGTTACTAATGTCTGTACAACTTTAATAATATTTATAGTTATTATTATTAAAAGACAGCTGATAAGAGACCACAGGAGTCATACCTACTGGAGGGCTTAAAATTCCTTGTTTAGTGTAAGTTATCCAGGGTAGAGGATGGATTTTGACTGCAGAATCTTTGTTATAAGTCCAAAATAAGAATTACACTTTAAATGTTCAAATGTAAAATAAAATACAAGAAAGTGGGAAGCACATAGAATGCTTTCTGGATGTAAAAAACAGTTACAGCATTAAATGTTAAATTCCAGCCAAAAAACACTGAAAATATTAATTAGCAGCTAACATTATTTGAGTACATATATACTAAACATAACTTGTGGATACTCTTATTGAGTCCTAAATTCCTCAAGGTACAAGGTATGATTATCAGAATATATAAAATTCTTAGGGAAAACTTTTACTTCTGAGCAGCCTAAAAAAGAAAACTAAAAGGAAATTCCACCTTCTTTTTTTTTTTTTTTTTTTTTAACATTTATTTATTTTTGAGACAGAGAGAGACAGAGCATGAACGAGGGAGGGTCAGAGAGAGAGGGAGACACAGAATCTGAAACAGGCTCCAGGCTCTGAGCAGTCAGCACAGAGCCGGACGCGGGGCTCGAACTCACATACCATGAGATCGTGACCCGAGCCGAAGTCGGACGCTTAACCGACTGAGCCACCCAGGTGCCCCGGAAATTCCACCTTCTTAACTACACATAGTGCAATTAAAACTGACTCATCCTAATACTATAGCACTTGAAAAGTTGGATCATCATTAGTAATCTTTATGAGCATCTTATATTGGGAAGACAGAAATAAGGACAACAGGCAAGAGTTCACATACGAGAACAGCATGAAATAAGGCCGAAAATGTAGAACAAAAATACAAAGTACCCAAGAAATGTAGGCAATCCTGTAGGCAACAGATAGTCAGCCATGAAGGCAATGGAATAGGTTCACTTGATATTGAGGTAAAAAAAAAAAAAAAAGTGAATCTGAGAAGCAAAAGGCCAAACATTAAGATCTCCTAAGAGTCTAAACATCCAACCAAGAAGAATAGAAATTATGAATGAAGATGTGTGGACTTAGGAAGATAGAAAAGATTGTCAACTCACCTCCTATAACCTCTAATTTGACTAATGGGATTCAAAGAAAGATACCATAGGATTTGATAGCTGATTACATTTAGTGGAAGGAAATTAGAGTTAGGAAAAAAATAATAGTTTTTAATATTTGAGATTTGAGTTGGAAAGACCAGGAGAATAACAGAACCACTGTAAACAGACACAAAATAAAATACTTTGAAATCACTCAAGCAATATAAAACCTCAAAATATTCCCTAAATTGAACATGAACCAACACTGAACAAGAAGTCCAATTGTCTGGTGCCCCTGGTTATACATTTCCTGCCTGCTTTATGTAACTCTTTCCCCAACTTTTCATATCTACATTCCACCACAATCTGCCCTGTCACTTTACGCCCAGGTTTCCTTATAAAAGAAGTATTAGTTTTCAAGCCTTTTGATACTGCATTCCTTCAGTTTTGTGGCACTCTAAAACCTCAACTCCACTCACTCAAGACTACAAGACAAACATATCAATTATATCTAGACGGTTACTGGGTGAGAGCAATACTACATATTGTTATGTGTTTGATATTGAAGAGCATACATAGACTCATGGGTGATCAGTGACATTATGACGTACAGCCACCCATATCAGAAATCACCAAAGCATTTTAATCTAAACTAGCTTTATACAATGGCAAAACAAACAAACAAACAAACAAACCCTAATCAAATGAAATTACCAACATTTCTTTAGGTCAAGTGTGTTCCTAAGTTTTAAAGATTTATTTTACACTCAAGCATTTTTATTTTAAATGTATTTACCTATGGGGGTGCCTAGTGGCTCAGTGAGTTAAACATCTGACTCTTGATTTCGGCTCAGTTCATGATCTCTGGGTTGTGAGATCAAGCCCCTCATTGGACTCGGTGTTGAATGTGGAACCTGCTTAGGATTCTCTCTGCCCCTCCCCTAATCATGCTCGCTTGCTCTCTCTCTCTCTCAAAAAAAAAAAGGGAGGGGTAATTATCTATGTTTCTTCTCACTCATAAAGTATTTGAAGTCTCTTACAAGATGCAGCAAAAACAAGGTAAAAATTATATGAGGAAACTGGAGACGAAGAGAATACAAAGATGAGGTGAGGAAGAAAAAATAAAGATAAAGATTAAAAATAAAAATATACGTCATAAAATCCAGTCCACCTTGCCACAGGAGGGCTGCAAGTTTGGTTCTGAGCTTCTTTAGCAATTAAAAAAAATGTAGAAACACAAACTCAAAGTTTGGAAAAGAGACATCAATTCCTCAGACTGAGACCTGAAAGAACTATTTTCCCCAAGGTGTTTACAGAGAGGATACTATGACAAAAAGTCCTCAACAACTGTTTCAAAGACACATGGTTAATTTCAAACATTTATTTTATAATACCCCTCAGTATAGGCCAACGGTTGAAACTTCAAGCAGAAGTCAGAAAATGAGGAAGTAAAATGTTATGTAACTGCCCAATGTTTTACATTACACAAAAAATAATATACATAATGTTTAATAAACAATTATTATGCCCCCAAAATAAATAATGCTTTGCTGGAATTTTCTTTTTTTTTTTTTTTTTTTTTTTTTATTTTATTTATTTTGAGAGAGAGAGCACACAGCAGAGGAGGGGCAGAGAGACAGGGAGAGAGAGAATCCCACATCAGTGCAGAGCCTGACACGGGGCTCAATCTCATGAACCAGGAGATCATGACCTGAGCAGAAACTAAGAGTCAGACATTGAACTGACTGAGCCACCCAGGTGCCCCCAGCATTTTCTTATTTAAGCTTCATAACAATCTTATGAGGAAAGTGTTATTATTTTCTCTATTTTATAATTCAGAGAAATGAAGTTGAGATAAGATATGGAATTAGAAACTGTTCAAGGTCACACAGCTAGTAAATGGCAGGACTGGGATGAAAACTAGTTCTATGTGATCCCAAAACCCAACTTTTTGCATTTTACTTCCTAGAACATCATCCCCCATGAATGTATTAACATTAAAATTGATTCATAATGGGGATGGTTTTAGCCTAAAAACACATAAGGCAGATGACATGGCCATTCATATTTCATTAAAGCTTTCACAAGACATCTAATTTAAAGCAATGCAATATCTAATTTTATCTTTATCTATTGATAAATCGCCATCATGCACTTTTAGGCTACTAAATGTACTGACCTGTTCTATAGGATTATAAACAATGTTGTAAAGAGATAGAGGGGAAAAGATGATTTTGGAAGAGTGATCTCAAGCCTTATTCTAGTCATTACTGAGCAAGAGAAGGTTGTTTGTTATAGCCACTCCAAATTCATGACAATAAAACTCTATCCTTTACATTTACAAAATAGATAAAATATAAACAAACATCTTGTTGGATGAAAGGGTACATTTCTCAGCCTTTCTGGAATAAGGTTCCTGGTCTTATTCCTCTCCTGCTTAGCAGAAAAAGAATGAAAGATGACTGGAAAGTTTGGGGGAAGACATTAGGCCATTTGGCCCAGCCCCTTCTGGATTTTCTCTTTTACCTGATCTGCCTCTGCAGGGGAAGTCTGCAGTGGTGCTGGCTGCCCAAGAGCAGTGAGCAAGTCAGCTGCAAATCTACAGACATGTCATCCAGTCTGTCCTGTAGTTCTCTGTCACTGGTTTCCGACTCAAGAAGAAGAAAAGGGTGGGCACCTGGGTAGCTCAGTAGGTTAAGCATCCAACTTTGGCTCAGGTCATGATCTCACAGTTCATGAGTTTGAGTCCCACACTGGGTGCTCTGCTTTCAGTGCGGAGCCTGCTTATGATTTTCTCTCTCTCTCTCTCTCTCTCTCTCTCTCTCTCTCTCTCTCTCCTCTGCCCCTCCCACGCTCATGCTCTTTCTCTCTCAAAAATAAACATTTTAAAAATTTTTTAAAAGAAGGGCGCCTGGGTGGCTCAGTTGGTTAAGCGGCCGACTTTGGCTCAGGTCATGATCTTGCGGTCTGTGAGTTCGAGCCCCGCGTCGGGCTCTGTGCTGACAGCTCAGAGCCTGGAGCCTGTTTCAGATTCTGTGTCTCCCTCTCTCTGACCCTCCCCCGTTCATGCTCTGTCTCTCTCTGTCTCAAAAATAAATAAACGTTAAAAAAAAAAAAATTAAAAAAAAATTTTTTTAAAAGAAGAAAAGAGGGTTTTATCTATTGAACTCTAACAACAATGAGCATTTTAAAACTGGTTTCCAAGGAATCCTACCTACTAGAACTGAGAATTTATGGAAAGTGGCAGCCCTATTTGAATTAGGAAGACTGATCTTTCCTGCCTGAACAAAAGCTATATGTTTGTTTTATCTGGTTGATCAAGAGAAGTAGGGTAGAACAAAAGACAAATTCTGCCAAAGGCCTAGAGGAAAATTATTAGAAGAGAGATGCAGAGAAAGATGGAATAAATTCCTACGTATTTTGTTCCATCGTGGGTGATGCCATCATAGCTCTGAGAACTAATGAAATATGTGAAGCAGACATGAGAACCCATGTATCTTCTGCTAGCCCAGATATTGAAGAGATTTTAAATAATGTAAAACAATGCCACTCTTTTTATTTTTCCTAAGAAAAAAAATCTTAACATGCAATGAGTATATATTTTTAATGAATTAAAAATATTTTAGAATTTTCTCAGTTTTATTTTTGGTAAATAGCAATATACATATATGTATGTATATATATGTAATATATATATCACATATATACACACACATACATGTAATATATATATTACACACACATATACATGTAATATATACATATATATCATATATAGATCATATATAGATATCATATATAGATATCATATATATAGCATATATATGATATATATCATCCATATAAGCAAAAGCTCTTTGAGGTCAATAACTTTTAAGAATGTCAAAGAATCCTAAAACCAAAATGTATGAGAACCATTGACCTAAATCATAGTTTAATTTCTTTAACCTTTAACACCCATCTCTCCTATAGCTAGGAGATGCTTATTAGAAATGCTTTCAAAGTTTCAACTGTTTTCCTAAATCCATACAAAGTTATAACAACATCCTAGTTCTCTTTCATCTCTACAATCTATTTTTCCAGCCTCAATTCCCATTACTCCTTTTTACATTTATCATACTTTTTTTTTTTTTTTAAGATTTATTTCGTTTTGAGAGAGAGAGAGAGAGAGAGAGAGAGCGAGCAAGCTGGGGAGGGGCTAAAGGGCAGAAAGAGAGAGAATCTCAAGCAGGCTCCACACTCAGCATAGAGTCTGACAAGGGCTAGATCCCACAACCCTGGGATCATGACCTGAGCCAAAATCAAGAGTTGGACACTCAACCAAATGAGCCACCCAGGCACCTCTCCATTTATAATACATTGTAATTCACTCAAGAATTTCCTGCCTCTTGGAATGCCCTGTTTCCCCGATCCTCCCATATCTGCATAAATTCCATAATGCCTTTTACATAGTTACCCTGTATCTATCCCCTATACAACTTCCTTAGCACACCTGACCTATAATCCCATTCTGGGGTCAATTCATTTTTCCTATGTAGCCACTTGTATTCAAAAATCTTTTATCCTACTCGCTTTTTTCCTACTCTCTCTTTAGCAGATGTATCCATTCCATCTTACCAATGATTCTTAGTTGCAGATGGAATCTATCATCAACCAATTAACTTGTTCTTTATCTATTCATGAAATATAGTTAAAACATATGTCCCAATTCTCCTAAAAGACTAAATGTTTATCTTTCACCATCCTTTACATTTCCAAACAATTCACTTGCCTGTATATTTATCCAAATGAACTAAGAATACTCAGAAAAATATCTCAATGTGACCTAGAGCACATATGCCAAAAAGTATTTAACAATGTAAAATTCCATTAATCTAGAATGACTGAAAAGGTCTATCTTAGTTAACATAAAATATTAATTATAAATCACATATATATAAGGAAGTATGCTATAAAATGCCATTTTTTATAACACAAATAGTAACACAAAAACTATACTGAATATCACTTAATACTTCTTTCATGATTCAGAAAGCAAAGACATGTTAGATCTTGTAATATTATTAGGTTATCACGTGAACATCAAGATAGAGAATCAAAACGTCTTTAAGGGCACACTGTCTTATACTTCCTTTTACATGCCCTATTGCAATTGGCAGAGACCTGGGTACATAAGAGAGTCATAAATACTTGCTGAATTTCATACCATCATTTTGTCAATTAACCTCTCAAAAATGAAATGCACGATATATCCCCCCCAAACAACAGAAGGAAATCCAACTTTATTTGTTTAAACTTTCCACTGATTTCAATCCTAGGTCAAAGGAGAATTACTATAAATGCTTTTTTGATGAGCCATTTTCATCGTTTGAGATGAAAGAGTCAATCTAAAATGATGGCAATATAACTAATTATTTGGCTTTTATCTGGCAAGGATTAGAGAATATGGGAAAAGAACTATCAGGTTCAGTCCAGAATATTTTAAGTGAATGTTAGGAGCCTAAATATCTTGGCTGGAGCAAAAGCTGCTGTGAAGAGCTATGAATGTGTATTTCAGTGCTATGACCTGTGAGATCAGACAGGCACGTTTGCAAAAATCCAATGGCAGCAAGGAGAAAATATACCAAAGTACACAAATAGGAGAATATAAAGTAACTGAATCATACCACTGTGTACCAAACCAATTGCTTTATAGAACAAAGTTTTGGAAAATAGAAGCCAAGATTAAAATTTTCAACAGAGAACTAGAGATCATAAAAAGTGACATAGTGGACCTGGAAAAACTAGCCAAATAGAAATGTCAGGACCAAAAAGTAAAATAACCAAAATTAAAGATCCATCAATGGACCAATTTAAAGTAACATATCAGATAAAGCTAAGGAGGGCATCAGCAAAGGAGAAATTATTCAGAATACAGCACAAGAAATAAGAGAATGAAAAATGCAGAAGAAAAAAGATATAAAGTTTATAGTAAGAAGGTATATTTTGCATTTAATTAGAGTCCGAGATTTAGAGGAGAGAAAGGGCAGAAGTAATATTTGAAGAGATAATAAGAATTTCCCCTTAACTGATGAATTATTACTCTACATATTTAACAAGCTCAGTGAATTCCAAAGCAAACTAAATAAAAAGAAATCCAAATCTAAATACAAAGTAAGTGCAAAAAACCAGAGAGAACATTTTTGTGAGCAGCCAGTGAAAAAAATACAAATTACAAAGAAGTAACAATTAGAATCAGACTTCTCTACTGCAATACACAAAAATACAAGTCCTGAGTAAACTGTTTTTATTCCAACAAAGCAAGGTTGGTTTAACATTTGAAAAGCCAATATAATTTACCACCTAACAGAATAAAAGAAAAATCATATGATTATTTCAAAAGATACAGGTAAAATCAGAATACCTCTTCGTGATTAAAAAAAAGAAACTCATAAGCTAGAAGGCACAGAGGGGCTAATAAAGTTTATCTCCCCAAAACCTATATGATCATACTTAATAATGAAAGCTTTCCCTTTGCAAAAAGGAATCAAAGGATGGCTGTTATCACTGTTTCCATTATCTTGGTAGTGTCAGCCAGTTCAGCAGCACATAGATGATATCAAAGGTACAATGATTAGAAAGGAAGAAACAAAAATCATCATTATTAATGTGATATGATTGATTTTTGTTATCAAAAACACAAAATTTAAGATCTTTACAGGTAAATCTCTGGTTTTCCCATATTTACTTCCTTACATTTGCTATCTCTTTTATAATAGCAACAAAAAAATTAAGTGCTTAGAAATAAATCTAATAAAAGAGGAGGAAGACTTCTACATAGAAGACAATTATTGAGAGAAATCAAAACAAAAATAAATGGAGAAACATAACACATTCATGGATTAGAAGACTCAATATCGTAAAGAGGTCAATTATCTCTGCTTTTGTCAGACTCATTACAACCACAATCAAAATCCAAACAGGTCTGTGGCTGTACAGAGAGTAACTAGAGGCACTATGACCAGCTAAATCTAAAATTTATATGGAAGTGTCAAAATTCAGGAATAGCTAAGATACAAAGCCTTGGAAAGACAGAATGGTTTTAGAGAAGGGATAGATAAACAGAAAAAAATAGTAAGTTTATTATTTAGAACAAAAAAAGCAGGCTGAGAACCAGATCCACACACACATGGTCAGTGGTTTCTCACAAGGTAGCAGAACAACATGGAGAAAAGACGGTATTTTCGATGCATAGTACTTGGACAACTGGCTATCCACATGGAAAGAAATAATATTGGATTCCTATTGTACATGATGCCCACATATCACATTTGAGAAAAGAAAAATAATGAAGGTTTTAGAAGATAATATGGGAAAATACCTTTATGACTCAGAACATAAAAAACTAAGTACACTAAAATTATAAACTGTGAATAGGCAAATCCACAGAAGGGAAAAGATATTTGTAACATATATAACCAATAAGTGGCTCATATACTGAAATACAGAGAGCATATATATATATATATTATATATATATATGTATATATATATATAATCATATATTCATATTATATATATGTATAATATATATAATATAAACAATGAAAATCAACAAACCACAGCTGTATGCGTTAATATGAATGTCATAAACATCACGTTGACTAAGGAAAGCCAGACACAAAACAATACACATTGCATGATTTGTTTTAAATCAGTTTAAAAGAAAAAAGCAATATTGTATATGACTTGAGGTGCTGTCACCCTACAGGGGTACCTGGAAGGGGAGGATTTTCAGAGCAGAACCAGTGATGTTCTATTTCTTGACCTGAGTAGTGGTTACACAGGTCTGTATAACTTTATTGAGCTCTTCTCTTATGTTTTATGTACTTTTATGTATGTCCTATTTCATATGAAAATGGTGTAAGGAAATTAAACTAAAAAGCTTACCCCGAGACTAGCATCTGCCCATTATGAGAAAAAGCACAAGCCAGAACAGGAGCACAGTGCCCACTCAGTGTACTTTTATATTTTAATTCAAAACCTGCAAATAACAAGGTGAGAAAAATTAGCAAGCTGACTGTGCTTAGAATTTATCTTTAAGTCAAAACAATTTCACTTATTCATTTTAATAAAAAAATTAAAAATAATTAAATAAATAATGAATTAAATAAATATTAAATAATAAACTTAATAAATCTTTAAGTGCCTAAACAATACAAAAATGAAAAAAACTCCCCCTGCAACTCAGGTACTGGAATGCAGTGTGATTAAGTGGTTTCAGAAGTTCAGTAATGGATAAAGTAAATGGTGCACTCAGCAAAGGTGCAGAGGATTGTAATGATCAAATGCTTTAAAAATTTTTAATGTTGGGGCGCCTGGGTGGCTCAGTCGGTTAAGCGTCTCACTTCAGCTCAGGTCACGATCTCACACTCCGTGAGTTCGAGCCCCGCGTCGGGCTCTGGGCCAATGGCTCAGAGCCTGGAGCCTGCTTCCGATTCTATGTCTCCCTCTCTCTGCTCCTCCCCCGTTCATGCTCTCTCTCTGTCTCAAAAATAAATAAACGTTTAAAAAAAAAAATTAAAAAAAAATTTTTAATATTAAACTCTATAAAATACATAAAAATATGAAATTGTAAACTAATACAAAATTTTAAAATACAGTATAAGACAATCTTGGCATCTAATTTTAAAAAATATAAAAAATATACATATTGGGGTTCCTGGCTGGCTCAGTCAGTGGAGAATGTAACTCTTGATCTTGGGGTCATGAGTTTGAGCCCCATGCTGGGCATGGAGCCTACTTATAAAGTATATATATGTTAAAAAAAAAAAAAATACATACACACATACGTATGTATATATACACACACACAATTGCCCAAATGCCTAAAAAGGAATCAAATTGCTCAAATGCCTAAACAAAGATCAGTTTTCAAAATATGATATTAAAAAAATATTTTCTCATTCCACAAATAAAAATAATCAATGGTAATTTATCCATCTTATAATTCTAATATATAATACTCCTACAAAGTATGGGAACACTAAATCCTTTTCATACCTTCTATAATTACTGAAAAGGAATAGCACAACTATTTTAAAGGTAAACCCAGGGAATTCAATACATTTTAGTGACAAGCTATAAAAATTATTAGGAAGTTGACCTGAGATAAGGAAATAAGTGAAATCTATTAATTTTCTCAGACCCAATGAAAACTTTTTTGAAGTGTTAATGGCTCTTATAACAAGCATTTAATTAAACAAAAAGTCATTAGAGCAGGTAAAAGTTTCAACAAGTAGGAAAAAATATTTGCAGTTTGTTATTTAACTGAAGCTTATTAGGTAACAAATAATCAAATAAGAATATTTTTAGGCATCTGAAGCAAGATGGCCAAATGACCATATAATTTCAGAGTCCTCATTGAAATGATAGTGGAAGAATTAATAAAGATATAAAATCACATCATTGAAGAGAATAGAAAGAGAGGTATCAACAATCCAAAATTCAAACCAATTTTGAAAAGTCAGAAAGCAAATTAACTAATGAGGAGGAAAAAGTAACAGCCCAGAGTGCAAAAGGAGGGGCTATGTCCAAGAATACCCCAAAAGACTTAGGACTATCAAAAGCTAATGAAAAGGAAAGTCAGAATGACACAGACATCGACCTGAAAACAAAAAAGTTAGTGAAAAGCCTGTTTATGAAACAGTGTCTACCTTTAATTCCTCCCTGGTCCCACCCATAGCATACTGAACGAAAGCCTGATACTGCTTTCTGAGCAAAATATTTCTAGGGAAAATAACAGCTTTCTGGGGAGCTCCCTGGCAGCTCCAGGGCAATTCCCTAAGCCCCTAAATCCTCCTCAGTAAGGGCCAACAACCCACCCCTTTAATCGAAAGGGAAGCCAGCAACAACAAACCACTGTGTGCATAGACCCTCTAAATATCTTATTTTTGCCTAGTTATTAAATGTAAATGGAAAACAAGGATCACCAGACATTTGAAGAAGGTAACCATATGAAAGAGAAAGATCAGAATAAACAAACAAAAGGCCCAAGAGCAAACAAAGATAATCAGGAAACCGAAGGGAACAACAAAACAAAAAGCCTCTAATTAATACCCTGAGAGTTTTAAGATGATCTTGCTTTCATAAAATAAAAACAGTAAGAGAAAGAAACAGAAAATAATATGAGCTAATAGAAATTGAAAATATGATGGAATAAAAAATTCCATAGGGAATGAAATTAGGAGGTCCAACGTTCTATTGATGAGAGTTATTAAAAGAGAGGACATGGGGAAGAAATTATTAAAGAAATAACTTAAAGGAACACTTTTTCAAAACTGAATAATGTAAGTTTCTTGACTGAAGGGTCACCTGAAGGAATAGTGCAATACAGGGAGGAACGACCTCCCACACACTATCAAATAACAATCCCTACAGTGAATACATTTAAAATATAGTGGTATAACAATATTTACAGAAACTGTGAAAACCACCAAGAATTGCAAACAGATAAAGCGCAAAGCGGTTACCTCTGGTCAGCAGAAATGTGTGTGGTGATGGTGTTGAGGTCATCATCAGTGATGAGCATCCAATTTTTAAATCATGTATATGCAATTTCTCTGATTAAAATTTATTAAAGCATATTTTTATAATCACTTCTAGATATCCAGAATTCCTTAAGTAAAAAGAATCATTCATATAGAAATTCTATCTTGACTACAAATAATTTTAGAGAACTACTAATTAATACATACCTAAGATATGGGTAAAAGAAACAACCCAAATTTTGATCTGGCAATCCTGACCACATGATGCCAATCGAAAATACTGAAGACCTTGCTCTCCATCTAAAAACGTAAAATTTGTTAAAAATAAATACACAAGAATTGATCAAACATTTAAACCAAAAAATTTTCAACTTCCTATATCGAGATGTTAATTCTATTCATTTAAACCATATTCACAAGAGATATTAACTTTAACCAACATTTCATTCTATTGGTATAAGAATTTATTTTCAACAAGGTACTTCAGAAGATTAGGACTCTAACCCCTGAAGTTGCTTCAACAAAATACCTTTTTTTATTTACCTTCTTCCATTAAGGTAACTCAAGGTTCCATGGGCCAATATTGAGCCACTAAGCCTAGAAAATTTTCCAGCCCAATTTTAGAGTCTATGAGCTAGCACTGATGGGAAAAATTAGGAAGAAAAGTTATGAGTGTTAAATGTTTAATTATTTACAACTTAACTTTTTTTTAAAGAACATACCCATTTCTTTTTTTTTTTTTAATTTTTTTTTTTTTTTTTTTTAACATTTATTCATTTTTGAGAGATGGAGGGAGACAGAGTGTGAGTAGGGGAGGGACAGAATCCAAAGCAGGCTCCAGGCTCTGAGCAGTCAGCACAGAACCCGATGCAGGGCTCGAACTCACGAACCCTGAGATCATGACCGCAGCTGAAGTCGGATACCTAACTGACTGAGCCACCCAGGCACCCCAAGAACATACCCATTTCTTAAAAGCTTAGTCTAGAATTCACATGAAATAATGAGATTTTTTCCCCGCATTTGATTTAATCAAGACAAATGCTGGAATTATATGAATCCAAAATAACATTAACTCGGTCTATTTTATTTGGTGGAAATTATACAAATTAGGGAAAGTAATCAGTAAATTTGGTGTCATAAAAAATCCATTAGTTTTTAATATTTAGTGAGATAATTTCAGTGTATAATTACATACACACTAGGTAAGCTCCTAAATACCTGTTGGTAATGTAAATATTGAAATCAACTCAATTTTACATAAGTTCCACCCAACATCATCACACATGTAGCTTCATCAAAGGAAGTTTGGGCACGGATATGTATTAAGATACAATTAAATGGGTAAGCACAGGGGAGGTTCATCTGAAGTGATTTTTACCTGAAATCTAAAGGATATCTAAGAGTAACCAGGTGAAGGGTTCACATGTAAAACTCTTGGAAAAATCTTACAAACATTCAAGGAATGAAAGGAGGCCAGTGTGGCAAGAGAATGCATGAGGCCAAGTGTGCTTTAAGAGGCAGGGAAACAGAGTGTGTCAGGCTTTATGTTTTGGATTTGGCATTTTCTCTTACCTTAAACTTATTTTAACCATTCACTGATAGGTTTGAAATAGGGAAGTGCCAAAATGATCCTACCCACCTCCTGGCCCTGGGCTGTGCAATAAAGGTAGTCACTAGCCACATGTGGCTACTGAATGCCTAAAATGTGGCTAGTATAAATTGAAATGTGACATAATACACACACCAGATTACAAAAGCCTAGCACCAAAAAGTAGTAAAATATCTTATTGTTACTATCGATTACTGAAATATTTAATATATATTGAATACAATTAAAATATATCATTAAAATTAATGTCACCTACTACTAAAAAATTTTAAATTTACAAACGTAGCTCCCGTTATACTGCTAATAGGACAGCACTGGTGGTGTAACAAGACTGGAAGCAACAAAGGCAGAACTCCCATCCTAACACAGGGGATGAAACAGAAGAAGAAAGCTTCCCAACTCACTGCTATCTATTTAAAACCAAGAGTCTATCTATATTCAGGAGTCTGTACTTCTTCTAAAAGCTAATTGTGTTGTCAAACATGTCATAAATTTAGCTTTTGCTTCAAAGATTAAATTAGTAAACTTTTGAAAATTTAGCTTCTGTTTCCAATTTTTTTTTTAACTTCACATTTCTCTTTGAATATTAACATACTGTATTTTAAAATAGGGTCAAGTCCTCTAAATTACCATATCCAAGGAATCCAGATGTACTGTACAAAGCTGAGTCATCCCCAACATATATTCAAGAACCTGATTTTCCCCTATCATGTTCTTTGTGATTTCATTTTGATCAAGAGAAAGGAGAATGATTTCCTTAAAAGGAATGAATTAAAGAGGCTTCTCATTTTACTAAAGGTGAAATGAAAATGAATAAAGAACCAGAAGTCATATACAAATTACAAATAGGAACCACTAGTGCTTAAAAGAGTAAAATAACTAACCAGAAACTGGCTGTGAAGAAAAATCACAGCAGGTAATTCCAAGATCATGTGCTTTTTCACTATGCAAACACCTCATTTTATCATCCCACACTGTTAAATCTCCACACGAGGAGCCAGTGACAAAGAGGTTTCCATCAGGAGAAAATGCACAGGCCACCAAGGAGCCATCCTTAACACTACCGCACCTGAAATAAAAGCAAAAAAATAAATAAATAAAAAGAAGAAGAAGGGGAAGGTTTTCACTTCAGAGTATCTTTTACCTTATATTGCAATTTCTAACAACAGCTTGATATAGTAAAAACAGGAAAAATGGCTATCTGAGAACTAGAAAGGGCAGATGTCTATATAAATAAAAAATCATACACTTAAAAAAAAGAGGCTCTAAATGTTATCTTAACTAACATATTCAAGCCTAAGCTATACAGATCTAAACCAAAGTCCATGTATCTTCGTATTTTTCCAAATGGCAGGTCTGTATGAACAGGTTAAAATCTACAAAACTTAAAAAAAGCTCTGACAACCACCACTATCAACCACGGCCACATAATTCTTAAAAACCTATTCTTATTGAAAAACATGTTATTAGGGTCAAAAGTACTTTCAACTTTAGTATTAAAAGAAGCAACAGTGAAATCTTTTATTTTCAAGTATGAATTCTTTATGAAAAGAAAATTATCTTGGGAAGAAAAAGAAACACTGTGCTGACAATATTATTTTCTCAATTAGGAAAAAAACTGGTAAAAGCCCAACAATTAGTGCAGTGTCCCATCCAGCACTTAAATCTGTAGTGTATCATCTTACAACATACATTAGGGTCGTAATGCCAGAGGGCCAGAAGTCGTCATCTGATAAGTGAAAAGGAAAATTCCTTAGTTGACCTCTATATTTCACGCATGTAAAAAAGATGTCTGTATGGAAACCAATTTGACAATAAATTTCATATATTGAAAAAATAAATAAAAAAATAAAAAATAAAAAAAGATGTCATTCCTCCTGCGCATTCTCTTTAAACTATTCATTAACACTGTTTAAAACACATGACCTTGTTCAGTCAAAAGACCTAAATCTAATGAGCAACAGTTGTTTACCAGCTGGCATGTGCTCTGAATGATGCTGGGGGGCAGGGAGGAGAAAGTATACTGGGCTATTTTACTTGGTAATATTGAAAAGTTTATGGGTGGCTCAGTCGGGTAAACATCTGTGTGACTTGATTTTGGCTCTGTGCTGACAGCATGGAGTCTGCTTGGCATTCTGTCTGTCTGTCTGTCTCTCTGCTCCTCCCTAGCTAGTGCATGCAAGCTCTCTCCCTCTCTCTGTCAAAATAAATGTTTTTAAAAAAGAAAGAAAAAAATACTCAAAGGGTAAACTTTTTGTTATCTGTATTTCACCACAATGTACATAAAAATACATAGCTTTCATGTTGGCAAGTTGCAACAGAACATTACCAGTGTAACATAATTGATGTATTTTTATCTAAAAGGAGTTTTCAGTTGTTTTTCGTTTGCTTGTTTTTTAAATGTAACACTACACTACACTAATCACAAGGTTCTTTTATCTGGGGTTGGGGTTGATTATTCACCCAGCAAGAATCCTAGTCAGGAAAATAGCTGTGTCTCTTTAGGTGAGACTTACCTACCATTGGTCTATTATTGAGAACACCTGGGTCATGAGTGACAAAACTAAAGCCTAAAATTACTGAACCTTATTCAAAAGACCATTTTCTTCGTCTAGCTCTTAAAGTCAAAATCCATAAAAGTCTAACAGATTAATCCTTATTTTACAAGAGAAAGATTGGAAATATAAAACTCTCAGAGCCAAGCAGATCTATAAGAACCACTTAAACATCTGTTTTTATGTCCTTCAGAAATCAAGTCAAAATGTTATTCCTCATGGTGTCTGAAAATTATCTGCTTCTTCAAGTCATCAAAATATTCTGCTTTCTATTTTTATTTTTTTGGTAGACTTGTTAATAGGATTTAAATATTCATACCTATACAACTTGTACGACTGAGCATTGTAATATTTTAATTTAAATATTAAAGCAGAAAGGATTTAAACGTTCATACCTATATAACTTGTATGACTGAGTATTCCACAAAACAACCGTTCCATCAGCTGCCCCTGACACCAAACAAGTGGAGTCTGGGGAAAACTGGCAAACCCTCACGGGGCTACCACTGGGCTGTTCCATCACTGCCAAAGGCTCTCCATTTTGAGTATTCCATAGGACAGTGGTACCATCTGTTGAACAGGAAGCCAAAATGTGTCCTGAAGGGGAGAAACAGCAGCAGTGGACAGCATAGGTGTGAAGCTTCAATGGTGAGTGGGGCAGTTCAGTAAAGTCACTGAGGGAGTACAGGCGAATTGTTTTGTCCAAAGAGCAAGTGGCCAAGAGGGAAGAGGAGAATGCACAGCAGTTGACATCATCACCATGATCAGCTAATGTGTGGATTAGTTTCACCATGTTTCTTATTGGAAGTAAAATGTCCTGCAATTTTTAAATAAAGATTACTTCATCGTCGGAATCAAATAAATACAACTCAAGTCCACATAAAAGAGTCAAAATCAATTCAAGAGTTTTCTCAGAGATGGCTCCTACATTCATATTTTTACAGGACAAACTATTATACTTGAGATGAAAATAATTGGGAGAGAAAATGCCAATAAGACCATAAACTCTAATGATGATCACAGTCACAACCGGCACACCAATAAAGTTCCATAACTCTTGAAAAAGAACCTTGTTGTGTAACTTCAAACTGATTTGATACTGAACATCCAAAACCTTGAGTATGTATTTCACCTCTGAAGCCTTTCCCTTAACTAATTACTTCTCAAAGATGCCTCATTCCAGATTGGCTACTCTCAACTCAAAAAGATTTTCCATTCTTAAGAAACTGTTTCGGCTGCTCCTTGCAGAGGATGGGAGGCAAGGCTAAAGCTCTATCTTTAAGATGCATTAACTGCACAGTTCACTCATAAAAACTAACAAACGGTTTCATTCAAAATTTCACTGGCAGTGTTGAAAGCTCTCGTGGTCCACCATCTTGCTTAATAAAGAATAAAATGATATCGAACACTTGAGGTGAAGAAACAATTTAATAAGTCAAGGAAACCAAGAGAAGGAAACCAAAGAGAAAGAGTGGTAATAAGGACTTAGCCAGACTGCGCTTAAGAACAAATTTACAAATTTAGAATGAAATCCAAGCCCTTTGTCACTGCTTATAAAATGTTATATGATCTGGCTCTTGCCTGCTTCTCAGATCTCAAGTCCTGCCACTCCTCCTTGCCCTCATTTCCTTCCAGCCTCCCTGATCAAATGGATTTGGTCCTAGCTCTTCATAAAGTTGTTTTTCCATGTTGAAATTCTCTTCCCTTTGCTTTTGGGATCTTATTTCTCAATGTAAATTCCAAGGGAGTAGAGATCTTGTCCATCTTGCTCATTTCTATATCCATAGCACACAAAACAGTGTCAGGCACCTAACATGCTCAAATAAATATTTATTGCATATTTTTTTCCCAAATCCATTTGAGTTTTACCTTTAAGTATCATATATGAACACAATATAAAGTTATTAGAAATTTTAAAATAAATCTACCAATAGTAAAAAAAAAAAAATCCAGCAGGGGAAAAAATAATGCAAAATGAAACAATAATCGGCGCTGAAATACTCTTAGATTGTAATTCATGATCCCTTGTTAAAATGTTACTTACAGAATTCTTTACAAACATATGGAGCATAGCTTTACCAATATTTATCATAGCCCAAACTTCAGCCTCTTTTTTCCAAACATAAACTTCAATAAAGTCTTAAAAAAAAAACCAAAAAACCAAAAAACAACAAAAAAAAAGCAAACCACATTATGTCCTGATAGATTGTCACCTGTACTAGCGCACTGAAAACAAGCAAGATCAGGCGGTGATTTCTGGGAGAACTCCCAAATCCCAACTGTGCAGGTACACATAGGTAATCTTGCAAATAAACTTTGGCTTCCACACCCTTGTGGCACTCAGCTCCCTTTGCAGTTCCAGACCAAATAGCGACATTACCACTTGAAAGAACAGCCTGTTTGGAAAAGCTCTCTCAAGCCTACCGCTTCCTGCCTCCGGGTGTGGGCGTCTCCACTCAGGGCTCAGCTGTCACTCCAGAGGTTCCATCCCCGAGTCGGCCGGTGAACTCGCCAATGTCAACACACGCATCCCTATCTAATCCAAAGCAAACCGGGGATTTGCCCCAAATCTCCCCAAATAAAGCCCGCGATTTACTCCCCCTGCACGTAGGGACCAAGAGTGTGCCCTAATCTGAGAGCCTGCCAGGCCTTAGCGGACTGAGCCACCCAGGAAGGAGGGCTGCCGGCTGACCGGCGGGGAGTCAGGCCTTCCGGGGCGCAAGGCGGCTTTTGACTCGGCCCAGCTGCGGCTTCCACGCAACGCCCGCAGGCCCCGCCCGGCTCCCGGCCCGGGTCGCACGGCCGCGCCCTGCTCCGGTCCAGGTGCTGGCTGGCCCCTGTCGCGCGTTAGGAACCAGATTCCGAGGACCAGAGGTTCAGACACCCCGAGTAGGGAGGCTTCGCCGGCTGACCCCAGCCATGCTCCCCCACCTGCCTCTGTCACTGCTAAACCTGTCCACGGAAGCGGCCACTTCCACCTGGAAGACCCAGGACCTGCGGAATCCGCCCTCAGGTGCCCTCGGAGCGGCGCGGACCACGTGACATGCAGGTGAGGCGGGCGGGGCTGGCAAACGCGGAAATCCAAAGAGAATGGAAACGGGCCCCGCCCCCCGGGCCCGCCCCTCACCGCGGCGCATGCGTGCATTCCCTCCCTTCGCTGCGGACGTCCCTTACTTCTGGCGCCAGTTCCAGATGAGTTCAGTTTGGGGAAGATCCTTTATTTGCAGGGTTTTTTTTTTTTTTCCCAGTTGAGGAAACTGAAGTCCCAAGGCCTAACGAGTGCCTGAAATATGGTTTTAAAGGTGGGATTGTATCAACTGTCTGGTTATTGCAGTTCGGGGTTTTTGAAGCTTCTTCCTTTCTCATTTCTCGTGTGTATTGTCTGTTCTCTTCTGACCTCCGTGATTGTCTTTTCTGTTTAGGCTAGCTCGGCTCTCAGCGGTCCATGACTTGGTGTTTTCTGTCATCGTCTTCGTGCTCAGGTTTTCTACATCTCTTCAGGGCAGTCTGCGGTTCCTGCGATTCCTGCTGTTCCTGCTGTTCACTGGACAGGCCCCTGTGGATATCCTGGTATCACCTTGAAGCCGATGTTCATTCCTCCGACCTTTTTGAGTGTGTCTCCTGGGCTCACGAATGAACCGTGGTTTCGCGTGTAATTGACTGCAAAGTCGTCCTGCCAATCACTTTTGAGATTAAAAAGTTGTGCAGAAAAACGTTCCTAAGCATGCTAACGCTTGTTAACCAAGTGCAAGTACAGGATAAGTACGTGACATTATAGGGCTCCCAGATGCAAAATCAAAGATACAGACAACTTTTATTTTTAAATTTTCTTTGTAAAGATTTTAAAACTAATATTTAAGGAATATAGTGAACTGTTGAAACTTTGAAAGCTGCTAATGATTTTGCTAGTTATTAGTAAGTATATATTGGCAAATTAGCAACCTTTAAGAAAAAAAGTCAATATAGTTTAGTCAAATAAATATAATTTTGCTATATAACTTAATTGTAGTAACATCAATCAAAACACATAATTTCATGCCAGTGACACTGTGGGCACATTGTAAATAAACTACTATAATCCTAGAACTTAGATCAGTTTCAAACTAAGCAGCATATACAGGACACCTTGTTTCAAAATACATGCTGCCTTTTGTAATGGTACTTATCCAGTCCTATATCAGCTTACACTGGCTATTGCTATTGCTATAATACAGAGACTATCCTCCTTAAAAGGAAGATTAGTTACATATTGAATAGAGTTATGAGGCTGTTAGAACCTAACTGAAGCTTCTCTTCTGGTAAATCATTGAAGTAATACTACAAAACATAGCTTTTAAGAGAAGTCTTTTGTTTTCTGTTGATCAGACTTTTTTGTTTTGTTTTTAAATTAAAAGCATATCCATGGGAATGCAAGCTGGTGCAGCCACTCTGGAGAACAGTATGGAGGTTCCTCAAAAAACTAAAAATAGAAGTACCCTAGACCCAGCAGTTGCACTACTAGGCATTTATCCACCCATGTTTATAGCAGTACTATCAACAATAGCCAAAGTATGGAAAGAGCCCAAATGTCCATCGATGGATGACTGGATAAAGAAGATGTGGTGTATATATATACAATGGAGTATTACTCGGCAATCAAAAAGAATGAAATCTTGCCATTTGCAACTACGTGGATGGAACTAGAGGGTATTATGCTAAGTGAAATTAGTCAGAGAAAGACAAATCATATGACTTCACTCATATGAGGACTTTAAGAGACAAAACAGATAAACATAAGGGAAGGGAAACAAAAATAATATAAAAACAGGGAGGAGGACAAAACAGAAGAGATTCTTAAATATGGAGAACAAACTGAGGGTTACTGGAGGCGTGGGAGGGGGGATGGGCTAAATGGGTAAGGGGCACTAAGGAATCTACTCCTGAAATCGTTGTTGCACTATATGCTAATAATTTGGATGTAAATTTTAAAAAATAAAATTAAAAAATAAAAATAAAAGCATACCTAGTTTGCAGTTATGTGAGAGAGGTATTCTATAATACAGTCTACTTTAAGAATTGTTTTATAAAATCAGCCATCAGGAGATAGCTTTTATTTTTAATCCATGCAACTTTAGAGTTTAATGAGGGAACATTATAAAAAGAAAATGAGGAAACCAAAGTCATATATTTGACCTAGCACCTAAGATGCTCATTTTATTTTTTTAAAAATTCTTTTAACGTTTATTTATTTTTGAGACAGAGAGAGAGAGAGACAGTGAGCGAGAGTATGAACAGGGGAGGGTCAGAGAAAGAGGGAGACACAGAATCTGAAACAGGCTCCAGGCTCTGAGCTGTCAGCACAGAGCCCGATGCAGGGCTCGAACTCGCGGACCGTGAGATCATGACCTGAGCGAAGTCGGACGCTTAACCGACTGAGCCACCGAGTCCCCCCTAAAATGCTCATTTTAAAGATGAAATTGAGGTCGCTGGAAATTATTTGTAATGAGAAAGACAAACAGAAAAGGGGCAATCAAAATTCATGATTTTGAGATGCTCCTGTGATTTTTTAAATAAGGGGTGCATCATGACTGAGATTTTGGACACCTAATTACATGCCAAAGTATTGCCAAAACAGTATGTTTCTAAAAACAACTTTGTGACTGTATGAATAATAGAGCTCTTTGTAGGAAACGAAGGAAATATAAATAAGAAAAATAGCTAATAATTGCATCACTCAAAGATTACCCACTCAAAGGGTATTCTAAGTGAAAGAAGTCAGAGAGGGAAAGACATATACCATATGATTTCACTTATATGTGAAATCCAAGAAACAAAAGAGAAACCAAATCACAGGTACAGAAAACAAGCTGTTGGTTGCCAGAGAGTGGGGGAAGGTGGGAGATGGGCAAAATAGAGGAAGGGGATTAAAAGATACAACTTCTAGTTATAAAATAAGACACAGGGATACAATGTAAAGCATCGGGAATATAGGTAAAAATGTGACAGCTTTGTATGGTGATAGATGGTAGCTAGATTTATGGTGATCACTTCATGATGTATATAAACGTTGAATCACTGTTGTACACCTGAAACTAATATGTTGTGTGTCAACAACACTTCAAAAAAAGAAAAGAAAAAGCCCAGAGATAATATTTCCTTTCAGTCTTTCATTCATATAAATATCAATAATTTTACAAAGTCCTGCAAACTTCCTTTTTAAACTTAAACTTATATCCTGAGTATTTTCCATGCCTAAAATTTCTCCAGTAGCTTATTATTCTGTATAATAGTTCACATTTCCAGCAACAATTTATTTAACATTTTCCCTGTTTCAGTATTTTTGTGATTATAAACAGTACTGGATTAGACGGCTTTGTACATAAATCTTTATCCACATTCACGGACATTTACTAAGGAAATTGTTAAATAGAAATAGAATTCCTGGGCATAAGGGTGTAAAAATTCCTAATAGATACTGCCATATTGCTTTTCAGGGGGGCTGTATGGTTTGCACTTTAGGCAACATGTGGTTGTGTGTGTTTCTCCACACTCTTGACAGACTTGAGTAATATTTAATCTTCACTAATTTGATGAGCAAATTGGTTATAATATTCTGTAAGTAAAATATGTAAAACAACCCCCTGCCTACACATGACAGTAGTACAGCACAGAGACCTTGAGGCCAATATGGTTAGCTGCAGGGAAAGGCAAGTTCAGAGAGGGAAGCCTTGCTGTAGCTGTTCTCTAGTCTATGAGTTTGCACTTTTGTGAGATATTAAAGTATCTTGCCAATAGTCTAGAGAAACATTGTAAGAATTCATAGAGATCATTGATCACATAAGTGACTGGTTATTTTCTCTCACAGGACAGATAGAGTCTCAAAATAGTTGGAACTTCAACTTAGAATCTTAAAGATTCAAATTTTATGCATTTTTCTTTACTTATGTAACTGTGAGCAATAATCCTATTTTATCTTTATTTTCTAGTTGTTCCTTGTAATAATGCTACTTAAGGAATATAGAAGAACTTTTAAAATGATATAAAGAAAAACTAACTTTGCAATTAGTTAGCAATACATGCTCTCGAAATACAATTGCAATGGCAATGGAATGGGTGTGAATCAGTTAGTGAGTACAAAAATATATGGTTGAGGGTAGCCAAGAGCTCAAAGGAGGGAGACATGCTAGGAGCTGGAGTGATTAGAACAGGTGGGCATAGGAATGGGTCCTAAATTAGCTTGAAGTTTGGACCAGCTGAGAGATGAGCTTGGGAAATTACCCAGTTCCACAGTAACTACTCAGGAATGTATTAGGGTTGTTTCACTTTGCCCTTTCCTCTTCTTTAGTACAAGAAGTATTTTTCTTGTTTATGGATTTTTAAATTCTAAGTACCATAATTTAATTAAAAACTGTTCTTATTTCTCCTGTGTCATTTTCTCAGTTCTTTATTTTCTAATGTCTTTTTATTAATGCTCTTTAAGAGAATTCAAGATGTTAAAAATGCATTTTTGAAAAAAACACCACATTTTTGGTTTCAGATTCATGTTTTTTTATTACATAAGAAGAAAATGTGATGGACACGATGACCCTTATGGACAGTACTCCTCTGGAAAATTCTCCAGAAGTCCCCCAGTAGACTTTCTCTCATCTGCCCAGAATTGTATCACTTGCCCATTTGTGAAGCACTTTCAAGAGGTGTGTACTTGCCACTTTGGTGTACTAATTAAGATTTACATTCCTGGGGCTGATAAAGGGCCCACTTTCCCCTGAAGCACATGACCAACCAATATCTACAAGAGTGGATGCTGGAAGGAAATAAGGAGACAGCTAATGAATACAGTTAAAGTGTCTTCCACATGGAAAATATCTATACAATAGAAATGTATTTAACTTAAGAGAATAGATGTGAAAGTCACATCTCAATTATGTTATGCTTCGATCTTTAATCCTGAAATGGTATTACTCAGTATATTCACATTGTATTTACCACCTAAATCTACCATACTTGGTTGTGTCTTTTTAAATGTGAAAATGAAAATAATGCACATTTGTTGCAAAGATAATTATGATATACGGATAAGGAAGATGACAGAGATGTTAGTCTTCTTAGATTCTACCAACCAGAGAAGAAACCACTGTGAACATTTTTATACATCCCTTCAGAATTTTCCCCACACTAAGTGCATTAAATATATTTTAACAGAATTACTATACATTCTATAGTATAATCACCTTTTACATTTACCAATATTGATATAGATCTATGTGATAGTTTTTAATAGCTGAATAGAACCTATTTTTAAAAAGTCACTTCTATATTCAAAAGAATTGAGCTTTGCTACAACGAAAATATTCAGAAAAGCGTATCACAAATGCTGAAAGCAATATTAAAAAAGAAATTGTAAACATGTTTTGACAATTGGAGGAGTCACTAGAATACGTATATAGATAGCTTCTCAAGGCATCACACTGTCTCCCATACAAACCTACCTCATGTAAGTGTCTCACTAACCTTTGGTAATCTAATGAACTCATTGAGCTTTCCTTTCACTTCAGAGCCCAAGATTTATTCCCAAAGGGCTCTAAGCCTTAGTCCTCTATCATTTGCTACTGAATTCCCCCTCAATATTCACCATATTCTTTGATATCCACTACCATGATTATTAGGGCTCTTTTTTTTTTTTTTTTTTTTAATTAAAGGGGATGGTAAGGAATCTGTTCTGGGAGCATAAGAATACCCTTAGAAATGGGAGCGCCTGGGTGGCTCAGTCGGTTGGGTGGCCAACTTGGGCTCAGGTCATGATCTCGCGGTCCGTGAGTTCCAGTCCCGAGTCAGGCTCTGTGCTGACAGCCTGGAGCCTGTTTCAGATTCTGTGTCTCCCTCTCCCTGACCCTCCCCCATTCATGCTCTGTCTCTCTCTGTCTCAAAAATAAATAAACGTCAAAGAAAAAATTAAAAAAAAAGAATACCCTTAGAAATCGAGCTTGATACTTATTTTTAAAAAAATGTTTTTAATTTTGGGGCACCTAGGTGTCTCAGTTAGTTAAGCCTCCGACTTCAACACAGGCCATGACCTCACGGTTCCTGAGTTTGAGCCCTGCATCTGGCTGTCTGTCAGCACAGAGCCCACTTTGGATCCTCTGTCTCCCTCTCTCTCTGCCCCTCCCCTGCTCACTCTCTCTCAAAAATAAACATTTAGAAAAATTTAGTTAAAAAGTTAGAATTTTTTTTTAAGTTCAAGAATGAACTATCTACAATTTATACCCCACAACACTTTTATTTAGTCATCCAATGAGAACAACCCAAATGATTTTCACGTGTATGATCAAGGTAGAGAAACTACAAACAGATCTCATATTAATTTTGCTACTGCCTCTCTCTTGATTTAAACACTAAGGTGCAAAATTCTCTTCGACTGAAGATACAGAGGATCCAAATTAGCTTTTCCTGTAACCCTGCATGTAGCCAACTCCTTACCCACCACACCTCCAAGCACTACTTTTGCTGTAGTTAACTCATAGGTATATACAGGCCCCAGGAATACCTAAGAACTTTCAATATTTTCTGTTCAATATACCTAAGCTTTTTCTTTAGCAATATCAGCTGTCCCAACTAACTAGAGCAAATGCAAATGTTTCATCTCCTGAATATCAACTTGAAAATAAAATTTGGTTGAAATAAAATTTGGTGCAGTTTTTACCATCCCTAGAAAGCAGACAGGGTTAGATATGACAGTTACATTAAAAAAAAAAACCAAAAAAACAAAAAACAAAAAACTTCAAACATACACAAAGTTGAAGCTACTAATATGATTTAGATAAATTGTTTGATACTTTTCAAAACATGGTATTCAAATTCAATATCTATAATAAATTGTTAGTGAAAAATAATACACACAAAAATTGAACATTTGTTGGAGGATGGGGAAGAAGAGTCCTCTTTCACTGCTGGTAGGTGTGTAAACTGGTGCAATCATCCAGAGAGTAATATGGCAAAAACGTGGAAAGTGTGCACATACCTAACTTGTATAGATCCTAGAGAAATTCTTATCGCAGTTAGTTTTCTACTGTTATGTAACAAATTACTCAAAACTGAGTGACTTAAAACAGTATTTATTATCTCATAGTTTCTGTAATAATTCAGTAACATGTAGAAATCAGTTCCATTTCTATACACTAATAACAAGCTATTGAACAAAAATTAAGAAAATAATCCCATTTATAATGACATAAAAAAGAATAAAAAACCTAGGAATAAATTTAACCAAGGTGAAAGCCTTGTACACCAAAAACTATAAACATTGATTAAAGACACAAATAAATGGAAAGATATTCTGTGCTCATAGACTGGAAGAATATTGTTAAAATGACCATAGTGTCCAAAGCAATCTACAGATTCAGTACAATCCTCATCAAAATACCAATGGCGTTTTTCACAAAAAAGGAACAAACAATCCTAAAATTTGTATGGAACCACAAAGACCCGGAAGAGCCAAAGCAATCTTGAGAAGGAATAACAAAGCTGAGGGCATTACACTTACTGATTTCAAACTATAATACAAAGCTATAGTAATCAAAACAGTATACTACTGGCATGAAAACAAACACATCAATGGAATAGAATAGAGAGCCCAGAAATAAAACCTATGCATATATGATCAATTAATCTATGACTAGGCAGGCAAGAATATGCAATGGGGAGAAGACAGTCTCTTTGATACATGGTGTTGGAAAAACTAGACAATTACATGAAAAATCATGAAATTGGACCATTATCTTATGCCATATACAAAAAAATTTACAAAATGGATTAACAACTTCAATGTGAGACCTAAAACCATAAAACTCTTAGAAGAAAACATAGCCAGTAAGCTGTTTGACATCAATCTTAGCAATATTTTTTGGAGCATTTTCCAGGCAACAAAAGCAAAAATAAACAAATGGGATTACATCAAATTAAAAAGCTTTTGCACAGTGAAGGAAACCACTAACAAACGAAAAGGCAACCTACTGCATGGGAGGAGATATTTGCAAGACATACATCCAATAAGGGATTAATATCCAAAATATATAAAGAATTCACACAATGTAATATCAAAAAACAACCCAAGTAAAAAATGAGCAGAGGATTTGAATAGAAATTTTTCCAAAGGAGACATACAGATGGCCAATAGTCATGTGAAAAAGTGCTCAATATACTAATCAGGGAAATGCAAATCAAAACCAAAATGAGATATTACTTCACACTGATTAGATTGGTTATTATCAAAAAGACATAAAATAACAAGTATTGGCTAGGATGTGGAGAAAAGGGAGCCCTTATACACTGTTGGGAATATAAATTGGTGCAGCCACTATGGAAAACAGTATAGAGTTTCCTCAAAAAATTAAAACAATACCACAGGATCCAGCAATTCCATTTCTGGGTACTTATCTGAAGAAAACAAAAACACCAACTTGAAGAGATGTATGCACCCTTATGTTCATTGTAACAACAGCCAAGATATAGAAGCAACCTAAATGTCTGTCAACAGATGAATGGACAAAGAAGATACGTTGTGTACATACACACACACACACACACACACACACACACACACAACGGAGTATTAGCCACAAAAAAGGAATGAAATCTTGCCATTTGTGACAACATAGATGAACCTAGAGGGTATTATGGTAAATGAAATAAGTCAGACAAAGACAAATACCATATGATTTCACTTATATGTGGAGAAACAAAACACGCAAAACAGATTCATAGATACAGGAAACACACCGTTACCAGAAGAGGAAGGGTTTGAAGGGGGCTGCAATAGGCAGGGGAATCAAGAGGTACAAACTTCCAGCTATAAAATAAAGTCATGGGGATATAATGTACAGCATAGGAACAGAGTCAATAATATTGTAATAACTTCATATGGTGGTAGACAGTAACTACATTTCTCATGGAGATCAATTCATAGTATATACAAAATAAATCACTATGATGTACAATTGACGCTAATATGTAAACTATCCTTTAATTAAAAAAAAGCAACAACTCAGAAGTAGCTTGGTTGGGTAGTTTTGGCTCAGGGTCTTTAATGAAACTGTAGTCCAGATGTTGGCTGGGGCTCCAGTCATTTGAAAGTTTAACTCGGGCTGTAGGAGCCACTTCTAAGATGCTGCAGTCATTTGGCTTGCAAGCTGGTGCTAGCTATTGGCTGTTCCAGATGGGTATCCTCATAACACAATAGTTGGGCTTACCCAGAGCAAGTGATCCAAGAAAACAAGGTGGAAGCAGCAATGTATTTTATGACCTAGTCTGGGAATGCACAGGCCATCACTCTGCCATATTATGTTGGTCATCCAGGCTAACCTTGATACAATGTGGGAAAGGATTATACAAGAGCATGAATACCAGAAAGTGGAGATCATTTGGAAACATCCTGGAAACCGGCTTCCACACATAGGCCCATAGAAGATATGTATGACAATATTCACTGCAATATTAGATTTTCATTCTCAGAAAATTTGAAACCAAGTATGGTATGAGCCTGTGACGGAATACCTTGCAGCAATCAAAAGTAGTGAACTAGATGTACACATTACTTTTTGAAACTCGAAAGAAAAACAAATTTATAGCATAATGCAACTGATAAAGTTAAAAAAAAAAAACACTGTTTTGCACACTGTATATTTGTAAAGATACACATGTTGCTAAATAAATATATAAAAGGCTAATTGGAAAGACACGTCAAAGTATTTGTATGTGGGGGGAAGGAAATCGAAGAGTTGCTGAATGAAGAACTAGAAAAATAAAAGAAAGTCTTTGCAAGAACAATGTGAAGAATGTGACATGAATCGAGAGAGAAATTACCTCAATTGTATACAGTTGAGGCTTAACTTTTTTTTTCTTTAAGGTATAGTAGTGTAGCCCTCTCAGGTTTGGGAGATCTCTCACTAGAGCCAAGTTCCTAGTAGATAAGGCTCTATTAGTTTCCTAGTGTTGTATTTTTTTTTTTATGAGTCATAATCCTATGGAAGGGAAATTTTGATTCTCTTAAAAATACTTACTCTGTCTCCTTGTTGGCATGAAATTCTTTTTTTTTTTTCAACGTTTTTTTTTTATTTTTATTTTTTTTATTTTTGGGACAGAGAGAGACAGAGCATGAACGGGGGAGGGGCAGAGAGAGAGGGAGACACAGAATCGGAAACAGGCTCCAGGCTCCGAGCCATCAGCCCAGAGCCTGACGCGGGGCTCGAACTCACGGACCGCGAGATCGTGACCTGGCTGAAGTCGGACGCTTAACCGACTGCGCCACCCAGGCGCCCCGGCATGAAATTCTTTTAACAGAACACAAACTTCCTTCATTTCTCAAATGGACATATTTAAGATACAAATAACCTTGAAGAGAGGGAGCCCACAAATAAAATTTACAGGAGGAGTAAATGATTGATACCAGATTTCCTGGTTGAGAATGTGTTTACGGGGTGGCTAAATGAATAGGACTTTAAATTTCTTGAAAGGGGATGAGGTTGGAGGTGATGGAAAAGAGAAGGAACACAGAGGGGGTGCATAAGGTACCAAGGACAGATTAGATCCTCATAATTTTGATTAAATTGATGATTTTAACAAATTTCGTTTGGGGGTTGAAACAAGAAAAAACAATCACCTTGCATTTACAGTAAGTTAGTTATGAGTTCAACGTGTACCCATAGATAAATTTTCACTGTTCAATTTTCACTACTGTTAACAACTAAATAAATATTGAATTATTCTTTACATATTTCAAACTGATGACTATTTTCTGTGTTTTCTGTGTTTCTATTACTCAGTTATTCTTGGTTGGTTACTCCTTGAGTGATAAGCTAAATCTAAATATGTGGGGAAGCCACATATAATTTACAGAGCCATCAAAACTAAAGTGGAGAGGGGCGCCTGGGTGGCGCAGTCGGTTAAGCGTCGACTTCAGCCAGGTCACGATCTCACGGTCCGTGAGTTCGAGCCCCGCGTCAGGCTCTGGGCTGATGGCTCAGAGCCTGGATCCTGTTTCCGATTCTGTGTCTCCCTCTCTGTCCCTCCCCGGTTCATGCTCTGTCTCTCTCTGTCCCAAAAATAAATAAACGTTGAAAAAAAAAAAAAAAAAAAACTAAAGTGGATAGTGTTCAGGTTTAAAGCCTAGTTTAAAGTATGTTGCGTATACTTGTTGTGTGACAGCAGAGGGTAAGGAAAATGTTATTATATTTAAAGTGAAAAATGATACTGGTTGATTGTAGATATACCCAACCCAGGGTACTGTCAGTGCAAGATTCATTCACAAAACAAAGGATCCACAAATTTATAGTAACAATAGTTACCCAGACCAATTGCCCTTTTCCAATCATGTCCACTTCTTGAACGCCTACCCTTGGTGAGTAACAATAACGAAGACACTAATCTAAAGGAGCCACTATTGGACGCCTGGGTGGCTCAGTTGGTTAAGTGGTTGATGTCAGCTCAGGTTATGATCTCACAGTCCGCAGGTTTGAGCCCTATGTCAGGCTCTGTGCTGACAGTTCAGAGCTTGGATCCTGCTTTGGATGCTGTGTCTCCTCTCTGCCCCTCTCTTGCTGGTACACTGTCTCTCTCTCTCTCTCTCTCTCTCTCTCTCTCAAAAGTAAATAAACATTAAAAAAATAAATAAAGGAGCCAGTATTTACCAAGATTTCCTTTTTTTTTCAGGGACATTTATTTTTAAAAGAAAATTATCACTCTTGAAAAATTGTACTTTGTGTGTTTAAGTATTTTATTTCTCATTTATGAGCTCCTCAGACACCAGACATATTATTATCAAGCTGCTTATATACCATCTAATATAAATTAATGTAAGCATGTATCATCCCTAAGGCACAACACCCCCATGAAGAAGACTCCCCATGGAGCATCTGGCAGTTCAATAAACACAGAAACCAGACACTTTATTCACAGCACCACCTTGTTCTTTTCTTCACATAGTCTTTTTGATGAAGCACCAGCCCCTTAAGGCATCAGTGCAGTATATGGTTAACAAAAACTGACATATTTACATAACAACAGCTGATTTTCATAGAAGTCTCCACAAACAATCTAGAAATTTTGGAAAATACTCAGTGGCTTCGAAGCATTTTAAAGTTAGTAATATTTTCTTCAAAACTTTTCTACTCTTCCTTCACTATTAAAACCATTCTCTAAGGACATCGTCTCAGGACCACATCTTCACTAGGCTGTACGCTCCACGATGGGTCTGTGCCTGTCTCGTTCACCACTGATTCCTCAGAGCCCAGCAAGGCATCAAATCATATTTCAAGAATGCTTGAATTGGTAGCTCACGACTTATTAGACTAATTCATAGGATCAACTTTGCTTATTGACAACTGGGTTATATGTCTACCAGTAGAGACATTTCTCATTCAGAACAAGACTTTTAAAATGTATTCTAAAATTTTCATATTGAAAATATGAAGAAAACAAACAATAAAATGCTGTTCAGAGATGCAAGTCACAACATTTGACTTAAAACCACCCTCCTCCATCCAGCCCACTGTCCTTTGAGCTACAGTCTGTTGTTCCTCCTTTATGATTTTGAAAAAATCAAATTCAAATGAACATTTTCAGGCTCATTAAGAAAAACTAAAAAACTAGTTTGTAAAAGTCTTTTATTGTATCCGTGCCACACATAGTAGTGAAAAATAACACTCCTAAAAAAAAGAATGCTACCTTTTTCACAACATTTTATTTTAAATAAAACTTCAAGTACTCTTACATAGGTACAAAAAAAATTCTGATCTATTTGCCTCCAACAGGCCACCACAACACACAGTAGATAAAACACAGTGGTTACAAATGTCTTTTAAATTTATTTCTGAGGCAAGGCAAATGGGAAGGAAATGTTTCTATGAAAAAATACTGTGTGTGTAGGAAATTGTCACAATTTTATTCCACATGGATACAAATGATTATACTTTAATTTAGGCCCTGGTGGCTTAAAATTATATAACAAAATAGAAAAATGGAAAACTAATATCCCCTACACCCTGTTTCAAAGGCAGGCACTACCAAGATCAAGGAGACGCCACAGTGTTGGTAGAGGATAATTACTGTACAAGCTGTATAGCTATAATTACCTTCAGACTAAAATAAAATGCTACAATCCTTCTAAGGCATAAACAATAATGTCTCCAAACAATATATACACATAATACATATTTAAAACAAGACTTAATATAAACAATAATGAACAGTATATACATGTCAATTTTTCTTCACTGTCTTGAAATACAATTTAACTACACAAGTGATGCAGCAACATATATATATATATATATATATATATATATATATATATATATATAAATGTACTTGTAACTCTACAGTAAAGTTTATTTTTGGTGCTTTATAGCACATCAGTGTAAACAGTTTAACTTGGCTTTGTTTTATATTTTAAAACATTCCTTGTTGTATTTTCAAGATTTAAAGCAATTTTCTAGTTCTTCCTTTTCACAGAAAACGAAGATTCTGGATGTGGTTTAATCATAAATAATTCATAAAATTAAATACATTCACTAAAAAATAAACTACAAAGTAAAAAAATGAAAAATAGATATTTATTGAGAGGGAAAGGAGAACCATTTCCCACATTAGAGCTCTGGTGTTGAATATTCAGTGCGATTTGATATATTTTAATTGCTATTGCACTATAACACCCTTTCCTTTGAAAATTCTTTGGGTGTGCTTCCCTGTTCTACCTAAGTTAGCTGATAAATCACACAAACCAATAACCAAGGGCCTTGGTTGTTGTAGGAGTGAAGCCTTTAAAAATGGTATCATTCTTCTGATACTTTTTTTTTTGTTTTTTTGTGATGCTTATTTTAAGGAAAAAAAAGTCATTATGTATGTGCCTTGCACATTTATGTAAATACAGTTCACATTGCTGGTCTCATTTGTCCTTGTTTAAAAGGAAAAAAAAAGAGAGGTTATTATAACTTCAGCTCACTTTGAAAATATCTGTCCACTTTTTTTCAAAATACTTCCTCATACTGTGGCCAGCTCTGCCTATATCAGAATCATCTTCATTAAATGTTTCACAGTTGTCAAAAACAAGCCTGACATCTACAGCAAAGGTTTCAAGGTTTGGATATCTGAAAGAAAACACATGATTTAGAGATTGTGTTTACAGGGTGGCTTTCTTTTATCAACAAATGAAGATGTAATAAAAGGTAAAAGGAAAAATAAAACTGAAAGAAAAAAAGATTAGGATAACTACATTTAAACTGACAGAAAACATATTGTACTTTCTTATAGATATGCATTTAAAAAATTGCATGTGTTCTGAACCATGTAGTTAAGATTTAAAAAGATTAAATGGAAAAAAACCATTTCTCTGAAGATCAAGATATATTTCAACTAACTAGCCTTTTTCCCACATCCAATTTCCTGTCTGACCTGTACACAGTTCTCCGTCCCAAGACTCATCCCACTTGACTGATTTATTAGTTCCTCTGACCAACTGTGGTACCCTATCATTCATATTCAAAAATATTTAGTTGTGGGGCACCTGGGTGGCTCAGTTGGTTAAGCATTTGACTTTGGCTCAGGTCGTGATCTCACAGCTCGTGAGTTCGAGCCCCACATTGGGCTCTGTGCTGACAGCTCCAAGCCTGGAGCCTGCTTCAGATTCTGTGTCTCCCTCTCTCTCTGTTCTTCCCCTGCTCACGCTCTGTCCCTCTCTCTCTCAAAAATAAATAAACATAAAAAAAATATTTAGTCGCAATAATGTAAATACTTCCTATGCACTGTAAACGTTATACTTGCCCTGTAGCCTTTACACACATACATCTCAGGACATATTGCTCTGTGTTAAATCAGCCCCATTTCCCATTTCTGTTCTTTTCTCTTCAAATGTGCTCTTTTGCTAAAGCACTGGAGTGTGATAATCCAAAACAAGCCAAAAAAAAAAAAGTACGTGTTATCCCTTCATCAGAGGTAACATTATGAGGACCTGCCTTTCCATAAGAAGCACTGTGGCTTCAAGTTCTTTTTTGGCAGAATAAGTCCAATCCTCTTTCTCTGTAAGAACATGGAGAAAAGAACAGAAAGGTGAATGAATCTGCCTAAACTCATTAGTTAAAAAAAAAAAAAAAAAAAGAGTGGTTTGTTTGAAGCCAACTGAAGCCAAACCAATACAGTTCACAAGACGGCTTCTGGAAATTTAAATTAATTCTAGCTTACAGTAAGCTAGATACTAAAATAATTTACCTATTAGAAATACCCATGAAGTACACACTGAAGCTCTGAGACCTGGGAAAGTAGAATTATTTCTTTGATGGACTGTCTTGTATAGTCTTCCCCTTCTTCCCACTTCCATTCTACTATGTGCCGTAATAAAAGGAGTAACTTTTCTCTATCTGCAATGGGCTCACCAAATTAATTCAGAACTTATGTCACCTCACCTATTTTCCTGTTCTTCTGGGGATTATTTTTTAATGAAGGCAAATTCACATAAAATAAAGTTACCCATTTTAAGATGGCATTTAGTACATTCACGACATTTACTATTACCGTTTCTATCTAGTTCCAAAACCCTGCCATTATCCCCAAAGGAAACCCTGTATCCATTAAGCAGTTAACCCCCATCCCTCCCTATCTTGTCTCTGGCAACCACTAATCTGTCTTTCTCTGTGGATTTATCTACTCTGGAAGTTTAATATAAACGGAGTCATACAACATGTGTGGGAATAATTTTTATAAAATATTTTAAGGTTACTTTGAGAAATATTTACCTCTTTAGACTGTTCCTTACTGTAAGAGAAGGTTAATGATTTTTGCTGGGGAGACTAGAATTCTGGTGAAACAAATACTATTCTTATGTCTTGTCCCTCTTCCTTTACAGAAGGATGGAGCAGTATATGGAACCCAGAAAGAGTCGCTAAAGTAGGTACTTCCTCCACTCTACTTTATACATTTCTAGTTTAAACATTTGAAATAATGTTTATGAGTTTTGGTTCCAACTTATTAGTTTGGGTTTAATCAAACAACTTGGATTTAGAAGGGTTTGAATCCACTAAATTTTGCCTCCCACACAGCTGGCATCACGAACAGGATTATAGAGAACTGCTTCCCTCTCTCTGCCTGCTTCTGCTGTGACTTCCTCCATTCACCAGGCCTCATTCTCAAAAGGGTGTGCTAATGTTTGGTAATGTCTACGCTCTGCCTTGGTGTTTATTTTGGGGATCTGGAGGCTTAGGTTGATCCTCCATCCAGGAATCGGAGACACATGTCAAGTCTTTCTGTGTAAGTCTTGTCGTGGCCATGTTGATCATAGAGCCCATGATGCTGCCCACCTAAACATCTCATTGTTTTGAAAGAAAAAAGCTAAAGAACTAGTTTATATCCAGACAGCAGCCATTGCTTTTTGGTTCACATTAGAACCAATAGTTTTAATAATTTTAAATGTTTTCTGATTTGGGGCAGATCCCTTCTATAATTTTTTAAAAAATAAAACAAAACAGACATAATCTTTTGAAAGGCTGACATTTCAGTCTCCAAAGAAATAAGTTAATCATTTGATCAGTCTCTCAAATCCTTTCATACATGTGAGAAGGACACTGATTATTAGGAGTTAAATTCTACTTAACTCTTCTACACTGAATGTAAATTATGGAGCACAGTGATTTTCACCAAAAGAACATTTAAGAGGAACTAAACAACATACTGCATTGTAAGGATAACAACACCACCACCACCACCAATAATAATGTGATTAAAATCTATCTTACGGTTATTCTTCAATGTAAAATTCCTTCTTTCTCCATATTTTTTGTGACCTTGCCTGAAATTACGGTCACAGGGTAGATTAAGCTAAACCAGTATGAAGGAGTAAGAGGAACAGAGGAGAATGGAGAAGAGAACACACAAGCTCCCAGCTCCTGGCCACTTACATGGGGGATGCTTTTGTGTGGGCTTATTTGGTAAGTGAACAGCCTCATTTTTGTGGCTCCAAAATGGGCCACTGTTCAGAACCAACTCAATTCCACTAACAGCTGCTACTTGCTGGTAGGAATTTGAAGTAGTCTAACCAATATCATTAACTGTGGCCAGGAAGTCACTTTATTCTTTGGGTAGGATCACAAAGAGAATGTGGTAGAGAAGAGCAAATAGTAGTTTTCTTTCACATTTTAAGAAGTAAATTTTTAGTATTCTCCAAGACCTCACAAGAAAACTTTTAATATTTAAAATTTCCAATGACCTTCTCTCTCTACATTATAACAATCTGAAAATATTACAGTCAATTTTTATTAAATCCACACGAGATGTTATCAATATTCCGCTGATGTATGATAAAAGCTCTCAATTATGTTATTTATTTACTTACTTTGGGAGACTTCCCTGTTACTTTTCTTTACCTCTTAGGCTGGGTCAGGTGGCCTTCAATGTCAAAAGCAGCTTTATCACACTGCTTTTCCATTGTTCAAAAAATTCTAATTGACTTGTCTAACCAAACACACATACAGACAGACATATACACACACACCCCTCCAAAGGTAGGGCTTTTATTTAATGTGTCTTTGGCTCACTAGAGGACTACCCAACACATATTAAGCATTCAATAAATATTGAATTGAAATGATTTACTTACTGCCCACTACTTAATTTCTCTCTAATTGTGGAAAAATCCATAGGCTTCTTAATAACTTTCTTATAACCAGGAACGAGTTTCAAGTTTACAGGAAGTAGAAAAGGCCACGCATCCTCATGAGTTTCCATTTCAGTAAGGATCATACTAAAAAAAAAATAATAATATTTGAAGTCAGTATCTATGCTTTAGAATTATCTATTTTTATTAAAAACTTAGCTTTTATAATCCTTCAAGTAAAAACAATGCAAATTCATTTATTAAAAGAGATGAAATACATTTACTGATATTGTAGACTGTACATTTTCCTATCTGTCAAAAGTTGTCCAAAAGTCACCTTTAACACAGTGGGAAGTTTCTAAACAAAAAAATGAGTACGTGTGTCTGAAATAATTAATACCTGCAAAGAGCGAGGTCTTTGGAGTCATCTCTTTTAGGTTTCTTAACAGAAGTAGAACTTTCCTGTTTTGACAAGTTAATAGAAGTGTTTTCCTCTATTTTTCTTTTTTTCAGGTCTTTGTTTCCTCTTTTCAGTGAACTATTTGTAGATGCAGAGTCTTCATCTTCAGTATCCCCTGTTAAAGTTCCTTTCTTGCCTTTCTTTGACTCATTAGTCTTTTTTCCTTTGACATGAAGTTTTTTGATTTTTAGAGTTTGACCACTTGCCTTTAATTAAAAAAAAAAATAAATAAGAAAATAACCATCTACAGACCTTTTATTACTTTAGCGGCACCTGGGTGACCCCGCTGGTTGAGCATCCGACTTTGGCTCAGGTCATGATCTCACTGTTTGTGGGTTCAGGCCCCGTGTCGGGCTCTGTGCTGACAGTGTGGAGCCTGGAGCCTGCTTTGGCTTCCTTCTCTCTCTGCCTCTCCCCCCCTCACGCTCTCTCTCCCTCTCTCCCTCTCTCTCTCAAAAATAAATAAACATTAAAGTTTTTTTTTAATTATGTAAGTCTAACAGGACAAAAAGAATATTATCTCTGATCTAGAAGGCTGATAATTTTATTTTTAATAGAGATTTATGAATTTGTTTTCCCATAAGGTTAAAATCTAATAAAGCATGAAAAATCTATCTTAAGAATTCTTAAAATTCGAAGATGTTGATTTATGGTAATCTATCTTTGGTACTAAAGAACTTAGCAGTATTCCTTTAGTGTAGTCACTAACCAAACGAGTTTAAAGGTACAAAAGGACTATCTTTGAGAACACAGTTAGGAACAAAGGTGAAAATGAACAAAAATATAGACCTTATTAATAAGATACTTGAAGAGGTAGTTGAAAAGCTAGGCTAAAACATGAAAAATAGCTCAGAAAGTGTCAAATAAAGGAAAAGTCCTTTATATGTGATTAAATCTACTGGAAATTGATATATCTGTTTTTTTAAGATAAAGAAAAAAAAAACATTTGCTATGAAAAGAGAGTTCCATAAAATTGTGGTTCTCAGGTGTGAATAAAGCAATGGTGAAAAATGAGAGAGAGAGAGAGAGAGAGAGAGAGAGAGAGAGAGAGAGAGAATGTCTGTTTTTTGCAGAAAACAATAGACATAGTATAAAAGAGATCACATTTGAAATTTAAGGTTACGAATTCTAGCTATAGCTCTGTCAGTGACTAGCTATGGAATTTGCACAAAAATGTCTGAGGCCCTATTTTGTCATCTGTAAAATTAGAAAAGTAAGCCACACAATTGGTAAGGTCATTCTAGCTCTAAAATTACATGAACAAAAATCTCAGTGTGGCCTTCTGCAATGTAACTACAACTGTAGACAGCACATTGATGTAACAATGAGCCCCCATCCTTCATCTAGAAATAGGGAAACAAGTCTGTATTTTGAGAGTTAAATGTTATAATAAATATAATGGATCCTAGGAGAGAGATAGGCAGTCACTGGTAATGCACGATTTTGTTTTGGTTTTCCAGAATAGTGCTAACCTTCTTTCAAAAAATGATTTTTTCTCCTACCCAGACTGTTAAAAATTCTTAGACTGCAGAGTCAGATATTTGGTCTAGGCTTAATCTAAAGTTGGCTCTATTCTTGAAAGAGTTGGCTGAAAACATTACTTTGGAGTATTTCATATTAATTTCTTTGACAATTTCATGAACTCTGCTATTAACATTTTAAAATAATTGCTCTTAAGCAATTAAAATTATTTGGTTCTCTATTGGGAAGTTAGAAATATAGTTAAGGAGATATTTTAATTGCCTGAAATAATAAAGCAAACTATCAATCTGATACCTTCCCCATATCATATCAAAGAATCACTACCCCCTTGTCACTAAAATAATTAAAATGTTTTACTAAGTCTCCTTTCCATTTAGTTTATTAATTTTTATTCACTAATATCTGATATTCTGAGTTTTCATATAGCCTGACCTTCTAGCACTCTTAAATCATAAGAAAACAGAAAGAGGATGCTTAATATAATGATGAAAAAGTCCATTTAATGAAGATTAAATTAAGTTAGATTGAATAATTATGCCACTTAACAAGGACAATATTTCATGAATATGGGCCAAAACTTCTAGTTCTTTATGTGAACTAAATTATTACTTGGGATACTTTTCTAATAAACTCATAACTACAGTAGGAAAACATGAAACTTAAATCACAGAATCAAAAGGTTTTTGTGATGTTTCAAAAAGACAATGAAGTTTATACATTTCTTTAATAAATAATGTTTATCAGCTTGCCTCATTACACTGTACACATACACACACACACACACATATCTATATATTATATTTTCATTGTAGAAAGAGAGACAGTATGCGAGTGAGCAGAGGAGAGGGAGAGAGAGAATCTTTAATTAAATTAATTAAATAATGATAAATGTATATTAATAACATTAACTTTAAAAATCTTTTTATGGGGTGCCTGGATGGCTCAGTCAGTTAATCAACTGACTTCGGCTCAGATCATGATCTCATGGTTCGTGAGCTTGAGCCCCTCATTGGGCTCTCTGCTGTCAGCATGGAGCCCACTTCAGATCCTCTGTACCCCTCTCTGTCCCAAAAATAAATAAACATTAAAAAAGTCTTTTTACATCAAAATCAAATGTTTAATATTTTTATTGCTATAAGAAATGTAACATCTAATTCACTACATTAAATAAACAAAGAGAGCAGAGGCTTAGAAATCTGCATTACATAAAAGCACTTGGATTAGATCACAGGGTTTAGGATTCTTAGACCACTGCTTGAAGGGAGTGATATAATTTAAGCAAATTTACTGAAAATAAACCTCCTATAGTCTACCAGATGATTAACAAGAATTAACACACCAATTTGTTAGTAATTTGTGAAGCTTTAAAGAAGATTTCTATAAGTTGACAGTTAAGAAGCTAAAACATAATTTATGTACAACCAGTGAAAATTATTATTGAACTACACTTAACTAGATAGGATAAAATAATCAAGTAATGAAAAATTAAGAAGTGATTACTAGCGAATATAATGCAAGGCAAAACCATCTGCTATTTTATAAAATATAAACATATAATAAAAGAAAAGATATTATATATTATAAAAGTAAAATATAATAAAAATAAAATATAAATAATACAAATAAAACGTAATAAAGTATTATATACATATGTCACCAAACTTTAAAGTCATAAAAACTCTCACACACATGACTATATTTGATCTTCTAAAACCTCTATAAATTAGATACTATCCCATTTTACAGATAACCCTGAAGCTAAGAATGTGGTCCAATGTTTATAAATCAGGGAGGTGAGAAAAACCACCAAGGGACCGAAAAAGAGCAAAGGCAGGTAGACAACCAGTTAAGTATGGTATCTTAGAAGCCAAGTAGAAACGGGGTTTTAAGGAGAGGAAGTGCTCCACTCTATTAAATGTAACTAATAGGTTAGATGAGGTCAAAGCACTGATCACTGAGTTGAGCAATGTGGAAGTCATTTGTGGTCATAATAAGAGCACTTCTGGAGAAGCTGTGGAAGTACAAATCTTACTGGAGTAAGTTCAAGAGTGATTTGGAGGAGAAAAAACAGAGAGAACCAGAATAGAAAACTTTCCACAAGTTCTTCTATAAAGAAAAGGGGGAAAATGGAGGCAGTGGAACAAGGAAGAAGTGAGGCCAGAAGAGGGTTTTTGTTTAGTTTTTTCAAGATGGAAGGAAGGAGGCTGGATGGAATGTTAGTAGGCTGATGAGAAGAACCCAGGGGAGAAAGAAAAACTGATGATGGTGCAGGAGAAGAGAGAACTGTTGGTCATACTCCTAAGGAAGTGAGGGGGGGGGGGGTGCCTTGGGTGGCTCAGTTGGTTGAGCACCCAACTTTTGATTTTGGCTCCGGTCATGATCTCACAGTTGGTCATGAGATTGAGCCCCACACTGGCTCAAAGCTGAGCATGGAGCCTGCTTCAGATTCTCTCCCTCTACCTCTCTTTGCCCCTCCCCTGCTTACATTTTCTTTCTCTCTTGCTCTCAGAAGAAGAAGAAGAAGAAGAAGAAGAAGAAGAAGAAGAAGAAGAAGAAGAAAAAGAAAAAGAAGAAGGAGGAGGAGGAGGAGGAGGAAGAGAGAGGGGATGGGTTCCTCAAACCAACTTAGAGCCACTAGTAGTTCATGGAAACAGGAGAGAAGGGAGAGTATGTAAGCACACATACAGGAAGGATGGTGGATGTAGTGGCAAATTCTTACGATCTTTTCTTCTGGCGGCTTCTATTTTCACAGGGAAATGGAAGTAAGGTCATCAGTTGAGAATACAGATGGAGGAGACAGAGCTGGAGGTAAATCATCAGGCACCATTAAAGGCCTTCTTAATGACTTGAATTTAAAGGGCTGGGTGTTTATTCCAACCACATTCAGATATAAAAATATAGGTGCTGGAGAAGTCAAAGTTGGATTAGCCAGAATCATGGTTTTCCTAAGTGAAAGAGCGGCAAAGAGGATAAAGGTGGATACAGTGATTATGATAATGAAATGTTGACACATTACAAGCTAGGTTAGGAGAAAAGAAAGGACCTGAAGGGGGAGGGGGTCTTCAGATAAACGGTGAAAAGGTCTTCAGATAAACGGACTGGAGGCCAAAGGACTGTTGGAGTTAGAGTGAGAAAGGGGGTAGACAGAAGAGAAAGGATGTGGTGAACAGATGCGTGTCTGGAATTTACTTTATGGAGAGGCAGCAGTTACTGGTAATGACTAATGATAGCTAGTGGTCAAGAGATTAAACACGGGAAGGGAGTGCCCGAGTTAGGAAACACCTAACAAAGACTCTGGCCCTCAGTACACACTGACACTTTCACACTTCTTACTTCTTACTTTCTAATTCTATTATCATGTTGCTTCTCTTTAATCAATCGGTATGAGTGTCCACAGGTTTCTAATTTAAATGTGACCAGAAAGTGACTTAAAATATATATGCTCGTTACCATGACCTAACAACTTAACTCCTTAGATATATACCCAAGTGAAAACATTTATTCATACAAAAACTTGTGTATGAATGTTTCACAGCAGCATTATTCATGGTAGCCAAACCATGGCAACAACCCAAATGTTCACTAACTGAAGAATGGATAAACAAAACGTGGTATATCCATATAATGGATTATCATTTGACTATAAAAAGGAAGTACTATTACATGCTAGAACATGAATGAACCCCAAAAATATTGTGCTAATGCAAGAAGTCAGGCACAAAAGGCAGTATATTGTAATGACCAGAATAGGTAAATCCATTGAGACAGAAAGTAGACTAGTGGTTGCCAAAGGCTAAGGGGAGACGAGGAATGGGGAGTGACTGCTCATGGGTACAAAGATATACTTTTTTAGGGTTGTGAAAATGCTGTGGAATTAAATAGTGCCAATGGTTGTACAACTTTGTGAATATTATAAAAACCACCGAATTGTGTACTTTAAAAAGGTGATTTTTATGACTTACGAATTATATCTTTAAAAAATCTCCATACGACTCTGCATTTTGATTTGGCAATTAAAAAATTTAGTGTTAGATCAGTCTTACCTTAGCAATGCAAGCTGGACAAAACCAGTCCCCATCTGGTATGGTTGTAATCTTGGGTCTATGGCAGTATGTGTGACAGCCTTTGTCACAACCATCACAAAGCAGGAGCAGTTCTTCATTATCTCCCTTTCGACAGATCTGGCAATACTATAATACATGAGAAATCATTTAAAATTAACTCTCTGCTATGAAGAAGAGTTATTGGGATATTAAACACACCATAATTCCTAATTTATATTAGTAACAAACATTCCGCTTGCTAACAAATATACAGTAGCCATACACATCTATGTATCTCTCATTACACAGATATGGACCACATGACGGGTGAGCAGTTCAATTGGGGTAAATGCACATTTCGGGTACACTGCAAAGAACAAAGCTAGAGGTTGAATGCCTGCACACACTTCAGAAGCATGTACACATTAACATATGAAATAATTAACATGACATTAGAGCACATAAAGCAATGAGTAGCTTTAATACATGGTGTTTTAATTTTTAATGTATTTCATCTTTTGCTTATCTTAGTATCCTCATGATATCCTGAGAAAGAAATAAGTAAGAGTTAGAGTAATTTTTAAGATAAAAAATAGGAAACTTGTATTAGTATCAAAATTACATATGGTAATAAAAAGATGACCCTATATATTGACTAAGTTATCCATCTATTTTTTGTGATTGATTAAAAAATGTGTCCAAACCAGAAAACTTTGGAATTCAACCCAAATCAAACAAATGTGTCACAAGTGCAGAAAATGGATCCCACAAAATGTAAAGAGGAGAAAAGTGATACAATAAATTAAATCAAATAATTTAATTAGTTATGATTTATTTTGTAGAACAAAATAAAATTACTTCTCTGTGAAAAAGTTTCTAATGTCATTAAGAACTTTAAAATCTATAAGGAGAGTTTTCCCCCCATGCATGCATACTCTGTATAACAAGTTTCACAAAGGGAAAGAAACAAAGTCAGATAAGAAAAACTTTCAGGATGGCTTTATAAACTGTATTTTGACCTTTAGTTTATATTCTCAGTCACGGTAGTAAATGTCTTGTAGTAAATGTCTTGTAATCAATATTTTAAAAAATGGAAACATTTAAACTTTAAAGCATACCAATTTAAAGTTATATATTTATCCTCTTAAAAACAAAATAGCTTAACTGCTCAAACTTATTTTTAAAATTTTCAATATAACAGTAAACCTTAAAACTGGGAAAGTCTAAAATAGTGTTATATAACTCAATATGTACAATGATAGCTTAAAAATTTTATCAAATTGCAGATACACACTCTTCAGCTTAAAAATCTATCAAATATATGTAAAATACATAACACTAAAATTGGCATGTGTGCTAGGAGCAAAAACAGCAGAAGTTAACATTCCAACAGTAAGTATTTATTTTATGACCTTTCCTAACACCGTATCACTAAATACCTCAGCATGGTATTATTTCTCCAAATTTAAACTACAGCTTTAAAACTTCCACTGTAAAAACATTCATTGTGAAATAACATTTGGAAGGTTATATTTAAATCCCTATAACAGTAAAATGAAAACATCAGATTCACGAACATTAAGTAAATTCTGTTTCTATAACAGATAACTAAAAATACTATAAAGTGTGTCTTACATCTCACATTTATGATTGAAAAATAAAATTATTTTCTGATACTTATTAAGAAAGGATGGCAGTTATCAAGCCTATAACACTTGAAAAATCACAGCAGTAGCTCATAATATGCTAGAGCAAATGTAGAGCATAACAGTAGATATTGCGTATGCTTAACATTACCAACAATATAAAGCAAACTGTGGACAGAGAATTATCTAGAGGCAGATTATGATAGCTTCTTCTTTTCTTGGTAAGCCTGATCTCTGACAAATGAGGAATATCTAAGGGTAACTGAATACTTTAATTTTGATAGGATTTGTTATGAGGATTAGTATAGGCACTATTACATTACTAGTTAACAGTTAAAAAGTGCTCATTAATCTTTGAAAATGAAACTATGCCTTCTTTCAAAGATCGTTTCATAGAAAATAATGTATTATTAAATATTAAAAAATGAAGATTATAACATGAAATTAAATAATAAATGTATATTAATAACATGCAAAACAGTTTACGAATTTGCTAAAAATGACATAAAGCTTTTAATTGCAGTAAGTATACTAATGTAAAGGCAGATTTTGGTAACAAGCTCTGGGTTTCTATATATAAATTACAACAAAACTGACCACACTGCAATGACTATTATGGTATGAGAAAAATAATGGTTTGATGTAGGAATTCAATTGTTTTTAATCATTACAGCCTAGATTTCACTGAATAGATTTCTCCAAGGTGATTTTAAAACTGGTTTTAATATTAAATTCTAGAAGAAAAATTCTTTTTGCCTGGTAAAAATGCTACCAGATGAACAGAACAATGCCTTAAAATTTATGGTAAATCATAATATGGATTGAAAAAGACCTAAAAATGAGAAGATTGTGAAAACTGCAGATTCATTATTCCATGGATATTTTATGAAGAAGGGAAAAACCACAGAAGAAAAAAAACCACATTTTTTTCTTCACAGAAGTAAAGAAAAACCATATTTATTTGTAGGAATGAATTAAGTAGTCTAAACTTAGAGATGAAAATGAGGGCAGGAATGCTAAATTATTTCAGGATCACTTCTTTTCTTTCGAAGTCATTAATAAAAATATATCTCAAATGTTTGGATTTTAAAGCTAATCTGTAATTCAAAAGCAAATGATAAATTAAGCCATAAAATTTCACATATTATAAATATTTCTATATACGATATATAAGAAGCAAGAGGGACATGAACATGACTTAAAATAAGTACCTCCCTGGAGGATATATGGAATATAGCTTTTATTTTGAGTATACTGTATTTGGTGCCTGGTACAAAGTAGAGGCCACTACAGGATAATAACTACTTGGGCTTGAGCAAAGAGGTGAAAAACTAGTTTTTAACTGTGAGTGGAAAAAATAAAACATCTATTCTTCTCATCAGCTATATCCCATGTCAAATATACAACATCCAGTGCACAAACTAAGAGCTCTTGCTTATCGTGTATTTACTAATCTAAGCATTTCTCAGCATTACAAAAGAAGAAAAAGAAAATTGATAGAAATATAAAGACATTTTAAGAATGCAGTGAATGGCTGTGCCTGGGTGGCTCAGTTAGTTAAGCGTCCGACTTTAGCTCAGGTCATGATCTCACGGTTTGTGAGTTTGAGCTCTGCATCGGGCTTTGTGCCGACAGCTCAGAGCCTGGAGCCTGCTTCACATTTTGTGTCTCCCTCTCTCTCTGCCCCTCCCCCACTCATGCTTTGTCTGTCTGTCTCTCTCAAAAACAAACATTAAAAATTTTTAAAAAAAATATTAAAGAATGCCGTGAATGTCTGTAGCAGATAATGTTAGCAACTGGAATGTTTACACGTGTGAAAGGGTCTTCAAAATATTTAGATTAACAGCTATTATGTTGACAGAATACAGAAAACAACTTCAGTCAGAGTTATAAACAATATTCAATGGAATGCGAATCAAGATTTAAAAAAAATAAGAGAACACATTTGGTAGGTTCCTTCAGAGAGCTCAAAATAAGGAAAAAAGTATCACACTAATACAGTATTTAAGAATTAAGCAAAGTGTCAAGTAAAGCATACATTATTTTGACAATAAGTAATGTACAGTTAAAGATTTAGAGGTTGGGAAAAACAGGACAAAGTAAATTAGTTATAGTATTTCTTAAATGAAAACACTTACAACTTTCATAATTGATTTTTCCCATGCTATTGATTTCTGTAACTGCTGAATGCACAGAGCTACCTGTGCAGCACTGCGAGCTTCTGACAATGCCCTTCTCCATACCCTGAGCCCTGGAGCAATATCCTCTTCAATTCTGCATTGAAATATAGAAAAATTAAGTAGGTCATATCCATATTTATGGTCACTGAATGTGAAACAATCATCACACTGAAAGCCAAGCAATGACAAAAACATGTAACAGCCAATAAGAATAAGGTTTAAGCAACTAAATTTGATGTAGTGCACAGACTGTGGCTACGTGCCTCAAAGCTTAGTCACAACCAGGTAAATGTAAGATCACTTTGCAGGATTATCAACGCACATAACAAAAAAAAAATGTTTTTACAAAGCACCATGCAAATAGCATGATCCATATGGATCACAGACATACAAGAAGATACATAGATAACAGGCAATAGAAAATAGGCTCCAATTAGCAAAGAAGCACAATAATTTTTCAAGTTAATCTCAATAACCTACCCGTCACCATCACCACTAATGGATGGTGCAGGAGCAGGGACAGTAACTGTGCCCACATTATCCAGTTTGATCTGAATGGTGGTACTTAAGGGGCTCTTCAGATACCTTCTCTCAATGTTCCGCTCCAAATCAGCCAGCCTGGTTACAGCTATATCTAGGGGGTTGTCACTCTTCCGTTCTAGTGCATGTGCACTGCTTTCTTCTTCGCCAGTACATTCTCCATCATGCTCCTTGCACAACTTAGAAAATGACTTATGTTCAAAATATACCAAGTCCTCCCTTTCTGATGCAGGCTCTGGACACATCCAACCCTATATATCAAGAGAATAATGTTATTATGGTTTCCTCTTAAAATGCCTGATGGGTGAATTACCTGTACTTAAAATACAGCAGCAGACACCAGCTGATCTCAAGGATCTTTACTGAAAATTTTTACCTTGTGTTTCCTAATGCTAGGTAGAGACAAGAACAGAAAATTAAAAGAAACAGGTGTAAGGAAGGATTGAAGAAGAAAATTTAGTAACTTTTGATATGAAAGGTATAATGAAAAGCAGCAAATATTCCAAAGGACTTACATGCTTTTGATTTCGTGGGACCACTTAAATGAAAAGCTCTCAGTAGTCTCTAAACTTTGCTCTTCCTTTCCATTTTCATTCCTTCCACCACTCTTCCATACAGATCCTTGTACTTACCATTTTTGCTTCAGCCACACAAGCTTTGCTGAAGCTGTTACATTTGTCTGTATGGCTTCTCCCTCTTCTCTTTACCTACCTAACTCTACTCATCCTGTAGCTCTCATGTTAAAATTTAGTTCCTCAGGGAATTCTTCCCTGATGTCCTTTAGGAAGTGAAGTCTCCCCATTACAGGCTCTCACAGAACCACAAAATACTCCATAGCCTTGTGATAGTCCCAATTTTACACTATGAGAGCAGGGGCCATGTCTGCTTTTAGTCACTTTATCTCCAGCATAGTGAAGGCAAACAGACGGCACTTAATATAGAGATGTCGATTGAATAAATGATCTTACAACTCAGCTTGCTTATATCAACCTTCTAGCTCTAAGTCCTTCAAAGATTCCCTACTATTTAACTATTCCCTATATTTTTACCACAACATTCAAGTACCTCGAGCTACCCTTTCTTTCATGTTCCCATTTATGCATCCCCCACTGCAGTCAAAATCCATGACCTGTCACTCCACAAATATGTTCTGAGCTTCCTGATCCTTGCGCTCCATTCATGCTGTTCACTTTTCCTGGTATGGCATTCCCTATTCTGGGACTGTCAAAAGCTTCCTCATCTCAAATTCCAACTCAACTTCTACATGAAATCTTCCCTGATCGCTCCCATATCACCACCAGAAGTCATATATTCTTTTACTAAATTCATGTATGACTGTATACTTCCCTGCAATCAGTTACTAGATTCTGCAGAGATGTATACATCTCTTGTCTCCCTATTATATGACAAGCTTTCTGAGGGCAGAAACCACCTTTTATCCCATTTTGTGATGTCCACTGACTAATGTGGAATGGGTACATAGTAAATAAAAAACAAAATGAACACTATCCTTTTTATTAAATCTCTTTAGAGATAATTACCTTGTCTTATATATTGGGATGAATTCTTCCTCATTATATTTAGAAAGGACATTTATATTTAGAAAGGGTGAAATTATGAATAGTACACATAAGTGCACTAGGTACAACTCGTGTCAAATGTCCTCATTCTTTTTTTTTTAAATTTTTTTTAATGTTTATTTCTGAGACAGAGAGAGACAGAGCAAGGGTGGGGGAGGGGCAGAGAGAGATGGGGACACAGAATCCAAAGCAGGCTCCAGGCTCTGAGCTGTCAGCACAGAGCCCGACACAGGGCTCAAACTCACAGACTGCGAGATCATGACCTAAGCCGAGGCCGGACGTTGAACTGACTGAGCCACCCAGGTGCTCCTCAAATGGCCTCATTCTTATAGTTTGAAAGGGACCCTACATCCCACTTAAAAAAAAAAAAATTCCAGGGCGCCTGGGTGGCTCAGTCGGTTAAGTGTCTGACTTGGGCTCAGGTCATGATCTCACGATTGAGGAGTTCCAGCCCTTGGGCTCCTGCTGGCAGTGGGAGTCTGTTTGGGATTCTCTCTGTCCACCACTCCCCCACTTGCGCTTTCTCTCTCTCTCTCTCTCTCTCTCTCTCTCTCTCTCCAAATAAATAAGTAAACTTAAGAAAAAATTTCCACTTAGCTACTGAAAACACAGCCAAACACATCTAAGCAGCCAATAATGTGAAAGGGTCAGTGCACTAAAACCTGAGTGTGTCTCCAGGAAAATGTTTCAGGTCCATGTTCTGACTTTATACATAAGTTAGAAAAGCATGATGATATGCTTTTCCAACCAATAGCCAATCAGAACTGGCAAATTAGATAGAGGGAGGGAAGTTGGAGGAAAATAGGGCTATTAGAACCAGTCGAATTTATCTATTTATTTTGTTTTTGTTTTCGTGATTTTAGAGCCAATCAAATTTAAACCAGCAAGTAGTAACAACTGACCATGAGAGAAAACAGACTATAGAAAGCAGATACTGTCATTTAAAAAGCAAAGCACACTAGGATCATTTAATGTAGGGGTAAAACCTCTTCACATTTCCTGAGGGAATCATTATCTAATAATTGGTCTTCATACTGAAGATACTATGTCACCAATATAATTTAAACCAAACTCATTATTCTCAATTTAAGAAGGTAGTGTAATGCATAACATAAGTGACCCAACAAACATGTTTAAAAAATTATGCCACTAAAAGGAATAATTATAATTTCTCCAGAAAATTAATTTGTGTAAAAGAGTTCATTTGTTGAAGATGCCAGATAAATGAGTCAGTTTTATATTGTATTAATTACAGTACCAGGAAGAAGATTCATATAGTTGGCTAGGACAATGGTTACAGTAAATGATAAATTTTTGCTTCCCAAAGTAGTTATGGTAGTTATGTCTGTGGCAAGAAAAGGATATTTTATTGGCTCTGGAAAATGATATTTTTTGGAGATCCCTGAAAGTTTCTGAATGCCAGCATTAAAGTAATTTTGAAGAAATATTTTAATTATCGGATAGGATAGTATTATGGCATAAGCTTCTCATTCCGGATAAAACATGAAATATCAAATCGAATTACATGGAAACTACATTTTCCAAACCTTTTCAGGTGTATGTCTCACACTTATTCATCATCAATCCATTTATATCTTCAGAGACCTCACCTTATTATCAATTGAGAGGACCTTTATACTCTTTACAAAACCAAAAAAGTCTTGCACAGAGATAAAGCTTTTCTTTTGCCCTTCCACTGGAAACCAGTTCTGATCATTGTTTGTGACACGGTAATGCCCAGTAGATAAATACATATATTAAAAGCTTACATAATATGTAGGTTATGCGTGTCTGAGTACCATAATATAACATACATTCAGATACAGCTACATTCTCCAATTTTACATTATATAGAATGAAAGTCTGACACAGAACATGGCTTGTATAGAGGTTCTTCCTGGTCCTATATGAAACACTACAGTAGGAGTTTAATAGAGCATTATATTATCACGGGTAAAACTGTGAAAGTCTGCTTGCAGTAAAGAACTGCATACCAGAAATGAGATTTTTGATTGTCATTAAGGACGCAGTGAGGTTTAATAACAAGAGCATATGATCTGGAGTTAGACTGACAGAGTGACTTGATTTGAACCCACATGTAGCCATTTACTCTAAGACTACTGGCAGGTTACTTACTCTGAGCCTGTTTTCTTACCTGTGCGATGGGAGAAATTAATTCAGGATTGTATGGAGACTTAAATGAGATAAAATGAAAACATTCAACACAGGAACTGGCATATATCAGGCATATAATCAATGTTAGTTACCTTCCATTATCCTAAAAACAGATTTTATTCCAAGCCAATTTTACCTTTACTTGCAAACTTGCTGATGCAACTCTCCTTTCTAGATCTTCTACCTGTTGAAGAATACTCAAATCCATTTCCATTGCTTGTTCTTCTACTGACCAGTTCTCCACAATATCTCGAGTTACCTGGTTTTCTTCATTTTCATTTAATTCAATAATAGCAACTACATTTGAAAAGAAATTAATTTTAAAATCTACTTTACTCCTCAGTGATTTCTCTCGGAAAGTAAACAAAATTCCATGGGAACTCATGCATGTAATCAAACACACACAAATGCACCTGTGCATATGCAGGCAGCTTATTTTTAAAAGCAGGAATATTCTTTTTTAAGAAACAACACAATATGTCTGCAGGTTGTAAAAAATTATAAGTAATACCACTTCAAGAAATGTAAATAGTTACTGTTTGTTGAGTAAAATAGGAAAAAAAGATGCCTTTTAGTAATAAATTAAGACATACTAAAATATATCCTAAGGTAAAAGAATTAGTAAAATCTTCATAAGTAAGCAAAGAGCAGAAATTTCTTTTAGATACATACCATCCTTATTCTTGATGCAGGCTTGGGTAATATAATCCAAGTGTTTCTGAATTTGTTTCTGTAATGCCTTTTCTCTTATTCCTCTGAGATGCAGCACTTTGAGCAAAGCTTTTAGGTCCTCTGGGTCAATAATTCTCCACCAACCAAACTGCATTTCTAAGTCAAGATGAATATGTAGAACTTTTACAAATATCTTGAATACAAATTAATGGCACAATGCAAATCAAAAGATTTATAACCACATATATAACCATCAAAGATTCAGTTATAATACAGGATTCTATTAACAGTGAAATAATGTAAGTGACTAAACACCATCTCAATGTACCCACCTTCTGGAATAGGTTTTGGACTAGGAAAATCTACTGGTTTTGCTACTTCAACAGCTGCAGGTTGAGTTGAAGAGACTTTTTCATTCTGTGGGACTGGAGATTCACTTTTACTTGAAGCAACATTGGGAGTCAAGAACGAATTACCATTTCCTTCAGATAATCCCAACCCCGATCCCAGACTAGGTAAAGGTGACGTAAATGGAATATTGGAGGTAAGCACGCCAGTGGGCCATCCACAAAACTGGAGTCCCATCATAGATACTCCACTTTTCATCTACAAAAAACAAAACATTTCATAAGTAGAATAATCTAAAAAGTTAGGAAAAATGTTTAGCATCTTAAATTATTTTTTAAATTCTGAAAACAAAGTTATTAAATACGCCTCTGCATTAGACTAGAAGTGCATAGATTTGTAATGAAGCTTGGTAATAGCAATTCTGACTCTTCCCAGTTTTCAAACGGTGGCAGTGATCATACAAATATTCAATGGATTCCCCATCTTCATGGGGTCAAAGATTAAAGAAAGCAACATAAAAATGACCAGTACAAACCTGAAGAGGTGATACAGCAAATGGATTTAGGCCAACAGGATTCTGAGCAGAAGATGACCCCAAGAGGGGAGCCGGAGCAGGGGAGGGGGACTGGGATGGTGGCTGAGACTGAGGAGTCACCACAGAAGCAGCTGATGCATCAGTATGGGTGAGTGAACTGTCATCACAAGGGGTTCTTGGCAAAAGGCTGAACCACTGTCTGTTCTTTTCAGTCAGTGTTTTTAACAGCTGGTCATTGGGTAGAGGGCTGTAGAACTTCCCTGGACCACTTGAACCAGGACTGAATGGATTATTAGAGTCTGTCTTCTCCATGTTGCTTTGTGTTGCTGTTGATTGAATGCTGGCCAATGAATGTTTTCCACTGTTTTGATAAGACAATGTACACCCGTTTGCACTACTATTTGGTTTGGGGGTTATTATGTCTGACTCAGGAGACATTTTAGCTACTTCTAAAAGCTTGCTTAATTTTGAAAAAGAGCCAGGTTTCTGAAGAAACAAGTTTGTGTTATCTTTTTCTTTAGGATCTTCCTTTTGCTCACAAAGATCTGGATTTGAGCAATTTAAAGTATCTTCAGAAGTCTCAAATATTTCTTCTTTGATCTGGATACTTTCTGTCTTTTTTAGTTTTTCTCTTTCTTTTGCAATTTCTTCTAGTCCTATAAAATTGAAAAGTATGAAAGTCAGTTATTCTATCAAACCAGTATTTTAATTGAATTTTATTACTATTTATCAAGTTATATGCATAAATATCTAAACAAACTTCTAGATTACTAATATTCTCCATTTTTTTCCCTTTTTTTATAGGCTAGATTTGTTTGCTCATTGGAAAATTAATGTAATTTTGTAACTAATCATTACAAAAAATTAAAATATTAACATATTAAAAGCCCTAATACATGACAAAAATTACTATTAACATTTTTTTGTAAATCCTTCTAGGAGTTCTATATGCAAACACATATACACCTAAGCCTGTAAGTGAAAAGAAAAAAAGGAAATCCTATTATAATATTCTAACCTACATGTTTTACTGAATAATACTCCGTAAACATCCTGATATATCAATAAATATATAACTGCACCATAAATTTTAATGGCTATCTTCAATGGAATGCAATTAATTTAAATAATCAATCTTCTACTGATAGCTATTAGGGTCTAATTATTCTATTATAAACAATGCTGTAAATGGTGAATGATCTAGTATCTGTATCATTGTACTTTAAAATTTTTTTTTCTGATTTACTTCCTTAGCATAAATTTCTAGAAAAAACCTTATTGAATGTTGAGATAGGTACTTTTCAGAATTTTTGAAGTATAATTGTCTTACTCCCCTCTAGAAAGTCTAAATTGATACACATTAACACCAGAAGTACACAAAAGCATGTATTTCCCTTAGTCCTCAAATAAACTGAATACTATTCATATTTTTTGTCTTTTCCAATATCTGGGGGGTGAAAGTCCAAATTGTACTTTTTTTCTGATCACTACGTAAGATTATCTTTTCATAGGTTTATTGGTATTTCTCCTTTGTGGACTTCTGGTTCATATGTCTGACCAATGTTTTAAAAAAATAATTCATAAACACTCTTTTAAAAATATAAATACAGGGGCACCTGGGTGGCTTAGTTGGTTAAGTGTCCGACTTTGGCTCTGGTCATATCTTGCAGTTCATGAGTTTGAGCCCCACATCAGGCTCTGCGCTGACAGCTCAGATCCTGGAGCCTGCTTCAGATACTGCGTCTCCCTCTCTCTCTGCCTCTCCCCAGTCACCATCTCCCACTCACACTCTGTCTCTCTCTCTCTCAAAAATAATTTAAAAAAACATTAAAAATATAAATATACTAGTTTATTTGATTTGAGAAGTAATATGTGCTCAAGGTAAAATATTTAGTAATGAGAGGTATAAGGTAAAACCGTTTCTGTCCTACTCCCTCAATCCCTATTTCTACTCTTCATAGGTAACCATGGTTAACCAATTATGCCTGTAGATCCTTCTGGAGATCTTACATGCATACATGTGACCATCATTTTACACTATTACATAAATGAGATACTACTCTTCACTTTTCTGCAACTTAGAATAAAACCCAAACTCCTACACAAGGTCTACAACAGTGTATGATCTAGTTCCTGAAAAACTCCACAACCTCTGACCACTATTGTCCTTGTTCTTCCTTTCTCCCTTTTTTTGCTTCTCAAACATGCTAAGTTCTGACCTGTCTTGAGGCCTTTACACTTGCTATTTCCTCTGAGTAGAATACTGTTGTATCCTCATATTTCAAACTAAGTGTCATTTTCTCAGTGAAGTTTTCTCTGATCATCTAATTTTTTAAAAATGTTTATTTATTGAGAGAGAGAGAGAGAGAGAGAGAGAGAGACAGAGCGGGAGCGGGGGAGGGGCAGAGAGAGAGGGGGAGACACAGAATCCGAAGCAGGCTCCAGGCTCTGAGCTGTCAGCACAGAGCCTGACGCAGGGCTCGAACCCATGAACCGTGAGATCATGATCTGAGATGAAGTCCGGCGCTTAACCAACTGAGCCACACTCTGATCACCTTATCTAAAGCAGGGGCCCCATCCCATTCACCTTAGAATATCATTCTGTATATTTACTTTGCAGAATTTACCATTAGACACAATAATCAGTTTATTTTCTATTCTACACCCCCTCACCCACAAACTAGAATTTAAATCAACAAATTTGCTTAAAGGTAGAGCAATGTCTATCTTGCTTATTATTGGATCCCAAATGCCTAACATGATGGCTACTATCAAATGGAAACTCAATAAACATTTTTTGAATGATGAAATAATGAATTTAATGTTTTCACTATATATATACCTTCAACAGCTTTCAATGGCAGAACACGTAATTATACTTGATCAGCTGCATAATATTCTATTATCTAGGTATATCATGACTTATTTAACTAATTCTATTAATGTCTGAAATAGCTCTTCTATGCTTCTCTTGAAATTCATTTCTACCCCAAATTAAAAGTCTATAACTCAGACTTAGGCTTCTGGCCAATCAGGAGTCACAGGGACTAGATTTACCTCCTTGCATGAAACAACCAAAAAACAGACAAAATATATGAAACAACAGTTTGTAAGAAACTGGACATCAGGTGACAATGAGAGAAACCAAATGCAGAAGCCCTATGATTGCCCTAGTTTACTGCCTTGGGATAGTTTCCAGGCTACATCACAGAGAGAGAAATCCAGACACAGCTGGAAGACTCCTGAGATGAGGAGATGGTACTGAGAGTCCAGGGGAGACCCAAATGGCTAGAGTGCTCAGGAAGGAGAACTGGAGAGGAGAGAGCTGCCTGGAGAGAGAACTCCACAGATGAGTGGACAGACCCCTTGAGTGTTCAGCTAAATAATGATAAGTGCCTATGTGTCAGGAATGCACCTGAGACCAAGGAAAGAACCACCTGAAAAGGATTAGAGGTGAAAGTGCTAGATACTCACACATGCTGGGAATGGACCCATTCCTACCAGCCAGGCTTGGAAACCTCAAAACTCACAGGCATCAGGTAGAATACTCAAGGATCTTGCTTCAGTAGTTAGGGTATAATTAGCCCTAGAATAAACACTGTTCTAGTCCTGCCTAACAAATTTTAAAACCAAGACCTGAAAGGATCAAACTTTTCCCAAGTCCCTTAACAATATTTCAGTTAAACAAAGCTCAAAAATGTTTGTGGGAATTAAAAAATATCCAGTACCAAATGAGATAAAATTCACAATGTCAGGCATCCAATCAAAATTAGAAGGCATGCAAAGAAACAGGAAAACACGATGCATAATTAGAAAAAAAATCAATCATAAAAACTGACCCCAAACTAACAAGATAATAGAATTAGCAGACAAGGACATTAAATTTGAAAAAATAATGGCTGATGCTCTGGAAAACAGTGTGGAGGTTACTCAAAAAATTAAAAACAGAACTACCCTATGACCCAGCAATAGCACTACTAGGTTTATCCAAAGGATACAGGAGCGCTGATTCATAGGGGCCCATGTACCCCAATGTTTATAGCAGCGCTTTCAACAATAGCCAAATTATGGTAAGAGCTTAAATGTCCATCAACTGATGAATGGGCAAAGAAGAAGTGGTTTATATATACAATGGAATACTACTTGGCAATGAGAAAGAATGAAATCATGCCATTTGCAGCAACGTGGATGGAACTGGAAGGTATTATGCTGAGTGAAATAGGTCAGTCAGAGAAAGACAGGTATCATATGTTTACACTCATACGTGGATCTTGAGAAACTTAACAGAAGACCATGGGGGAAGGGAAGGGGAAAAAAAATAGTTACAAACAGAAAGGGAGGGAGGCAAACCATAAGAGACTCTTAAATACAGAGAACTGAGGGTTGATGGCAGGGGTGGGGGGAGGGGAAAATGGGTGATGGGTATTGAGGAGGGCACCTGTTGGGATGAGCATTGGGTGTTGTATGTAAGTGATGAATCACGAGAATCTACCCCAAAAACCAAGAGCACATTTTACACACTGTATGTTAGCCAATTTGACAATAAATTATATTAAAAAAAAGAAACAATAATGGCTGAAAAAATTCCAAATTTGGTGAAAACTATAAAACACAGACCCACGAAACTCAGCAAACTCCCAGGAAAAGAAACATGAAGACAACTACACCAAGACATACAATCAAATTGTTTAACACCAACGGATACAGAAAATCTAAAAGGCAGGTGACAAAATATCTTATGCCTCATATAATCTCTATGCACTTGTACACATTTACTCTAAGAAAACCCTACTTTATCACCCTAATTAGGCACATGTGGAAAGTGTCACTGTGCTTTATTCAAGTTATTGTTTAGTAAGTACTACTACTTGTTCTTGATCTATTCTGAGAACTAGTATCTTAAACGACTGCTGTCATATGTCCCAAAACAAACAGATTAGCTAAACCAAAAAACCAACCAACCAACCAACCAATTTTTACTGGCTTGAGACTAGTAGATGATGTCCCATTTATATCTAATAAAGTAGATGGAGCTGATGATACATTTTAATAGCCCATTCATCATTGTCTTCAACTTTTGTATTCAAATTACTTAATTATGAACAGTTAAACCTCTTATTAAAATGTAAAATTATCTTAATGTAAATTATTTAATTTACACAGGATGTTTAGCATAAAGAGATTTTTAAATTTTAAATAATTTTCTATCTCCTATCTCATACAACCCCCCTGGTTCCTTCCAGTTCTTACTTTTCTGACATGTGTCAATAAGTATTAATAAATATCTTCAAAACAGACTGAAGGCAAGAGATGAAACAGGGAATGCTGTTCACCTTGATTCATTTCCCTGGTAGTAAACGCCAGTGCATCATAACCAAGAAAATACCATTTCGCATTAAAACAAATCCTAAACAAATAACATGCTTTCTACTGGAAAGAGACGATGTCTTCTTGAATTTTATCAGAATCACACTGAACCTTCTCAGTTCACCTAACAGTTGTCATTGGACACTAGGTGTCCACCACTCTGAGTTCAAAGTGAAAAAATTTTCCTTTGCTCTCTTTACTTAGGCTGAAGCAAACTATAATTTTCAAATAAATTTTACTACACTGTAAGTAAAACACAGATAGAGAACATAAGAAAAGTAAAGACACCGGCATTTAGAATACAGGTCCCTGTGCAGTGGCTTCCTCCCAGGGCTCAAAGGCACTTTTCCCCAGAAGTACTCTCACTGATTTTTAGTTGTCTTCATGTTGAGAGAGCTCCCATTACCCAGCATCCAGGAGATTGCTTGCTATTATTACTGTGGAGAAGACTAAAGGAAGCAGATTCTCATCATTTGTCTCTCTAGGATTGTTCCTTCCCAGTCTGATTCAGGAATTAAAAAAAAAGATGATTGATACCATAATACCCTTTCCCTTCATATGAGAGTCCCCCACATATCCATAACAGGAGTTATGTTTTATTTACACTTCTAGATCAAATGCTGTAATCATATCCTAATACAAAATAGAAGCGTAACATTCACATCATAGTATATACATATAATTAACAACAAACTTGTTTCATTTTTGTTACAATACCAAATAAATTATCTATAATCTAACATACCCCTACACACACACACACACACACACACACACACACACACACACACACACACACATCTTTGGTTTTAGCTGGGTGGCCACGGGGACTTTTTTCCTTCCCACTTTGCTGAGGGACAGCAGGACACTACAGCCTTTTAGCAGCTAATATCAACACTGTTCTCAGGGTCCTACATGTGTAGACTTTGCTTTTTGGTGTGCATACCCCCAAGCACTGTTCCTAGACCCGAAGTTCCCTTGATACATTTACTGTTAGAGAAACAAAGTGCTTTCTACCCTTTCTCACACTAACCCATAAATACAGAGCAAGCCATAGGATATAGTATTTTATCTCTTGGAGTGCTTTTGTCACAAATCCAAGTCCTATGGAACCACTATGGGAGCTGGGAGATCTTTTGTACTGTTCCTTCTCTGCTTGTAAGTTGCCTTTACTAATAAACTTTGCTGCTATTAGCACTATGTGTGTCATTAGTGGTTTTGTAACTGTGCATCTTGTACAACAGTTGGTGTCCAACAAAGTTTAATGTCATGGATATTTGGAAGGGAAGCATGCAGGGGTGGAAGAATTTCTCCTTGGGGTCAGTGTAATTCATTTAGTGGACTTAGGAAGGTCTCAGTAGCTATGCCCAAGGATGAAAGAAGCACTACAGTGTATACTAAAGAGGGGGACTAGTGGTGATAAGGTGGTTTGAAATTCAGTTCTGTCCTTCCTTCCTTCCTTACCAGCTTAGAGATTTTCATGAGCCCTAAGTGGGAGAGTGAACTAGAAAGAGTGATAGGAGCCCCTTTAGAAGAGAGAGTGGGGCAAACTCCCACTATTATGTTAACTCCCCTGTTATGATGTGAACTATCCCCTATGATATGAAGCCAGTTATTGTGAGGCATGCTCCATAGGAACCTGAATGGGAATCCCAGCAGAAGGAAATCCATCAATAAACAAAGTAAGAGCTGGGTTCTCAAACTACCATAAACACTTGGAAGGATCCTTAGAGGCTTGGCTTGCTTGTTTGCATGATGAAGAGACAATAGTGGTATTAAAACAAGTGGAGTAGGGGGAATGCCCTTGCTACACAATAAGCAGTCTGGGTTAACTCGTAGTGCTGGGACAGGCATTGTCACCATTTTCAAACTGGATGCTTGGTAGCTTTGGTAAAATAGATCCCTGTTGGGGTGATTTTCCCGAGACTCTTTATGTGAACTGGACTTGATCCACAGCAGATGTAGACACTAGCTACGTTACCATAATTCTAAGAAAACCCAGGGCTTGCGAGGGGATGGGCCTGACAACATGCCCTTGGTATAAAGAATGTTAAATGACTGAATCAGAACAGGTCCATGTATGTGGATAACGGCTTTGATTTTACTCCTTCACCTGGGAGGCAATGTTAGAAATGAAATAGTTCTTTTGGGTCATACAAGCCTCATTTCAGGGAAGGAAATGGAAAGTGAGAGCCTAAAATGTGGCACAGGTTTCTATACAAAATAAAAAGAAAAAAGGTACAAAGGAAGAAGATAGGCTAGACTTCTGGTATTGCTCATAGAGAGAAGCAATGATAAGACAGAGGTGATGTGTTGTATAATTTTAGAGTATGGAAGTGTTATCCACTTCAAAAATCTGAGAAGGTGGAAAAGAGACCCATGGGATGAGACACAGAAGATCCAATGGCCACTGGCTTGAGGAGTTGTTAGGAGAGGGGGAGTTGCCAGAAGATTAGGTGAAGAGAGTCCCTGCAGAGGACTATCCCTCAGACATTACAGCGGTTGAGCCTCACCACATTCACCATCTGGTAAGATCTCATAGTCTCTAGACTCTTCAGGAAAGGATTTGGAGAATAGAACCAAGGGAAATACCCTGTTTCATCTCAACTCTTGAAATGGGATTATGGGTTGGAACATTCACAGTCATCAGCTCTACTTTATGAAATTGATTCAACTCCAGAAGCCAGGCTTTCTTTGTTCCCTGATCTGGGCTCTTTCAAACTTAAGAAGGACCAGGGCTGGGCTCTATCCCTGTGTCCCCCTCTAAAGGACTGCTAACCACACTTCTCAGTTCACTATGCTAGAAAGAAGAGCCTCAAATATTTATGGGCTTGCTAGAAATGAGGGCCCAAGTGTCTACTGTTCTAGAATGCAAAACAGCCTGGGCAAACAAGTTCCCATATTGTGGCTGCGAGTTGGTGTTACCTATGACTCAAAGCCCAGAATCGCAACCCATGTAAAGGCTTTTGAACCTTTTTGTGTGAACTCCAATTGTTCCTTTATCAGACTGCATAACTGGCATGAAAATACTGTGGTATTTAACTCCTGCACAAGTATGTCCACATATCAGTGGGACATATTTGTTGTGACTTCTACTGGCAGTTTTGGTAACTGTTGGCCAGGCATGTTGTCAATACCCAGATGCACTGACCAGGCCTGCCATGGCTGTACAAGAGTGCTACATACCTGGAGGAGAAAGATTGCATTTCTCATGCAAGAATAGATTCAGATAGGGGTACTGAACAACACCATTACACTATTTAACGACGCTGTTTGACACTAGCATTGTAAGTGTCTATGACTGAAGTCAAGACACTCTGATGACATTTGTTAACTTTTGAATATCTCATTTCCTCTAGCTACTGAATGGTATATACACCTTTTCTGGATATAGAGATACTGTGTCTCTCCATGTGTGGACCATATAATACTATTAAGACTGAAGCATATTTATCACATAGTAAGATTTCCAGAAATAATACAAACAATTGGAATGCCTTTCACAGTTGTTGCCAAAGCTTGCCAACATAGTGTTGAGTGGCTGGCTTGTCCATGTTCCCTCTTCTCTACAGGCAGTACAGAATGCTGGAATGATATTCTAAAAGATGGGTGCACCAACACCCCTCCATGGTGACCTCCGTACATTGTCCAGTCTGGCTGTCCTCTTCCGTTTATACTTTGAGCACTTCTCATACCTCATAAAGGTCCTTACACTGTGGTGAAGTTCCTTGGCATATTGGAGTTGAAGAGCAGAAATGGAGAATATACTTGATATGCCAGGACCCTGAGTTTTTATACCTCAAAATTTCTCTCCTTTTTTGGCACCTTTCAACAGGTGGCTGGGAAGTTCCTGTTGTTCTTATTACAGATGAATGGATGGACATAAATGTCAATATTCTCCTACTTTTCAGATGACATTTGCAAGTTACACCCAGAGGAATGGTAATTTTTATTCTCTCTTTGTTACAACAGTTTTAAATTTTTGTTATGCACTCACTCTACAGGCAGGAGATTTTGCTGTAGTCCTTTTACCCATACAATATATTCTGTCTGGAGGACATCTTTGGTGGGAAAATGGCACCTCCTGGTTTTGTGTGGAACTTACTGTTCCAGAAAAAAAGGACAGTCCATATAGATCACCACTGAAGATAATGATGGACTTGGCATGGGCATAAACATAACTGACCACAGAAGGTGAGAGGGTGAATATAGCATGAATAATTCTCCTGTTGCCTTTCTTACAGATATTAACAAACTATACTGAATAATCCTCTACAGCTATCCCACACAATGACACTCATTTCAAAGCTATCAGGATGTTGTATTTGTCATCCTCAACCTTCTTAATTATGGAGGACATTCTGTGCATTCCACTCCCAGACAGTATCATAGGAATTACTCATTACTCCAGAGTCCTTATTTGTTCGGGCTATCCATAATTCTGTCCTTACTAATTATGCTGTGTAAAACTCCCTTTATCTTCTTAGAGGCAGAAGGACACTCATATCCTGACATCTCAGCTCCCAGTGATCCATCAGGGCCACCTGGTAGCACTTTTCCCCACTTCAGACCTACAGTTGAGTCTGGCTAACAGCACACTGGCAGTGTGCTAACCCCAGGGAAACATAAATGCCACATAGATACAAAATGTAGCATTGAACCAGACTGGCTGGCACTCTCTGCGATCCAGGGGAACTTGTTTTCTTATGTGAAAAGCAAGGCCTTCCTGCTTCCTATCTGGACATAACACTGTCTACATTCTTTGGGAATAACTATGAGACCTTTTATAATGGCACCAACTGGCTGGTTAGCTCATTTGGTTAGAGTGTGGTGTTATATGACTCAAAATCTAAAAGGCACTGGCAACTTTCCCAGCTGTGATCTTTAGGGTCAGCATCAAACCTACCTGCAAGATGGCAAGTATGTAGGGATACAAGCTTTCATTACTTTGCACAAGGGCTCCTTCCTTGAATAGGCACCCATGAAGCTGAGGGTATGACCCCAAATCATCTACACTGAGGGACACTACCACTGAGAAGGCTTGGGCTGTTATCACTGAACAAAAATAGCATTGATTCCTTGACCCGAGTAATATTATAAATGCATAGCTTTGGACCATTTGTTGAATATACTATAGGCAGATTCCTCAGGGTAATTGATGTTGTGCAATATTGTTTGTTTTGGAATTTCTCTGGCTTATCTGATTTCTCCTTCAGAAGGCACCATTTAAAATCCAACTGATAACTGTTCCACCTAGTGAAGGCATATACCTACTGAGTCACAAGGGTCAGAGGGTAGACTGAAGGGGAATAAACCCTCAGTTTTAGCTAAATGGCTACAGGGGCTCTCTTCCTTCTGTCTTCCCAGAGGCCCAACAGAAAGCCAGATTAGTCACTGAGCTGGTTGGCAGATGGACAGTAGGGCCTTTGGCTGATGTTGGCACTGTTCCCAAGGCCCTCAGTATGTGGAACCTGCCCTTTGTAGTCATACTCCTTATTGCTGTTCCCAGGTACAGAATTCCTATATATATAGGACCTATATAAATGTTTTATATATACATACACACACACACACATATATATATATATATATATAAACACACACACACACACACACACACACACACACACACACACACATACATACCTACATAATATGTTGTTCCTTAGAGAAACAAAGGGTTTTCTACCCCCTCTTGGACTAAGCTAAAAAAATAGAGGGTGAAAGAAGGCATCTCTCTCTTTGGGTGTTCTTGTTGCCTGTCTAGGCTGCAACTGGACGACACTCTTGTAGAACCAACATGGGGGCTTAGAAGATCCTGTGTGCTTTGTTATGTGCTCTACTCTTGAGTTACCATACTGATAAACTTTGTTATTAGCACCATGTGTTTCACTCATGGTGTGGGTTATCTTGCACGAACACCCTGAATTTAATTAATAATTTTCTTTGGAGGTAATCCCAGACCTGATTTCTTTTTTGTTATAATGTTGAGGATAAAGATAATTTTAGGGATTTTTAAAAAAACTTGGACATTTATTTTTTAAAGCTTGTGCATTTGTACTTTTAAATAGATGAATGTTGTTAAATCTAACTTTATTAAGAATAGATGGTTAGATAACTTTTAAAAAGTGACAAATGAGAGGAATAGAATATTGCCTATTGTTAATATTGTATTAACTTTTGTTTTCAAGTGGGCTCCATGCCCAACATGGGGCTTGAACTCACAACCCTGAGATTAAAAGTCATGTACTCTACTGACTGAGCCAGCCAGGTGTCCCCTGTATTAACTTTTAATATCCAATATTTTATGGTCATTTCTACTAGTTGGTACTTATTCATCTTTATCAGCCTTGCCTCCCAGATATAGTACTTGTCTATATTACATATTAATATGCTTTTGTTCTTTGTCTTCATATATGGTATATCTTTCCAATTAGGTTGTGAGCTCTTTCTGGAGACAGGTTAATTGATTCTTTTGTATCTCCATAGTACTTAGTACAAGGCACTATACAAGTGCAGATTAAACACTTGATTAAAATCATAAAGGTTTTTTTCTACTTTAATTAGCTGTAAGATAAAGAGAAGGAATCTACATCTGTTATTTATTTTATAAGTTTCATAGCACTTAGAATAATATAGCAGATGCACATTTATCAGCGAATTAATAAAACCTTTATGAGAAAACCTTTAAGTGAAAATTTATTCCTCCTTTTCCGCTGTACTATGCAATGACCACAAATAATAGTATAAAGTATGATTAATATTTATATATCACTTTGTAGCTCTTTTAAATTCATTATTTGACATGATAATAACCAAAGAATTTATACAGAGCCTATTACAATTCTCTTGTAGAAAGAAAAATCAGGGTCCAGAGAGGTTAAATTGTGGGACCTGAACAGAAACTGAGGTCCAGTAACTATAAATTCAATAAATGTTATTTAATTTGAGAGGCCTCAAATTAAAAAGTTTCCTGTAAGCTATTCTTATAAACCTGATAAAGACATTTAATTACTTACTTTCTTAAAGTATTTTTAATGTGCCTGTGATATATAAAGTACAATGTTTCACACTATGTAGAATCAAAAGTTGTACATATAAGGGCTATAAAACTTAAATAATATAAATAAACTCAATGTATATCAATTGCCAAGATAATGATACAATTATTTGGTTTTCTAGGAGTTCACAGATAAGCTGGAGAAGAATTTATAAAAAGGCTAGAACTTGAGCTGGATCAAGAAAGGTGAAATTTAAAATGATTAAAGAAAAGGCAAATTAGCGTTATATTGAACAGAACTCAGCAAAACAAAGTATGCAAAGTAGGAAGAATGCACATGTGTTAAGCAGTGGTGAGTAGATTGGTCTATGTAAATTCATACTGGGGAACAGTATGAAGACATTTTGAAGTCAGATTTATAGAAGGCCATGAATGCTTGTATGCCAGGTTTTATAAAGACTTATTACATCATCTTACAGGCAGTAGGAAGTCCTTCGAGGTTTTGAAGCAGAGACATGATATGATGACAGAATGTAATGTAAGGAAGAGATTGTATAGAGAGAAGTTGGGGGCAGCTGTAATAATCCACATATATATTAAGAAAGAACTGATTTCAGCAGTGTTGCAGAGATTGACTTTAGACATTTTGAAGGGAAAGCGGACATCCTAGATAACTTCAACTTTACAAGCTCAGGTGACTGAGATTAATGTGGACCTTAGTCAAATCGAACAATATGTAATTGGTCTGGGGTAGGGCTCAGGTTTTGTGATTTTTTAAGGTTCTCATTTGATTCTTGTAGCTAAGGTCAAGTCAGTCATCGGGCACTTTATTGCTCTTAAGCTTTACCAAGGCTGTGCACCTCAGTGACTCACAATTTTATAATATTTTTTTCTGTAATTTTCTAATTTTAAGTTAAATCTCTAAAGACATATGCACTTTTATGTTTATTGCAGCATTTTTTAAAGTTTTTTTTTTAAATTCCAGTTAGTTAACATACAGTGTAATATTAGTTTCACGTGTATAATTTAGTGATTCAACACTTACATACAACAGCTGGTACTCATCACAAGTGCACACCTAAATCCCCATCACCTAGTTAACCCAACCCCCCTAACCACCTCCCTCTGGTAACCATCAGTTTGTTCTCTATAGTTACGAGTTTGTTTCTTAGTTCGCTTCTCTTCCCCCCCCCCCCCATGGTCGTTTGTTTTGTTTCTTAAATTCCACATAAGAGTGAAATCATATGGTATTTGTCTTTCTCTGACTTATTTTGCTCAGCATAATACTCTCTAGCTCCATCCATATCATTGCAAATGGCAAGATTTCATTCTTTCTTATGACTAATATTCCATTGTGTGTGTGTGTGTGTGTATGTATAAAGAAGTGATATATACATCAGTTGATGGGCACCTGGACTCTTTCCATAAATTATTGTAGATAATGCTGCTATAAACATCAGGGTACATGTATCCCTTCGAATTAGTATTTTTGTATTCTTTGGGTAAATATCTAGTAGTGCAATTGTTGGATTGCACAGTGGTTTTATTTTTAACTTTCTGAGGAAACTCCATACTGTTTTTAACAGTGGCTGTACCAGTTTGCATTCCCAGCAACAGTGTAAGAGGGTTCCCCTTTGTCCACATCCTTGCCAATACTTGTTGTTTCTTGTTAATTTTAGCCATTCTGACAGGTGTGAGGTGATAGCTCATTGTAGTTTTGATTTGCATTTCTCTAATGATGAGTGATGCTGAGCATCTTTTCATTATCTGCCATCTGTATGTCTTCTTTGGAAAAATGTCTATTTATGTCTTCTGCCTATTTTAAATTGGATTATTTGTTTTTTGAGTGTTGAGCTTTATAAGTTCTTTATATATTTTGGATAATAATCCTTTATCAGATCTGTCAATTGCAAACATCTTCTCCATTCTGTAGGTTGCCTTTTAGTTTTGTTGATTGTTTCCTTCACCATGCAGCTTTTTATTTTGAAGAAGTCCCAACAGTTTACTTTTGCTTTTGTTTCCCTTGCCTCAGGAGACATATCTAGTAAGAAGTTGCCAAAGCTGATGTCAAAGCTGATGTCAAAGAGGTTACTGCCTGTGTTCTCCTTTAGGATTTTAATGGTTTCCAGTCTCACATTTAGGTCTTTAATCCATTTTGAATTTATTTTCATGTATGATCTAACAAAGTGGTCCAGTTTCATTCTTTTACATGAAGCATTATTTTTAATAGCCTAGATATGGAAGCAATCCAAGTGTCCTTCAATAGATGAATGGACAAGAAGATGTGGATGGACAAGAAGATATGCTATGCATACATACGCATGTGCACATGCATGTGCGCACGCACACACACACACAGGAATATTACTCAGCCATAAAAAAGAATGTAATCTAGGGTGCCTGGTTGGCTCAGTCGAGTTAAGTGTCTGACTTTGGCTCAGGTCATGATCTCACGGTTCATGAGTTTGAGCCCCACATCAGGCTCTGTGCTGACAGCTCAAACCCTGGAGCCTGCTTCAGATTCTGTGTGTGTGTGTCTCTCTCTCTCTCTCTGCTCCCCTGCTTGTGCTCTCTCTCTCTCTCAAAAAAAAACATTACAACTAAAATTTAAAAAGAATGAAAATTTGCCATTTGTAACAACATGGGTGGGCCTAGAAGGTACAATGCTAGGTGAAATAAGTCAGAGAAAGACAAATTCCATAGGGTTTCACTCATATGTGGAATTTAAGAATCAAAAAAAAAAAAAAAAAAAAAAAAAAAGAACAAAGAAAAAAACAGACAAACAAACAAACCTAGACTCTTAAATAGAAAGAACAAACTGGTGGTTGCCAGAGTGGAGGTGGGTTGGGGGATGGATGAAGTAAAGGGGATTAAGGGTACACTTATTTTAATGGGCACTGAGTAATTTATAGAATTGTTGAATCATTATATTGTACACCTGAAACTAAAAACACTATGTTAATTATACTTAAATAAAAAAATAGATTTCTATACTAAACCTTTTACTTACTTTCATACTTAACAAGATCCTCCTCTTGACTCTTCTGATTCAGTTTAAAATATCACAATTTTTCTTTTTTTAAAAAATTTTTAAATGTTTATTATTTATTTTTGAGAGAGAGAGTCAGAATGAGAGTGGGGAAGTGGCAGAGAGAGAGAGGGACACACAGAATCCAAAGCAGCTCCAGGCTCCAAGCTGTTGGCACAGAGCCCAACGCGGGGCCCAAGCCCAAGAACTGCGAGATCATGACCTGAACCGAAGTCGGACACTCAATGGACTGAGCCACCGAGGTACCCCAATATCACGATTTTTCTATTAAGGATTAATTCATCCAATTTTTCTCTGATTTCATTTTTCTTACATCACATTAAATCTTTCTTATAGCGATCCTACCTTCAAGATATCACACTCTGGGGGAACCCGGGTGGTTAAGCATTGGACTTCAGCTCAGGTCATGATCTCACGGTTTGTGAGTTCAAGCCCCACATTGGGCTCCCTGCTGTCAGCACGGAGCTGTCTTGGGATCCTCTGTCCTCCTCTCTTTCTGCCCCTCCCTATCACTCTCTCTCTCAAAAAGAAATAAACATTAAAAAAAAAGATATCATGGTCTTCCCATGTTTCTTGTTTGTACTTGAGCTTAGGGCCTCCCTACTTTTTTTCTAGGCTACTAGAGTGATCCCACGACTGATTTCTCTGCCCCCTTTCTCCTCAATCCAATGTGTACTTTGCTCCAGATTATTTATTTTAGCATAGTTCCCCTGCCTATATTACTCTTTGCCTTCAAGACCTCACAGTCTAGTGCCAGAATGGCCATGTATGCCAAAAATTGTAAATTATTAAAGTAGGCTATATAACATTTTCCTGGTTTGAGTATTTTAAGCACTTTGTGTTTATTCCTTTGACTACCTCCAACTTCATTCACTCTCTGGTTTGCAAAGTCCTAACTTTTCTTAGAGTTGCCTTTGGGGCCACCCCTGGAATGAAAAGCAAGTATATAGGATATAGGTCTAACTGTAAAGGCTAGGAGTTCCCCAAATACATCAACCAGAACAATTCTGGTTTTGTTAGATATTGGGGTTCTGCATAAGATTTATAAAATTTTAAACAATTTATTTAAACAAAAACAAAAACAAAAATAAAATCCCAGTTAACTCATTTCTTCCACCCCTCCCCCCTAACCTCTGGCAACCACCAATCTGTTCTTTGTATCTATAACCTTGGTTTTCTTTTCCTTTTATTATTTTTTTAGATTACAAATATAAGACAGATCATATGGTATTTGTCTTTCTCTGATTTATTCCACTTAGCATAATGTCCTCAAGGTTTATCTATCTTGTGGCAAATAGCAAGATTTTATTCTTTTTTTATGGCTGGGTAATATTCTACATGAGGTGTGTGTGTGTGTGTGTGTGTGTGTGTGTGTATACCCTACCATCTTTATCCATTCATTCACTGATGGACACTTAGGTTGTTTCTATATCTTGGCTACTGTGAATAATGCTGCAGTGAAATAGGGGTGCATATATCTTTTTGAGTTAGTGTTTTCATTTTCTTTGGATAAATACCCAGAAGTGGAATTGCTACATCATATGGTAGTTCCATTTTTAATTTTTTGAAGACCCCTCATATTCTCTTCCATTGTGGCTGCACTGATTTACGTCTCTACCAATAGTGCATAAGGTTCCCTTCTTTTCACATTGTCACCAACATCTGTTATTTCTTGTCTTCTTGATACTAGCCATTCTAACAGGTGTGAGGTGAGATCTCATTGTGGTTTTGATTTGCATTTCTCTGATGATTAGTGATGTTGAGCACTTTTCATATGCCTTTTGGCCATCTGCATGTTTTCTGTGGAAAAATGTCTCTTCAGATCTTCTGCCCATTTTTAAATCAGGTCATTTTTCTGCTTTGAGTCACATGAGTTCTTTACATATTTTGGTTATTGGTATCTTATCAGATATATGATTTATAAATATCTTCTCCCACTCAGATTACCTGTTCATTTTGCTGATGGTTTCCTTTGCAGTGCAAAAACTTTTTAGACCAATGTAGTCCCACTTACTTATTTATTACTATTTTTTCCATGCTTAAAATATTTTTATTTTAAAATATTTTATGCAAACAGTTAAAAAAGGAACCCATCACACTATTCTGTTAAATCAACAGGCTGAAAAAAAAAAAAAAAAAAATCAACAGGCTGACCCATCTACATCAATTTTTAAAAACAAGTACAATGCAATTGAAGCTTCCATGTACTCTCCCTGATACCATTAGCAACTCCTGCTCTGGAAAGGCAAGGGGTAACTTTCACATATAATTCCAATATATGATTTTATACTCTTACTTCATGTAATTTGAAACCATAGGAAATATATTACTGTGTAAAACACTGCTTACTATATGCCAACAATGCTTAAATGCCAGCTACAACTTTAAGTACTTTACACGCATTATTAACTGCTCTCCTGCAAAAGATTTTTATTTTAAAAAGTTGTTCTAAAAACAACTACTTTATAAAATTTTGGGTCTGGACATTGCTGTGATTAATCAAACCCCTCTTTCCACTCACTGGACTGTTAAAGTATTACAATGCATGGATTTTGTTTTATCTATCTTTCAACCTCCTGCAGTGCCTGTAAATGCCTGGCATTAAATGGGTATTCAAAAAAAATGTGTTAAAAGAAGTTTTGGCCTGCATGCATCACCATGGAACCATAGCTATATCCTGAAACTTGTAAGCACTGGCATAATACTCTCAGTGCCATCAGAATTTAAACATTTGGAAACACTCAAACATATAGTTCTGAAAAGTTCACTTCAAGACCATTTATCCAGCACATAAATGCACTAGGTACTGAGTTAGTTAATATAACACAAGTGGAGACAGCAAGAAAATAGCCTAAAGGTAAATAAATAAATAAATAAATAAATAAAATAAAAATAAAAAATAAAAAATAAAAATCAAGGATTGTGTAGTTTAATACAAAACTCAAGAAAGAAAAAGGTTTAATGGAGAAGGAAGTGATCATAAATTTCGGACATGAACAAGATTTCAAGATGAATGAGATTACGATAAGGGTCTTACTTTAAGCAAGTTATTTCCAGGGATACTGGCAGGATGGACGCTTGTTGCAAAGGTTAAAGAATAAACCACATATTAAAAAATTTGACAATGGGAAGGGAGAAAAAACAGAGAAGCAGCCATAAAGGAAAATACAGGGAAAGATCTTTGTCCACTAAATAAGAAAAGAACAGTTTATGTGTGATGTCAGAAAGAGTGACAGAAGAGAAATCATGAACACAGAGGAAATATTTATCAGTGAAAGAGGCATGAGTTCAAAAGGAAGGGGAATCAAGGTTTTACACTGTTTATCCATAAAGCAAATTTGATTGTGGAAGCACAAACTACAGTGAAGAAGTAACACGGTTTTTCAAAGTATGGTTTTTGATATTATTTTGTAACAGATTAATAGTTCCTACCTTCACCACTCTCCATGCCTTCTACAAAAATCCCCCCACATTGGGGAAGAATCCAGTACCGGCGTCTGTAACGATCCTGGCCAAACATCATCGAACGCAAAGAGTGAGAAGCGTCAAAGAGCTTCCTTCTGTACTGACTCTGTTGCTGTTAAAAAATGATGCATATAATTAAGCTATGGGTGTCAAGTGCTTTAAAAATTAATATAAAAGTGACTTTACACTTATTATGCCTTTACTAAGCAGATAAATTTCACTACTGGGAACAGACAGCAAAAGAGCTAAATATTCTATGCCTGACTTCAATTTCAGTAACACTTAATATAGTTAGTAATTATTTTGAAAGTAATTGGAATAGTCTTGTTACCATGGACTAAAAAGATGTTTTATTTTACCAGTTATCTTATAGTAAAGCAAATCTTAAGCTTGGTAGTAAACAATGTGATCAACTATTTTACTGGCCAGAACAAACTGGCTCAGTTCTATTGAGTATATAGTGTATAACAAATAACTCTCACAACATATGTAATTGACGGTATCTGTATTTGCTTATTTTTATACTCATACTGTAAACCTAAGCAACAAATTGCTAAATTTTGGGATAAATTTGGGATGAATCTAACATTGATATAATATACAGGTATCTCATAACATTAATCTCATAATACTAATACTTTTAAAAATACATCTTTTTTACAGAAGTCCATTTGAAACTTCACTAATACTACCGAAATTCAATTTTCAATTGAATTTTTAAAATCATAAGTATGTAAATATGTAATTTATAAATCCAGTGCAAATATAATCCACAAATATAGTAATGTAGAATAAAACATAAGATGCTGAAACTATTACCATGACATTTGACTGAATTTTAAAAACAATTACTTTCAAGAAATAAAACAATGCATTTATGCTATTTTGTATTTAAATGAAGAGCTGAAGAATATAGGCCCTGGTTAAGTTTAGGCTTTTAACCTTGTTATTAAACTTTTAAGGTTTAATTGTGAGAATGTTTCTAGAGCTCCTCATTTTACTTATTTATAAAAAACTTATTTTTATGTTAGCAGCCAGAAAAACTAATCCCATACAAGGTGGATCTTTAAAACACTGCAAAAAAGATGTTAACTGTAATCTGAAAAGTGCTTACTTTACTCAGTTTTTCAATCTGTTTTTCTAGCTCTTCAACACTTGCTGCTTGGTCACCTTCATCCTATACATAACAAAATACATATCATTTACCTGTTTTTAAGATTTATTTAATCAATCAGTCAGCAAATATATAATGAAAGTCTTCTATATGCAAGGTACTATAATATGCATATGGAAATGAGTAAGATTCAGTTGTTGTTCTTTATAAATTAATAATCTGGTAGGGAGACAAATAAAACATTAACACTAAAAAATGAAAACCACCAAATAGTAGGGAGCTATGAGGCTCTCAAGACAGGTAGAGATTAAGAGTCATGGAGTTCAGGGGAGGGAGAGATTTATTCTAGTGGGAATCTATACTAAGAATCTATACTTAGAATCTATACTAAGAAGTTGTGTTTTTTTTTATATGAAATTTATTGTCAAATTGGTTTCCCTACAACATTCAGTGCTCATCCCAATAGGTGCCCTCCTCAATGCCCATCACCCACCTTCCCCTCCTTCCCAACCCCCATCAACCCTCAGTTTATTCTCAGTTTTTAATAAGTTTCTTATACTTTGGCTCTCTCCCTCTCTAACTTTTTTGTTTGTTTGTTTCCTTCCCCTCCCCCATGGTCTTCTGTTAAGTTTCTCAGGATCCACGTAAGAGTGAAAACATATGGTATCTGTCTTTCTTATTTCACTTAGCATAACACTCTCCAGTTCCATCCACGTTGCTACAAAAGGAATACAGGAGTGCTGATGCATAGGGGCACTTGTACCCCAATGTTTACAGCAGCACTTTCAACAATAGCCAGATTATGGAAAAAGCCTAAATGTCCATCAACTGATGAATGGATAAAAAAATTGTGGTTTATATACACAATGGAATACTACTTGGCAATGAGAAAGAATGAAGAAGTTGTGTTTTAATCAGCTACTGAAGAATGCTTAGGAATTGATTGATCAGAGAAAAAAGGGCAGGGCATTCCAGAAAAAGTCTGGCATATCATGACCTCAAAGGTCCATCAAGAGATAAGGTGGGAGATGAGGAAAGGATGAGTTTAGGGCTAACCTGTCAGAGCTGTAAATGCTTGTCAATGGACAATGATATCCCTCAAGGGCCATTAAATATCAGAACTATGTTTTATAAAGATTAATCTGATAACAATTACGAGATAGCCTAGAGCAGGGAAAGGACTAGAACTGTTAAATCTCATTAGTAGATCCCTGCAATGATTCAAGAGGGAAGGAGAATGTGGGCCTTGCTAGGGTCAAGGAAATAGAAAAGGAGAAAAGCAAATGGATATAAGAGACATTACATAATTAACACTGCTAAGTCCTGACAAGTCATGGATAGGAGGCAGAGAAGGGTGAGGGAGATGAAGAAAGGAGTAAACTATGATGTTCAGGCTTTACATATGGGGACTGCAAAAATCTTAGTACCATTAATCAAGTCATTTTTAGAGCAAAGAAGGCATGTTACATTTTGAACACATTGAGCTTTTAGAAGAAAAATAATCTCTACTATAATTTCATAAATGGGAAGTATATATGTGACTATGAATTTCTTTCATTCTAGAAAATAAATATAGGAAAACTTGCCCCAAATTATATGTTTGAGAGGAAAAGCATGAAATAATAGAAGGTATATGTGCTTCTTTGAATCTCAGCTGCACTACTTCATGTAGGCCAAGTACTTAACTCTTCAAAGACTATTCTGTAATCTGTAAATTGATGATAACATTATCTGTGATATGGGATTTTTGTGAGAACTAAACAAGAAACAGATCTGAAACAACTGGCATAGTTCCTGGCATCTAATAAATAAATACAGTTACTTTCCTTCTTTCTGAAAATTGTACTTTAATGAGAAGATGCAGATACATCTTAGGACAAAAAAAAAAAACACTTTGATATTCACTTTCTATAAGCATTTTTACAAAGGTACACCATCACCAACCACTCATGAACAGATATTTCTAGACCAGTATGGTTATCTCCCCAATACAAGGAAGTGAAAGGAAAATCACGTTAGTTTTACCATTACCCATCATTTATCCACCCCTTATCCAAATCAAGTGAACCAAATTATAGAAGCATTTAGGCATATTAATTGTGCTAATAGTAATAGGGTTTCTATTTGGGATTAAAAGAAACCTAAAATCCTTAAATCTTGACTCTCAGAGACATATTTACATATCTATATAATTCTAAATCAATCTTTTGACCAGAGGATAAATGTTTGATAATGTGCTTATGTAAAAATACAATTCAATCAATAGGTATTTGAAATAAGACATCGAAGTAGCTATCTGTCAGCCAAATTAACTAACTGCTATTTCTAAGACTCTTCCTATGATGAAAAGGGAGTAAACTGTCTACTGAAGTTTTACTTAAAGGAGCTTTTGGCTAATAGTCCTTATAATTTTAAGAGACACGAAGGAACTTGAAAGACCAGAGAGAAAGGCGATGACAAAATTAAGAACACAGACTCTATCCCTGCCATGGTTCTCCATGGTTTTTTATCCAAAGAGAGGGCCATTATTTGTCCCTGTATACTGAAGGTTAATTGTCCACATAACCTTACATCCTAAAATGTGACGTTAAAGTTCACAAAGGTTTCAACACAAATCTAAGTATTAGGGATATTCCATGTGTTGAAGGAATCAAGAGTGAGAAAAGGGAATCATAGCTGAGACAAAAGGCAGGATTTTCTATGACTTAGTCAAGGGCAGGATTTTCTCACTGAAAGAGGTCATGTGGGCCTCTGCAATTAATCCTCTAAGGAGTATAACTACTGACATGAACTATACTTTAAATAAGAGGCCACATATGTTTTTGGAGGAATAATGTGCCTATCAGTCAGATTCACTTAAATAGTTAAACTTTTATTAAATAGGAAATTGATAAGTGGCTGCCAGTTCTTCAATATAAAGAATAGCTCTCAAATCATTTAAAGGAAATGCTAATTTGGCTTCTTATGTCCTAAAATATTTATTATTTTTAAAAGCTTTTAAACTGTTTTCTCACATGAATAACAAGATATACATTTTCCAGGGTTGTGATCAATGAAAACTTACTATCTAATTAACTCTATAATTCAACACTCATAAAAAAATAAAGTACTACTTTAAATAATACATCTGGTCTAAAAAACATTAATGATGATTTTTAAATAATTAATAATGATTTTTAAATCCCCCTTTAAAGAAAAAAGAAATGTATAGTTTGTTAATTTTCCATGTGAGAAAAGAAAGCTAGACAAAACAAATAATTTCTGTAAATAAACTCTAATTTAGTGGGATAACTACCCAGTAGAATACACTGAAATCCCACTAGAGAATTTTAAAATTTATGAGAGTTAACATTGTAAAGCAATTTATACCATTAAGTGCTGAAGAGTGATACTAATTCTATGAAAAGGTGATTAATATTGGTCAGAAAGGTTTAATTCCTGCTATGGACACAGCTCCACTTGGCAAATGAAGCAGATTGGTTATAAATGGTATCTTTTGTTTGAGTAATTACAATTCTGATATCCAAATTATATACCCTTCACATTATTTGCCACAGCATGAAACATACGATCAAGTGGTTTCAAAACTACAACATTATGAAATAATTGATTTATGCAAGGAATCTCAATGCAGTCTCTTTTCCGGATTGGTACTCAAAGAAGTAAAGCTTATTCTAGTGATTTTTATCATTTTGGTTTAAATATAAGATGGAGAAGAATTTATGAAAACATTTTGCATGTATGCTGTTTTTACTTAAGGGAATTGTATAGCACATCATCTTGTTAATTCCTCCACATTATCCAGATGCAGTCAAAATTTTGATTCAGTAATTTATCATTGGTCTTGATTAGACATTATTTTCACACATTCCATCAATAAATTCATCCCTCTAAGTCTTTTTTCTTTAATTCTCCAGCAGTACTTAGTTGATGCAGGAAAGGAAAATAGTTCTTTCTAGACTTTCTTAGCTAAATACTCCTGACATTGAGGGCAGAAGGAAAGGTTGACAGTAAATTCTTTTTTGAGTGCCATTCTGCAGCCTTATCAATATTTCTAGCATTCCTTACTGGTAACAGGTAAACCTCAACCTGTATCTTCCTCTTATACATGTCAATTTCTGTGGCTTATGGTAGTTTCCCTTAAACACACACACACACACACACACACACACACACACACACACACACACACCTCTATGGCCTTGCCTTCTTTTCTGTAGGCAACTCTTCAAAGCTAGCCCATCCACCTTGACTGAATCCCCTCCAAAATCATTAGGGACCTTACACCATTAAATATTTTCTTCTCTTTATTCTTCAACCCCCCATCTCATTTTATTGACTCCTTCCCTTCAACCAAAAATTATCTCACGTCTTTCACATCTGAAAAATCCTTGGTCTTAGGAACTACCCTTTCTGCTAAGTCACAATGCTTAAAGCAGTCATATTCACTTTCTCACTTTCTAATTTTTCTCAGTCACAGCCTGGCTTCTGCTCCCATTCCTTTAATGAAACTGTGCTGGCTTTGGTTACCAATGGCATCTATGTTACCAAATCCAGAGAACACGCTCAGTCCTCATAGCACTAGATTCCTGCTGCCTTAACACTGTTTATCACTCCCTCCTTTATGAAATGCTTAATTTTCTGGGCTTTTATTACTACATGACTAGAAAAGAGTTAACATTATGGGTCTGCCTGCTATCCTTTGAAAGGATGCTCACAAGTTTGGCCCTTGGTGTCTGGGAACTTGGATTTTAAAGGGTTTCCTTCATTCTGATAAGACTGGCTCACTAAACTGATATAACAATGTGGGTCATACTTTTCTTCTGTGAGTCTGGAATTTTGGCACATGCTATGCAGGGGGTGCCCATGTGACAGGCCTCGGTAAAAACACTGGGCATCAAGTCTCTAATGGGCTGCCCTAGTATATAACATATTTTTCATATGTCCCAACTTATTGCTGGAAGAATTAAGCCCATTCTGTGTCACTCCCCTAGGAAAAGACTTTTAGAAACTTGAGCCTGGTTTTCTCTGGATTTTGGCCCATATGGCCTTTTTTCTTTGCTGGTTGTGCTTTGTTCCTTTTGCTGTAAGAATTCATAGGCATAGCATGACTAGATTCTGAGTTCTGTGAGCTCTCCTACTGAATCACAGATTCTGGAGGTGGTCTTGGGGATCCTTGACCCCCTATAGAAGTCTTCTACCTCACTGACTATTCCTTCTTCAGCAAAAAGCCTTGTGAGATCTTAAATATTGACATTCCCTGGGGTTCCAACCTCAGTCCACTACTCTTTTCACTAAATCAATCCTCCTGTGAAAAGTTATCTACCTTATGACTTTAAATTATTGTTTAAATGCTAATAACTCCCAGATCTATATTTTAAAGACTAACTTCTTCAGGCTTCAGGTTTTTTAAGTTTATGTATTTGACAGAAAGAGAGAGAGAGAGAGAGAGAGAGAGAGAGAGAGAGAGAGAGAGGAAGAGGCAGAGAGAGGAGACGGAGAGAGAGAGAATCCCAAGCAGGTTCCTCATGACATGGGACTCAAACCCACAAACTGTGAGATCATGACCTGAGCTGAAATGAAGAGTCCGATGCTCAACTGACTGAGCCATTCAGGTACCCCTGGGCTTCAGATTCTTAAATCCAACTGACTTCTCAAGTTCTGCATAGGCACCTCCAATTAAACATATCTAAAATAAGCCTACCATCATTTCCTATCTTCAACTATCTGTACTTCCTCCCCTCCTTCTCTATCATCTATTTACTCTGCTTCTCCTGATTTCTCTCAGTTAATGGCAACAATATCATGCAGTCTCCCAAGCCAGATAGTTGGGAATCAATCCTTCCCCTCTGTCAATCTACACAGCCCATCTTCAAATACTACTCATTCTTCCCACTGAGTATTTATTGAGTCCTTTCCTCCTTCATCCCAACTACAATTGGTCTAGTTTCAGACCCCCTCACAATTCATCTAAACTATGGCAATATCTCCTGACTGATTTTCCCACCTCTGATCTTGCCCTACCCAGATCTATATCTATATTCCACTATATATAGTCACTTAAAACTCAAGTTTGACTATGCAACTGCTTCACTTATAACCCTTCAATGGTTCCAAAAAAAGTATAAAAGCCTAGTTCACAGCTATTGGATAGGAGCCTGTCTAGTACCATTGAAGCACTTGTAATTCCCTTAAAGCAAAAAGCATGTTGTGGTTTCAGGCTTCTGTGCCTGAATAGCTCATGCTGTTCTCTCTGCCTGGAACATTTCTACAGATTCTTCCCCAGGCAACATGGAGCCCACTTTGTAGCCTCAGCTAATGAGTCCACAAAGCCTTTGTGAGAATTTAGTCCTCCAAAGGTTAAATGCCCTTCCTTTGTACTGTATATTGTAAATACTGCTATCAAATCAGTGAACACTTAACACATTACATTTGGTTACTGCAAATCTTCCTCAATGAGAACATAAAATGAGAGGGGATTTTCAGTGTCTTAATCATCTTTGGTCAAAAGTGGCCAGAGCTAGGCACATAATAAACTGGTATTTAAGAAATACATCAATCTCACTAAACCTGACAACACTTTTAAGGCATGAAGAATTTTACAAATGTAAGATATGATGCTAAGAGATAAAAGAGAATACCTGAAATTAAGAATCCGCCTAGTTCTCTGGAGAATGCTCAAGTCATTATATAAAAAGAAAAACTTCACTTCTTTTATTCAGTATAAGTGCCTTCTATGTGTAGGCACTGTATTCAATAGCGACCTGATTATCACAAAAAACTGTGTGAGGTGAATATTGTAACATACAGTTTTCAGAGGAAGAAACTGAGGCCGGTAATTGTCAAAATGGAGTTTGAACACAAATCCATTGGACTCCAAATTCTGTGTTATTGTTCCAATATGTTGTGCAATATTAGTTGAGTTTAAAATCAACCTAATTTGATTACCTCATCTTCACAGATATCAGTCTTCTTTCCTTTTTTGTCTTCTTTATCTTCTTCATCCTCATCATCTTCATCAGCTTGTTCATCACTATCATCGTCATCATCATCATCAAAATCACTGTCTCCTCCCTTCCTTCTTCGTTTGCGTCCTGGTGTGGGGGTGCCCAATGGATGCTGTTCTTCTCCAAGATCAATGCCACCTGACGTGTCTCTTTTGCCTGTTTTCTTAGCATGAATGATTCTGAGCCTTTAAATATGAAAAAAAATGATGATATGGAAGAAAAGCCTTCTCTCTGTACTTTTTAAAAAACATGAGTTTTAAATAAAAATACCATAAGGTATTTTTGCCAGTAAGTAATAAATCAATGACAGTGAAGATTGGAATTAAGGAAATTTAACAAATATGTTTCCTGAAATTATAGAATATATTAACTTTCAAGAATTATTCAGGATATCCCTTTGGAATTAGAACACATTTAAAAAAATAAAACTTAGAAGGCTGAAAAGATTAACTCTAGCAATGGCCAAGTGATAATTCCTGATCTCATACTATCAGACTGAATAAATTTCAATTCAAATTATTGCAAAGAAACTACCCTTTTAACATAGAAGTTGCATAATTTCCTGGCAGGAGGCTAATTAGGTTTTAATGCTGAATACATTTGGATATGTTAGACGCGCTGTAAAAGCAAACTTTAATTAGAAAGCAATTTTTAAAAAGAAGTAGTTCCAAACAGATTCTATTTATGACAAAAGCAACCGGATGGCAACAACAATCTTAGAAAATGTGATTGTTTGACTTCTTTGAAATAAAAGATAAATGGACTGTCTTCTAAGTTTGAAGAATATGAGCTTAATGAATCTCATTATATCTCTTGTCCATTGTAAATTCTGACCCTGAGTTTCATTAATTTCACATCTCATCTTAATTAAGCTGTAACTTTTCTAATTCTTAGATGAAGTTAAAATTCTATCTTTGCAATTTCTATGTTTTACAGGGGAATTTGTACAAATGAAAAACAGTAAACTAATTTTAATAAAACAGGACTTACTTGCGAAGTTTACCTTCTACTACCCATTTATCTCTCCTCAAGTTTGACATATAATCAATGTTCTTGTCAATTTCACTGTCAATGCAAAAATTTATTAGAAGACATAAATTAATCAATTATGTGACACTTTGATAATTTGATTTGGTAATAAGCAAATTGATAGTTTTTCAGTTAGTAAAAATAATGATTGCCTATGAATAGCAAAAATAATTGAAAATTATATTAACATATTATCATAGCTTAGAGACATATAGGAAACTTAAGATGTCCAATAATGGTAGGAATGCATGGCTCCAAAATATTTTGATTGATCCTTTTCATACAAAGGTAAAAGACTAAAACTAACATATTTAAATCTGTAAATAACAAATAGCAAGAACAAGATGAACATGGATTCATTCACCAAATCTTGAAATACTAGAGTGGAGAACTTACTTTGACTCTTGAATGAGGTTAAGTACTTTAAAAAAAAAGCACAAATAAATTGAAAAACTAAAATTATTAATATTGAATTAGCACATAATAAAATAAAAAGTAGCCAGGTAATTCTAGGAATGCCTTACTAAGGAAAATCAGGTAGTCATCTATGATTGAAAGATGTCAAAAAAAGAAAAATTCTGGATTCTTTCATTGGTGCTGGATTCTGGCACCACAGCAAAAATAAAAAAAGCAAAACAAAACATTTTTACATTTCCATATATAATTAACAAAATTATTATATAAACAAAAGACTATATTTATAGTCTTTTAAATATAGTTTAAAATAAATATAGTTTATTATATAAACAAAGACTATATTCAGTATGATCCCAATTTTTTAATAGACTTCAAAGAAATACATGAAGATATTATTAGCAGTAATTATCTCTGAATGGTAAGACTAACTGTAATTGTTTTCTTTGTGTTACTCTGTAATTTCAAACTTTCTGTAAGAAAATTTGTATTACTTTGTGATTAGATAAACTCAAGACAGAAAAGAATCACCAACAGAAAAGTCTGGGTATATGCTTACCTCACCACACTCTTACTGCATGCCAGTTCATTGATCAGGAAAGCCAAGACTGAGGCTTTCTGTGCTGGAGTATGAGCCTGAAAAGCTTTGGTTTTCAGGCTTTCCGTAAGCTCAGTTTGTCCACAATGGGCTTCCATAAAAATCTGCAAGATCTCGGAAACATTGTCTCGGTTCACACCAACATTCAGCAAATGTTCTCCAAGAGCTGTTTTGGCCTATAAAAGTTTGGCATTTTTATCAGTATTGATCGTAGCCATTCGTAACATAAAAACAGTAAGATTTTAAAAAATCGATATCACATGATATAGATATTACTGACAAGGACTTTATTCACATTCGATCAGTAGCGCTGTGGGGAGTAGGCTCCAGAGCACTAGTACTGTGGTGTCACGGGTTCTATTGCCTGCTATACTGAATGGATAGGGAAATGGAGGAGTAATTAACAGGCACATCTGGGAGCTTCTCACTGTACAACATATCAAATGTGTATCTTAGTTGAAATTAAGATAAATTTTAATGTATTGGGTATCCACTGAGCACTACAGAGTTTTCATGTGCTGGTCTGTAGATGCTTTGATTAGCCTGAGTTATTCACAGTGGTTCAGAGAGAACACAGTATAGTTTTGGAAAGCACGCATAAATTCTAATTGCTTTATGAATTATGAATCCTGTTTTGTTTAATATCACATGGGTATTTCCTTAAGTCAACTTGGTTTTTGCGGTCAGCTAGAGAAAAAGAGGAATTTGGGAATGATCTATATTCCTTAGGTTCTATGAATCAGATTTTTCTAGGTTTGTACCAATTTAACCTGAAGCAAATCTACATTTAACTCGGTGAGACATGTGGAAAAAAAACTGGATCAGTCTATACAACCTTCTGCTAATATGCTAACACCAGCTAACAATTCATGGATAGTACAAATTTTAAAAAAATTTATATTTGTTTTTTTTTACCTTGTATCCTGTAATTAGACCTGGATCACATACAGCAGCTGAGAGGAGCCTCACAAGCAAGTCTTGTACTTCACCCATGCTGTCCCCCTATATTTAGCAATCCCTCTTGAAGAACACTCAGGTTTGGAACATCAATATTCACATCAAAGCCCAAAACTTTACCAAAGTTTCGTAAGAACTGCACCACCATGAGACAGTCTGAAAATGTACTTCCAGAGAGAACAAGTCCTGGAATACGAGGCAAATCTGGCAAAGGCTGAAAATAAAATAAAATAAATAATAAATAATTTAAAAGCCATGGTTTTATACCTTCTGAAGGAAAACAGGTTGCTATCTTTCTTTTTCCTGTATTATACCAGTGATTTTCCCTCTGGATTTTAAATCCCCTGGGGGCATTTCTACAACCCCATGGTATTAAGTATAGATAGGTTCTTGATTGCAAATAACCAACAATAAATTTTGGTTGAACTCAACATGAACTTAGATGTCTGCAAAAGAGAACACTAACTTTAATTAACTTACATATTTATAAAACATAGTTTATATAGCTGGAACAAAAATTAGATAACATAAGGAACAATTTGGGGGTGCCTGGGTGGCTCAGTCGGTTAAGCAACTTACTCTTGATCATGGCTTGGGTCACGATCTCATGATTCATGGGTCTGAGCCCCGCATCAGGCTCTGTGCTGAAAGCATTGAGCCTACCTGGGATTCTCTCTCTCTCTCTGCCCCTCCCCCCACTTGCTCTCTTTCTCTCTCAGAACAAATAAAAATAAACTTAAAAAAAAAGAAACATTTAATTCAGAGACTTTTTTCTTGAAACTTATCATACACACACATTTCTGTAGGATTCTAAAAATGTATATGACAAAGCTAACAAAAGTAAGGCTTAAAATGAACATATATTTGATACAGTGCATATGGATTTAAATAAAAAGAAAGATGCAGAAAGATAAAGCTCATTTGATGTTAAAAAATATTTACTCACTATGAAGCTTATTAAATGTGTTAACTACTGTATATTCCCATTCTGGGCTTAGGAAATTTTCAACATCCAATTGAGTAAACCTAGTATGTATACTTTCACTTTTATTTACAAGCATTTATGCTAAGTAAATAAATAGAATATTAATACAATTAAATCCTCACTAGAGTGTTAAAAGTTTGCTTTAAGCACTTTATTTTGTTTTTGTTTTTAGTTTTTTTTTTTTTTAATATTTATTTATCTTTGAGAGAGGGACACAGTGCTAGTGGAGGACAGGCAGAGAGAGAGGGAGGCACAGAATCCAAAGCAGGCTCCAGGCTCTGAGCTGTCAGCACAGGGGCCAAACTCATGAACCGTGAGATCATGACCTGAGCCAAAGTTGGTCACTTAACTGACTGAGGCACCCAGGTGCCCCACTTTAAGCACTTGAGAAGAGAGCCTGCACAAATCAAGAGACAATCATTATTTGTATATCAGATGACTATGGCATATAAGTAAATATAGATGCCACTGATCAAGTATAATAGTATTAAGATAATATTGTAGAGATGATATGCAGTATCGATACAATTCTCTAGAAATACCATCTTCTTAGCTATAGTCAAACAAAATGGATCTCTATTCATAAACATGTGAAATCATGCCTGATACCAAGATTATTTTGCTCTTTCCACATGTTTACTTATATATGTTTACTTTATTATATATATATGAATATATCATAGCCACATTACATGTCTGTGAAGCATGATAGAGGAGAAAACACATATGAGGTATTTTGGCTGGATATACTTCCTGGCTTTCAGTGTAATAAACAGTATGAACTCTGGAATTGAACAAACTAGAGACTGAATCCAAGTTGCCATTTATTAGCAAGTTTGATCTTGGGCAAGTTCCTTAACCTCTTTGTGTCTCAGTTTTCCCATCTGTAAATGGGCATAATAAATACCAGTTCCACAGGACTATGGTGAGGATTAAATAGAGAATTTATTTAAAGCACTTAGCACACTGCCTGACATGTAGCAAACATACTCAAAAGTTAGCTATAATTACTAAAGCATTGAAGGAGATTATAGATTATAAACCTTAGTTTATGTAAATATCTATAGGGGCGTGGTGAGGAGTTAGAGATTTCTGTACCTAACTGCCTGGAAAGAATCAAATGACACATAGAAATCCTATCTACTTCTATAATTCATCTTTACGGATTTCTTCAGTATTTCTACTTAAATTTAAAAAGGTTTAGGGGTGCCCAGGTGACTTGGTGGGTTAAGTGTCCAATTCTTGGTTTGGGATCAGGTCATGATCTCGTGGTTTGTGAGTTCAAGCCCACCTCAGGGATTCTCTCTTTCCCTCTCTCTGCCCCTCCCTGGTGCATGCTCTCTTTCTCTCTCTCAAAATACATAAACCTACAAAAATAAAAATAAAAAGATTTACAGTGCTCCATTTACGTACTAAGAAGTACCATTATTAGCATAGGAGCTCTAGAGAGGTTTATTGGTGGCCATCCAGGAAACACAGATTGACCTAGACATGGAAATCTACGGCTCTGGTTAAAAACAAAAGGCTTTCATAATGGCAACTCTGGCAAAGGAATCAGGTGGGATACAGAAAAATTAAATTTATTAATGAAATGGTTACATAATAAATTACCTTTTGGTCTGCTAAGCACATGTCTTCATTAGGCTTCTTTAGTTCCTTTGCCATTTCTAATTCTAATCTTCGTTGCTCCAGTTTACGCTCTTTATTTAATCTTTTCTCATCACGTTTTTCTTGCTTCAACCGTTCTTTTTCCTTGAAAATAAAACCATGTCCAAAAGTCTCTTTAATCACTGGATGTGTCTGAAAAATCTCCAGTTAACATTTAAAAAGTTAACAAAGTGTTATTATTTCCACAAACAGAATTCCCCTAAGAGATTTAGGAATAGACTTTGAACTACATAGAAACAATGACTTATTTTGCTTTTTAGTGTTTTCACCCTTTGAATTTCAAATAGTCTTATGACTATGTGTGTGTGTGTGTGTGTGTTTATATTATCGATACTAGTTTAACTCAGATTATTCCATTATTCAGAATTTATTCAATCCTTCCCCAGGTTACAATAAGAGAATGAAATACTTATTAATAAGAGCAGATATATAAAATGCACATGGCTAAATAAACATAAAATACGGTTAGTTAGTATTAATACAAGTTTTTGTGTAGCTCTAGGAAGCAAGGGAGGATTTACAGCATGAAAGCAGAAGCAACATGCTTGAATTGCAAAAGCAGTTCTTTCAAAGTGCATTAGCTAGTCTTAAGATAGCACCTGTAACAAAATCAAAATATTATTTGCCACTATAAACAACACTTAAGGGAATGCAAAATGGATTCTGAAGGCAATTCCAAAAGCATTCAAAAAATATTTTCAGTAATGACAATAATATGGAAATAACTGTCCTGTCTCCCTGTTGTAGGAGATGACACTCTGCTGGAAGAAGAAGTCACGATATTTTCTTTAATAGTATTAGTGTCATTATTTTATTGCCATGCCTCAAATACAATTCTTATTTAGAGGAGAAATAACAGTAGAATCATCAGGCGGTTCTAACCTACTACCTCACACATTTGACACATTAATGATGGGTTTACTTTTGTAAAGCCGGTCATGTCTCTTTCTTCATTAAAATCTTTCAATTTTGTTTTTAATTTTTAACAAAATAAAGTCCAACTCTTTACTTTTGAATTAAAACTCTTCTTTTTCAATCTTATCTCCCATTTTTGTAGTTTATGTGGATTTAGTCCAACTATTTGCTATTCCTGATGAACATCTTGTTTCCTTACCTCCTTATATTGGTGCGCTCCAATCAGCAAGGTCATTACTCCCACCTAGTGGATCTGAATCCTAGTTAAACACTACCACCTCTTCCCCATTATCAATTTATCTTAATTCTCATAGCCCAACCTATAATTTTAACATTGCACTTATTGCTTCTTATTCGATAGTGGCATTTTTGCCCATATTCTAGCTATCTCTGTTTCCATTATCATGGCTAAGACAGCACATTGAGTGCTATGCCACAAGGAATAGGGGTAGGTGGGGACAGAGAGGACTGGAGAGGATATATTCCAGGCAGAGTAGAGAAAGCACAGTGTATCTGAGAAATTGCTAGTAGTTTCCAGGGTGGAGTGTAGGTTGCAGGTTGAACAGTTGCTGAGTATCATGATACAGAGCCAGAGGCTGGGTCATGAGAGCCTTTTTATATGATATGCTCACGTCACTGCTCATTTTTATACTGCCTCTAAATTTCTGGGTTACTGGTTCAAGCAGGCATTTGGAAGGAAAATGTTAAGGAAGCTACTCTGTGAGATTATTGACACCAAAAAAGCGCTACAACTAATCTTATTGATTATAACTGAAAGTTTCTGAGGGTCTAATGACATAAAATATACACAATTAACATGCAACATTCCCACAATGCAGTATAGATTTTTCAAATCAAATTATCATTGGTAGAACAATTTTTTCCCAGAGTTGGATTTTCAATTTATAAACACATGAAATGTTGCTCTAAGAATTTTTCCAGGGAAGGGAAAACTTTTTGGTCACTCAACAGAATAATGAATTACAACCACCAACAGAAAAAACAAATGTCCCATAGATTTCAAAGTGGCTGGTGCAAAATTTTCTACTATATAGGACTAACCCAGAATTCTAATCATTAAGAATCTTAATGTTCATAACAGTAATTACAAAACTAAAAATTGAGACTAAAATTCACTAAAAACTGTTGAAAATGGTCACCATTTCTTTTCAAAAAGAGAGAAAGGGCATGTGTGACACTAATGCTCTCTTTGTTGTGCCAACTTCACATTGGTGGCAATATGGGGGTATGTAACACTTCAATGATACATCAACAATGAGTTAGAGCGCATTTCATGTCATGAGGTAAATATGCCTGACATTCTTGAATACCAGTTTTAGCTAGTGATAGGCAGTATTTTTTCCAGTTAAAAGCATGGCTATAATATGGAATAGAGAGTAAAATGACATCAATTTTTGAGATAAAACAGAGCTTTCCAAGAAATCTTAGAAATTTGTAGGGCCTTTATTACTTAAAGACAGGTATCCATTCTTATCTTGAAGTATTAGGGATACTTCTCAGGAAACATGAAGTTTCTAAATGCAATGAATTTGGTGAATTTACTCACTAATTTATTTAATGAACCTTAACGAACTGTATAAGACTAATATAAATCCTGTGGTTCAGATACAAGATAACTTTCAAAGAACTAGAGCTTCTGGGTCCCCTCAACAATCAACTAATATTTAAAATGGTTTATAAAGACAGTCACGATCTAGTCCCACACAAGTTTTGGTCTCCTATGTCATGATTCCCAGTTCATTTCCCATGCTCTGGTTACATTGTGTGATACACCTGTGTTGAGAAGATAATGTAACCAGATTGAGGTATTGTTTGGAGGAGGAGGAGGAGGAGGAGGAGGAGGAGGAGGAGGAGGAGGAGGAGGAGGAGGAGGAGGAGGAGGAAGAAAAAGGACAAGGAGGAGGACAGGGAGGAAGGGGAGAAGTAAAGAGAAGAGGAGGAGAAGGAGAAGAAGGAGAAAAACAAAGCCAAGGTAGGTGCATACATATGGTGAAAACTAACTCCCTCTTTGCACCTTCCTCCTCTCTGCCCCACAGGTCATTTTGAGTTACAACACTGTACCTTTGTATACGCCATCTCCTCTGCCTGGAATATAGAACTTCTCTTCCTTAACACAGAAATAAAGCCTGTTTTTTACTCTCCTCATAACTACTTCAGGCATTTTAATATTTCTGTTTTGGGGGGCTCCCATATAACTTAGCATTTATTGCACTGTGTGACAATTACTTGTCTAAAGTTATCTTTTCCACTTTAGTGTAAGCTTCTAGAGGTCAGAGGAACAAACTTATTCACCTATTTCTTTATGGACCTATTCAGTTCCCAGGAGTACAATCTGCCAGACACTTCAAGGAAGTTTTTAATGATTTTATCTTTCTCCCTATCAAGCCTGTATGAGTTCAACTTTCCTCTCCCACTGGTCTCAATATTGTTCTTATTTCCATCTACAATAGTTGTCATATGTCTTTAACAGAAATATTCAGTGTGCCTTAGCAAATAAAAATTATTTAAACATTGATTAATTTGCTGAATGATTAATTCCACAAATGCCATATAAATAATGATGTTAACATTTGTACTAGTCATTAAACATATTCGATAGCCAATTTTTTCCTCTACTTTTTATATTTCATTCTGTGGACAAACATAATCGATGTCTTCTATTTTCAATTATACACAAAAGCAGATTTTAATACAAATTAATAATATTCTACTTATATTTGCAAATTTCAAAATATCTAAGACATATTTCCCACATCTACTCCAAAATTATTAATTTCTTAATTATTTTAATTGCATACATTATGATTGGATGTGCTTGCAAATACACCTTCCCCATATCAAAATTAAATAGATTTCTTATTATCTGATACTTTTTTCCAGAAACTAAAGTTTAAAGCGGGTGTGCTATTTTAGGCCAAATTTAAAGATGTTTAAACTTGTGTAGTATTCTCTCTTCTAGAACTGATATACTGTTTGAAAGAGCAATATTTACCAACTTTTCACCTAAGCCTTTTCATGATATAATATTATGTTTTGTTGCTATGTCAAATACTAGGATTTCACAATGGAACTTTCTGATTTTGCAAGGACATTTCACAACAAACCATTTGACCTAGCAGAGAAGACTTAATACACCTATCACAATATGAAAGGAATGGTAAAACGTATTTTATATTTTGGTTAGACTTTAGGGAAATAACTTAGATTGCCTACAAATGACTAAAAAATATAGCTCCTGACTATATTTTAGATTGACTGTCAATGATGATAAACATTAGTATGGTTTCTCTTAATTTTTTTTGGCCTTCATCCTCCTACCCCCTCTAGTTTTCTAGATGTAGAAATTCTTTTTTTTTTTTCTTTTAATGTCTATTTATTTTTGAGAGAGAGACAGTGTGAGCAGGGGAGGGGCAGAGAGAGAGGGAGACACAGAATCTGAAGCAGGCTCCAGGCACAGAACTCGATGAGGGGCTTGAACTCACAAGCTGTGAGATCTTGACCTGAGCCGAAGTCAGATGCTTAACTGACTAGCCAGGTGCCCCTAGACGTAGAAATTCTTGAAGTAAATGAATTCTTGGAATATAAATAATGTATAATAAAATATTAATTTGTTCATCTTATAGTAATAGAACTTTCTGTATCAAAATATTACTGATATCTTAGTTAAGAAGTCCTTTAAATTTCATTTCAAAGTTGAAACACCTTTTCATAGGAAACGCATTAAATTTCGATTATCCTAAATAGCCCAAAATACATAGGGTGAAAATTTCAAAATCAGTTTTTTACTCACATAAAAAGATTACTTTCTGGACTCTCAAGGCATAAATGACAGTATTTACAGAAATCTGTAGCACAATAAATGTATGAAATAAATTTATTCTATTTTAGTATTATAGAAGTTTAAAAACCAAACAATGGATGTGGTAGAATGACCTGCTATTGTAAACTTTTACAACTTATCAGATTGCAAAATAGGACATTTTTAAGAGACCATGTTGCAAAGATGCCTATGTTTTTTGCATTTTACGATGCTACTGGGTCTCTTAGGTGTTTGTTCTGGGCATAATTGGGAGAATACATTTCTTTTGACAGCAACTTGCACTTAAGTTTCAAAGATATAAATATAATTTAAGAGACACAGGTTTACCTCAGGGTGCAAGAAGAATACAAGTATAAATAAGATTAATAATACAAGCCATTTATAGAAGACAGATATAAAGATTAAAAAGAATATTGTTTTATGGTAACATGGAATGTGAGTAGAACAATCAGGGTAATTTTTTTTTAGAGGGGACTAATTTACATTTAAAATATTATGAAAATTATGTTTAAGCAAATGAAAAACTTATGAATCATATGACTGAAGAGACTCTTACATTTTATACTTTAATAATAATTTTACTTTATATGTGTAATATAATGATATTTAAAAAGAATAAAACCTCCCAGTTATTGTATTTTCTCAAAATCCACCACAGTATTACATAAAAGTCTGTACTTACTTTAGATTATGTATCTATTGTATAGAATAGTTTCTGTTATACCAATGTCCCCTATGTTAAAATCAAAATTGTTAATAATTCTTGAGTCAGATAATCAGATTTCAATATATCTAAAGTTGATAATAATTTCTCAAAAATTAAATTCATTATATGACATTTAGTATTTTATTGTGCAGTTAACATAAAATCATTTCACATTTGTTTTTAGACTAATTAACTTTAAAATTAAAGTGCATTATAAGTACATTGTATAAGTACAATATACACTTATACCATATATTTACAATGTCTTCAACTGAAAAATGGGTTTGCTTAAACAAACCCACCTGCATATACAATTCTACTTTTTATTTTCATTTTTCACTAACTCATGATTAATATAAATATAGGATTATAAAAGAGTCTCATGACTTGAATCATGGGTGAGGAGGGGGTAGGGAGGGGTTATACATTGTTTTCTGCTTTTAAATTGTTTATTAGGTAACTTCTGAAACCTGAACTATTCTCTTCTATTTTATGGTTTTGTTTCTTAAAGTGCTGACATAGTCATTTTGTGATAGCTGTATGTTTAACAACCTTTTGTAGTTTATTGATCCTTGGAGGGAGACATACAAAAGACACTAATAATTACTACGGTTGATTATTCAGTTAATATGAGTAAATTATTTATAAATTTGTGACTGGTATAATGTGAAGTTTTAATAAATGAAACAGGAGATTTTGAGCTACTTTGTCACATTGCTTAAATCAACCTCTTTCTGGTACTTAGTAATAATGAAAGCAGATGGGTCTCATATGATACTTGAATTATACTAAGAAATAAGCCTTTTTCATTCATGAGACTATTCTTTCTTACATTTTCTTATAAAATATTTATAAACTGTGATGATATGCTCATGACCCTTTAAAATTAATAAGAGAGCAATAACAAGTAAGATAATTTACAGAAGTCTGAATATTCTTACTAATTGCAGATGTATATAAAGGAAAATCTATAGAAATTGGGATTACTTCAGTAAAAATTTATTGAGTTAATACTAAATCTAAAAGTAAGATCATTGTAGCGTACACAGAGAAACATAAAAGTGATGTTTGTGTTACCTTCTTACTTTGATGGATATAGGGAATTTCTTGGAATAATTTCAGATGTTATAGATTTTTAACTAACAAGGTGAAAGTAATTCATTTTTTTAACCTCAAGTCTTTAAACATTAATCATAGCATTTGCAATTTTGTTTATCCTCTATATTTTTATTTCTTCACAATAATTAAATGTTAAATGTAATAATTAAATGTTAGAATCAAGGGTTACATATTGGCCAGTTCAGAATTTTTTTTTAATATTTCCTTAAATTTTATTTATTTATTTATTTATTTATTTATTTATTTATTTATTTATTTATTTATATTTTTATTTTAGACAGATTACAAGCAGGGGAGAGGGGCAGAGAGAGAGAGAGAGAGAGCGAGAGCGAGAGCGAGAGAGAGACAGAGAGACACAGTCTTAAGCAGGCTCCTTGCTTGCACAAAGCCCAAGGCAGGCTCGATCCCATGACCCTGGGATTGTGACCTGAGCTAAAATCAAGAGTTGGACGCTCACTTGATAGAGCCATCAAGATGCCCTCCAGTTGAGAATTTTTAGTTGGCCCTGCCTAGGTATCATATGACTTTAACGTTGTAAAAAGTTTGTTCTTTTAATAGTTAAAAATGGAAAAAAATATATAGGTAATAGGAGACAGAATATGAAGCCAAGATATGACCATTATTGGCATTAAAGTTACATCTTTTGCATGTTAAGTAATAATAAGGAAATGGACAAGTGCCTATAGGAATATTTTGTTAATATTCACTGAGGTGGCAAGTTCTTGTAAAGATGTGACGAAGATTTGGATTGCCAGTAAAAACATATGCCTAGTTAATGCTTAACTGTTAACACTGTAAAGTTTTATCTCTCTGATATGCTAAAAAAAAATCATTAATATTTATTTTGTTTTTCCTGCAGTATCTAATCTAATGCTGTCCACAAAATAATAGTTTAAGAAATTCAAAAAAATATTTAGTTGATCGCAGATCTATAGGTACCATTCAGTAGAGGAACAAATCAGAATAAGTGGTAAAATTATCTAGTTTTGTTCACAAGTCTATAGTTATCAGAGGATAACAACATTTTAAAAAAATTTTTCTAATGTTTATTTATTTTTGAGAGAGAGAGAGAGACAGAGACAGAGCATGAGAGGTGGAGGGGCAGAGAGAGGAGACAGAATCTGAAGCAGGCTCCAGGTTCTGAGCTGTCAGCACAGAGCATGATGTGGGGCTCAAAGTCAGAGTGCAAGATCATGACCTGAGCCAAAGTCAGAGGCTTAACTGAGTGAGCCATCCAGGTGCCCCAGGATAACAACATTTTAGGAGCTCAGTTTTACCTATGGGATTCTCTCATATATTCCAATAAAGGACTATTTGTGATATATGTTATTCTATTGCTATTTTAAATAATGGTTCTTTGGATGTTTAGCTTTAAGAAGGAAAATCACCTAGAGTAAAATAAAAGATTTTACTGTTATTACATAAAGAGAATTATATTGACAGAAAACATAATAATGTATTCATTCTTTAATGATTTTTTTATCATCAATTTGTTTTCTTTAACTGCTACTTTCATTTTTATTTCATTCATTCATTCATTCAACTATAATTTTCTAAGCTCCAAACATATACAAATATATACAGTGGCAGACAAGACAGACAAGATTCCTGTCCTCACAGATCTTACCCTCCTGGGAGGAAACAGACCATAAACAAGTGCAAAATAAGTAAGATGATGGAACGGAGGTCCAGAAAGGGGGTATAAAAAAGGCAACATTAGGTGTTCCAGGAAGGCCTCTTTGACAAGTTAACATTTGATCTATAACTAAACAGCAAATAAGGAAGGCCTGGGTGGCTCAGTCAGTTGAGCGTCTGACTTCGGCTCAGGTCATGAGAACTTAGGCTCAGGTCATGATCTCACAGTTCGTGGGTTCGAGCCCCACATCAGGCTCTGTGCTGACCGCTTGCTCAGAGCCTGGAGCCTGCTTCAGATTCTGTGTCTCCTTCTCTCTCTGCCCCTCCCCCACTCATGCTTTGTCTCACTCTGTTTCTCAAAAATAAATAAATGTAAATTAAAAATAAATAAATAAATAAACAGCAAATAAGAACCACTCGAATATTTGGTGCAAGAACAGCAATGGTAAAAACCCTTTGTCTAGAATAATAAAAAACAAAAATGATTGAAATACAGTACTTAAGAGACAAACTGTATGAGGTAAAGTTGGAATGAGAGGTCAGAACATGTGGGACTGCTTTGTCATGGTGAGGAATTTGGACTTTATTACAATGGCAATGAGAAGCCACTGGAGAGTGTTAAGATGTAACCTGGTTTCCTTTCTGAAAAGATCACTCTGGCTGCTCTGTAGAGAATACATTAGAGAGTACTGAGGAAACCAAGAATGAAAACAAGGGAAGGCAGGTTTCTTGCATTATTGTGCTTTATATTAGTACTTTATATTTATAAAGTAATATATATTATTCTTGGTATATTATTCTTGGCATGTTGCCTCTCTATATTAGAAATCTATAATGATAGTTTAAGCCAGAGCTGAGGACAAAATACTGAAATACAGGCATCTCAACTTCTAGATCAAACAGTGTCATTCTAACTAATTGTCATTTATTAAATGCTTATCTCACTCGATAATCTTATAATCCTAGGAGGTAGGTATCATTATCTCAATTTTAAAGAATAGCCTCAAGAGGTAAAGCAAGTTGGTTCAGAGTTGGCATGGGAAATCTGAGTCTCTCATACTCCAAAGCCCTGGATACAGTGGCCATACCTTTATTTAACTACTTTAATATACAATGCATTCCTTTGTAATATATATTTTAACCTTTAACTGATTTCTATTATGTTCTAAATAAGCTCATCTTGACTTATTTCAATACTTTTCTTATTCTGAATTGTCTGTTAAACGTCTATTTTAAGGAAAGTACTTGGGGGCACCTGGCTGGTTCAGTCAGAGGAGCATGTGACTCTTGATCCTGGGGTCATGAGTTCGAGCCCCACCATGGTTGTAGACATTACTTAAATAAATAAACCTTTAAAAAAATAAGGAAAGTTTAGGTCCAATTTTACACATAGAAGAGTAAAGAATAATTCTGAAAGCAGAAGTCCACGGTTGATCTGACTAGGGTTTGCGTTAGGACTTGTTTAGGCATGCTGTAATATTAATTTTGTGAAACTCTAGTTACAGTATTAAATAACTACTTTTATCCAAACGAATGCCGGTCACTACATTAAAAAAAGATAATTAAAATCTCAGCCGAGGAAATGAACACATACATCGGAATCCTGCCTACGTTCTTTCACGTTCTAACAGTTATTATTTAACATTTGGTTTGCTTATGAAAGCCATTAAATCGCGACAAACCTATGTCCTGAAAAACTCACATTTAGAAAGACCATTACTTTAGGAAAAAATAGGTTTTATTCTTAGATAATATTTTTCTAGAAACATGAACTTACTTCTGCTTTTTTACGAGCTTCCATAGCTTTCATAAGCATCATATGTTGTCGTCTTCTCTCTCGTTCCTATTAGGCCAGATAAAATTAGGAAAATAACTCTAGTTAATGGTTTGATTTTGAAATGGAAAAACAAAACAAAACAAAACAAAACTCAGTATAGCATGTTTAGCATTTATAGACAAGTCACAGTAAATACTAAATATAAGACAAGAATGGCCAGTCTGTGCATGTTTTAGTTCAGGTTTAGAAAGCAAATACAAGAACAATCAAAAGCAAAAAGGTAAAGCAATGAACATGGAGACAGTGTAAACAGAAGCATACAAGATTTACTTATGGTCAGTTGTGATGCTCCTTCAAAAGCTGGCAGAACAAAAAGCATAATGGTTGGCTGGAACAGGTCAGTTACCTTACATCTGCTATTAGAAAAGCCACAAATATGTACTAGAGGCCAATTAAACTAAGGTTGTATTGTTCTTAAATTTTTAGATCAGGCAGAAATTTATAATCACTTTCACTTCATGGTTTTAGAATTAGTTATTTTTATTTCAAGTACGCTATCATTTTGTAAATTCAATAAGCCACCGACAAATTAGAAAGAGTTTTTTAAAGCTTTTATACCAATTTAGTTAAACTAGTCGTGGTTCATATACAAGCACCAATGAAATGGGGTATTCCTGGTTACTGATGTCTGCCACCTGATGCGCTAGGTAAGACCATAAAAGCTGCACCATGGGCTAATAAATGGAATCTAAAAGGCACAGTATGAAAACAAGGTAAGCACTAGTTTTGTTTGATAATCTCATTTTATTTTAAAATAAAAAATCAGATAGTTATATATCTAATCATTTCTTTTTGTTTAAAAGTATTTGGTCCCCCCAAAGGGATGTTTCTAAAATTATTTCTAAAATTTGTCTATCAAACCAGAATATATTTCATATTCTCTCATCAACCTAACTCAAAATTCCCATTGTATTCAATGGCAGTTTTGCATCTAGAATTGATGGGAGAATATGGGTCATTATCACATCTAATTGTATAGTGATCCAACTTTCATTGTGACATCAGTAATGTAAATTTTTAGACAGCAGCCTTATATAAGGCTTGCACAAATCAATTAAAAATCCTGGAGATGTATCATACTTCTTTATAGACAGACAAGCAGATGTATGCAATGCACTGTGCTGTAAAGCCATGCAGCAGTATGTAATATGACAGCAGCCAGTGCTACACTTTATGCATTGCTATGACAACCATATCACAACCAAATCACAATGCGGTGTTAGATGTACAAAAATAAACATACCCATACCATATCTAGTCTATGCCTCTCCAACTCCTGGTAGAAAGAGTTGGCACAACATTATGAAACAGAAATCACAGAGTCATGAAACCAATTTTTAACCCCCCAAAAGACACCAATACCAAAGCAAGGCAATAAACTGTAAGATGAAGGAAAAACTTAAGCAGGAATTAAATTGGAAATTTTTAAGAAAATATTTTGAAGATTGTCCCCAAATCAGATTTAAGAAAAATCATAAAATGTACATTTTGACAATTGCGTAACTGTATGTATACAGACCTGATGCTTCAGAAGAACGGCTTGTTGTCTTCTCATTTCTTTTTCCTTAAAAATAAGAAACTTTTAATATGCAATTTTTAGGGAAGATTTAGAACACAGTACAAATATTAAAAGTTTCTCTTCTGAGGTTCTATAGTCCTCCCTTAGGTCAAACCATATGAAATTGCAAATATTTAATCATTTTTTACTTATGTGGTGGCAATTTCATATGGTTCTACATAATACAGAAAGATTATATGACAAGCAAGGATATTATTATTAGCAAGGATATTATTCAGTAGCCATTTAAACTTAAAATACAATAACCTAATAGCACATTTCAATAGCATATTCAATGAACTGATTAGCTAGATGGTCTGATCATATAAGATACAACTGGCACGTGGACTTTTAAAATTACTTTAATACATTATGTAGTGCAACCTTCAAATCCAGCTGATTAGAACTCTGTCCATTCGGAACATAAATTCCCAAATATACTCTATAATTAAAAGCATCTATATCATTTCTATACACTATCTATTTATGAAAGTAACAAGAGACTAAGAGATCAGTTTCAGATTTTCATGCTCAGCTATAATGCAGGGCACTACCCCAAGGGGGTCAGGCTTAATGCAAACATTCTATGAATATCATCAATTTAAATATTCTTATAAAGGTAAAAATCTACATGATATTAATATCTTTTTTCTAAAGAAAAAAGTAACAGAGTCCATGTAGAAAAGGTAACAAATAGTTCCCTGGCTTTATAAGATATAATTGTGTCTGCTCCTGGAACCAGTAGGGCCTCATTTCACTCAGCAGTCCTTTCAGTAATCAATTATGAGAAAAAGTGGAAGGTGAGGGGTGGAATGTGTATGTTTGTATGTGTGTCTTGGGGAGGGTTGCGGGGGCGGGGGGCGGCGTTCAACTCTCTAATGCTTCACAACAGAAAGTCAAAACCAAAACATTATAGTAATTAACAATGGCTAATTTTATTATTGGTAAGTAACAGTTGCTAAAATTAGATTTTTATTTCTGTAGGCTTCTCACTTTTTAATAGTTAAAATAGTTGCTGGATATTAACCAAGATAAACTTGTAATCTAAGTAGAGAATCAGATTTGGAACACAATTTAAAACATAAACATCAACAACACAAAATAGCTTTGGGAAGATCATTCTGAATCAGCAAAACTATATACAGGTATTATGTAATAGTTTGCATTTCTGATTTGATGTTTGCTACTTAAGTAAGAGCTCAAAGCATCACATAAAACCTGTATAAGGAAATAAAAAAACATACATACAATATACATACAATAAAACCACACATTATACACATATTGTATCTGTGCTAAACATTTTAAAATAATTATTTTGAGGAGAGCTATTATTTTTGTATAATTAATACTGGTGTAATAGCGTATAGTTTTTATTTTTGAAAAATAAAAACTCTGGTTCTCATCTAAACTAACCTTTATTCGTTTTTCGGCCTCCAATAATTTGGCATTTGCTGCTTCTTCCTTCTTTTTCTTTTTAGCCTGTGCATGCAAAACAGGTCTCAAAGTCATGCAACAGCACCACTACAACTTGAAAATAATCTCAGACTTAAAAATGGAGTTACATGCCTCACAGGTACAAAACAATATGTAACATATATGTAGACAATTACATACCCCCCACCAGTTAACATTACATTTAACATACTAATCTCATTTTTAATGTATAATTAGCATTAAGATATACAAAAAGTTTTAAAATGTATAAAAGTATGTCAGCTTTCCCTCTTCAAACTCTGTTAAAAGTCTGAAATAACTAAGCATTGATGTTATTTTAACTTAACACTTAAACACAGAAAAAACCATTTTGTGGCATGTATTGTCTTTTTTATAGTTTTTAAAAGTAAAACATGATTGCTGTAGAAAGTTTAGAAAATGGGGTGGATTTTAACTGATAAAAAAGTTAATGAATAAATCAGTAACATAAAAATGCACATATCCGTCCACTTTATTTGAAATTTCTTCAACACTTGAAATGAGATAAATCTGTTCCTCAGATGATTTAAATGACACATTAAATCTCATTTTCCCTAGCTGTGCAATGTGGTTAATTAAAGGTTTTTTTTTTTAAATAGGATGGAAACATATTTCATGAAGCATATTTTGATTATTAAGATTGTGCCATCAAATTTGAGCTTCACAATCTTAAAGTCTTTAACTATCTTGTAGTTTTATAACTATCCAGTAGTTATTATCAGTTTACTTTAAGATAAGCATATTTACTATTTGGGAGGTTTTAAAATTAATTTGAAGGCAGTAAGGAAATATCTGTATATTTCTGGATGGAAAAAAACAAACAGAAAACCTCAATTATCTGGGGTCCTCAGAATTGTTTTACATAGCAATAGTTTTCTGAATAGCTGAGAGGTTATAATAATTTTAAACATTAAAAGTTTATTTTTACAATTATGGATGAAAATAATTTTGAGACCTATGCCTGTTTAGACATAGTACCACTAAACATAATTTAGCTTTTTCTTGATGACTCAGGACAATTGTTCTGAACATCAGTTATTATACTACACAGTTCAATAGAGTAATGTATTTTGGCCACTAAGGTGTTGAAAATTGCTTGCTATTCAACTAAAAATTACATGCTGTTGCTAGGTTTTTGAATTCCTATATATGCGGGTTGGAGTTTTGCTGCATTTTTCCCTTGCTGTCTTTTGGCTATTACTTCTGCTGTTGACAACATATGTCTTTAGCCCTATTCCAGTAGCTTCAGGGGAAGGATATATTAGAAACCAGAAAATCAAGCTAGTTAAACTGTTTCTACATTTAAAATTTACTTTTACTTTTGTAATGTTTTATTTCTAAATTAAAAATAAATATCTAACTATATGTCCTAATGAGTTTTCTAAAAGTAAAGAATATGAATTTTAGCACATGAACTTTATGACAACTATATTGTCTGCTCAGAGGTTTCCTCTTTATTTTGTCTTATTTTCTGGGTTTTTATTAGACTAATTAGGATTAGATTAGCTTGCTACTTAAATAAGGTTCAGATAAGATCTTACTCTGCGTTACTTTTAAAGAGAATTTCTGATGAATGTATTAATTTGTATGAGTGAGAGACTATGTGGGTAAAATTTTTATTTTTGCAAACTTTAAGATATATTATATCAAATTTAAGAGCTCTACCTCTAGAATTTGCTGGGCTCGAAGTTCTTTTTCCATTCTGATTTGTTGTATTCTTTTAATTTTTTCCTGTAGAAAAAGTTATGATAATTTAAGACAATAAATATGTAGATGAACACATTTAAGCGGAATGAAATTAATTTAAGGTAAGTACACATTTACCAAAGGTTGCCCATGCTGGATCTAAAACTTAATGATTTAAGCGGAATGAAATTAATTTAAGGTAAGTACACATTTACCAAAGGTTGCCCATGCTGGATCTAAAACTTAATGATTTAGCTTAGCATCATATATATACATATATATATATATATATTCATGTCTTACTTAATAGGATTTTACAAAATTTCTCAAAACAATTTATAAAATACAAATTCTAACTAAGTATATAGAAGCCAGGTAAACCAAGGTAATTAAACTCATTTAGCCTGTTTGCAAGCATAAGTAATACCTACTTTGAAATAAATATAGGTCAGAATGATCAGAAAAAATAATACATCAGGAATCAGAAAACTTAAAGCTAGTTCTGAGTTACTGTCATTCATTACATGATCTTGAACATATAACTACTCTTGTATAAAACAGGGAGAAGTGCTTACCCTTTACTCACTATGTCATGACAAAATTACGATTCTTAAAAAAGTGTATAGTGTTATACAATTGTAATAGATTAACAACTTTTTCCATACCATAATTTCTTATTTCACATAGTGAATAACATAACATCACATTACAATAAGCTAAATTCAGCAGTAATCTAACATTATTTTAAAATGGGTCAACTACAATTTAACATTGTAAGGAATAATTCACACAACATACTAGGTATTCACATTGTCTAAATTTAATGTTCTAGTTATTGTTTTAGAATTCAATGATCATGTAAATTTTGATAAGAATTTTATAGCTGATTTAAAAATGATGCCATATGCTATAAGCACATTGTTAACAATTTCATGTTCATAAATCCCTTTGAAATTCCCAAATTGGCACTGATAAGAATACGTAGTTTTAAAAAACCCAAAAAAACCCAAAAAAGAACCCCCACCAACCCCAACTGTACTGCTTGCAAATTGCACTGTTCCTAGGATTTCTAGAACCAACCCATTTTACACTGCTTTCTATTACAATACCTACTCCTATCTCCGGATGCTAGTGTATCTTTTGAAGCTATGCTTTAACATGTTGTTTTTTTATTAAATTTCTTTTCTTTTTTAAAAAATTTTATTTAATTTATTTTTTTAACTTATGTCCAAGTTAGCATAGTGCAACAATGATTTCAGGAGTAGATTCCTTAATGCACCTTACCCATTTAGCCCATCCCCCCTCCCACAACCCCTCCAGTAACCCTCAGTTTGTTCTCCATATTTATGAGTCTCTTCTGTTTTGTCCCCTTCCCTGTTTTTATATTATTTTTGTTACCCTTCCCTTATGTTCACCTGTTTTGTCTCTTAAACCCCTCATATGAGTGAAGTCATATGATTTTTGTCTTTCTCTAATTTCGCTTAGCATAATACCCTCTAGTTCCATCCACATAGTTGTGAATGGCTGCTTTAACATGTTTTTAAACTTACTGCTGTTTTTCCTCATACTAATGTTATTGATTCCCTGCAGGGCTCTCTACTGCAGGAAAAGGAGATTTCTGAAATTACTGTTCTGATTTTAGAAGACTGATCACATTCCATAATTTTGTTTTTGGTGATCCTACTTGGTATTGAATATTAATTATAGCTTGCCAAACATAAAAACCCAAGAGTATCTTTTATTTCATTCCAGTCTTAGAGAAGGCTGTACTTGATCCACACTTGATATATTTATTTAGTTTAGAACTTGAGACCCAAGTAAAGCACACTTGTGATTTAATTTTCGTGCTCTTGTTAATCATAAGGTTATAAAATGGTATATTCTCAAGTCAGCAAAAGTGATTTATTATTTTCTTAGGCACAGAGATAGGTATGGAATTTTGGGCTTAAGTTCAACTCAGAGCTTTATCTTAGCTGTCCAAGTGATTCATATATATGTACATATATTTGGTAGTGCTGTCATTAGCATTAGCAGAGATAAACCTTGTTTATAAATTATTATAAGTTCACCTTATAATATTGAGTACCCAATCACTGAACTGGGCACTTTACTTAAAATATCTTAATGATCATTGAAAAAAAAAAACACATGGGGAGCCTGGGTGGCTCAGTCGGTTGAGCGTCCGACTTTGGCTCAGGTCATGATCTTGTGGTCCGTGAGTTTGAGCCCCGCGTCAGGCTCTGTGCTGACAGCTCAGAGCCTGGAGCCTGTTTTGGATTCTGTGTCTCCCTCTCTCTGACCCTCCCCCATTCATGCTCTGTCTCTCTGTCTCAAAAATGAATAAACGTTAAAAAAAAATTTAAAAAACCCACAAAAACAAACAAACAAAAAACAACGGGGCGCCTGGGTGACTTGGTCAGTTAAGCATCTGACTTCTGCTCAGGTCATGATCTCACGGTTCATGGGTTCGAGCCCCACATTGGGCTCTGGGCTGACAACTCAGAGTCTGGATCCTGATTCAAATTCTTTGTCACCCTCTCTCTCCCTCTCCCCTGCTCACTCTCTCTCTCTCTGTCTTTCAAAAATAAATAAATGTAAAAATATTTAAAAAAAACAAAAACAAAAACACAGGAGTTGAGGTTATCTTTTTTTTTTTTTTTTTAACCTAAGAGAAAATTGAAATTGCTGGAGGGTAAATATTTTGCCTAACATCAAATACTAAATATAGAGACCTGGTTAGATTCCAATGCTTTTGCTCCTTCTGCTTCATAATAATGCTTCTGCAAGTCTCTTGAAAATTGCTTTGAGGACTATATGCTGATATATAGGGGCCTACTAGGTGGAATAAAGAATCCAGACGATAAGAAGCATGTGATACCATTTAATCCTAGATCTAATGCTGACTTTAAAATAGGCATTGTGGGGGCGCCTGGGTGGCGCAGTCGGTTGAGCGTCCGACTTCAGCCAGGTCACGATCTCACGGTCCGTGAGTTCGAGCCCCGCGTCAGGCTCTGGGCTGATGGCTCGGAGCCTGGAGCCTGTTTCCGATTCTGTGTCTCCCTCTCTCTCTGCCCCTCCCCCGTTCATGCTCTGTCTCTCTCTGTCCCCAAAATAAATAAAAAAACATTGAAAAAAAAAAATAAAATAAAATAGGCATTGTGACTATGTGAGTAAACCCATGCTAGACTTTGATTCACCCTATTGGCAACAACGAATAAGTCAAGTGGTATTAAAAGACTAGCCTCAGACAAATATCTTGATGAATATCTAAGATTAGTTCATTTGTATTCATGTTGCTGGAACCTTGGGACCCCAATGCTTTTTTGATGAGCAGCAAAAACTATGTAGGCTTAAGGTGTAGCCACTTTAAGAGCTTAGGAACACAAAACTGAACTTCAGAGGCTGATGAAATCTGGTGCGTCTCTAGGCATTAGGAAGTAGGATAAGCTGTAAAAAATTAGTATTTCACTTAAAATAAAATATAGACTATTTTTACATATACATGGAATATACAATAAATATTTATGTTATTTTGATAAATATATATATATATATATATATATATATATATATATATATATATATATATATACATACAGTGCCTTTAGCAGTCACAATCAACAAACTAAGGAATGAATCTGAGTTTACAATTGACCACATTAAATTACAGTGAGGAGTATACCATATAGTCTGGTGTTTGATATCTGTCTCTTAAAAAGTGAACATCTGTTTGTGCCAGGCATTGTGGTATATACGCTACATTCCAAGATCTCGTTTAATCATTAGATAATGAGGTTATTTCCTTTTACCATGGAGGAAATAGAGACAAAGAGGATAATTCATCTAAGATGACAAAAATATTAAGCAGCAGAGCCCATATTCAACTCTTGGCTGCCTGACTACAGACTAAGTTCTGACTCCCCATTCCACATCAACTCTCTCTAATCCCACATCACATCCAACCCAAGCCATTTATTTAGCAGCTATTTATATAATAACACAATTTACTTCGTTTCATACTCAGAAAAAACTACTTGCTGTTCAAAATATTAAATGAATAGTAGTTCCCTCATTTCCTTTCTGCTTTAATGATTATACGAATACATGGAGATGGGAGAGTAGCTCACACCCTCACATCTTAAATGCTCAATATCTTGTCATGCCATTGCATGAATTCTTAATTCACTTATAAAAATTTAAAAATCATTTCACCTACCTGTACTTAATTTTGAAAACTACATAGGGGAGAGAGATTATAGATAGAAGATAGAATGTTGGATATGTTGAAATAGTGCATTCTTGGTTTTATTTTTTTTGTGTTTTTTTTTTTTTTGCACTAAGAATATTTAAGCATTCAGAAGCAGTGGACACAAACCTTATTCTATAAACTTGAATTTAACTTTCTATGTATATTTTATGTATTTCAGAAGAAGAAGCTTCTCTTACTAAAATCTAAACATTTAAGCAATAGCCTTCATTTATTGATAATTAATTTTAAAAGTTTGAAAGCTGTTCAGATGTCAACCTATATTCAAAGTCTATCAGGATATTAAAAATACTTATACAAATCTACTATTTGGTAAGCTTTAAAAACTTGGAAGTATGAGACTTGGTTCAAAAATGAGGTGAATTTTAATTAATGCAAGATGACAACTTTCTAAGTAAGATCCATAATATTAATGTGAAATGTGGTTATTTCAGAAATCAAGATGAAAATAATGTACATATCTACATATGCCAATAAAGCCTCAATATAACACTTGTGCTTTAAAAATCAGTTCTAATGCATAAACGTACCTGTTGTTTCATAATCTTTATTTGTTCTTTTTGCTTTCTCTTCTCCTCAGCAGCCATTATTGCTGTGGTAAAAACCGAAGCACAGATATCATCAACAAGGAAACAAAGAGGAGAAACTTCTTATGAATTCCCCAACACTCACTCTTGATGTTTATGTTTTCATTTAAATCACCTACCTTGTTGTTTTTTAGCTTCTTTGGCAACCCGAGCCTGTTCCTGCTTTTGAAGTTTTCTCAAAAGCTTTATTTGCGCTGCTTGTCTGGCTATTTCTGAAAAACACAACATTTCAAAAAATATTATTAACAACTTGACATAACTGTTAACCTAGAAACAATGACTGTGTGAAACTGGTATCGTCATGAAGGACATAATTTTTAAGAAAATCGCCTAAGGTTAGATACCAACTGAGAGAATGGTGTGGCAGCAAATTTCATGTTTATTTCCCCTAGAAACTGCTAAATTATTTCACCAAAGAAGATCCCACACACAGAACTACACAAAAATGATACTTCTTTTAATTCTCTTCACAAAGGGTAATCTGAGCACATCGGTTTTTGGGTTTGTTTTTTTTTTCACATTTTGTGTAATCCCCACTTTGTAGGAAAGTAGTAGCTAGTATGCAAAAATAGTGCTTTAGCTTTGGTCTTAAAAATAACAAAATACATGAAAAGGAAAAAGGACTCAAAATAGAACAAATGCAAAGCCTCCAAAACTCAGTATCACAATCAGCTATATAAATGGTAGTTTCTGAATCCAGTGACATTTTCATTTATGAAGAAGAGGGTCTAAATCTCCTAAATAAAGAGTACAGAATGTCAAGGAGTTTTATTTATTTTTTTATTTTTAAATTTTTTTTTAATGTTTATTTATTTTTGAGACAGAGAGAGACAGAGCATGAACGGGGGAGGGTCAGAGAGAGGGAGACACAGAATCTGAAACAGGCTCCAGGCTCTGAGCTGTCAGCACAGAGCCCGACGCGGGGCTCGAACTCACGGACCGCGAGATCATGACCTGAGCCGAAGTTGGCCGCTCAACCGACTGAGCCACCCAGGGGCCCCTGTCAAGGAGTTTTAAAGACAACTTAGTTCTCATAATTTTTAAGGACAAATGCATGAAACTGGGATAGACTGACATCTATAGTCAGTCTATATAGTGGAGTGGCCCCAACTATTCATTCTTCTTTCTTCCAAGTCATCTGCAATGTGACTTTGCAGTTCCTCTCATCAAGAGGTGACATACATTTATCTTCTTGTCCCTTGATTCTGAGTTCAGACATGTGATCTTCACTAGCTAATAGGATGTTAGCAGTTGTGATACACATAGAAGGTTGAAAATATACTTGTACTATTTCTATTTCTTCGCTTGTGCCTTGCTTGCCCTTTACTATAAAGACATGATTGGGCGAGGCTGCTGAAGGTTGGGACACATGGAGTCAGAGGACTTCATGTGTGTGAAAACACCCAGCCAAGATCAGCAGAGCTGCCTAACTTACCTCCAGCTGCTTTGATCTGCGCAACAATTAATGCTTAGTGTTATAAATCACTGAAATTGTGTGGTTGGTTGTTTTCCAACATTACTATGGCAACAGGTAACTGACATGGAAAGCATGTCATGCTTTCTTCTGCTGGTAAACCTGGTCAGCATATTTTTAACTATAAAAGTGCTGTATGGGGCACCTGGGTGGCTCAGTCGGTTGAGCGTCCAACTTGGGCTCAGGTCATGATCTCGCAGTTCGTAAGTTCGGGCCCCGCGTCAGGCTCTGTGCTGACAGCTCAGAGCCTGGAGCCTGTTTCAGATTTTGTGTCTCCCTCTCTCTCTCTGACCCTTCCCCGTTCATGCTCTGTCTCTCTCTGTCTCAAAAATAAATAAACATTAAAAATAAATAAATAAATAAATAAATAATAAAGTGCTGTATCATAGTATCACTCATAAAATACCACCTTACATTAGACATTATTTTAAACTTTGTAGCAGATAAGTTTTAAGAAATCTATATATTATATTGAATAATGAATATTAATTACTTGAGTTCTACTAATTTTTTCCACCATTTATTGAACTGCTGTATTAAATTTACATAAACTTATTTAATCTTCATAACAATATTATGAGATAGGCAACATTATGCCCAGTTTACAAAAGAAATAACTAAGGCTCACAAAGGTTAAATAACAAAGCCAACATACAAACCCAAGTCTTTCTGACTTCACAGTCTATATGATCCTAGTTCTAAAAACCTTTAAGAAAAGTTGAGTGCCTTGAGATTTTAGGTAAGAACTTAACCCTCTGTCCTGTAACAGCAGAAGTGACATTGGTTACTATGGTTGATTTTCTATTAATAAGACTTTAACACAGGGGAGGGGATGTAAAGGGTCTAACTTTATCTAGTAAACTGGAAGGGTTAATGGAAGATGATGCTAAAATATATCTCCAATCCTCCAATAACTCATAAATAACTTTTGAAATATTAATTTGAAAAAGATCTTTTATGGATTAAGAAATTACCTATCCATTTAAAGATAAAAGTTTACTTTTGAAATAGTTTATTTTCACACAGAATTAGGAATATTTTAGATACACCACATTTCTTTGGTTCTAAGATGCAATTTTTAAACACACTCTAAAATCAGAATATGTGTGACAATTGGCAGTACTTTGCTTTTGTAGTGGTACATCTTGAAATAATGGTACATTGCAATGACTATGGCATCTCAGATTCTATGACATATGAAAGGGAGAGGTACTATTTCATATCTTAGAAAATTTAAAGTATTAATAGTTTTGGCAGGTTTATTTATTAGGTCAATAGTCCTTTTCATATCAAAACTGCCAGATTCTTATCTTTATTTTCTAGAGAAATTAGAGAACTCTCATGTCATAATGCTTGGGTGTACATTCAAAATTTGCATTTACTTTGCTGTTCTGAACTTTACTTCAAATTAAGTCCAGTATTTCAGTTTAGGTGAGGCCTAGTAGGATAATATGACAGAAACTTCTAGAATACCTTCAAATAACTCCCTCAACCTGTTAATGTAGAAGCCTTTCAGAAATAAAAGGAGTGATAAAGTGATTCATTCCTTTCTTCCCAAGAAAAAAATATGCATATTTTACCATATATGCTGGTAAATATTAATAATTTACTTTTAAATATTTAACATTTATATACATGTTGAGGAAAAAACATATACATCATCTTGTGAAAGGTAACAGAATTTGCAAAATGCAACATAATACAACAAGGGAGACTTATGTAACAGAATACAAACCAATTTGAAATCTCAAGGGAGAAAAAAAAATTTGGGTAAAAGTTAAATAATTTCCTTTTATTTTCTTAAAATAAAATTTAGTTAATTTTCCATATATAAAGCTGCCATTTTAGATACTAAGTATTAATAGTATTTGCAGTAGATATTCAAGACATGCATGAAGAGCCCATGCTTTGGGTATCCGTTAATTTCAAGCTTTCTTATTTTATGCAAATAATGCACACTCATCACTTATACATTCATCAGAAGAGTCAGTGGTTTATTGACAATGTTAATTTTAAAAACCCATCATTTATAGCTGTATCTCTTAATATATTAACTTTTTATCAACCTTCACTAATAACTATTTAGGGGAGATAAAAATCATAACAGAAACCAAATAAAATAACATAAAAAATTTTCACTCTTGGGGCTCCTGACTGGCTCAGTCAGAATAGCATGTGACTCCTGACCTTGGGGCATGAGTTTGAGGCCAACATTGGGTATAGAGATTACATACATACATACATACATACATATATACATAAACAAGCAAACCAAAAAAATTCATTAACATACAAGAGAGAAAAACTTATATGACATTAAGTTACATGCCAGATAGTTAATTTACATGCCATCAGTGGAACTATGAATCAGCGCAACCTTTTTGGAGACAATATTTGCCTGCTAGCTTCCAAAACTGAAAATGCACATACCCTTTGATTCAAAGATTCTATCTCTACAATTTTATACTATGAAATAGCCATACCTATAGAAGGATATGAATAAATGTGTAATATGTGTTTATCGCAGGACCATTTGTGGTAGCAATGATTGGGAAGCAGCTCAAATAGTCATCAAAAGAGACTGATTAACTGAAGTAATGGTAGAGCCATATGTGGCATCACTTTACTATTCAGCTAGTAAAAGCCTAAGGTTGATTTTTAAGTGCAGATATAGAAATATGTTCGAGATAAATTAGGTGGAATAAATTAAGTGGATAAATTAAGCAAGTTGAATAGGATGTACATAAGCCCATCTATTTTACAAATGAAAAGATATATATGATACAATATATTACATATGTATATGTACACATATATTGTGTCACATGACTGTGTGTATGTAGGAGTGTGAATACACATTTCTGGATGGATTTATAAAACACTGTTAATAATGATGCCGCTCATGAGTGTCTTTTATTTTAAAGTGAGTGAGAACGAGTGTCTTATTTGTAAAGCATTCTATTCTTTGAGTTTTGTTGTGGGTGTTTATTTTATAATAAAAACAAAACAGCTCCAAAGAAGTCAATATTATGATAGTGTTTACAATAAAGAGAAATAAGTCAAGCTTTTCTTCCGGAAAAAAAAAACCATGCAAAGAAGTAAAATCCTGTTAGTCTTTCAAGTCAATTTTTATTATTAAGCATTTATTTTATATTGATTTATATGTTTTTATATATGCTTGTGAATATAAGACACCAATACATCTCTTTTGATGTATATTCAGATAGCCTTAAGAGGCTTCACATTTGTACCTAGTTACTCAAACTCATATAGAACTCTTTTATTTTAGTCAGCTTTCTGTGTCAGACATAGCATGGTAACTTCATGTTGATAATTTATGTGTAGCTTTCAGTTACAATACATTTGAGGTTATTATGAGCACTTTGTGCTTGAAAAGTAACACTTTCTGGTGATCTTAAAATAAATTATGATTTAAATCTATCAGTTGGCCATTTTGAAAATATATGTGATATATCCAGACTACAAAGAACCCAAACTAAAAAGACTGGGGTTACTTACCAGTAATTGGAGTTCTCTGACTGAAAATTTACTCCACAGATCCACATATTTTGGAGTTATTCCCTTGTACCACCTCAAGGAATCGGGAGCTGTTAAAATGAGAATTTCCAGAAGGTTGGCACCACCTTAAGGCATGTGCCAAGTGCTGGGTGATTCCCTTTCTGTGCAAGCCTTGAAAGCTTATCCCCCACCTTTGTAATTCTAAACACACAAGATCTGATGTGTTTATGAGTATGGCTCTTGAAAGGAGCTTACCTAATCAAAGAACTCCAGTTACCAGTGAGATTCCTTATTTTCTCAGTTTTATTCTAACACAAATATCTACTTTTCAGAAAGTGAGAGCAGTATCATTCATATTCAAAAACATAAGAAATGCGGAGACATATTAGTATGATCATTACAGTGTCATTCTATCTCTTACCTTGAGCTTGCAGTTTTCTTAGCAATTTGGCATCTGTGTTGTCTAGAAACTCAGCACTTCCCACGTTTGGAGGCCGACCCTTCCGACGTCTCATCCTGGATTCCTCTCTTGCTCGCTGTCTATCTGGATTTGGTGGTCTTCCTCTACGGCCTTCCATTGCCCTGATACGGGGAATGACATCCTCTTCTTTCAAAAGACACCACTGCATTCCCTTTTAATTAACATTTTACAGAAATAATATATTAAAAGAAAAATAAACACAAGTGATCAACATGTCAGAAAATTCTATGTAAATTCAGATATTCTGAAATTTATAAAGCTAGTATAAAGCTTAGAAATTTTAATTTTTAATTAAATTTATATCTATAATTGTTCATGGCCTTTGGCATATCTTTGGTTTTCTTACTTTAATGAGTTCAACTTTAAATAGAGATCTAGATCTATAAAAATATATTTATAAACACATGTATCCATAAACCCATAAATAGAGATATACCAATCACATTTCCAAACTATAATGACCATAAAGTTGGCAGATATTTGAAAATATTAGTTGTGTGATGACACCCCTATGGATTGTTTTCATGTATTATCAGTTCAACCAAGCATGAAGCTATCCAAATAACTGAAGGAAGTTTCTCTTTATAGATATATTACAGGGATGCCTGGGTGGCTCAGTTGATTAAGTGTCCTTAAGTGTCTGACTTCAGCTCAGGTCATGATCTCATGGTCCATGGGCTCGAGCCCTAGTTGGGCTCTGTGCGACAGTTAGGAGCCTGGAGCCTGCTTCAGATTCTGTGTCTCCCTCTCTTTCTGCCCCCCCCCCCCCCAACTCCATCATGCTCTGTCTCTCAAAAATGAATAAACATTAAACAAAAAAAAGAAATATTACAGATAATAAATCAAGAAGGAATGTAAGAGTTAGAATACCAGCATTGTGTAATACCTGATGAATTCAGGGATCTAAGCATTGAACCTGAATGGTTGTCAATCACCAGAAAGAGAGACCACTAGGTAAACATCAGCCCTCTAATGGGGGTTCACTCCATCATCTATAAATTCATCTTGCCCTCTACCAAATGAATCAAACCTAAATGTGATGAGGTTTCTGGACCTAATTACTATAACTTTACAGGAAAAATAGGATAAGAAGTGTATGTTAAACTACATAGCAAAATTCAGTCTGTAGGAAATTCTACAAATTACTCAGTTTTTTTGAGAAATAAATTTTAAGGAAAAAAAACTGTAAGATTAAAGGAGACTTAAAAGATGTATCAAATACATTTTATCTAAATATTGATTCAAATATAAAACCTTCAGAAAATTGGAATAATTAAAGAACTGAAACTGTGAACAATGCCTAACATTTGATGGTATCCAGAAATCATAATTTTAAAGTGTGATAATGGTACTCTTGTAGAAAACAAGAGTCCTTATCTTCTAGAGATATATATTGAATATTTTACAGATAAAACAAGACGTGTAAGATTTGCTTCAGCAAATGGAAAAGTAGAAGCAGATGGGGACATACGTAAAACAATACTGGCTATATGATTTCTAAAGCTGATGATGGGTACATCGTATATATTACATATTTGAGATTTCCCATTATAAGTCACCAAGAGAAACACATAAACTACCATAATGCTAATGCATTATAGGAATAATCCTGCTCAGTGCATAGATACAATCTGAGTCTGGTTTTTATTATCCTCAATATGTCAATCAAAACAAATACACTGTTATATTACCTTCTTATTGTCTAAAGTAATACGTTCAGATAGAAGAATGGCACCCTTTCAAAATAGTTTTATTTCTTACTTCTTCTTTAAAAACATTTATTTTGAGAAAGAGAGAGAGAGAGAGAGAGAGAGAGAGTGTGTGTGTGTGTGTGTGTGTGTGTGTGTGTGTGTGTGTGTGGAAGGGGCAGAGGGAGAGTATGAGAGAATCTCAAGCAGGCTCTGTGTTGTCAGCACAGCCGAAGATCATGACCTGAGCTGAAATCAAGAGTTGAACACTTGACCAACTGAGCCATTCAGGTGCCCCTGTTACGTAATTTTTTAAGAGATAATTTCTCTAGGGGCGCTTGGGTGGCTCAGTCAGTTAAGCTCTGACTTTGGCTCAGGTCATGATCTCACAGTTTGTGGGTTCAGAGTTCCACATCAGGCTCTGCACTGACAGTGTGGAGCCTGCTTAGGATTCTCTCTCCCCCCTCTCTGCTCTGCCCCCACTTGCACATGCTCTCTCCCTCTCTCTCAAAATAAATAAATAAACGTAAAGAGAGAGAGATAATTCCTTTACTATGAAGGTTAAGGAAATTTTCAAAATGTGCTTTCTTCTTAAAAGAATGTTAAACTAGGAATTTAGCTTGAACCACTGTAGTCAGTTCTGCAACCAAAAACAATAAAAAGTTGTTGAGTTACTTTTTATTCCATAATTCCTAATCTGGGGCAAGAAATCTTGATTATCTCATTCAATGGGCATTAAAAATACAAATACTACTCCTGCTACCATCCTGGATGAAAGTTACATCCCACATTGCAAGCACTGTGCTTTGTTCCAGGCATTTTCAATACATTAATGTTCACAACACTTCTAATATGGTGGGTTTTATTGTTCCAACATTACAACTGAGGGAATTCACACCCAGTAAGGTTAAATAATTTCCTGAGGTACAGAGGCAACAAGGAATAGAACTGTATTTTGAACCTAGGACTATCTCACTCTAAAACCTGGGCTCTTAACCTCTACATGTAATTGATTGATGTTACAAAGATGTTTTTATATTTGATAAGTGACTGACAACAATATTCAGCTACGAAAGCATGCATGACCAAGATTGTGTCACAGAAGAATTGTGTCAAAAAACCCAAATGCATATAACCCATATTTGTATGTTAAAAATAATATCTATACTAATTATTTTCAGTAATTCTCATGTGAAAAATAATTTTAAAAAATCTTTTTTAATGTTTATTTTTTGAGAGAGAGAGAGAGAGAGACAGCAAGTGAGTGGGGAGGGGCAGAGAGAGAGGGACACATAGAATCTGAAACAGGCTCCAGGCTCTGAGCTGTCAGCACAGAGCCCGATGTGGGGCTTGAACTCACGGACCTCAAGATCATGACATGAGCCGAAGTTGGATGCTTAACCAACTGAGCCACGCAGGCACCCCTAATTTTACAAAGTAATTCTGAAGGAAGTAAAAATTTTTTCCTCAGATTTCAAATGAAGTCAATAGGAACAACAGTTCTATGAACTGCATTTTAATGCCACAAACCACTGAGAAGAAAGTCATCAAAACAGTTTTATGTTTACCAGTATGGGAAGCTTTTGATTCATTTAGATTTTCATTTTTCTGTTATGCTTTTAGGCACCAAGGCAGTATGCATCACATAAATTGAAAAATAGAGAAGTGACATTTGTGACACTTGGAGAAGAGAGAGACTAATAAAAGAGTCTGTAAAGGAATCTACATTCAGTTTTTAAACTATCTTATTAATCATAAAGTCAACTTAAGCCAAAATTTAAAGGGTTTTATCAATTTATTTTTTTATTCAGTTACAATTTTTACATAGTTATGTTTTATTCAGCTAGGAAAACATACCTACGTCAAGAAAGGAATAGATTATGTTGGTGTCCAAAATTTACCAAATATAGTGACATTTTCATTTACATTTTTGCCCTCGGCATTTATAAAGTAAATACTTGTTAAGGGAACTGCATATATTGTGCTACATATACAGTCTTCTGACTCCTGGGTTTCAGAAAACGAGAAATAGACTGTAAGGAAAACCTGAAGCTTAAAATACATCCTTAATTCATGGAGTAGTCAAAATAAGTGAGAAGGAAAAAGAAAAAGTATTTTTCTCGATGAATGTTTCTTTAGAAAAAGGAAACAGAATTTATATCACTTGATTCATATGCTATAAGCTTTTTTGTCAATAAAAAATTATGCATCAAGAGAGTTAGCGTATTATTTTTTCTTAATTTCTAAGACTAACATAGTAAATGGCTCCTGAAAATAATCTTTTTTGACTAAGACATGGATACAAAGAAAATGGATACAAAGAAAACAGATGATCAACACGATGGGGATGGTGACAGATTGCCTATTTTACATTATTCTGCTTTCAAGAGTTACTAATTTCAAACTTTAGCAGTAACACCTTCATTTCTATAAATACTACAGAGAGAAGAAAAAAGATTTATGTTTTATTTCAGAAGACTAAACAAAATAATAAGCATACTACACCATATTGTCTGCACTGCACTATAAAAGTAAAATATAAGACTGTAAGGTTTTGGGGTGCCTGGGTGGCTCAGTTGGTTCAGCATCTGACTTCGGTTCAGGTCATTATCTCACAGTTCGTGGTCAGGCTCTGTGCTGACAGCTCGGAGCCTGAAGCCTGCTTCCGATTCTGTGTCTCCCTCTCTCTCTGGCCCTCCCCTACTCATGCTCTGTCTCACTCTTTCTCTCAAAAATAAATAAACATTAAAATTTTTTTTTTAAAAAGGCTGTAAGGTTTTATAAACTTGTGTTGAGGCACCTAGTTTGTACAAGACATAACAGTCTCTAACGGTAAATGAGAATCTTCTAATGTACCGTGCTGAGTTGTAATAAATTTGAAAAAGGGTTTAGAGGTTGGGACAAGAAGTTGTCGGAATTGTCCACTTAAAAAAAATAATGATGGTCTGAATTAGGGCTTGAGAATTAGAGTTGGAAAGAAAGGTGATTACATTGGTCTTTCAGGAGGGAGGACTACCTGTATATGAAAGAGAAAAGTCTGAATGGAGACCAGAGAGGTGATTAAAGTTGGGAGGGGTCTCTAGGTAACATGGAAAAGGGAAATGATAGTGAGGTTTTTTTCATCCTGAACAAACTGAAGATACAGGATGAAAAAATACTTGAGAAAACCTGCAAATAAAATCATTACTCTCAGGTATTTTACATCTTAAAAACTAAATAGAGCTTAAAAAAAACATTTATTTTAAATGAATAATTTAAAAATGTTTTCTATATTCAGAAATTCAAAAATTATATGAAATTGAATCTACATATGATTTTGTATTTCAACGTTTCCATTATTCTTCATAAATGATACTCCAAAGTATTATTGAACATCTCATGAGCAATTTACTCGTTTTTTCCTTTACACTGAATTGTGTAATTAACTAGGATCCTACATTTTACTGGCAGCTAATGTCAATTTGTGGTTTACCAGCAATATGTTCAAGTTTTAATGAAATGTATTCTCAAGTCTCATTCCTGCTTCAATTTTATATCAGAGTTTATCTTTATTTTTGTTTTGTTGCTCCCATTGTGTTTGATTTTACATACTTGTAGGCTGACTTATTTAGGGGATAAAGAGTATGTAAGTAAAAGAAGAAAACCAGTCCACCAAAAGTCAATTCACTGAGTAATCTATTTGCCAAGTCACTGATTTTGTTTTTGTTTTTGTTTTTGTTTTTTTTAAGTTTTTATATCACCAAGACTTTGCTGCAGCAATTTCGGCATGGATTTGCAGTGCTGGGCCACTAAAAGTCAATTTCCCATGTTAATATTGGAGATGCCTAATACTTCTCCAATGCTCAATGTTATATAAGTGAATGGATAAATTTTACTCTTATTTTTCTGGATTGGGACCTATTTCTCTATTCCAGTCTTTGACTCTGGTAGTAAAACAGCTGAGGTGAAGATTTTAAAGCTGGAGTAAGATATTTGATCTGTCAATTTTAGGTTTGTTAGTCATTCAGTGAATTGATCATTTACCAAATTGATTTCAGGCTAGTTTTCAGTAAATTTAACCACAGTTCAAGTAAACAAAACTGATGTTTTCACTACTTTTTCTTTGTAAGTGTACTTTCAGAATACTTTACTTCCCAATAATTAGTTTATAAAAAAGCTTTTAGAATGTGATACCTAAAAGGGAATTGATCTTAAAGACCTATGGTATATATACTGCACATCACAGGTGAGGATACTAAGGCCTAGAAAAGTAGGTTTCAGTTTTTCAAAGCAACATAGGATGCTGAATTATCCTGACAGGAGTCTAAGAAAAAATCTTAAGAGCACAGGCAAAGTGAGGCATCAAATATTTTTGACAGGACTTCCTATTTTAAGAAAACACTAAAGCTAGTATCATGAGAAAAATCAAAGTTCTGTTGAATTTCCTTATGCTTATTTCATAATTTAGCATTATGTCTATATTTGGCTACTTTATGGTGCCAGAAGCAGGTAGTGAGAACTTTATGTACCATGAACTTTACAGCATTAGGGATTCTTAATCCACTGTAATCATACAGTTTATTAATATCATACACTAAATAGCATTTCAAAGATGTGAAAGAGTAAGATTATCTCCTGGGAGATGGGTATCACCTATTAAAAACCAGTGAGAAAGATGTGGTTTGATACAATTGTTCCACAAGGCTGGCCCTGCTTTCCAGTTACTCACAGTAGGTTACCCTCTAAGAGTCACGACCTTCAAATACTTCCTTAACTCCACACTTGGATTCATACGGTTGGCCTCCTAGTATAGGCCCTTGCCTAGCCATCAGAAATCCTACCTGGTAGATTAGTGACATAAATTTTCAGTATTTTAGATTTCTGGTACTGATCTTTCATGTTCTCAGTGTCCATATAGCCCCACAGCTATGTTGCATTAGGTGTGACAGTTAACAGCAGAGTTGAATTAGAACCCTGGTTGCTGACTCCCAATCTTTTGTTCTTTACTTATATGAAATAATTACCAGCATTATAATCTTTGCCAGAGACTGTATGTTGTCTGCTTTATTGTGAAGTGTCCCTAAATTCCTTACTAATAAAACCCTGATTTTAACTTGATAGCATTGTACTTAGTGTTTTACCTCTTTAAGCCAGTAATCATAACTTTTATTTCTTTTGTACTTTTTAGTTTCTCTACAAACACTTGCTTTGTTTTGTTTTTTCAAAGCCAGGCCTTCAAGTTCACTTCTGTAGTGAAATGTGTTCACCGTTTTCTTTATGGTAAATGCCTTTAAGGAAAATTTACCTTGGGGAAAAATGCCTGGCACATTAAGTATTTGCCACAAATATTTATTGATTAAATGACTAAGAAAAATGGTTCTTTTCAGTAAGAACAATAAATATCTTTCTTTTCTCATGGTCTTATGCCATTAAAATATATATATATATATATATATATATATATATATATATATATATATATCTTTTAAAAATATATACATCTCAAATAGAAAAGCAATATTTTCTAAGTCACTTTTAACTCGTTCCTTCTGTGCATCGTTCTTTTTCTTTTTTTTTTTTTTTTTACAGCCTGAATACAGTAAACATTCATTAGTCTATGCATGTGAACATACTGGTTGAAAAATAATTTTATCATTATACTTATGCTTAAATGTTTTTTCTCTGCAGTTCACAACAATACTTTTCAAAGTAGATTATCATATATTTCAAATAATCTATGTCATTAATAATTTATTGTGAAGCCTTCATATATTCCTAATAAAATATGAATACTCTTTTACCTAAATATAATATTTAGGTAAATAAAAATCTTATTTTATATTTACCAACGTATGCCTAGCTCATCCTTACTTTTTATTATCCTGACACCCAAAACCAAAATAAAATGAAAACAATGACAAACGTTAGGTTCAATAAGTTCTTTATAATGTGATGAAGCAGAAATCTATAAAAAATTTATTTACCTTATACTCTTTTCAAAAGGGTTTCACTGACTAACATAGAAGGTAGCCAGCTAGTAAACCATGGCCTTATAATATTGTTCATTTTGTTCCATGAAGCCTATTATCCCTAAAATCACAGTTTTTATAGAAGCCTGTAGGAAGTGTTTGACATGTAAGTATCAATAGATACTGACAAGTAGCTGATTCTATAAATATTTACCACATTTATAGACTGAAATAAATAACACTGATAATGAATAGAGTCTTTTCTCACCATCTCTTGTGTCAACTCTGATTTAAAGGCTTTTCTTTACTTTAAAAAAATATTTTTTTAACATTTATTTATTTTTAAGAGAGAGAGAGTGCAAGTGGGGGAGGAGCAGAGAGAGAAAGGGAGACACAGAATCCGAAGCAGGCTCCAGGCTCTGAGATGTCAGCATAGAGCCCAACATGGGGCTCAAACTCACAGTGAGATCATGACCTGAGCTGAAGTCGGATGCTTAACTGACTGAGCCACCCAGGCACCCTGCTTTCTTATTTTTGAAAGTAATCATTAGATTGTCCTTTAATGATGAATTTACTTAAATTTCAATAAATGTAAGTTCTCATACCTCTCATCCCACTGTATTATATCCAAAGTTAGTCAATATTTTCAGATGCTTGCTGTTAATAAATATATGCATACTCTCTCTTAAGTTCAGAAATAATCTTGAGTTGAAAAATAACTGCTACAAAAAAACCATGGTTCTCTACTGCAGACTCGAATTATCTTCTAGTAGAAACTCCATTAATTTCATTTGTAAAAAAAATATAGAGCTTTGCATTACCACTGTTGAAATTTTTGAAATGCCTTGAGCAAAATAACAACTTACAGAACTAATATTGGATACTTTTGATAAGTTTAAGAGGAAAAGGAAAAATATGATGGAGAAAGTTTATTTTTCCAATGCAAATGTTTAGGAAAGGGACTAAGAATAGCAATGAATCTGCAAATATTAAACACCCAAAATAGATAAATGGGGCTTGGAAAACTGTAGCAGTAATATCTGAAATCATTATGTACAACTTCCATGCCTTTGGAAAACTGAATGCTTACCTTTATTAGAAGGGATTGAAGTATTTATTTATTTTTTTTAAGTTTATTTATTTATTTTGAGAGAGAGAGAGAGAGCATGAGCATGGGAAGAGCAGAGAAAGAAAAAGGAAAGAAAAAAGAAAGAGAGAGAGAGAGAGAGAGAGAGAGAGAGAGAGAGAGAGAGAGAATCCCAAACAGGGTCCACACTAACAGCACAGAGCCTGACGTGGGGTTCGAACTCACAAACCACGGGATCATGACTTAAGCCAAAACCAACAGTCGGACACTTAACTGACCGAGTCACCCAGGCGCACCATATGTATTTATTTAATTGAAAGTTGCTTTTCACGTTGTATGTAATACAAGCAAATTTAGAAAATGTGAAACTTGTAAGAAGTAAAAAGAAAAAAAATGATCCATTGTATCACCAATCATTACATCTATCATTAAAATTTTGACAAATTTCTTCTCAGTCTTTCCAATATGCAGTTTTGTTTTTCAGTATATATACAGTCATCATTCCCTTTCTAGAATTTGTATAAAGGCAGACATATTGTAAACACATACAGATCATCTCTGCATAGCAACAGTGGCTTGGACAAACTATATTTTACATCTTCTACAAAGTTTAGGCATATCAAATTATTACAGATCATAGTTTCTCTAACAAAAATCTATAATCTTTGTTCATTTTCATAGAAAATTTTACATAATTATATACATTTCTAATTACCTATATCTTATACATTTTGATCATATATGGAAATGTATACGGTTCTACAACTGTATGTACTATATGTATCTCTAATTAACTAAACTTTTTTGGGTTACTTACCTTTAATTTTTGTTCTCTGAAAGTATCTTAAAACGAATCCAACTTCCTAATTTTTTTAAACTGACAGAAGTGCTCTCAAAATTGCTAATATTTTCCCTGAGCAATCTACTGAAATGTTGGCAGCTTAACATATTCTAGATTTAGTAATTCATCATATTTCCTTGATGAATTGATCTCTCAACAAAGCAATATGCATTTGGAAAACACTGATTATGCTTAATAAAAAGTGAATGGATGTCAAAGAACATTTTACTCTGCTTAATGAGGCTTTATAGATTAAGTCTAATTATCACTGATACAAAACTAAAAATCCTTTATGTATTGAACAGTAATTAGCTTTTCTCTCAGAACAAAAATCTATTTAACTTAAAAACATAAGGATATCTTTGGCAGAAATAAGACAAGTAAAGATTTGATAACATGAGCCAAAAGATTAAAGAATGATTCGAATTTTTAAATAAATTATTGTCTTCTAACATTTTTTTGTGACAAGAAACTGATCCAGCATATATGGAAGTGGGTAAAATAACTCCAAAATTCTGAAAATCTGTTTGGTGGCAGATTTAGTTTAAGTTAAACATTTTTTTAAGTTTAAAAAATAAAAAGAGAAAAATTCTAGAATATATTTCAGGAAAGAAGCTAAACCTCAAATAAATCTATTTTGGCATTTTAGAATTACCAGGAAAGAAACAAGTGGACTTGGACATAACTTGTCCCTTAAAAAGTCATGGACAATAATAAAAAATAGGTAATGGGTTGAATGTAAAAGAACACTGTTAGAAACCCTGAGTTCTAGTTATGTCTCTGCCTGGTTGAGACTATGATCCTGGAAAATTCCCCTAATCTTTGAGCTCTCAAAATAAATCTCCTGCAGAATTAGGAAGGCCTTTCTTATTTCTCTAACTATAAAATTAGAGGGTAAGATATGATGGAAAAACTGCCCACTCACACTAGAAAATATTTATTGCCAGAAAAAAATTTCTTTCTGTGCATTATAATGGGCCAAAAGGGAGAAAGATTCAATCAAGAAAGAAAATATCAACTGCAGTTGGCTGAGCAATTTAACCTTTTGAAACATTTTCATGCATATGATCTCATTTAACCTCACCATAATCCTAGGAGGCAGAAGTAAAATTATTATTGCCTTTATTTTGCGGACAAAGAAATTGAGGAAAAGGGGGCATTATTCTGATGTTGTTTGAAATCACAGAACTATTTCATGGGTGAACAAGTATGGTCTCCTCACTCCTTAACTAGGACCTCTTACAATGGAGCCGATAAAGTTAAAGCGAAAAGTTAACCATATGCAGCTGAATCCAAGTAAGAAACAAAAGCAAAACAATAAAGGAAACATATAGGAAATGAAGTCTCTACAGTGGGTTCTTTGTGCTGATTGGTAAGGCTGTATACTTAACTCATAAGCAAAAAGGGAGTTATGGTGATATTTTCAGAAATGTATATAATTAACTAAAAAATTAAATTTCTGTAAAAAGCAGAAATTTTACATCCCTAATATTAAGGAACCTCCCTCCCTCCCTCTGCCCACCCCCCCCACCGTAAAAATGGATCATGTAGCATGGCATAATCAGATGGACAAGATCTTTCAAAAAAACTAAGGCATATTTTTATTCCCTTCTGGACTGACTTCCAACAGCATGTTTTTCCTATTCAAATTAATTTACCTTTCAGTCAGTTTACCTTTCAGGGAACTAATGTTTTCCTATATTTCATGTGAACACGCAGATACTTTTATACCTGTATAAATTATAAAACTGTTGACAAAATTAATAAACAGGAAAAATTTTACTTAAAAAATTTGAAAAAGAAATCTGTTATGTCAAAGCTCCTTGTTACTGGAATACAGTGGATTGAAGCCTTGGTGTGTGTTAACCACAAAGTTATATGTATAGCTGTATGAATTAACTAACAAAAGGCAATGCTCCAGAGTGTAGTGAAATTTACTTCATTTAGGTTATGGTACTACGTTTTGTTTTAAAGACTGTACTTTTTAAAAAGTGGATACCTGCGGTCCATCTCTGGCTTCATAGAAGTCACCCACTCTTATTTTTGCACTGAAGCTGAAATTGTCCCTTGAGATATCCATTATTCCATTTCTGCTGAGATACTGAAAAAATCACATATTTTTCCACTTCAGGTTTTAATAATTACAACCCAGCTTTGATGTATAGCTTTCTTCAGGACACTAATGTTTTGCATATTCTAGCAAGGGGCTATGGGTTTAGAGAAGATCACTTTAGGTTAAGTACATTAGTCTCATACAAGAGAATATTTTCTGAGAAAGGAGAGCACTTTTTCTTTCCCATAAACATGCGTAATAGGCACCAAATGTATGTTATTTGGTGAAAAGTATGTACCTTTATTACTTCAGGGTATTGCCTAAGTTTCTTTCCACATGGAGCATAATACGCTACTTCTCCTTGAAGGCGCCCTCCAAAGTTTCTTATTCTTGTCTCTCTTTGCCAGCTACACATAACAGAAATGAGGGTTATAACATATTTAATTTTAAGAAAGCTTTTTTTAAAAAAAATTAAGAACACATGCTTTTTAGACAGCAGGAAAAATACAAATAAAAGAAATATAAGTCCCTAATCATACGACTCAGATACATTTATCATTATTTTGATTAACTAAGTAATTCAATGAAAAATTAATCAGACCCAATTTACAAATATTAAACTCCATTAAATTTCTTAGAAATCGTTAACTGGTATTACTTTGGGTTTTCAGACCAATTCAGTAATGTGTCAAGGTGTACTGATGTTTTACACCTGAAAAGCTTTAAGTGGAAAGAGTAAAGTGAACTTGGCTCCCTGCTCCTCGGGGATCATGTACTTCTAATGTAAACAGTCTCAGTTCCACCTAAACCATTTTAGCCAAACTCTGGGCAAGTCCCCCCAGTTTTGCCACAGTGGCTTTTACTGTCCTTTAACCCCATCTTCACAAAATCCTCTTATACTCTTAACTGTGTCCCAGCCCTTTGCCAATGACTCTCTCTTGCTTGCTTCTTTTCAGTCCTAGTCCCACCTGACTGTGTGATTCCATTCCAGATGCGCCATACCTAAACACTGCAGTTCGGCTGAATTTCAGTTTTCTAATATATTAACTTCTTTGCCCTTTGCTCTGGCTCTTCTGCTCTAATGAATACCATGCAGTCTATTCAGTTCTTTTACTAACAGCAGAGAGTGAGAAATCAAACATGCACACATATGTGGAGGAAAGGCAACGAGAGAAATCCTACTTTGCATACCCATATTCCAAAGGAATACGCAGCTCACGCTCATCTGTTACTCTTCGCCTTTTGGAAGTGCCTTCAAGAAAATTCAGCCAGTTAACATAACAGATTAGCTTGTACAGATGATAATTTTTTGATAGTTTTGAAAATTTTCTTTAAATAATATATCTTAATGACTTGAATCATTTAATGTCTTTCTGCAACTTGTAGGTTATTTTTAGATGATTTTCAATAAAACACTGTATCAAATAGAGGCCTTTTTTCCTTCTTTGGTCTGCATGACAGAATAACTGGTCTTTCTAAAGAAAATACAATGGAAGACAAAAATACGTAGCTTTCCTCTCATTTTGTATTTAAAGAAATAGCTAAAGAAGGAGGAAGAAAATAGAAGACAGAGGTTTCAGAAAACCAGATACAGTTGTTTTCTTTGAGAATATGACTTTTTAAGATGCTGAAAAATTTCAACAGCTGGCTCATACACTTAAAAATACTATACATCTATGTTCGTATAAATCCATAGTCAAAACTACTACCAGGTCTTTAAACCTAAGGGACAAATAGGATTATGATTACATGTAAAATTCTTTATAGACAATGACTAAGTTTCACAAATGCAAATACACGCCTCTTAAATTAGCAGACTATCATACTGGACTGTGGCAAATGAAAGCAAAACCAGACATTTGTAAGAAAAGAGTGAAATAAATAAAACAACATGATATTTTACTATATATCTCTATATTTCCTTAGCTACCAAAATAGAAATAAAAAGTCCTTTTGGAATTCATGTAAAAACTTTTAATGAAGACCTCTGGAAGTTTATAAAAGATCAAATAGAAAAAAAAAAGATGTGGCATGTTAATGAAATAATAATGCTACTCACTAATACAAATGATATTTGGCTATATGTTGGACAGATATGCAATTGTATCTTAAGTAACCAAGTGAGCTCATTTTTATAAAGTACAAAAAAAGTCCAACTATCCATCAAATTCTAAATTCTAGAAGCATAAACTGAATACCAAAGCAGGAAAGTATTCAAAATCAAGAACTGTCATCAATCGTGTTCTTAAATTGGAAACACAGAAAAAAAAAATGGTAATGGGTCATATCCTTTGAAAATACACATGGACCTTTCTTAGCCAACCTCAAATCTAGCTGTCACGCTTGAGTCCAATGAGATCATCCCCAGAAAACTGTATAAATAAGAGTTCTTGCTATGGTTTGACTTCTACTTTACAATAATAAAAATAAAGTATAGGTACCAGAGTGTGGACTTGAAGTAAGTGTGGAAGAAGGTGTGCCAAGAAAAGCAGGTGACTGGGATTCAGAACATAAGGCAGCAGGAGCAGAGCCTGGGGCTTTTGCTATGTGGAGGTTACGAGGTGTTGGGTGAGCAGTGAGACTGATGGAAGGGCTTTTGACAGAGGAAGTTGTTTTATTCAGTTTCATTGACGTTTTCTCTCCTTCAGTATCACTATCTGATTCATCTTGGTCTTTATCATCATCATCATCTTCTTCTGATCCTTCTGTATCTGATTCTGAATTACTATCTGATTCTGGGAAGTAAAAGAAGCATTCGTATATTATAACTAGATAATCACCAACATTTGCAGTTTGTATCTAAATGGGATAGTTTAGGAATCAGAATCTGTGATTGAACTCAACTGAGCAACTTTCCTAAAGACTTAATGTAAAAATTACTATCTAACAATCTATTTGAGTACAATGTATGCAGACTACAAATCCTCAAAATTCATTAAAAGTATCAGCTTTACTCAACTCTTTAATCATAAAACAGTTCTTCTCACATGGCACTATTCACATGATGAGTTCTGCTTAGTGGCTTCAAAATCACTTTTAATTTAATATAGAAACTAAGGTATAGAGGGAATAGAATTGATTATTTAAATTAATAGATTCCAATAGCTTTAGAAGTATACTAGGTTCAGTATGAGGAAGAGAAGTCTGGAACTACCATCATTCTTTCATCTGGACTTCGAGGTAAAAGAAAACCATTTTCTTAGAGATTCTTGACTTTTCAGGCTGCAGTTATTCTATTTAGGTGCACGATTTCATCAGGCTTCACCAAAGACCAGGTTACAGATATAATTATGTGTGATCACTTAATGGTTTAATAATTTAAGTTTGTTCTAGCAATGTAGTTCTATAAAAGTATCTCTTCCTATAGATATGTATAATCTACTCCTGGATTAAACTTGATAAACGCATGCCTGATGCTTGGAATGTATCTTAAAGGTTCCCAGAATAACAGCTTTTGTGGAATCTGCCTATGTTGAAATTTGTTATAAAAACTGTCTTCAAAAGTTATTAATAATGGTAGTCATATTCTATCATGTAAAGTTGTGTTTATGGGAATCCCAGGAAAAAATATTATCAGGAAAAGCTGTTCTTACACTGAGCGACTTTAGATACTTTAAGTTGTATAACTGACTATATTTTCCTATTTATATTGGTAGCTAAAAAATTTACCATTGGACTTGTGGAGGGTCAGTAATAAGTCCAAATATTTTTTATAATATGTATTTCATTTTTGTATTTAAGATTTAAACTATCTTATATTTTATGCTTCCAATCTTCTGTGGAACAAGGAGGAGAGTTAAGGAGAAGAAAAACAGAAAGAAGTTTTAAAAAATACTAGAAAGCGAATTAAAAAATAAAATCAAGGAGTACTCTACTTGTTATTATACAAATTCTGTGTTGCTAATGGACAATCATAGGGATTTAGGTTTTTAGCACTTTCTAAATGACTGTGACTACAATTGTACCTCAGTGAAAATACCTGCTGCAACACTTAAACAGGTAGCAGAAGAGATGAAAAAGAAAAGACAAATGAGTGGTCATGAATTAAATGAAAATTAAGCCAAGTTTGTGATTTCTTAATTCCTGCATCATTTATATTCATTTAAAGTTATTTGTTTAATGTTAAATGAATAACAAAGCTGAGAATTTAACTAGGATTTCCAATTTCAGTTCCTCCTATATTTTACCAGCTCATTACAGAAAGGCACATAGCTGTGGGAAACACAGTGAATGACAATGATTATAAGTCTGTGAACTAAGATCCTCCTTAAAATGTTTTGGTTCAGATAGCATTTACAGAAATACTTCAAATTTAAAAATAAAAAATAACCTGATTGGCTGTCATCAGATTCATCATCTTCATCATCTTCCTCATCTTCTTCATCATCTTCTTCTTCATCCTCATTTGAATCTTCAGAATCTTTACTACTGGGAATGTCTGAATCTGTTCCCCTGAACTGTTCCACTAAAGATTTTGCAGGGTGGGGGTGATGCTGTGTTTTCACTGGGTTTACATTATTGCTAACTGCTCTTTCCTTCCCTTGACTATGCAGTATGGGAGAGGCGGAGGGGGTTACAGCTGTCTGACTGCCAGGGGTTCTTCTCCCACCTGTACTCAAATTTACAGGTGAGGAAAAAGGGGTGCTGCTTGGAGTAGCGATGTTTTCATTAATCTTACTCTGCATTTTAGTTTTGGTAGTAAGTGCTAGAGGAGCTTCTTGAATGACACTCTGAATAACTCCATTTGGTTGGTGATTACCTAAAAGTGCATTTGTCAAGAATGGATTAGGGTGGTTGTTTTCTGACGCCTGTTTTGGATGTGCTGGTGAACTAGAGGTTGCTTTCGGATTTGACAAAGCTGCAATAACCTTCTTCAAGCTCTTGGATGACTCTGGTTTCTTTAACTGTGCTGGGAATGTCTGTTTATATTGTTCCTGTGAAAACAAAAGTTAAAAAACAAAACAACAATGTACCATAAAAACAAAGATTACTTGTATTTGCCTTCCATATCTGACAACGGGTACTCATATACAAATTTAAATCATGATATACAAGTGCTTAAAATTAGTGGCAGTGATGACTAGTTGGTTGCTGAAACTTGGCTAGACATAAAATATATTTAAAATTCAGTTAGTCTTTGTCCCTTCAAAATATAGGTTTCCCCTCTCTCATTACTATGGTCCCCTGTGTCTCAATAATCTAAATTTGAAATGCTGAAAACATCTTTTACTTTTCTTTCTTCCAAGTCAGCCATATTCCTATGTCTTTTGGACTCTTTCATCAGAATATTGCTCATACATAAGCCATACCATCATTTCTTCCCACACAACTCCCAACATATGCTATATCCTCATGTCATTTTTATCTTAATTTAAACTATTTTAGCACCTTGGTCAAAAGCTTTAGTGTCTCCTCTGTCACTGACAACTTTGTAAGGCCTAAATACTTAATTTTGAGCCTCAAGTTACTTTTCAAATTATAACTTTCTAGTCAAACTGTACTATTTGCCATGCCCTGTTCATGTCATACTTCCACCACCTCCGCATTTTGCTATAATCCTTTTCTCTGTGTGAAACGTCCTCCTCTTCTAAATCGCAAGCTGACAAAATCTTGCTCATCCTTCAAAATCCATCCCAAAATGCTTTCCATGTTTGTTCCAGCCAGAAGCACTCATGACTTCTATCCTTTGAACCCCATTACCTCTTATTTGTTACCGGATACTACCTGCAGTATGCATGATATGAAGCTGCTGGGATTGCTGGCTCAACATTGTGTGGAGTCTACCTTGGAGTCCCTTTAGCACATTAACATTAGAAAGAGTATAATAAAACAGTTTAGAAAAAGTACACTTTACCTGGAAAAAAACGATTTGTAAACCATTAAGCTATAAAATTTACATCTGTAAATAAGAAATAAAAACTTATTTGGCTCTCAGAATCTTGATAAGAATAAAACCACATGAACTTTATTAAATTTGTATAATTAAAATAGTACTTAAGTAGAGGGGCGCCTGGGTGGCTCAGTCGGTTAAACGTCCGACTTCGGCTCAGGTCATGATCTCACGGTTCGTGGGTTCGAGCCCCGTGTCGGGCTCTGTGCTGACAGCTCAGAGCCTGGAGCCTGCCTCAGATTCTGTGTCTCCCTCTCTCTCTGCTCCTCCCCCACTCATGATCTGTCTCTCTCTCAAAAATTAAATAAACATTTAAAAAAAATTAAAAAACTTAAGTAGAATGATTAAAGTATTTTAAGTCTAGTGTTGAATTTCAGAAGGTCAAAGTCTGTAACGAAAATGGTTGCCTTAGAATTAAAATCGGTAGCACTGTCAGCATTGAACCTGGGCTCTGAACATTCTAGCCAGCAAAAATTTGTGGTGGGCATTTCAGAGTATAAATGCAGATGGAATGCAATATAGAATAATGTATTAAATCTTTTACAGCAGCAGTGCTAGTAAGCAGTATGCAATTCCTACATAAACTTCTTTATCTTATTTAATATCCTCACTGTATTAGTTTAGAAAATTAAGTTAATTCTTTGTAAACAAAGACTGTCACATAATATTCATACCTAAGGCGATGCTTCACAAAAAGAACATGCTTAATTAGCATTTATTCAGTGATTAAATATGGGAAGTTATACTAAATTGCATTTACCTTTTAAAAATAACTTCATGGCAAAATTCTTGTATAAAATACATTATGTAAAAATGCATTAATATACTTAATTTTACTTAATAGTTTCAATATAAAAATATTGTATATTATATATAAGTATTTATATGTACTGAGATTTCAGCTGAAAAATTTAGTATGTTTTCATTTCTTAGAACAAAATTATGTCATATAATCATTTTGCACTCTTTTTTTATAGGTAGTAAATTTTCCTTCTAAACATAGGATCAAAACAGTCATGAAAACAAAACCTTGTCCTTTAGTTTTATATTTTAATTTTCTGAAATTCATTTTGACTTAATTCTAAAGAATCACTTTCCATATATTGACACCTGAAGGTTTTCAAAAAAACCCCAAAGATCACTGTATTTCACCCTAAGACTTGTATCAGTTACTCTTTTAAAGCAAACATGTTGTCCTTTTTGATACTAGAGGTGGTACATAAAAAGGGAAGTGGGGGGAATTGAGAACTGCACAACAGCAAATGTCTTGCTGCTTTAAGACAGCCACTTAGATGACGAGAGTATGGGAAGGCAGGTTTGAAGCTCTGTGCTTCCTCCAAGTTTTTGCTCCCCCAGCCCTTACCTGAGTCTGCAGTCCACAAAATAAATAAATAAATAAATAAATAAATAAATAAATAAATAAATAAAAATAAAAATAAAAATAAAAATAAAAATAAAAAATCTAAGCAAAACTTGATAAAGAATATTCACTACTGGTATCTATATCCAATTAATGTATATTGATTTGAATTAAATGTCTATATTATAAGGGTATAGAAAGAGCCAATGATTAAATAATACTAAAAAAAAATCATAGACTAGTAGGGGAGGCAGATACATGGCAGGTAACATGAAATAATTGAGACTATCATAGGAATAAACCAAAATTCTGGATGTTAGACTGTCATATAAAGAAAGAGAGCTGATGTAAGAAAAATATTTATAAAATACCCTTTAACTCAATGCTAGGTACCAAGAAAAAGTACACAAAGTCATTTAGAGTTGAGTCTAATATGAATGTCCATTCACATAAAATATTTCCCATGAACTACAATTATCAGTTCAGAAACACCACATTGTTTCATCTTAATCATGGGCTTGGTTTAAGAATGACCTTAAGAATGACCTTGGTTTAAAATCCTTCTGTTCTTTAATTGTTATGCAATGTTAGTGAGGGATTTAATCTCTCTAAGCTTTAGTTTCTTTACCTCACACAATTTTGTAAGCATCACATAAGATCATATGTGTAGGAAGTCTGGCTTGGCCACATTTATTAAGCAAGTGTTTAATAAGTGACTTTCTAACAGGCAGTCATATAAAATTCTTTAAATAAGAAACATTTAAGAAACTCTTTGAAAATTAAGAAACCTTTCAAAATACAAATAACTCCTAATATGCTCTATAATTTATCTTAAAGTAGGATACACATTAATTAAAAATTAAAATAACCCAAACAGTGTAAATTTTAGTTTGCTTAATTTACTCATAGGCAATAATGTGATGCCAGAAATAATACCTCCTTCTGATTGAGCATCACAAATTATCATATGCATGATATTATACCATTGGTCATTCTGTTTAGATCAGTGGTTTTCAAATCTGGCTATACATTTGAAAGCTTTTGATATGTGCAATACCTTGGTCTCAACAGACTAAGAGATTCTGATTTAATTCTTCTAAGGTATTATTCCTTTTTTTAAAGTTTTCCAAGTAATTCTAATGTATCCTTAGGCTTGAGAACTATGCATTTAGATTCTCAACAAAGCCTGATTTGTTCACGTAATTTTACTTTGACCCTGTTCTTAAATTCTTCTCAGTGCAGTAAGAGTTAATGGACAAGGACATTGTAACTTTTTTGAGAAAGGCAGCTATCACAGAGGTTAAGAACAAGGATTCTAGTACTACTGCTTAGATCTGAATTTTAACTCTGTCACTAACTAGCAGTGTGATCTTGGGAGAGTTATTTTTTATGAATCTCAATTTGATTATCTGTAAATGGGCATTATAATATTAGTAGCATTTACAAATGTTAGTGTCCAATGAGTAAATGCATATTCAGCACTTAAAACAACAGCTGGCAAACAGCAAGAGCTTTACAAGTTATCTAATGGGATTAAGAGGTCTAATGATAATTTTTGTAATCAAAAGACAGGATACTTTGTTCAAACATAATATTTTGTCTCTACTCTGGATTGGTTCTAGAATAAATGGCACTGGTCATTTAATTACTAGAATTCTACTAGACATATGAATGTAGACTATGTAGAAATATAAAATCAATAGCAAGAAAATAAAGATGAAAAAATTCTCTGATTATTGGTTCTGGTATTTGTATAAATAAAAATTACTCAAAATATTTTATATTTCATATAGTTGAGTCTAATGTGAATGTCCATTCACATGAAATATTTCCCATGAACTACCATTATCATTTCAGAAACACCAAATTATTTCATCTTAATCATGGGATTTGATACAAGAATGATCTTGGTTTAAAATCCTTCTGCTCTTTACTTGTTATTTAGAACAAGTAAAGACTCAGTCAGGTGAGTGTCCGACTTCAGCTCAGGTCATGATCTCACAGTTCCTGAGTTTGAGCCCTGCATCATGCTCTCTGCAGTCAGTGCAGAGCCTGCTTGAGATCTTCTGTCCTCCTCTCTCTTTGCCCCTCCCCACTTGGGCAGTCAACCGTTCTCTCTCTCTCTCAAAAATAAATAAACATTAAAATAAATGATTCTTCATAAAATCATTTGTTCTCTCTCTCTCTTAAAAATAAATAACATTAAAATAAGTGATTCTTCATAAAGGATTTTTATGTTTGTGGTTGATAAGGTATAGGGCTACAGAGGTAAATGACTCAAGTTCATTTCTTTAAAGAAGAATATATTGATATTAGAAAAAAAGGACATTGATCTTAAAGAAAAGTAATTTGGAGTATATCTTATTCAAATGTATTTCTCCCCTTTCTGCTAAATCATTAAACCTCAGGAAACGATTGTGACACGATTGTGTGCCAAAAATACATTAAGCAGATGTATATGTAAATATAAAATCAGAGAAATCTGATGTGCATATGCTATTCCTGGTAACTAATAAAGTATGAAAATAAGAGTAGAATTTCATTTAAACTAGCATATTGTAAGACTATGTAAAAGCTCTTTTTCTTTTTTTTTTTATTTATTTATTTATTTATTTTTGGGACAGAGAGAGACAGAGCATGAACGGGGGAGGGGCAGAGAGAGAGGGAGACACAGAATCGGAAACAGGCTCCAGGCTCCGAGCCATCAGCCCAGAGCCCGACGCGGGGCTCGAACTCACGGACCGCGAGATCGTGACCTGGCTGAAGTCGGACGCTTAACCGACTGCGCCACCCAGGCGCCCCAAAAAGCTCTTTTTCTAATAATAAAATTATTTTATAAATAATTTTTAACTCACCCGTTTGGATCGCATTTCACTGGTCAAAGGACTAGATTCTTCAGAGGTATTTTTATTCCCTGCTTTAAGTACATCAGGAGAAGAAGGAACTATGAGTTTCATGTAAGTTTCCTTTTTGGCTTGATTTACCAAAGATAAAGGTTTCACATTGGACACCAATCCCGTAGACTGTATTACACTTGTGTGTTTGTTCACAGATTCCTCCTTTGCCTGAGAGCTTTGGAAAATATATGGAAGCTGCTGTGACAAAACCTGAGGCTGCTTCTGCTGGGATTGGAATGATGGGTGAGTCTGGGACTCAGACACAAGAGGTAATGGCTGCTGTATTCTTTTTTCCTGGGCTTTTTCAGTTGCTTTCTGTCCATCTGCTTTTGGGTCTGATATACCATGTAATAGCACCTGTAAATAAAAATAAAAAAGCAACTTCTCAATATCTATTAAAACAAAGAACATCAAGCAGTTGAAGAAAAAGGGTACTTTAAAAAGTTTTTTGGGGCGCCTGGGTGGCTCAGTCGGTTGAGCGTCCAACTTCGGCTCAGGTCATGATCTCTTGGCTTGTGAGTTCGGGCCCCGCCTCGGGCTCTGTGCTGACAGCTCAGAGCCTGGAACCTCTTCAGATTCTGTGTCTTTCTCTCTCTGTCTCTGCCCCTCCCCCGCTCACACTCTGTCTCTCTCTGTCTCTCAAAAATAAATAAACATTAAAAAAAAAAATTAAAAAGTTTTTCTAGTGACTTTAGATAGATATATAAAGCTCACTAAAAAAATACACCAAATGTCCCTTTAAAAATGTTTCTCCAGGGGCGCCTGGGTGGCTCAGTCGGTTAAGCGTCCGACTTCGGCTCAGGTCACCATCTCGCGGTCCGTGAGTTCGAGCCCCGCGTCAGGCTCTGGGCTGATGGCTCGGAGCCTGGAGCCTGCTTCCGATTCTGTGTCTCCCTCTCTCTCTGCCCCTCCCCCGTTCATGCTCTGTCTCTCTCTGTCCCAAAAATGAAAAAATAAACGTTAAAAAAAAAAAAAAAAAATGTTTCTCCATCTCCTATTCTTTCTTGTGCAAATATAAGAACTAACAGCAATGATTAACTTTAAACTTTAGGGACTCTGACAGTCAAGATAAAGCAGTTAATTCCTAAATATGCATAATGTGTGGATACTGCCAATGAAACTGTTTATACCTGGTTGTTACTTTTATGCTGTGCTTCGCTCTCTGAATCAGAATCATCATCTTCACTTTCTTCAATACTTTGATCTTCTTCTTCTTCATCTTCCTCTAGATCATCTGAATCACTACTACTAATGCCTTCACTTGAGGTGTCTGATGATGTACCCGAATCACTATCACTGTTGCTAGAACTTTCCATAGCTTTCTTCCTTGGTTTCTGGATAAAGACAAATTTTTAGCAAGACTTCATTTTTGGAAAAAATTCAAAGTTCAGTAAGAGCTATGATTTTTAATTTTCAAGTGGTATTTCAATTTCAAAATATCACTTTAGAAAAAAGGAAAAAGTCACATGTTGTAAGGGCAATTATTCAATAAATGAATCCAAGTAACTTATCTGATAGGAATTCTCCAATAAAAAATACAGGCTCTGCATGTACGGGATATTAGAAACATCTAGCATATATATAGATCTATTCATATGACGGCCATGCTTCAAAATGTATGACAGATTAAAAAGAGAAATTTACAAAATAATAATTCCAATTATTGTAAGGGTTACAGACACTGAAGTTTCTATTTAGCTTTAGTCTTCTTTTTTATGCAGATGGTGAGTCAGTAGCCAAATATTTACATATAACATGCCAAACATACCCTTCCAGGTGCTGGACAACAATGATGTTTAAGACAGAGCCCTTGCCTTCAAGAAACTTACATTCTAGTGCTGGCGGTGGTAGAATAAATAAAGGACTAATATAAAAGCAAAAAAATTCCATATAGTAGTAAGTACTGTAGAGAAAATAAAATAGGTAGCAAAAGACTTAGGGAGCTGCTCTAGCAAGGAATTTAATTTTTGTATTTCACTTCACAAAAGATAGAAAATATGATAAAGACATTAATTTCTGGAACCTTTAAGGCTCTACAGGAAGAAGAAAATCCAAAATTGATACAAAGTGACATTAGGTCACATTAAAAAAGTTTTGTGTTTAAAGGACAGACAATGGTAGTGCATAAAAAGGAGGGAAAATCATGACATGAATTATAACTAAACAACTATATAACAATGGAAAAGTTAAAAGTCTGCCAACAGGAAGACTGAAAAGAAGAAATATTAACAAGGTACAGGAATAGATTGAGTATAATTCAAAGTTACATAGGAACATTTCAGTAGGATTTGCTGATAGATAAAATAAAGAAAAAATATAGAAAAATCAGCAATAAATTACAAAAGTAATGAATTACAAAAGTTATGGTCTTAACGGAAATCTACTCTGTCATGACTAATGAGTCTGGGGAATGAAAGACAATAATACACTTCCACAAAAAGAAGCCAGGATGAAGTGATAGTTATAGACTGCAAATTAGGACTCTTTCCTTTTTGCTTTCTGAAATTTAAGTTAAATAAAATAAAATGCATATGAGTGAAGAGAGTCACTCCTGTTGAGGTATTCTGCATGCAATGATACTCTGTATTAACTGCTCCAAATTAGCAACCATAATGCTTCCTCTGGAAATACAATAAGCCAAATACTGGCTACCATTATTCCTTGAACTATCTCTTTCCCTCAGAGTAAAGCAAGAGTGATGAGAAATAATGTGGGTAACACGGAATGAAAAAGACCAAAGTAGAGATTAAAGGGAAACAATAGTAATATAGAAAAATTAAGTCTACCATTTATTTGGCAGAGAAACAGCTTCTTCATTGTAACCAAAATCTATTAGGGGTTTCTAAGCATGTATAGCAAGATTATGAAAATCATGGAGTCTAAACAGAAGTTATCACTTTGCGTTTTACTAGAGGCTAAGAAAGGAAAGGAAAAAGTGAGATACAGTAATTTACCAGAGAAAAATAAACTCCTATTCCAATACCCAAGTAATCTGTATAGTTTTTAATTTAAAGGTGGCACAAGAAAGGGAGTCTACATGCCTCAAGAGTGGGTCTAGAGGTGTGGGTTCTAAAGTTTTAATGTGCAAAATATTTACTTGCTGAACTTGCAACAACCAGCAGATTCCGGAGTCCCAATTCCAAACAGGACACAGGGATCTACATTAACAAGCACTTTAATGTGATTCTGGTGCAGGTGGTCTTCGCAGACCATACACTGACAGTATACAAAGAGTCTGTGCCTCTATAATGAAACAAATTTAGTCCCCATATTAAAAAAATATATAGAAGTTAATAGACAAGTCGAGGTATTAGAGGAAAAGAAAAAATAAGTTTCAGTACTATCAATTTCATCTCCTTAATCTCTATTACGTGTGTGTGTGTGTGTGTGTGTGTGTGTGTGTCTTTTGTAGTCACACACAATTAAGTACACAATTAAGTAGTAAGTCTCTTTCCTGTCACTTAAACATTTTAAAAACGAATCTTCTTAGGTTATCAAAAAGTGATCAAAAAAGAGCTTATTAACCACCATTCACACCCTATTCCAAGCTAGGAAAGCTTTTAAGAATCCTCTCCTTGAACTTTCATTTCATTGTATACTTCTTTCTTTCAATAACAAAACAAATTCAAGGCTATTATGTACCCGACATAGTTGCTCTAGTCTCTGGGGATACAAGGGTATGACAGCAACTCTGCCCTAGTGGTCACAGGGAGAACAGAATCAACAAACAATATAATTAGGTGTTTTTAGTGATATATACCACAACTAAAATAGGATTCTTCGATTGATTGTGTGTGCTGGGGGTGAGGATGGGCATAAAGATTTAGATGCAGTTATCAGGTAAGACCGTTTTGAGCTGAGACCTAAATGGAGAGTGAGAGACACTCACATGAAGATAAAAGTAGAGCCTTTCAACACAGGGGAAAGACCAAAGGCAACAGCCATGAAATAAGTTTGATATGTTCAAAGACCTGGAAAGGTCAGCTATCAGTTATAGCACAGGGAGCCAGAGAGAGAAAGAGCCACAGGAAACAAGGTTGAATGGACTGGCAGGGGTCAGATCATATGGGGTCTTATAAGACTTGACAAGGATTTTAGTCTGAGGGGGATAGGAAACACTGGAAGGAGTGATAACATAAAATTATTTTAAAACCACAAAAACTCACTTATGTTTTTAAGAAGACTGTCTGCATGTAAAAAGTAGCTTGTTACTGACTTGTAATAGCAGGAGTGGAACTTATTTAAACTTGAATTGTTTTATTCCCCCCCCCCCCCCAACAGGCTATATATGTATTTTAGTCTGTGACTTATATTGTTTAATTTGAAATATCTACATTTATTCTAAATAATCACACATTCTATATGAGGGAATTGGACTTAATGATTGTCAATGAACACTACTGACATAGCAACCCCCAGAAGGAATTATTGAAATTAGCTGAAGAACATTTTTTCAAACTACACATGAAAAAGGTTACCGAAGCAATGTTTAAAAAGCTTTTAAAAAGGAAAAACACTGGGCAAAACAAATATATAAAATTTTCTTCCTTAGTTCCAATGTCCTTCATTCCCATTTTACTTGACAACCTACTACCACAAATTCATGCCAGACAATGACTTACCCAGAGGAAGAAGCGCTCTTTTTCTGAAATTTTAAGTTCTAGTATCCCTCACTTTGATAACCAACCTCTCTCTAGTGTCATTTCAACATAGATGCCTATAGACACCACCACGGTACCTCAGAATCCAACACTTTATATCATTAAAAAAGTGCCCCTGTAAGTTTTTACTACTTGCTACAGGAAATATTTTTTACTTTAATAGCACCGATTTTGCTTAGAAATGTCGATGTAGATTCCTTACTAAAGCTAAGGACAGAATCTATTTCATACGTATGCTGCTAAAGTCTTGCTCAATGCCTTGTATACCGTGGAAGCACTGGAGAGTACAGATGTTATTAGATTTTAGCACTATTTCTAAGAGGTACATTCCATCCCCAAACAGCAGAAAACACATTCTTTTAAGCACATGTGGAACATTCTCCAGGATAGATCACGTTAGCCCATAAAAGAAGCCTCTATAAATTCCAAAAGACTAAAATCATATCATGCATCTTTTCCAACCACAATGTATGAAACTAGAAACCAAACACAAGAAAAAATTGGAAAGCACACAACTACATGAAGTCTAAATAACACACTACAAAACAATGAATAGATCAACTAAGAAATCAGAGGGGAAATCAAAAAATATATGGAGGCAAATGAAAATATAACAGTCCCAAATCTTTGGGATGCAGCAAAAGCTGTTCAAGAAGGAAGTTTATAGCAATACAGGTATACCTAAAGGAACAAGAAAATCTCAAATAAACAATCTAAACTTGCAACCAAAAGTAAAAAGAAAAAGAACAAAGCTCAAAGCCAGTAAAAGAACAAAAATAATAAAGATTGGAGCAGAAATAAATGAGAGAGATTGGAGCAGAAATAAATGAAAGAGACTAAAAGAACCAGGAGCTGGTTCTTTGAAAAAATAAAAAAAAATTGATAAACCTTTAAGCCAGACTCATCAAGAAATTAAGACAGGACTCAAATAAATAAAATCAGAAATGAAAGATGAGAAATAATAACTGGTATCACAGAAATACAACGGATTATAAAAGAATACTCTGAAAAATTACATGCCGACAAACTGGACAACCCAGAAGAAATGGATAAATTCCCAGAAACATGTAATCTTACAAAACTAAATCAAGAATAAATAGAAAATTTGAAGAGATCAATTACTAGTCATGAAACTGAATCAATAATCAAAAGCTCCCAACGAACGCCAGATGGCTTCACAGGTGAATTCTACCAAACTCTTAAAGAAGAGATACTTACTTTTTGCAAACTCTTCCAATAAATAGAAGAGGAAGGAAAGCTTCCAAGTTCATTCTATGAGACCAACATTATCCTGATACCGAAACCAGATAAAGACATTACAAAAAGGAAAAAAAAAAAAAAAAAAAAAAAAAGAAAGCTACAGGCCAATATCTCTGATGAACATTACAAAAATCCTCAACAAAATACTAGCAAACTGAATCAAAAAAAAGTCACTCACCACAATCAAGTGGGATTTACTCCAGAAATGCAAGGGTGGTTCAATATTCACAAATCAATGTGATACATCATATTAATAAGAAAAAAGATAGAAAACATTTGATCATCTCAGTAGACCCATAATAGTATTTGACAAAGTACAACACTCATTCATGATAAACTATCAACAAAGTAAGTTTACAGGGAACATATCCCAACATAATAAAGGCCATATATGAAAACCCCACAGCTAACATCATATTTAATCATGAAAAACTGAGAGCTTTTCCTCTAAGATTAGGACCAAGACAAGGATGTCCATCCTTACCACTTTTATAATGGAAGTCCTGGTACATAGTACTAGAAGTCCTGGCCACAGCAATTACCGAAGGGGGGAAAATACATAAAAGGCATCCAAATTGGTAAAACTTCTTCCTTACTTGCAGTTGACAGGATACTATATATAGAAAATCCTAAAAACTCTACCAACAAACTACTAGAACAGATTAATGAACTCAGTAAAGTTGCAAGATACAAAATTAATCTACAGAAATCTGTTGCATTTCTATACACTAACAATGAAGTAGCAGGAAGAAAAATTAAGAAAACAATTCCACTTACAATTGCACCAAAATAATAAAATACCTAAAAATAAACCAAGGAGGTGAAAGACCTGTATATGGAAACTACAAAACATTGATGAAAGAAACTGAAAAGGACACAAGCAAATACAAATATATTCCATGCTCATGGACTGGAAGAACTGATATTATTAAAATGTCCATATTACCTAAAGCTGTCTACAGATTTAATGCAATCTCTATCGAAATATCAACAACATTTTTCACAGAATTAGAAGAAATACTACTAAATTTGTATGGAACCACAGGAGATTCTGAATAGCCAAACTAATCTTGAAAAAGAAGAACAAAGCTGGAGTATCACAATCCCAGATTTCAAGATGTACTACAAAGCTGTAGTAAACAAAACAGTGTGGTACTGGGGCACCCGGATGACTCCATCAATTAAGTATCTGACTTGATTTTGGCTCAGGTCATGATCTCAAGGCTGTGAGGCCTTATATTGGGCTCCCTGCTGGGCATGAAGCCTGCTTAACATTCTCTCTCTCCCTCTTCCTCTGCCCCTCCTTGCTCATGCTCTCGCTCTCTCTAAAAAACAAAATGAAACAAAACAAAACAACAACACAACAACAAAAACTAAACAGAACCGGAGTGCTACAGGCAAAAAATAGACACATAGCCCAACAGAATAGAATAAAAAGCCTGAAATAAACATACTTTTATGGTCAATTGATCTACAACAAAGGAGGCAAGAAAATACAATGGGTAAGAGATAATCTCTTCAACAAATGGTGCTGGGAAAATAGGACACTTACAAGCAAAAGAATAAAACAAGACCACTTTCTTGTACCATGCACAAAAATAAACTCACTAAAGGTCTAAATATGAGACATGAAACCATAAAACTTCTAGAAGAAAACACAGGCAGTAGTTTCTTAGACATCAGCCATAGAAACATTTTTCTATCTGTGTCTCCTCAGGTAAGGGAAACAAAAGCAAAATTAAACTACTAGGACTTTATCAAGTAAAAAGATTTTGCAACAGTGAAAGAAACCATCAACAAAACAAAAAAGGCAACCTGCTGAATGGGAGAAGATAGTTACTCATGGTACATCTGATAAGGGGTTCATAGCCAAAATATATAAAAAACTTAATACAACTCAATGCTAAAAAAACCCCAAATAATTTGATTTAAAAATGGGTAGGGGACCTGAATAGACATTTCTCCAAAGAAGACATACAGACGGCCAACAGACAGATTAAAAGGTACTCAACATCACTCATCACTCATCAGAGAAATGCAAATCAAATCCACAACAAATTATCACCTTACACTAGTCAAAATGGCTAAAATCAAAAATAAAAGAAATAAGATGTGCTGGCAAGGCCATATAGAAAAAAACCTCATGCATTATTGGTGGGAATATAAATTGGTACAGCCACTCTGGAAAACAGCATGGAGTTAAAATATAATTACTATATGATTCAGTAAGTGCACTACTGGGTATTATCCAAAGAAAATGAAAGTGCTAATTCAACAAGGTATATGCACCCCTATGTTTATTCAGCATTATTTACAATAGCCAAGATATGGAAGCAACTCAAGTGTTCATCAATATATGAATGGATAAGAAGATGTGATGTATATATTACAGTAGATATTATTCAGCCATAAAAAAGAATGAGATTTTGCTACTTGCCACAACATGGATAGAGCTAGAGAGTATCATGCTAAGTGAAATCAGTCAGAAAAAGACAAATATCATATGATTTCAGTCATATATGGAATTTAAGAAACAAAACAAATGAACAAAGAAAAGAAGAGAGAAATTTAAAAATCTACTCCTAAATACAGAGAACAAATTGGTGGTTGCCAGAAAGCAGGTGGGTGGGAGCTGGGTGAAATAGATAAAGGGGATTAAGGGTATCTTTATCCTGATGAGCACTAAGTAATGTATAGAACTGTTGAATCATTACATTGTACATCTGAAACTAATATAACACTGTATGTTAATGATACTTGAATTTAAAAAAGAACATTTCTCCAAAAAGGTGAAAACAGCTTTATTACATATTTTTCAATTAAAAATACTAGTTTTATATGTTAAAAAAAACACTATGGGAGTAAGGAGTGCATGCAGAGAAGGGGGCAGCAGTGTGGACATAGCTCCTTGGAGCTCATACTAATGGGAATGCCCATGAAACAAATCATAAGATGAAGATTGAAGAGCAGTTAAAGAGCAACAGGTAGAGAATATGACCCTGAAACCTGTGTCCCTGGAAGGAAACAACCAAGAGTCTTTTATCACAATTGCTCAGTGGGGTGGCTTAAAAGAGGAAAGAAAATGTTTGTTTGGGGCCTAAGTACAGTTCTGTTGAGTTTTGTGGTGAGTACCATTAGACTTTTGGCTTTGCCATATGACCTTCTCCAGACCTTCATATGTTTTACTTTATTCTGGAAAACATTTATCTTCTGTTGAAAAGGGAACTAAAAGATCTAGAGGAAATATTTCTGTGAAATATTCTGGGCAAAAGGAAAGAAATCTTTGTTTGTTCAATTGATCCTGGAAAACATACGGGGCTTGATGCTGTATTGAAAAAGGACAAAAGAAAATTTTATAAAATAGTTCTTTAATATTAAAGTTGGAACCTGGGAGGCATGTTGAAATCTGAAGATTTAAGGTTGGACCAATATCACCTATATTTTGCTGTGGTGTCAGAACTTCCTAGTCCCCTTGATATTACAGCTGAATGGGTGAAGAAAGTGATGTGTGCACAATCACAAACTGTTGACTCTTCCCCCAGAAACCAGGCCTTGAACGTGGTTTTTATAAAATTTAGAGATGACACCACTCTAGTTATTATCTTTGTTTCCAAAATGTTTGCAGTTGATGCTAAGACTTTAATTCAAAATAAACCAAGACCCCTCACTGAAGAGGAAATACAAATGAGAGCAGACCAAATTCACTAATATGGGTGCACTTACTAGAACTTCCAGATATAATGTGTTAGTTTGTATAGCTCGAGTTATCTCAGCTTACTTGCTTGGATGCATGAAACCTGGACTCAGTGGTTGCCTACCTTTAATAACATGGAAATGTCACAGCTTCCCTGGTATGATATGGAAGAAGAAATCTAAAGGCTTTGAGTAACGAGAATATTGGAGTAAATTTACCATATGCAATCTGCATATCCACCCTACTCCTAATAACATCACTTCTATGGCAGATAAAGTCTAGTCAGAAGGCAGAAAACACATCAGCAATTTGAACAGGGGAATTTTATTATATAGAATTATTAACTAGTGGGATGCCTAGGTGGCTCAGTTACAGGACTGACCACCCAACTCTTGATTTCAGCTCTGATCATGGTCTCACTGTTTGTGGGATTGAGCCCCTCAGCATGCTTTGCACTAACAGTGAGGAGTCTGCTTGGAAATTCTCTCTTACCCACTCTGCCTCTTCCCCACTCATGCTCACATGTGTGCTCTCTCTCTCTCTCTCTCAAAATAAATAAACTTTAAAAAAAAGAATTATTAACTAGTAACAGAATATGAACTGCTAAGAGAGACAGACCTCTAAAGAATACAAAATAGCAGTGTTTTCACTCATGCGGAATTTGAGAAACTTAACAGAAGCCCATGGAGAAGAGAAGGGGAAAAAATAGTTTCAAATAGAGACAAAGGCAAACCATAAGAGACTCTTAAATACAGAGAACAAACTGGGGGTTGATGGGGAGGGGGCGATGGAAGAGAGGGGAAAATGGGTGACAGGCATTGAGGACTACACTTGTTGGGATGAGCACTGGGTGTTGTATGTAAGCGATGAATCATGGGAATCTACTCCTGAAGCCAAGAGCACACTGTATACACTGTATGTTAGCTAACTTGACAATAAATTATATTTAAAAACAAAACAAAACAAAACAAAAGGAAACAATCAGCAAAACTAAAAGGCAACCGACAAAATGGGAGAAGATACTTGCAAACAACCTGTCAGATAAAGGGTTAGTATCCAAAATCTATAAAGAACTTCTCAAACTCAACACCCACAAAACAAATAAACCAGTGAAGAAATGGGCAAAAGAAACGAATAGACACTTCTCCAAAGAAGACATCCAGATGGCCAACCGACACATGAAAAAATGCTCAGCATCACTCATCCTCAGGGAAATACAAATCAAAACCACAATGAGATACCACCTCACACCTGTCAGAATGGCTAACATTAACAACTCAGGCAACAACAGATGTTGGCGAGGATGCGGAGAAAAGAGGATCTCTTTTGCATTGTTGGTGGGAATGCAAGCTGGTGCAGCCACTCTGGAAAACAGTATGGAGGTTCCTTAAAAAACTAAAAGTAGAACTACCCTACAACCCAGCAATCGCACTACTAGGCATTTATCCACGGGATACAGGTGTGCTGTTTCAAAGGGACACATGCACCCCCATGTTTACAGCAGCACTATCAACAATAGCCAAAGCATGGAAAGAGCCCAAATATCCATCGATGCATGAATGGATAAAGATGTGGTATATATATATACAATGGAGTATGACTCGGCAATCAAAAAGAATGAAATCTTGCCATTTGCAACTACGTGGATGGAACTGGAGGGGATTATGCTAAGTGAAATTAGTCAGAGAAAGACAAAAATCATATGACTTCACTCATATGAGGACTTTAAGAGACAAAATAGATGAACATAAGGGAAGGGAAGCAAAAATAATATGAAAACAGGCAGGGGGACAAAAACATGAGACTCTTAAATATGGAGAACAAACAGAGGGTTACTAGAGGGGTTGTGGGAGGGGGGATGGGCTAAATGGTTAAGGGGAATTAAGGAATCTATTCCTGAAATCATTGTTGCACTATATGCTAACTAACTTGGATATAAATTTAAAAAATAAATTAAATAAATATTTAAAAGAAAGAAAGAAAGAAAGAAAGAAAGAAAGAAAGAAAAGAAAGAAAGAAAAGAAAAGAAAAAGAAAATGGGACTTACATGGCTGGGTGTAGGGAGAGCAAGGATACAGAAACCACAGGGAGCTGGCACATCACTCTCTTCCCAGGCCAGGGCTCCCCTGGTGAGGGCACTTCATTGTGCAGCCTGCTGATGCATTTCTGGCTGTGGGCAGGCCACTGTTGGAAGGGCTCTAGTCCCACATAACCAGAGTTGGCGAGAGGAGAGAGTTTACCACAATGTGGTTTGCTGTTATTTGGCAAGGCAGCCTTGTGAGGGCCCAATGTTGTGCAGTTAATTATAGCTGACTGCCTTGCATATAATACTAGGGTCCCAGCTTGTTGAAAGCCTCTAGAGGTGGAAGAAACTCATGGACAGGCAGGTAGAAAAAGGCCTCTTCCACCCACATCACTGCCTGGCATCCTAGGAGCCCACCCTTTAAATAAATATGGCCTCTGTAAGTCACTGGCTAAAATTCCCCCCAGTTAGGATTATTGCAGTGAGCACATAAAAATAACTTTCAGAGCTGCCAAAGTTTAAATGTTGCCTATATTCACCTCCCTATGTCTGTGCCTCTTAACAAATGCCTGAAGACCTCCTTAAAAATTGACCTAAATCACAAAACTATATAAAAGAGGCATTGCAACTATCAAATAGCAAAGCAATAATAATAGATACTGTCATCTGCAAATAATGATAAACCTGTCTTCCTCTCCATCACTATATCCCCTTTTTAATATTCATGCCCTATTGCACTGGCTTATTTGACTTATCCGAACATTAAATAATGCAGCCCTAACAGGGGAAAAAAAAGAATATTGAAATAGCAGATGTATGGAGTAGCCACTTATTGTAGGGCACAGGTACAGTACTAAAATAAAGGTAAACTTGGAAGACAGTCTCTCTCTTCCAACCTCATTCACCCAAGGCTGAACTTCAGACTTTGTTGGAGAGGAGGTGGCTGTTGCCCAGTGTCTGGCAGAAAAGCTAACTGAGGTATCACAGGTCAGGCTGGCAAATAGAAAACATGCCAGCTGGAGTGCCAGGAAAAGTTGCTGGAAACCTCCGAGCTAGGGTGCCAGTAAAATTAGCTAGAAAGGCACCCACTGCTGTTTGGGTAAAACTTATTAATAAGGTCCCTGCTGGGATGCCCATGAAACCCACTAGAATGGGTGTACTACTAGTTCTCCTGAACAGAGCCCGTGGAGAAGCAGCCAGCTGGTGACAAAGCTACCCACTGGCAACCACGGCATAAGAGCAAGAAGAAAACACCAGAAACAGAAACAGAAGCCCTTTCCTCTTCCAGGGATTCTCCAAGATCCTCTGCTGACAAAGTCTAACATTGTGCCAATTGGCAAAGGAGAAGAGGGTGAATTTATAGAGCTGAAAGGCATAAATTGATAACCTGCATAGTTGGGGATAAAATGAAATAAAATTGGCCATGAGGGGATGACTGCTGAAACTGAGTAATAGGTGCACAAGATTATTATGCTATTCTGTCTATTCTATATATTTGAAACTTCCCATAATGTTTTCTTATTTTTGTTTTCCTAAAAACATAGGCTCTGGGGTCAACCTGCTTGACTTCAAATCCTGGCCACTTACCAGCCAACTATTTTGAGGCTCTGTTTCCCCATGTGTAATAGCAATACCTAGCTCATTAGAGGTATAGACAGGATTAAAATAGGTGTGATATGCAAAATGATTAGAGTAGAGCTGGTATGTAGTAAGTTCTCCATAAATCTTAGCTATTATTGCTATTTGTATTATTTATACTGGTGCTGACAGTTTTAATTTTTAAGAGACATAATATTAGCATCACACCATAAAAATAAACGTGTAAAAATAAGAGTTGGTAATTCATAAGAAATGATTCCACGGAGTCAGGTGGTTTGACCTTTAGAATGATCTGTTGTATATTTGTCCTAGAAGGAAGAGTAACTTACCTTATCTTTTATTTTGTCAGCTCTAGCATCCAAAGGCTGGTTTTTGTTTTGTTCCTGATTACATTTTCGATTTCCTCCACCTGAGCTTATACTTTTACTTTGTCCCACAGAACTTGAAGCAGTAGTGGATAGTACAGGTGTGTTGATACCAGATACAGATGATGTAGTGTTTCCATTTATTGACCCATTTACACCTTGAAAATAAAAATAAACATGTTTATACAAAAGAATATTAATCAGTCATAAGAAGGAATGAAGTAATGATATATGCTACAATATGAAGGACTCTCTAAAACATTATGCTAAGTGAAAGAAATCAGACACAAAAAGTCACATATTGGATGATTCCATCCGTATGAAATATTGACAATGGGTAAATCCATAGAAACAGAGCACAAGTTAGTGGTTGCCAGGGTCTGGGGGAGGGAAGAATGAGGAGAAACTGCTTAAGGGGTATGGAGTTTCCTTCTGGAGTGATGAAAATGTTTTGAAACTAGATAGAGGTAGTGGTTGTTCAGTACTGTGAATACATTAAATTTCACTAAATTATTCACTTTAAAATGGTAACTTTATATTTATCTGAATTTCACTTCAATTAAAATAACGTTTAGAAATATAATTAAGAAGAATGAAGTCTTGCCATTTGCAACTACGTGGATGTTACTAGAGGGGATTATGCTAAGTGAAATTAGTCAGCCAGAGAAAGACAAAAATCCTATGACTTCACTCATATGAGGACGTTAAGAGACAAAACAGATGAACATAAGGGAAGGGAAACAAAAATAATGTAAAAACAGGGAAGGGGACAAAACAGAAGAGACTCATAAATATGGAGAACAAACTGAGGGTTACAGGAGGGGTTGTGGGAGGGGGGGATGAGCTAAATGGGTAAGGGGCACTAAGGAATCTACTCCTGAAATCACTGTTGCACTATATGCTAACTAATTTGGATGTAAATTTTTAAAAAATTAAAAATAAAATTAAAAACAAAGAAAAAAGAAATATAATTAAATGCAAATATTTCCCCTTTCAGAGCAAACCCACTGACAACTCTTACTCAAGTAAAAAAAGATAATAATAAACCATCTAAAATGCTATTATAATTTGCAGATGCTCTTCTAGCAACAGTTATCAACTACAGCAATATTAAAAATCAGTTAAAAGAAAAAAGGAGGACTTGGATATTAATTTTGATGAATTTAATGCTGAATTACAGAAGAAGTAATATCTTATTTTGGGTTACACAAAAGAGGTAATGAGATACAGAGGAAAAAGCAGTGGAGCTGGGAGTTAGAAGGCCTGGGTTCAAATCCTGCCCATGCCACATTTACATGTAAGTGGTCCTTGAATCACTTATTTAACCTTGGATGAGAAATGAGAATACTTCCAATCTCTAAGAGTCATCATTGTAAGATTAAGCAAGACAGTATGAAAAATGTGTCTAGTACAATGTTATATAAATGTCATTAAATCTAAACTCTACTGAAAATAGGCATTGAAATGGAGCACTTGTAGGACCTCACTTAAGTTAATATAAATACCTTTTTCAGGACCATTTCTATTACTTTTTCCTGAAGTCCTTGAATGGAAGGAAGAAGAATCATGGTTCTGGGCTGGAGGAGCAAACAGCGGTGGAATTCCCAGCAATGGTGGAAAGAAGGTCGCCCCTGTACGAGTATGAACATCTGTTGTTCGCCACCATTCTGCACCTCAAAACCAAACACCAAACAAACAAACAAAAGTACGTGAATTAACTTTCTAGTTGATGTAACAATTCTTGTAATTTTCAAGTTTCATCTTGGAACAAAATTGCTGAATCACACATAGTTCTGATCATCTAACTATAAGATAGTTGATTAGATATTGTACACTCATCATTCCTCTCATTAAGATAATATCCAAGGATCTTCACTTAGCAGCTCCTTGAGTTCAAGTTTATGAAGAATAAAGGTAGTCTATGGTTTTAAAAATAAAATGGAAAACTTGGAATATTAAAGAACTATTTGACTCTTTGATAACTTAAACCATAATTTTCAAAATTAGCAAAGAAACAATATTTAAGAATACACTAATCTATTTTAAAACCTTAGAATTTAAGTTACCATCTACAACCTATGTTAAGAATTTCTTCAAGTTACATATTAATAAATCTGGGTCTGATAAATCATAAATAATAATACAAAGACTGCTACTGTAAACTGGTATACCTCAAATGCATTTATGAAAGAAAATATTCTATACTCAAACAAAAACATAAAGATATCAAAATCAGCGTGGGTTTTTTTCTAAGAAATGAAAAGCATTCAAAGATTTCCAAAACAAGTCATATTAAAATATGAAAGGTTTATAAAATTCCTCTCCATAAATTTAATGAAGAAAACTTGGATTTTGTTTATATTTTCTCTCATAATTACGATGATTGTTTTAATAATGTAAAATGACTCAATGGTAGAAAATCATCAAATGCAATTTAAATGTTCAAACAGTGGCTCTTAGTTTAAACTTTTAGAAAAGGAGAGAAGCCAAATTTTATAGAATATATTTTCCAAAAAAGGTGAAGATTAAGAAGAGATTTGAAAATAATCCAAAAGAAAGTCTTGTATTACCCCATTTAAAATCTCAGAAATAATCTTTCCACTTGGCTAACCTACCAGAGTAACAAATCATTTATTACCTTTGAGGCTAATCATCAAAGAGATATGCTATATTTTTCTTTGATTGTAACTACCAGAAGGAAATTATAGAAAAAAAAAACCCCAATAATATAGTATAAGAAACATTCAATATTCGTCAGGGTATTGTGTGATCTTTAAATCTTTTGCAGGAATATCTTTTCATTAAAAATAGAATGTAATGCAATATTCACCGTCATCATCAGATTTTGCCAAGTGAAATGTTCATGGTACCTGCTATTCTAAAAGGTCTAAGAGACAGCATAAGCAGAAAACTGCAAAAACTATTCTTCCGCACTGCAGGAAGGCGCTGCTAGTGAAATGACACCAATGCATATTTAGCAGTGCCTGAATGACGGAAACTGAACCAAGAATAACTATACAAAGGCATTAATCATTTATCCACTGTTTAGATGAAAGAAGTGCATGTAGGTGGGAAGAAAAACTGTGTATTTGGAGCTTGTATCAGCACAGTTGCAATCTATTATTATTTATAGGTTTGAAACCTAGGTACCAGATAGATAATAAAAAGGGACTGAGGTTTCCTAAAGGCATTTATATTATTTAATATAGAGTCTATAATTAAAGCATTACAGCTGAATGTATAGACTTTATAAATAACCAACAAATCAGTAAGGTAATCAAAGTATAAGATTCAAATACTTTACATATAACCTCAGAAAAAAACATAACCATAACACTGTACTTTAGAGCATTACTATAAAATATGTACACAATGGGGAATAGAAAAAAAAATTGGAAAATGAATATGGTATATTTAAACTGACACTACAGGTAAAACAAACAAACAAACAAACAAACAAGTAAATACAATAAATCAAATAAAAATATGAAGATGGTAAAGCTTCTGACTAAACTTTGCAAATGTCTAATATTTCATAAGAAATAATATAATTTTTGTTAAGCGACAAGCTTATTTATCTTCCAAATTTAAGAAAATAGAAAGCAAATTTAGTCACTCACAAACTAGCTTGTTGATAAGATAAAATATACAAAATAGGGAGTACATAACCCAGCACATGATGAGTTTTCAAATGTATTTAAATGAGGTAACAGCATATTGGCAATATTAGTCATATTCAACTGTAAGAGTTTAATATTTTAGATGATATTGAACCTAGAAAATATAGCAGACTTTTAAAATCTTTTGTGCTTGATACAGCCAGATGCTTCACAGAATTCATGATGATACAAAAATATAATTATCAAAAATCATAAATATTTTAAAAGAGATGACTGTGAAAGGCTATTTCAATATAAAAAGGAAATAATATCACACTAATATCCATGAAATTATTTTGCATCATTGATTCAATCATCTGAAATAAATTATTCCTTATTTAAAATTTCTAGTAATTTCTTCCTTGTGTGTCTTATTTTTTAAGGTGATTTCAAAAATTTGGCATTTAAATGATTACTCTTTTAAATAAAGGCAATTATAGAGAATTTAAATTTAAATTATACCAAATCTACAACTTGAAAAATGAGTCCTCTGGGTCTGGACATAGTCTCTGTTCATTTGGCAAAAACAGTATGCTTATATAGACAATACTTTCACCATCAAAGACTGCTTGTAATTGTTTATCTACCTCCTAAAAACTATAAACAACACATACAATGTGAGTGTATTCCTCAACACACAGAACATGACAGATGCTCAAAGAACTTTGTACAATAAATGAATGAGTGAATAGTCCAGGTAGGCTAGAGAAGTTATTAACTTTTTTTCTGTACAGTGGAAGTTATCAACAGTATTTAAATCCAGATGAGTAACTCTTTACAACTGATAACTATCATTTATCACTGTGATAAACTATTCATTATCACTGGTAACTATCAGTGCAGATAGTATCTGATTTTAATAATATAATAATTATATCGTGGCTTAGTAATACTCAAAAGCTATGTATGGTATGATAATTTAAGTTACCATCTAAGAATTTCCTCAAATTACATACCAGATAAATCTGGGTCTGATAACTACGATAAAATGATTTAAAAAATTTTAAGATAATTAGTAACTATATTACTACTATCTATTTTGATTTTTGTTCAGAAATCCTAGATTTCAGCAAATATCTATTGAATTGATCATCTTGCCAAGCAACCATGCTAGAAACTGGCCAAAATAAATTCCTATCAGTATTTTTAAAGCAAATGCTAAAACTTAGTTTAAGACTTCATTTTAACTTTGCAGTCACATTATCCCTCCCATTCAGCTCCTCTCTCCCAAACAACTGAATTAAAGGAATAATATGACTCAAAAAACAGTACTTGAAATATACATCTAACCATCTTTCCATTCTGTATATAGTTAAAATGAGATACTTGTTTCCTTTTAAAGGAGCACTTGACAATTTATTACCCATTAAAGTGGGCAAGAGGAAATAATAATGATAACTACAATTATGTACTAATTATATATGCTAAACTTTGCAATCAGTACTGATATGGCTTATCCTTAATCTTTACAAGAATACTAAGAGGCAGGTACTATTATTTATCCTCATTTTTCAGATGAGAAAACTGAGGCAGAGTGGTCATATTACTTGTTCAAGGTAGCAGTCACATTTAAATTCAGGTCTATTTGTCTCTAGAATTATGCTCTAATTTTTAAGCTATTTTATGTAACACTAAACCATGCATCCCTTACTAAAATTTATTAAAGTAAAATCAATCACCAGAAACACATTAAAGTTTAGACTTTCAAAATAACATAATGAGACAAATCATAGCATGTTTGTCCAATTTAAGCTTTAACTGATGTCCTACGGAGCTCCTGAATTCTCATCTATAGAATTGGGATAATTCTGGTCTTGCTGCTATGCAAGTGGTGCAAATCTATAGTTGTTCTTATCAAATATGGAAAAATATAGAAATTTAAGAGCCAAGTTCATCTTCCTTAGGAAGTGAGAACTCAAAATAAAAGTATAGATATATTGATTGTAAGAACTGGAATGTACTTTCCACTCTGAGTTAAATAATTTTTAAAAATCAAATAAAGCTGAGGAAAGTTCATCAAGCTCTACACTTAAGATATTTACACCTCCCTGCATGTTATATTTCAATAAAAGGCATGAGAAAAACATGGCCTAATTATTCACTTTTGTGGCAGATGCCCCCTTCTCTAAACACTTGAATATCTATAATTGCACTACCACCTAGCACAAATCGTGTGGGGTTTTTTGCACATGGTAAATAGGATAGAGCCAATTCTTGTACAAGAGTTTTAATATACCAGGCATTAGACTACTCTTTTTGTTCAATTTAATAAACAAATTACCGCTTGAACATTTTCAAGCTTTCCTCCTCTCCTTGAACACTGTTTGTAACAGATGTTTACCTGGAAAAGATGCTAGTTGGGGATGTGCGGCTAAGGCTGTGGGTGTACCAAGTGTCCCCAAACCACCAAATTCTGAATGCCCTGAGCTGGCTGAATGTAGACCAAAGACTGGGTGGCTGACCATTGGGAAGGCACTCGACACTGTGGACAGGTTAAACGGTTGATCCCCAGCTGCTCTGAATAAATGTCCTGGGAGGGAAAAAAACACACTTAAAGTTGTACTATAAAAACAGATGAGATTTATCTGATTTCAGCGTTCATAATTAAAATTTCTTATCCATTAAATTTCTATTTTACACTTTTTTCTTTTGTATTTTTGCTCTTCACACTCTATAGAATATTTCTAGAAATACTGAAGTACTCTAAATATCAAAATGAGTGGTATAACCTTATTTACTTTGAATTTGAGATTGGAAAAATAATGTTTCAGGTACATAATTTTCACTAATTATATAGTTTGACCTGCTGAAGTGAACTTTCTGTTAATGCATTACATTCTTAGCAAAATTTTACACTCATAAGAATGAAAATAAAAACGTTCTATTAACATAAGGTTGAAAACCAAAGAAGTCAGTCCAGGATTTGTCACCAACCATTACTCAGATTCTCATACACTCTGGGCAAAGCATTCCCAGTTCCATGTACTAGAAGTGAAGCTATGGTCTCTGTCCAATACCTCTGAGGTGAGGAGTGTGCATACCAAAAACAGATTATATTTTGGCCTAATAAAGCAATGTAAAAGACAACGTAAAGATTTAATAAATAAACCTACTAAGATATTTCTAAATGTATCTAAGGGTGGTTATCAATACAAAAGTCTTTTTGAACTTTGTGATGGAAAGATCATGTTCAATTCAAATGTGTGACTGTTCAATTTCCACTCTAAAGAGAATCCAGTTCTGAGTGTCATGATTCCAGTTTGAAATGTTACACAATCAAAACCATGACTTATTTTTCATATTTTGTAAGAGACATAGCAGGAAATTTGTTAATACTTGGAAACCTTCCTTTAACTTCCAGGAAATAATTAAGTTTCCTTGGCCTGATACTATGAAAACAGAATAACAAATCCCACACTCTAGGCTATTTTAAGAATTTACTGTGTAAAAGGTACTATTATGCTCTGTGTCAAAATAAGGGTAAGTCTTCCTTATTATCTCCTGCTTATACCATACCTAACTGTGTACTGCAATTTAGGCTTAACATAATACATTTGAGAAATGTAATTATGTAAGTTAAAAAAAATAAATAAACTTTTGTTGTCATTTAGTTATCAAGGAAATATCTCCTCTGCTTTTTTTATTCCTGAAAACCAAGAGGAAGTCATCAAAAAGGTCACAGTCCACCTTCAGAGATTAATATAAACTCTGCATTATTTACTGAAATAACAAAACACTTTTTAACTGAAGTAGTAAGATTTAAATAAATTGCATCAACTATATCTTATATCAACTTATCAGGTAAAAAGTTCCAATTGAGGGTGAATTTCCCATTATAACAACGCAGTAACTGGATCTCACGGGAAGATCCTCAAAGTGCCTTTGCAAGAAGGCCCACAAACAAACTGTAAGGGAGAGGACAAGGGAAGGACAGACTTGGGTATCCTTTCTAAGTCAGCCAATCTCTGTTTCTGTTCATCACAGCCTAAACAGAAATTTTGTGAATTTGGTACTTTTGTGTTATCAGAATTCTAGACCACATTAGCACTAAAGTTGAGTCAAAACAAAAATAGGGCATACTATAAGAAAAGGTCATTCAAAATCACTAAGAGTAGCAACAGGTCACCAGAAAGATTGTGTAAATTTTTTTTTTTTTGCAAAGTCTCAAAAACCCAGCTAGTTTCTCTAAAAAATGAAGTGTAACATCAAGAACTAGTATTTATTTATTTTCACAGGTAAAATCCCTGGTTCTTACCAATCATTTCAACTTCATCAATCAGATGCCCTTAATCAAATGTTTCATTTATAAACATACTATGATCAGTTACCTTTCCTTCTACATCAGTTTTCTTGATAAGCAAGTTAAACTAACCACTCCAGTTTGAGGATTTTAGAATCACTTTTCATTTATATTTTATAAAATAATAATTCTTAAATTATATTTGTCAACTCTATTTATGTAAAAATGATTTAATATGAAAAAAATCTGTGGGGTAAACTCAAAACTACACAAATATTATAAAAATTCAGAACAGATTGAAATTATAAAGGGTCAGAAACTGCTCGAAATACTTTCATGACAGCTAATGAATTAGTAGTAAACGTTCCTAGATGCATAGTTAAAAGATCAATTTTATTTTTGTGAAGTAAATGAGCTAAATGTTGGATTCTCGTGAACAGAAAACATGAACAATACTTAAATGAAGTTGTCACTCTTGCAGCAGTAATCAAGAACCAATCATACACAATTTGATAACAAAAATGTTCTTTTTTTTTTAACTCTAAAAAGAGTGGATATCTAGAAGGAAGTGAATCTAGAATTTCAACAAAATATGAGCTTCACTCACCATAGATTCAAATGGAAAAAAGAAAGCATAGTCCTGTACACAGAGTTACATTTATGCCCAGCAACATTACAAAGAAGCTAACTTATTCTATTTTTTTACTCTTTCTTGTAAAACTCTTGGTGAAGATAATTAAAGCATAGAAAACACCCAGGTGACAATGGAATCTTTAGGGTTTATTCCCTATTGGCCTATCACTTTTGTATTTAGTAAAAAACACTAGGACCACATTATAATGATTATAGTGATGCCATGCGTTATCAAAAATACACATTAGAGATTTCCTCTGCCATATATGGATACAGTTGTACACAGAAGAGAAATGATTTCATAATGCATTTCATATTTTTTACTGTATTTTTGCCTTTATAGCAAGAATCTAGAAGTCAATGATATAAAAAATAGCTTTCTCATTAAAATCTCTTAACACTATATATAATTTCAGTATTGTTTTTGTACCACCTTTTAAAATACACAGATACTAATTCCATGTAAAAATCTTCCAGAATTATTCTGTTCTTTATTCAAAAGTTTCTGTAATTCAGGCATTTCATAAACATACCTATGAAGTGTCAGGTGCTATGTTTAGTATTTGGCATACAAGGAAGAATGAGACATAATCCCTGACCTCAAGAAACTCATAGTTGAACATAACTTAAATACTATTGAACTATTTTTTACACCACATTGTCTAAAACAAGTTAATTAATATTTCAGTATTATTTAAACTGGTACTTTCATATATAGGAGCTAGTAATAGATTCCAAACACCCAAAAATGGTGTTTCATACAAAGTATACAGTAAATATCTGTTGAACAAATTAATTCACTACTCATGAAAAGTACATCCATGGGACTTATTTCAAAGACCTTCAATCAGAACAGGAAGTATACTTCCTAGCTTTCTTTTGCCTTACTTCACCAACCCCTGGTCCTGACTTTTTTTTTTTTTTTTTTTTGAATGTTTATTTATTTTTGAGAGAGAGACAGAGCTCTCTGAGAGAGACAGGGATTAGGGGCAGACAGAGAGGGAGACACAGAATCCAAAGCAGGCTCCAGACTCTGATCGGTCAGCATAGAGCCCAATGAGGGGCTCAAACCCACAAACTGTGAGATTATGACCTGAGCCAAAGTCGGACACTTAACCCTGACTTTTTTTTTTTTTTTAATTACCACTTCCTCCTTGATTCCATTTAGGTCTCATATTGGTTTTGATCATTCAAAACTCTACCACCTCAAAACATCTTAAACTCTTAAGTTGCACTCTACCCACAGTTTCCACATTTCCATTTCCTTACTTCTTAGCATGACTCCCCCAATCTCCTACCATACCGACCCTATCTATTCTTCCTTCTCAATCTCATTGCCATCTCTCCTGAGTTAACCTTGAAATAAAAGTCTTACCTGTATGTCTGTTCCCTCCCCACTTCTTGGGATCTTTACTATTTGTGCCAAACCTCAAGCCTCTCTTCCATTTTGTCTATAAAGTTACTAAAGTTTTCCTAATCATCAGGATGATGATGATGTCTAATCTTGACATGTCTCATTTTTAACCTCTCTGTATAAATCTGGCCTTTCTGAGTGCCTCTTCCTTATTAAAACCCACATTCAGGGGAGTGAGGGGGACTTAAAACACACACACACACACACACACACACACACACACACACACACACACACACACACAAAATCCATGTTCACCCTTAAGCTGCAGGTCATGGAACGGTCTTGATCATCTTCTTAACTGTATCTTTTAATAATATTTCTGGTTTGCTTTATTGGATTCTCTTTTCTAATTGTTAAGCATTCTTAAAGATTTTGTCCAGCTATCTTTTTTTCCCCTGTATTCTTTCTTTCTCAGTTATTCATGTGTTTTCACTGTTTTAACTATCACTTCTATGCAAATAATTGGTAAACTAAGATTTTAGCTCCTTGAGAACAAAAACTGAATCTGATTTATCTCAGCATCCCCAATACCTGGCATGTGTGAAACATAATTGGTACTTAAGTAACAAATGTTTCCCATGTTATATTTTTGGTCACGTTCTTTTACTTCACATCCCCCACCTACGTAACGGTTTTTTTTTTTTTTTTTTTACTTCTTTTGCCTTTTATAATCTTATCTATCTTAACTATTTCAAAAACATATTGCCCAAGAAGTATTCCTGAATTTCCCAGACATGTTTTGGGGTTTTTTTGAACTTTCATGATTATTTGCAATCTTTTACCATACTACATTTCTAGAATGTAAAGTTATAAAGAAAAAAGCCATCTCTTAATCATTTTTACTGTCTTTAAAACATTGCATAAAACAAACTGTTATCAGTTGCAAGGGCAATGCTTCCTAATACCTGCATACAGACAGCTAAAATGGTCGTTTTCTTTGTTTCCTTCTTCTTTTAAAAGGCTAGAACAACCAGGAATTATTTGAATGACTGAAAATACAGTTGATCCTTGAACAACATAGAACCCCCTGCAGGTGAAAATCCACCTATACCTTTTGACTCCTTCCAAAACTTAACTACTAATAGCCTATTGTCAACTGGAAGCCTTACTGACAACATAATAGTCAAAATTAACACATATTTTGTATGTTATCTATATTCTATACAATATTCTTGCAATTAAAATATTACAAATGTTAAGGGGCACCTGGGTGGCTCAGTCGGTTGAGTGTCTGACTTCAGCTCAGGTCATGACCTCACGGCCTGTGGGTTTGAGCCCTGCATCCGGCTCTGTGCTGACAGCTTGGAGCCTGAAGCCTTCTTCGGATTCTGTGTCTCCCTCCCTCTCTGCCCCTAACCCACTAGCATTCTGTCTCTGTCTCTCTCAAAAATAAATAAATATTAAAAAAATTTTTTAATATTACAAATGTTAAAATCATAATGAAGAGAAGTACATTTATAGTACTAAACGGTATTTATTGGGGGAAAAACGTCTGTATAAGGGGACCCACACAGTTCAAACCGTGTTGTTCAAGGAACAACTGTATATCTCACTTTTTCTATCCTCCAATTATAAAAAGCATTCACAAAGTTACTCAAAGCTCTTTGGGAAATTATATGCTGATTTAAGGACTCTATGTTATGGCTTTAATCTTCTTATACAGCAGGGGGTGCTGTTTATATTACACCCTTGATTCCATCACCAGAACAATATCCTTAGCCTTTAGCTATATTGAAATTTCAAGCTTCTGTTCATAAAGTGACTTTTTATCAGGGACTGGTGGTGGCTCAATGAATGTCATAACTACATTTAAAATAAAGCATATTCTGTATTAATAAAAATAACACAATAATTTTCTTACATGAAGCAAAATACAACATGAGTCAAACAGGTTCTGTTAACCTCATGACTACAAAATAAAGTTATTTGGATATTAGAATGTTCCATTTTTGGAGAAGTAATTTTTTTCTACATTAATATACCTGATATCAGAAGATCCTCCAAAATAAACACTTGTTATGATTAAAATTCTTAAATTTTGCTCTGAGAAAACATTTGCAATCTGATAAATCATGTCATAAGATGAACATACTTTTAGAAGACTACAATTATTCTTTTTAACAGATACTAATATTCAAACATAGTTTCAATATTATGAATGCAACTTTTAGTTTCTATTTTAAGTGGTAGATAATAATGCGCACATCTTGAATAAAAATTAATATACATCTGTAATACCTAAGTTCTGACTTCCATTATAATAAGCTCAATATTTTTTAGCAGAGCTTTTTAAATTCTGCTAGCCAATCTAAAGTAATTTAAAGAAGTTACACAAAATGCCAGTGTCTTGCTAACAAGCCATGGTAACTAACAAGGCATGGTAACTAACAAGGCATGGTAACTGCAAGTGTCTTTATTAATGTTGGTGAATTTCATGCCAGAACACAATAAGGGTTTTCCCCCCATGAGAACAAAATAGTATAAACACTGTACTAATGCCTTGAACCTAAACTACCACTGAATAAAATCTCCTATCTACTAGAAAAGTCCAGATAGCCAATTGAAGCAAAATAATTAGGGGTACCTGCATGGCGGTTCAGTTGGTTGAGCATTCGACTTTGGCTCAGGTTATGATCTCATGGTTCATGAGTTCGAGTCCCACGTGGGGCTCTGTGCTGACAGCTCAGAGTCTGGAACCTGCTTCAGATTCTGTGTCTCCCTCTCTCTGCCCTTCCCCCGCTCACACTCGGTCTGTTTGTCTGTCTCTCTCTCTCTCTCTCCAAAATAAATAAATATTAAAAAAATAGTTTAAAAATAATTACAAAAAGTATGCTAAAGCATTTAATCTTTTTAAAAATCAAGGAGACTGCTTACTGTGAGAGAACTCCACATGTTGCCTTTTGTGCACTAGAAATAAAAATGTCTTTAATCTTTCATTGCTTCCCAAACTTGTTGCAACATGTCTTCAAACTCTTGTCTCCACTTACTTAAAATTATAAGCATAATTTTACAGCATTGCAAAATCAGCCTTTGCTATACAGGTAGGCTTACTTCTGCATAATCATCAAAACTGGCAGCACATTGAAATAAAGGTTATGTGCGTATATTAACACTAGTAATGACTAAGTGTAAAAACAACTTGAACATCATCAAAATCACTGTAAATTCAAGAAATGCCCAAATGATTGGCTCACATGTTAAAATCCTTAAATATATTAATCTTCAAATATTCTAGAACTCAAAGTGTGTAAACTATATAAACTTGATCTCTGATTAGAGAACAGAATTCTATAGTTAATGGTGATAAAACATTTCCCCAAATAAACTTCATTTCATTCCTGCAGTCTCAAAACGTTTTTAGCCAGTTAACCCTTATATTTTAACATTTAAAATGATGCATGGCATGGAAATAAAGTCTTTATTTTTAAGTATTTATTTTGAGATTATTTTAGGACTCACAAGAGTTGCAAAAACAGCAGTCTCAACCTCCCCTATGTTAACATCTTACGTGACAAAAAATAATTTTCAAAACCAGGAAATTAACCTTGATTAATTAATTAAAATTAAAAATTTATTCAGATCTTTTAAGGTTTAGTTGCTGTACCTCCTTAATTTTCCCTGATTTGTGACAGTTCCTCAGACTTGTCTTTCAGGACCTTGATACATTCAAGAGTACTGGTTCAGTATTTTGTAGAACATCTCTCAATGTGGTTTCTTTAATGCTTTCTCTCAATTTGAAGAGATTATGCATCATTGGGTAGGGTAACCAATGTGCCCTTCTTGGTGCAACATATCTGGGGCCCAAGATGTTGCTATGTGTACCAGAGAGACTAATTCCATCACTCGATTTAAGTTGTGATCTGCCTGGATTTTATGTAAAATTACTATTTTTCCTTTCAAATAGTTGTGGTGTTATAAAATTAGAAAACAAGTCATTAACAGCCTAGGTAACCTTGGGAACAAAAGCTGCCACTCTCTAACACTGAACATGGTAAACAGCTTTTGATTCAGTTTAGCAAATGACTGTTGTTAAAAGATAGGAGCAGTTCCTCTTTCGTAATAAGCATTTTTGTTAGATACGACGAAAGGATTTAGAGTTCATGGATTAAAATGCTAAAAATATACAATATTTTATATATACTTTTATCTTCAAATCCAACTGTACTTATTTTAGTAATGAAATAGAAAACTAAAAATAATCGAATTCCAAAATCTTATTTTACCTATGTTTTAATAAATAAAAAATACTTACAATGAGCAAAAATTATTAAATCAGCTTTGAAAAACGTACTAAGTGTATTAATTTGCTGGGGTTGCCATAACAAAGTACCACAAACTGAGTGCCTCTGATTACAATTTATCATCACACAGTTTCAGAGGTTGGCAGTCAGAAATCAAAGTGGCTCTAAGGAAGGATCTGTTCCTTGGTTCTCTCTTAGCTTTTGGTAACCTAGGTGTTCTTTGTAGGTCTTTACATGGGCTTCTCTGTGCATGTCTCTGTGTCCAAATTTCCCTCATTCATAAGGATACCAGTCATACTGGTTTAAAACCCACTCTAATAACCTCATTTTAACTTGATCTTCTGTAAGGACTCTATCTCCAAATAGGTCACATTCTGAGATACTGGGAGTTACGACTCGAGTATGTTTTCTGGGAAGAGACAAAATTTAATCTATAGCACTGGGCTTATTTTTATGAGTACTTAATTGATTTTAAGATATTACCTTACTTTAGTAATTTACTGTTAAAATTCTAAGTTAAAACTACAAAGTTCTACTCATAAAAGTTAGGTAAAATAATATTTCAAAAATATTGGGTGCTTTGTGATCAAATCCATCATTAAATAAACACACTAAGTTGGAGGAAGTTTAGATACTTGAAAGTTTGAGGGCCTTTATTTATGAAATTTGTAGATATCTACAACATATACAAATCATCTAAAAAGGAAAATAATGGTAGTTTATACTATAATGTAAATATTCAAAGAAACTGGGATAAAACTTTGGCTGTATCCCTAAACCCAAAAAATAGGTCTATCTCATTCCCTTGATGATTCACTAGTGATGTAAACTTAAGCCCTGGGTATCTTCTAAATAAGAAGTTCGAATAAAATAACAACTTTGAACTTGCAGGGTTTTATTTATTCCTTCTGTTTTCAGCAAGGTCAGCTGATACTTTAAGATTCTTTACCATGTGGCTTATAATGCCCATCCCCAGCTAAAATCTGCATAGCCATTTGGTATTACCGAACAAAATATAGCATCATCTAGAAAATGTATTAATTAAAGTTGATTCATCATCTAATTTTCATGTCCAAGTCCTGCAAGTTCATCTCCTTCCTTTCTTCAAAAATTGTTTCTTGAGCATATATTTTGTGCCAATCCCTGAATGGATAAATGTGGATTAAAAAAAAGCAGATATAGTTCCTGTCCTTTAAACACAGAAAAAGGACAAGTAAGTAAAATAACACCAACTGTATAATTAGATTGTGAAGAGTATGATGGAGGAAATTATTAGGGGCAAAAATATATAATAGTGGAACAATTACATAGACACTATGAACAGAGGAGAATTCTCCAATTAGTGTCTTAGGACATTTAACCTGAGACAAACCATAAGAAAGAATCAGCCACATGAAGATCTTCCAGACACAGGGGAAGCATGTTTGAGATCCTGATTTGGGAAAGAATGTTTTATATCTGAAGAAGTGAAAGGCTTAGGAGGCTGAAACATAATGAGACCAGAGTGAGAACAGTACCGGATCAATTTGATGTAGTCAGAGATTTGATCATGGAGGGTATAGGGTGTTAGGTGTTAGGTCAAAAGGTACCAAACACCCAGCTCAAAAATGGCTAAAGTAAAAAAGTGTATGTATTAACTCACACAATGTAAAAGCTTTGGAAAATATTCACTTTAAATAAGGAAGATTGAAAGTTTACCATCACCTAATTTCTCTTTCTTCGTTTGGTTCTACTTCCTCAAATGGGCCCTTCCTCCTAGGTTTGTGGGACAAAAGGGTATCCTTTCTCACGAATAACAATCCCAGAATGGAATCCCTTTGTCTTTGATTACTCTGACTTACATCATGTGGCCCTTATTCCTTAGCCAATCACTACTGCCTGAGAAATATATTTGGATTGGCTAGACTGGGTAACACACCACCCCTGGAGTCTTAGGCGAATTTTTTTAAAGTGATTTGTTTTGGGGGGGCAACTTCAGGCAATACTGTAGTAGTAGTGAAGAGGTCACATGAACCATCCATAGAAAATAATTATAAAAATCGGATTTAAAACAACAACAACAAAATTAAAGGTACTGAAAAGCAACCAAAAGCTAAGAAAAGCCAAGGGAGAGTTTAATCTAGAAAAATCGTAATGAGAAGGGGGTAAGAAGCATGACTTTGTGGCTTTCTGGTCCGATATGCTGCCTAAACCTCACAGGTATAACTACAGAAAAGAGCGGAAGAAAACACATCAGGCTTATCAACTAAAGGTGCCAGAGGTCAGAATCCAGGGCTGAGAAAACATCAGGAAATTTAAAGGGGAAATTCTGGCAATGAGCAAACCACAGAAAGAATGAGGCCCAAATTCAGAGCTTAAATTATCCAAATGCCTAGCTACAAGTACACTGTACATGAATAGGGAAGGATTCCAGGGCACTGTGAAATAGCTAGCAGAGAATGCAGAGAAATCTACTCCTGAAAGACAGAGCTACACATAGCAGATCAGCTGAGTTTGATGTATTTCTTTATTGAGTACAATCCCTCACCATGATAAGCTTAGACAGCAGAAAGCCTGAAGTGTCAGAGTACAGAGTCCAAAGCTAGCACAGTAGCTGGAAAGTAGAGGGTAATCTTAGAAGCAAGGAAACCACAGAGAGAAAGAGACTCATCTCTGCCTAAGTACTTGGTTGACCCAACAGTTTTCACAGGCACAGAAGAAACCAGCAGGGGGTTAGTCTACAAAAAAAAAAAAAAAACAAAACAAAACAGTGGAAAGTCAAAAAACAGAGGATAGATCATCATCAGTATGTTTTTGACCACAATGACATTAAAATGGACATCGATAAAGAATTGAGATGTTGGAAAACCCAAAAGATTCCACCAAAAAACTGCTAGAATTGATTCATGAATTCAGCAAAGTTGCAGGATATAAAATCAACGCACAGAAATCAGTTGCATTCCTATACACCAAATATGAAGTGACAGAAAGAGAAATCAAGGAATCGATCCCATTTACAGTTGCACAAAAAACCATAAAATACCTAGGAATAAATCTAACCAAAGAGGTGAAAAATCTACACACTGAAAACTATAGAAGGCTTATGAAAGAAATTGAAGAAGACACAAAAAAATGGAAAAAGATTCCATGCTCCTGGATGGGAAGAACAAATATTGTTAAAATGTCAATACTACTCAAAGCAATCTACATATTGAATGCAATCCCTATCAAAACAACACCAGCATTCTTCACAGAGCTAGAACAAATAATCCTAAATTTGTATGGAACCAGAAAAGACCCCGAATAGACAAAGCAATCTTGAAAAAGAAAACTAAAGCAGGAGACATCACAATCCCAGACTTCAAGCTATACTACAAAGTTGTAATCATCAAGACAGTATGGTACTGGCACAAGCACAGACACTCAGATAAATGGAACAGAATAGAGACTGCAGAAACGGACCCACAAACATATAGCCAACTATACTTTGACAAAGCAGGAAAGAATATCCAATGGAATAAAGACAGTCTCTTCAGCAAGTGGTGCTGGGAAAACTGGACAGCGACATGCAGAAGAATGAACCTGGACCACTTTCTTATACCATACACAAAAATATACTCAAAATGGATGAAAGACCTTAATGTAAGACAGGAAGCCATCAAAATCCTCGAGGAGAAAGAAGGCAAAACCCTCTTTGATCTTGGCTGTAGCAACTTCTTACTCAACACGTCTCCAGAGGCAAGGGAAACAAAAGCAAAAATGAACTACTGGGACCTCATCAAAATAAAAAGCTTCTGCACAGCGTAGGAAACAATCAGCAAAACTAAAAGGCAACCGACAAAATGGGAGAAGATATTTGCAAACAACCTGTCAGATAAAGGGTTAGTATCCAAAATCTATAAAGAACTTCTCAAACTCAACACCCACAAAACAAATAAACCAGTGAAGAAATGGGCAAAAGAAACGAATAGACACTTCTCCAAAGAAGACATCCAGATGGCCAACCGACACATGAAAAAATGCTCAGCATCACTCATCCTCAGGGAAATACAAATCAAAACCACAATGAGATACCACCTCACACCTGTCAGAATGGCTAACATTAACAACTCAGGCAACAACAGATGTTGGCGAGGATGCGGAGAAAAGAGGATCTCTTTTGCATTGTTGGTGGGAATGCAAGCTGGTGCAGCCACTCTGGAAAACAGTATGGAGGTTCCTTAAAAAACTAAAAGTAGAACTACCCTACAACCCAGCAATCGCACTACTAGGCATTTATCCACGGGATACAGGTGTGCTGTTTCAAAGGGACACATGCACCCCCATGTTTACAGCAGCACTATCAACAATAGCCAAAGCATGGAAAGAGCCCAAATATCCATCGATGCATGAATGGATAAAGATGTGGTATATATATATACAATGGAGTATGACTCGGCAATCAAAAAGAATGAAATCTTGCCATTTGCAACAACGTGGATGGAACTGGAGGGGATTATGCTAAGTGAAATTAGTCAGAGAAAGACAAAAATCATATGACTTCACTCATATGAGGACTTTAAGAGACAAAATAGATGAACATAAGGGAAGGGAAACAAAAATAATATAAAAACAGGGAGGGGGACAAAACAGAAGAGACTCATAAATATGGAGAACAAACAGGGTTACAGGAGGGGTTGTGGGAGGGGGGAATGGGCTAAATGGGTAAGGGGCGCTAAGGAATCTACTCCTGAAATCATTATTGCACTATATGCTAACTAATTTGGGTGTAAATTTTAAAAAATAAAAAATAAAATTAAAAAAACTTGAGATGTCAAATTACTGACTTCCAAATAACCCATTGGTGGAAGAAAAATACAAAAGGCAACAAAATATTTTCACTAGAATGATACTGAAAACATCAAAATATGTGGGATACAGTTACAAGTAGTTAACCAAGAAGTTTATAACATTAAATGCATACATAAGAAAAAGAAAAAGGTCTTGAATAAATGACCGAAGCTTTCCTTTTAAGAAGTTACCAAAAAGAAAGAAAGAAAGAAAGAAAGAAAGAAAGAAAGAAAGAAATTACACACACAAAAGAAAAAAAATCAGGAAATAATAAAGGACAGAAATAAATAAAACACAAAAGTGAGAAAAACCAATGAAACCAAAAGCTAGTTTGTCAAAAAGATTAATAAAATTGATAAACCTCTAGTCACAAAGAAAAAAAAGGCACAAATTATTAATATCGATAATGAAAGAGGACATTCAAAGGATAAGTTACTATTTGGAACAACTTTGTGCTCATAAAGTCAATGATTTAGATGAAATGGACAAATTCCTTGAAAGACATCAACAACCAAGGCTCACTAACGAAAAACGATAAGCTGAATATATTCTCTATCAATATGTAAAAAGTTGAACTCATGGCTTAATATCTTCCAACAACAATTAAAACAACAACAAATTTTCCAAGCCCAGATGACTTCCACTGGTGGATTCTACCAAAAATTTAAGGAAGAAATAATACCAATTCGATACAAACTTTTCCCAAAAAACAGGTTTTCAAGAAGGAGGAAGAGGTCAACTATGTAAACTCTGCCAAGAGGCTGAGATGAGAATAGAAAAGTAACAGGTATGGGTTGATGTGTACATAAGAGATGAGAAAAAGGAGAAAGCATATGCAACTTTGACTTTTGAGGAATTTGCCTGTGAAGCAAGGCAGAAAATAGGGCAATGACCAGAAGAATAGTTGAGATGAAAGGAAGGTTTTTGGTATGTGTTTTTTTTTTTTTTTTAGGATGGGAGATACTAACAGCATACTTTTATATTGAGGGACATGATCCAGTAAATACAGAAAAATTAATGATATTGTATAGAAGGAATGAAGTCCTTAAAAGTCTTTTAAACATCTTTTTAAAAAGCAATAGGTATTTGCTATTGTCTGTGATGCTTAAGAGCCATATCTTTTGAGTGAAGCATTTTTTCTATTTTGTTTAATTTACATTGTTGTATGGAATAATATATCAAAAGAAATTTGTAATAAGTACACATGAGCTATTAGATGTTCTGAAGAAAAAAACTGCTGAAATTGGTATTAAGTTCATCTATATATACATCAGGAGTTTATTACACTTCACAGGTTGAGAGATATGGCAGAGGGCCTATCACCAGATGAGCTGACGTGCATAGACAATTGGCTCATTTAACATTAGTTCTAACCTCCTTTCAGTGTACCTTCCTGTGATACAGAAGCTGGGCACCTTAAAACTACATTTACCAGTGTCTCTTGCAGCCAGGATGGATACAGTTTAGATTCTGCCAATCAGATATGTTTGAAAAGAATTAAAACCTGAGTTAATCTGGCACATTAGCAGCACATAATGTGCATGCCTGAGGTGGGTGTACACCTAGGAGGCAACACAGAACAACCTTGGAGGCAGTTATGTCAGTGGTTCCCAAACACTGGATTGCAGCTGAGGTGGTATGATCCATGGAGACATTAGCTGGAACAGTGGTGTCCTGATTGACCCTTAAGCAGGCCAATTCAGTAGTAACGCCCTGAAAGCATGCATGACGACGAGGGAACCAGCTCCTCAATAATTTCATAAGTACCCAATTCCCTATATTAAGTCTCTTTCTGCTGAAAACAGCTTTAGTGTTATCATGAGCTGAACTGGCTGAAATATCAACCAACAACCCCAACCGGTGACCATTTCAAAACCAAAAAGCCAATTCAGTCTATCACAACTGGTCTGCTATCTGATTACCAAGGACTCTTCAAAGTAATACTGAAGGAAAGGAAAATGAAATCCTTAAAAAATGTATGTATAACCTTGAAGGTTAAAGAGGAGTTCTTAAACTAGGATAACCATAAATAAAAATATTGAGAAATCTGACTACATTAAAATTGGAAGTTCTATTAATCAAAAGACAATTTGGAATAAAAAAAGACACACCACAGACTGGGTAAAGATAGGTCCCACAAATATAACTAACAAAAGGACCAGCATCCAAAATATAAAATACTCCTAAATCTATAGGAAAAAGATACACAATCTGATGGAAAAATGTACCAAAGTCCTAAATAATCACTTCAAGAAAGAAGATCCAAAAGGCTAAAAACATAAAAAGGTACCTCAGTGAGACATTTCATATTCATCACTGACAAAAATCAAAAAGGCTGACAATGGGAAGTGTTAGCATGGATGACAAGCCTCAGGATTCTAATACACAGTTGGTGGAAAAAGAAATTAGTACTACTGGTAAAGTTGGAAGACATTTTCAGAAATGTATGCTTCTATACACTGGGATCCTTGTTTATTGGTCCTAGCATTGTAATTAGCAAAAGTTGGAAACAACTCAAATGTCCACCAACAGGAATATGGATGTATATTCTATTAAGTGCAACATGCAAACAAAAAGATAACTGAGCCTTTTCTCTTTTAAAACTTATTCCTCCTCCACATTTCTCATTACCTCACTCCTGACCCAGTTACTCGAGTCATGTCCGGGCTTCTCTCTCTCTCTAAACATTGCCTTGCCAAATTTGAATAGTCATTATGTCCCATATGTCCCTTCTTCTCTAACTCCTTAATTTGAGCCCATATAATTTCTCACCCAGATAAATATAACTAACTCCTAAAGGTCTTCTTTGCCTCTAGTCTCATTCCCACTGCAAACTGATGTTCAAATGTTGCTAAAGCTTTCATTTTCAAAGCCATGTGATGATAAAACCCTTCTACTTGGATGAAGTATGAATAAAAATAATGGTTATAATTTACTAGGCACCCACTGTATGTCAGGCATTATCTCATTTATCCCTATAAGGCTGCAAAATGGGTGATGTTATATCTATTCTATAGATGAGGCAACTAAAGCTTGAAAGGAGTAAAATGGGGCCCCTGGGTGGCTCAGTCAGATGAATGTCTAACTCTTACTTTCAACTTGGGTTATGATTCCAGGATCATGGGATCAAGCCCCACATCAGGCTCCCTGCTGAGCATGGAGCCTGCTTGATATTCTCATTCTCCCTCTCTCTGCCTCTCTCCTCCCTCACATATGTTCTCTCTCCTTAAAAAAAATAAAAAGATAAGTTAATTACCCAAATTCACACAGTTAATAAGTGAACAAGCCAAGATTCAATTTCAAGTTATTTCGATTGCAAAATCTTTGCTTTTAATCATGACTCTGCCTAAATTCCTAAGCATCGCACATGAAGTTCTAAATGATCTGACAGTAGCCTATTCCCCAGCTTGACTTCCTGTCCCTCTTGCTTCCATTTCACCATGGTAGATATTGCCTATCCCTTACTAGTAACCTCTATTTTCTTCAGCAAAGCAGTATCCTCAGCTAAAAACTTGTTTTCCTGACCTTCCGGAAGCTGAGGTTATGATTCAGAGGAAAGAGATACAAGTGGAAATCTCTGGATGGGGTTTCTGGGAAAGCTCTTTAACAGGGGCCAAAGCAAGCTAGTATGCAACTTTTGCTGCACCCTCACCCCATCTTCTTCCTTCCTAGAAAATTATGCTGTACAGAAATCAGCTCTCTTACAGCCATGGGATATACATGTGAGCATGAAAGCCCCATACTCTAAAAGACAGAATATAAAATTAGAAGCCCAAGTCTGTGATGGCATTACCCACTCCAGGACTGCCTTTCTATGGGCTTGCATGTTTAATTGCCATGTTTTCCTACTCACAGTTAAGCACTGTCATAACTGACATATACCCTAAGTTCAGGTATTTATTGGTCGACTTGCAATTTCCTCGATATATTATGATTTGGTACACTTCTGTAGAGGGAGGTGGCCTGCAAGTAAGACACATATATAAACCAGTCTTTAATTTCTAAAGGAAAAGTAATACTCTGGCTTAAGCCAGAGAATTTTTAAACCATTTATTTGTTTTGTGTATTCAGCATTTTTATAAGCTTTTGTTTAAAGCTTCTACCCTTAAAAATGGGTTGAAATTCAGCAACTATTACTGAAATTTCTCAAAGTTTTACCTTTGTGTTAGGTCAATGACCACAAATCTCAAACAAATTTGATAAAGTTTAATTGTGAAACTATTCTCTTAGCTTTTACTCAGAGTCAATATGTGGAATAATCTGAGTATCTGTGAAATTGGTATGTAGGTACTATTTGGTTTTTTTATACAAAAGTTCTGGTGACATATTCCACATACCACTCAGGGCTAGAAAAAAAGGTTTATTTTTCTTCTGAAGAACTGATATACTTACTAACAGTGGTGTATGAGTCATGTAACACATTATGTATTCCTTTTATTCTTAGCGACTAGTTTGGTAAGTTTTTTGGTCCAATATCAGTGGCTTTGTTTGGCTAACACCTTTTTACCTTTTAGAGCCTATTCTTTGATATTTTAGGTATTTTGTGTTTGCTTATTGTGCCAATACATTTATTGAAAGCTGTTTCAAATTATTTTTTAGAAATAGGTAAGTTCTTTTTTAAAAATTATAACTTAAAGGAAAAAGAAATATTACTCTTCTGATATGACCAACAAAAACCCATATGCAGATACCCTTAGATTAATCAATAATTATTGCGATGTTGTTTTCTATCATAGTTACTGTAATAAAATTGAAGGTGTGTTGTGAGAGGCAATCCTCCCAGGTTTCTGCATATTATTGCTGGGTATGCCAAGAATGCAAAGCCTTGACTGCTCTGTAAGCAGACCATTTCTCAGGATTGCATTTGCAGGGAGCAACCCTGAAGGATGAAGCAGCATCTTCTTCAAGACAGAGCAGGTTTGCTTTCATTTAATATGAAAGCATTGGATTCCTCAAGTTTGGTATTCCTCAGCTGCAACACAAACACACTTATAAGATTTATAAGATTCAACTGGGCCATTGTGTTGCCTCTTTAGGACTTGGGAGGCATGGGGAGCCAAGGCCAACATGATACTCATGCTATTTGCTGCGAAAGAAATAAAATGTCTGACCCAGGAGTCTCATGTCTTCTGCCAGCATGCACAATAGGGACAGGCTAACTTGGAGGTGGGTTTAGTCCCAACCCCCAACAAGGTATTCACTCAAAAAAATTAGTTGATCATTCAAAGTTTGAAAGCAGGTTTGAATTACATCCTTTGTAACTCAGAGGAATTCCTACAGACATACCATTAATGAAGATGATGGAGAAAGGCCAATTAAAATAACTGTTTAAATCAACAGAATGTCCTCAAAGGATCCATTAAAGAACTGGTGAGGCTTTGACATTTTAAAGATGAAAATGGTTTTGTTGTCGCTATACATCAAATAAATTGAGGAGATTCAAGTTGTTTAAGACAAAGAGTCTAGATTCATTAACATTCTATGATCTTGTTATAAATGAAGAGAGTTATCAGAATGAATGGGCCAAAAACAATGAATCAAATAAGGGAAGATAGGAAAATATGATAAATAGAGCTATGCAGGACAACTGAGCATTCTCTTATGCAACCCATCGGTTGTAAGTTAATATAAGGCTTTACTTTAAACATAAACCACAACACTGTGAAAGCTAAAAACAAAAAAGCATTTTCTTAGAAACTGAAAAAACTCATGTTGCACATACTGAAAGTATGATATGTTAATAACTAATATATGTCTGAATAAACATAGAAGTAAAATATGCTTTCATTCAATATAAGCAACTCACCATAAAAATTCTACAACTTTCAAGTTGGTAAATAAATGATAAAAATGATTTTTTTTTCTAGACAACAAAATTTCTGACGTAGAAAATGAAAAAAATTCATGCTGCATATACGGAAAGTATAATGTGTTAATAACGAATATGTTTCTGAATAAATATAGAAATAAAATATGCCTTCATTCAACATAAGCAACTCAACATAAAAAGTCTATGACACTTTCAAGTTGGCAAATAAATGTAAAAAGTGAATTCTTTCCTAGATAAGGGAATTTCTGATGTTACTTTGCAACTCAGCATACCCCACCCCTTTTGCAACTCTCAACCACCACTAACAAAAAATAGTGCCCAACATGTTGTAAGTGTCCAAAGTTATAAGCAGTTTAAGTGTCACTAATTCAGAAAACTAAGAAATTGGTAACAGCAAAGTGTCCAGAAAACTCATAGCCCTGTACTCAAGAATTGAAACCTTCAACATTAAAAAAAAAAAAAAAAAAAAATCTCTAGAAACACTATATAAAGACTAATACAAAGTAAGACAAGCAGATTGGAAGATACACTGAAATGAGCCGACAACAAAGGAAATAAAAAGAATTATAAAGCGCAGGAAAGAATAATTACAAAAGTACAACTGTGTACAATCATTTAGACAAACTAAGATAAAATGCCAATCACAGCATCACTATTTTTGAACACAGCATATTGTCAAAGGCATTCATCATTTTATATATAAGGGAAGTGTGCATGAAGTTGTGAACTGACTCAACCAAGAATGTACAGGATGCAGGATAGGGATTTCATTTATTATTTTTATTTTTTTTTTATTTAAAAAAAATTTAACGTTTATTTATTATTGAGAGATAGAGACACACAGAGCGTGAGCAGGGGAGGGGTAGAGAGAGGGGGAAACACACAATCCGAAGTAGGCTCCAGGCTCCGAGCCGTTAGCACAGAGCCCGATGTGGGGCTCGAACTCACAAACTGCGAGATCATGACCCAAGCCGAAGTCGGTCGCTCAACCAACTGAGCCACCCAGGCGCCCCTCATTTATTATTTTTAAATAAAAGGCTATTTTATCTTACTTATTTTGTAATCCCTAAGAAAATTCTAGAAAATTGTTCTGATAAATCAATGACAAAATGACATCCTTCTTATCATTCCATTGATTAAAAGAAATCAAAATAATTGAATAAGTATATATTTGACAATTTACTAAGGTATTTTGTTAGCAAACATTCCATATTTATCCAAAATTATAAATCTAATTTTGAAAAAGATATCATTTAGTTCTTTGGCTTATAAACATATGAAATAATCTATATGATAAAAAAATATTTAACTTTAAAACCTTCCTAGTGATAAAGGAATGAGTTAACCCTTTAGCATTTTCCTTTTTTTCTTTTAAAAAAAAAGGAGGTATTCTACCAAATCTGCGTTTGGGCAAAGAATGATTTTGGTCAGTAATTAAAAACACCTTCTATAAAATTAATCAAAATTTATGATATTTTCACTTCTGAAATCGAATTTTTATTATTGTCTTTTTAGCAGTCTGAACTTTGTTCATGTTTAAGAGAAACTTGTCATGCTGTTAATTTTTAGACTATTTTCCATCGAGTAGATGATCTCCTTTAGTACACATCATGAACTGGTGTAGTCGGGAGTTTGGTGAAAGATATTTCAAATAGCAGAAGCAAATTTAGAACAAAAGGTCCATGGCATTGGTACCTAATCTTACCACCAAGGACTCCTTTGTATTTCTTTCACTTCTTCATGGGTTTATTGTTTAAAAATATTTTGCATGTACTCATTTATTAATTGAAATGGTCAAATTAAGACAAGATGAAGAGAGCTTCTCATAAGCATGTAAAGCATGAAAGATCCAGCATGACACCTCAGTATGCTGGCAAAATCCAGGAAAAGCAGAAACCTAGTTATTGTTCAACAGGTCAAGAGAGATGATGAAAACATTTTACTCAGAGTTCAGTAAAACACTATGAATGCAAATTAATAAATGGAAGGTATTCTAAAACTGAGTCAATAAAGGGTATTCACCACATGGGTTGATTGTAGAGCTCAGGGAAGCAGCTCCCGTGGAAAGGCCGCCTTTTGAAACTGATGAAGCCACAGAAGGTACTGAAGATGAAGGTGTAGTAGAGGAGGCTGTTGAGGATGGTAACCGTTCTCCAGACTCCATATCTATGAGAGGGAGAAAAACATTAATTCTCAGTATCTGATGGTGGCATTATTCAAAGAACTAAACATATTTAAATAATTCAAACATTTAGGCATATTTTTTAAAATATGAAAGTGTTTCAAAATACATGTTCTTCAGAAAGATAAAATATGGAATACATAAAAACAAAATAAGTATAATTTAAAACACCAATTTATGAAATAAGTTTAATGTTTAGTATACCAAATCCTCTTTTAATAGACTTGCAGAGTTTCCTTATAGCAAAAAAAAAAAAAACATTAACAGTGGTTTGCATATATCTTCATACAAATGTGTTGCCACAATCTTAGAAAAATTAACATATTAACTTCTTATTCTTCCTAAATCACCTCATCGTCTATTCACTTACAACATAACACCCATATTATCTTAACGAATCAAGAAAATAACACCAGATTTATTTTTTGTGTGTGTGTTTTTAAATTTTACTTTAGAGGGAGAGGAAGAGCATGCACGAGTGGGTGAGAAGGGCAGAGAGAGAGAGAGAGAGAGAGAGAGAGAGAGAGAATCCCAAGCAGGCTCCATACTCAGCATGGAGCCTGATGTGGGACTTGATCCGGAAACCCTGGGATCATGACCTGAGATAAAACCAAGTCGGATGCTCAACCAACTGAGCCACCAAGGTGCCCCCAAAATAACACCACATTTGAATGCGTTGTAACCCTGTCTTCCAAACCCAAGTCTTGTAAGTCTTAAACATCCAAGAATCTGACTTGGTAATCCCCAACAGAGCAAGCACTCCTCCCTCACCAAAAAGATAAATCCATTTTACAGTTTTTAATCATGTCAAGTATGAACTACAATTAAAATGGCCTTAATATGACCCATTTATAATAACTGAGCCATTTATATGTATTTATACTTATTTGCTTAGCTATTTCAGGTGTAATCTTACATTGGTCTTACTGTAACAGTTAATGCTGATATTAAAAATTTAGAGTAGAAATGGGTGGAGGGGGATCAAAAAGTACAAACTTTCAGTTAAAATAAGTAAGTCATAGGATATAATGTACACCATGGTGACTGTTGTTAGTAACACTGTTTTGTTTGAAAGTTGCTAAGAAAGTAGATCTTAAAAGTTCTCATCACAAAAGAAATTTGTAACTGTGTGGTGATGAATGTTAAGTATGCTTATCATGATGATCCTTTTGCAATACATACAAATATTATGCAATACATACAAATATTTGCAATACATACAAATTATCAAATCATTATGTTGTATATGTGAAACGAATATAAAATGTTATATGTCAATTATACCCCAATATTTTTTTAAAAATATAGAATATTAAAATGGTTATTTTAATACTTTCTGCATACAGTGATCCTACAAGGAAGCTAGAAAATCATGACCTTCACAACTGCTTTAATAAGTACACAATTTACAGGAAGAAACAAAATAAAGACACTGCTCACTTAAAACTGAATTTACAATCCACCACAAACTTTCACTATGGAAATAATCTAACCATAAAAAAAAGATTTCTGCATGGAATTCTACAGGCAATTCAAATAAAAACAGTTTGTTTTAAAAATACTGTCCAATTAAAATAATGCAGAGTTAATGTTTAAATGTTGATTTCATCCATATGGTATCTAGATGATTTTTCTCTTAAGATGAATACATATAGGAAAGATTATCATCTCTGGTTGACACATAGCATCATTAGTAACAAGTTCAATAAGTTTTCCAATCATACACAATTCAAAACCTTCTGTTCATATTCTGGTATTGCTGTTAATCACCTTATAGATGATAATGCCATAATGAGTATGTTCATATTCTTAAATAACTTCTCTTTCTTTTTTTCAGCATTCATCATGGAAAGGCATAGCTGGTACCAATGGTTACATGAAACTAATGCTTACAGGGCAGGTTTTGGGTCATCAAGCAGTCACCAACGAACTTTGAAACATGAGGCTGGTTTGAGCCGAGGACCCTACTGACATCTTTCACTACAAATTATTTTCACCAACAAGTCTCGTTTTACTAAATGCAAAAAATAGGAATCCTTTACCTAGAGTTTATAGAAAAAGGCTATTTAAAAAAAATTATAGCTGGTAACTTCACTGTGCCTAAATGCATTTAAAAAAATGGAAAGTTGTTTTTTTTTTAATTTGCTTTTGTACTATATAATTTGGTGATATAACATAGATAAGCACTTTAGTTGAGTATCTGGCATAAAAGAATTCAATAAATAATAGTTGTTACTTTTTTTAGGATAATAAATTATAAGCTCTAGGTGTATTTCTTTCTGTTGCTGTAACTTGATTTGGGACTAAAGCAAGTAAAATCCAGAAAGTCAAACAAGCAGTCTCTACATATTGCTTATTGGAGATCATTTTTCCTGGAAATATTTATTAAAATTAAAAATATACATATACTTGGATCTTACAATCTATTTTTGAGAATCTATTCTGTAGTAATAAAATACTAGTAGATTCTTTATTATAACATAGTTTAAAAATAAAATTTAAACCTGGCAATAAGAAAGAGTGGAACTACAGCTGGTAGTTACAGGTCTTTAGAACTACTCAGAGAAGAAGCCTTAAAATACATGTGCACGGAGGGATACTAATAGCAGTAGAAAGTCTGGAAAAAGCAGGAGAGAGCAGAGAAAGGAGGAGAAAGTCTGAGGAGAAACAAGATATTGGCATAGTCTCCAAGTATCTGCTCCAAAGTTTTTACTAATTACAGATGGCAAAAAATTAACTTCACAGTGGAGAAACTATACAACTTGTAATAAAATATCATGTGCCCTCTGATGCCCTTAGAGGCACATACCACCTCTGTGGCATTCTTCCTGACAACACATAACCTCAGTCGAATCATGAGAAAACATCAGACAAACCAAAACTGACTAGTGTTCACCAAGTGTCCAGCTCATGAAAGTAAAGGAAAGACGAAAGAACAGCCAAAGGTTAAAGACTTAAAGTAGATACAGTTAAATGTGATGTTGGATCCTAGGCTGAAATTTGGAACAGAAAAAGAACATTAATGGAAAAGCTAGTGAAATCCTTAAAAAGTCTATAGTTCAGTTAATAGTGCTGTACCAGTGTTAATTTTCTGATTTTTATAATTTTGATAACTGTACTATGGTTATATAAATTATGAAAATTAGGGGGAAAATATATATGTGGGTAAAATATATACATGTGGGTAAAAAATATATATGAATGCTCTGTATTTGTTTTTTAACTGTTTTTAAGTCTAAGATTATTTCTAAATGAAAAGTAAAGAAAAACAAAAAACAGTCTGGCACATAGTAGGCACTCAAAAAAATACATATGGGTTGGGGTTGAGGAATATAAATCTAAACACTGAAGAAATGAAGACACTGATTACATTGGGATTACAGCATTACGTCAACAAGACATTTGATAACAGACACTATTTGAGTTCAAAAACAGTATCTGGAGCTTATCAGCTGTGACCTTGTACCAATTATATAACTTCAGTGAACTTTCAATTCCCTCATGAGTAATATGATGATGATATAATTAGGATTAACTGAGATAATGCATGTAAAGTGCTGAATACCTACCATTTAATAATTATTAGCTATTGTTTTTAATAAGTGAATATCTGTGTATATAATTACCCATGTGTATATGTGGCAGTAAAAGAAACCTTAAGGTATTTTAGACTATTCATTTCAAGTAAATATTTCAGAGTCATATTTATTTTAAGGTTATATGTATGTTTAGCATGTTATTACATTTTTTAGCCAGATAAATTTTGTGTTAAGAATTAAAAAAAAAAGAATTTAAAATAAATGTCTTGCAATTGTATAAGTATGAATGGTGAAGTGTTTTGCCTTAAAACTTTCAAACTAAAGTGGAACACAAATATATGTGAAAATGAATACATTCATTTTCAGTTGAAAAAATATAATTATGATTACACTAAATTGTTATTCATTATTTAAGCATATTACACAAAAATGGTACAAACCCATCTCTTCAAATCATTTAAGAAAAATATATTCAGAGGCTCCTGGGGGCTCAGTGGGTTGAGTGTCCAACTCTTGATTTCAGCTTGGGTCATGATCCCAGGGTCTTGGGATTGAGCCCTGCCTCGGGCTCCATGCTTAGCATGGAGCCTGTTTAAGATTCTCTCTCTCTCTCAACCTGTGCTCCCCTCCCCATGCTCTCTCTCTAAATAAAAAAAAATAATAATAATTTAAATAAAAGAAAAATATATTCATTAAAATAAAAATGGTTAAGGTGTCCCAGAAGCATCTATTTTCAGATTTCTATTAGGGCCAGAGCATCCAGATCTGATACTGGCAATCCTATAACAGCCTCTCATTCTGACTCTATGTGTTAAGGATACCACCTTCATCTCAGGTTCAAACCACTACCAACAAACTTCTCTGTGACCAAAAATAGCCCAAATACCGTACGATCAAAATGAAGGGGCTATATAATAATATGACTCTGCCATCGCACACACTCAGCTATGGAAGAATATCAATTAGTAGGTGCATCTTCTAGCTTAAGGCCATTTATGAATATACTTTTTAATGTATAACTTCAGAATTCTTTATTTGCAAAGTTAATAACCAAGGTAAGGTAAAGATTACTACAACTGAAAATTAACATAAAATACTACAGTAAAAAATAAATTTGTTGATGTGAACAATGGAAGAAAAACGTGCAGAAGGTGATGAAGAGATTATAAAAGATTTGATTTATTACATATCTTTCCCGTAGTCTAAAGCACTAGCTCTCAACCAGGAGTGACTTCATAATGCCCTCTTTGGCCGCTAGGAAACATTTGGCAAAGTCTGGAGACACTTTTGATGGCCACATCTGAGAGCATGCTACTGACAGTGCAGAGATAGAGTCTAGGGATGTTGCTCAACTCCTACAATGCAAAGGACATCCCCTCCACAGAGAATTAGCTGGCCCAAAATGTTAGCAGTGCTAAGGCTGAGAAATCCTGATCTAAAGTATCAAAAATTGTATAACTTGGAATTCAATTAACTAAGACTTTCTGTGAAGTAGTAATTATACGTAATTGTTATAAGATGATTCAAGCTGATTTAACATTATATTCAACTAGGTTTTGTGCCAAACTCTGGTCTATATTTTACATTTTGTCCTAATTGTTTAAAACTGATAATGTAGGATATGTAATTAACAGATATCAGAATATTTGGTCATCCTAGATAACATGAATTTACTATATTTTATTAAGATGATATTTACTAGGGTGCCAGGGTGGTGGCTCAGGCAGTTAAATATCTGACTCTTGATTTCATCTCAAGTCACAATCTCATGGTTGTGAGATCAAGCCCCGAGTCAGACTCCATGGTGATAGTGCAGAGCCTGCTTGGGATTCTCTTCTCCTCTCTCTGCCCCTCCCCACTTCTCTTTCTCTCTCAAAATAAATAAACTTAAAAAAAATGTGACATTTACCAGTAACAATTCTGAGAATAGACAAAAATCAAAATTACTACAAACAAATTCCTCCCTGAATGATGATTTTCTATGCTTCAGAAAGATTCAATGATCGCTTGTTACTGATAATACTGTTCAAATTCAGGCATATCAAACTTCCCTTTTGTGTAACCTGAGTTTATGAACACTGACAGCTGCTAGGCATAAACCTGAACAGGTGCTAATAGGGAAGGGCAAGACATGTTGGCTAAGAAATGCAAACGTGATCAGCTGCCTCTTGTTCCAGCTACGCAATTCTTTAGTACTGAAAGCATAGGGATAGAAGAGACTGAATATTCAGATAGTAAACATAAAAACAGATGTAGGTTTTCTCCGGAGAGGTGTTCTGCCTTTATTGTTGCCAAAAACACCAAAAGTTCTCTGTGAGAACTCAAAACACATAAGTAGATTTGGCGAAAGTTTACTTCTCAATGCATTATAAACTCGAGTGAAACACAATCATCAAGAATAGTATCAGGAGGAAGTCGCTATGCTGCTTCTTTAGGTTTAGTAGAACCACTAACTGTAGATTTACACGTCCATCATTTTCTAAAAGTTTTGAAAAAGGATTTCATATAACTCTTTTATTTACTTATTTTTTTGAAAGAGAGAGAAAGAGACAGAGCACACGCACAAGTGGGAGAGAGGCAGAGGGAGACAGAATCCTAAGCAGGCTCCAAGCCCAGTGCAGAGCCTGACAGCGGCCTCGATCTCAGGACTGCGAGATCATGACCTGAGCCAAAATCAAGAGTCAGACGCTCAAATGACTGAGCCATCCGGAAGCCCCTATAACTATTTCTTTATATAACTTCCAGGTAACTGAACACGTAGACAAATAATATTTCAAGATATTAAGTAGCAAAACAAAAACAAAGTCAAGAATACACAAACATTTTTCTGGTAAGAGATTTTGTGAAAGAGGAGATGAGGCAGAAACACCTTATTAGACCTCAAACATTCTCCAAACATAATATGGTTTGAAGGAAAATCATTCTATTTACAAAACTTTTATTTGCCTACATTTAAAAAAATAGTTCTTTTGAGTCATTAAGTATGTATATTGTGATTTAAAAAATGAATACATAAAATGAATCAATTTCTTTTGCTGCTACACACATTTTAACTACCACTGTAAATGTCAAACAGTTATATCCTCAAACAAAAGGGGGCTGGCAATCAGGTGCTCTGTGTCATAACCTGTGATCAGGGCAAGTCCCAGACACCCTAAAGACTAGTTTCCTTACCTGAAAAATGATAGGTTTTAATAAACTAGCCCTCAAGTCCCTATCACAGTTTTATCAAATTGATGGTAAAAAAAAAACAAAACAAATCAAAACGTTCACATTGTGTTAAAATATTTAACAATTTAATTCCACTTTTTCCTTATCCTCCCTTTCACTGGCCTTGGTTCCATCTCCAAACGTGTGTCATGCTAAATTATAAATTTCTAAAATGTAAATTATAAATTTTTAAAGATTTGTTCATCTTATTTGTACCTCAAGAGATTTGATAAGAAAATTATTCAAGAGTGAAGCACTGATTTTCATACTATTCAGTAAATATCTAATCAGAGTATCCTTTTCCATAGAAAGGATTAAGTGTTCCTTTGCAAGGAGTCGTCTGTGAGGAAGAGGTTATCCTAAGATATAAAAGAATATTGTAGAAGATTTGAATAAAATTTAACATGTATAGATCAGCTAAACTATATATAGAGTATATGAATTTGAATATTGACTAGAATTAGAAATTTCTGGGGTGCCTGGGTGGCTCAGCCAGTTAAGCATCGACTTCAGCTCAGACAAGTTCAAGCCCCATGTCAGGCTCTGTGCTGACAGCTCAGAGCCTCAATCCTGTTTCAGATTCTGTGTCTCCCTCTCTCTCTGCCCCTTCCCACTCCCGCTGTATCTCAATCTCCCTCAAAAATAAATAAATGTTAAAAAATTTTAAAACAAATTTCTAACAAGGATACAAAAGTTGGAAGGATAAAAAGAGAGGCAAGATCTAGTTAATTGTTCCTTTCATCTACAAATGCAAGGCGTCCCAAAGCACAAGCAAAAGACCTAAAGCTTTGCTTACCTAGGAAACACAACTACATTAACTCAAATTTCTAAGATATTTCTGGAGAGTAACTGGGGCTGATGAATAAGAGATTGAGAAAAATAAAGCAGGGTAACAAACAGAAGTGTATCCACATACAAAGAAAGAAAGCCGCCAAGTACTACATGTCTGATGAAGTAGAATAAAAACTCCCTTTTAGTGGGGAAAAAGCAGAGCTAACCTAGCGGGAAAAACATACTTCTTAAAGAATAAAATGAGGTTCAGAGTTTGTGAATATCATGCTTTTGTTCTGGTAATCCTAACATTAGGTTTGTCTCTCTATATTATCACTCTCCTGTTCAAAATCTTCAGTTTATCCAAGAAATATATTCACACATATTAATTGTAAATGACTTTTAAGAGCAAAATATTCCATCAATTAGTAATTGTTAAATTACACTACATCATTTTAATAGAATATTATACAGCTATTATAAAAGAATGAGGTAGATCTATACTAGATAATCTAATTAAATGAAAACAGTTAACTGGGAGGAATAGAAATAGAATGATCTCATGTGTGATGAAGAAAAAAAGAGTATATTCTTATGTCTGTATGCTCAAAATACTTCTAAAAAATATGTAAGAAACTAGTAACTATTTACACCTAGGTAAAAGGACTAAGGAATTGGCATCTAGGATAGGTGAATTATTTTTCACCATGTATCTTTTCTACCACCTGAATATTTTTTACTATATGCTAGTATTAATGACAATTAATTTAATAGAAAAAAAAAGATTTCTAAAGATGTGGTATTACTCAAAATTACCTTCCAATATGTTCTACAGTGAGTTCCAATTCGAGATAGTGGTGCATAAGGATCCTTAATCCACCTTCTCCCACAGACATACTAAGTCTACAGCTACCTATGAAACAATTTACTTTCAAAAAAACACCTCAAGTCTGGCTGAGTAATGACTAGATATCAGGCAAACAAGAAAACCACATCAAAGCAGTTAAGAGGCTGGGAAAGTCTTGCTATAAAATCCCACTCCCCGGCATAGAGACTCATCACCAGGAAGGAACTCAAAATCTAAGAAGTTCTCCATGAGGAGCAAAGGGCTCAAGCCCCACATTGGGCACCCCAACTTTTATGACACACACTTGAGAGATGAGCCCCCAAAACAATGAACTCTGAAAAACAACAAGGTTTGCACCCCAAGACCTACAAGACTATAGTGATCCGAGAAACTTCTTTTAAGGGACTCATGCTCAGATTCACCCACCCCAGGACGCAACTCAGAGGCAGCCAATTGTGCCCCGACCTAATGTGAAGAAGGCTCACCTACTTAAGTTAAAGCGTTGGCAAGAGGGAGCAGCATCTAATTTCACACACACATCCAGGAGCCTGCTGGAACGCTCCCCTGGGATGGAGACTAGAAGATGTCATCTTCACGCTTTCCTTTTTGCTGTGCTCCAGACCATCAGTGCCTTTCAGAAGGAAGCTTTTACATACAATTAGTGCCCCAATTTTGAGGGCCACTGCCTAGGGAACACCTCTTGATTGCCTAGCTATGGAGGCCAGGGGAGACTGTCTTCCTGGTCCCACAGACTGTAATCATCATACCCCTCTCTAGAACACCAATTTTTACAACTGCTTTCAAGGGGCACCTGTACATCACTCGGCTCTGCTGGCTAGTGGGGCTTACATTCGTGGGTCCACAGGACTGTTACAAGCAGAGAAAGGTTCTTAACCAGCTACCATCTCCAGGTCACAGCAAGAGGCAACAGACCCACAGACTGATCTTTCTGTGAGGGGGTCTATTAGCTAGTCATCATTAATTTGACTTGAGCGGCAAGCAGCTAATTAAACATACATTGAGGAGCTGTAATCTCTTCCAGATACCTTGGAGGGTGGGTGCTATCTTGGAGTTCACCATGTGTCACACTCCAGAGTGCTAGTGTCTCTTACAGAGGGACTTTACACGCATCTGGTATCCTGGTTTTTATGTCTGGTGCCTGGTTTTTCTAGCTGTCACCCAGGGAACACCTCTTGATTACCTGGCTCTGGTAGTACCTGAAAAGATGTTCAATATCATTTATCATCAGGGTGATGCAAATTAAAACCACAATGAGATAATACCTCACACATGTAAAAATGGCTATTATCAGAAAGATAAGAAATAACAAGTATTGGCAAGGGTATGGAGAAAAAGGAACCCTTGTGCACAGTTGGTGGGAGTATAAATTGGTGCAGTTACTATGGAAAACAGTGTGGAGGTTCCTCAAAAAATTAAAAATATAATGCCCATATGATCCAGTAATTATATTTCTGGGTATTTATCAAAAGAAAACAAAAACACTAACTCAAAAAGATAATATGCAACTCCATGTTCATAGCAACATTATTTACAATAGCCAAGATGGGGAAACAACCTCCAATTGATGTATGGATAAAGAAACTGTGGTATATGCATATAATCGAATATTATTCAGCCATAGAATAGAACGAAATTTTGCTATTTGTGATCATATGAATGCACCTCGAGGGCATTATGCTACATGAAGTAAGTCCCAAAGAGAAAAACAAATGCTATAAGATCTTTCTCATGTGTATAAATCTAAAATAAAAGTTTAGAACTAAAAATAAAAGAAAATCAAGTTCATAGATACAGAGAACAGATTGGTGATTACCAGAGACTGTGGGTGGGGGGGGGCGGTGAGAGAAAAAGGTGAACTGTTTCTGTCTTCTTTTGATTTAAATAACTTGAATTTAAAAATGTTCTGCAGAGTCTTAGGTATCTTTTAAGTGTCTTGGAATATGGCACAAAGAGGAAGGAGAGATTATGGCTCTCGCCCATATGCTACTGGCTTCTGTCAAAAGTCCTCTCATTTATTTTGTATATTGAGATTCCACATGAGATTTTGTTTGAAAAAAAGGATCCTATTGCCTTAAAAAATGTTTGCAAATCACTGGTCTAAAGGATATGTCTCATATCACTCCTTCACAACATGGCCATCTGTCCAATCCTATTTGTTGTGACTTTAAAATCTGAGTCCTCAACCGGAGGTAGGAGGCACTGTCATTCTTGTTTGGTCTTTAAATCCTAATTTCAAGCCATTGCACAATTTGTCCTCAAATTAGATCTCATTCCCCTATGAAGAATACCCACCTAATTTAGCATCCCAAATACCCTGATTCTGGCAGGTTGACTCCATTCACCCATTTGAGGAAGTTGTAAGTGACATAGCTTATTATCTACCTACTATCTTCTTGTCAATATCCCTCTGGATACTCAGTCCTCTCTTTTCTATCTTCATTTGTTTAAAAGAGGAAATCAAAAAGAATAAGAACAAAATAAGGTAACTGTGGAATAGAATGCTTGGCTCAACTGACATTAATATTTAGTAACCTGTCCATTGGAGGTTAGGGGGAACTAAGTGATGGATTTACAACACTGTAATAAAACAATTTCTTCCTCTTAGAAATTTTAAACCTTAATGACTAATCCTTTCCTTCCTTCCTGTTAAAATGGAGGTGGACTTCCTTCATTCCCTTAAACTTATCATCACCTTTTTGCAGTTTTCAAGAACTTTGCTCAATTGATCTTTCCCTCTCTTTTCTATATCTCCCCTCTACTAGATTCTTCTCCATTATCTTCCATCTTTAAAAACAACAAAAACTCTCCTCTGACCACTCATCCCTATTTTGCCATCTCATATTTTATACTCTTACTTTCTTTTTTTTTAAATTCTTTTAACAATTATTTATCATTGAGAGACAGAGAGACACAGAGTTTGAGCAGGGAAGGGTCAGAGAGAGGGGGAGACACAGAATCTGAAGTAGGCTCCAGGCTCTGAGCTATCAGCACAGAGCCCAACGCAGGGCTCGAACCCACGAACTGTGAGATCACGACCTGAGCTGAAGTCGGTTGCCCAACCAACTGAGCCACCCAGGCACCCCTATACTCTTACTTTCAACCAAGACTATTTACAATGAAATTGTCTATATTTATGGCTTCCATTTTTTTTTACCTGCCCTTCATAACTTCACTCACACTAGTCTGGCCCATCATTAGTATGACTTGAGTGCTGGGATCCCGCTGCCAAAACAACACATGTAAGCTAAGCAAAATCTAATTGGGGGAGTCTGTGGCCCTGCAGAAAGAAAGACTATAAAAAGAATACAGAAATCAACCAGGAGATAAAGAGAATTTTATAGTAAAAGTTGACAGCAATCTGACTGGGGTAATGCAAAGAAATCGATGGAAAAATTTGGACAACAGTATCATTAAGGTTGGAGGCCAAGTCATGAGAGAAACCCTGTATGCAAAGCATGGAATTTATGTACCATACAGGGGGATGAGCATGTATGTGTCTATCCTCCTGACACCCGAATGGAGTCCATCGCCTTGTCTTCTCAAGTTTACTTCCACCATAATCTGAAATCAATTTACATTTTTCCATCTCCACAGTATCACCCTGATCCATGTCACTAATAGTTTTCCTCTAGAAACAAGCTTGTCCCAATACCCTAATCATTCCTGCTAAAATCCATTCTTCACAGAGTATGGCACTTCCTTGCTTAAAGTAGTCAATAACATTGCAGTTATATTTAAGATAAAGTATAAAATCATTGACAGGCTCCACAAAGTTCCTCCGTCTATCCCTTTAGCCTCATACATAGTATATGCTCAGTATTTTTTGGCTGAATGAGCTAAATATAAAACATGAGGGGAAATTATAGAGACGTTTTTCATAGTCACCACTGTTTTCTTTGACGTTCTTATCATTAAACTCTAATAAAACTTAGTTAAGTGAAAAACTAGTTTGAAGTGAAAAAAAATAGGATGAGGAAGATATTTAAATGCTGACCCTGTTATTACCCTTTTAAATTTTTGTTTATATATTTAGTAATCTGGAAAGGAATTAAAAATACATTCACCAAATTTTTAGTAAAACAATTTTAGTGAAATCACTTAATTTTATTGTAGGCAAAATAAAATTGATAACAGATATATTGTAAAACACACCGTTCAAAAGGAATAGGTTCAAAGTTGTATAAACAACCAAAAGTACCACAAATAAAAGATTGAAAAAAACCACTAAAAAGAAACAGAGCAAAAAAATATAATAATAATAATGAAGTGGTCAGATTACATAGCAAGTAAGTTACCTTAAAACTGAACATCAGGGTGGGAAAACTTGAGACAATTTATTAAATACATTTCTACTATTACTGACAGTATCATCACCACTTATAATCCTATTATAACTCCACCATCATCGTATTAGTTCTTGAGAGCCCAGTATTTATATTAGGCACTATGTTAATAAGTATTTTCTCTTTGGAGTACTCTCCAAATGTATTATTGTCATCATTAACAATAATTTTCAGATGAGGAAACACAGGCATAGAAAAATTAAGTAACGTGCCATTGGCAAAGGTGTTAAGTGTCAGAGACAAAAGTCTGACCTCACTCTTGGTATTTAAGACATTTCATTATGATCTGAACTAATAAGGAACAGGTTAAGTTGTGGACACTATATTTTTTATACTTTAAGAAATAAATGTGACAAAAAATAAATTTTATTTTAAAAATGAAAAAAAAAAAAAGTTTTAGGTCCAAAATAAGAAGACTAAAGAATGAAAATTGTAGTCTTAAAAACTACTGGTTTAGAAAAAGCATGTAAGGGCACCTGGCTGGCTCAGTCAGAAGAGCCTGTAAGTTTTGATTGTGGGGTTGTGAGTTCAAACATCATGTTGGGCATAGAGATTGCTAAAAAAAAAAAAATACATTAGAAACACACTTAAAAGTAAAGAAAGAATGAAATAAAAAGGAAAAAAAAGAATCTAAAAAAGTCTCTGATTCAGCCTTTTTCTTTTCCCTCCTAAATATCTATAAAACCCAGAAAAAGAAAATGTAATAGCATAAAAAAAATTAAGAGGGTTGATGACCTATCAAAATCTGGAAAGAATTTCTATACTGCAACAAAATAAAATGAAGAGATAAGTAAACAAATATTTAGTAAAGTATATACTACATAATCATTAAAAATCTTATTTTCTAATACTATTTAACACAAGAAAACATTCATGGTATAATGCTAAGTGAAAAGAGCAATATATATAACATAAAGTATGATCTAATTTTGTTTAAAAAAAGTACAGAGGTACTTGGTGGCTTAGTTGGTGAAGTGCATGACTCTTGATTTCAGCTCAGGTCATGATCTCACAGTCTGTGTGATTGAGTCCTATGTTGGGCTTCATGCTGACAGCACAGAGCCTGCTTAAGATTGTCTCTCTCCCTCTCTCTATGCCCCTCCCCTGCTCACACGTTCTCTCTCTCAAAAATAAATAAACTTTAAAAAAGTACAGATATATAAGTATAAATAAAATTTTTTAAAAGAATGAAAGGACATACACCAAAATGTTAATAGTTATCTTAGAATGGTGGAATTTTGAGTGACTTCTACTTCTAATCTCTACATTAAAAGTTATTACATAAAAATTAAACAGTCATTTGTTTTAAAGGGGTAGAAATACAGCTGACCTTTGAACAACACAGGTTTGAACTGCACAGGTTCCCTTATATGCGATTTTTTGGATACTGTATTATTATTTTTTTTAATGAGAGAGAAGAGAGGAAGATGAGTGGGGGAGGGGCTGTGAGCAGTGGGGACAAAGAATCTGAAGCAGGCTGTGAGCTGACAGCAGACAGCCTGATTCGGGGCTTGAATTCATGAACCCTGAGATCATGACCAGAGCTGAAGTTGGACACCCAACCAACTGAGCCACCCAGATGATCCACAGAACAGTACTTTAAATGTATCTTCTCTTTCTTATGATTTTCTTGATAACATTTTCCTTTCTCTAGCTTACTTTAAGGATAGAGTATACAATATATATACAAAATATGCATTAAATGAGTGTTCATATTTTTGGTAAGGCTTCTGGCCAAGAGTAGGCTATAAGCAGTTAAGTTTCTGGGGAATAAAAACTAATACACAGATTTTCAACTGCATGGGGGGGTGGGAGGTCCTAACTCCTCCATTGTTCAAGGGTCAAGTATAATCTTAAAATTTAAGTCTGGTATAGAAAAAATTCTTGATCAAGAATATAATAAGTAATTTTATAGATGCAAAATTTGTCCTTGAGGGTACTTTAGGAAGATGACCTACAACCATTTGCCCTACCATGGTTCAAGAGATAAATTAGTCACAAACTCCACATTTCCAGTTACCATTAACCAAGAGTCCAAAATTACAAAGGGTACTAAAAAAATTATTCCATAAAGAACCACACGTATTCTGAAAAGTGCTATATTACTGTTATTGGCTTAGACTACTTAACTGTTCACTAACCCAAATGCAAGATTCTAGATCAAGTCATAAAACCAATTTCCTGTCAGCTATAGTATTCACTATTATAATAGTTTACTTAACCATAGACAAATTCTTATTTCTAGATGCCTATTACATAGCATAAATGAGCTGCTGATCATTGAACAAGTTATAATGAACATGCTTGAAACAAATGGAAAAACAGGAAGACTAAATGATGAAATAGAAGATATAAAGAACCAATGGAAATTTTAAAATTATAAAATGCATTAACAAAATTTAAAAACTCACTGGATGGACTCAGCACTAGAATGCAGATGATAGAGAAAAGAATTAATGAACTTCAAGACAGATCAACAGAAATTATCCAATCTGACCAACAGAGAGAGTAACCATTAAAAACAAATAATGAAACCTCAGGGACATGTGGGATAGCAACAAAAGGTCTAAATAGTTGTGTCACCAGAGTCATGGAAAGAGAGGTAAGAAAATGTGGTGTTGAAAAATTACTTGGAAGAAATCATACCTGAAAACTTTCCACTATTGATGAAAGACATAACACTTTAGATTCAAGAGGTTGAGCAAACTCGAAACTGGATAAATTCAAAGAAAAATCAGGATTTAGATAGAAATGGACAACATTTCAACTAAGTATACCACTTTTACCAAACAAATTCAAGTTTTAAGAATTCCCTCTTAGGAAAGTACCAGAAAAACACTTTTCCTGAAAGCTGAAATTTCTAATTATATTGTATTGTTTCTTTCCTATTCCTTCATTTTAGTCTGCGTCAAAAGCTTTGACTTCTTGGAAAGATATATTTTGCTTCTGATTACTATTTTACTATATTGCTAATTATTTTTTCCTAAATTTATAACAAAATTTTATTAATGCTAAGGTCCAACAGAATATAGCAAAACCCATGCTTTGATTCTTCATGTGAATACTGAATTATGATTATGAATCTTTAATGAAAAAAGTCTGGATTGGGGCACCTGGGTGGCTCAGTCAGTTAAGTGTCTGACTTTGGCTCAGGTCGTGATCTAGCGGTTCGTGAGTTTGAGCCCCACATTGAGCTCTGTGCTGACAGCTCAGAGCCTGGAGCCTGCTTCAGATTCTGTGTCTCCCTCTCTCTCTGCATTTACCCCACTCATTGTCTGCCTCTCTCTCAAAAATAAATAAACATTAAAAAACAAATTTTAAAAAACCTGGATCAGCTCATGCACAAAATATATACATAAAACATGTAAACTAATCATGTGTAATCTTATTATACTTTTTAATACAAGACTTAGAGAATGGTCAACTAATTTATACAACATTTTATACTACACAAGTCCAAAACAGCAATAGAATCTGTCCAACTTCCTGGGAGTTTACTAGCATGGGTGTGACTCATCTAACCTAAACCCAATGTTAGGATTATAGTCTTATTTCATATTAATTCCTGCAAGACTGATAAGTTCAAAAATACAGCTTGAGGAATTTTTGTTTTTTGAGAGAGTAGAAGTGGGGGAAAAGGGCAGAGGGAGAAAGAGAGAGAATCCCAAGCAGGCTCCACGCTTAGCATGGAGCCTGATGTGGGGTTCAATTTTAGGACCTTGAGATTATAACCTGAGCTGAAATCAAGAGTCAGATGCTCAGCCAACTGAGCTACTCAGGTGCCCCTATACCTTGAGGAATTTTAAGTTAATATTGACAATCCTTGTCACAGAGTCTGTAAGAGACAAATGAAGCAATTCACATTTTTCACACTAAACAGTCCTTTGGCTAGCCCAATGCTAACCTCTAGAGCTCTAATATGTATGCTTGATCAGATTTCACTTTCTGAGGTTTATGATAAATGAAGACAAGATCAGGAAAAAAACTGCACCTATAATATTGTCCTTCCTCAGTATGCGTGAAAAGTTTTCAAAAAATAGCTTTTCCATAGCTTGTTATATGATCTATAAAAACCCACAAGTTTGTAGGAATCTATTCATGGCCACTATTAAGTTTATACAATTTATATCTGTGTAATATGTCTTAGGGCCACATTAACCTTAAAATAATTTTAAAAACACCCTCAAAAAATTAGCTTCGTCCTACCAACATTAATACCATGTCTTCCTCTGCTTTAGTTGGGTATTGATATCAATAAGCAAGCTTAAAATATATAAATCTAACCAAATTGCTTACAGAATATATTTATAGACAGGTTTAAAAGGTGATTTCAAACATCCCAAATGTAAGCAATCATGTGCATTTCTGATGTTTAATGCTTTCTAAAACTTGAACATGTCCCTATGTGCTAGAAAGCAAGTATATTAGTCAGCCCTTGAATGATGAAGGAGTTGGAGCACTGACCCCCCACCCCAGTGCAGTCAAAAATCTGCATAATTTCTGATTCATGAAAATTTTAACTATTAATAGCCTACTGTTAACCAGAAGCCTTATTGATAACATACAGTGGTTTAACACCCATTTTATATATGTATTATATACTGTCTTCTTGCAATAAACTAGAGAAAAGAAAATGTTATAAAAAAATCATATATTATTTTTAAAAAACCCTATGTAGATGTTACATGTTTTATTAACACTAGATATCAAAAATGTAAAGACAATGTAAAAAAATTCATGTTTATTTATAAGTATAATGATTCATGCATTGGTAATGAAAAAGTAGCAATATGAATGCTTTATGATAGCCTAGTATAATGGATACAATCGCTTCAAGTAACCAAGCCCACACACTAATGAGTAAATTGTTATAAAATTTAATGGTTCCATAGTATTGCAATTCCATTTGTAATACAGTTTTAGAAACACTGTTACATTTAAAACAACACCTGTGAAGATAGGCTGATACACAGTTTCTCCAATTATAAGAGACAGGCATATTGTATAGTAATGTAATTCTTTGAAAGCAAGGTTACATAATGGTAAGAAAATGAATACACTGATTATATATATTTTAAAAAATTTTTTTAATATTTGAGAGAGAGACAGACAGCGCAAGTCAGGGAGGGGCAGAGAAAGAGGGAGACACAGAATCTGAGGCAGGCTACGGGGTCTGAGCTCTCAGCACAGAGCCCGACACGGGGCTCAAACTCACGAACAGTGAGTTCATGACCTGAGCTGAAGTCGAATGCTTAACCGACTGAGCCACCCAGGTGCCCCATACACCGATTATATAGTAAATATCATTCACCTTATGCCTATGTTAAGTATAGGCTATCCACTTCCATACAAATCTTTCACATAATGTTCTACGTGATGAAAACTTAGGGGGTAATGATGGTAATAACACAAAAACATTCAGTTCTTGCTATACAGTTATTAGATTTTCACATCAAGACATACACAACCAGGTAAGCTTACTAACTGTACAGCATGATGATTATTTACTATTCATTAAGTGGAAGTAAATCACCACTTCCACGAGGTGTTCGTCCTCACCATCTTCACATTGAGTAGGCTGAGAAGGAGGAGGAAGGGGAGGACTCGCTCTTGTTGTCTCATGGGTGATAAACGTAGAAGAGGTGGAGGAGGTGGAAGGGGAGGCAGGAGAGGCAAGCACACCTGGTGTAACTTTATAGAAATACCGTACATTGTAATTTCTGACTCTTTTGCTTTCAATTTCTCTAGAAACACTTCCGTACAATACCAATCTTTCTACCATTTGTTTTAGTTTCAGTGCCCATAATCTCTGAAGGGTCCATTTTTTTAGTTTACTTATTTATTTTGAGAGAGGAAAAAAAGACAGAAAGAACACAGGTGGGACAGAGAGAGGGAGACAGAGAGAAACCCAAGCAGGCTCCATGCTGTCAGCTCAGAGCCTGACACAGGGCTTGGACCCCACAGATGGTAAGATCATGACCTGAGCCAAAATTAAGAGTTAGATGTCCAACCGACTGAGCCACCCAGGCTCCCCAGGAGAGTCTATATTATAAAAGAAGTAAAAAAACAGTCTTAAGTAATTAGAACACTTCTGTCAGATCATCTAATGTCGTTTTGGCACTGCTTCTTCTATGTCTTCTTCCTCATCACGTGGCACTGGTTTGGAAGCATTCATTTCTACCAAGTCATCTTCTATTAATGCGTCTGGTATGGTGTCTACTAGCTCTTGAATTTCTCCAAGATCCATACCTTGAAACCCCTTTACCTCCCTTGTACCAATCTTTACATGATTTCCTTGATTGGCTATGTTGTAAATCCTGTGAAGTCAAGCACAACACATTTTCTCCAGCAGGAATTTGTTTCAGGCTTGATGGCTTTCAAGGCATTTTCTATAATGATGGCATCTTCAATGGTATAATCCTTCCAGTCTTTCATGGTGTTTTTCTCCAACAAGGTTCTCTTCCATAGCATTGGCAAACCTTTCCATAGAGCACCATGTGTAATGAGCCCTAAAGGTTCTTATGACCCCTCTGATTTAGAAACTGAATTAGAGACATTGTGTTTGCGGGCAAGTAGGTCACTTCAACACCCGTCAGTGTTTACTCATGGGGCTGTGGGTAGCCAGGGAGAATCGTCCAATATCAAAAGAACTTTAAAAGGCAGGGCACCTCCTGACTTCAGGGACAAAAGCATCAATGGAACCAACCCAGCAAAAGGGTTCTTGTTGTCCAGGCCTTCTTGTACAACCAAAAGACTGGCAGCTAGAATTTACCTTTTTCCTTTAACCAAAGGTTAGCAGCTTTACAAATAAAGGCAGTCCCGATCTTAAAACCTAACTGCATTTGGACAAAATAGTAGAGTTAGCCTATCCCTTCCTACCTTGGATCCTGGTGCTTGCTTGCCTTCCTTACTAATAAATGTCCTTTGTGACATTTTCCCCCCAGAATAGGGCACTTTTATCTGCATTAAAAACTTGTTCAGGGGTGCCTCGGTGGGTCAGTTGGTTACACAACCAACTTTTGACTTTAGCTCAGATCATGATCTCTCAGTTTGTGGTGAGACTGAGCCCTGAGTTGGGCTCTGTGCTGACAGCACAGAACCTACCTGGGACTCCCTCTCTCTCTCTGCCCCCCCCCCCCCAGCCCGGCCCCATGCACTTGCATGGTCTCCCTCTCTCTCAAAACAAACAAACAAACAAAACAAACTTAAAAAGAAAAAACCTGGTTCAGGCAGGTATCTTTCCTCCTCAATAACTTTCTTAATGGTACCTGGGAACCTGTCTAAGGCTTCTTGGTTGGCAGAAGCTACTTCCTGTTATCTTGACATGTTTTAAGTCAAACCTCTTTCTAAAATTATCGCTATCCTTTGCTGGCATGAAAATTTCCACCTTTATATTCTTCACCCTCCTTTTACTTTGCCATACAAAATGATTTTGCTTTTTCTCAAATCGTATTGGAGTTTATAGGTGTATAGTAAGCCTTTCTTATAGCAATCCTGCACCTACATAAAAGCTACATTTTTGGTACAAATTAAAAAGGTATTTCACAAAAAGTGCAAAGTTTTCATGCCTGTGGGTGTAGCTGCAGTAACCACTTCAGGAATTTCCTTTTCTTTTTTTACAATGGTCCTTATGCTGGATTCATTTATTTTGAAATTGCAGTCAACTATAGCTGCAGTACACAGCACGCAATTCAACTTTTTCTTGTAATGTCATGGCTTTTCTCTTGCTTCTTGGGAGCACTTCCATCATCCACTTCATATGGGTCCCAAGATGTGATTTAAGATTTATGGTATTGCATTAAACAATATGAAAAGTATGCAAGAACCAAGAGCGATCACTTTTTACTGCGATATGCAATTCACTAGAGAGACAAACTGCTCACACATATGATTAGCATCACTCAGCGTTTTAACCAGATACTCACAAAACTTTAGCTCCCTGTGATAGCAGTAGGAGGTGGCTACAAATTCATTACAGTAATACATTATGTACTACAGTTACTTTTATGCAGTTATAATCTCACACTGAAAGTGTGAAGCTTGCTTGGGATTCTCTCTCTTCCTTTGTCTCTGCCTTTCCTCCACTCCTGTTTCTCTCTCTCTCTCTCTCTCTCAAAATAAATAAATGAACTTAAAAAAAAAGATTATGGTAGCAGAAATCAGGTTTCTAGTATCTTACAGTTCCTACAGAGCCTCAGTGGGGTACTTTGCCCAAAATATTTGCTTATTAAATATTTGTCGAATAAATGAAAATTCATTATTTATATACCTAAACTGATGGGTCCTATTCAAAAAGAAAATAAAGAGGAGTGCCTGGATGGCTTCTTAGGTTGAGCCTCGGACTCTTCATCATTATGCTTGAGTCATAATCTCACAGTTTGCGGGTTCAAGCCCCACATCAGGCTCTGAACTGACAGGTTGGAGCCTGCTTGGGATTCAGTCTCCTCCTCTCTCTGCCCCTCTCCCCTTGCTCTCTCTGTCTCTCTCTCAAAATAAGTAAGTAAGTAAATAAATAAATAAATAAAACCCACAAAGATATGGCAAGAAAAACAGTAATGCTATAACTATCAAATTGTATTACCTGGATATTAGAGCCAGCACTCTATATCAAATTTGTTTCAAAATGATCACAAGGAATATTAAAATAATATTTTAAAATTCTAGCATAGAAATCATAGGTACTCCTGGAAACACTGGGACAGATTTGAGTTTAATTGGTACTAAAATAACGTAATATTCCCAACATTATAAGCAAAGAAAAAAGATCTTTCATATTTATAAAAATGTTTCTTTATTAACCTAAGAGTAACTTGCTTAGAGAGTGAAGATAATACAGCTAAAAAGTATTAATTCTATCTTATTGTAATGTTACCCCAAAAGAAAAACAGTAGGTGGTCACATTTTAGATTTTACAATTCAAAGAAAATAATTCATTAAAGTTACTGTATTTCATTATAATGACTAAATGAATAAATAAAACAAGACCCAATTTGTATTGCTGCCTACAAGACCCTCACTTTAGATGTAAGAAAATACATAAACTAAAAATGAAGGGATGGAAAAAGACATTGCATGCAAATATAAACCTAAAGAAAGCTAAGACAGCTATACTTATATCAATCAAAATTGACTTTTATCAATCAAAATTGACTTTAAAGCAAGGACTATAATAAGAGACAAAGAAGGGCATTACATAATAATAAAGAATTCAATCCACAATAGGATATAACATTTGTATTATGCACTCAAGATAGGAGCATCTCAGTAAATAAGCAAATATTAACAGACCTAAAGGGATAAATAGATGGCAATACAATAATTGTACAGGACTTTAATACCCAATACATCAATGGATAGAACATCTAGACAGAAATCAATAAGGAAACCATCAGCCTTAAACAACATGTTAGATCAGACGGACTTAATAGATTTACACAGAACATTCCATCCAAAGGCAACAGAATATACGTTGTTTTTAAGCGCACATGGAACATCCTCCAGAATTCATACTCTAGGCCACAAAACAAGTCTTAATACATTTAGAAGGACTGAAATCATATCAAGCATCTTTTCTAACTGCAATGAAATAAAACTAGAAACGAATTATGTGAAGAAAATTGGAAAATTCACAAGTATATGGAGACTAAACAACATGCTACTGAACAACCAATGGGTCAAAACTGAAAGAGAAAACAAAAACAATCCCTTGAGACAAATGAAAATGGAAAATATATCAAAATTTATGCGATGCAGCAAAAGCAATTCTAAGAGGGTATTTCATAGCAATAAATGCCTACACTCAAGAAACAAGAAGTCTCAAATAAACAACCTAAATTTAAACCTGAAGTAACCAGAAAAACAAGAATAAACAAAGCCCAATGTTAGTAGAAGTAGAAGATTAAAGCAGAAAAAGAGACTAAAAATAGAAAAGATCAATGAACAGAGCTGGTTCTTTGACAAAATCAACAAGATTGACAAACTTTTAGCTAGACTCACCAAGATAAAAAGGGAGAGCATCAAATAAAGTCAGAAATGAAACAGATGTTACAATTATGCCACAGAAGCATGGAGGATAATAAGAAACTACTATGAACAATTATATGCCAACAAATTGGACAGCCTAGAAGAAACAGATACAGTCCTAGAAACATACAAGCTACCAGAACTGAATCATGATGAAACAAAAAGCCTGAGAAGACCAATTACTAGTAAGGAAATTTAACCTGTATTGAAAAACTTTTTAACACAGAAGTCCAGCACCAGATAGCTTCACTGGTGATTTCTACCAAACATCCAAAGAAGAATTAATATCAACCCTTCTCAAACTCTTCCACAAAGTACCAAAGGAGGAAACTCTTCTAAACTCATTTTAGGAGGCCATTACTTTGATTCCACAAGAAAAGAAAATTGCAGGCCAATATCCCTGATGTTCAGAGATGTAAAAATCCTCAACCAAATATTAACAAGCCAAATTCAACAATATGTTAAAAGGATCATACACCATGATCAAATGGGATTTACTCTAGAGATACAAGGTTGGTTCAACATCTACAAATCAGTAAATGCAATATACCATACTAACAAAACTGAAGGAAAGTAATCATATGATCATCTCAAAGATGTAGGAAAAGCATTTGACAAAACTCAACATTCATTTATGATAAAAACTCTCAACAAAGCAGGTATAGAGGGAATGTACCTCAATATAATAAAGGTCATACATAACAAGCCCACAGCTAACATCATACTCAATGATAAAAACTAAAAGCTTTTTCCTCTAAGATTAAGACAAGAATGCCTAATTGCCCCACTTTTATTTAGCATAATATTGAAAATCCTAGCCAGATCAATTAGGCAAGAAAAAAGAAATACAAGGCATACAATTGGAAGGAAGAAGTAAAACTGTCTTTGCAGATGACATGATTTTACATATAGAAAACTCTAAAGACTCCATCAAAAACTATTATCAGTAAACTTGCAGCATATAAAAATTAATACACAAAAATCTGTTGTTTCTTTTCTTTTCTTTGTTTTTGAGAGACAGAGAGAGAGAGAGAATGAGCTTGTGAGTTGGGGAGAGGGACAGAGGGAGGGAGGAGGTGGGAGAGAGAGAGAGAGAGAGAGAGAGAGAGAGAGAGGATCCCAAGCAGGCTCTGCACGGAGCCAATGTGGGGCTCAACCTACAACCCTGGGACCATAACCCAAGCCAAAATCAAGAGTCAGATGCTCAACCAGCTAAGCCAGCCAGGTGCCCCATCTGCTATGTTTCCAATAATAATTATTATTAGAAAGAGAAATTAAGAAAACAATCCCATTTACAATTGCATCAAAAAGAAAAAATACCTAGGAATAAATTTAACCAAGAAGGTGAAAAACCAGTATACTGGAAACCATAAGACATTAATGAAAAAAAATTGAAGACACAAATATATGGCAAAATATTCTGTGCTCATGGATTGGAAGAATTAATATCGTTAAAATAACTATACTACCCAAAGAATCTATAGATTCAACATAATTTCTATCAAAATTCCAATGGCACTTTTCACAGAAATAGAACAATCCTAAAATTTACATGGAACCACAATAGACCCTGAATAGCCACAGCAATCTTGAAAAAGAAAAACAATGCTAGAGGAATCATGCTCTCCTATTTCAAACTCTATTACAAAGCCAAAACAATTAAAACAGTATGGGATTGGCATAAAAACAGATATATAGATCAGTCGAACAGAACAGAAAGCCCAGAAACACACCCATGCATACATACATGATTAATCAGTTTATGAAAAAGGAGGCAAGAATATACAATAGGAAAGGACAGTCTCTTCAATAAATGGTGTCAAGAAAATAACAGCCACATGCAAAAATAATGAAACTGGCCACATCTTACCATACACAAAATTACATACAAAAAAATAATTCAGAATGGATTAAAAACTTGAACTTAAGACCTGAATCCATAAAAGCCCTAGAAGAAAACGTAGGTAAGCTCTTTGACATAGGACTTGGCAATGATTTTTTGAATCCAACATCAAAAGTAATAGCAACAACAACAAAAAATAAACAAGTGGGACTATATCAAACTAAAATATTTTCGAACAGCAAAGGAAACCATCAATAAAGTAAAAAGGCAACGTACTGAATGGGAGAAAATATCTGTAAATCATATATCTGATAAGGGGCTAATATCCAAAATATATAAAGAATTCATATGATTCAACAGCAAAACAAACCCAAAACAATCCAATTAAAAACTGGGCTAAAGATCTAAGTAGGCATTTTCCCCCAAAAAACATACAGATGGCTAACAAGTACATGAAAAGATACTCAACATTATTAATAATTAGGTTAATGTAAATCAAAACCATAATGACATATCACCTCATACCTGTTAGAACAGCTATTATCAAAAAGACAAGAAACAACAAGTGTTGGTGAGGATATGGAGGAAAGGGAATGCTTTGTGCACTGTTGATGGGGATATCAATTGGTGTGAAACAGTATGAAGGGCTCCTCAAAAACACTAAAAATGTTTGTATTTATCCAAAGGAAACAAAAACAGTAACTCAAAAAGATGTGCACCACTATGTTCAATGCAGCATTATTTACAATAGCAAAGATATGGAAATGATCTAACTGTTCACTGGTGATGAATGGATAAAGAAATAGTACATACCATTAAAAAGTAAAATCTTGCCATTTGCAACAACATGAATTGATCTTAAGGGCATTATGCTAAGTGCAGTAAGTCATAAAGAGAAAGACAAATACTGTTTGATCTCTATTATACATGGAATCTAAAAAATTAGAAAGAAAAAAAAAAGAAAACCAAGCTCACAGAGCACAGTTGGTGATTGCCAGAGGCAGGAGGTAGAGGGTGGGAAAACTCCGTGAAGGAGGTCAAAGGTTTTAAAAAAGGGGGAGGGAGCCAGACATAATAAGGGGTCAAGAATATACTCATAACTGTGGGGAGTGAGAAGGTAGAATGTAGCCTCATGAGGGAAGTGCAAGGCTTAGCAGAGAGTGCTGTACTTGTGAGTATAAGAAGTTAGGTAACAGGCCCCCTGGAATATAGAAAAAAATAAATTTTTAAAATAATTGTATTTCATTCTTTAAAGACAAAGGTCATGTAAGAGCACCTGGGTGGCTCAGTTGGTTAAGCATCTGACTCCGGCTCAGGTCATGATCTTGCAGTCTGGTCCATGGGTTCAAGCCCCACATCAGGCTCTGTGCTGATTGCTCAGAGCCTGGAGCCTGCTTTGGATTCCGTGTCTCCCTCTCTCTCTGCCCCTCCCCTGCTCGCACTCTGTCTCTCTCTCAAAAATAAATAAACATTAAAAAAAACACAATAAATAAATAAAGACAAAGGTCATGTCAACATGACCTTTAAAGTTAAACTTAAGAGTACAGGATTTTTATCATACCATATCCACTTTTACTTCTGTAGTTCTTTTCACTTGCCAAAAATTCTCAGTCCTTGTACCAAATATCAGTTCTTGACACTTTCAGTACGCAGCAGAGAGTTATTCATGTAATTTATGACACAATATACAAACAGTAACCTCAATAACAAAATGAACACTAACACAAGAATATGGTTACTGAAAACACAATTAATTTGGTCTTTAGCATGTAGTCCGCTAGGGATATACAGCCAAATTACAATATTTAAAAAATAGTTCTTCTCTGTGTGGTTACATCTTCAATTACATTTTTAAAAAATCAAGTCTTTTCATTACATTTCATTCCAATTTTTAAGGATAGCATTCAACTAGACAGCAAGCAATTTTGATGAACCAAAGACCAATGTATCAAAAGCAATGTCTAAATCTGCAAAGTCCTATAGGGTGGCTATTAACCAACAACATGCAGATAATTAAATTTAAATTAATTAAAATTAAATAAAATTTAAAAGTCACACTAGCCAAAATTCAAGTGTTCAACAGCTATCACATTATCATTACAAAAGTTCTATTGTATAGCACGGGTCTAAATAATACTCTTCTCTCAGACATTGAAATTTTCTTGCTTACTGAGGTAGCCTGCTTCATATTGAGTAATTTGAGCTGTTAAAACTGTTAAAGCATGAGTTGGCAGCTTTAGGGCAGATACTACCCTATTAAAGTTTTTTTTTAAGGAAGGCTGATGTGTAAGAAGTTATCTGGGACAGCAGTTACCTTCATGAAGAAATTGAAACTATTATCACGCTACCATGAGTGCTTCACAGAGTATATTTACCATTACCAAAATAATGGGAATATCATTAAAATCATTTGTAGATTGTTTAAGGTGGAGGTTAGCTATTTGTAAACTATTCACTTAAAAGCTTGCACTATTCATTTAGGAGGTAATCTCAAATAACTCTATTGTTATAACTTGTGTTTCTTCTTAACATTTCCATCAAAATATCCCTAGCACAAATCACAAATTTTGCTCTATTTGCAATATTATAGGTTCAGGTACTGTTATCAGAAGAGACCATATACATAAACTTACTATACGTTCTCAATGCATTTAGTTAGAATTTAATAGGAGAAAAAAAAGGGTGGCTTCAGAAAACAGGAGTAGATACAGAATTTCTTTGCATAGGTTTCCCTTTGACCCTCTACTGATGCTGACAACACTCTCTCTATAGGTATTTCAAGGGTGAAAAAAAAGCTAAAGTCTTGGTATCCCAAGGCTTTGTCCTTTTACAAAGGACATAGAACTGACAAAGAACTGTCAGAGCAGAGCCCAGTGTGGGACTTGAACCCACGACCCACAAGATGATGACCTGAGCCGAAATCGGGTTGGACGCTTAACCAACTGAGCCACTCAGGCACCCCTGAACCCTAAAATTTTAAGTCACTTCTATGATACTGAATTCTTTAGTCCCAGTTACAGAAAAATTTCAAAACTGTGACTCATTTATTGGAAGGTCATGAAATCAACATGTCAATGTCATAAAAAACAAGATATCCTTTTTTGATTTCCTTGGTTTCCCAGTAATGTATATTTTTTATGGGGAAGCACAGAAGGATTTTATAATCCCTAACCCGGGATGCCTGGGTGGCTCAGTCCGTTAAGCATATGACTCTTGGTTTTGGCTCATGGTTTGTGGGTTCGAGCCCTGCATTGGTCTGTGCACTGACAGTATGGAGCCTTCTTGGTATTCTCTTTCTGTCCCTTTCTCTCTGCCCCTCCCCTGTTCCCTTTCTCTCTCATTCTCAAACATAATTAAATAAAAACTAAAAAAAAAAAAATACGAACAACCCTCTGAGGTAGGCACTATTATTAAAAAAAAAAAAAAAAAAACAAACAAAAACAAAACAAACAAAAAAAAAACCTAACCATACTACCTGCTATACTGGAATGATTACTACTACTACTACTAGGACTACTACTCTTACACACACACGTGTGCACACACACACATACACATGATTGTGTATACTGCTACACTAGCAGAATCCATGCTTTTTGCACACAGTCCACTAAAGTAAGAGCAGTTGTACAAAATTCTTAGAATTCCTCTAGAACTCAGGGACCTGTACTCCTAACTTTCCAATCTATGACAAAGAAATAGGGGACATTATATTAGTTGGGCACCTGGGATGGCACGTAAATGTTAGATTCTTAATTTTGAATATTCAGCTAATTAAAGATAGATCAAACTTCTTTCACTCAGACGCTATAAGGACACCAATTATACAAAGTTTAACCATGTATGAAAACATAATATGTTCAACCTTTCAGAAGACATTTATTAAACCATGAAGCATGCTAGGTGTTTGGGATATAATGAATAAGTCAAGTAGGTTAAGTAGTCTATCTCAAGGGTTCATAGTTTAGTAGACTGGAGCAATGGTGAAAACTTGATCAAAACTGAGTTAAACAGATTTTTCCTTGCTAAGGAAGTTGAGCTAAGTGACAGTCATGGTGATACCAGGTATTGGAAAATAGTATTCATTTAGGAAATTGAGTGGCCTTTTGGGGAGACGTATATGTAAATGAGCAAAAACAAAGTAGAAAATAAGTTTTATATACATTGGAAAGATATTACATTCATTCTTTACTTTGTTAATGATTAGGGATATCTATATTAAAAGTTACACATTTTCTCCTAGTCAAATATATAAAAACATCTAGTATGAAAAACTAAAATGCGTCTGAAAACAAATTCCCATCTTAGAATGTAAGGACAGATTTATATTGTTTTATAATACATAAGACATTACATAATTTTAATTATTCTTTAATGATTACATTTGTGATATAGATAAGTTACAGTCTTTGCCTTACAGAAGTTCATCATCTAATAATTTTCATTTTTTAATTTTCTCTCAATTTTTTTCATTTCATCCTGTTCTTGCCACAACTTAACGCAAATCTGAATAGCTACAAATTTTTTTAATTTTTTTTTTTTTTAAGAGAGCGTGTGCATACACATGTGCAAGCAAGGACAGGGCAGAGGGAGAAAGAGAGAGAATCTTAAGCAGGCTCCATTCCCAGTGCAGAGCCCAACTACTCAGAGCTGGATCCTACCACTGTGAGACCATGACCTGAGCCCAAATCAAGAGTTGAGATACTTAAATGACTAAGCCACCCAGGCACCCCCGTAAATTACTACAAAGTTTAAAGAATTTTTTGTAGTAAACAGAAATGTATATGTTCACTTTACTAAATTCAGAAAGTATTTTAAAAATACAGGAGAAAATTTTTTTTAAAAATCCACCTCCTCACATATAATGTCTAAGTCTTAAACCTGTGTTGGGCAATAAGGTGCGTCTTGTTGTTGTTCTCTCTTAACCCTGAAATAACTGAAGATTTCTATCCAATCTTTCCTCATCTTTAGGACCAGAAACGAGGAAGAGTCAGAAAGAAGAGCTAGGGGCTGGGAGGGGTAAGGAGGTTGAAAGGAGACTAGGAATTTGAAGAGATGCGACATCACTGGTAGACTAGGCTACCAGGAAGAAAAAAAAAGATCTTTGCCTTGAAGTAATTTTTAAATGATGACAGTTTTCATGAAAGTAACATTCTAGCCTTCACTCCCATCCAGGAAGTAGGAAGGTCCATGCCGCATTGTGCTTTTCTCATGCTTCTCCCATATAAAAACATTTAATTCACCAAATAAGACTTCTTGCTACTGATATAATCCTTAACCCTCAACAGTGGGCCTCATGACCCCACTCCCATGGTCAAAGCTGTCTGAACCAGAAATGACCTGGAGGAGACAATGGCTAGCCAGAAATCTATGACATGTGTTAGCTGCCTCTAAAAGATTCTACAATGTAATCAGATTATCTTTGATATAGACATTTTAACTAATAAAAACAGAAGTTGTTGCTGAGTGGGAAATCATGAAGCCCTAAGAACATACAAACTAAAGAAAAGTTGGTTGGAAAAAATGTTGGGAGAGCAGGTATACAGAGAAGCGAAGTGGTACTGTGAGAGAGAAAATGAAATTATTACCAATCTCAGGTTCTTTTCTTTAGACCTGCCTTTTTGTTTTTCTTGTATTCCCTATGACTTCTCTCTCGCCTTCTAAATTTTTTTTAATGTTTATTTATTTTTGAGAGAGAGAGAGACAAACAGACAGACAGACTGTGAGCTGGGGAGGGGCAGACAGAGAAGGAGGCACAGAATCTGAAGCAGGCTCCAGGTTCTGAGCTGTCAGCACAGAGCCCAACACGGGGCTTGAACTCATGAACGTGAGATCATGACCTGAGCAAAGGCAGATGCTTAACCAACTGAACCACCCAGATGCTCCTGTCTTGCCTTCTAAATACCCATCCTTCTAATGAGTTTTAGTGGGTTATTGTTACAACCAAAAGACACTGGTAGAAAACCTCCTAACAAATGTCACGTTTAGTCTTGTCTTTTCTCATCCTTGTTCATCCTACTTATACCACTGAGACATATGCTGTTTTTCCTTTCCAACAATCCAAATGCTTGTGCTCTTTCAAATATAGGCCCAAGAGTCACTTTATCCATAAAGCTGTCTCTGACTAACCCTAGATCACAACTTCCCATCTTTGAAGTACAGAGCACTTTAGCTTCTACCCAGGAAGCTGCTAATTATATTGACTTGTTACTGCTCTGTATTTATGTTATAAATTCACTGTATTATTCAAAACATAGCCATTATGTCTGTTGAGTCTTAGTTTCTGAATCAGTAAAATGGGATTAATTACACCTACTTCAAAGACTTATTGTAAAGAGAGTGCCTAGCACACTTCCTGCTAGGTCTTTTGTTCTTCTGTGTTTGGCCAAAATTCAGAAGAAAATATCTTTATTTTCTTCAAACTAAATATACAAGAGTGGGGGAAAAGTTGATTAAAACTTAATACTATTTCTTTCATAAATTAAATGTGAACAAAACTATGTGAAAACCGTCAAGAGCATTTTCACTTCTAAGCACATTTCTTTCACAGGTAAACCTGAATAGATGTTGAAATATATTGGGTATCCCCTGTCTACATGCCCCTCAAACAGTGTTATTATTACTTTACCTATGGATAATAGTATAATTTAAAGTTTTGGGTTTTGGTGACAATAACATTTTCAGTTTAGTTTTTTGTTATTGTTGTTTATTTATTTTGAGAGAGAGAGAGAGAAAGCATGGGAGGAGCAGAGGGAGAGCGAGAGAACGCCAAGAATTGTGACACTGCAGAGCCTGATGCAGAGCTCGAAGCATAGACCGCGAGATCATGACCTCAGCCAAAATCAAAAGTCAGAGGGTTAATCAACTGAGCCATCCAGACGCCTCTAGTTTTTAGATAACCAAATAGTAAAACTGCTTTTTCCTAAGAATACCTAAGGATTTCCCAAGAATGTTATAACTTTCATTATTCAAAAAAATTAATTTGCTCAGACTATAACTCCCTTTTCTCAGTAATTGAGGGATCAAATTTTTCTTTTATGACACAGATAATGTCAAGAGATTCATAAGTAGTTACAATAATTCCCTTCACCATTTTCTTAACTACAAAATTCAGTCAAATTATGTACTAATATCTTCTCAAATAGGTATCTTCCCTTTTCCTCTTAATTTTTTTATTATTTTCAGTATTGCATATAATTCTTACATTTCTTACTGTACCAACAGGTCAAAATATTAATTAATACTCCAAGTTTGTATTTGAAGAATCAAGACCCTTCAAAATACTGCTCAGAGAGAATTTAACTGCCTACCTTCATAATAAAAGGCCTTAAGTATACATCTCAAACATGTCTCAACATGACCTGTGCTAAATACATGAAAATATTACTTAACAGTTAAATATAGTGATATAATGAATGTAACTATGAGACTTTTTTCTGCAGAGTTAAAGTGTCAACTCAATAATAAAATCACTCTAAAAGTGAGCATTGAAATGATAAAATTAAGTATTCTTTTGAAATAGCTCACTGATTACTAAAATAAATGCAATCTAATGATAGAACCATATATAGTTATTTGGACTACAAAACTGTGCTTTAAATGGTTATCTAAATATTCCACTTCAAATGTTCAAAAGTTAAGAACACTTGGGTTCTCAAAAGGCTAACATAGAGTTACCATATGACCCAGCAACTCTTTTCCTAAGTATATACCCAAGAGAAATGAAAACATATGTCCACATAAAAACTTGTGTATGAATGTGGAAATAATCCAAGTGACTATCAACTGATAAACAGATAAATAAAATGCAGTAGACCCACACAATGAAATATTATTCAGCAATAAAAAGGAATGAAATATTGATACATGCTACAACATGGAAGAACCTTGAAAACATGCAAAGTGAAAGAAGCCAGTCACAAATGACCACATAATGCATGATTCCATTAATACGAAATGTCTGGAAAAGGTAAATATGTAGAGACAGAATGTAGATTAGTAGTTGCCTTGGGCTGTGGGAAGGTTAGAGGAGAATGAGGAATTACTGTTAACGAGTACTGAGTTTCTTTTTGGGATGATAAAAATGTTTTAGTTGATTGTGATAATGGTTGCACAACTCTGAATACACTAAAAGCTGAACTGTATACTTTAGATAGATGAATTGTATGGTATGTGAATTATATGTCCATAAAGCTGGTTATTAAAAAAAAGAGACTATTTGGGTCTCATGTTGATAAGATGCTATTTGACATAATGCATTCTCTACTGAAATTTTAAAGTTAGTATTTTCAATTTCAGTCTCTATATCTAAGACTGAATGTAGAATTGTCCCTAGAATGACCTTTCATGTATCAAATTCTCTCAGGAGCTCACCATTTAGTCAATTTCTCATCTCTCTGTGTGTGTGTGTGTGTGTGTGTGTGTGTGTGTGTGTGTGTATGCATGTGTATGTGTACATATATATAAACTTGCTAACTCTATATTAACTCAGTTTAGAAACTGAACAGGTTTATCCAACATTATTAAGTTTCTAAGTACTTACCAGACTTGTTGTACAACTTCATTCCAATGGTCATGTGACTAGCTAGATTTTTATAATAGAGGGATTTAATAAAGAAAAATAAGCCTGAGATTCTAAACCACATAAACTTTTCACTCTCTTCTGCTGATCCTGCTTCCTAAATACCTTCTTTCTATTCCTACTATCATTTTAGTACAATCCTAAATCAGTTCTTACTGAAAATACTGTTATAGCCTTCTTTAAGAGATCTGTTTCTCTCTTCCCCAATCCTTCTCTACACAGCCACAGTAATCTTACCAAAAAAATAGTAATCATTTTAATACAAAAACCTGATCCTACTACTCCCCTACTTAAAACTCTTTCAGTATCTCTGAATCATATGTATGGTAAAATCCCAGGTCCTCTGTTTGGCACAAGAAGCTCTTCTTAATGAGGCTTCTGACTTCCTCTCTGGTCTCACTCTCCTCTCATACACTCAGCGGCCAAACATCTTGCCATTCCCAAATATGCCCACGTCTCCCCTGCATCCATGCCATGTATCTGGTATATGACGTTCACTGTTCCTCACATGTCCTTCCTTTATCCCTGCCAAACTCCTATACATATTCTAGGTCTCATCTCATTAATTACTTAGTCTGGGAAGCCAGTCTGATTCACTGAAGAAGTCACAGGTACTCCTTTCTTGTTGCTCTTATATACTTACTAATTAAAGTACTTATAACACTGTACTGTGCAACAATTTTGTTTTGATATCTTATTTCCTACTAAATGGTGAGATCCTTGTGAAAGCATGGACTATTGTTTATCATCTTTAAACCCTTATAATCTAGAATATAAGATCTTAATAAAAGGCTTTGAATCAAAGTGCATGATAATCATTAAAATTTATATGTAACTTGGTAATTTGGAAAAGCCAAGCCAAACCAAACAAAAAACCATTGCACACATATTCTCATTTTACCCTAAGAACAAATCTTGAAGTAGGTAGTTTTGGTATTATTTTAATTTTATAGATGAGGAATTCCACTTTAATATTTACCACCAATTGTCAGTTTAAAAGAATGAAAAAGAAACTTAAGATATAGAAAAAACCCTCTATTTCCTATAAAAATTTTAACGAAGAAATAACTTTAAAATAAGCCTTCATAAACACACTTGTCAATAACTAAACAAGCTACTTATCAATTTTCAATTTCTGAAGTGGAAAAATGCTAGCCAGCATGGCCTACACATTTCCTTTCATCTATCACTCCAAACTCATAGCATTCAAGGTGGTTGGTAATAAGGGCAGGTGTGAGAACTCTGTCATCCTCTTGTCATAACAAGGACAGAGCAATCTGAACCAAAGATCTGTACTTTCCAGGAGTCTTCTGCCTCTTCCCAAAGAACTCTTATAAGGGCTACTATAAGTAGATTGTCGAAACCAAGGTTTACATATGCAGTAGGTATACTGAGAGCCAGAAGGGAAAACACGACTGCTATACCTCCAAAAAAGTTTCTATGAGGACATGTGACTACCTGAGTAAAGCCCTCCCCCAAGCCAGAAATCCCTTACCAGGTAACCCCTACAATGATCTATCACTATTTGAGGCTCCACCTCACCCCTGCACAGAGGAAGGCAGCATGATGAAAGCAGAACTGGACCTAAAAATGGACCCACCATCCCAACTCTGCATTCTCAGAGTTGTAATATGCCACATTGGATACCGGATGTCCACAAGGTTCGCCTTCAATATCATGTCTAAGGAATGATTAATAAACAGATTACAACAAACCGATCCTACTTAAATAAAGACTTAGAACAGCTTTCAGAGAGTAATGATGTACATTTCTATTAGCTATTATTAGATGAAGAAAATACCTTGGTAATTCTGAAGTATGGTAATTCATATACCATATGTATGGTATATGTATTATATATATTGTAGTCTTACAAAAAAACTACAGAAAATATTATGAAGAAAATCATCAGGAAGAAAAAATACATTTACAATGTTGTACTGTATTTATTGAAAAAAAAAATCCATGTGAAAATGGACCCACACAGTTCAAACCTGTGTCGTTCAAGGGTCAACTGTATATTTCAAAGATTAACCTATTTTCAGATATATAGTTTACAAGTATTTTCTCCCATTCCATACATTGCTTTTCCACTCTGTTGACTATTTCCTTTGCTGTGCAGAAAATTCATAGTTTGATGTAGTCTCATTTATTTTTGTTTTTGTTGCCTATGCTTTTGATGTCATATCCATGATAATCATTGCTGAAACCAATGTCACGAAGCTTTCCCACTCAGTTTTATTTAGGGAGTTTCACACCTTCACATCTTACATTGAGGTCTTTAATCTATTTTGAGTTGATTTTTGTGTGTAGTATACTTCATGTATGTTGTCCAATTTCATTCTTTTGCATGTCGATATGCAGTTTTTCCATTACCACTTATTGAACAGACTAGTTTTTCCTTACTGTGTATTCTTGGCACTCTTTTCAAAGATTACTTGACTATATATGCATAGATTTATCTCTGGGCTCTCTATTTTATTTCATTGGTCTATATGTCTGTCAATCCAGTACTATACTGTTTTGATTACTGTGTCTTTAATATATTTCAAAATCAGGAAGTGCGAAGCCTCCATCTTTGTTTTTCTAATATATTTCAAAATCAGGAAGTGCGAAGCCTCCATCTTTGTTTTTCTTTCTACAGATTGATTTAGCTATCTGTGATCTTTTACGGTTCCACACTAATTTTAGAATTGTTTTTTGTATTTCTGTAAAAAGTGCTGTTGAGATTTTGATAGCGATTGTACTGAATCTGTGGACCACTTTGAATACTATGGAAAGTTTAACAATATTGCCTTCTAATCCTCCTCTTTAAATTTTCTGTTTCACTTAGTTTTTGATCGTTTTAAATTCTTTACTTTCTTAGCATTTTGACAATGCCACAATAAGAACATTTAAAATATTTTATCTAATTATTTAATTTTCACTAGCTTATTCAAAGTATTTAAGTCTACCACAATTCTGTGTTCACTTAAGTACTGTCTTTTTGGTTTTAACCAAATGGAAACTTTTTCTCCGAAAAGCTATCTCTAAGTTTAACCTTTATTGATGACTTAGAGACTCTATAATCTCATTCTCAGTTCCTATTTAATTGTGGAAAGACTCTAGGCTCAAAACACTACTAAGGCAACTTTCCTCAGAGGTTTGAACAAAGGAAAAAAGAAGATTCTGTGAGTTCTCCTGTGTCACTTTTCTCAAAATTGCTGGCTATTTCAAATTCCCTATTCACCAAATAGTCTCACGTACACCCTTTGATAAGAAATTTAAAGGAAACTTCTGATTGCTCTTCCTTTTATTTCCAGAAATTACTTCTCTAATGTCCTAAACAATATTATTAGGGTGACCAATTATATCTGTTATTACTATTACCATATTGAATACACAAGTAATTCATTATTGTTTATGTGCTTATTATATTATACATACTTCCTAGGGAAGTTTGCAATTAGGTCAAAAAGTTTCCCTATTCCAATACCCCTTCCCATTTCCTCAGTTATATGACCTTATCAAGCCAGTGAAATAAGTCTGTCTTTTGGCTTTAGTGGCTCCTCACTGATCTAAAAAAGGTAAACACTGTTCTACTAACTCACACTGAATTCTAGAATTTATACTTTCACAAGTCATCTCAAAAACCAGTCGTCTCTCTCAATACTTAAAGGCATAAAATGTTAATATAACTGAAATAAATAAATATAAAATGACTAAAAAGAATGTATTGGGAGTATTTTCCAGTTAGATATAATTAAGTGGGATTTTACTTTATAATGTGAAAAGGCAACTAAAAAATATCTTAGCCTTGGGCAGAATTACACTGAAGTTACATTACCAGTAGGCTTAATTATTAAAATTCACTTTAAGAGGTGGCTTTTTACACGTACACATTTCTTTTCTTCTCCTTTTAAGAAAAGCATATGTTATGTGCTGAAGCCAGTATTCAGTCTAATCTTTTACATACTCTATAGCATAATAAAAGGTTATTTTTAATGTTTATTTATTTTTGAGAGAGAGAGAGCATGAGCAGGGAGCGGTAGAGAGAGGGAGACAGAGAGTCTGAAGTAGGCTCCGTGCTGTCAGTGGAAAGCCCAATGTGGGGCTTGAACCCACAAACCGTGAGATCATGACCTGGGCTGAAGTCAGAGGCTCAACCAACTGAGCCACCCAGATGCCCCTCTATATATAGTATGATAGAATAAAAATTAATGCTTGATGCAGTCACTGCAGACAACAGATTCCTCAAAAAGCTAAACATCAAATTACCACATGACCTAGCAATTTCATTCCAAGGTACATATATACCCTGAAAATAACTGAAAGCAGAGTACTGAACAGATATTTGTACATTTAAACATCCATCAAAAGATGAATGGATAAATGTGATATATACATAAATATATACATACATATGTATGTCATATATGTGATAGATAGATAGATAGATAATGGGATATTACTGAGCCCTAAAGAGTAATGAGGCTCTGATACATGATATAACATAGATGAATCTTGGCACATTATACTAAGTGAAAGAAACCTGACACAAAAGGACAGATATTACATGACTTGACTTACAGGAAACATCTAGAATAGACAAATTGATGGGGACAGAAAGTAGATTCAAGATTATCAGGGGTTGGGGAAAGGGGGAAATGGAGAATTAATTAGTGCTTAATGGTTACAGAGTTTCCATTTGGGTAATGAAAAAGTTTTGAAAATAAAGCAGTGACTGTCAGACAACATTGTAAATGTAATTAATGCCAATGAATTGTACACTTAAAAATGTTTAAAATGGCAACTTTTATGTTATATATTTTTCCACAACTTAAAAAACTTAGTACTACTGAATATCCCAAATCATTGGATTATACACCCTAAATGGATAAACTGTAAATTGCAGTATGTGAAATATCTCAGGAAATATGTTATAAAATTAATGTTTGAAGTCTTTCTTCAATGCTTGAAGTTCAGGTCCCTTTTCCTTTTTCCAGACTTCCTTGGTCATTTTAGTGACCTTTGTCTTGTTCTCAAATCACATTTCACTTGTTTATATTACTTACTTAGCAATTAATCCTATCCTCTTTTTGGCATCACTAGTGTTTTAAAATTACTGTTATACATTTAAGATTTGATTATGCTTTGTTTATAGAACAAGATTAGATGCTCATATTATCAAATTAAGACCAATATTTCATATCTGTTTGTGCTTTGTTTACCAAACAAGATTAGTAGTAGCTCAAATTGTCAAATTAGGACCCAGTAGTTCTCTGCCATCTTCTAATCTTCAAAAAAATAATACTACATTTGCACAAATATAGAGAGTAAAAATTTCAGTTACAAATGTTAAGAGAAAGCAGTCTCAGAAAAATATGATTGGAATACTCATTTGCTGGGCACTCCACAATTAATCAAGGATGTAATAGATTTAGTTCAGTAGTAATTATTTATTTTAATGTTTTATTTATTTTTGAGAGAGAAAGAGAGAGAGACAGAGTAAGAGCGGGAGGGGCAGAGAGAGGGGGAGACACAGAATCTGAAGTAGGCTCCAGGCTCTGAGGTGTCAACACAGAGCCCAATGCAGGCCTCAAACCCATGAAACCTAAGATTATGACTGAGGCAGAAGTCAGACGCTGAACTGACTGAGCCACACAGGCGCCCCTAGTTCAGTACAATTATTAAAAATAGGCAATAGGATACTTTCACCAGAAAATTTTCTGACTGACCATTTTTCTTTTTCCCCAAAGACACTATACAAATAAGAAATAAAACAAAATAGGTGAGGAATATACAAACATTTAACATATACGCTAATATTTTTTTATGCCTAAGTAGATGTGTTTAGGATATATACTTCTAATCCTGAAAAGAATTAACTAAAACATGAAATTATACAGATAATTAAGTTACAACAGCCAACCAAAATTTTTGTTTACTGAAAAAGCTCATTTAATGATTACAGCAGTCTTGGGGCACCTGGGTGGCTGAGTCAGTTAAGTGGCCGACTTCAGCTCAGGTCATGATCTCATGGTTTGTGATTTTGAGCCCCATGTCGGGCTCTGCACTGACAGCTTAGAGCCTGGAGCCTGCTTCAGATTCTGTGTCTCCCTCTCTCTTTCCCTCCCCCACTCGTGCTGTCTGTCTCTCTCTCTCTCTCTCTCTCTCTCTCTCTCTCTCTCTGCCTCTCAAAAAATAAATAAATGAGAAAAAAATTAAAAAACAATTATAGCAGTCTTAAATTATACATAAGTATTTTGGGGTATTAAATGAAAAAGAAGGTAGACTTTAGAAAAAGAAATAGGAAGGATAAATATCTTTTTTTTTCTTGTTCCTTTGAAAAATAGCATAAAAATTTGGGAAATATATAAAACAGTGCACTTGGAATAAAGTCATATAGTTATAGAACAGAAATATAAAGACTAGGTAAATTTCCTACATATGTCTTTAGTATATGCTTAAAATAACCTGTTAGGCATACAGACTATTTTAATCCACAGTGGAGTTTTTAATTGGTACTTTTAAAAATGTGCAAAATGCTTTTGTTAAAATATTTCTTTTCTACAGAATGTCTGAATGACCTTCTCTTAAGTGTGCTTTTAAAAACATATCATAAATTCTATAAATTATATTTTGATCTAAAGGCAAATGTTTAAGCTTTTAAAGTATAGCATCAGTACCTCAAAAGTAAATCTGTTCCAATGAACAAGTATGCTTCTATTCTTTACTGAAGTAGAATGACTTATATTCACTTTTACAGTGAAAATATCCACTGACATCTCAGAGAATATTGCTTTTCCAGTCAGAAACACAGCTATTTATCAAATCACTTCCCCATAAAACAGCCAATAAAGGGAAGGAAACAAAAATAGGTTTCCATCAGATAAAATACATGAGTTAAACTCATTCTATATTAATTAAAAAGTCCTCATGCCCTTAATCTCTGAGGTTTTATAATTTACACATGACTCCAACAAACTTGGATTGTGATTTCAAGGTCACAGCATATTAGAAAGAGGGATAAAGATGATAATGATAGCAACTGTAATTTTTCTAAGCGTGTATTAAGCACTACGCAGGGGGACAGGGCTGAGGGTGGAGGGACTGTCAGTAGTAGGTAATTGTATGAAAGTCGTGCAGAAATTAAAAAGAAAAACAAAACAAAACAAAACCCCCCAAAACAGCATCAACAAATGGCTTTAACTCTATGATGGAGAATCCATAAGCCTTATGTCCCAAGGGTATCCCTATGTTCCAATACAGGGTAACAAAAAAAGACAACTCCATGAAACCTTAAACAAATGTTTGAAGTTTAATATATCAGACTTTTTTAAAATGAGCATAGGCAATAGAATCTAAAGATTTAGATTTGAACCCAGACCCATCACTTAATATATCAACGACCTCAGGCAATTAGAATCTCCCTCAGACTCAGTTTCTCCGAGTGTAAAGTGGGATAATATTTATTTTATGGCACTATACTGGGAATTAACATATGTAATAGCACCCAGTACAACTGATTAATATAGTAGCCACTGAAATACTCTGAAAATTTAACTATCCAGAATAAATTGTTCTTTGAAATAAACAATTTTATTGCTTTCCAAAATATTATAACTTTTTAAATTTTTTTAATGTTTATTTTTGGGAGGGAGAGAGAGAGAGCATGCGCGCGATAGTGAGGGAGGGGCAGAGAGAAAGGGAGATACAGAATCCAAAGCAGGTTCCAGGCTCTGAGCTGACAGCACAGAGCCCGATGCGGGGCTCGAACTCCTGAATTGGGAGATAGTGACCTGAGCCAAAGTCAGACACTTAACCAAAGTCAGACACTTAACTGACTGAGCCACCCAGGCGTCCCAAACATTATAACTTTTTAGATGTTACTCTGGAGTTTGTAAATACATAAAGTAGAAAATGCCAAGATTCATTTAAGTGTATGAAGAATGCTCTCAAATCTCATCATAATGCACCTCTTTGACCAGGTAAGTCCAATTCATTCTTTAGCCTCAGTTTAGATAGTATCTCTTCTGGAAAGCCTTCCCACAATCTCTACTTGCATATCTTCCAGACACTTAAAAATCGATCACATCCCAAACCGAAGTCCTGAATGCCCATCTCTATCCCAGACTTGTTCCATCTGAATCCCTTCCCCATCTCACAGCCAATGGCAACACCATCCTTCTAAGTTGCTCAGCCAAAAACCTGAGAGTCATTTGTCTTCTTTTTCTCATATCCCACACCCAATCCATTGAAAGACCTTTTTGCTTGTACCTTAACAACATCCAGAATTTGCTACCAACTTCAGTCAGATTATTCTATTAGCCTTCTAACTAGTGGCCAATGCCACTAGTCTCAAAACAGCAACTGGAGTGATCTTTTAAAAATATAAGACAGATTTACTGATAGCCCTGCAATGGCTCCTCAAAGTCGTTGTAGTGTTCTGTAAAGTCCTATATGAAATGACCCTTCTACCCATTACCTGTGTCAATAGCTCCTCTACTCTCCTTCCCCCCTCACTCTGCTCTAATCACAATGGTCTCTGTTCATTACTCTGAACAATTGACATATATTCCTGCCTCAAGCTTTCTACCTGGAAGGCTCTTCCTAAAGATTTCCACATAGCTAACCAATTCCTTGGTTTTTGGTTAAATATCACCTTCTCTGTAAATCCCTCTTCAGCCTCTGCTACCCATCACCACCAAAGCCTTATTCTGCTCTACTTTTTCTATCTTCCATAACACTTGTCACCTTTAAACATGCTATACACTTTATTTATCATGCTTATTGTTTCTATCTACCCCACTGTATGTTCCACAAGAGCAGAGAGCTTTGAAAGTTTTATTTACTGATATATCCCATGTACCTAGAACAGCACACCAAATGCAAATTAAATATGTGAATAAAGGAATACATTAGAGGGATGCCTGGATGGCTCAGTCGGTTAAGCATCCAACTTCAGCTCAGGTCATGATCTCACAGTTTGTCAGTTTGAGACCCGCAGCAAGATCCTCTGTATCCCTCGCTCTCTGCCCCTCCCCCCACTCTCGCACACTCTCTCTCAAAAATAAACAAATATTAAGAAAAAAAAAAGAGGGGCGCCTGGGTGGCTCAGTTGGTTAAGTGTCCGACTTCGGCTCGGGTCATGATCTCTCAGTCCATGGGTTCAAGCCCCGCGTCGGGCTCTGTGCTGACAGCTCGGAGCCCGGAGCCTGTTTCAGATTCTGTGTCTCCCTCTCTCTCTGAGCCTCCCCCCATTCAAGCTCTGTCTCTCTCTGTCTCAAAAAATAAATAAACGTTAAAAAAATTTTAAAAAAAGAGAAAAAAAAAAGAATACATTAGATACTTCTTGTGCTGCCTGCATCCTGCACTGACTAGTATTATAGGTTATCACATTGTACTGTAATATGTAATAGCCTGTTAATTTTCTGCCGCTTCAACTAAACTGTTTCTTGAAACAAAGAATTTTATTTTGTTTTCCATTATTGTTGCTAGTACTTCCTTATAGTGCCTGACACTTAGTAAGTACTCTGCATTATTTAATAAACTGATGGGAAAAAAAACCTATCTAAATCAAGGTGTAAGCACCTTATTATCTCCAAAATATAAACACAATGCTTAAAGGCATGACACCGAAGACTGAGTTCTGGATTCTGGATTCTGTTACTGTTTTTGGTCTGAATCTGGCCCTTACTGGCTAAGGAACACTGTTGAAATTATTTAAATTCCCTACCACTATTTCCTTATCAGTACAAATAGGAGTAATGATGGTATCTAAACCTCAAGTGATTATCATGAATATAAAATACAGGTAATAGTGAAGGAGTTCAGAACATGCAACACTAGCATATTGACTATTTTGAGTTAAAGGCACTTGAAAAACAGTAAATATAAGGAAAGCAGATGACCTTCTTTTTCTTAAAAGCAAAAACTGAAATTCTTGTATTAAAGATGTCCTCCCTATACCAGAAGGAAAGTAACACTCTTATCATCAAGGACAAAAAGTTGAGACTAAATTAATCCTACACAAACAGACTTTGTTAAAAATAATTATTCTCTCCCTTTGGCCTCTGCACATAGGTTAGTCACTTTTCCACAATTGCCTCTCTTTGTGCAACTTAATATAAAACAAGTAGGTTTTGCCATTTCTTTGGGTCATCATTTCTTATGCAGTCTCCCATGTCACACAAAACTTTTATTAAATACATGTGTATGCTTTTGTCCTGTTGATCTATTTTGAGTCCATTTAATTTTCAGGCCCAGACAAAAAGAACTCTAAAAGAGTAAAGGTAAATGTTTCTATCTCCTACAACAGAATTAGCTCAGTGATTGGTACATATTAAGCAGTCAATAATTGAAATCTATTACTTGTTATCACAAATTAAATAGAGGAACTATTATAAGTCCTATTTCAATAACTTGACTAAGCTAAAATATTCACTAAATATAATCTTTAGAATCTCCTAGAAATCACCAATAATATATATTAAAAATTATTGAGTTACCTAAAATAATTTTGAAAACGCATTTTGGAAAAGAAAATACATTAACTCAACAAAGTAGAATTATATTTATATTATCCCAGAATATTTTTAAGTATTTCTAGATGTTAGGTTCTAAACTATATTCAATAATTGCCTTTAATGTTTAATAATTTCATAATGTTTTCTTTTAAATGGCCAGGATACCTACTACTAGAGTTTAAAAATAAAACAACTTGGGGTGCCTGGTTGACTCAGTCAGTTAAGTCAGCTCAGGTCATGATCTCATGGTTCATGGGTTCGAGTCCTGCATTGGGCTCTGTGCTGACAGTTCGGAGCCTGGAGCCTGCTTCTAATTCCGTGTCTCCCTCTCTCTCTGTTCCTCCCCTGCTCATGCTCTGTCTCTGTCTCTCTCTCTTGAAAATAAATTAACATTAAAAAAATTTTTTTCTAATCAAATATCTTACTATTTAGATAAACTATGCTTATAGGCCTTTAATATATATGCACATTCTTCCTTCTACTCTGAATAATCTCATTTCCAGATATGAGACTTTTGAGAAAAAGATTTAAGTACATTTGTGACTCTTTACTAAATCACCTCCAAGGTTTTCACTTGTCATTTTAGTCATGTATCCAACAATAAATATAATCTTTTGGTAATGTTGTATTAAGAACTGAGCAAAACTAACAATTCAGTCCAAATTAAAAGACCAATTTTATGGTGTTTATTTTAAACCTTATTTTCTCTTATTTTATAATAAAAATGTTTCTGTTGTTTTATAATAGAAATAATTTTCCTATTATTTCCCTGCCTACTGTGACTCCTAAATGTTTTCCTACTCTATCTCCAGAGTCAGTTCTCCATTTTACAAAATACTTGTGAAAACTAATTTTCTTTATAGTTTGTACTGACACAAAGAAATAAACAAACATACACATTTTACTAAACACTCATATGGGCAGTAGACAAGAAAACTGAGGTAAGCAGTTTAGATGATTGTCCCAAGAACACAGATGGAGTGACTGCCAGCTTTAGGATTAAAACTAAGAAGCTCATTATTCCCTTCTTATATTGCGAGTACTTAATATTGTTTTTACATCACAAGGATCTCTTAACTAATCTAAAAACAATAATTTAATAATTAAAACAATTATCAACAATAATTATGACAAATGTAAACAGATTTATGAAATCTAGTAAACAAAAGTAAAATTAATTTATCCAAATATTCCCTGAAAAAACCTGATTTACCACATAAGTTGTTTTTAAATTTTTCCTTAGAAAGCCAAGAAAGTGGCAGTCGAATATAATTTATCATTTCAATGTCTTTTTAAAAAACCAATTTCTTGAACCAAAATCTACAATGAGTATATGAGACCACACAGAAATACTCTTCATTTAAAAAACAATTCTCCAAACTTAAAACACTAGTTTCAACTCTAATTGTAAACTTAAACTTCAGGATATATTTATAACACATATATCTATGAAAAGACAATGCTAAAAAGTAAAGAAAACACCAAATACTACTGCATTTACAAGAGAAAAAGACATACAGTATAACATTAACAGCTTACTGTGGAGAGTGGGTTTAATCAGGAAGTAGCCATTATCCTTTCGATTCAGAGCAGTGACAGCACTCCAAAACAACAAGCCGTGGTATTTTTCAGTTAAAAGGAATGAAAGAATACCTACTATTGTGTCCTAGCTTTGCTGACCCCAAAGGTCACCACATGTCTTTTAATCAAAAGCTATCATGAAAACATAATCCAAGTAAGCATTTACAATGCTCTATTTGTTGAAACACCTAAATTCTACCTAACACAACCTCTCTCCCTCAGTTACTCACAAAACATGGCTGTCTTATTCAGAGATTAGCAATTATTGTAATGAGATACTGTCGGAGAGGGTCAAATAGTACTTCCTGCAGTTTACACATCTTGATTTCCTGGTAAACAAACTGAAAGGCAGGTGGAGCACTTAGATCACCAGTAAACGTGAATGCTCACGTGACAAAACTAAGCCAGGTAAAGTGGATGTCTCAAGTAATCGCTCTTCTTAATTTTATTAACGTCAAAACAGACAATAAGGAGTTCCTTCTTCCTTTTTCTAAGGAGGGTTTATTCCTGACATGCATAGGCACAGTTTATAATAAGGAATGCTTGAAAATGAATCTGTTTAAGTAGGTTTTGAAAATTACTTCTGGCAAGTAAATTGTAAAAGACAAGGCAATGCTAACAAGGTATATTAAAAAAAAAAAAAACAACTAAGAATAACTGTTCAAAAACCTGCTAAATATAAAGAAAAGTCTTTAAATTTCAACTGCTTCAAGAAAGTAGATAAAAGAAGTTTCTGAGTTATAATTAAATTTTAGTCAAAGCATAAACCTATTTTTATCAGGACAAGCTCCTACAAAAATATTACTTTATAATTTATGTGGCAGTCTTTGAAAAAAAACTATCTCAATTATCTGAATCAAAAAGTTTACACAACTCGAAGCTATTCCCAGCATCCTTTAAAATTCATATTTCAAAAAGAAAACAAAACTGAAAATATTTATCTGTGAGCATCTCAAAAAAATATTGTTAGCTTGAAGACTAAGTTTTCTTGTCCCTAGTTTTTTTCCCCCCAAAACTGCTGTTTTTTTCCCTGTCTGAAATTTCTAGTATAGGTGAACGAGGGTTGGTTTAAATTACCTAAGGGTATGAAACAAACAAACACATACTCTGTCAACGTGATAAACTAATTCACTACTTTAAAAATATTTAGGCGATTTTTTTCTTAATCTACAAAACTGCATTTATCTTAATTCTATTTATACCAAGGCCATGCATGCATCTATTTCGTAACTACTAAGAACATAGACTGTTTTGATTTTAAGGCAAAAAGCTCTTAATGACCCTTTTACAACAATATAATCATATCACGGCATTAAATTATATTATTTAAATCATATTTACTCTATTTGCAAATAAAATTCTAATGTACTGAAATAGAAAACAAAAGAAATTAATAACAGAACACCCAAGTATAGAAAATTGTGCCGAGAGTACAGAAACTCAGAATGGGTCTCATTTACAAACAATATGTGTCATTGGAAAGGAGTGTGTATTCAATATTAAACATTAACACAAGTCGCTAATCACCACCTTTACTACAATGACACATGAAATAGACAGCAAATTTTCAGAAAACTATGACTAAGGAGTTAACAGGTCCAGCTGAATTTCTTGGTCAAATGAAATAATTCAACTATTCTACAGTTACCTGAAAAAAAAACAAAGCCCTTACTTATTCCCTTTATAGAAAATTTAACATATTATTCATAATTAAATATGTAGCTTTGACTGTGATTCATATACCAAAACAAAAGTAAAGTTTAAATTAGAAAATTATCAGTTCAGTTATTTCAAAGATCCACAACTATCTTAGCTTTCTATAATAAGTCAAATTTAGAGGATAATGAAATAAAAATATAAAAGTAACGAAGATAAATTTGAAATTTTGTTTCATTCAAGATAGCTGTTACCAACAAGCAGCAAGTTTTGGTATTAAGAATTTACAATTCAGCTGAAAGGGCTGGGGCTAAAACCAGGGTAATATATGTGGTCCTCTGTGAGTTAGAAAAAGACCCCTCTGAGCTCACATATGAGAAAAAGGCACCCTTTCCTCCTCTAGGATGTATTTCAGCCTTACTTGTTTCTCTCAAGTCAGGCACTCTTGTGTAGGCACACTTAGCACAATGAGCTAGCTATACCTGGTAGCCCTGTACAGGCAAAAAGCTTCAGAAAGGATTCCCCTGCCCGCCTGGCAAGTCTAAGAAACCACACAGGAGATTAGTCATCCATGACTTAAGAAATTTATACAGAAAGAAAAGAGGAGACAGGGGAGGGGACACCAGGGAGAAAGGTTCCTGCTTTTATTTGCTTGTCTTCTGCTGGCAATAAATAAGCTTTTATTGGTTATTTATATCCCATTTTATTCCAAAATAATTTAATGTGACTTACAGAAATATGAGTAGTAGAACAGATGCTTTCAAAATATAAATTAACATGAATAAAGGGAAAAATAAGAGGAAGGAAGATGAAACACAAGGTAAACTTGAAACACAGAAACACCTATCACAGTTGCCTTACACAATTCTAAGATGTGGGTGGTTCAGCTCTGAGCTTCCTAGCTATGGAAGTAAAGTGGGAAACAAGATCAAATTACAAAATTTTAATTCTCTGTAATATGTGTTACAAACCAGCACCAAGGCTTTTCCTAGCACTCCGAATTGAGAGAAATTTCTTTTATACTTTTTAATAAACACTGGACAATTCAAATTTTTTTCCCACAGCATCTTTACAGAAATTAAATAACAAACTTCATATGAAACTTTCTTTTAACATTTCCTTAGCACAAGCTGAGGTCATAACACAATGAAAAGTTACCCAGAAAATAAGCCATCTTGCTAGGAAAGCTTCTGTAATTTGTCTAATCTATTTTTTTTTTTTTTAAACAAACACTAACCATCCCCAAGGACCTCTTGTTAAATTCACAGTCTACTCTCATGTTCCAAATTCATACTTTATTTTCTAAATTCAGGTTCTTTTGCTGGATGAGCAAGTAAAAACAGGGCATGCAAGCTCTAACTGTGGTTCCACATCAGACAAGCGAAGACACTGGTAGTTAGGTAAGTCTAGATACTTAAAAGGGAACTTGTCTTTTTTTTTACTTACAATAGTTCCTCTCTTCTTTGTTAGTGACTTTCCATAATCCTGCTCAATCCAACAGCCTGAGAGCCCAATCTATGATGACTTTTATTCCTCCTTAGTTTGGTATTTCTAACTAGGGTAAAGAAATCTAACTTAGGGTTTCTAGATTCCTAAGTTGTCATTCAGTCTGCACCAGTTTAGATTCATTTTAGAGCATGATTTTTGAGTGCTTTTATAGCATTTGCTTTTAATATTCTTGGTTGGGGGAGGAATGGAAGACAGTAGTGAAATTAATACAAACAGAATTCCTATCTCTCATTTTATTATACAAGAAAAACAAAGTTGGCAATGGTAGTATCTCAAAATACCACATATCTGGACTGAATACCACTAAAATTTAACAATGTTACAACCTGATTTTCACATGTGGCAAATAAGTAGTAGCAAATCACATCTTCCATTACAGCTGAGTTGGTTGCTTCTCAGTCTCCCAAAGATGCCAAGTTTATGTTCTGTTTCCCATTGCTTTTCCTTCTCATTATCAGCTTAGACCTTATCACTTTCAGCATTCTCCTCTCTCACAGCCTATTTGGTCCCATGAAACCTTCTTTCTCTACTTGATTTAGCTCTATATTATTCTCTAATTATTTTAGGAATCTCCCTTACTAAATTTGGAAATTCCTTATTCTATATTACTCACTGTGAATCATAAGATGCAAACACCTTAAGTACAAATTAACTTACGCATTAATAAACTGCTGTACATATTTATTACAGCTCATGTTTGTCCAACATGACCAAGATATTTATTAAGATTGCATCAGGTGAGCCAGAGGCCATTTTTTACTATATAGGTAATTTCTAAATGGTGTACACAGTCAACCCATATTAAATCAAACCTTAGGCTTTTCTACTTTCAAGATGGTCTAAGGAATTTTAGTTGTAAGAACAACTTTTGAGAACACTGCCAAAAATCAAACATATTTGATAAAATTGTCAGACCTAAAAATGACCAAAATTAAATAACAACTGTGTCTAATATAGTTTGGTCCATATTTGAACTCATATACATAACCCAAAGAGTTAGGCAGCCTACTCCCTTATTAAATGAACTTTTTCAATGTGTAGCCACTAAAATGTGTTATATCTGAATTTCCTCTTTTATGAAAATTCAATCTAAGTATATAGTTAATCTCAATGTTCAATTTTCGCTATTGCAAAAGGTAGCGGTATTTACATTTGGCATAATGTGTACACTTGCTTAACATTTTTCTTGCGATAATAAAAAGCACTTCTAACATTTAAAAATGTTAGAAAGCATATGCTTAAGAAGCTCATGTCAATTAGCAGCTTAAATCAATCAAGATTATATTCTAGTCATTTAAAAAGTTATAGGATAATTAAAATGGTCACAATATTAACCGCCTTATAATTGTTTACCTCAAAGAACAAAAGTAGAAAACATATGTCTAAAATAAATCGAAAAGCTTTCAAACCAACTAAACAACAAAAGAAAGAATATAATCCAATTTTCTCTCTCTTCCTAAAAAGCAAACTGGAAAGAAGAAACCAAAGGAAGCTACAAATATATATTTTTTCATTTATTGCCACATAATAGATACACGCAGAGCCAGTGAGAATACAATATTCATTTTGCTGCAGAAGAACAGACATTGCATAACAATGAGATTTGCTAATGAAATCAACCATCAACCTGGAATACATATGTATTAAACCAAGACCTCAGTGTCATTTTCTTTTTGCATCGTTTGTTCTTTCTTTCATTTTCTTCTTGACCTTGTCAGTATTTTTGTCCTTTAGATTTCGGAACTTTGGTAAAGCAAAATCAAGACTATAATATCATAGTGTAATGCTTTTTATTCATCACATTTATTTTTAATGTAAATTCCAATTGTTCTGCTTCTATCAGCACTATTAATGTACCTTACGAAAAAAAAAAATCAATGGATGCTACCAGAAGAAACAAAGGAGGCTTATTTCTATACAAAATAGTTGGATCAGATCTGAAAAAAACTTTTATCAAGACTTGACATAAAATTCCACATAACAGTTTTTAGAGCAATATTAGTGCTTGCTTATGTAATAAGAAATTTAAAAAAGAATATATTTTAAAGCCATTTTTGTAATGATATAAATCCTCCAGCAATTTCTACTACAGAGAGTTATTAAGTGAAATAATGTGGGGCTGATAGAATAACTATCAACATGCAAATTATTCTAATGCTTTTAGATTAAAATCATAATTTTTCTCCCCAAAAATGCTCTGCCGTCCTGGTCTACAAAGTTAATCACCAATTTCCATTAATCAAAAGTAAATAATTCTGACAATTTTCTTAAAAATTTATTATTTTATGATTTAGTTATTACATATTTCTGTAAAGGCCCAAAAGACTATGAAAGTACTTGATATTATATATCTTTTTTAAAAAAGCACTAATGTCCCTCATAATTAATTAATTTATTTTTTTAGTATAAGCTATTTAACTAAATGACTGTCCTATTGGTTGACTGTTTACACAATTAGGTTTTTCAATTCATGTGTGCTACAAATAAAATGAACAGACTAACCTGCTGTGGTATATAATTGCTACTAATTCATGATAATAACAACTTTTAAAAATAGCAATACTTATACCAATTAAAACAGCCTTAGTCAAACAAAATTAAGTTCTCTGTTTTTATTTTTGTAGTACCTTGATATCTAACCTCAAACAATATCCTTCAATATCTGTTGTAAAAGTAAACTGAATATTCCTTATAATTTAAACTATCTGAAAGTTGCTACTGACAGTCTAAGAGTTCTCCAGACTATTTTAAAAGCCATGAAGGATGATTTTAAGCAAAGAAACACATAATCACAGAACAATCATTAATCCATACACACAAGGTATTTCCTTAAAAAACCCAGAAATTTCTGTTAAAATGACAAAATATGAAGCCGACCATAGGGAAAAAGCCAGTTGAAACAAATATTTATGGCAATACTGAAAACCTACTTTCACTCAGGCAAAGGGGCAAGGGATACAATCCTAAAATGTAGTGATGGGATTTGGAAAGTCATCTAGCTCCTTGCTACTAAAAGTGTGGTCCACAGACGACCAACATTCCAGCTGCTTCTTAGAAATGAAGATTCTCAAGCCCCCACCCAAACCTACTGAATCAGAATCTTATGTACCTTAAAAGTGAAGAAGCCATGGTCTAGAAAATTCTTCAGCCTACCTAAGAATTTGTATACCAATTCCAGTGACTTCTGATATTCTAACAACTCCACAAAAATCCACAGTAAAATGCAGAACATTCAGAGGATGAACAATTTACTTGTCATACTCAAAGTCCATTACCTAGCATTTGCTTAATGACTTGAAGTTTCATACTCATATGGAAACTAATTAGACAATAAATTATATTTAATATAAAAAAATAAGTTTCATACTCCTATTGACTACTGATTTGACATTTGTGGTGATAAAAGAATAAGGGGGCAAGAATAATATCTTTTATGTAAGATCTTAGAAAATATTAAATAAATAGTAAAACAGCAGCATTTACATATCCTTAGCAATTATTTTAAATTTTTCAACAGAAGAGTTCTTTCTTAAATAGAATCTTGTGAGGAAGCCCCACAGAGTAAAAAATAAATGAAGGCCTACTCTTTGGGGCCAAGGAGGCACCCAGCAGTAGCCAAGGCATCTCAACAGAACTACCTCATATGTTTCTTCAGGGTACAGTTTGAAAAACTCTGACTTAAAGAAACTTGAGAGCCTAAAAACAAACTAAACAACTGTTATACTGATCACAAATAAAATTTGCTGTTCATCAAAGTAAAATCTTAAAGATCACTATACTATAGAGAAACCTGTTTACTTTATTCTGTGGTGTTTTAAACTAAGAACCCTAGATTGAATTACATAATAAAGCATTTTTTTGTTACTCAAATTGATCTTTCCCCAAATTGTTCTAATTGGCGCAAGCTAGATTTCTTTCACTAATATGAGATTTTAATTTAATTATTTTAGTTAATAGTATGCCTACCATTATACGAGACATTATGTGAAGTGCTACAAGGGCAACGTAGATGAATGGACCAAGTATTCTACTGATCACCTTGGAAGGGTTAAGACAAATATATGGGATATAACAAGTGCCATAAAAGCAATATAACTATGGAAGCATAATTAACTGAGGACCTCAGAAAAGGCTTCATGAAAGGTGACATCTGAAGCAGACTTTGAAAAGTATGTAGGATTTTGAAAGGCAAAGGTGGCTGTGTTGGAGGAACCAGAAAAAATGGCATCATTTAAAAAAAATTTTTTTTAACGTTTATTCATTTTTGAGAGACAGAGAGAGACAGAGCATGAGCGGGGAAGGGGCAGAGAGAGAGGGAGACACAGACTCTGAAGCAGGCTCCAGGCTCTGAGCTATCAGCACAGAGCCCGATGCAGGGCTGGAACTCACGAACTGTGAGATCATGACCTGAGCCAAAGTCGGTGGCTCAACCGACTGAGCCACCTAGGTGCCCTGAAAAAATGGCATCTTCAGTGGAGAGAAGACATATGCTGAGAAGCAGAAGCTGAAAAGGTCTGGGTATATTTGAAGAACAGCTTGAGGCAGCTTGCACGCTCCCTAACCAGAATCTAAGGTGCCTGGGTGGCTGGGTCAGTTAAGTGCCCGACTCTTGATTTCCACTCAGGTCATGATCTCACGGTTTGTGAGCTGAAGCTCTGTGTTGGGTTCTGTGCTGACAGCACAGAGCCTGCTTGGGATTCTCTCTCTCTCCCTCTCTTGCTTGGGATTCTCTCTCTCTCTCTCTCTCTCTCCCTCTTTTTCTGTTCCTCTCTTGTCGGTGCACACACACTCTCTCTCAAAATAAATAAAGAAACTTAAAAAAAAAGAATCATGAGTTGTTCATTTTATGACAGTAACACCCATAGAACTCAAGTGTTAATATACCTGTATAGTCCTGTAAGAGCATTAAATACCTGTTTGAATGAATTAATCAATCAATGAATGAATGTAATCTACTATGGCTAGTATATATGGCATATGTAGAAAATAGTGGGAGATACGGCTGAAAAGGTAGTTTATGACCTTATTGGAGACAACCTTGAATACTATATTAAGTACTTAAATTTAATGCTGCAAACAATGGTAAGCCACCTGCATTAGAAATATTGATCTGGCAGTGTCAAGTAGGATGGATTGGGACAGGAAGAGAGTTCCAATAGGGATACTGAAATGTTCAGTCTGTTGCAATAGTTTAGGCAAGAGGTTGTGGGAGTAGAATCAGAAATACAAAGATGAGTATGAAAGACAAGAATAATCAATTTTTTTTTCTGTTAGGCAGTCAAAGTAGAGCAAGAAATAAAAAAATTATAGGGTCACCTGGGTGGCTCAGTTGGTTAAGCGTCCAACTTTGGCTCAGGTCATGATCTCACTCTCTTGAGTTTGACCACTCGTGAGTTTGAGTCCCAAGTCAGGCTCTGTGCTGGCAGCTCAGAGCCTGAAGCCTGCTTCGGATTCTGTGTCTCCCTCTCTCTCTGCTCCTCCCCTGCTCATGCTCTCTTTCTCTCTCAAAAATAAACACTAAAAAAAATTTTTTTTAATTTATATTATAGAAGTAAAACCTGTTGGACTTCATAGCAGGTTCTATATAGAGGGAGTGGGAAGGGAAAAAGTAAAGAAATCCCAAAAGTTTGCAAGAATGTAAAACAGGAAATCTCTTATGCACTACTGGTGTAAACTGGTATGACCAGCTACAAAAAATTAGTATGTAATAAAATCAAAGCTGTACATAGTCTATATCACAGTAATTCCACTTCTACATATATAACCCAGAAAACTCACACATGTGCATAAAGGGGCATATACAAAAATGTAATTTGCAGCACTATTTTTATAATGAAATATTGGAAAATGAATAAATTAAAAGATTGTAGAATGTTTATATAATGAAATAGTATAGAGCAATTAAATGACCTAGAGCTACACATTTTAACATATATATCTTTAATAAGAGAAGATGAATTGTTTTATGAATGATCAATGAAACCAGTCTCTGGAGGACAATGAAAAGGAAAAAAAGTTAAAAAAAAAAAAAAAAAAGAATAAATTCTTAGGTTTAGTGTGGAGGGGAAATAGGTTTTTTGTTTGTTTTTACCAGGACTTATTATTTTACAAATGGAAGTGTGCACCTTTGACCACCTTCACTCATTTTGCCCATCCCCCACCTCTGGCAACCAACAATCTATGCTTTGTATCTATGAGTCCCAATTTTTGTTCCTTTTGTGTGTGTTTTGGGGTTTTCTTTGTTTTTTGTTTTTTTTTTTTGTTTTAGATTCCACGTGTAAGTGAGATCACATGGTATTGGTTTTTCTCAGTCTCACTTCACCTAGCACAATGCTCTCAGGGTCCATCCATGTTGTCAAAAATAGCAGGATTGCCTTCTTTTTGTGGCTAATATTCCATTGTATATAATTACCCATTCACCCATTGATGGACACTTAGGTTATTTCCATGTCTTGGGTATTATAAGTAATGCTGCAATGAACGTGGGAGTATCAGGCAAACTTTTTTTCTCAGAGATGGGTGGAGAGGTAGAAGAAGAAAAAAAACATAGTTTTCTAACTTTTAATTTTGAAATAACTATATATGTATAGAAAGTTGCAAAACTTTACATAACTATAGCACAATATCAAAACCAGTAAACTACAATATGTATGTATAGTTCTGTGTTTTATCCTATGTGTAGATTCATGTAACCAACAATGCAATCAAGATATGGAACTATCCCATCATCACAAAGATCTCTCTCATGACACTCTTTTACAGTCACACCCAAACCTCTCCTTCAGCATCCCAAATCCTGATAACCACTAATTTGTTCTTGAACTCTATACTTTCGTCTTTATATAGGTGGAATCATAGTGACCTTTTCAGTTTGGCTTTTTTCACTCAACCTAATGCCCTTGAGATCTATCCAATTGTTATGTGTATCAATAATTGGAACCTTTTTATTGCTGAGTAGTACTGCACAAAATGGACATACCATACTGTCTTTAGCCATTCACTTATTTATTTTACTTATTTTTAATTTTTTAATTTATTTTTGAGAGACAGAGTGTGAGCAGGGGAGGGGCACAGAGAGACAGAAAGACACAGAATCTGAAGAGGCTCCAGGCTCCCGGATGCTTAACCGACTGAGCCACCCAGGGACCCCTAGCCATTCACCTATTGCAAGACATTTTGGTTGTTTCCAATTTTGGCTATTACAAATAAAGCTGCAATGAACAAATATGTACATTTTGCTGGGATATATGCTCAGGAGTGTGGTGGTGGTTTGGTCATGTAGTAAGGGTATGTTTAGCTGTTTGTTTCTTTTTTTTTTTTCTTAAATAAACTGTCAAACTCTTTCCCAGAGTGGTTGTACCATTTTACATTCCCAGCAGCAATGTATAAAAGTTCCATTTTTCTCCACATCCTTGCCAGCATTTGATGTATGTCACTATGTTTTATTTTGGCTGTTCTGATGCGTGAGTAGTGATAGCTCATTTGTGCATTTCCCTGATGGCTTGTGATGTTGAACGTCTTTTCATGTACTCACCTGATATCTGTACATTCTCTTTGGTCACATGTTTCTTCATCTCTTTTAGCCATTTTCTAACTGGACTGTTGGCATTTTTACTGTTGAGTTTGAGAGTTTTTATATATCTGAGATATGAGTACTTTGTCAGATTTGTGGTTTTCAAATATTGTCTCCTAGTATGTAGCTTGTGTTTTGGAAAGCAAAAGGTTTTAAGTTTTATAAACTCCAAATTACTGATCTCCACTGATTTTTTTTTCTTTTATGGATTTTGTGGATTTTGTGTCATGTATAAGAACTCTTCACCAAGTTAGGTCCCGTAGATTTTCCCTAATGTTTTCTTCTAAAAGTTTTATATATTACATTTAATTTTATAATCCAAACAGATTTTAAACTAGAAAAAGGAGAAAATGATAAATCTGTCTATCAGAAGGTTTTCAACTACTTAATAGAAATAATTTCAACATTTATTTGGTATCCTATTACAGCAAAACACTTAAGATACATACAAGGTATAGGATCTAAAGAGTGGATACAACATATATTTTTATTTTATTCTTACAAGTGCTTTGTCAGAATTATACATCAGTGCACCTGACTTAGGAAGAACTTGTACGTGTTCTTGGGGGAAAATTACAGCTGTTCTAAACCTTTAAGAGTGGAAAAATTAGTCTACTCACCAAAAGAAGGCTGTGTCAGGAAGACATAATAGCACTGAACAAAGGCAAAAGAACTGTATGTCCACTGCATGCTTTAGGAAGTATACATGGTCTTAAAGTTAGAGAGCACTAAGTATGGGAGATTTAGGCAAAATTTTGGATGTAGGCAGGAGACAGATTATGGAAGATTTCATATGCCATGCAAATTAGATTAAATTTTATTCTGTTTGATGGGAAGCTAGTAAATTATTTTAAGTAGGTGAATAATCTAGTTAGATTTGTGATGTCAATTAAATTGTCACCGAGAGGATGATGAATTTGGACACAGCAAGACTAGAGGCAGAACCACCAGGTGGAAGGCGATAGTGACATCCTAAGTAAGGCATGATGCAAACCTACATAAAGATTTAAGCATCGTAAATAGAAAAGGATGGATTTGAGAAATATTTAAAGAAAAAAAAAAAAGAACTATAGTCTTCATTATAAAAGCAGGCAGGGAGAGGTGTTGACTTAAGGTAAACAGAGAACTTATGAAACAGCTTTGTAGAAATGCTTTTATTAACTTTTAGTTAACTCATAGTTAACCTGTAGTATTAGATAACACAGTATTTACCAGGGCATGAAAAACACTAGTACCATAAGACGATCTTTGAAGGGAGGGTCAAATGAGTTGGAGATTCACAAAACATAATTTAAAAACATTATGTTTATTTATTTTTGAGACAGAGACAGACAGACAGAGACACAGAGTATGACTGGGGGAGAGGCAGAGAGAGAGGGAAACACAGAATCTGAAGCAGGCTCCAGGCTTTGAGCTGTCAGCATAGAGCCTGATGTGGGACACAAACCCACAAGCCATGAGATCATGACCTGAGCTAAAGTTGGAAGCTTCAGGACTGAGCCACCCAAGCACCCCTTAGATTCACAAAACTTATTAGCATATTAAAAGATGCACAGAAACAGCTTTTAAAATGAATTTTGTAACTTTAACATTAACCCTATGTTTTCTAAACTTATTTGACCATGGAACTGTTTTTCTTGCAATGCTCACTCCATACAACCAATGCTCTACTGAGACTACTTTGGGGACTGCTGGTTTAGCAACAATGTGGGCTTTGGTTAAGCTTAGAACATAATTTTTTTAAGTCTTCCCTTAAAAAAAGAATTAAATCTCAAATGTAAGTTTAGGTGAAACTTCTATGACTTCATTTATTATTCTCCATTGGCTCACACCACTTCAGTCATGCTGGTTTCCTTATTGCTCTTCAAATATGCCCAACATAGTCTCCCTTAATGTCTTTGCATTTACTGCTTTCCGTGGAATAGTCCTCACTTAGATATATGCATGACTTGCTCCCCAAACGTTCTTACGATCCTTGTTAAACTGTCATCTTATTAGACAGGGCTTCGCTGACCACCCTGAAAGAAATACTAATTCCACAACCCTTGCACTCATGACCCGTTATTTGCTTCATCTCTCTTCAGTGTTGGTTGTCATCTCACATATTAAATATCAATTTATTAGCCATTATCCCTTTTGCTCATAGACTATAAGCCCCATGAGTGCAGAGTCTGTTCTGCTCACTGCCTTACCCTCAGCACTTGCATGTACTAAGCACTCAATAATTAACTATTGAATAATTCACTAATCATCATTTAACCTCTCCCATAGGTTATTTACTTCATAACAAAAAAAATAATGGGGGAGCATCTGGCTGCCTCAGTTGGTAGAACAGATGTCTTGTGATCTCAGGGTTGTGAATTCAAGCCCTGTGTTGGGTGTAGAGATTATTTAAAAATAATAATAATTAAATTAAAATTAAAAATAGATAATGGGTAAAATAGCTACCTATCAACATATCCATTAATAGGAATAGTATTGGAAGATGGCGGCCTAGGAGGATGCTGGGCTCACCGCGCATGCTCCTGATCACTTAGCTTCCACCTACACCTGCCTAAATAACCCAAAAAACCGCCAGAAGACTACCAGAATGGAGTCTCCGGAGCCAAGCACAGACGAGAGGCCCACGGAAGAGGGTAGGAAGGGCGGAGAGGCAGTGCACACTCCACAGACTGGCGGGAGGGAGCCGGGCGGAGGGGCGACCCCCCGGCCAAGCAGAGCCCCCGAGTCTGGCTGGCAAAAGCGGAGGGGCCGGACAGAGTGTGTTCGGAGAGCAAGCGGGACTTGACATCTGGAAGGTTATAAGCTAACAGCTCTGATCGGAGAACGGGAGGGCGGGAGGACAACAGGAGGGAGAGTTGTTCAGCCCCGGACGACAGAGATCAGCCTGGCGGGGAATAAAGGCGCTCGCCAGTGCCATCTCCCTCGCCCATCCCCCAGCCAAAATCCCAAAGGGAACCGGTTCCTGCCAGAGAACTTGCTTGCACCGCGCAAACACCCAAAGCTGTGCTTCTGCGGATCCATCCCTCTGCAGGTCTGACTCCCTCCTGGTGCCGCAGGGCCCCTCCGGAAGCAGATCTCTGAAGGAAAAGCAAGCTGAGCCTACCCCTCCCACCCCTGTGCACCTTGACGATCCACCCCAGCTAATACGCCAGATCCCCAGCACCACAAGCCTGGCAGTGTGCAAGTAGCTCAGATGGGCCACGCCATACCACAGTGAATCCCGCCTCTAGGAGAGGGGAAGAGAAGGCACACACCAGTCTGACTGTGGCCCCAGCGGTGGGCTGGGGGCAGACATCAGGTCTGACTGGGGCCCCGCCCACCAACGCAAGTTATTCAAGACAGCACAGGGGAAGTGCCCCGCAGTCCGCACCACTCCAGGGACTATCCAAAATGACGAAACAGAAGAATTCCCTTCAGAAAAAAGTCCAGGAAATAACAACAGCTAACAAACTGATCAAAAATGATTTAAACACTATAACAGAAAGTGAATTTAGAATAATAGTCATAAAATTAATCGCTGGGCTTGAAAACAGTATAAAGGACAGCAGAGAATCTCTTGCTACAGAGATCAAGGGAGTAAGGAACAGCCAGGAGGAGCTAAAAAAGGCTATCAACGAGCTGCAAAATAAAATGGAGACAACTACGGCTCGGATTGAAGAGGCAGAGGAGAGAAGAGGTGAACTAGACGATAAAATTATGGAAAAGGAAGAAGCTGAGAAAGAGATAAAAAAATCCAAGCGTATGAGGGGAAAATTAGAGAACTAAGTGATGCACTAAAGAGAAATAATATACGCATAATTGGTATTCCAGAGGAGGAAGAGAGAGGGAAAGGTGCTGAAGGTGTTCTTGAAGAAATAATAGCTGAGAACTTCCTGGATCCGGGGAAGGAAAAAGGCAATGAAATCCAAGAGGCACAGAGAACTCCCTTCAGACTTAACTTGAATCCATCTTCTGAATGACATATCATAGTGAAACTGGCAAAATACAACGATAAAGAGAAAATTCTGAAAGCAGCTAAACGTGCTCTAACATATAAAGGGAGACCTATAAGACTCATGACCGATCTCTCTACTGAAACTTGGCAGGCCAGAAAGGAATGGCAGGAGATCTTCAATGTGATGAACAGAAAAAATATGCAGCCGAGAATCCTTTATCCAGCAAGTTTGTCATTTAGAATAGAAGGAGAGATAAAGGTCTTCCCAAACAAACAAAAACTGAAGGAATTCGTCACCACTAAACCAGCCCTACAAGAGATCCTAAGGGGGATCCTGTGAGACAAAGTACCAGAAACATCGCTACAAGCATGAAACCTACAGACATCACAATGACTCTGAACCCATATCTTTCTATAATAACACTGAATGTAAATGGATTAAATGCGCCAACCAAAAGACATAGGGTATCAGAATGGATAAAAAACCAAGACCCATCTATTTGTTGTCTACAAGAGACTCATTTTAGACCTGAGGACACCTTCAGATTGAGAGTGAGGGGATGGAGAACTATTTATCATGCCACTGGAAGTCAAAAGAAAGCTGGAGTAGCCATACTTATATCAGACAAACTAGACTTTAAATTAAAGGCTGTAACAAGAGATGAAGAAGGGCATTATATAATAATTACAGGGTCTATCCATCAGGAAGAGCTAACAATTATAAATGTCTATGCGCCGAATATAGGAGCCCCCAGATATATAAAACAATTCCTCACAAACATAAGCAACCTTATTGATAAGAATGTGGTAATTGCAGGGGACTTTAACACTCCACTTACAGAAATGGATAGATCATCTAGACACACGGTCAATATAGAAACAAGGGCCCTGAATGATACATTGGATCAGATGGACTTGACAGATATATTTAGAACTCTGCATCCCAAAACAATAGAATATACTTTCTTCTCGAGAGCACATGGAACATTCTCCAAGATATATCACATACTGGGTCACAAAACAGCCCTTCATAAGTATACAAGAATTGAAATCATACCATGCATACTTTCAGACCAGAATGCTATGAAGCTTGAAATCAACCACAGGAAAAAGTCTGGAAAACCTCCAAAAGCATGGAGGTTAAAGAACACCCTACTAAAGAATGAATGGGTCACCAGGCAATTAGAGAAGAAATTAAAAAATATATGGAAACAAATGAAAATGAAAATACAACAATCCAAATGCTTTGGGATGCAGCGAAGGCAGTCCTGAGAGGAAAATACATTGCAATCCAGGCCTATCTCAAGAAACAAGAAAAATCCCAAATACAAAATCTAACAGCACACCTAAAGGAAATAGAAGCAGACCCGCAAAGACAGCCTAAATCCAGCAGAAGAGAAATAATGAAGATCAGAGCAGAAATAAACAATACAGAATCTAAAAAAACTGTAGAGCATCATAGATGTAGAGCATTATAGATCAACGAAACCAAGAGTTGGTTTTTTGAAAAAATAAACAAAATTGACAAACCTCTAGCCAGGCTTCTCAAAAAGAAAAGGGAGATGACCCAAATAGATAAAATCATGAATGAAAATGGAATTATTACAACCAATCCCTCAGAGATACAAGCAATTATCAGGGAATACTATGAAAAATTATATGCCAACAAACTGGACAACGTGGAAGAAATGGACCAATTCCTAAACACCCACACGCTTCCACAACTCAATCAGGAGAAAACAGAAAGCTTGAACAGACCCATAACCAGCGAAGAAATTGAATCGGTCATCAAAAATCTCCCAACGAATAAGAGTCCAGGACCAGATGGCTTCCCAGGGGAGTTCTACCAGACGTTTAAAGCAGAGATAATACCTATCCTTCTCAAGCTATTCCAAGAAATAGAAAGGGAAGGAAAACTTCCAGACTCATTCTATGAAGCCAGTATTACTTTGATTCCTAAACCAGACAGAGACCCAGTAAAAAAGAGAACTACAGGCCAATATCCCTGATGAATATGGATGCAAAAATTCTCAGTAAGATACTAGCAAATCGAATTCAACAGCATATAAAAAGAATTATTCACCATGATCAAGTGGGATTCATTCCTGGGATGCAGGGCTGGTTCAACATTCGCAAATCAATCAACGTGATACATCACATTAATAAAAGAAAAGAGAAGAACCATATGATCCTGTCAATCGATGCAGAAAAGGCCTTTGACAAAATCCAGCACCCTTTCTTAATAAAAACCCTTGAGAAAGTCGGGATAGAAGGAACATACTTAAAGATCATAAAGGCCATTTATGAAAAGCCCACAGCTAATATCATCCTCAATGGGGAAAAACTGAGAGCTTTTTCCCTGAGATCAGGAACACGACAGGGATGTCCACTCTCACCGCTGTTGTTTAACATAGTGTTGGAAGTTCTAGCATCAGCAATCAGACAACAAAAGGAAATCAAAGGCATCAAAATTGGCAAAGATGAAGTTAAGCTTTCACTTTTTGCAGATGACATGATGTTATACATGGAAAATCCGATAGACTCCACCAGAAGTCTGCTAGAACTGATACATGAATTTAGCAAAGTTGCAGGATACAAAATCAATGTACAGAAATCCGTTGCATTCTTATACACTAACAATGAAGCAACAGAAAGACAAATAAAGAAACTGATCCCATTCACAACTGCAACAAGAAGCATAAAATACCTAGGAAAAAATCTAACCAAAGATATAAAAGATCTGTATGCTGAAAACTATAGAAAGCTTATGAAGGAAATTGAAGAAGATATAACGAAATGGAAAAACATTCCATGCTCATGGATTGGAAGAATAAATATTGTCAAAATGTCAATACTACCCAAAGCTATCTACACATTCAATGCAATCCCAATCAAAATTGCACCAGCATTCTTCTCGAAACTAAAACAAGCAATCCTGAAATTTGTATGGAAACACAAAAGGCCCCGAATAGCCAAAGTAATTTGAAGAAGAAGACCAAAGCAGGAGGCATCACAATCCCAGACTAGCCTCTACTACAAAGCTGTCATCATCAAGACAGCATGGTATTGGCACAAAAACAGACACATAGACCAATGGAATAGAATAGAAACCCCAGAACTAGACCCACAAACGTATGGCCAACTAATCTTTGACAAAGCAGGAAAGAATATCCAATGGAAAAAAGACAGTCTCTTTAACAAATGGTGCTGGGAACTCTGGACAGCAACATGCAGAAGGTTGAAACTAGACCACTTTCTCACACCATTCACAAAAATAAACTCAAAATGGATAAAGGACCTGAATGTGAGACAGGAAACCATCAAAACCTTAGAGGAGAAAGCAGGAAAAGACCTCTCTGACCTCAGCCGTAGCAATCTCTTACTCGACACATCCCCAAAGGCAAGGGAATTAAAAGCAAAAATGAACTACTGGGACCTTATGAAGATAAAAAGCTTCTGCACAGCAAAGGAAACAACCAACAAAACTAAAAGGCAACCAACGGAATGGGAAAAGATATTTGCAAATGACATATCAGACAAAGGGCTAGTATCCAAAATCTATAAAGAGCTCCCCAAACTCCACACCCGAAAAACAAATAACCCAGTGAAGAAATGGGCAGAAAATGTGAATAGACATTTCTCTAAAGAAGACATCCGGATGGCCAACAGGCACATGAAAAGATGCTCAACGTCGCTCCTCATCAGGGAAATACAAATCAAAACCACACTCAGATATCACCTCACGCCAGTCAGAGTGGCCAAAATGATAAATCAGGAGACTATAGATGCTGGAGAGGATGTGAAGAAACGGGAACCCTCTTGCACTGTTGGTGGGAATGCAAATTGGTGCAGCCACTCTGGAAAATTAAAAACAGACCTACCCTATGACACAGTAATAGCACTGCTAGGAATTTACCCAAGGGATACAGGAGTACTGATGCATAAGGGCACTTGTACCCCAAAGTTTATAGCAGCACTCTCAACAATAGACAAATTATGGAAAGAGCCTAAATGTCCATCAACTGATGAATGGATTAAAAAATTGTGGTTTATATACACAATGGAGTACTATGTGGCAATGAGAAAGAATGAAATATGGCCCTTTGTAGCAACGTGGACGGAACTGGAGAGTGTGATGCTAAGTGAAATAAGCCATACAGAGAAAGACAGATACCATATGGTTTCACTCTTATGTGGATCCTGAGAAACTTAACAGAAACCCATGGGGAGGGGAGCAAAAAAAAAAAAAAAGGTTTGAGTGGAAGAGAGCCAAAGCATAAGAGACTCTTAAAAACTGAGAACAAACTGAGGGTTGATGGGGGGTGGGTGATGGGTATTGAGGAGGGCACATTTTGGGATGAGCACTGGGTATTGTATGGAAACCAATTTGACAATAAACTTCATATATTGAAAAAAATAGGAATAGTATTCTTCTTTATGATGTTAACAATTAATATTTTTCATGTCCACATTTTATCTACAAGGTCTGAGCAGTTTTATCCAAACAAAACTTACAAAGAAAACCAAACACTTATTCAAAATTCTCACAGCTTTCAGCACTAACCTTTAAAAATTTTCTACTAACCAAACACATCTGTAAAGTTGTATAATTTTATCATTAGAAAATGCACAAGCATCATTCTGTATAATTGTTGTCAAATTTCTCTTTAACTGTGTTTCTTTAGATACTGGCTTAGAAAAGACTATAACTGGAAGCACTGAATGTAGCAATCTTGACCCTCTAAAGCAAAGGGTCCTTTTCTGCTGTAATATACAGTAATTCATTTCTATAACGTTAGCAATTGTCAAATGCTTTGGTAATTTTTAAGTGTGTGATGCTTCCACTTGTAATTTTAGTCATGATGTACACTTTAATATAGGCCAGCTGTCCAATTGAACACACTATACATGACAATACTCTCATTGGTATATATATTCCACTAAAACTAGAAGAAATTCTCATGGATACATGCAACAGTTTTTCAAAATATCTCAATTAAAAAATCTATAAAAACCTTAAATATTTAATATTTAATATAATATTAATATTTTCAATATCAAATGCAACATCTCTAACAGAACAGACTTTTAAAAATACTCAACACAAAAAATATATTTGAATAGGTTCTGGTTTAAACAAAATATTGTTTAAATGTGTTTTTATTAAGGACTAAGAAGATATTTCATGCATATATAACTTTATAACCCAGTATAAACTCTCCATTCAATTAAAATTTTTCTATACTGCAATCTAGTGATGCAGACTAACATAAAAAACTATAGGGGTGCCTGGGTGGCTCTGTCAGTTAAGAGTCCGACTCTTGATTTCAGCTCAGGTCATGATCTCACGGTTAGTGAGACTGAGCCCACGGTTGGGTTCTGCACTGTCAAGGTGAAGTCTGCTTGGGATTCTCCCTCTCCCTCTCCCTCTGCCTCTCCTCCCTCCTGCGCACACACGCTCTCCCTATCTCCCTCAAAATAAATCTTTTTAAAAAATCACAAAACTTGAATTCTTTCCAATGAAAACATGTGCAATTGAATAGTAAATAAAAGTCTCTGAAATTATGTACTCTTACGCAGCTGTCATGAGTAAATAGGTGTATGTTGTGATTTTTTTTTTCAGTTTATTTATTTTATTTTTGAGAGAGAAGGTACAACATTGGGAGGGGCAAAAAGAGAGGGAGAGGGAGAGAGACCCAAGCAGACTCCACACTGTCAGCACAGAGCCCATTGCAGGGCTTGAAGTCACAAACCGTGAGATCATGACTTGAGCTGAAATCGAGAGTCAGTCAGTGGCTCAATCAGCTGAGCTCCCAGGTGCCCCTATGTTGTGGTATTCTAAGTTTTCTTCAAAGAGAGTAGTTTCTTTCACCTTCATAATTAAAGGCATTTTATATGTATACAAGAAATAATCTAACAGTTACCTAGTGTTTTTAATGAACTCATTTGGTTACCTTGGTTAAATCACAGTCTCTGAGACTTGGTCTCTTCATCTGTAAAATGACAGTTTGTCTAGGATTTTTAATATACTTCCTAGCTTTAATATTCTATGACCCTATAAAATTGTTTTTCCTGTTAATCTCTATTGTTTTTCTTCTTGTTAACTGAGAAATACTTTTGATAGCAAGAAATGCACATTCCCTTAAAAGCTACTTCTTTAAAAACTAGATAATAAAACATATTTATGTCTCTCTATAATTAAACACCTCAATTTGTACTGAAATGTGATAAGTACTGTTTATCTACTTTAGGTGAATAAGAGCTGAGGACAATTTATTAGAGCATAAGAAAGACGCCTCAGCACTAGAAGGTCACAGCCTGTGTGCTGAGCTGCTAGCAAAACATCTATGATGCTCCAAAGCTGCCATTTTTCTTCCTTGACAAAGACTCCATCTGCCACTGAGCCATTTACAGCCTCTAAGTCAGAATATCAATGATTTCCGACTATTCTGCAAGCCTGCTTTCACCTTGACATCACCTCTGTAATACATCTAAAGCAAATGATACATATATCCCCAACTGTAAGCATGAAGCCCATGCTTTATTCACCTGATAGGTATTTAAGCTTCCCTCTAATGTACCATTTTTATTTATGCAGACTTGAAGAGAATTTTAAAGTGTATATATTTGCTCTAATTTTTGTTGCTTTATTTACCTGTTCTAAATCAAATATATTCATAAAACTTTAAAACCTGAAAAGGCTGTGCTAGGGAGTGTTCAGTAATGGCTTACTAACTAAGACAACAAAACTACATCATATTTACACCTAATACAATCTGCTATAAAATTGCTTCACATAAAATATTTCCTTAGAAACTGAAAACACTAAAGCAATGAAGAAATGTTGATAAAATTTCTAGTTTTGTACTTAAATCAATGTTCTTCACATTGTAACAAGTGAAACCCATCTATGTAACAATTAAAAGAGACCCAGAGAATTTTTCAGTTATATCTTGCTATTTCTTACTATTTTTGTTTAGTAAAGTATTAGAAATAGATGCAAACTTCCAAGAACTATTCAAAACTCTTCTTCCATCCCTTTTAAATAAAAGCAGTATAATCCTTGGTCATTAACATGTATAAAAATGGAAATAACCTTATTTACAATATTACTTTTATCTGAATATAATTCTCTATAAAACAAAGATTGTGTTAAGGCCTATTATACGCAAAACATTAAGGGGAGTACAAAAAAGTTTCAAGTAAGATTCTTGGGCTCAAGAAGGGGAAATTATAAATGAACTCATAAAAAATAGTCTAAGAAGACAAGGTACTTTAGAGTGAGAGGAAGTGTGATACACAGGAAGGAATTCTGGATTACAGGTTAGGAGACTGAAGTCTATTTATATCTTGGCTCTGAACCCTCCAAGTGCTTATATTAACCATTTAACTCTAGACAAAGTACTTACCCAACTGTAAAGTGAGGTGACTAGACTAGGTGATACCCAAAGTCTCTTGCTGCTCTAGCACTCTATATCAGGATCCATGAGTCTAGATGTCAAATGATTACAGACACTAACTGGCCCAAGATTTTCAGTGGCACTCTATTTAGGTAGATGTGGCTCATATCAAAAAGGAAATAAGATTTGGGTTTGGTACTGAAGGATGTGCAATATTTAACTATATATGCGGACTTAGAAACTTCCCCAAAAAAGAACAGCATAAATAAAGGTGGACAAAGAAATCATGATTTCCCATGTGTTAATGTAGCAATGTTCCCTGCAATGAGTGAGAAGAGGAGACATGATACTGGAGACAGAAAAGCTAGAGAAACATCTAAACATGACCTAATAGGGTGGTGGTGGGAACACAAGGAAAACAAAAAAGGCAAAAGGGTACAGGCCATAATGAAGCCAGAGCACAGTCACTTTCAAGTTTTGATTTAGAGTCAGAGGAAGGAGAACGGTCCAACATGATACCAGGATTCATACAATGATGTGGAAAATGGTGATACTATTAACAGAAATAACCCTGAAATGTGATCCTCTTTCTAAAATAACGTGAAAAAAATAGAATACCTTAAAAAGAAATAAAGTCATCTAATTATTGAAAAGGAACATTGGGCTGGGAATTACACACTGACGCTGGATTCTGCCATGAACTAGTCGTGTAACATAGAGCCAGTCGCTCTAAGGTTTGGTTTTGCAAAATGAAAGCACTAGACTTAATATGACTTTAAGATGCTTTTCAGTTTTGTATATAATATGCATCTTAATTTCTGAACAAACTTGAAGTTGTAGAGGCAAGCAATCTTTTGTAATAGTATTAATCCTAACTGATTGAAGATTTAGCATTTTTTACATATGAAATAAAAGTACTTCATACAAAAATAATAAGAATGGTTATTTCCACCTAAGAGTTACAACCCCACAACCCCAGACACAACCACCCCAAAACCAAAGACAGAAGAAGCAATTTCAGAACTAACCCTGCAGTTTTGATCCTGAATTAATAATTAGCTAATACATTCATTAAATACCTTTTACTAGGCACTAAGGGAAAGGCAAAAGAAGATACAGTTTCCACGTTTAAGCATGTAATAACTTTATTAATGAGATAAAATGAACTTGTGTGAACAATTAAAAACTGCCTTTTGATGCAGACTAACCCGCATACCAAAAAATTCATTCCTTAACATCAATTCAAAGGGAGATAAATCCTGAAGCATAAACAGAAAGATGTAATGGATATGAAATTTGGTTAAAGGAGAAAATATTTTTAGAATGTTTCCTTTAACAAGAGAGGCCATAATCAAATTAAAATTTTTATTCCTTTTTCATAGTTATTTTTGCACAACAATTATTTTAATTTCAATAAAAACTTCATATTTATTATGATGTCATGACTCAAAATATATGGAGGATTTATAAAATTTACTCCTAGTAGAAGGTGTCAAACAAACAAAAGAGACAAATTTTTCTCTAAACATTAAATTACAATTTATATCAAATTCTAAAATACTTTGTATTCCAAAACTAATTTTAAAATTTACTAACAATTTTAATTTTTTCAAGAAAGTAGTTAAATTTAACAAACATACAAAAGAGAGAACTTAATTTCTAGTAACTTGCCTCATTTCTTCCATTAAGTGTGCTTATAATAAATATTAAAGGGGCGCCTGGGTGGCTCAGTTGGTTGAGCATCCAACTTTGGCTCAGGTCATGATCTCGCGGCTCGTGGGTTCGAGCCCTGTGTCGGGCTCTGTGCTGACAGCTGGGAGCCTGGAGCCTGCCTTGGATTCTGCGTCTCCCTCTCTCTCTGCCCCTAACCCACTCGCATTCTGTCTCCATCTCTCTCAAAAATAAACAAACATTAAAAAATAAATAAATTTTAAAAATAATTAAAACAGCATATCAGAGCTTCTTAGTCTTTTTTTTAAGTTTCATTTATTTAAGTAATCTCTTCACCATACGTGGGGCTCAAATTCACGATCCCAAGATCAAGAATTGCATGCTCCTCCAACTGAGCCAGTTGGGCCCCCAGAATTTATTAGTCTTAATACTTAACATTATAGTCAACTGAAGATATAATATAATTAGCAGGTACTGCACATATTAGAGTATGATAAATTTTTATTCTTTGGAAAAATACTTTCATGTACTCACAGACTTTGATCTCCAAGATGACATCTTTTTTTAAAAAATACATCTTTATTTTACTTGAAGGGTATGAAGACTAAAAATAAACCTTCTTTATTTTGCCTAGTAAGTCCAATATTCAGTATTCAAAAATAACCACAATAAAATGCTTAAAATAAGACAAAGCAAATGGATTAAAAACAATGAGACACTCACACACTACCAAAACTCAAACAGGAAGAAACAGAAAATTTGAACAGGCCCATAACCAGGAAAGAAATTGAATCGGTTATCAAAAATCTCTCAACAAATAAGAGTCCTGGGCCAGATGGCTTCCCAGGCAATTCTACCAGACATTTAAAGCAGAGTTAATACCTATTATTCTCAAACTGTTGCAAAAAATAGAAATGGAAAGAAAGCTTCCAAACTCATTCTACGAAGCCAGCATTACCTTGATTCCAAAACCAGACATAGACTCCACTAAAAAGCAGAACTACAGGCCAGTATCCTTGATGAACACAGATGTAAAAATTCTCAACAAGACACAAGCAAACTGAATTCAACAATACATTAAAAGAATTCTTCACCATGATCAAGTGGGATTTATTCCTGGGCTCCTGATATTTGCAAATCAATCAATGTGATACACCACGTTGATAAAAGAAAGGATAAGAACCATATGATCCTTTCAATAGATGCAGAAAAAGCACTTGACAAAATATAGCATCATTTCTTAATTTAAAAAAAACCCTCAGGAAAGTAGGAATAGAAGGAACATACCTCAACATCATAAAAATCATACATGAAAGGCCCACAGCTAATATCATCCTCAGTGGGGAAAACACTGACAGCTTTCCCCCTAAGGTCAGGAACACGACAGGGATGGCCACTCTCATAACTATTATTCAACATAGTACTGGAAGCCCTAGCCTCAGCAATCAGACAACAAAACAAAATAAAAGGCATCCAAACTGGCAAAGAAGAAGTTAAACTTTCACTCTTTGCAGAAGACATGATATTCTACATGGAAAACCTGAAAGACTCCACCAAGTAACTGATACCAAATAACTCCACCAAGAACTGATATGTGAATTCAGCAATGTCACAGGATATAAAATCAATGTACAGAAATCGGTTGCATTTCTGTACATCAATAATGAAACAGCAAAAAGAGAAATCAAGGAATTGATCTCATTTACAACTGCACCAAGAACTATAAAATATCTAGGAATAAACCTAACCAAAGAGGTAAAAGATCTGTATGCTCAAAACTATAGAAAGCTTATGAAAGAAACTGAAGAAGAGACAAAGAAATGGAAAAACATACCATGCTCATGGATTGGAAGAGCAAATATTGTAAAAATGTCTATACTACCCAAAGAAATCTACACATTCAATGCAATCCCTATCAAAAATATCATCAGCATTCTTCACAGAGCTAGAACAAATAGTCATAAAATTTGTATGGAACCACAAAAGACCCCAAATAGCCAAAGCAATGTTGAAAAAGATAACCAAAGCTGGAAGCACCACAATCCTGGGCTTTAACCTATATTACAAAGCTGTAATCATCAAGCCAGTATGGTACTGGCACAAAAACAGACACCTAGATCAATGGAATAGAGAACCCAGAAGTGGACCTACAAGCAAGTGCCAACTAATCTTTGACAAAGCAGGAAAGAATATTCAATGGAAAAAAGACAGTCTCTTTAGCAAATGGTGCTGGGTGAACTGGACAGTAACATGCAGAAGAATGAAACTGGACCACTTTCTTACACCATACATAAGGGCATAAAGTGATAATTCAGCAAAACAAAAACATTGTATAATCCCACTTATATTAGGTATTTTGAGTAGTCAAAACACGGAAACAGCAAGTAGAATGGTGGTTGCCAAGGAATGGAGGGAGGAGGAAATGGAAACTTCTTTAATGGGTACAGAGTTTCAGTTCTGCAAAATGAAAAAGTTCTGGAAACTGGTTGCACAAACAATGTGAATATATTTAACACTACTGAATTTACAATTAGAAATGGTTAGCATGGCAAATTTCATATTAAAAAAAAAAGATGTCTTTTAGGTGGGGGCATCAGCACAGAGGCCACTTCATATCCTGTTTTTCATATCAAACTAAATGATAAAAGACCAAAAGCCTTCCCCCTAAGATCAGGAAGAAGACAAGAATGACTGCTTTCACAACTGGAAGTTCTAGCCAGAATAATTAGGAAAAAAAAAGAAGAAGAAGAAGAAGAAGAAGAAGGAGGAGGAGGAGGAGGAGGAGGAGGAGGAGGAAGGAAGGAAGGGAGGAAGAGAGGAAGGGAGGAAGGAAAAGACACCCAAATTGGAAAGGTAAAACTGTCGCTATTTGCAGATGACATGTTCCCAAAGACAGAATACCCCAAAGATAAGAAAAAAAAAAAACTACTCGCACTAATAAACAAACTCAGTAAAATTTTACAGAGTACAAGATGAACACACACAAACATGCGTGTGTGCACGCACACACACACACACACACACACACACAATCAGCTGGGTTCTATAGACCAACAATGAACAATCCAAAAAAGAAATTAAGAAAGCATTTACAATAGCATCCAAAAGAACAAAATACCTAGAAATAAATTTAACGAAGGAGGTGAAAGACTTCCACACTGAAAACTACAAAACATGGCTTAAAAAAAAATGAAAGATGACCTGAATAAATGGAAAAGCATCCGATGCTTGATTTTAAGATTTAGTATTTTTAAGATAGCAACACTACCCAAAGTGATGTACAGATTCAATGCAATTACTACCAGTATTCCAACAACCTTTTTTTTTTCTTACAGAAATAGAAAAGTTAATCCTCAAATTTATGTGGAATTGCAAGTGGCCCCAAATAACCAAAGTAATATTATGAAAGAAGAACAAAGTTGAAGGACTCACATTTCCCAATTTCAAACTTATTACAAAGCTACAGCAATCACACAGTGTGGCACTGGTGTGAGGACAAACATATAGACCCAATGGCATAAAACTAAAAGTACACATATTGAGTAAACACAAATATCTACAGCCAACTGATTTTTGACAACAACATCAAGACCATTCAGTGAGAGGAAGAAGAGTCTCTTCAACAAATGGTGCTGGGAAAACTGGATATCTATATGCAAAAAAATTAAGTTGGACCCCTATCTCATAATATATATGAAAATTAATTTAAAATAGATTGGGGACCCTGGCTGGCTCAGTTGGTAGAACATGTGACTCTTGGTTTTGAGTTTGAGCCCCCGCCGTTGGATGTAGAGATATTTAAAAGTAAAATTATATAAAAAATGGGCTAATGACCTAAACATAAGTGAAATAATAAAAAAAAAAATCTTAGAAGAAACATAGCGGTAAATCTTCACAAACTTGGATCTGGCAGTGGATTCTTAAATATGATACCAAAAGCACAAACAAGAAAGAAATAAAATAGATAAACTGGATTTTAAAGAATTAAAATCTGGGAGATAAATCAAATATTATTAAGAACGTGAAAAGATAGGGCACCTGGGTGGCTCAGCTTGTCAGGCATCCGACTTCAGCTCAGGTCATGATCTTATGGTTTGTAAGTTTGAGCCTGTATTGATAACTGTATTGGCAGCTCAGAGCCTGGAACCTGCTTCAGATTCTGTGTCTCCCTCTCTCAAAAAAAATTAATTTTTTTTTAAAAAGGTGAAAAAAATCTACAGAATAGGAGAAAATATTTGCAAATCACATAACTGTAACGGTCTAATATCCAAAATAGATAAAGAAATCTTACAACTCACAAAGACACAACACAACAACACAAAGACAACAACCCAATTTAAAAATGGACAAAGGATTTGAATAAACATCCAAAGAAGATATATATATATATATATATATATATATATATATATAGCCAATAACCACTTGAAAAGACACTCAAAATCATTAGCAATGTGTGAAACGCAAATCAAAACCACAATGAGGCAAATCAAAACCACTTCACACCCACTAGTATAGCTGTAATACTATATAAATAAATAATAAAAATAACAAGTATTGACAAGGAAATGAAGAAATTGGAAATCTCATACATTGCTGGGAGGAAAGCTGGGGGGAAACGATTTGGTGGATTTTCTAACAGTTAAACAAAGAATTAACATCTAACCCAGCAATTCCATTCCTAGATATATACTCAAAAGAACTGAAAAGAGGCACTCAAGTGCAAGTATATGCATGTGTTCACAGCAGCATGACTCACAGTACTCAAAAAAGTGATAACAACTCCAATCTCCATCAATGAACAGACAGAAAAATTGTGCTATACACATACAATAAAATATTATTCAGATACAAATAACAATCAAAACTGATATCTACTACAAGGTAGATGAACCTTCAAGGCAAGTGAACAGAGCCAGAAACCAAAGGCTTCATATATGTATTATTCTATCTTACATCTTCAAAATAGGTGAATTCATAGACAGGATACAACATGGTGAATGCACTAAATTGTTCACGTTTTTTAATTTATTTTTTATTTTTTATTTTTGAGAAAGAGAGAGAGCACAAGCAGAGAAAGGGGCAGAGAAAGAGAGACAGAATCTGAAGCAGGCTCCAGGCTCCGAACTGCAGCAGAGACCAATGTGGGGCTCGAACTCGTGAACTACAAGATCATGACCTGAGCTGATGTCAGATGTTTAACCGATTGAGCCACCCAGGCACCCCTAATTTGTCCACTTTTAAATGGGTTAATTTTATGTCATATGAATTTCACTTCAATAAAAAGAAAAGTTTTTGTGTTTTTTTTTTTTTTTTTTAAGGGCAAACAGGACTTAATCAAGTTCTTTTCCAAGGAGAAAAGAGAAAAGTACACCAGGGTTAAGAACATTTTAAAAATGCCAAAGTTCTTTAGTATGAGGGAAAAAAATCTGTAATTACTTATTACAGATATCATCCTCAATTTTTTTTCTTCTCTTACTCCCTCTCTCCCTCTCTCTCTATATATATGTGTGTACATATTATATGTAAATTATTTATTTTCTCTCTATCTCTCTCCTATAATTCAGATTATACCTTCTGTCTTGGTCCTACAATGATCTCTCTGCTGTTTTCTACTTCCTCTTATCTATTTTTTATGAGATGGCCTCAATGTTATCCTCTAATCCTTCTAAGTAAGCTTTTCATTTGATATTTTAACTTTTGAGAGCTTTCTGGGTTTTGCCCATTCATTTTTTTATAGCAAACTCTTGTAACATGGATACATTGTTTTCTCTTACTTCTCTAAAAATATTCATTATAATAATTATTTAATTTTTCTTCCTCTTGTAGAGTTTCTGTTTCATCTCATTTTTTTCCTACTTATCTTTTTTAGGTCTGTCATTTCTAACACAGGCTTTCCTCAAATGTCTGATGACCCTTGCCTATCCAATCATAGAATGAAACATTAAAACCTTAAGTGGAAACTCTGTCAAGCTGTATGAGGCTTATCAACTGCGGATTTCACTATAGGGTGACTTGGTTAAGCCATTTCACTTGAGAATCCCTTTGATGTTTTTATCTTTAGGTTTTTAAGACCCAAGTTAGCAAAGGTGACTAGGAGATCACAATACTCAGTATATAATAAGCCTTTACTCAAACTCAATTTTGTTACAATACCCTTGCCCACAAAGGTGTTTCATTTACCTAAGTCCAAAGACCCTCAGTTTTATCTACCCCAGAGGATAAACAATAAACCTCCAATCTTCTAGTGAGTAAAGGAGGCACCCAACTGTGTTAAGTACAGGAGATCTGAGGAATATAACTGGTTAAACGGACTTTTTTATGTCTAATGAATGTTTAATAAACATTTTATATTTTCATAGAGTCTTTGTATTTAAAGATTCACTTGTATCTATAACTGTACCCCACCACTACTGCTGCCCCTTCCAGAGATTCCTAGAACTGACCATTTCTGAGTGTTCAAGTTTTCCAAAGGTATAAACTGCACTTTTTCCCAGCTCTCCTCATTGTTAGCTGATTATTCAGTTCTCGCACTCTGCTAAATTGGTTACTACTCATCTGTCCACTTTCCAGATCCCAGAATTTTGTTGCTATTCATCCCTCTCCTATTTCTTTGCTTATGTTTTCTTAAAATGCATTTTTCTATCAAATTAGTGGGCCTTCAGCAATTAGCCCACCCGTGCTCAGCAAGCTAAGTATATTATATGTGTTCAAGCTACCTATTGTCGTCTTCCCTCAGACTTATGAAGTTTTTTCTATGTTAAAAATCATCTTCTATAAGAAGATACTGGTTTCAGGGGGAATTACTCTGTTGCAATTAATTTTAAAGGTCATTTTTTATTAGATAAAGGCTGGCTACCCTTTCTTGAAGTTCTGCTGTATTTTTCTTTTAACTTTTCTTTTTATATTCACTCTGTACAACACCGCACTGTCTGTTTTGACTGAACATTTAACTGCTAAGGAGGAAATAACACCGCCTCCTTCAGTTCCTTCAATTCTCTCAGTATACTTATGTTCTAAATCACACTGTGCTGGTTTCATTTCTCTTCATATCCTGGCATGTGGGTACTCTGCATTTGTTTTAAGTTTGTACTTTCTCTTTAGGCATCTCCCTAGGTTTCATACAATTTAATTTTCTAAGAATCCTTCCTCTAATTCTTGACCAACAGACTTACAAAGCACATAGTTTTCGCTATAGACTTGTTGCTCATTCCCATTGTACTCACATTCATCCCATGGCACTCTGGCCAGTTTATTTCTAAGAGGGCCTGCTTAATATGGTGGGAAACCTTATACATCCAGCTGGGATTTTGAGTGGGTGAAAGATCTAAGCTCCCAGTACAGGGCCATCAGCAAATGCTATCACCAGCTCAAAAAAAAGTAAGGTCCCTTTTTACAATCACACCTCCCCCCTCAAAAACAACTCCCAAAATTTGCTATGAGTATGAAGCCTTCTTTCAAAACTTTTAACATTTCGTCTTGTTCCCACCTCAAGTACACTTACAAAACTGGAGGATAAAGGGTGAGAGAGAATAGAACAGGAAAAGGGCAGCAGTAACAAAGAGCATCATAATGTTTTTACATGCTTTACTGTGAAAAGAAATTCAACTTTCTCATGTATACGAAGTCAGGTACCACCTATTTATTTTGCTATATAGCTGGAAATCCTAAAGATTTTTTGCAGCATAAGCATCTGTTTTCAAATAGTAATACCTAGCCCCTATTATGCTTCAAAAGCAAGATGGAAAAAACAAAACAAAACAAAACAAAAACAAAAGCAAGATGGGAAATCTTTGTAGAATGAAAAATTTTGATGAGGCCTTTCCCACCCCCAGGGATTACACCATGCTTTCTATATTCAAAAAACATGGTATATATACCTCTGTCATGGCATCTATCACATCCATAATGACTGGTTTGTGTGTCTGTTTCTTCACTATATCTTACACTCCTAAAGAAGGGAATACAATCAGTATATTTCCCATCTTTATAAATTTACTAAGTAATTCAAAAGATACAATGTAATGTTTATTGAGAATGCATATCCATGAATTTCTTTTAAGATGATGGAAACTTCTTAACTATGATAGCAATAGTATATAATTTAAGAATAAGAAAACAGAATACCTCCAAAAATATAAATTCATACAAATCACAAAGAATTTATACTATTACTTTAATGCCACCAATGTACTATATATACATGACTTCCTCTTTAAAAGCCTCTAATAGGAGAAAAGTTGAGTTTGGAACATTTTCAAATTAAACATGAGATGAAGGAAAATAAAATCCACTGCCAACCAAAAAAACTTCCAGTGGCTTCTCTTCACATTGGAAAGAAGTTCTAACTAGTTTTGATGACATATGCCTTCCCCTTCTCCACAGTTTGCAACGGTCTAGTCTCATCAGCACTGTGATTCCTATTTCCTCAGAACAGCTGGTTCCCTCTGGTAATGCATTTCTCGATACAAGTGTTGCCTCCTCACAGAGGCCTTCTCCAACTTTTATATGTATACTGCCCTCAATTCTACCCTGCCCCCATATATGCTATCATATTTTTCTTACCTTTCAGCCTCCTTAGGAGATCTTATCAATTATTAAAAATATTTTTTAATGTTTATTCATTTTTGAGAGACAGAGAGAGAGAGAGAGAGAGCATGTGTGTGAGTAAGCACAAGTGGGGGAGGGGCCCAGAGGGGGCAGTGGGACAAAGGATCCAGAGTGGGCTCTGGGCTGACAGCAGAGAGTCCGATGAGAGTCTCAGACTCCCAAACTGCAAGATCATGTCCTGAGCCAAAGTCCAATGCTTAACCCACTGATCCACCCAGGCACCCCCAAAATATTTTATGTATTAATTTACTTCTGCTCTCTTACCGAAAAGTAAACTTAATAAAAGTAAACAGTAAGAAATTTGTCTTACTGACATAGTATCTACATAGTATCTACAATAGCTAGATGGGGGAAGCATGTAAGTCAATATTCCATAAATATTTGTTAAATAAATGAATAAATGAGTGACTGAATGTGAAGCACATAATGCACTGATTGACTGAATGAATGGCTCACAATTCTTTCATAGGGAATATTTTCTGAAGCAATACATTATATAGTAGAAACATCATTGTCTTTAGAGAAGTATGAATTTGAATCCCAGTTACACCAATTACTAATTATGTCAACTTGGAACAGTTACTTATTATCAGTAAGACTAAGATAAAATGAAACTTGGAATCTGTCTGGCACACAATTAGCCTTTGTTAACTCTCTGTTAGTGGGCTGGAGATGAAAATAGAAGAAATCATAGCAACAGATCAAATATATGTTTGTTCTAATGGTCACTGTTGAGCATCATGGGTTCACCTATTTACTGAAAAGCAACAGGTCACAAGCAGAGCTAAAAAAATAATATAACCATGACTGCGTTTGAAACAAGTAAAATCATATCCCTCAAACATAGTCAGCATTTTGTTATCATCTATTGAAATAACAAGGAACAATTTCAGGTCACAGAAATCTCAAGCTTATACATTTCTTTTTAAAAAAAATTTTTAACATTTATTTATGAGACAGAGAGAGAGAGAGCATGAACAGGGGAGGGTCAGAGAAAGAGGGAGACACAGAATCTGAAACAGGCTCCAGGCTCTGAGCTGTCAGCAGAGAGCCCGACGCGGGGCTCAAACCCACGGACCGTGATATCATGACCTGGGCCGAAGTCGGACGCCCAACCGACTGAGCCACCCAGGCGTCCCACAAGCTTATAAATTTCTTAAATATTTCTTACATTTGTATTTATAAGAAATGCAGTAGTCAAAGTATTGGATCAAGGCAATCCTAGATTATGTTACTTGTTCTACCTCTTGATCACTGTACAATCTTAGGTGACTTGTTCAACCTCTGTAAGCCTCAATTAATATTGGGTTATTGACAATTCAGCTTTAATTCACACTTCAAATATTTCTCTTTGCTCTTAAGGTAAAGGGGGAAAACACCTCATCTTATTCTACAATGCCCTTTATCTTCTGGTTGTTAGTCTCAAACCATAATCCTTGTTCTCTGTACTCTAGCTACACTGACCTTTTTTTTTTTCCTTCAAAGCACTATGTTCCCTACCTATTTACCTATGTAGTTACCTTTTATTTATTTCTTTTTATTTTTTTTAACATTTATTTATTTTTGAGAGACACAGCACAAGTGGGGTAGGAGCAGATAGAGAGGGAGACACAGGATCTGAAGCAGACTCCAGGCTCTGAGCTGTCAGCACAGAGCCCGACGCAGGGCTTGAACTCACAAACCACAAGATCATGACATGAGCTGAAGTTTGATGCTTAACCGACTGAGCCACCCAGGAACCCCAGTAGTTAACTTTACTGGAGTTTTATACTGCTTTGTATGGCTTTTAGTTACTATGTCTGTTCATTTCAGCCTGAAGAATTCCTTTTACCATTTTTTGCAGGGCAGGTCAACTAGCCCAACATACTCCTAAATATGCTCAAAGAGCTAAAGAAAACCATGGACAAAGAATAAGAAGAAACCAGGAAAATAATACATGAGCAAAATATCAATAAAGACATAGAAATTATAAAGAGGAAGTAGGGGAACCCAGGTGACTCAGTTGGTTAAGCACTGGACTCTTGATTTCGGCTCAAGTCATGAACTCACAGTTTGTGAGTTCAAGCCCCACGTGGGGCTCTGTGCTAACAGGGCCTGCTTGAGATTCTCCGTTTCCGTCTCTTTCTGCCTTCCCCCATTCACCCTCCCTCAAAAATAAATAACATTTTTAAAATAAATAAATAAATAGGAACTAAATAAAAATGCTGGAGCTAAAAAGTACAAGAAGTGAAATTAAAGTCACTAGAGGGATTCAAAGCAAATCTGAGCAGACATGAGAAGGAACTAACAGACTTGAAGATAGGTCAATTTAGATTATCTAGTCTGAGGAACAGAAAAAAAAAAGTATGGAGAAGTGAACAGATGTATTATGGATGTCTCAAAAGAAGAAGAGAAAAAAGGGCAGAAAAAATATTTGAAGACATATGCTTGAAAACTTCCCAAATTTGGGGGGAAAAAACATGAACCTACACATCTAACAAGCTCAGTGCACTCCAAATAGGATAAACACAAAGAGAATCACACTGAGACACACAGCCAAGCTGATGAAAGACGAAGACAAGATAGAATCTTGAAAGCAGCAACACAGGAGCACCTCGTCATTTATAAGGAGTCTTCAATAAAATTAACAGCCAATTTCTCATCAGAAAGTATAGAAGCCAGAGGCAGTAAGATGATATATGTGAAGTGGTAGAAAAACTAAAAATTAAAAAACAATTGTCAACCAAGGATTCTATATCTAGCAAAACTACACTTTAAAAATGAAGGAGAAATTAAAACATTCCCAAATAAATGAAATAAAGGAGATAAATATTAAGAGCACCATGGCAAAAAGAGAAACAATGTAGCACAGTAAAGACACAGGCTCCATGTGCAACTGCCTTGGCTTTAACTCTGAACTTCACTGCCTAATAACAATGTAACTCTGGGCAAATTGTTTAACCTCTCTACAGCTCAGTTTCCCAACTATTAAATGAGGATAATAACAATACCTACCTCATGAAGTTAGGATAAAAGAAGTTAAAACAGTAAACTCATAAAAGGGTACGTGGTACATAATTAAGCACTCAGATGTTGACTATCATCATCATCATCATCATCATCATCATCATCATCATTTTTATAGAAGTTCTAGAAATATTCATTTTTATTTTTTTCAACCACCTATATTTTTGTAAAACAAATACTGAATATTGAGAAAGCATGATAAAATAGTGAAAATTTTTGTAGAACTGTGCATTAGTGAAATAACAAAATTATTGGGGCACCTGGGTGACTCAGTTGGTTAAGTGTCTGACTCTTGATTTCAGCTCAGGTCATGATCTTACAGTCATGAGATGGAGCTCTGTGTCAGGTTCCGTGTTGAGTGTGGGACCTGCTTAAGATTTTCTTTCTCTCTCTCTTTGCCCCTCTCCACCACTTGCACACTCTCTCTCTCTCTCTCTAAGATAATTTTTTTTAATCACAAAATTATATTTTATTTCTAATAAATGGTATTGAACTAAATATTTTATTACCCCCTTTTTCAGAGGCCAAGTAAAAAAAAAGTGATTGGTTAAAGCACTTTTTTTCAAGCCTCTGACAAAGACGTTTATGTCTTTAGGGATAGACTTACGCTTTTTGCTTAAAAAACAGCCCAACACTACTATCTAACAATAATTCCTTAATATTAAATATTGAATCAGTATACACATTTCTTTGTCTTGTAATATTTTTAAATTATTTGTTTGAATTTGGACTCAAATATAATCTATACATTAGAATTGGCTGATATGTCTTTCAAACTCTGTTAATCTGTAACTGCTCCCACCACATCTCCAAGCCATTAATATTTTAGTTGAAGAAAATAGGTATTTTGTCTTTTAGAGTTTGCCAGTGTGAACTTATTCTAATTTTATCTCCCTGATGTCACTTAATATGTCATGTGGCCCTTACTATTTCTTAATCATATTCAATATTTTTTTCTATTGTTTTAAATTGGATGGACAGCTTCATGGTGGTGGTGTGTACTTTTGTTAGCTAATAGATGTCTTTCTTACATAAAATAGGAATAATAAATAAAGTCGTTAGGAAGACTGAATGAGTTATTACATATCAAATTCTTAAATTAGTACCTGGAACACAGCAAACACTCCATAAACATTGGCTCTTATTATCATACTGCCTGTAGACAATCATAGGATTTGATATTAAACAAGATAAGAATTTTTGAAGAAAGGGGTGCCTGGGTGGCTCAGTTGGTTAAATGTTCAAGTTTGGCTCAGGTCATGATCCCATGTTTCATGAGTTCGAGCCCCACGTCAGGCTCTGTGCTGACAGCTCAGAACCTGGAGCCTGCTTCACATTCTGTGTCTCCCTCTCTCTCTGCCCCACCGCCCCTGCTCATGTTCTGTCTCTCAAAAATAAACAAAGATTAAAAAAAATTTTTTTTAAGGAATTTTTGAAGAAGTAGTTAAGAATAACTAATATTTCTGGCTTGGGTGGCTGAGTGGATGTTGATGTCACTGACCAATACAGGGAGTATATAAAAAGGAAAAGGTTTTGGGGAAATTGGAAGAGAATGTGTTCAAGTTTAGAAGTGTTAAATTTAGTGCCTGTGGGATAGCAAGGAACTGGAAACAGGGGTTCTAAAATTTAAAAGAGAAGTCTGTGAGCAGGAAATAAAGATAAAATGTTGAGAGGAAAGGGAGCTCAGTGAAGGTCAGAGTTGTCATAAAAGACTAGAAGACCACTCCTGGAATGAATTGGCATTGGATAAAGAGAGGTAACAACACTTCAAGCAAAGGAAATGATGTATGGAAAAAGGCACACAGAAAAAATCATCACTGTATGTTCTGGTCATAAGAATGTTCTGAATAGAAAACAATCTGTGTGTTGGAAAGTTCCACAGACAGAACAAAGCTAACTTTGGCTCTAAAATTCAGGAATAGGTAATTCAATTTAAGTAGAAAATGGGAAGATGCTTAAGATGTTAGTAAGATGACTAAACTCTGTTGTGGCAACATGATGCAAAAATCTACTATAAGAGAATTAGAAAGGTAGAAAATGTACTTACTATACTAACCTAGAGGATTTAAAATTTATGCCAGTTTTAATTCCACCTAAGCTAAAGAGAACACTGCCTAGGTACTGTGGCTTCAGGAAGTACCCCAAAAGTGCAAGATGGCATCTTTAGTGCTTTCCCATATCCCTTTCCATTCCATTCTCCTGTGTCTCCTCTTCCTTGGGAAACCAATGTTCTCAAGCTGCCCTAACTACATAAAACTACATTTTTGCAATGATGCATCATCTTATTCCTTGAAGCATGCTGGTTACATCTTCACATTCAGTTCTAACCTGCCATGTAATCTTTCATTCTCCCCCTACTACCCTAGAGATCCTTTGTCAAATCAAAGTAATTCATGCAACACGGTAAGCGATCAAAATCCTAGGGGATATTTAATTTAAAAAGAAGAATTTACTAACTTGTATGACTTTCAAATTGTCAAAGTGCATGGTCTCCATATGTTTTCTATATATTTATCCATTCCAGTTCAATCTGAAATGATCACACTAAGAGACACACTAGCATAGGACAGTTTACTGAATACATTTTTGCCGTGCCACTACTGGAAGCAAAGCATTCTAACAGACTCTAAGGGAACTGCAAGAATGAATAAAAATCGATGCCTTTACCAGATGGTAAGGACTTTACAGTCTAACAGGTGAAATAGCCAAACACACAACTCATAAGGCAGGTAAGAGCTTTATAAGAATGTTTCTGAAGCTTAAGTTATGTATAGACCCTTACAAAGGGAGAAAAAATGCTTTCTGAACACATGGGTAGACTGAAATTAACTAAATCTTATATTACTGAAATACACAGAAAACAAAACCTATGAATAAGCACAAACTCTTCTTGCTACTAGATCTAATTCAACATAGTACCAAAACAAATTTACAAAGTGTGCCCATAAGAACTATAAAACTAACTGTCATCATATGATGTCTTTTCTAAAATAAAATCATTGTACTCAACATGATGGAATATGGTACTGACTGCTGCTTCTCCATTATTTTCTAGTTACATTTGAGTTTGGCATGCCTATCTTATAATCTAGTGTTCCCTGAATGATTTAATATTCCCACCATTTCTTTCTACTCAAACTGCTACAAAGCTTTAATTTAGTTCCCTCTGATGTCATCTGGCCTTCACTTGATACAAACAAACCACTTGCACATGTCAAATATATTTTTGTTCTTTTCTCATTAGACTGACATAATTAAAGACAGTCCTAGTCCTGAAAGTACTGGTAGTAATTGGTTATAAGGTAAGCATCCCAGGTGATTAAAAAAAAAAAATGCTTGTGTTAATTTCTTTTATATTAACATTTGTAAATTATTGTAGCAAACTCTCTCTCTCTCCACAGAAAATATATCTACATACTCAGGTCCAAGGTAGTGCTGCAGAACAATGCTGTGACAGAAATAACAAATACTAGAAAGGCAGAAACGATGGGGATATTAATTCCAACTGCAAATGGATCCAGAGGTTTTAAGGAGGAGGTAACATTTGAGGGGAACCGTGACATTTGAGATCAGTGCCAAATGTGTAAGTTTTCTCAAATGTCCTTTCTGTAGGTTTGGCACTAAAACTATGAAACAACTAGAGTGAAGAAGAAAAAAGACACCCAGAAATATTCAGTAATCAGGACAATAAAGAGACAAAAGCCATGAGTGGTATGAACAAAAGTTGAGTAGTTTTTCCTGAGAGGAAAGCAAATCAGAGCATAAAATTATAAATATTAGATGTGCTATTCACAAAACAGATGGCATACTTTGCACGCAGTACTACTTGTACTACTTTACGTTACGATGGAAATACACCTATTGATGAATTTAAAATGCGTTTGAAAAATGCAATCATATAAGGACAGCATCAGGAATATTTGTATGAGTTAAACTGTTTTCTTAACATCCCTGACATGCTAACTAGGTGCCTTTTTGATGCTATATACAATAAAAATTTTCCATTTTTATCAAAATCTTTTCTCTTCTACAGTTTTTTATTTGTATATGTATACAAAAATAATAAGAATCAATTTTATAATTCCACAATCCAGTCTATAACAACAGTCCTCTCTCAAATCTAAAAAGTTTTTGAAGATTATATTTGTATTTTATCTGCTCCTTGACTAACATTTGGAAGTCTTCACTGGTGTTCTAGAAAGTGTGAGTGAAGAGAATGATGTACTAACAAGATTAAATTTAAAGTCACTTCCATTCAGAAAACATTCACCTAGTCTAGGTTCTATACTCACTACTGATTATAGCAAAAACCCACCAAACCAAAGTAGAAAACTCTTTTATATTCTCTCATGCTTCCATGATTACTTCTAGACTATGTTAAGTTACTGCCTTTTTCTTTTTTTAGGCAAATTAAGCAGTAGCTCATTTAGAATTTTCAGGTGAGAACTGATCTTTAAACCAAGTGAGTGTGTAACATTGCACACTTCCTCTTGTTCAAAGAAGCTGAGTTGGGTCTCTGCAGCATGGTGTCATTTATACCTGCAGTCACTCACATGGGGAACATCATGCATGCTTTTAGCTCCATTAATGGTATAATGGTACAAGTTTGCAGGAGATGCATCTTGGGGGAGGAGTCTTTTATCCAAACATACATCTACTTTTGGTATTAAAAAAGTAGAAAAATAAAAGTCACTTAATACATACCAGACTTGCTCTAGAAATGGTTGATTTCTGTACTTTGCAAACAATGACTTAACTAATAAATCACACTGGGAAAGACTCTTGCCCTTTCTGAGTCATAGTTTAGTTATCTGTAAAACGTAATAACAGGTCTTGTAAAATTGTTAAAGGCTCAAATAGAAAGCACTTACCATCTTAAAAAGCAGTGAATAAAGAAATATTAGTTTTGGTCTTCCTTCTTCAACACATACATAAAATATATTTATCATTAAAATATTTAATGGAGGGGTACCTGGCTGACTCAGTCAGTAGAGCATAAAACTCTTGATCTTGGGGTTGTGAGTTTGAGCCCCATGTTGGGTGTAGAGATTACTTAAAACATCTTAAAATATTTCCTGGAAAAACCATGTATAATATTAAAATGATTAATATTAAAAGAAATCTATGTTAGATACCTGGCATTTACCAAACATCTTGGTAAGTAAATTCCTACAAGATCTAAACTTTAGGCTCATTTACTTCCTCAAATTTTACATTTCAACAGTATTGGACCCAAATATTTGCGTGTCCCTGAACATATGCCCTTTCCAAATATATATGCATATTTCCTCTTTCTGGATTCTCTTCCTTAAAAAAAAACTTTTTTGAGTATAGTTGACACAAAATATTACATTAGTTTCAGGTGTACAACATAACGATTCAACAAGTGTATACATTATGCACCAAAGTGTAGCTACCACCTGTCACCATACGACACTATTATAACATCACTGGCTATACTCCTAAACTGTGCCTCTTATTCCTGTGATTTAGTCATTCCATGATTGAAAGCCTATGTCTCCCACTACACTTCTCTCATTTGCTCATTCCCCCCCCAACCCCCCACCTGCAACCACCAGTTTGTTCTCTGTATTTACAGGTCTGATCTACTTTTTGTTTTTTCATTTGTTTTGTTTTGTTTCAAGAGTATTTTCTACATATAAGTGCAATCATACGTTACTTGTCTTTCTCAGCCTTAGCATAATACCCTCTAGGTCTATCCATGTTGTCACAAATGGCACAATCTCATCCTTTTTATGGGTGCATAATAGCCCAGTGGAGTGTGTTGTGTTGTGTGTGTGTGTGTGTGTGTGTGTGTGTGTACACGTGCATGCACACACATATGCCACAATTTTCTCTACCGTTCATCTATTGATAGACACTTAGGTTGCTTCTGTATCTTGGCTATTGTAAATAATGCTCCATTAAACACAGGTGCATATATCTTTTGGAATTAGTGTTTTCTTCTAATTCATACTTCAAACATCTAGCCCTATGTCATCCTTCTCTGTAAAGGTTTCTTTAGTCTCCTAGACACAGTGAATAATTCCATTTTCTATCAAGCTATCAAAAATGGGGTGCTTGGGTGGCTCAGTTGGTTAAACGTCTGACTTTGGCTCAGGTCATGATCACACGGTTCGTGGTTTCGAGCCCCACGACCCACTCTGTGCTGACAGCTTGGAGCCTGGAGCATGCTTCAGATTCTGTGTCTCCCTCTCTCTGCCCCTCCCCCACTAACACTTTATGTCTCTCTATCTCTCTCTCTCAAAAATAAATAAACATTAAAAATTTTTTTAACAAGGCAGCAGAATTCAATAAAAATAAATAAAATGTAAACAAATCAAAGACATTTAAAAACGGCATGAACTTTGTCAAATTATTTTGGTGTGTCAGGATTAGTTTTGGCCATGTCTGACAAAAAATCCAAAACCAGTGGCTTACAAAAAAAAAGCATATCTCTGTCATGTCAAGGAAGCCCAGATGGAGACAGGCTAGTGTAGACACAGTGACAACCTGAAGATATTAGAAACGTTCTATCTTATTGCTTTGCCCATTCTTTGTTTGTTTCTTTTTTTGTTATTTATTTTGAGAGAGAGAGAGAGAGAGATTGGGGGAGGGGCAGGAAGAGGGAGAGAGAGAGCATCCCAAGCAGGTTCCACACTGTCAGTGCGGAGCCCGACACAGGGCTCAATCCCACGAACTGTGAGATCATGACTTGAGCCAAAAGCAAGTGTAGTACGCTTAACTGACTGAGCCAACCAGGCGTCCTTGCTTTGCCTATTCTTAGTTTGTAGTTTCCACTCACTTCCAATTATCATGTCCACATTTTAGCCAGCAAGGAGGACAGGGGGGAAAAAGACGGAATGTACCTCTTCCTTTAAGACTATTTTTTGCAAGTTGCACACATTACTGCTGTTTACTTATCTCTAGCCAAGACTTAGTCACATGAGTAAGATGCAAGGGAAATTGGGAGATATTTTTATTCCAGGTATTGCTATTCTGGGGAAAACATTAGTGCAAGCGGGGAGGGGAACCAACATTAGGGAACAACTAACAATCACCACTGTATTTCATTTTATCTTATCTGTCATAGGTATCTGACATTTTAAATTTGCTATCTACCACCAATATTTCTAACAGTGTGTACACTAAAAATTATGTAATAATTCCTTCTAAATTTTAATTTTTAAATGAAACATTTCTATTAGTAGATATTTGTCTCTATAAAATTTAAAGAATATTTATAATAAAATTACCAAGGGAAAAACAGGAATATTAATAAAAAACAGAAAAGGCCATTTCAATTATTTTAAAAGTTGCTTTTTAACAGATTAAAATATGTAGTAAAATGTGAAGTGAAAAGTAAAATGAAGCCACTGTATTAGTGAAAGTACATATGAACAAAACTGCATGTAAGTGAAACTGCATAAATACTCCCAAAGAGGAGGGAGAATTTGGAAAGATACAAGAAGAAAAAAATATATGAGTTATTTTATCTTACTTCCTATAAATGCTGCTTACAGATATTTTTTAATCAAGTAATGGTGATCACAAAACAGAACACTAAAGAAGTATGGTGGAAGAAAGCAAAAGCAGGTTTAGGCCAAGATGTCACACTAGGTGACTCTGGTAAAGTAACTTCACAGGTGATGTCTATGATGAGGGGTCAAAAGAATCTAATACGTATCAGCCTCTGTGCTATGTTTCCTAAGCATTATGTCACTTAATATTCACAACAGTCCTAGAGATATAAATATTATCTCTGCTTTAGAGAGGAAAAAACTAGATCTTAAGCATGTGTAATTGTCTCAAGATCACAACAGCTGTATAAGTATCAGAGCGCAAACTTAAACAAAGGTTTTTCTGACCACAGTTCATGTTCTTTATCATTTCGTATATTATCTCCCTTGGTTTTCTCAACTGTGTATCAGGGGAATGTAGCACAATCTGAACCATTCTCAAGTGCATTCTGGCCTTTTAAGATGTTGGTATCCTGTAAGGTCTGACTCTCTTTCCCTAAATAAAACCACATCATATCAAAACATCTAATCAACCTCTTCCCAGGAATTTATATGTCAATTAAGTTATAAATATATATAACATAGAAAGTAGAAATTCATTTATTGAAATTTATAGACAAGGAGCTCCTGGGTGGCTCAGCTGGTTACACCTCGGGCTCTTGATTTCGGCTCAGGTCATTATCTCACGGTTCATGAGTTTGAGCCCTGCATCAGGCTCTGCCCTGACAGTGCACAGCCTGCTTGGGATTCTCTGCCTCCCCCTCTCTCTGCCCCTCCCCTGTGTGCGCTCTCTCTCTCTCAAAATAAATATTTAAAAAACTTTTTTTTACTTACAGATAAAAAGGACCGCCATATTGGGGCACCTGGGTGGCTCAGTCAGTCGAGCATCTGACTCTTGGGTTTCGGCTCAGGTCATGATCTCATGGTTTTGTGGATTTGAGCCCTGTATCGGGCTCTGTGATGGCAGTGCCAAGCCTGTTGGGGATTCTCTCTCTTTCCCTCTCTCTCTGCCCCTCCCCTGCTCGCACTCTCTCTGTCTCTCTCAAAATAAATAAATAAGCTTTAAAAAGTTAAAAAAAAAAAAAAAAGGACCACAATATGTAAGATAAATTCAGATGTTTGGGGTATATCCCTGATCTTTACAGCTGATTTTATGCACCTTTATCTAAATGTCAAGAAGACATATATAAAGTTAAGAGGGAGGAAAGTTAATGAACATTATATTTACATTTTGCATAGTAATCCTTTTAAATGTAACACATTTTAGAGGTGAAGACACTGAGGCACAAGGATGCTGATTTGCTGAAGGTCACATACCTAGTATACAGTTGCATCAGTACTTGAACTCCTTCTAGTTCTAAAATCTACATTCTTTCCCATCCACCCTGCTTCCTGTGGTTCAATTTTGGATATCCATGCATTAATATACTTATTTCTATTTTAATATAGGAAAACTAAAGATACGATTTAACTTAGCTCTTTCTTAGGCATTTTTGATTACCGGCAAACATTTGCTGAATACTCATTTAATGAGCACAGCTGGAATAAATGTATTAAAATATGTAAAATACAAGAGAATATATATCATCAGTAACATAGGAATAAAAAATTAAGCATTACCAAACTACTAAGGAGAGAGAATCACTTTCAATTAGGAAGATTAGGGAAGGCCTCGAACACATGGTTACATGTGGACAGGGCATTAGAAGAGAAGTTTGAAATCATCAGAAAAAATTAAAAGCCTGAAAGGAAAAGAATATTCTAGGGAGGGGCACCTGGCTGGCTCAGTTGGTAGAGCATGCAACTCCTGATCTCAGGGTTGTGAGTTTAAGCCTCACGTTGGGTGTAGCGATTACTTAAAAATAAAATAAAAAAAACAAAAGGAATATTCTGGGGAAAAGGAAGTATGGAACCAAAATGAATATTCAACATGGAGTAGAGTCCACACAGGGTAGAGTGTAGGATTCTTCTTCTTGAATAATAGGATATTTGGCTGGGAAATATGCTAGAGCCAAATTGAGGAGGAAGCTTAAATACCAAGTTAGAATATCTAGAGTTGATCTTGTAGGAAAAGGGAAGTCACTGAACATCTTCAACCAGAGAAATGAAAGAGAGCAGTGTTTTAGTAATTTAAATTGAGATGTATAGGCTTCAAGGGACTTGATGATGGCCAGGAAGATGGGAGATTAGATTTGGACATTTCTGTGAATTACAACATGGGAAAAACAGAAATTCTCTGGGGAAAAAAGTATAAAAGATGTATACTATATAATATATAAAAACTCATTACAGCTTCAACTCTGAAACAATCTGTAATATACCCCTCCCTAACCACAATATTCTATTCTTTTAGCTATTACTTTATCATCTGATTTCATCAGCTTATCTACTTCTGACTAGTCCCTTACCCTCTCCATTTTCTTTGAACATATCAGCCCTTCCCCGGCCTCACTTTATTTCTACCCCATGGTCAATACTTGAACTACTCTGTCCATAGTTCCCTAAGCCTGAATCAGTGTTGAAATCTACCCTCTTTTCTTGACTCAAGGGGCTGGAGAAGGCCTCAAAGTCCTGATATTATTACAAAGTAAGGGTTCCTCTTATTAGTCACTTATGAACATCTCAAATGAATACTTCTTAGTCTTTAACTTATTTAATATTTGATAATATTGGATAGTACCTCTTTTCCTGAAATTCTTGAATTCAGAACAGCTGCAATTACATACTCTCCTAATATTACCCTAAAAATGTACAGTAAAAGTCAGCATTTTCAAATTGAAAACCTTTTTCATCTGATTCTAATGTTAATCTCCTTGATTGTAAAGTACTAGATATAAACAGAAGGTTACTACAGAAATATGTTAATATCTTGTTGTAAACTATTCAGTTAGGATAATAAAGTTCTGATTAAGAAAAAACAAACAAGGAAAGAGCTACAAATCAGAGATAGCTAACTTGATCCCCTAGGAAAATAAATGAACATTCCATAAACATCTGAACATCTGTATACTCGATGATGATAAAGTCTTTAAAAATACGATAAAATTCTCCCTGGCCTCTGAAAAATGTTAACCTTAAAAAATAAACCAGTTTTCAAAATAAGTGCTAAAACATAAACACAAAGATTACACATGAATTTACATTTCTGATAATTATTGCTTCTATAATTAGTGAACAATTAGAACAGGATTAAAGAAGCAGACTGTATAAATGATTTACTCTAAATTTATTTCTCTGTCATTTAAAAGAATTTTTCAAAAATACTATAAAATCTCATTACTGTAATTCAGATTTTACTATTTAGAATTTTACAATAATGTGGATCATGGCCTTGGATAAAGTTTTTTCATTAAGAAACATATTTCCTTATATATAGTAGAAATTAACAGTTTAAAATTAAAGAGGAAAAGTGTCAGTTACTTATGAGATCTGTTTTCAACAACTCTCCATATTTGGAAGACTCTCTATAAATCATTCAAATATCAATGAAAAATTTAAGCAACCCTAAGAATCCTTTCAAGGCTGTTTTCACAGTCTTGTGATTACAATCTCAAGTAACTTTATTTTTGTAATTTTTTTCCTAATGTGGAGTCACCTTAAATGTTCTGCTATTTTTTAGTAAAAAAAATGTTAAAAGATGATGTTCAGATTATGATTCACACTGAAATACATTAATATAATTAGGCACATAGTTTCAGGTATAAATTAAAAGTAGTTTTCATTTTAAATGTTTTTAAATCATTTAAAGCAATATTTTAAAAGTATTTAAATAACTACAAGCATGAGATGTGGTTCATTGAAAATGTAAACATTCAATTGGCTGTTGAATGAAAGAATCATAATTTAAAATTATAAATAATTTCCAACTCAAGTGTTATTCTGGAGAAAACAAAACATCCTTAAAAGCTTAATTATTGTTTTAGTCTTACTGTGATCAATGTGGTCAATCTTGTGACATCACTGTTGAGAAATCTGCAATAGGAAAACAGAAATAGCATTCAGCTGAATCATATTTGAGTAAGTAATTTCAGAAACTAAAATGTTAGTTTAGTATTTTTGTCTTCCTTGATGCCATAAGTCATATTTAAATTAATCTAAAGTTGTCAGGGAAAGTACAATTGGCATGGCACAAATAAAGCATGAAGCACTTGCGTTTTTTTTATAGGTCATTATTTATTATAGCATGGTAAATTATGTTCTGTTTATAATCAGCAACACCCCAGGGTTACCATAATGTAACATATTAGTAATACCCTATAGGACATTTGGGTTAGTTTTATTTGTTTTCAAATATTTACTAAGAAGAGAATCACAGTATGTTAAATATACTACAAACAAAAGAGTGGTACTGTTTATAGATAACTTTTTCTCTATGATCAGATTAGCAGTTCATTTTATGGCTAGAATGTGATCAATTTATTATCAATTAATAGGAGAAAGAGCTTTATGCTCATCCTTATGAAGAGTGACAAAACTAGTAAAGACTGAAAATATCATTGGGAAAGAACTATACACTATAAATCCCAAGGAAGTTACAAGTGAAACTATTTCCTGAACTGTAGATAGCTTAGAGTTCTTATCTCTGTAAAATCAAAGCTTTTAGAAATTTCTCAGCTAGTAAGGCATGGTTTCAGGTAAGCTTTGTTTTTTTTTTAATGTTTATTTATTTTTGAGAGAGACAGAGAGAGAGAAAGAGCAGGGGAGGGGCAGAGAGAGAAGGAGACACAGCATCCAAACCAGGCTCCAGGCTCTGAGCTGTCAGCACAGAGCCTGACACGGGGCTTGAACCCACAAAATGTGACATCATGACCTGAGCCAAAGTTGGACGCTTAATTGACAGAGATACCCAGGTGCCCCAGGCAAGCTTTTAAATGTTTCATGTTAAAAATAACACAATGTTATGGTGTTCTAATATTCATAACGGGCCTTCATATAATATTTCATCAGATCCTCATAACAATTCCTTCAAAGTAGTGGGAAAGAGATATTTTTTATTATACACTCATGGAAAATAGATGGTAGACAGTATACATGATTTGTCCAAGTACACAGAACTGAGTTTCCCTTGGTTCCTTTTTTATCTCACACCTTTCATCCATTCCATTCTGCCAACAAACACATTACCCTCTGTATCCAAAGACCTGCCTTCAAGGAGCTACTTCCTAGCATTATGCTCTCAACTTAAATCAATATAAAAAGCAGTCTTATGGGGAGCCTGGCTGGCTCAGTCAGTAGAGCAACTGACTCTTAATCTCAGGGTCCTGAGTCCAAGCCCCACTTTAAACAAACAAACAAAACCAAAACCAAGACAGTCTTGTGATGATAATGTGTCAACACAAAAAGTCTTATGAAAGAAGCAATTATACTTTCTATAAAACTCTGTAATTCAAAAAGGTATTAAAGTTTTTTTAAAGTTACATTCAAACAATATTTGTGATTGAATAAAAGATAAATGTTCCATTTTATTTTTTATTTCTTGGGGGAAAAAAGACAAGGTAATTAAGACTATCTATAAAGAACTAGTAGGGGCGCCTGGGTGGCTCAGTCTGTTGACCATCCAACCTCAGCTCAGGTCATAATCTCATGGTTTGTGGGTTCAAGCTCCACATCAGGCTCTGAGCTAACAGCTCAGAGCTAGAGCCTACTTTGAATTCTGTGTCTCCCCTCTCTTTCTGTCCCTCCCCAACTTGTACTCTATCTCTATTTCTCTCTCTCTCAAAAATAAATAAACATTAAAAAAAAGTGTCTTAAAAAATATATACGTTTTACTGGGTACTTGCAAATGCAAAAAAAAAAAAAATACATGAAATTAAAATAACACCAGATAAAATCAGACAAACCTTAAAGCTTCTCATACAAACCCTAAGTGGCTTTTACAAGGAAAGGTAGTTCTTTAAACTCATCTTGAAACTAGGAAATATATTCAATGCATATTCATATATAAAAAGTAATATTAAATTTTATGAAAACATAAGTCAACTAATATATTGGTTATGTGCTTTTTCTCCACAAGTCACCATTCCAATAATTATGCACAGAAAATCTCAACCAAATTTACCCCCAGAAAACACCTGCCAGTGTTAAACTGTGGGATAAGTCAAGATATACAATTATATAAACATTTTTCAAGTAATTAGCATATAACTGTCTTTATTTTTCCTCTTCTTCTGCCCCAAAACACAGTCTTTCTTTATATAATTGATTTTAACACACTCAAGTCTTAACGTTCACCTGACAGCACCACAAAAGTCTCAACATACACAAAGTAAGGATTCCTATCCCTACCCAGCGTATTGAAAAGATTCAAAGGAATAAATGGATACAATACCTACTTTTTCTCCCTTCACTCAAACTGAAGATAGAAATATATGCTGCTTAACTCTAAAATTCACTTAAACAATAGTCATTAAATATTTAATGTTTTTGCTGTGTTCTATGCTGTTTTCAAGGTGTGGTTCATACAATAAAAAATATTTCTTTTTTTTTTTTTTTTAACATTTATTCATTTTTGAGAGTGAGAGAGACAGAGCATGAGTTGGGGAGGGGCAGAGAGAGAGGGAGACACAGAATCCAAAGCAGGCTCCAGGCTCTGAATTGCCAGCACAGGACCCAACGGCGGGGCTCGAACTCACAGACTGCGAGATCATGACCTGAGCTGAAGTCGGACGCTTAACCGACTGAGCCCCCCAGGTGCCCCTAAAAAATTATTTCTAAAATTTACGTAAGAAAAATAATTTCACATGGGGAGCCTGAGTGGCTCAGTTGGTTCAGCATCTGACTCTCGATTTCAGCTCAGGTGATGATCTCAGGGTTGTGAGACTGAGCCCCACATCTTCCCTTCTCCCTCTGACCCTCCCCTGTGTGCACACATGCGCTCTCTCTCAAAAAAAAAAGAAAAGAAAAAAAGAAAAAAAAGAAAAGAAAAGGAAAGAAAAAGAAAAAACAAGAGAAGAAACAGCTACTTGTAGGCCGTTTCAGTTTTGGCAGTCTTAGACTGCACACATGGAAAGCCTGCTTCTATCATTCTCTTTCTAAAGATTCACAACTACACATCTTTTGGCATGTACTTTTAAGGTTTACCAAAAACTTTTTTAAAAATCTAAACATGTTTCTACCATCATCTAGCTATTTCAAATCCTGACCATTATTTTTTTAATTAGGGAAATTATTTGATAAGTAAAAAAAAAAAATCCACAGGCTTTGATAATAATACCTTTTTTTAGAAGGTAAGGACAAAATACTTGTAAATACGAGGAAACTACTGAGGAAACTGGTAAAAATGTCATCACCACCAATGGAATACTTTATCCAGTGCTGTGCAATAGAACTTTCTGCAATGATGGGAATGTTCAGTATCTGTGCTGTCCAATACCTAGCCCACAGCCAAATGTGACTATTGAGCACTTGTAATATTGTTACTATGACTAAGCAACTGACTTTTAAATTTTAATTAATTTTAATTACTTTTAATTTAGATTTAAATAACCACTGGTAGATAGCGGCTACCATATTAGAGCACCATATCAAGACTGAACTGTAAGTGATTCTTCTAAATATTCGAAAATGTTCTTCTCTAGTTTTTAGAAATGGAAAAAGGGGAGCCTGGGTGGCTCAGTCGGATGAGCTTCTGACTTCGGCTCAGGTCATGATCTCATGGTTCGTGAGTTCGGGCTCTGTGCTGACAGCTCAGAGCCTGGAGTCTGCTTCAGATTCTGTGTCTCCCTCTCTCTCTGCCCCTCCCCTGCTCACGCTCTGTCTCTCCCTCTCTCTCAAAAATAAATACACATAAAAAAAATTAAAAAAAATAAAAAGAAATGGAAAAAAAAAAACCCTCAACTGTGTTGTATAGGGTACGTTCATTTCAGAAAAATTGCTCCAAATTTGGAGGGGAACTATTTTATCTTTGAGTAACTTTCAAGTTTATGTTTGGTGGGGGGAAAAAAGAAAGATTTATTTTACCATCCTTAATGTATCATAGGGCTTATACAAGGAAACAGTCTTGAGTTTTGGAGAACTGTATTCTAAACATTTTCAGATTGCACTGATATTGCCTGCTATTTAAAAGTTTCAATTTACTTTACTTTGTTCAGCTGGGTAGAACATGTACTATTATAACTAAAACCTCAACAGAAGATAGGGAAAAAAAGAAATTTATTTTATTAACAACTTTGATAGTCTTGATCCTTACAAACCTCTTTTGCTATCAACTGTTTTTGTTTATTATTTTAAGAAAAACAATGAGCAAGCCTTAATAGCAAGACAAAAATTTTAACTAAGCATGTAGGGGCACCTGAGTGGCTCAGTTAGTTAAGTGTCCAACTCTTGATTTTGGCTCAGGTCACAATCTCAGTTTGTGAGTTCGAGCCCTGCATCAGGCTCTGAGCTGACAATGTAGAGCCTGCTTGGGATACTCTCTCTTCCTCTCTCTTGCCCTTCCCCAACTCAAATACTTACTCTCTCTCTCTCTCAAAAATAAATAAACATACTTTAAAAAAAAAGTTTTTACTGAGCATGTAATATAATGTATATGAAAAAAGCCTGCTATCTAGTCTAAAGTGAGTATAGAAATAGAAGATATTAGGGGTACCTGGGTGGCTCAGTCAACTAAGCATTTGACTCTTTGTTTAGGCTCAGGTCATGATCTCACAGTTCATGAGTTCAAGCCCCTCATCAGGCTCTGTGCTGACAGTTTGGACCCTACTTGGAATTCTCTCTCTCCCCCTCTCTCTGCCCACCCTGTCTCTGTCTTTCTCAAAATAATTAATTAAAAAATAAAGTTAAAAAAAATAGACATTATATAACATTAATATAAACTTCGTTAAGCAGCTTTCTCAAGTTGGATAGGCACTGATGAATTTAGATATTTACTTTTACTTTACATGCAAATAAAGTGATAGAAATAATTTCCTGATCTGTACAAACACTGGTATCCGGGCTAAAAGTTGTTTTCCTGATTTCTACATCCAAGGTAGAAAAAGAAAGGAAAACACGCAGCGTGAATAAATATGGATTCCAATCCCAAGCAGTATTTTTGGTGCATCGCATTCACTGAATGGCTCCTGTCCTCGGTTTCAACTGCATCTAAGCTGGGCATGCAGTAAAATACCTGATGTGCTTCTTTCCTTGCTGTTCACAGAGAATATGAAGGCAGTAGCTGTAATTATTCTGCAACTGCACATTAATCCATGCTAAAATACACTGGAATTAGTAAAAATGATGGAACTTCCTATCCTTAAAACTGACAACTGACAGGCTCCCTGAAATAAAGTGTTCACACAACTTACAGAACTGAAAGAGTCCTACAGGTTCACCAATTCAAAGTCATCAGTTTTTATTTTGACTGTTGTAATTTTTTTAATGTTTATTTAGTTTGGAAGAGAGACAGAGCATGAGTGGGGGAGGAGCAGAGAGAGAGGGAGACACAGAAATCCAAGCAGTCTCCAGGTTCTGAGCTGTCAACACAGAGCCTGATGCAGGGCTCGAACTCATGAACCGCGTTATCATGACCTGATCCAAAGTCAGATGCTTAACCGACTGAGCCACCCAGATGACCCGAATGTTTATAATTTTTTGATCAATAAAAGCAAGATTATTAATGCCTAGGTTCTATATGCTGGCACTGTTTGGCTTTGGAGATCTCATCAGGCTTTCTGGTAGGTTAAGTAGACCTCTAATTCAATACCTGCTGTTGATTATTTCAATCCCTGCTGTTAGAATCAGAAGGCCCCTATCTACACCAGAGAAACTCAGAAAGTTAGAAAGTGATGAAGGCTAGGAATAAAGCAAATTACAGTTTTTCAGTTTAAAACCTCTCACTTTGTCATATACAACGTAGAGCCGAAGTGAGATTTCCCTTAAGAGAGCTTCCTTAAATGCTAAACAAAACCAAAAGCAAAAACAAAAAAGCATATATAATCTTTTAAAGCCTTAAAAATGAATTACCAGGATTCTAACTTTTCGGCACCCTCTCCAAGTCACTACTCTCTTCAATTAAACAACTCATTGTCAGTACTACTCCTTGAGATAAAACCAAATAAAACAAAGGTCATTTAAAAAGCACTTCTTGTATGGTCAATGATTTCACATTTCTTATAAAACAAATTTACATTTCCATAACTTACTAAAATGTATCAATAATTTCACCTTCCTTACTGCAAAACACACACACACACACACACACACACACACACAGAAAACTATCACCCCCTCAAAACGAATTACTTTATTTGAAATGTTTGTCCTTATTGTTATGTATGATTGAAACTTCTCTAGAAAAGTTTTAATCCAGTCAACTCACAAAATTTTTAAACAACGAACATAAGCCCGATTACATGAAGTTTCCCTACAGCTCGTAATTCTGTTGGTAATAAAAACCAGGCAAATGAAGCACAACCGGCTGTTAGACTTGGTGAAATATTTTAAAAATGTAAGTATATGTAAGCTGCATGGTTTCCCCAACTTTACCACCCCACTCTTTCAACACTAATTAGCACTTCTCAAAATCTTTACTCACTGGTTCATAGGTTTCTGCTTTAGAGCCATAAATGGTCACCCAGCAGAGGAAGAAAGTGGTAGACTGCTAGTCGGTATTGAAACATTCTTGAGGTTAATATATACACAATATCCAAAAATGAACTAATCACTTGGGGGAAGTAACATAAAGAAGAGCTTCATTTGAGAAAAATTATATGCTGTTTTGGCTGTACTTTTATATCTCTAAATTCTTTAGGAAATTCAACTCAAATTGTAGCAACACAAAGAGACAAAGCTTTTAGGAATTACTATTAACCAAATTAAAACATGTTATCTGAATATAATTATGGGGAAATTTTACTTTTTTTAAATGTTTTTTATTTATTTTTTGAGACAGAGAGTGACAGAGCATGAGCAGGGGAGGGGCAGAGAGAGAGGGAGACACAGAATCTGAAGCAGGCTCCAGGCTCTGAGCTGTCAGTACAGAGCCCAACGCGGGGCTCAAACTCAGAGACTGTGAGATCATGACTTCAGCCGAAGTCGGACGCCCAACCGACTGAGCCACCCAGGCGCCCTGGGGAGATTTTACTTTTTATCAAAATCAGAGTGCATCTTAGTCCTCTCAACAAATGCCAATCGAAAATTTGCCACTTACAAGATAGCCTTTAAAAAAAGCAAAACAGAAACATCTCACTTGAACAAGCCAATAATTAAGACAAGCACCTAAGTTCACAGCTTTTTTTTTTTTTTTTAAGGGTTTCATGTTCCATAGCTAAAAGACTGAAATGAAACTATTCCCATCCAAACCTTCAAATATCCAATGCAGGCTATGAAGACTGATGAGGCAGTTAGCAATGTAACAAGTTAAAAAAAATAAGTTTGGGGTGCCCAGGTGGCTGAGTCAGTTAAGCATCTGACTTGATTTCGGCTCAGGTTCTGGTTTCATGGTTCGTGAGTTTGAGCCCCACATCAGGTTCTGCACTGACTATGCGAAGCCTGCTTGAGATTCTCTCTCTGTCCCTCACTCTCTGCCCGCACACCCCCCGCCCCACCGCCCCACACTCTCTCTCTCAAAATAAATAAACTTAAAAAAAATTAGATCCAATAACTAAACATGCTATCACTAATAACAAAAACTAGGTTTCAGGGGCGCCTGGGTGGCTCAGTCGGTTAAGCGTCCGACTTCGGCTCAGGTCACGATCTCACGGTCCGTGAATTCGAGCCCCGCGTCGGCTCTGGGCTGACTGCTCAGAGCCTGGAGCCTGTTTCAGATTCTGTGTCTCCCTCTCTCTCTGACCCTCCCCCGTTCATGCTCTGTCTCTCTCTGTCTCAAAAATAAATAAACGTTAAAAAAAAAAATTAAAAAAAAAAAACAAAAAAAAACTAGGTTTCAGATAGCATATATTTTCCTCTGTTAAAACTTTTCCATGAATGTTAAGGGAGTTTAAATAATTATTACTGCTATTTTTTCTTAGAAACCTTGAATGATTTCATCATTAACAAGAAATCTGGTCTACTGCTTTCAACAATACATTACATAACCTTCATCTTCATTTAGAATTCTGGCATATATTTATTATATACCTTGGGCAATCTCACAACTTTAGTTTGCCATAGCACAATTATCTACTTTACACCAAGGTTGTGAAGTTTAGTTAATTATGCTTATAAAATTTTTAGACATACACAGATGAAAGACATGGATAAGGCACTGATATATCTAACTGCATGTACTTAATGAAAAAATGCAACTTACAAACATTTAACAGCCACAGTCTGAATGAATCTTAAAGACACTATGCTAAATGAAATAAGGCAATGCTTATTGACTTATTTTAAGGGTTGTGTCCATCCCCTGTCCCCTAATTCATTTGTTGAAATCTAACCCCCAATGTGATGGCATTTGAAGGTGGGGATTTTGGGAGGGGGGGGGGGTGGTGATTGGGTCACGAGAGCAGAACCCTCCTGAATGAAATTAGTGCCCTTATAGAAGAGAACCCATAGAACTTCCTTGTTCCTTCCACCATGTGAAATTATAGAAAAAGACAGCCATCTATGAACCAGGAAGCAGGCCCTAACCACATACTGAAGCTGTCCACACCTTGATCTTGGGACTTCCCAGCCTCCAAAATTGTGAGAAACAAATTTCTATTGTTTATAAGCCACCCAGTCTATAGTACTTTGTTATAGTAATCCAAACAGGACTAAGACAGCCAATCACAACAAGACAATATATGAGAGGTACACTGAATAGTCGAATTCATAAAACAGAAAGTAGAATGGTGATTTGCCAGGGGCTAGGGGAGGGGCAAATGGGAAGTTATTGTTTAATGGGTACACAGTTTTAATTTTGGAAGATGAATGATGTATGGTGGTGATGACTGCACAACAATGTAAATGTACTTAAGGCCACTGAACTGTATATTTAAAAGTAGTTAAAACATTAAATTTAATGTTATGTATATTTTGCCACAATAATAAAAAATTAACAAGTGGAAATCTTATATAAATCATAAACCAATCTTAAAATTTTTCTTTCACTAATACACACATTAAAACATTAATCAAATCAAGCAATTCACTTGTTCATTAACTATTGAGTGTTTTCTCTGTGCTGGAAATATGGCAGTGAAAAATACAAAATCTCTGTCTTCACAGAACTTATGCAGAAATAGCAAAGGCCTACAAAACAACAAAAAAGACAAATTTTATCCTTTCTCATAGTGACAAGTACTACAATGGAGGGTAAAGAGATGGAGTGGTGGCAAGGAAGGCCTCTCAGAGAAGATTACTGCCCAGACACCAGAATGCAGTAAGAAGAAACACTTCAGGTAGAGACAATAGCAAGTGCAAGGGTCCTAAAGCGGAAAGGCTTAGGTGTTTTAAAAAAATGAGGGGCGCCTGGGTGGCTCAGTCGGTTGGGAGGCCGACTTCGGCTCAGGTCATGATCTTGCGGTCTGTGAGTTCGAGCCCCGCGTCGGGCTCCTTGCTGACTGCTTGGAGCCTGGAGCCTGCTTCAAATTCTGTGTCTCCATCTCTCTCTGCCCCTTCCCCATTCGCACTCTGTCTCTCTCTGTCTTTCAAAAATGAATAAATATTTAAAAAAAAAAATTAAAAAAAAAATGACAAGAAGGCACAGTGCTGGTGCACAGTAAGTTATAAGTCAGTGGTAAGAGAGTTAGGCGCAGATCACAGAGGGCCTGAAAAGCAACAGCAATAGTTTGAATATTATTCCAGGTGTGCTGAAAGCCACATGGGATGCTTTCACTAAGGGAGTGATCTGATTAAAACAAGCAAAGACACCCTAATTACTCTATACAGAATAATCTTGGAGATAGGAGAGGGAGAGATTAATCAAAACACAGAGATCAATTTAGAGAACAACTGTTTGTGGAAATGAGATGACAATCATGGTAGCCATGTCAATGGTAGAAGTGGTTGGATATTTGTCGCTGATGGACTGAGAAAAAAAGCATCATAACAGTCAAGGATGACTCCAAGGTTTTGGTTAGATCAATTGGGTGAACAATGCTGCCAAACACTGAGGAGGAGGACACTAGGGTAGGAATAGGTTTGGTGGTGTTGTTGGTGACAGTATTAAGAAACCAAGAATTTGGTTTTGGCAACGTTAAGTACGCAAGTGAAAAGTTTCAGGAGAGACGACACAGTGAACTGTGACAAATGGTGCTGGACAACACGTAATCTGAGGGCTGACAAATGACCATGGGATTTAGTGAGGGAAATTCATTGGTGCCCATGACAAGACTGCTGTCAGTCGAGTGATGAAGACAAAAGCATAAATAAAACAAGTAAAGCAAAGAAAGTGTGACGAGGCCATGCAAGTGGCATATACGGACAACTCTTTGAAGGAGTTTTGCTATAAAGGACTCTACAGAAATAGTACTATAGCTAAAGAGGGATGTGGGATCTTGAAATGCTTTTGTATTAAAATGAGGGAACAGTACAGCATGTATATATGCTGATGAGATGAGAAAAAAAATGAATGATGATAGGGAAAATTACAGAAGCAAAATCAATGATTACTAAGCATCAAATAAATGCATAAATCTGTCCTTTGCCGCTAGAAATGCAAAGATAATAAATATACAACATGTAACTAATCTAAGGATTATATGGAAACTATATTGAAAATCAGAGGGGAATATAGTATATACATAATTAAATTAAAAATCCCTTAGAAACAGTATTATTTTATAATAGAGGCTGTCATGCTAAAAAGATTATGCAAAGCAATGTTGATCATTTTATGATGTGACAGCAATGTCCTTCTAAGCTATACACATGCAGCTGCGCAATTTAAAAATAATGCCATACACAGCTTTTATTTGATTATGCACAGTGGGGCTTAAATAGGATCAACATTAGATAAAGAGTAAAGCCAGCAATTTTTAAAAACATCTCCATTGTACTTTCCCTTTTTCCTTCTCTGTATTGACCCATTTCCACTTTTGGACTTCCAGCACCCTCTTCTGTAACTCACCACTCTACTCAAAACAGAAAGCAATACTCATATCAATCATTGACACAAATCTTCATCATTTCTCATTATTTTCTGTAATGTTCCCTTGCCTCCTTAAAAAAGTTAAGAATTAGATAGTTGTAACAGGTGATGGGGATGAAAGTGTGCACTGGCTGTGATGAGCACCGGCTGTTGTACAGAAGTGCTGAATCACTATCTAGCACACCTGAAACTAATGTTACACTGCATGTTAACTGGAATTTAAATAAAAACTTAAAATAAAAAGAATTCGACAGTTATAAAGACCATTGAGGACATATTAGTGTAAATTAATATGTTATTCAAACACATTTGCATTTTAAGCTTTTTTCCCTCCAATTGTAAGATTTTTTATTCCTTCTTATTTTTATATTCTGTCCCGTTAAAACATAAGATATGAGATAATACACTTACGTACATAATAAACAAAATAAAAATAAGAAATTGAGAGAAAAATAACATTAGGCCAAAAATAAAGTTAGTTTCAAAAATGCATGCCACAAAGCCCTGTACTCTTAGTTATGGTAGGGGGAAGGGGCAACCAAAGAGATAGGGGTTTCAGTTTCCTGATAGCCAAATGCAAAGAAATGACTGTCATAGGCAGCTTTTACTGATTTATATTATTCACAGTACTCATAAAATTAAATCATTTTCTTGAAGAAAGCTCTTTTTGTTACTGAGACCTAAGAAAAGTCATTCTATTGAGTTGTCAAAAATATTCCAGCAATAACTAATCATTTTTGAACAAGGATTTCTTTAACATTCCTCCCAGACTGGCCAATGGCATAGTACTTAAGAGTCTTTCAGCAGCTAAACAGGGTTCAAGTATGTCACACACAACTTTAATTCAAGGATAAGATATGGAATATCCAGAGCAGTATTCTACCTATTACAGGTATTCCTCCCCAAAATATATTGTTAGAAATCACAATTAATTTTTAAACTTGAGATAAAATTCACATAACATAAAATTCACCATTTTAAAGTATATAACTCAGTGGTGTTAATAGATTCACAATGTTGTACAACTACTATTGAATTCCAGAACATTTTCATCATCCCACAGAGAAACACCATACCAATTAAGCAGTCATTGCCCATTCTCCTCCCCACTCTCCTTCTCAGGCCTTGGCAACCGCTAATCTACTTTCTGTCTCTATGAATTTGCCTATTCTGGACATTTTCACATAAATGGAATCATATAATATCTGACCTCTACTGTGTGGCTTCTTTCACTTATCATACTGTTTCCAAGGCTCATCCATACTATAGCATGTATTGGTACTTCATTCTCTTATATGTATTAATAATAGTCAATTGTACGTGCATTTTTTTTTTCAACATTTTTTAATTTTTTTTTTATTTTTGGGACAGAGAGAGACAGAGCATGAATGGTGGAGGGGCAGAGAGAGAGGGAGACACAGAATCGGAAACAGGCTCCAGGCTCCGAGCCATCAGCCCAGAGCCTGACGCGGGGCTCGAACTCACGGACGGCGAGATCGTGACCTGGCTGAAGTCGGACGCTTAACCGACTGCGCCACCCAGGCGCCCTGTACGTGCATTTTTTTTATCCATTCATTGGTTAATAGGAATTTAGGTTGTATCTACCTTTAGGCTCTTATAAATAATGCTATGAACATTCATATACAAATTTTTGTGTGTACAAAAAGTGTCAGTTTTCTTAGATAAATACCTAGAAACAGAGATTTTGGGTGATATGGTGACTATATTTAACTTATTAACTGCCAAACTGTTTACCAAAACAGCTGTAGCATTTTACATTCCCACAAGCAGTACATGAGATTTTCAATTTTTCACATCTTTGCCAACCCTTGTTATTTTCCATTATTTTTTATAGTCATCTTAGTAGATATGAAGTATTATCTCATTAGAGCTTTAATTTGCATTTCCTGGTGGCTAATGATGTTGAGCACTTTGTCACGTGCTTATTGCCATTTGTACATCTTCTTGGAGAAATGTTCGAATCCTTTGCCTATTCCTTAATTGGCTTACTTATCATTTTGTTGTAAAGTTTTGTTCACAATGAATTTTTAAGGATTTTCATCTATTACCAGTTGTCAGATTAGGAGTGAAAAAATAAAATAAATTATAATATGTGCAAATGAAGATAGAAGATCAAAACTACTTTAGGACAGGGGTGCCTGGATGGCTCAGTTGGTTAAGTGTCCGACTCTTGATTTCAGCTAGGTCATGATCTCACAGCTCGAGGGTTCGAGCCCCACATCGGGCTCTGTGCTGACAGCACGGAGCCTGCTTGGGATTCTCTCTCCCTCTCTCTCTCTGCCCCTCCCCTGTTCACTTGCTCTCTGTTTCTCAAAAATAAATAAATAAACATTTAAAAAACTACTTTGAGGCAGAAAACACATCTCCATATTACATGGAACTACTGTATAATAGTTACTAATATCAACACAAATCCTTGCACTGCTTGTTTATTTTCTTCTTCCTCAATACCAAATGTATTGCCTAGTTAATGAACAGTTGGTATCCATAAAGAGGCATATTGTTTTAACATTTCAACAAAAACTGGCAATTGTCAAATAATTAGAAAAAAAAGATGGATATTAAGACAGCTTGAAACATTTCAAAAGAAACTAACAAATAAATAGATTATAGCTTGAAAAAGTAAAGCATATAATATTTGCATGCTCACTGAGTTCTCCATGTAGACTTAAAAGCTTTAAAAAAAAAAAGTTAATAGCTCTTATTTGTAGCTTTAAAGGCAATGCTAAGTTTGACTCTTTCAATAGTGACCAAAGATTTTATTCCAGTGTCTGGATTACTCTGGTCTGAATAGGCAACACTTTTCTTTAAAGTTCTAGGAATGGAAGATACTGACCATCAAGCTAGTTAACCAAATGCAGTCACAAGCTTAAATTTATGGTAAGAAGGATGGTGAAAAGAACACTTCTGAGTTTCTTAAGAATGCGATTCTTATGGATGGAATTTGAAACAAATATAATACTGCCTTTGCTGGGGGAAGAGGGCAAGAACATGAGCGCTCCTAATAAGTTTCACCACTTCAATATCTAAGTTATATTAGATATAATTTTAATTCACTATTGCCATAGTAAATGAATTTTATTATTCCATTTACTATTTTTTTCCTTATAGGATTTTTGTGACCTACCCCCTAACATTACTTGGCATGATCTCTGTTCTATCCAGTGATGCACAGGCAGCATTTATCAAGCAACAATTAAGGTATGTGATCTATTCCATAACCAATTATGTCCTGACTTATAATTTCAATCTATATGTGTGATATTATCAATGATACACAGAATTAATGTCACCCAGCCTTGTTCTCAAAACAATGCATAAAGCTTTAAATTTAAAAAATGATTCTAATTCTCAAACTGTTAATGAATTAAACAAACATAAAAATTGGAATATTTCAAAGGGAACACCTGCCTTCAGTTTCTAAAAAATATTGAGAAGTGAGCTATTCAAGATTAAACAATGATTGTTTTTACAGCAACCCAAAGAATAACCAACATACTACAAAATGTGCAGACTGTGTTCTTCCTTTCTTATCATATACTTAAACAAAATAGGTAAAAAAGTTTCATTACATGAAAACAGGTTTAATGCTGTACCCACTTGATCAACCAGTTTTCTAATATTAAGCAGAAATAGTATGAAAAGATGCAAATGTTTGCATTTTTTTAAGTTGGTAGATTTAGAATTTTTTAAAACAAAAATACATAAAAAAGATGCTTACATTTCTCATGATAAAAATATTTTTGACTCCATATGTTAAAAATGACTTCACTTTTCTAATTGCTTTATAGTCACTGTATTTCAAAAATGTATATGAATTAAAATTTCACCATTTTCAGCAATTAATTCACCTGGGAGATTATCTTTTTTTGTGCTTTAACTTAATCCAAAGAAAGCAGGTCAGTTCATTAAGATACAAAAATGTTCCATGACAGGGGTGCCTGGCTGGCTCAGTCAGTAGAGCATGCAGCTCTTGATCTCCAGGTTGTAAATAAGTTCAAGCCCTGTGTTGGGTGTAGTGATTACTTTAAAAAATAAAATAAACTAAAATCTTAAAAAAAGAAGGTCCATGATACAACAGTAAGCCTTGTGGAGTGTCTGATACATAGGTTTTCAATGTACGTCTACTAAACTAAGTTGTATATTTTATCTGTGCTTTAACTTCCTCTGATATACAATACCAGAATGTAGAGAATAAAGATTCTGATCTTTAGTTGAAACTTTAAAACTTAAAATGTTCTGGGTCACCTGTGTGACTCAGTTGAGCATCCAACTTTGGCTCAGGTTATGATCTCACGGTTCATGAGTTCTAGTCCCACATCGGGCTCACTGCTGTCAGCACAGAGCCTGCTTTGGATCCTCTGTTCCCCCCTCTCTCTGTACCTTCACAGCTTGTGCTCTGTCAAAAATAAATAAACATTGAAACAAGAAAAAAAAACTTAGAATGTTCTTACTTAGAAATCAATTTCACTTTAGAATATGGACAATTTGATTCCAGTATTTTACTTCTTAAAAAATTTTTTAAAGGACACTTGAGTTTTTTAAGTTTATTTATTTTAAGAGAGAGAGAGAGGGAGGGGCAGAGAGAAAGGGAGAGAGAGAATCCCAAGCAGGCTCCACGCTGTCAGTGCAGAGCCTGACACAGGGCTCAATCCCACAGATCCTGAGATCATGACACAAGCTGAAATCAAGAGTTGGCTGCTCAACCAATTAAGCCACCTAGTCACCCCTCATTCCAGTATTTAAATATGATTTCACTGTATAGAAGAGGGCAATAGATAAAAAAGCAGAGTAATACTCAATTTGAAAGTCTCTCCAATATATCATCCTGAGGAAAAAGTGATCCCCATTAAATGACATTTTCCTGTCATTTTTAGCCCCAAGACACTTTTTACCCTTTCTCTGTCTTCTCTCCTTTTATCTAGAAAAGAGCAACTTCTCCTAACTTCTGCCATCTCTCCTCTGACCCCAGTGCCAACTTCCAGCACTCCCTACACCCTGTAGATAAATGTGGTGATCTTAACACCCCATCAGATGCTGTGCATATCTTTATCACTAATTAACTTATTCCTATTGTTAGGATCTTCTTTTTATTAATCTGTTTCCTTTCACTAGACTCCAAGTTTCATAAAAGTAATGGTTATGTCTAATATATAACGGATACTTGTAGTGCAATAAAAAATAATCTAATATATAACAGATACTTGTAGTATAATAAAAAATAAATATTTAGTCTCTATCTCTGGTTCCTGACACAGAGCTCCAAAAAGTTCTGGAATTTAAATTTACTACGTCTATATGTTGGTGAATGGACTCATGGGGAAGGTAGGTAGATAACTTCAGGATGGGGGTCAGTCACCAGAGAAAAACCAACCATTCAATTAGAGGGTTAGAACTTCCAGCTCCACTACCTCCGAAGACAGGTGAGGGACTTGAGATTGAATTTGTCAACAATGGGCCAATCAACGATACCTATGTAACCTTCATAAAAACCCCTAAATGATAGGAGTTAGGGAGCTTACAAGTTAGTGAACAGATCCATATGCCAAAAGCATCATATATACTAACTCTATGGAGACAGAAGATCCTGTGCTCAGGACCTTTCTAGACATCACCCTATAATATACTTCTTATTGTGCCTGTCCATCTGTATCCTTTATTATAAACTGTGACAGTAAGTAGAACACTTTCTTGAGTTCTATTAAGTCCTCAGGGAGGGGGTCGTGGGAACCCATGATTTATAGTTGGCCAGGCAGAAATGTGGGTAGCCTAGGGACCCCATTTGCAGCTGGCACTGGAAGCAGGCAGCAGTCTTGTGGGAGTGAGCCCTTAACCTGTGGGATCTGCACTGTGTCAGAATTGAATTAAATTGCCAGAGACTCACTGGGTGTTGGAAAATTGATGAATTTGTTGTTTTGGGAAAAAATACTCAATACATTTATTTTGGGAAAATGAATAAATGAGTGAAAAGTTAATTAAAAAAGAAGTAAACCAGGCCACCTGAGTGGCTCAGTTGGTTGAGCATCCAAATCTTGATTTCGGCTCAGGTCATGATCCCAGGGTTGCGATATTGAGCCCCATGTCAGTCTGCTTGGGATTCTCTCTCCCTCTGCCCCTCTTCCTCACTCATGCTTGCTCACTCTCTCTCTCTCTCTCTCTCGCTCTCTCAAATAAAAAATAAAAAAATAAAAAATAAAAAGAAGAAAAGCATATTTAATTTATTCACATTATAGTCATTCTTACATTAATTTTTAGAGCTTGTTTTTCCTTTATTGCTATTCATTTACATTTAATTTCTCTACATAGACAATGCTTGCTTTTTTTCTCTTATAATTATTTTAACATAAGTACTCTCTTTTAAACTGAATACTGCTTTCAAGTTTGCCAAAACTTAAACCAAAATATATTATCAAAATCAAAATCAAAACCAAAAAGTTGATTTCTCCTTTATGAAAGACTGAGAATTTAGCATGGACTTACGTGCCTCTTATTTTATTTTATTTATCATAAGCAACTTGAGAATAAAGATTGTGTTTAATTAGAATTTTCTTTCCCAGAGATTAACAGAGTGCTTAGGACATGAAGTGTACTCATGAGCTAAAAAAGAAAAAGAAATATTGTAAGGGGAAAAAAAGGTCAGAAAAGGATTGTTAATTGGAAAGGAAGAGGGAAAAGATCTTCCTAGAAAACTGGAAAAAAGAGGAATACATAACAGGAGAGAGGAATACTGAATTTGGCCAAAGTATATTTTGAGTAATCTTCAAGAAAATAATTTCAGATAAAAAATCTTTAACAAGCCCTCACAGAGGTAAGTCATGAAAGGAGAACTTGTTGTAAGAAATTTGGAAGGGACCCAAAATGGCCAAAACAATCTTGAAAAAGAGGAACAAAGCTGGAAAGTTAACACTTATTTTTTTTAAGACTTACTACAAAGCTACAGCAATCAAAGCAGTGTGATAATGGCTTAATACTAGATATTTATTTATTTTTTTAATATTTATTTTTGAGAGAAAGAGAGACAGAAAGCGAGCAGGGGAGGAGCAGAGAGGGAGGGACACAGAATCCCAACCAGGCTCCAGGCTCTGAGCTGTCAGCACAAAGTTGGATGCTTAACTGACTGAGCCACCAAGGTGCCCCAATACTAGATACTGAAATGAATACTATATCAATGAAATGAAATTGGGAATCGAGAAGCAAACCTTTACTTGTGTGGTTGATGGATACTTGATAAGAGTGCCTAAATACAACAGGTGCCTTTAAAACAAAAAAGTGCTAGGACAACCAGATATCCAAATGTAGAAGAGTGAAGTTGGACCTTTACCTCATACCATGCACAGAATTAACTCAAAATGGATAAAAAATCCAAAAAAAAGCTAAAATTATAAAACTCTTGGAAGAAAATATAGGTGTAAATCTTCTTGACCTTGGATTAGGCAATGATTTCTTACATATGATGTCAAAAGTGAAGGCAATCAAAGTTAAAAGCACAAGCAATTAAAGAAAAATAGATAAATTGAACTTTATCTAAAGGTGAAATTTTTGTGCCTCAAAAGACACTGTCAAGAAAGTGAAGAGACAACAGAAATGAAGGAAAATACTTGCAAAGCATTTGTCTAATAAAGAAATTGTATTATATATATAAATATACCTCTTAAAACTCAATTTGTTAAAAACGAATAATGCAATTTTAAAATGGACAAAGAATTTTAATAGAAATGTATCTAAAGAAGATATACAAATGAACCATAAACACACAAAAAGATGCTCAACAACATTAGCCACCAGGGAAATGCAAATCAAGACCACAATGAGATACTACTTCATACCCCTAGATTGGCTAAAATGAAAAAGACAGAAAATAACAAGTGTTGGTGAAGATACAGAGAAACTGAAGCCTCTAAATATTGCTGGTGCGATTGCATGTTGCAGCCACTTTGGAAAATATGTGGTAGTTCCTCAATAAGTTAAACAGAATTACCATATCATACAGTAATTCCTTTCCTATGTACCCAAGAGTATTGAAAATATATGTCACACAAAAATCTACATGTTTACAGTGTAGGTTTTGTGCATGAATGATCATAGCAGCATTTTTCATAACTGTTTAATATTCACAATTATTCAAATGTTCATCACTGATAAACAAACAAAATGTGGTAATCCCTACAATGAAAGATCATTCAGTAATAAAATAAAAGGAAGTGCAGATACATGCTACAACATGGATGAACCTAAATATAAAACACTGTTATGTGAAAGAAGTCAATCACAAAGGCAAAATACTGTAAATTTCCATTTTTATATGAAATTTCCAGAATAGGAAATTACTGGTTTCTAGGGCCCAGGGCAGTGGGAAACCATTAAATTGCTAGTCTCTAGGGGCTGGTTTCCAGGTAGTGGGAAATAGAGAGTGACTTCTAGTTTATATATGGGATTTCTTAATGAGGTGAAAAAAAAAGTCATAAAATTATATAGTAGTGATGGTACAGAACTCTGTAAATATATTAAAAACCATTGAATTGTATTGTATATTTATTTAAAAGGGTGCATTTTACAGGTGAATTATGTATCAACAAACTTAGTTTAAAAAAAAAAAAACAGTTAAGGGGCACCTGGGCGGCCCAATCGGCCCCATCAATTCTTGATTTCAGTTCAGGTCATAATCCTGGAGTTTTGAGATTGAGCCCCATATTGGGCTCCATCCTGAGCATGGAGCTTGCTTGGGATACTCTCTCTCTCCCTCTGCCCCTCTCCCCCACTCACGGTCTCTCTCTCAAATAAAAAATATATATAAATATAAATAAATAAACAGTTAAGAGATCTGTAGGCAATACTGAGAAGCTCCAACATGTAACTAATAGGTAGGTCCTAAAAAATGGATGGAGTTATAAAGAGGCAACATTTGAAGAGTTAACAACTGAATATCTTTTAGAATTGAAGAAGGAATTCGTTTCTCACATTCAAAGTATAGTTTGTGTCCCAAGAAGGATAAAAAAATATATATCCACATCTAGACAAAACATCAAGATGAAATTGCAGAACATTAGGTAGGATAAACAGGAAATCACAAAAGATGTCAAAGAGAAAAAGACATATATTATCTCATAAGGAATACCAACAGACTATTCCTCAGCAACAAGAGAAAACAAAACACAATGAAGTAACAGCTTCAAAACTGAGAAATTGTATACAAAATACAATCATTCCTTAAAGATTAGCTTGTTTATTTTTTCGTATTTTAGGGGAGGGCAATTTTAATTGTTGATACTGTTTCTTTCTTGATTATTCATTTACTCGGGTTTTTAAAAATCCTGAAGCAATTTTGAAGTATAGATACTTTAAGTTCTTTTAGAAAATTATCTGTTTTACATAAGATTTCAAATTTCATATAAAGTTGTTCATTTTATTTTGTTACTTTTTAGGTGCCTGTGATTTTAGGATTTTTTTTATGTTTTGGTAACTCTTGATGAAAGCAATCCCTTATTATTAATTTCTGTGGTCCTTGATAATATATCTTGCTTTGATATCTACTCAGCCTGAAATTAATATAATCAATCCAGCTTTCTTTTGATTATTTGTCAAGTATACCTTTTATACCCTTTCACTTTTAATCTACCTATGTCTTTATATTTAAAATGAGTTTTTCTTCAATAGCATATAATTGGTTCTTACATTTTTATCTGATCTGTCTCTCTTAATTGAAGTATTTATACCATTTACATTAAATATAATTACTGATATGGCTGGATTTAAATCTACCATCATGATAGTTGTTTTCTATCAATCCTTTTTTCCTTTTCCTTCTTTACTTGTCTTCTTTTAGATTAAGTATTTATTTATTTATTATGGAAAAGAGAAAAGATAAAGAGGAAAAGACTCACTTTATGAAACTAGTTTAATTTTGAAAGTAAAACCAAACCAATTTCAGTTGCAAAATCCTAAACACACTGGTAAATCAAATATAGCAAAATATGAAAATACTATTAATAAATCATGATTAAGCAGTTTTTATTCAGAGAATACAAGGATAGCTCTATTTCTGAAAAGCTATTAATGTTAATCACAATATAATGAATTATAAGGAGAAAATTACAGTATCTCCTCAAGAATGCAAAAAAAGTATTCAATAAAATCCAAATATAAGTTTTGAGTAAAAACTCTTCACCAACTTAGTTAAAAAGTAGAAAATTTCTTTAACATGACAACTTACTATTAGTAGTAACAAATAATAATTAAAATGAAGAAGCATTCTCAATAGGGTCAAGAAAAAAACTAAATGTTTGTTGTTACCACTTCTATATAATATTGTCCTTTAGTTCCTAATCAACAAAGAAAGTTAAGAGTATAGGATTTCTGGCTGGCAGCCAAGCTGAAAACCCAGCCAACAATCAGCATCAACCATAAGACATGAACAAAGGTATCTCCAGATTATTCCAGCTTACGGCTGGGAAGCCACCCCTAGACTCCATCCGAGGCATATGGAGCAGACACAAAGAAACCCTGCTATACTCTGTCTGAATTCCTAACACACAGAAACCGTAAAATATAATAAAATAAGTGTTGTTTTAAGTCACTAAATTTTGGGTTACTCACTGGAACAATGGGGAAAGATTTTTAAATTAAAAAAACATAATCATAAAAGAAAAAACTAACAATTTTTAAATTTCTATACAACGACGTTTTAACCAAAGACAAGGCACTGAGAGAAGATATCGCCAAGTCATATAACTGTAGAATAACAGACAGCCTAAGTTTGAAAAATGGGCCAAGAATAGGAACAAACCACAAAAGAGGAAACTTAGATGACTCATAAACATATAAAAGATATTTAACCAGGCAATGGGAGAAATAAAAATAACAATTAGGAACCACTTAATAACCAGTCAGATTGGTAAAAATTTTAAGTCTAATAATATCAAATTCATTAAGGATCAAAAATATGGAAATCTGGCATGCATTTTGTCATAGCAACTGTCCCCTGCATGATGATGTTATCCAGAAAAGCCAAGGATGTATGGCAGGGACAGCGGCTCCCAGAACCCACTCTCCAGATGTACAGACATCATTCCTCAGCAATCACTTGGGAGCAGTGAAGGGGACACCCTGAGGGACAGGTGGATGTGGTCTGCTGCCAGCCACGAGGCCAGAGCTTTCCCAAATCACAACACAGACCTAGGGATTGTGGAATGTTAATGTACAACTATCAGAGAGCAATTTGTCATTAGATAAGTATTTCAAGGTACAAATACAATTCTAGATATATACCCTTCATAACTCCCACAGCTATGCCTAAGAAGATAGGCAGAAGAATATTCCTTTCAACACTTATAGTAAAAAACTATAAACACCCTATATATCAACTATTAGGAGAACAGATAAATTAACTGCATTATATTCATACAAAGAAATACTGTTCAGCAATTAAGATGAATACCTTACAGTACAAGAATAAACACGGATAAATCTGAAAAACAACGATTAGTGATAAAAACAGTTTGGAAAATGATACATACAGTATAATGCTATATAATAAGGTTTTAAAACCTGCCAAACAATACTGCATATCATATACATATATGGTACAAATCCGTACACTTTCTTAGGAGTTTCTTAGGAGTGATTGACACAAATCTCTCTTCTATGAAGAAAAGGAAGAGAAAGAATGGGATTGGGTAGTTACATATAAGGTTTCAAGTGTACCTGGTTTTATTTATGTATAATAAGTTGAAACATATGTGGCAACAGATTAACATTTATTAAAGTAAGGTGATAGGTACAGTACAAACATTGTATTATTTTATAGTCTGTATGTCTGCAATGTTTTAAAATGTTTTTTAAGTTTTAAAAAACATTGCAAGGGACCATGGAGAGGTCGGAGGCTTGAGAAAGTGAAAAGATGTGGAATCTTGATTGTGGAAAATGTACTAAGTTCAGTTTATTGGAAATGAGTGATACAATTGCCAGTAAAAATACAGTAATTGGATCACATGGAAGCAATTTATGAAAAGATTCGAAACAGTGCCATTTTAAACAGATGTTCCCTTAATACATTTAATAATGTCTATTTATGAAACATTCTACTTGAATTTCTCTGCCCTACAAAATAAAGAGACAGTTATCAAATAACCAAAAACAAATCTCTGGGGGTGCCTGGCTGGCTGAGTCGATAAAACATGTGACTCTTAATCTCAGAGTTGTAGGTTTAAGCCCCACGTTGGGTGTAGAGACTCTTTAAAAAATAAAATCTTAAAAAAAACCCAAAAATCTATGAAACCATAATATAAATTTACACAAAAGAATATTTTGTTTCTATTAGCAACTTTTACAGTTACCTCTATTCTAGAAGACATTTCTCTTGTCAAAGATATAGTAATTAAAATGCAGAGGATTCTGAATATATACATATCTGAATAGAAAATGCTTTGACTTTATTAACTAACACAGTTTAAAGGAGATCTGTAAAAACCTGCTTAGGTCCTTCAAACTCTAGACTCCAAAATTATTGTGTAACTTTACGCTTTATTGAAAATGGTTAGAAGTTATTAAAAAACAAAATTCCACTTTTTGTAATAGCCTTACACTTAAATAGCAACTAGAACCTGTACCTCATCTCTCTGACTTTTGGAGTCTAAGCTTTATAGTTATCACTTGGTTTTTTAAGTATTTTGAGTAACCCTTCCTACTTTTTGAGAGCAGGAAATGTTTTATGCATCACTGTTTTCCCAATACCTAATCCATAAGAGATGTTCAATAAATAATTATTTGTTAAATGAATCAAATGAATCTAGCCCCTAGCACAGACACAGTCTCAAAAGCTCTGCAACAGACTGCACAGCCAAAGCAACTATCGTGGGTCAGACTAACTAGCTCATTCAGCTTAAGATTCTGGAAATTATTTAGAGACTTTACTATCCTCAGGAGCTCTACTTTTAATACTTCTCCCCTAATATATCAGGCAGTAAGCCAATCATTTGGATCTAAAATTCTCTTGAAGATAGAAGACCAACAGACAGCTCTTTAAAATGTAATAAAAATATTTTTATATATGGGAATTTCACACTTCATGGACTAATTATGATTCAAGAGGCCAAGATTCACTGCTAATACTACAGGTAATGAGATGATGAGGACTAAGCAAGGTTACTGGATTTAAAAAAAAGGAGAATATAACTCATGATGCACAAAGGAACTATTTCAGTACAGTGGTAGGAACAGAAGACAAACTACTTTTTATAAATATGATAATAATAATTATCTAGTTTAGATTTCTTATATTTAGAGACAATGTGGCTGATTCTACTAAGGAATAATACCACAACAAAGGAGCAAGCATAATTCAAAAAAATCCTATGTATCCATATAATATAGGCCACGCTCAAAGGTAAGTTATCAACTATTTTGAGTTTACTATCTTTCTTTTTTTTTTGCTTAAATGCTTATTTTTTATTTTTGAGAGGGGGAAGGGGCCGAGATAGAGCGGGACAGAGGACCTGAAGCGGGCTCTGTGCTGACAGCAGAGCTCCCAAAGTGGGGCTTGAACTCACGCAGTAGGAGATGGTGACCTGAGCTGAAGTCGGAAGCCCAACCGACTGAGCCACTCAGTCGCCTTGAGTTTATTATATTTCATATGCATTTTGATAAGACTGGAACATTAAGAGCAGGATGAGTTTTTTGTTTGCTTGTTTCTTAATATTTTTTTTTTAAGTAACTCTACACTCAATGTGGGTTTTGAACTTACAACACCAAGATCAAAAGTCACATGCTCTACTGGCTAAGCCAGCCCGGTACCCTAGGATAAATTCTATTTTAAAGTACAGCAATTTATTAAATCACTTTTCTTTTGATTTTTATCGTGACACAAGAGAAAATATCAAAACAATTTAAGAATGTTGAGGACTAAAACTCCAAACTGCAAGGTGCAAGGTGGTAGGTGAGAAGTAAACAAGAGTAATAGTACACCATCATAGGAAAAGCAAGTCACACACAGAATAAAATTTATTCCTGGGGCACACAGGTGGCTCAGTTAGTTAAGCGTCCAACTCTTGATTTCTGCCCTGGTCATGATCCCAGGGTTGTGAGACTGAGCTCTGCGACAGGCTCCATGTGCTGAGCATTCAGCCTTCTTAAGATTCTCTCTCTCTCTCTCTCTCTCTCTCTCTCTTTCTCCCTCTGCTCCTTCCCTACTTACACCCACAGGTGTGCACTTTCTCTCAAAAAAAATTATCCCTGTACTACATTATTTACTAATTAAAATAATGATGCTAATAATTATAAAACAATTACCAAATCTTTTTAAAGGACATATTATATGTATAGGACTTTTTCTAGGCAACTGTGTTCATAAGAAATATAAAACCTAGGTCTATCATATGTTCTTTTTTCTCCCCATTTTTAAATTTTGTTAAAATAAAGTTTACTCTCAAATGGTTCAGAACAAAAAAGCAAACGGTGAATTTTGAAAAAGGGATAAAAGCTATACTGGATGTTCTATACTATTCTTATTCTTGCAGCTTGACTGCAGCTTGAAATTTATGTAAATAAACAGTTAAAAATTGTGCCTAAGACATAGAAGCTACATATGGAATTCTAATTGATAACATTAAAGAATACAAGCAATTATTAGCAAGTAATTATGTAAAAATACAAAAATACATGTAATTTCAAAGCACTGTCAGTTTATCACACCCAAATTGTAAACAATGACAGATCTGTGTCTTTCATGAAACTGGGTAAATATAATGGGGTCAATTATATCAGGACATTCTGTATATGGTCAGTAATTTCAATTAAGATTCAGAAATTGTGGAAATTACCTCTAGCAATGTTTATTAATATTATTAATGCTGAAAACAGGTTTTTGTGCATCACTGAATTCAGTCCTCACTGACTAACATTTAATGGGTCAAAAAGAATGAGTTTTCTGTTGACTCAGCCAGTGCAGTGATTGACAGACATAATTCAATAATACCAGAAAGAATAAAATGTCAACTTCTGTGTCTGATACTTACAAGATTCTATCAATGCTTTATTTTTATTCTATCCTTTTAAAACTATTTTCTCTTACTTCTGATTTACTTCCTTGCTGCTGTTTTTGTTGTTGTTGTTTTGGGGTTGTTTTTTGTTTGTTTTGTTTTGTTTTGTTTTTTTGCAAGAGAGAGAGAGCACTCATGTGCACACATAAGCAAGGGAGAGGGAGACAGAGATGGAGACAGAGAATTCTAAGCAGGCTACATGCCCAGCACAGAGCCAGACTCGAGGCTCTATCTTATGATGGTGAGATCATGACCTGAGCTGAAATCAGGAGTTGGATGCTCAACCAACTGAGCCACCCAGGTGCCCCTGCTTCATTGTTTTAATTTTTCAGTAGACTTTTTGTTTTATCTTTCATATTTTTTAATCTTAATTTTCCTTTCAATTGTCATTTTTATCTTATTTATTATTATTATATGAGTCTCAGTTTACACCAATAAGAAGAAAGCATTATATATGGATAACACAGATTATGAACATACGAATTGGAATCCTTTTTTTCCATCCATTTCTATAGTAAGTCTCTACAAAATCTGAGATTTAGTATATCAGAAGTTATACATTCAGACAAAAACTCACTTCTACAATATTACTATACTTGTGCAGATATCATATTTAGACTGCTGAAACAATGTTGCTTTCTCACATTATTTACCATCATTGATTTTTGCCTTATATAACTATTAATAATTCTATAAACAATACAATATATATTACAAGAAGTTAAATTAGAATTTATATTTATGGAAGGGCTTGATGTCCTTTGCTTATTACAGAAATGATGCAGGTAGGAAAGAATCTTCTGACAGAAATCCAACACTGTGTCCTATGATTGCTTTAGAGTATACTAGCTCAAATCTGGCCTATCTTTATGAAATTTTATAATTTATAAAGATAATTTATATATTTTTTCATATTTCTTAACGTATCAATGCATTAAGCTATCTTACACTATAAGATATATACTTGTAACATAACCATAAATCACAGAGAAAGTATCATCACAGAAAGGAAAATTGAAGTTTATAGACAGATTAAATGATTTACCAAAATTACATAGACAGCAAAGTAGCAGACTAGAGGATGTAAACACTAACATGTCCCTAGCCTAAAGAATGAGAAGAACTTCTCTTGGTCATGTTACAGGAGCAAGTGAAAAGAAATACAAAAGGTGGCTACGCAGAACCAAAAGCAGCACTGTGTGAATTGATCTAAATCATCAAGATTATCTCTATAATATCTGCTAGACACTTCATAGAACCATAAATACCTCAGCACTTTATTTTGTCTGCTCTGCAATGAGCAAATATGTCCTACTTCCAAAATTTCTTCTATACCAGAACCACTGAATCAGACAGTGATTTTATTTTATTTATTTTATTTATTTTTTTATTTTTTACACACACGGCAGATTTATTTTTAATAAAATGTGGCAAAAACCAGCTTTCTTGCCCGAGCAATTTATCTATAGAAGATAGTGTGTATATTTTACATTTATAAACCAGCAACCAAAATTGCTGAATATCCCCAGTAGATCTTATTGTTCAGTGGTTTGATGATTCTTTCTTTGTCTTGCCCACACCCATTGCCAGTGGTTGTACCAGATTTTTTCTAGGAGCATGCTGTCTACTCAGGCCTATGTCAGTGTACATTTAGCCTTCAGACAGTGATTTTAAAAGCTTTTTGTTTTGAACTGATGGTTACCAGAGAGGAAGCAAGTAGGGGGAATGGGTGAAATAGGTGATGAGGATTAAGGAGTGCACTTGTTGTGATGAGCACTAGGTGATATATGCAATCGTGAATCACTATACTTTACATCTGAAACTAATATAACACTGTATGTTAACTATACTGGAATTAAAATTTTAAAAAGATAAAAAAAATTAAAAAAAATATATAAGCTTTTTGTTTGGGACAGGTATAAAAAAGAACCAACAGGAGAGCAAATAGTATATAATGTTATAATATACATCAGTTCTGATTTTTTCAAGATAATCCCTTCACTGAGAAGTTTTTTTTAGCCTGAATCATTGTAATTATAATCCAGAACCAATAAAATAAAGGATCAAATGTGTTAGAAACAAGGACTGAAGACTGAAGGGAGCCATGGAAAAGACTGGTTCACTACACGGGGATATTCTTACCCTTGCAAAAACTTTGATCAAAAGCATTGTTGCAAAAGCACAGCTAGAAGAGAATGAACATAGACACTCCTCAAAATTAACCTCTGACTCAGATTCCAAAGAGTGGTCAAGGCTTGCTCTGATTTTGGTATGTGGTTGGAGGGAGACTATTTCAAACTGGTAATATATAAGGAGAAACACTACAGGTTAAGATAAACACCAATCTTCTTAGGGCTTTTTCACAGCTATACAATAATAGGAATGCAGGCTGCAATTAGTGTGGGGGGGTGGTAAGGAGTTGGGAGTATATAAGGATACACAGTCTTACCAGATAAAATGTTCTTAAGCAGTGAGGCAAATATTCAAAGCTATCTTTCATCATGTAGGCAATCTAAAGTTGGAGTAAAGTGGCTCCAGGCTAGCTCAGTCTGAGAAGCATGAGAGTCTTGATCTTAGGGTTGTGAGTTCAAGTCCCATGATGGATGTAGAGATTACTTAAAAATAAAATCTTTAGGAAAACCTGGGTGGCTCAATTAAGTGTTGACTCTTGACTTTGGGTACTGATCTCATGGTTCATGGATTGAATCCTGCGTCAAGCTCTGGGCTGAAGGTGTGGAGACTGCTTGGGATTGATTCTCTCTCTCTCTCTCTCTCTCTCTCTCTCTCTCTCTCTCTCCCTCCCTCCCTCCCTCCCTCTCTCTCTCTCTCCCCCTCCCCCACTCATGCTCTAAACAAACAGGGAGTTAAGATGGTGGAGAAGTAGGGGGATTAGGATTTTCCTCATACCTGAAACACAGCTGTATTGAGGTCAGATCACTTGCAACACCCAGGAAATCAATCTGCGGAGTGGCACTAGGATCTCCGTAGTTGGAGGGAGACAGCTTGGTGGGATTGAGGTGCGTGTATGTGAATGGGGGGGAGATAAAACAGCGTCTGACTTCCACTCAAGTCACAATCTCATGGTTCATGCATTCAACCCCTGTCGGGCTCTGTGCTGACAGCTCAGAGCCTGGAGCCTGCTTCGGATTCTGTATCTCCCTCTCTCTATGCCCCTCTCCTGCTCATGCTCTGTCTCTCTCTCTCAAAAATAAATAAACGTTAAAAAATTTTTAAAAAGGAAGAGCTAAAAAAAATCTGTAAGCTGAAAACAATAGAAAGCTTATTTAAAAAATTAAAGAAGACACAAAGAAATGGAAAAACATTCCATGTTCATGGATTGGAAGAACAAATATTGTTAAAATGTCAATACTACCCAAAGCAATCTGCATATTCAATGCAATCCCTATCAAAATAACACCAGCATTCTTCACAGAGCTAGAACAATCCTAAAATTTGTATGGAACCACAAAAGACCTGTATAGCCAAAGAAATGTTGAAAAAGAAAACCAAAGCTGGAGGCATCACAATCCCAGAATTTAACCTGTATTAAAAGCTGTAATCATCAAAACAGTATGGTACTGGCACAAAAAAAAAAGATGCATAGATCAATGAAACAGAATAGAGAACCAAGAAATGGACCCACAAATACATGGCTAACTAATCTTCAACAAAGCAGGAAAGAATATCCAATGGAAAAATGAGAGTCTCTTTAGCAAATGGTTCTGGGAGAACTGGACAGCAACATGTAGAAAAATGAAACTGGACCACTCTCTTATACCATACACAGAAATAAATTCAAAAATGGATGAAAGACCTAAATGTGAGACAGGAAACCATCAAAATCCTACAGGAGAATACAAGCAGCAACCACTTTGACCTTCGCCACAGCAACTTCTTACTTGACATGTCTCCAAAGACAAGGGAAGTAAAAGCAAAAATGAACTATTGAGACCTCATCCAGATAAAAAGCTTCTGCACAGCGAAGGAAACAATCAGCAAAACTAAAAGGCAACTGACAGAATGGGAGAACATATTTACAAATGACATGTCAGATAAAGAGTTAGTATCCACAATCTATAAAGAACTTAACCAAACTCCACACCCAAAAAAAACAAATAATTCATAGAAGAAATGGGCAGAAGACATGAATAGACACTTTTCCATAATAGACACCCAGATGCCAAATAGATACATGAAAAGATGCTCAATATTGCTCACCATCAGGGAAATACAAATTAAAATCACAATGAGATACCACTTCACACTGCTCAGAATAGCTAAAATTAACAACTTGCAGATCAACAGATGCTGGTGAGGATGTGGAGAAAAGGAAACCCTATGGCACTGTTGGTGGGAATGCAAACTGGCGTAGGCACCCTGGAAAACAGTATGGAGGTTCCTCAAAAAATTAAAAGTAGAGCTACCCTATGACCCAGCAATTGCACTACTAGGAATTTATCCTAAGGATACAAAAATGCTGGTTCCAAGGGGCACATGCACCCTAGTGGTTATAGCAGTGCTATCAACAATAGCCAAATTATGGAGAGAGCCCAAATGCCCATCAACTGATGAATCAATTGAGAAGATGTGGTGTGTGTGTGTGTGTGTGTGTGTGTGTGTGTGTATACATATATATGCAATGGAATACTACCCAGCGATGGAAAAAGAATTAAGTCTTGCCATTTGCACAATGGAATTGGAGGAATAATTAGTGAAATAAGTCAGCCAGAGAAAGACAGATATCACATGATTTCACTTACGTGTGGAATTTGAGAAACTGAACAGATGAACATAGGGGAAGGGAAGGAAAAATAAGATAAATACAGAGAGGGAAGCAAAAGAGAAGAGACTCTTAAATACAGAGAACAAACTGAGAGTTGATGGGGGGGGGTTTAATGGGTGATGGGCATTAAGGAGGGCACTTCTGGGGATGAGCACTAGGTGTATATGTAAGTGATGACTCACTAGGTTCCACTTTGGAAGCCAAGACTACACTGTATGTTAACTAACTTGAGAATTAAAAAAAAAAAAAAAAAAAAAAAGGCACCTGTGGCTCAGTTGGTTAAGCATCTGACTTCGGCTCAGGTCTTGATATCACAGTTCATGGGTTCGAGTCCTGCATCAGGCTTTGCACTGACAGTGTGGAACCTACTTGGGATTCTCTCTCTCCCCATCTCTCTCTGCCCCCTCCCACTCATGCTTTCTCTCTCTCTCAAAATAAATAAATAAATTTATTTAAAAAAACAACAAAGTTCCTTAAAACAAAAATAATATATATGAAAAAATAAACATTTTTTTAAAAAAATTAAAATAAAATATTTTTTAAAAAGAAAATAAAATGGGAGTAAAAACAGAATTGGGACCTGGGCAGGCAGTTTTACCAAAGGTAGGAGTCTACATATGAATGCAATGGTCACAAAGAAAACAAAATAACAATCAACAAAAACAAAGACCAGTTCCCTCCCTAACTTCTCAGGCTTTTGAATGATGAACTAAATGACTGAATAAATCTATAGTATTAAAGCCTTCAGGATACAAGACAGTATACAGATAAATAGAGAAGGAAGTCAAGAAGAATCTACCTATATATTGTTAAGCAAATAGTAATTCTTTATAAATCTGCCCTTATATGAAGACGACTCATCTAGACGAAAACCCCAGGCAAAAATTTTGTCATTAAAAGGTATGAAATAAACACAGTAGGTAAAAGATTAATGAAGAAGACACACCAGGAAACAAGAATGAAAGACTGCTTTCTACACCCAGGAAAACTTCTCTCTGTAAAGTAAGTTATAAAATGAAATAAAAATAGAATGAATCAAAATTTGTGAATTTAGTTCAACTCTAGTCAAAACTCACAGGATTATTTTCTGTCACTTGACAAAAATGGTCAAAACATACCTGAGAAAAGCAACTAACATAAGAATTCTGAAATAAGTGAGCAAAGATGAGAGGTCTGTCCTAAGAAATATCGAAACTTAGGGCGCCTGGGTGGCTCAGTTGGTTAAGCGTCCAACTCTTGGTTTTGGCTCAGGTCATGATCTCACATTTGGTGGGTTCAAGCCCCCTGGTGGGCTCTGTGCTGACAGTGCAGACCCTGCTTGGAATTCTCTCTCTCTGTCCCTCGTGCACTCTCTAGCTCTCTCTCAAAATAAGTTAATAATCTTAAAAAAAAATAAATACGAAAACTTATACAGCTAACAATTAAAATTAAGGTATTGAGGAAGAAATAAGAATATGAAAGAAACCCTTCTGCCTCCGTGAGCAGTGCCATGGCAATTGGCAAGAAAAAGCACCTTACAAAAGGCAGCAAAAAGGGAGCCAAGAAAAAAGTGGTTGATCCATCTTCTAAGAAAGATTGGTATGATGTGAAAGCACCAGCTATGTTCAATAAAGTAACATTGAAAAAACACTAATTACAAAAGCTCAAGGAACCAAAATTGCATCTGATGGCCCTGAGTGTCATGTTTATGAATTAAGCCTTGCTTACCTGCAGAATGATGAAGGTACATTTAGAACTGAGGATGTTCAGGGCAAAAACTGCCTAATTTCCATGGCATGGATCTTACCTATAAAAAAATGTGTTCCATGGTCAAAAAATGGCATTACATGACTGAAGGTCATGTTTTGATGTCAATACTCCCAAAAGTTATTTTGTCTGTTTTGTGTTGGTTTTACTAAAAAATGCAACAATCAGATTCAGAAGACTTTTTATGCTCAGCACCAACAAATTTGGAAAAAGATGATGGAAATCATGACCTAAGAGGTGCAGACAGGTGAATTGAAAGAAATGGTCAATAACTCTATTCCAGACAGCATTGGTGTTAGGATGTCCTTGGAACCACAGTAGAGGGGACGGCCATCTCGCCAGCTCAACCCAATGAAAAGCCCCTAGTAGTTGCCAGAACGAATTGGAGGTCAACCAATCACCGAGCGACAGCACGACCTGATGGGGAAAAAGGCCCACCCGGACCTAAACCCTGAACCGCTGCAGCTTAAAAACCCCACCCCACCACACCTGGGGGCGACTTCCCTGACTCTTCTCTCTCTCCCTGAGTCACAAAACCTCGCCCAAGACCTCAGTTCCCAAATAAAGCCTTTGACTGCTAAAATTTTTTAGCCTCTGACTCCTATCTTTACCCTGCCTTACGCCTGACCCTAACAATTGGAAAAGACATAGAAAAGGCTTGCCAGGAGCACCATGGTGGCTCAGTCAGTTGAGCATCTGATTCTAGGTTTTGACTCAGGTCATAATCACGCAGTTTGTGGGATCGAGCCCCGTGTCCAGCTCTGCACTGACAGCACAGAACCTGCTTGGGATTCTCTCTCTCTCTGCCCCTCCCCACTCACAATCCGGCTCACTCTCTCTCTCAAAATAAATAAACATTAAAAAAAAAAGGAAAGAAAAGGCTTGTCAGTCTATTTATCTGCTCCATGATGTCCTTGTTAGAGAAGTAAAAATGCTAAAGAAGCCTAAGTTTGAATTGGGAAAGCTTATGGCACTTCATTGTGAAGGTAGTACCTCTGGAAAAGCTACTGTTTATAAGACTGGTGCTACACTTGACCATGTTGATAAACATGAGCCATCACTCCAAGAATTCAAAATTTAGACATTTAATGGTGAGAAATAAGAAATCTTATTTGCGATGTTTAAAAACAGAAGAATATGAAAGACATAATTCAAAGAATGCAAAATGAGTCCTAATGAGTTTAATATATATTTTTTTATTTATTTAATTTTAGAGAGAGTGCGTGTGTGTGCACATGCAGGCAATCAGGGGAGGGGCAGAGGGAGAGACAGAATCCCAGGCAGGCTCCACCCTCAGCATGGAGCCCAATGTGGGGCTCGATCCCATGACCCTGGGATCATGATCCCAGCCAAAATCAAGAATCGGACACTCAACCAACTGAGCAACCCAGGCACCCCAAATATATGTATATATATTATATATATTTTACGTTTGTTTATTTATTTCTTTATGAGAAAGCGAGCAAGTGTGCAAGGAGCAGAGAGAGAGGGAGACAGAGAATCCCAAGCACTTTCTGTACTGTCAGCACACAGCCCAATATGGGGCTTCAACTCACGAACCATGAGATCATAACCTGGCTCAAAATCAAGAGTCAGACATTCAACCAACTGAGCCACCCCAGTGCTATGCCCTTAATATGTATTTTTAAAGTGATATTTCAAATTAGTGAAAAAAGGAACAAGCATTCAATAAATAATATTGGGATAATGGGCTAAAAATCTGGGAGAAAAATTAAATGATCTATAACTCACAATTCTAGATTTCCAAATCAGACCAAAAAAGACATTTTAAAATATCAGCAGGAATATTTTTATCACCTTAGCACAGAGAATGGCCTCCTTCTAGAGGTGGCATCTGTGTCAAACACTGCTCATTATCCCTCAGTGTCCATTCTCTTATTTCTAGCTGGAGGATAGAATCACACAAAAACCCAGATTTCACTGGGAACCTCCCCCTCAGCTAGCAGTTTCATTCCCCAATGCTCTCTTGCAATGTTGTGACAAAGTTATAAACAAGCACATATGAACAAAGTCATATGTGCAACTTCCCAGTTATATTCTTTAAACAGGTCTACCTTCCACTTCTTTCTCCCTTCCTGATGCTGGAAGAAAGTGACAACTAATACCATCCCCTTGGATTCACAGATGGAATTCACATAGTAGGAGTGTCAAAGCCATTCTTGGACCACTCCCTATTAAACTGTTACATGGAAGAGAAATAAAGTTTTATCTCATTTAAGCCACTGCAGCTTTGGTCTCTTTGTTCTAGCAGGTTGGCCTGTATTCTAATACCAAAGCTATAAACCATACAGGAAAAGAAAGAGATCGTAGCACTTAAAAAATAAAATTTTTTCACATGGAAAATGTATATAGTTAAATGTACACAAAATTATTCACACAAGGTTAAAAAGTAAAGAACAAATTGTTAAAAATATATTTTCAACATATGTGGTAAAAGTTTCATTCCTATGAATAAATAAAAAAAGGACACGCACCCAAAAGAAAAGTAGACAAAATATATGTGTGGACAATTCCAGAGAAAATACATACCAAAAAAACAGCCCTATTATTTACCTCTAATACTTTACCTAATAAATACAAATCTAAGTAAGATACAACTTTTTCCTTATTAGATTGGTAAGGATTAAAAGTATCAGGAAAAGGGAACTCTCATACAAATTAGTGCAAGTTTTGTACAGGAATAATCTACCAAAATTGATAAAATTTAATGTACATACTCTTTGATCCAATAACTATTTTCTAAGAAAATGGTCACACACACACACACACACACACACACACACACACACATATTTCTCAACAATTTCTGTAATAGTAAAAAACTAGAAGCTTCCATTTCCTGAAATAAGAGGTTGGTTAAACAAATTAGAGTATATCCACAAAACAGAATATTCTGCTGCCATTAAAATGATATAGTTTGATATGTTGTGATACAGAAATATTCATGACATATAGTTGAATGAAAAACAGGTTCCCAAAATAAAATGCTCAGTAGAATATTTGTATATACTGGTACAGGAATAAGTGTAATAATTTACACCAACACATTTAGTAATTATCTCTGGATGGTGAGATTTCTGTATTACCTGAACTTTTTTTTTTAAAGAAAGAACATAAGAGACTCCTAAATATAGAAGGAAAAAAGCCATTTTCACTTATAAACAAAAATACAGAAGTAATGACATATCAATATGTCAATTTCTACAGAGAAATCATCCATGAGAATTGAAAAATTCCCACAAAGAATTTAGCAATGAACAATTGTTAGTGATCTTCCTCAAGAAGAACAGTTTCACTGGAGTGATGGGAGTAAAAGACATACTGTAATAGAGTGGGTTAGCAACAATTAATTTCAAGTTTTCCTGCATCTCTATCCCTAAACCCTTCCAAACTCTAGGAACTACTATTACAACCTTCAACAGGATTTCAAGATTCCTCAGGACTATTATCACGGACCACAGTCTAAGTCTACACATCCATCTACGCATCCATTTACTCCAGTCAAAATTAACCACTCCTTTCTCTGGCATCCTGCAATACTTAGCATATCTATTTATGGATATTTATGGTTATTATTTATGTGTCTATATAAATGGTGTATTGTTTATATTTCTATAGCGTCCATCATGTTATATGGTCTTTGCTATCAAGCATAGAGTCATTCATGTCTGTTTCTTACGAGTCTTTTTTTTTCCAAAGTTTATTTAAGAGAGAGAGAGAGCACACATGTGTGCACGCAGGGGAGGGGTAGAGAGAGAGGGAAAGAATCCCAAGCAGGCTTTGCACTGACAAAAGCTCAAACTCATGAACTGCAAGATCATGACCTGAGCCGAGATCAAGAGTCAGACACTTAACCAAGGAGCCACCCAGGTGCCCCTGTTTCTCAAGACTCATAAGCATAGTATCTTTCATAGAGCCTAGGAACCAGCTAACTACCTACAACTCTGAATTTAGTGACAAAGTGATTTAGAGTCACTAAATCAGTGATTCTAAATCACTGATAAGTCAGAACCACTTCTAAAACAAAAAGAACAAGTTCAGAAAGTGAATTCAAAAGAACTAAGCAAAGAATGACTACGTTTTCTATTGGCTATTAGTTTCTACTTCAAGACTATCTGCACACAGGTAGTCAACTTCCATGATTGGCTGTCAGCATTTCAGTCTTTTGTGTATTCCTAAGAATTCAATTAATAGTATGCATGCGTGATTTGGCAATGAAGTTAAAAAACTAACAATGAGTGAATGATCACTGGAATATGGGTTAGTTATCTATCTATTCTTAAAACTTGAGACTAAGCAAACTACCAAAACCCCTGATATTGACTTCATGGTGTTTTACATAGACTATCGTTGTATAAAGCTCCTGAACCACCAGCATTGATCTTCATGAGAAAGTTCTGAACGGTTATATTATATTTCCAGAAATTATAAACTGCCTTCCTTCTTGAAGCCTGCCTAAACCAATTTCTGAGAAATTTCGTTCAGCTACAAAGCTATATAATCATTGCCAAATTAATCTTAACAAATTTACACATTTCTGCCATTTTGTCATTTCTATCCTATACTGTTACATGAGACCTTTGAACTAAATAGCATCTTAGTTCAGATTCTAAAAATCTACATGTTTATAATTTGATGCAATACTATTTAAGTTTTCACCTGCATTTATTAATTCAGCAAAGAATTCCAGAAGGACACTGGACTCAGGAAGAACACCTATGTTCTTGTTCAGTATACGAGTACCTATCAGCTATGAAATAAAAGGAGTGATCACAATAAAACCTAAAGAAAATGTGGTAGAAAACAAATTTAAATTATTCAAGAGGAGAGAGAATAAAATAAAAATGGAAACAAAAAAAAACATAAATAAATTTAATTCAGGGGCACCTGCATGGCTGGGTCGGTTGAGCATCTGACTCTTGATTTTGGCCCAGGTCATGATCCGGGAGTCATGGGATTGAGCCTGGCATCAGACTCCACGCTGAGCATGGAACCTGTTTAAGAATCTCTCTCCCTCTGCCCCTCTTCCCTTTTCCCCTCACCTTTCTCTCAAAAATAAAAAACTCAATTCAATAGGCATTTTACCAAGTGCTTTTCATATTCTAGGCATGAAGTTATGTGTTAAGAATATAAAGGTAAACAGGGGTCCCTGGGTGGCTCAGTTGGTTGAATGTCCAACTCTTGATTCTGGCTCAAGTCATAATCCCAGGATTGTGGGAGCGAGCCTGTGTCCAGCTCTATGCTGAGTGTGGAGCCTGCCTAAGATTCTCTCTCTCTCTCTCTCTCTCTCTCTCTCTCTCTCTCTGCCCCTCTCCCCCACTCATGTTCTAAAATTAAAAAAAAAATAATATAAAGGTACATATGGGGCACCTGGGTGGCTCAGTTGGTCGTGTCCAACTCTTGGTTTCAGCTCAGGTCATGATTTCACAAATGGTAGGATCAAGCTCCTTGTCAGTGCAGAGCCTGCTTGGGATTCATTCTCTCTCTCTCTCTCCCTCTCTCTCTCTCTCTCTCTCTCTCTTTCTCTCTGCTCCTCCCCAACTTGTGGTGTTTCTGTCACTCTCAAAATAAATCAAAATTTAAAAAAGAATACAAATAGATTGAAGTATTAATTAACTTGGTAATGCTTAATAAGTCTTTAGCCAAAAAGAAGCAAGGACCCAAAAGCCCCAAATGAGGTAAGTAAAATTGCTGTTTAGAGTTGAACCACAGCATTTGCCACTAATTAACTTACAAATCTATGTCTAAGGTTCCTAATCTGTATAATGAGGAATGCAGACTCAAGATCCTTCACTTCTAAAATTCTAAGACTTAAAACCACGTTAACAGAATAGAAATTGGGACAGTAGATCCAAATCTACAAAAAGTATAAAAAGATGATTATGAAACCCTTATAGTGAACCAGTATGTACTTAAGGTATCAAAATTTCAAAAGAAAAAAATATTATAATATGGATATGTAATATGTATTTTAGATACAAAAGCTTCAAAAATACATCCAGATCTAGGAAAATAATCTCTACATCTTCCTTCATTCATAGGAATTGTTTTTAGACCATATAAAGTTAGGAGGACACTAAGCTAAATCTACAAATGGCAGCCTAAAATGCTAGGACCAAAACTTACAAACATTAGTAAAATATTTTTCCTTTAAGATCTAGAAGCTTACTAAATTCCTGAAAAACAAATAGCTTCAAATTATTACCAATTCATAAATTAAATTATAATCATGAAATATATTCAGAATCTCAAGTAAATCTGGCTGACCTTACTGAGAGTACAGAAAATATGGATTTGAATCCTGCATTTACCATACACTAGCTCTGTCATCTTGGGCAAGTTATTTAACCACATCTCAGTTTCCTGAAGTGTGAAACAGAACAGATATAGAACCTACCTCAAAGAATTCTTGTGAGGATGAAATAAATATATGCCAAGTCCTAATAGTATAATACAAATATAAGTAAAAGATGCTAACAGATAATATACAGAAAAAATAAAGCAGCCATTTTAAGGGGCACCTGGCTGGCTCAGTCAGTAGAGCAGGGGACACTTGATCTCTGAGTTGTGAGTTCAAGCCCCACATTGGATGTAGAGTTCACTTATAAAAAAAAAAAAAAAAGTGTCCATTACATGCAAATATATTAAATCTGACTAATAATCAAAGACATACAAATTTGAACAATCTTGAGTCATCATTATGGACCAACCAGATCATCAAAGGGTAAAAAAAAAAAAAAGCTTTTTGTTTGGTTTTTAATTTTTTTAATGTTTATTTATTTTTGAGAGAGAGACACAGCATGAGTTGGGGAGGGGCAGAAAGAGAGAGAGACACAGAATATGAAGCAGGCTCCAGGCTCTGAGCTGTCAGCACAGAGCCCAATGCGGAACTTGAACCCACAAACCCATGAGATCATGACCTGAGCCAAAGTCAGACACTTTAACTGACTAAGCCACCCAGACACCCCCACAAAAAGTATTTTGTTTTGTGTTTTTTTGAAGGTGTAGCAGCAAGTATGCTCTCATACAATTTTAGAGAGAGTATAAGTTGTTACCATTGTTTGGAAAGTAGTTTGGTAACAATAACCAAAATTCTGATCCAGCCATTTCTCTTTTAGGAATTACACTATAAAAATAACCACAAGAGCATAAAGCCAATTCTACAAAATGTTCAAGAGGGAACTCCTCATAATTTGGAAAACTTTGAAGCCATTCAAAATATCTATTAATGAAGACACTTCTCTAAAGAAGACATCCAGATGCCCAACAGGCACATGAAAGGATGCTCAACGTCATCCTCATCAGGGAAATACAAATCAAAGCCACACTGAGATATCACCTCATTCCAGTCAGAGTGGCTAAAATAAACAAATCAGGAGACTATAGATGCTGGAGAGGATGTGGAGAAATGGGAACCCTCTTGCACTGTTGGTGGGAATGCAAACTGGTGCAGCCACTCTGGAAAACAGTATGGAGGTTCCTCAAAAAAATAAAAATAGATCTACCCTATGACCCAGCAATAGTACTGCTAGGAATTTATCCAAGGGATACAGGAGTACTGATGCACAGGGGCACATGTACCCCAATGTTTATAGCAGCACTTTCAACAATAGCCAAATTATGGAAAGAGCCTAAATGTCCATCAACTGATGAATGGATAAAGAAGATGTGGTTTATATATACAATGGAATACTACTTGGCGATGAGAAAGAATGACATATGGCCTTTTGTAGCAACGTGGATGGAACTGGAGAGTGTTATGCTAAGTGAAATAAGTCATACAGAGAAAGACGGATACCATATGTTTTCACTCTTATGTGGATCCTGAGAAACATGGGGGAGGGGGAGGGGAAAAAAAAGTTACAGAGAGGGAAGAAGGCAAACCATAAGAGACTCTTTTTTTTTTTTTTTAACCTTTATTTATTTTTGAGACAGAGAGAGACAGAGCATGAATGGGGGAGGGTCAGAGAGAGGGAGATACAGAATCTGAAACAGGCTCCAGGCTCCGAGCTGTCAGCACAGAGCCCGACACGGGGCTCGAACTCACAGACCGCGAGATCATGACCTGGGCCAAAGTCGGACGCTTAACCGACTGAGCCACCCAGGCGCCCCAAGAGACTCTTAAAAAGTGAGAATAAACTGAGGGTTGATGGAGGGTAGGAGGGAGGGGGAAATGGGTGATGGGCACTGAGAGGGCACCTGTTGGGATGAGCACTGGGTATCGTATGGAAATCAATTTGGCAATAAATTTCATATTAATAAATAAATAAATAAATGTCTATTAATGAGCATTAATGCAATTTGGGTATATCCATAAAGTGACTTTGTAGTCATTAAGAAGTGATTTATATTCTCTATATTGATAAGAAGCAAAGTGCTCCACAACATACTTTCTTGAGTAAAAGAGAAAATTACAAGCCAACAGAGTATGACCTTATATTTATAAATGTGTTATGTATTCTTATAGAGAAGAAAGTTCAATATTATAGTGTTAAAGTGCTTACCTCCAGATAGGATTTTAAGTGACTTAACTATCTTACATAAATTCTTCATGTATTACTTAAACTTTCTATATGAGTATTCATTACCTTTATAATCAGAAAAAAAATCTATTTTCATTATTCAAATAATTTTATAAACAATTACTGAAAGAGGAATATAAATTCCTCCTCCAATGATTGTTTTTACCGCACGAAAGAACTGATCCAAACAAACACTATTACATAAGGAAAAGAAAACATACTCTGAATGTACCCTAAGATTAGAGGAACCTGACAACTCAAGGAAAGGAAAAGACAGACCAATTATGGCAAAAAGATTCAACAGTATCTCTATCATAAAACATTTCCAACATTATGACTACAGTCTTCTTATATACTACAAGAAATAAAACTAGGAACCTGAATGAGGAAGAGAAAGGCAAAAGAAAGAGCTAAGAAATTTACTAGGCACAATCAAACTTAACACTGCTTTTCAAGTGACTCTTACTTTTCAAGTAATTGAAAGAATTATTCAAACATGAGAAAGGAACTAGTCCATTTATGTCAGAGGACTTTAAGTTATTTAAGAAAACCTGTATCAAACTGATCGAAATCTAACCTGTCTTCACTTGTCACTAATTATCTACTGAGATATCCCATGCTGATATAAAGAAAAGCCTAAGGACATACAAATGTTAACTTTTCCTAGTATCAATACATGAAAACTATTTTTTCCCTTACAAAAAATTCTAGTGCTTAACTTTCCTATTTGAATTCAGGAAAAAGTACTAAATGATGATTAAATTTAAAGCATCAGGAGCAACACGGAACAACAGTCAAGAAACTGAGGGTATGGTTCCAATTTTCCATTTACTCAGTCTCAATTTCATTATAAGTAAAATGAGAAGATTGACGAGAGCTCCAAATATATTTAATGGAGCATCAGTGATATGACAGGCTCTTTGAAAGAATTACATGCTCCATGAAAATAAAGGTTCTATTGGTGAAGTAAGTTCAGGAAATTCTGCACACCACTTACCTCTCTGAAGTATCATAATGCACTGTACTGCAGAAAAGAAAGTATGTAACTTTGTATAACCACCATGTCTCATAATTAGAGACAAACTAAATGTCTGTCAATAGAGGAATAATTAATTATACAGCATAGTGTGATCTTTATAAAGAAGACATTCTATATACTGATATGGTAGATTTCTGTGACACAAGATAAAAAAGATAAACTACAGAATAATACATATATATGTTAGATTTTTTAGTTCTTGTATATATGTAGTCACATGCATACAAAAAGTTCTGAAAGAATACACAGCAAATTTTTTTGTTTTTATTTTTTTAGAGAGAGAAAGAGAGAGCACAGGAGTGGAGGACAGAGAAAGAAAGCACATAAGCGCAGAGGGGGGGAGAGAGGGAGAGAGGGAGAGAGGGAGAGAGGGAGAGAGGGAGAGAGGGAGAGAGGGAGAGAGGGAGAGAGGGAGAGAGGGAGAGAGGGAGAGAGAGAGAGAGAGAGAGAGAGAGAGAGAGAGAGAGAATCCCAAACAGGCTCCATGCTGCAGGGCTCAATCCCACAACTGTGGGACCATGACCAGAGTCAAAATCAAGAGTTGGGTGCTCAACCAACTGAGCCACCCAGGCACCACCCCACACAGCAAAGTTTTTAAGAGTGATTCTAGAAATGGCAATTGGCAGGGTGAAGGGGAATACATTTCACAGATTTAACTTTTTCCAGTACAAACATACCTTTCTAAAATAAAACAAGTAGCCAAGAAAAAAATATAGATGCACTAGAGTATAGAGTAGTTCACACTATTTAAAGTGGATCTTTTCATAATGGAGATATATTGGTTCTTTTGTAAATATTAAACTTCATGCCTTTTTTTATAACATGATGTATCTCTAGGTCACTGAATTAAAGATTTACTAGGATATTCACTGAGACCTTGCCTTTAAAAATACAAGTTAGAAAACTTAAATGCTTGTAATAATAAATGACTATCAACCCAAGAAAATTTTTCAGTGTTATCTATTTTATGACTTGCCTGCATGATTTCATACGAGTTTTGAAAGTTAACAAAATAATGTGTATAATTATGCAGAACACATAACAACCAAAAATGTACCTATAACATAAAGAAAAAAATCCAATGTGTAATTCTGTTATGATTATACCTGTGTAAAGTGAGAAGTATATTCTTTTAATAACTGAACATATGTAATACAACAATGTGTGCTAAACACTAAAGAAATAGACACAGAAGTTGCAGCACTAGCCTCTCAGGAAGCTTTAGTCAAGTGGAATAAAGACGAGTAAATCAATAGTAATCGTACAGTGAGATTGATGTACTCCCCCCCCCCCCCACACACAAAACATATTCAGATATGCCAAATGCTGTCTAGATGCTATTTTTTGGTAGAAAGAAAAACAAAAATAATTCTGGTTTCTTCAGGAGAGAAAACTACAATAAAAATATGTGAAAGCCTTAAGTGCCAAAGGAAAAAATACAGCAAAAAAGGGATAGGGAATGCAGGGTGGAGAGTTTGCAATGTGGGTTAGGGTGTTAAAGAAAAGAATCATGTGGAAGAATACTTTGAAGCAATTGTATGAAAGAGCTGAGAACAACCCATATGGTTATATGAAGGAATAGCAAATGCAAATGTTTTTCTTTTTTTTTTTAAGTTTATTTATTTATTTTGAGAGAAATAGACAATGCAAGTGGGGGAGGGGAAGAGAGAGAGGGAGAGAGAGAGAGAACCCCAACTAGGCTCTACACTGTCCACACAGAGCCTGACACAGGACTCAAACTCACAAAACTGTGAGATGGTGACCTGAGCCAAAACCATGAGGCGGACACTTAACTGACTGAGCCACCCAGAAGCCCCATAAATGCAAATGTTTTACCTATTACCTATACAAGAAATACCAAGGGGGCTAATGTAGTTAGGCCCAGAGTATACTATACAGAGTATATGTAGTAAGAAGTGACATGAGGCCCTGTAAGGAAGATCAGGTTGGGCCTTGTAGGCCACTGCAAAAACTCTGGTTATATGTATGGGTTCGTTGATTGGTTAGTTGCTTTTACAGATTTTATTTTTTAGAGCAGTTTTAGGTTCGCAGCAGAACTCATGGGTTGGTACAGAGATTTCCTTGGCCCCAAACATGCATACCTATTATCAACATACTCAAAGTGGTACATTTGTTACAACCTAAGAACACGCAAAGTCCAGTTTACATTAGGAATTGCTCTTGGTATGCATCGTATGGGTTTGGACAAATATATAATGACATGTGTCTACCAATATAACATCATACAGAGTAGTTTCACTGCCTTAAAAACCCTTTGTGCTGCACCTAATTCATTCCTCCCATTCTTCTAACCTCTAGCAAACACTGATCTTTTTACTATCTCCAGTTTTGCCTCTTCCAAAATGTCATATATTTGGAATCATACAGTCTGCAGCCTCTTCAGATTGGCTTCTTTCACTCAGTAATAAGCAATTAAGGTTCCATATATATCTTTCCATTGCTTGATAACTCACTTCTCTGTAATACTGAATAACAGTCCATTTCTGGATGCACCACAGTTTATTTATCCATTCACCTGCTAAAGGACATCTGCATTGCTTTCAGGTTTTAGCAATCATGAACGAAACTTCAGGCTTTTTTGTGGACATAAGTTTTCAACAAATTTGGGTAAATGCCAAGGAGAGTGATTGCTAAAATGTATGGTAAGAATATGGTTAATTTTATAAGAAACTGTGAAACTGTATTCCAAAGTGGCTGTACCATTTTGCATTCCCACCAGCAATCAATGAGAGTTTCTGTTGCTTCAAATTCTCTCCATAATTTGATGTTGTCCGTGTTTAGATTTTGGACAATTTAATAGGTGTGTAGTAGTATATCATTGTTGATTCAGATTGCATTTCCCTGATGACATATGATGTAGAGCATTTTAATGTGTTTATTTGCCACCATGATTTCTCTGGTGAGCTTCAAGATCTTTGGACTCTTTTAAAATTAGGTTGTTTAGGGGCACCTGTGTGGCTCAGTTGGTTAAGTGTCTGACATTGGCTCAGGTCACAGTATCATGATTTGTGAGTTTGAGCCCTGCATCAGGTTCTGTGCTAATCGCACAAAGCCTGCTTTGGATTCTCTGTCTCCCTCTCTCTGTGCCTTGCTCGCATACTCTCTCTCTCAAAAATAAACATTTGAAAAAAAATAAAATAAAATTAGGTTGTTTTCTTATTGTTGAGGTTTCTTATTTTGTTTTGTTTTTTGTTTTTATTTTTATTTTTTTTTTGAGAGAGAGAGAGAGAGAGAGAGAGCAAGCCAGGAAGGGGCAGAGAAAAATCCCAAGCAGGGTCTGTGCCATCAGTGCAGAGGCCGACATGGGACTCAAACTCATTTCTTTTCTTCTTTCTTATAAGTTTATTTCTTTGAAAGAGAGACCAAGGAGGGGCAGAGAAAAAGAGAGAGAGAGAGAGAGAGAGAGCGAGAGAAAGAATACCAAGCAGGCTTTGCACTGACAATACAGAGCCTGATGTAGGGCATGAACCCACAAACCTATGAGATCATGACCTGAGTAGAAATCAAGAGTCAGATGCTTAACTGACTGAGCCACTCAGGTGCCCCAGTTCTGCCTTCTAATTTTTAGGTATGTAATTCATTTTAGGTTAATTTTTGTAAAGGATGTAAAGTCAGTGTCTAGATTCATTTTTGCATGTGGATGTCCAGTTATTACAGCACCATTTTGTGAAAAGACTATCTTTGCGTCATTTTATTATTGCCTTGCTTTGTCAAACATCAATTGCTTATGCTGATGTAGATCTATTTCTGGGTTTTCCAATCTGTCCCACTGATCTGTCTATTCTTGTGCCAATACCATACTGCCTTGATTACTGTAGGTTTATTATACGTATTAAAGTTGGGTAATGTCAGTCCTCCAACTTTAACACTGAGAATCTTAAGTTTGAGATGCCTCATAAACATGTAGGCATAAGTGCCAAGAAAGCAGTTGGTATGAGAGTTTCAGTTTAGGGGGGGAAAAAACTCCAGGCTTATAAATTTATTCCATTAAGAAAAAAGAAAATGACCTTCTTAAACTCTTCCAAAAAAATAGAAGAGGAGGAGGAAACACTCCCAAATTCATCTTATGAGGCCAGCATCACCCTGATAACAAAATCAAACAAGGACACTAGAAGAAATGAAAATTATAGGCCAATATATCTGACGAACAGAGATGCAAAAATCCTCAACACAATAACAAACCAAAATCAACCCAGCAATTGCACTACTAGCTATTTATCCAAGGGATACAGGTGTGTTGTTTTGAAGGGCATATGCACCCCAATGTTTATAGCAGCACTATCAACAATAGCCTAAGTATGGAAAGAGCCCAAATGTCCATCAATGGATGAATGGATAAGAAGGTGTGGTGTATACACACACACACACACACACACACACACACACACACACACACACACAAGGGAGTGTTACTTAGCAATCAAAAAGAACGAAATCTTGCCATTTGCAACTATGTGGATGGAACTGAAGGGTATTATGCTAAGTGAAATTAGTTAGAGAAAGACAAAAATCCTATGACTTCACTCATATGAGGACTTTAAGAGACAAAACAGATGAACAGAAGGGAAGGGAAACAAAAATAATATAAAAACAGGGAGGGGGACAAAACAGGAGACTCATAAATATGGAGAACAAACAGAGGGTTACAGGAGGGGTTGTGGGAGGGGGGATGGGCTAAATGGGTAAGGGGCACTAAGGAATCTACTCCTGAAATCATTGTTGCACTATATGCTAACTGATTTGGATGTAAATTTAAAAAAAATAAATAAAATTAATAAAAATAAATAAGTAAATAAACGTAAAAAAATAACAAACCAAAATAAACAATATATTAAAAGGATCATACACCATGATCAAGTGGGATGTAACCCTGGGATACATGGATGCTGCAACATTCACATATCAATCACATAATATACCACATTAATACAATGAAGGATACAAATCATGATTCTCTTAATAGATGTAGAAAAAGCATTTGATAAAATTCAACATCCATTTTTGATTAAAAAAATCTCAACAAAATGGGTATAAAGGGAATGTACCTCAACATAATAAAGGCCATATCTGACAATCCCACAGCAAACATCATTCTCAATGGTGAAAGCTAAAACTGTTTCCTCTAAGATCAGAAACAAGGCAAAAGAGAGACAAGTATGCCCATTCTCCTCACTTCTATTCAACATAGTTTGAAAACTCTAGCCAGAGCAATTAGGCAAGAAAAAGAAATAATAGGCATCCAAATCGGAAATGGAAAAGTAAACCTGTCTCTATTTGCTGATGACAAGATATTATAAATAGAAAACACTAAAGACTGCACCAAAAAACTACTAGAAGTAATAAATAAATTTAGTAAAGTTGCAGGATTCAAAATCAATATACAAAAGCTGTTGAATTTCTATTCACAAATAACAAACTATCACAAAAAGAAATTAAGAAAAGAATCCCATTTACAACTACATAAAAGAGAAAAAAAAAAAAGCCAAGGAATTTAGCCAAAGAGGTGAAAGACCTATACACTAAAAACTGTAAGACACTGAAGAAGACACAAATAAATGGAAGAAATATTCCATAGTTATGGATTGGAGGAATTAATATTGTTAAAATGTTCTATGCTACTTAAAGCAACCTGCAGTTCAATGCAATCCCTATTTAAATTCCCATAGCATTTTTCACAGAAATGGAACAAACAGATCCTAAAATACATATGGAACTACAAAAGACTCCAAATAGCCAAAACAATCTTGAGAAAGAAGAACAAAGCTGGAGGCATCACACTTCCTGGCTTCAAACTGTATTACAAAACTATAGAAATCAAAACAGTAGAATATTGACATAAAAACAAACCAAGACACATAGATCAATGGTACAGAATAGAAAGCCCAGAAATAAATTCATGCATATATGGCCAACTAATTTATGACAAAGGAGGCAAGAATATACAATGGGGAAAGGACAATCTCTTCAAAAAATGGTATGGGGAAAACTGGATGGCTACATGCAAAAGAAAGTCATTGGATCACTATCTTACAACATATACAAAAATCACCTCAAAATGGATTAAAGACTTGAACATAAGACCTAAACCCATAAAAGCGCTAGAAGAAAACATAGGTGGTAAGCTCCTTGAGATTGACTTTAGGGAATCATTTTTTAGATTTGACACCAAAATCAAAGGCAACAGGTACAAAAGTAAACACATAGAACTAAATCAAACTAATAAGCTTCTATACAGAAAAGGAAACCATCATTAAAAAAAAAAAGAGGGGGCACCTGGGTGGCTCAGTCAGTTGAGCCTTTGGCTCTTGGTTTCAGCTCAGGCTGTGATCTCGCAGTTCGTCCATGCTGACAGAGCGGAGCCTGCTTGGGACCCTCTCTCTCCCCCTCTCTCTGCCCCTCCCCCATCCACACTCTCTCTCAAAATAAATAAATAAACTTTTAAAAAAATGAAAAGGCAACCTACTGCGTGGGAGAAAATATTTACAAATCATATATCTGATAAGAAGTTAACATCCAAAATATATAAAGAACTACAACTCAATAGCAAAAAAAAAAAAAAAAAAAAAAATCTAATTAAAAAATGGGCAGAGGATCTGAGTATTTTTTTCAAAAAGATATGCAGATAGCCAACAGGTGTCTCAACATCAAGGATCATCAGAATGATGCAAATCAAAACCAAAATGAAGTACACCTCACATCTGTTAGAATGGCCATTATCAAGGGGCATCCGGGTCGCTCAGTTGGTTAAGCGGCCGACTTTGGCTCTGGTCATGATCTCGTGGTCCCTGAATTCAAGCCCTACCTACATCAGGCTCTGTGCTGACAGCTCAGAGCCTGGCGCCTGCTTTGGATTCTGTGTTTCCTTCTCTCTCTGCCCCTCCCCCACTCACACTGGGTCTCTGTCTCTGTCTCTCTCTCTCTCAAAAATAAACAAACATTAAAAAAAAAAAAAGGGAGCAGCGCCTGGGTGGCTCAGTCTGTTAAGCCTCCAACTTCGGCTCAGGTCATGATCTCACAGTTCACGGGTTAGAGCCCCGCGTCCTCGGGCTCTGTGCTGACAGCTCAGAGCCTGGAGCTTGCTTCAGATTCTGTGTCTCCCTCTCTCCCTGCCCCTCCCCGACTCATGCTTTGTCTCTCTCCTTCAAAAAAAAAAAATTAAAAAACAAAATTTTAAAAAATGGCTATTATCCAAAAAATCCAAGAAATAATAAGTATTGACAAGGATGAACAGAAAATGGAACATTCGTGTACTGTTGGTTAACAATTTAAATTGGTGCAAGGTGCCTGGGTGGCCTTGTTACAGTCTGGCTCTTGATTTCAGCTCAGGTCATGACCTCAGGGTTCTGTGAGTTTGAGCCCTGTGTGGGACTGGTGCTGATAGCAGGGAGCCTGCTTAACATTCTCCCTCTTTCTCTGCCCCTTCCCTGCTCGAGTGCTGTCTCTCTCAAAATAAATAAATAAACTTTACAAAAAAAAAAAAAAAAGTAAATTGGTGCAGCCACTATGGAAACCAGTATGGAACTTCCTCAAAGAATGAAAAATTGAACTACCATGTGGTCTAGCAATTCCAGTTCTGGGTATTCATTAGAAGAAAGTAAAAAATACTAACTCAAAAAGATATACGCACCCCCATGTTCACAGCAGCATTCCTTACAATAGTCAAGGAGCAACCAAAGTATGTACCGATGGATGAATGGACAAGGAAAATGTTCGTATGTACAATGAAATATTACTCAGCCATAAAACAGAAATACTGCCATTTGTGACAAAGTGGATGGACCTCAAGGGCATTATGCTAAGTGAAATAAGTCAGAGAAAGACAAATATGGTATCATCTCACTTACATGTAGAATCTTAAAAACAAACAACCCCACAAGCTGATAGAACAGATTGATGGTTGCCAGTGGCAGGAGGGGAATAGGTGACATGGGTAAGGAAGTCAAAAGTTGCAAACTTGCAGTTACAAAATAAATAAGTCATGAGATGTAATACAGCGTGGTGACTATAGATAGTAAATTATATTGCATATTTGAAAGTTGCGAGGGGAATATATCTTAAAAGTTTTTATCACAAGAAAAAACATTTTGTAACTATGTACGGTGATAGATGTTAACCAGACTTAACGGGGTAATTATTTCACATCATACATAAGTATCATTAAACTAATATAACATTATACATCAATTATATTTCAATAGGAAAACTCCCCTCAAAAAATGGAATAAGCAACTTTGGGAGTCATTAGCATTTCAATGCTATCTAAATCCAAGGATTGAATTATTTCACCAAGAAAGTGATTACAGTGAAAGAACAGAAGTTGTGCAAGGAGTGAGGCCTGGGGCATGGGTGGAGAGATGAAGAGAAACCAGCAAAGAAAGGGAAAACAGAAAACTAGGAGGAAAAACAAAATAAGAAAATTGTGGAAGGCAAAAGAAAAAGAACATTTAAAGGAGGATAGAGTGACAAACTTTGTTAAATCCTACAAGTCTTGTTAAAAAGTGAGAACTGGGAACTGACTGAAGTCACAGAAGTCATCATGAACACTGGCAATAACAGTTTTGTGGAGCTGATGTGAAGCAAAAGCATGATTAAGGCCAGAATAAGGAAGAATGGCAGGCGAGCATTATAGGTAGCAAATTCAACAGAGCTGAATGACAAGCAGAGAATTTATGGAAATAATGAAAGAAATGAAAAGAAGTATCTTTTTTCCCTGGTATGTTGTAGTAATAATCCAAGAAGGGAAAAGATGATGATTCAAGAGGGAGACATGTGAGTAATATGAAGCAACTATACGAAAACAAGAGGGATTATGGGGGAGTGGAAAGGCAAGTGTACCTACCTCTGGGCAGATCTCTTTGAGATACGTCTCAAAGATTATTTGATTTGATGATGGATTGGGTAATAAATACTAGGTACATGGAACAAACAAGCTTTGCAAAAGCAAAAATCTTACAGGCAACTATTTCTTTCTCTTTCTAGTTGGCCGTATTTTTGCTCCCACTATTTGATTTGCATACCTAGGAAATCTTGTTTGTTCTGAATTGTATTAGGCTAGTAATATTTGATACTGTATTTATGTTATTTCATTAATTACAACATAAAACAATGAAATGAGTGCAAAAAAAAAAGGTTATTTCCCTGAAAATTGAATGCTTCTGAAAAACTTGATAAAAATATTTTTCTTAAAGTTACTGTTAATTAGACAAGGTAAGATAAGCATATATACTTACAGAAAACATCATAAATATATATAGGGACTGTGCACCCAGAAAGCTTTGTAAGAATGTAAGTTCTTGGTGCAACCACTCGAGGGAACAGTATGGAGTTTTCTCAAAAAAACTAAAAATAGACCTACCCTACAATCCAGCAATTGCACTCTTAGGTATTTACCCAAAGAACACAAAAAATACAGATACAAAGGGGTACATGCACCCCAATGTTCATAGCAGCATTACCAACAGTAGCCAAACTATGGAGAGAGCCCAAATATCCATCAACTGATGAATAAAGAGATGGTATACAAATACAATGGAATATTACTCAGTGATCATAAAGAATGAAATCTTGCCATTCATAACAACATGCCATTCATAACAACATTATGTTAAGTAAAATAAATCAGAGAAAGCCAAAGACCATATGATTTCACTCCTATGGGGAATTTGAGAAACAAAACAAATGGACACATGGGAAGAGGGAAGAAAAAGAGGAGAGAGGGAAACAAACCACAAAAAATAAAAGAGAACAAACTGAGGGTTGATAGAGTGAGGTAGGTGGGTGGGAGATGGGCTAGATGGGTAACAGGTATGAAGGAAGGCACTTGTGATGAGCACTGGGTGTTATATGTAAGTGATGAATCACTGAATTCTACCCCTGAAACCAATATTGCATTCTATGTTAACTAAAATAAAATTTAAAAAAAAGTATCTAGGTTCTTTCTACTTTAAAGAATCTGATAATAAATTTTTATTTTGGAAGTGTGGGTTCAGGAAAGACAATGATTTCCACTTAGGGAATCAATCCTTAAATAAAAAGTACAAATTTACTCCCTCTCCTCCCCCCCAACAGACAGATTTAAAAAAAAAAATCACAAATGGGGCGCCTGGGTGGCTCAGTCAGTAGGGTCATGATCTGAGTTCCAGCCCCGTGTCAGGCTCTGTGCTGACAGCTCAGGGCCTGGAGCCTGCTTAGGATTCTGTCTCTCTCTCTCTCTCTCTCTGCCCCTTCCCTGATCATGCTCTGTCTCTCTCTGTCTCAAAAATAAATAAAAACATTAAAAAATATTTTTTTTTAAATCACAAATGAATGTGAAAGTTTGAGTTATTAACAGCTTACATTAAAAAAACTAAATGTTGGGGCGCCTGGGTGGCTCAGTCGGCTAAGCATCTGACCTCAGCTCAGGTCATGATCTCGCGGTCCGTGAGTTCGAGCCCCGCATTGGGCTCTGTGCTGACAGCTCAGAGCCTGGAGCCTGTTTCGGATTCTGTGTCTCCCTCTCTCTCTGACCCTCCCCTGTTCATGCTCTGCCTCTGTCTCAAAAATAAATAAACGCTAAAAAAAAAAATTTAAAAAAAAAAAAAAAAACTAAATGTTTTGGAGCGCCTGGGTGGCTCAGTCCGTTAAGCATCCGACTTCATCTCAGGTTATGGTCTCACAGTCCGTGAGTTCGAGCCCCACGTCGGGCTCTGTGCCGACAGCTCAGAGCCTGGATCAGGCTTCAATTCTGTGTCTCCCTCTCTCTCTGCTGCTGCCCCACTTGTGCTCACTCTGTCTCTTACTAATAAACATTAAAACAAAATTTCAAAAAAATAAATGTTTATTATATATGTATATATATATATTTTTAATGATTTCCCATTTTGACTGTTTTGATTAAATGAATAGCTATCACCTCCAACTTGCATTGGATAAGAAGTTTCTGTTACTGTAAATTCAGCAAATAATAATTAGAAATCATTTTTTAAAATTTAAGTATCCATATTAGAAATATTCCAGATAAAATGGTTAACATACTTTCCCTTCCTCCTTCAATAAGACTCTGTCTTTTTTCCTAATACTCAGAATCATCTAAAAAAATCAATTAGGTATTTCCTATGTATTAGTTTTGTAACTGTAGTACAAGTGATGTCCGCATTAAATGAACTAGACTTTGTCCCTGTGCTTAATGGAAGCAATAAGACTTCTTTCAGTTTTCCTCATCTCTCTCTTATTAGAAATCTTACCACTTGTGACCTGCTTGCTACCTGAATGCTTACTTAAGATTAATCTTTTTAAGGGTGCCTGGCTGGCTCAGTCTGAAGAGCATGTGACTCTTGATCTTGGAGTTGTGAGTTTGAGTCCCACATAGGGTATAGAGATTACTTAAAAAAATAAAAAAACTTAAAAAAAATAATTGTCTTTTCAAAACCTTGGCCTAAATAAATGACTTTTTCCCTTGCATGCCTACTCATTCTGTATTTTTAGCAAAAGTCACCCTTATGTTGTTCACTCACAAACTTCTCAACTAAGTATGAGTAAAGCAGATTTAATACTCAGAATTTAAATGTATTTAATAAATGATTTTATGTGTGGTAAAGATGCAGGTTATTATTTTTAGGATACTATACTTATTTCACAATTACAGCCTTATTATTAAAATATCATATTAAACTTGAAAACCCACTGCGAATTGTTAATTTATTGATGATCTAGAGTTTGTAGTAATTATAGCATGATTAGAAGTTTACGTCTGCTACAGCAAAAAAGGATTTGTAAAGATCAAGACTAAAAGTATTACTTAAACCTTGAAAATATCTGCCTTCATTTTGTTTTGTTTTTTGTGTGTGTGGAAGGTGCTGGACTATATACAAATCTGCTGAATGGAAGTAATCAAATCACCTAATTCTACATACAATTCAGAATTTTTTTTGGCAAATTGCTGCTAAGCTTATTATTAAGCTACCTTAAAGGTGTTAACTAATCTCCAGTTGAACAAGTTCATCAACTTCAGGCTTATAAATTTCCTACTTAAAAAAAAAAAAAATTAAGCAAGTTCACTAACTATTCTCCCTGATATGTATCCAAATACCACTAGTATATATGAATTGGTCATTTTGAATATTAAAACGTATCATAAGGATAACTAAAAATATATTGAAAAATTAAAACTATTCAACATAAAATATATTTAGACTGGGATAATATAAACTCTAAAACTAAATAATATAAATGTGTAAAAGCTTGAATTTAGATGCTCAGTTAAATTTTGATCCTACAAGGTTTTACGTGTTGAAATTCATTACTAAGAAAAGATAACTTCTCTCTCTCTCTCTTTTCCCTCAATTACATCTTCCACAATGCCAGTAGAGATCCTTTTCTAAAGCCTAAACCTGACTAAATCTAATCATGTCCCTCTCCTCCTTTCAAAAAACTTAACGAAAAAAAAAAAAAAAACCCTCACTAATGTCCCATCACCTGCAAGATTCTTCATCACTTGCTAGCCTGATCTTCCAATATTATTTGCTAGCACTGTGCTTTCCCATTTTGCCCACGTGAACATATTCCAATTAATTCTTCAAAAATCTGCTAAGATTTCAACTTGTTTAATCACTAATATTTATTGACTATGACTATATTACCAGTATTTTTTTAATGTTTATTCATTTTTGAGAGAGAGAGACAGACAGACAGACAGACAGACAGACAGAACATGTGTGGGAGAGGAGCAGAGAGAGCACAGAATCCGAAGCGGGCTCCAGGCTCTGAGCTGTCAGCACAGCCCCGATGCAGGGCTCGAACCCACAGACTATGAGAACATGACCAGAGCCGAAGTCAGATGCTCAACCAACTGAGCCACCCAGGCACCCCAACTATATTACCAATTTTAAGGTCCAGGGCTATGTGTTATAAATATGTAACTTTTAGATGATAAAATGCAGCCCTTGCCTTCAGAGTAGAACAATATGGTGACTTTCTCCCTAAAATATTACCCATCTCACAGTTACCTTCTTCAGAGCTACCTCTTTACATTAAATCTAATTTTTCTGATGCATTTATCATCCTCTAATGTAATTATTTACAAGACTGTTTAAGTTCGAATTATTTTCAGTGATAATGAATGAGATGAAAACCATCTCAGAATACGTGTGTGTCTGACTTCAGAGTAGGTTTGTTTCCTGGCCAAAGCCTACTATAAATCTAAGATGTTCAACGTCTTGTCTGTTCTACTGGCTCTTGGCAAAACTTCTGAGACCTTCGAGAAAAGCAATGTATTCCTGGTGCTCCCCAGGCAGTGCTGAGCTCCACCAACTCACCTGCAAAAGTGTTATCCACCCCTCCGGCTGCCACAAAATCCATCAGGTAGTTATATAAGGCCCAGCCCAAGGAACTGGTGTTGAGTGTGTAATTTGTGTTCTTCCATGCAGATTCGCCAATGGACTGAAAGCTCACCTCACTGATGGAGAAAATGTCGCTCTCGTCCTCCTCTTCTTGCCCAACCTCATCTTCTGGATAGTGACAGTCCAGGAATAGGGCCTTCTTACCAGCATTCTTTTAACTTCAACCATGAAATTAGGAGTGGACAATTCAGGTTCCTGTTCTTCAACCTTCTCCCTCAGGGAAGGATCCTCCTCCCCATCAGATGTTGGCAGGATGCTATTGTTAATGTTGAAAGTGACACTGATCTCTTCTTCAGCAACTTTCCACATTAATTTGACTTCTGTCCCATTCACTTCCAGCTCCTAACCTCCAGACATCTTGGGGAGGGACTTAATGCTTCTGTATCTTTTTTCTCCTTAATTTCATCATCCAGGGATGCAACAAAAGCTTTGTCTTCCTGGTTGTGCAGCATGCGGCAGCTGCAGCCACAGGGCCCTCGAGAGCTCAGGAGGCCCTGCTGATCCAGCCCATCTGCAGGTGAGGGGGCCTCAAGTGCCCCATACAAGGCCAGGCATGGCTGCAGCAGAGGCCAAGGCAGAGGGGCTGGGCTGGTCACAGAAGCTCCCCCCCCACCAAAGAGCTGGGAACGCTAGGGAGCCCAGATCATGAGGCACTCAGTACAGCAGAGGCAACATCGGGGCCATAGACACGTGTGGGCACAAAGGATGACCCAAGTGGAAGATCCCAGCCCACGCCCCACTGTAAATACCCTATTTCAAACTTTTTCATTATCATAGTATTTGTTATAGTGATCTGTGATCAGTGATCTTTGATGTTATGATTATAATTGTTTTGAGGTGCCATGAACCATGCCCATACAAGATGATGAACTTAATAAATGCTGGATGTGTTCTGGTTGCTCCACTGATGGACAGATCTCCTGTCTCCTTCTCTCAACTTGGGCCTATTCCCCAAGACACAACAATATAGAAATTAGACCATTTAATAACCTTACAATGGTGTCTAAGTGTTAAAGGGAAAGGAATGTCTCCTACTTTAAATTGAAAGCAAAAATGATTACGCTTAATGATGAAGGCATGTTGAAAGCTGAGGCAGGTCAAAAATTAGGGCTCTTGTGCCAAACAGCCAAGTTGTAAATGTAGAGGAAAAGTTCTTGAAGGAAATTAAAACTGCTACACTAAAGAACACATGAATGATAAGAAGTGAAACTACATTATTGCTGATATGGAGAAAGTTTTAGTGATTTAGACAGAAGATCAAACCAGTCAAAAAATCCCTTTAAGCCAAAGCCTAATCCAGTGCAAGGCACTAACTCTTCAATTGTATGAAGACTGAGAGAGGAAAGGAGGTCGCAGAAGAAATGCTGGAAGCTAGCAGAGGTTGGCTCATGAGATTTAAGGAAAGAAGCCATCTTCATAACATAAAAGCATCAGGTGAAGCAGCAAGTGCTGATGTAGAAGCTGCAGCAAGTTATCCAGAAGATCTAGCTAAGAGAATTAAAGAAGATGCCTACACTAAACAACATATTTTTCAATGTAGACAAATAGCGTTCAATTGGAAGATGTCATCTAGGACTTTCACAGCTAGAGAGGAGAAGTCAATATCTGGCTTCAAACCTTGAAAGGACAGATTGACTCTTGTTAGGGACTAACACAGCTGGTGACTTGAAGTTGAAGCCAATACTGATTTGCCATTCCCAAACTCCTAGGCCCTTAAGAATTACGCTACATCTACTCTGCCTATGCTCTATAAATGAAACAATAAAGCCTGGATGATAGCACATCTGTTTAAAACATTGTGTACTGAATTAAGCCCACTGTTGAGAACTATTGCTCAAAAAAAAGATTCCTTTCAAAGTATTACTGCTCATTGACCATGCACCTGGTCACTACAGAGCTCTCATGCTGCTGTCATGCTTGCTAATACAATATCCATTCTGTAGCCAATGGATCAAGGAGTAATTCTGACATTCAAGTCTTACTATTTTTTTTAATGTTTATTTCTTCTGAGAGGGAGAGAAACAGCGTGAGTGTGCAAGCAGGGGAAGGACAGAGAGAGAAGGAGAGAGAAAGAATCCCAAGCTCACAGCATAGAGCCCAACTCAGGGCTCCATCCCACGAACCATGAGATCATGACCTAAGCTGAGTTGCTCGGGGTGCCTGGGTGGCTCAATCAGTTAAGTTAATCCCTGCTTAGGATTCTCTCTGCCCCTCCACTGCTCGCTCACATGCTCTCTCTCTCTCTCTCTCAAAATTAATAAACATTTAAAAAACATAAATAAATCGCTTACCTTCGAGAAGAAAAAAGGGACAGATGCTCAACTGACTGAGCCACCCAGACACCCCGACATTTTACATTTTAAAAGTTGATTTTAGGGGGACCTGTGTGGTTCAGTCAGTTAAGCATCAGACTTCGGCTCAGGTCATGATCTCACGGCTCATGAGTTTAAGCCCCACGTGGGGCTCTGTGCTGACAGCTCAGAGCCTGGAGCCTACTTTAGATTCTGTGTCTCCTTCTCTCTCTGCCCCTCTGCCTCTCATGCTCTCTCTCTCTCTCAAAAATGAGTAAACATTAAAAAATTAAATTAAAATAAAAGCTTATTTTAAAACATTTATTTCTTGACATGATAAGTAACAGTCTTAACTACATCTAATAATATTTTCAATACCTTCTCAGAATTTAAGATCTGTATTTTTCAGGGTTCACTTAAATAGTATGTGTGAAAATATATTGACCACAGTAGGCTTATATCACATAATATCAAATCTCATTCCCTAGAAAACATGTGTTATTGTAATACCTATGAATGAAAAGCACATTATAAACATCTAAAGATACAGCAGCACAGAATAGATAGTAGTCTAACCATTCACAAGAATGAAAAGCTCTTTTCCAAGCTGTTAGAAAGGCTCTTTCTCGGGGCGCCTGGGTGGCGCAGTCGGTTAAGCGTCCGACTTCAGCCAGGTCACGATCTCGCGGTCCATGAGTTCGAGCCCCGCGTCAGGCTCTGGGCTGATGGCTTGGAGCCTGGAGCCTGTTTCCGATTCTGTGTCTCCCTCTCTCTCTGCCCCTCCCCCATTCATGCTCTGTCTCTCTCTGTCCCAAAAATAAATTTAAAACGTTGAAAAAAAAAAAAAAAAAAGAAAGGCTCTTTCTCAATAGCTTTTTAGGCAAATGAACAAGTCTGAAGCAAATGAGAGTTAAGTTTTCAGGTTATTTTTCCTCCTAGTCAACCGACCTTACACTGCATATCTTTAAAACAGGAGTTGTAAATTAAACACAACTACAGGTAAAGAATTAGACTCCTCATTAATTTCAGTTGATGGCTGCTTTGCCAATTTCCCTAGTCCACTTCTGTTTCTATGGTAACAAAGGTAGACTCAAGAAGCAGAAGCAAATATTTTAAGTTAACAGTTATGTGGGGAGAGTCAAGTACTGAATGGCATATACAGTAATTTAATTTTAAGAAATAATCTAAACTATGAAAAGGAAGAAGGGAATCACAGTTCATTTAATCTAAAAGCAACTCAAAAGGAGGAGTCTGCCAGTCCAGTATTTTTTCCTTGATTATCTTCACAGAAAAATATTTTCATTTTCATTTAACTTCTCTAAAAAATCTGGTCCCACTCCCACTATGGGTGGCCAAAAAAACAAAACCCTAAACTCACCAAGTGTCCAGATTTACTTTCTAACACAAAACTCATACTACTAGCATGAAGGCTTTAAAATATGATAGCGTATTTTGTGATCTTAACTAGGGCTCCATTTTAGACTGTGATTTTCTTTGAAACAGCTGATTCTAATATGACCTTTTATTTTTAAGCAAAGCAACTATATTTAAGAATGAAAACAAACCTATTAATACTGGTATGAATCTTTCATATATATGCATATAATGAAATACATATTTATCTGGAATACGAATTTCTCTAGCAGAGTTTCTAAATATTTCTGGGATCATCTTAAGTTTGAGTATCTAAAATCCTGAATTAGTTAAATCCTTTCAACTGTTTATTCTTTTCTAAGTTGCTTTAAGTTCAAATTTTTCTTTTTCCTCTCTCAAAACATTTTCACTCCAAAGAGTCTATATTTCTGTCTCTGTCTCTGTCTCTCTCTCATTACTCTGGGGGAAGCAAAAAGCCATGTCAGAAGGAGCACTATGGAAATGACCATGTGGCAAAGAACTGAGGCTGCCTGCCAAAAGCCAACAAGGAACTGTCAATAAAAATGTGAGCTTGGCATCCAATTCTCCAGCACCAGTAGAGCTTTGAGGTAACTGCTGTCCCAGCTGGAAGCCTGATAGCTACCTCAAAAGAGATGCTGAGTTAAAACAACCTAAGTCAATCCCAGTTTCCTGAGCCACAGAAATTAAAATACAAAGATTAGTGGAAAAAGCAGGTTGGAAAATGATACATACAGAATAATGATATGTAAGGTTTTCAAACATGCCATATAATGCTACTAAACATGAGTATTTTGCTAAATTTGATAATCAGTAGGATATTATTCATCTTTTTATTTCCTCCCACCCCAACTCTGTGAGTTCCTTGCCTACAGCAAATACTTTTAATAAGTAAAGGACAAAGTAAAGCATTAAGATGTAATGCAGTTTGGCCAAAATTCATACCTAATGGGCTTCCTCTTACTGCTAAGGGAAACAAACTTTAAGCCCCTACCTCTATGAGAGAACTAAATAATAAAAAGTAAATGTTCATTTATAAAATACGTCAACTGCTAACCTGTAAACATCAGAAAACAAAGTATGTCCAAAATCTACATTTTGACCACTATTTTCCAGAGTCAACATACAAACTTTGGCCAAATGTTTTCATCTTTATCTACAGACAATTTGGAATGTACCTCTGTTTAGTTCTATGCATCCAAATATTACCTCTCTATTAAGAATGTTCCTATTGAACAAAAACAGACACTCAGATCAATGGAACAGAATAGAGAATCCAGAAATGGACCCACAAACGTATGGCCAACTAATCTTTGACAAAGCAGGAAAGAATATCCAATGGAATAAAGACAGTCTCTTCAGCAAATGGTGCTGGGAAAACTGGACAGTGACATGCAGAAAAATGATTCTGGACCACTTTCTTACCCCATACACAAATATAAACTCAAAATGGATGAAAGACCTCAATGTAAGACAGGAAGCTATCAGAATCCTTGAGGAGAAAGCAGGCAAAACCTCTTTGATCTTGGCCGTAGCAACTTCTTGCTCAACACATCTCCAGAGGCAAGGGAAACAAAGCAAAAATGAACTATTGGGACCTCATCAAAATAAAAAGCTTATGCACAGTGAAGGAAACAATCAGCAAAACTAAAAGGCAACCAATGGAATGGGAGAATATATTTGCAAATGACAGATCAGATAAAGGGTCAGTATACAAAATCTATAAAGAATTATCAAACTCGACACCCAAAAAACAAATAATCCAGTGAAGAAATGGGTAAAAGACATGAATAGGCACTTCTCCAAAGAAGAAAACCAGATGGCCAACTGACACATGAAAAAATGGTCAACATCACTCATCATCAGGGAAATACAAGTCAAAACCACAATGAGATACCACCTCACACCTGTCAGAAAGGCTAACATTAACAACTCAGGGAACAACAGATGTTGGTGAAGATGCGAAGAAAGAGGATCTCTTGTGCATTGTTGGCGGGAATGCAAGCTGGTGCAGCCACTCTGGAAAACAGTATGGAGGTTCCTCAAAAAATTAAAAATAGAACTACCCTATGAACACAGCAATTGCACTACTAGGTATTTATCCAAGGGATTACAGGTGTGCTGTTTCAAAGGGACACATGCACCCCAATGTTTATAGCAGCATTATCAACAATATCCAAAGTATGGAAAGAACCCATATGTCCATCAATGGATGAATGGATAAAGAAGATGTGGTATATATATATACCATATATATATATATATATATATGGTATATATATATACGTGGTATATATATATGTGTGTGTGTATATACACACACACACACACACACACACACACACACACACACACACACACATATATATACACAATGGAGTATTACTTGACAACCAAAAAGAATGAAATCTTGTTATTTGCAACTACGTGGATGGAACTAGAGGGTACTATGCTAAGCGAAATTAGTCAGAGAAAGACAAATATCATATGACTTCACTCATATGAGGATTTTAAGACACAGAACAGATGAACACAAGGGAAGGGAAGCAAAAATAATATAAAAACTGGACATATTAAGAGACTCTTAAATATGGAGAACAAACAGAGGGTTACTGGAGGGGTTCTGGGAGGGGGGATGGGCTAAATGAGTACAGGGGATTAAGGAATCTACCCCTGATATCATTGTTGTACTATATGCTAACTAACTTGGATGTACATTTAAAAAAATAAATTAAATTAAAAGAAAAAAAGAAACAAAGAAGGTCAAATATGGAAGCATGGAAAACATAAAAATTATATTTTTATTCAAGTAACATATGCACATTGTGGAAAAGTCAAAAGGTGTAGTTAATCACAAAATAAGCTCACTACCAATAAGCACATTTTCACATTTTGCTGCATGTCATTCTAGGCTTTTTATGTATAATCTATACATAAATATATAACTTTTGAAAATAGGCAGATTCAAAAGTGCCATCAAATTTTAGGGTTAGTAGAAATTGCATTCTGTTGACAAGAGGTTTGTTTTCACCATGTACAGCAATGCCCTTTAAATTTGGGAACTTCTGTATCATTCAGATGTGTACTTTTGCAGTTGTAAAAAGTATCAGATTCTAAAAAAAAAAAAAAAAGTGTTCCTAAGAGAAAAAATTGTATAAGACTTTTTAGCAAAAGCAAAAAAGGGTTACAGATGGCCTATCCAGGACATCATAATAAATTATCAGTGCCTTTCTTTTTTTCTGGGGGGGGGGGTGGGGGGTGGTAAAATATACATAACATTTACCATTGTAACCATTTTAAAATGTACATTTAAGCATTTAAAATTAGGTACATTCACAATGTTGTGTAACCATTACCACCACCCATTTTCAGGCCTTTTACCGTCTGTAAAATTTCCAGAGAATAAAGAAATTAAACTTGTAATCTTTTATTTACTTAAAAAAAATTTTTTTAATGTTCATTGTATTTTTGAGAGAGAGAGAGAGAGAGAAACAGAGCACAAGCAGGCGAGGAGCAGAGAGAGAGAGAAGGATATACAGAATCTGTAACAGGCTCCAGGCTCCAAGCTGTCAGCACACAGTGGGGCTTGAAATCACGAACTGTGAGATCTTGACTGGAGCCAAAGTCGGCACTTAACCAACTGAGCCATCCAGGTGCCCCAAATCTCAGGACCACAAAGTGCCACAAAGTCAGGACGTTTTAAGACCCCAGTTTGTATAATTAAGGCAAATATTTGGCAAATTAGACTAATTTAATAAATTTGGTTTTTAAAAGAAGTTATGGTGTTAACCAAACAAGCTAACATTAATCCCATACAATGTTTATAATTTTGAAAAATATAAACTCCTATGTTCAACTAAATTGAATCATTATTCTGGCAAATTTTTATTTCAACAGTAACTATGCTTTGTAGCTTGGCAGCTTTAAGGTAATTTTTAATATAATTTATTGTCAAATTGGTTTCCATACAACACCCAGTGCTCATCCCACAAGTGCCCTCCTCAATGGCCATCACCCACTTTCCCCTCTCCCCCAACTCCCATCAACCTTCAGTTTGTTCTCTGTATTTAAGAGTCTCTTATGCTTTGCCTCCTTCCCTCTCTGTAACTTTTTTTTTCCTCCTTTCCCTCCTCATGGTCTTAAGTTTCTCAAGATCCACATATGAGTGAAAACATATGATATCTGCCTTTCTCTGACTGCCTTATTTCACTTAGCATAATACCCTCCAGTTCCATCCATGTTGCTACAAATGGCCAGATTTCATTCTTTCTCATTGACAAGTAGTATTCCATTGTATATATAAACCACAACTTCTTTATCCATTCATCAGTTGAGGTACATTTAGGCTCTTTCCAGAATGTGGCTATTGTTGAAAGTGCTGCTATAAACATTGGGGTACATGTGCCCGTAAGCATCAGCACTCCTATATCCCTAGGGTAAATTCCTAGTAGTGTTATTGCTGGGTCATAGGGTAGTTCTATTTTTAGATTTTTGAGGAACCTCCACACTATTTTCCAGAGTGGCTGTACCAGTTTGCATTCCCATGAAGGTAATTTTCAAGATCTTTAGGTAATCAAAAAACCTCGGAGTGGTATTAAATTGAGTTGATTATGTATGCCCAGGTGACTCAGTTGGTCAAGTGTCTGACTTTGGCTCAGGTCATGATCTCATGGTTAGTGGATTTGAGTCCCGTGTTGGGCTCTGTATGGGTGCAGAGCCTTCTAGGGATTCTCACTCTCTCCTCTCTCTGCCCCTCCGCAGCTCAAAATCTCTTTCAAGATAACTTAAAAAAATTTTTCAGTTGATTAAATGATTATTAGATACATAATTTCTAAAGTAAAATACTGAAACATCAATTACTAAGCATAGTTGTATGCTTATATGCTTTTGCTTCTTTTTAAAAAAAATTTTTTTTAACGTTTATTTCTTTTTGAGAGAGAGATACACAGAGTGTGAGCAGGGGAAGGGTAGAGAGAGAGATAGACACAGAAACCAAAGCAGGCTCCAGGCTCTGAGCTGTTAGCACAAAGCCCAATACGGGGCTTGAACTCACAGACCGTGAGATCACGACCTGAGCCGAAGTCGGAGGCTTAACTGACTGAGCCACCCAGGCACCCCTACATATTTTTGCTTCTTATTTTAATATTGATAAGCTATTGTTTTGAGTCATGTTAATGAAACTGTTCATTTTTGCCACTTTGAGGTGTAAAACAGATGAATGTGTGGCTGTAAAAAATTGTGTTGCACATGCTCATGAGCTCTGCCTAGTCTGCTAAAATGCTGGTGCACGGCAGACAGGTCTCAATTATTCACCCCTAACTTTTCACTGTGAAACAGAAATCACTTAGTTTGACTAAAAGGTACAGTCAATAATGAGTAGTTGAGACTACATTAGGAGTAACAGTGACAGAGAAGTACAAATGGGTATGTGCATTTATTTCTCAAAAAAAAGAAAAAAAAAGAAAAAAAAAGTTTTATCCTAAAGGAGGGATTCTCGGGTTTTTCGGTCTCCTGGTCCTTTTCTACTCGTAGAACTTATTGAAGACTTCAAAGAACTTTTATTTTATGTTGAATATAGCTATTGAAATGTACCATATTGGAAATTAAAAATGAGAAATAATTTTAAATATTTATTGACATATTTGAAGACAGCAATGATGAATGCTTTGTATATTAACATAAATAACATCTTAGTATTGTTATGAAGACAGTTTTGAGCTCATAGATCCCCTTAAAGAGAACCACTGACCTGTAGTAAAGTGTCCATTTATTTCAGAATATGAAAGACAATAAATAAAGGATCTAAATTGGAAAGTGAACCTTATTGGTTTTGATCGATAATAGCCAACTCAGAACAACAGATATGAAACATTTTAAATTTTAGTAAATTACATTCAATGTTGATGGACTTGCCTCCTTGGGGTAATTATTAATATCTTCATCTTCATATGAAAGGCTATTTTACACCTTCTATATCAGAAATGCTATGTTTTACCAGAATAATTTTCTGTGCATTATTTGACTTTATTAAGTCCTTTATTATATAGAGAAAAATTAAAAAAATAAAGATTCCTCCTCACTTATGAATCAGCAAAAGTATTATCTTCTATGTTTATTTCTTTAACTTTTTTTAAAGTTTATTTCTTTTGGGGGAGGGGGGAAGAGACAGAGGGAAAGAGGTAGACTCCCAAGCAGGCTCTGCACTGTCAGTGCAGAACTCAACGCAGGGCCCAAACCCATGAACTGTGAGATCGTGACCTGAGCCAAAACCAAGACCCAGATAATTAACTGACTGAACCACCCAGGCACCCTTTCTATGTTTATTTTTACTGCTACTTTGATTAAATAGATAACCAAATACTGTTTCTCAGGCATCCAGGTATCCTTTTTGAAGGATGATCATAATAATCTTAAAGATTTTTCTTGATTACCCCCAAAAGACTGGTCTTACTATGAGGTATGGCTGATTATTTTCATAGGAGCAGGCAAGAATGTTAACCAGCCTCTTTGAGTTTGTTTTTGCATGTCTTAGTAAAGTCTATACACTTATTGTCCAACTACTATCGCTACCAAATAAACTCAAGGAGGCTGGACCAGACTTGTGGGGAAATCAAGAAAAATCTTTAAGATTATTATGATCATCCTTCAAAAATCTTAGCAAAACCATTCCTTCTAAACAATTCAAATAGAAATATGATTCCCTAGTAAACAGAAACATGATTATCTGTAAAAATTAAGAATACACAAATTAAAATTATTCCCATTAAAAATACAGTAAGGAGAGCCTCGATGGTTCATTCAGTTGAGTGTCCAACTCTTGATTTCAGCTCAGGTCATGATCCCAGGGTCATGGGATCAGGCCCCACATTGGGCTCCACTCTCAGCATGCATCCTGCTTAAGATTCTCCAACTCTCTCTCTCTCTCTCTCTCTCTCTCTCTCTCGCTCTCGCTCTCGCTCTGCCCCTCTCCCATGCTCATGCACATTCTCTCTCTCTCTCAAAATAAAAAATATTGGATAAAAGAATACAATAAAAAATAGGTGCCTGGAGGCGCCTGGGTAGCTCAGCTGGTTAAGCGTCCAACTCTTGGTTTCAGCTCGAGTACTGATCTTGTGGTTCTTGAGTTGGAGACCTGTGTCAGATTCTGTGCTGGCCAGCGTGGAGCCTGCTTGAGATTCTATGTCTCCCTCTCTCTCTGTTTTCCCCTGCTCACAATCTCAATGTCTCTCTCTCTCTTTCAAAAATAAATAAGTATTAAAAAAAAAAAAAGGAGGCTGGCTGGCTCAGTGGGAAAAGCATACAACTCTTGTTCTCAGGGTTGTGAGTTTGAGACCACACTGAGTATAAAGATTAGTAAAAAAAAAATAAACTTCTACTAAATTTTTTTTAACATGTATTCATTTTTTGAGAGACAGAGAGAGAGCACAAGCAGGGGAGGGGCAGAGAGAGAGGGAGACACAGAATCCGAAGCAGGCTCCAGGCTCTGAGCTGTCAGCACAGAGCCCGACACAACTCAAACTCATGAACCCCGAGATCATGACCTAAGCCGAAGTCAGACACTTAACTGACTGCGCCACCCAGCAACCCCCCCGACAAAAAATAAACTTTTAAAAAAAGAATAAAAAAAATTATCAAAGTCCAGTGCAAGGAGCATAAAATAGTACATTTTCTCCTGAGGAGCATTTCATGAATATGTGAAAGAGAGTTTTAAAATCTGAATAAAATTGCATTCATTCACATAATCCCTCCCAAAAATCTACCCAAAAGGACTAAAACCAGTACAAAAAATGCCATCATCAAAGAAGTACGGGAAAATACCAACACTATAAGAAGACTCTGAATCTATACACATATGCCCCAAGAATAAAAGGTGGAGATTTTAGGAAATAAGAATATTCTGAAATGTCCCAACCCATAACTTGTAGAATCAAAGTTTAGGGATATGGAAGGCCTGTAAGAGAAGTGGGAATCACAGAGTTTGACACTCAGGTTCACATTGCAGAAAGACATCAAGGGCTACCTTTTGGCCTCATGGTTTTAATTTTCCTCAACCTGTGATTAGGTTTGAAAAGGAAACAGCTTTAAAGTGATGATGAAATCTGACTAAGCAGATACAAGTGCTAACTCGCCACACAAACCTCATAATCCACAGTACTACAGGGTAGCCATTATCCCCGTGCTGATATTCCCCATCCACAGGTATGCCAGGCTCTCCCTGAAGCAGGGGAACTGTTAAAATCAAAGGTTGACTCTCAAACATAGGATCACAGGTATACCCACAACACAGATCTCAAGAGGTTCAGCAAAAAAGCTCTAGGAGAAAACTATATATCTTGTTGCCAGTTCATCTTGTTGCTTATCCGAAATGTTAAAAACCATCAACATCTAAACCTCTATCTACCCCAATTATAAAATGAAAAACAAACTTAAAAAACACTAAGGTAAACAGAGAAAGCCATCAAGAATTACCAAATTGCCCATGCATTTAAATAAATTTCAACTTCCTTCCTGAATTTTTTAAAAGTCTTAATAAAATAAAAATAGATGAATACTTGCTTAGCATGATTTTCAAGAACATATGTAACAAACCAAAAGTATCACAGACAATGATGAGGTATTTGAAGCATTTCAAAATTCAGAAAAAGAAAATAAGGGTGTGCTCAGTGTTAACACTGATACTAGTCAACTTCATTTTATTCTTTACACAGAAAAATAAAGTTATAAATATTAGAAGTGTGGCAGCAAAACTATTTGCATAAGATATGATTACATATCTGGAAAACCTTGAGAATCAACTGAAAAATTATTAGAAACAATAGGAAAACTGAGTAACTCAGGGGCATCTAGGTGGCTGTGTCAGTTAAGCATCTGACTCTTGATTCTGGCTCCAGTTATGAACTTACAGCTATGAGATCAAGTCCTGTGACAGGCTCCATGCCCAGCATGGATTTGCTCTCCCTCTCCCCCTGTCCCTCATGCATGCTCTCGCTCCCTCTCAAAAAAGAAAGAAAGAAAGAAAGAAAGAAAGAAAGAAAGAAAGAAAGAAAGAAAGAAAGAAAGAAAGAAAAGGAAGAGAAGGAAGGGAGGAAGGAAGGGAGGAAGGATGGAAGGAAGGAAGGAAGGAAGGAAGGCAGGAAGGAAGGAAGGAAGGAAAAAAAAAAAGAGAAAGTTGAGTAATTCAATCAATAGCCAGTAGGAATTACTCCACAATAGTTTGGGGAAAACTGAATAGTCTTGTGGGAAAAAAAAATAAAGCTCGGAGTTCACACCTTATTTTCACTTAAATAGATTCCATCTACAATAAACATTCTGGTGTAAAGCAAAACAAACCTTGAAGCTACACATAAAAAGGAATGAAACACTGGTCTTCTAAATACCTATACTTCTTCCTGTCCTGAAAACAACAATCTTGGGGGGAAAATTCTACAATAAATTTCAAAAAAGAAAGGAAGAAGAAGGAAAGGAAAAAGAGAAGAAAGGAGAAAGAAAAAACTAACCTAGCAGAATGTGCTAGGGCTTGCTCATAGAAGTTCACAAGAGTCAACTGTTAAAATTTTCAGGAATTTTGCAGTTGTTAAACACAGTCATTATTAAAAATTAAATTATATAAACTTACCATTCAATAAATTATTTTGAAAATAAGGTAGGGGTGCCTGGGTGGCTCAGTTGTTTGAGCGTCCCACTTTGGCTCAGGTCATGATCTCACAGCTCGTGAGTTTGAGCCCCATGTCAGGCTCGGTGCTGACAGCTCAGAGCCTGGAGCCTGCTTCGGATTCTGTGTCTCCCTCTCTCTCTGCCCCTAACCCACTTGCATTCTGTCTCTGTCTCTCTCAAAAAATAAATAAACATTAAAAACTTTTTTTTAATAAAAATAAGGTAATAAGCACTCAAAACTTATCACTTCCTAATTATCTTACCACATTTTATTAATCTCTATGCTGTTGAGGTTATTTACACCTATTGTATCAGTTTGATACAGATACTGTGTAATAATTGTATGCCTGCACTTCTCAACTCTGCTCAGGGGTATTAAGTTGTTGGAATGAAATAGGCCATGTCAGGAGTTCTAACACCAGAGAAAAGAGCACACACTATAAATCAAGGCTCCCACCACCAGGCACACAAACCGGTTGTTAATATTTACCAGAATACCATTGCATATATGTAAATCATTCATTATACTTTGACCCAGCAATTCAATCTCCAGGAATGTTTCCTACTGAAATATATCAGATTATAAAAAAAGGCTTAGTGATGTTTGAGGTTAAATTATTTCATTATATATATCTTAACCAAAAACAATCTAAATGCCCCAAACTTGGGTAGTTGAATAAATTATTATATACTGTTTGAAAATATTTAATGACATGAGAAAAAATGCTCATGATATAATCCAAAAAAGAGCTAATGAAGTAAAAAAAAAAAAAAAAAGCAGAATGAAAATCTACATGTATAATAGCTACTCTGGAAAAGAAAAAAATACACACACAAATACATTTTTTTAAAAAAATCAGAAATTAAAACTTTGTTTTATGAAAAAAACAGCAAAAAGGCATTTCTAGTTGAAGAATTTCTGATATTTGTAAGTTAAACTCTGAAATTTCTTTCTGTCAAAGCTCCAGTCTCACTGCTGTACATACCCACATCTTCTCATTCCCTCTAATTACAGAGCGACCCCTCCTTCTAGTTAATGTTAATCAGTATCATATGGGTAAGGAACCCATGTCTTCCCACTTCTCACAGAATTTCTGAATTATATCCCTTGCCCCTAGACCTTCATTCTTATCATTACAAAAGTCATTTTCAAGCCACATTTCCTTCTTAGAAACTTCCCAATTTCTTTTCCTTTCCCTTAAAAAAAAACAAAAAACAAAAAAACAGAAAACTATCTAAACCCCATGTTCCTATTTCTTTAGCTTTAGTCCAAACTACTTGACTAAAACTATTATGGCCAAAGTCACCAATGTCCTTTTTGCCTAATTCAATAGGATTTTTTTGATTTGTTCTTACTCGTTACCACAAAAACATTTCACTCCATGTCTGCTCCCGTCATTTTTTTCTTAGAAGTGAGGTTCATGGAACACACTTGCTGTTTTTTCATTTATGAAGACTTTCATTTCATTAAATAAACTTCAATATAAAATAAAATAAAAATGCAAGTAATAGAGTTTTGGGCATTTGAAATTTTTATCTTAATACTTTTTCTGTATTTTTCAAAACTTTTAAGAATGTTATTAGTGAAAACTACACTTTTAATTTTGAAAAAGAAAAGTCCTTATATATCTAAAACATAATTATATGCCAATTGACCCTCAACTTTTAAAAAATGTTACCAAATAAACAACAAAATGAATATAAAGAAAATAATCAAAGGACAATTAAAATGTAAGAAGGAATAACAGGCAAGTTGTAGAGTTGCATGTACAATTCACTTTTATCATAAATAAGTATATAGCACAAATATAATAGAAGATCTGTTTGGTTTTTAAAGGTTCAAGTTGTATTCTCAAATAGTCATAATTCAGACATCTGATAAGTGTAACAGAATTATGTACCAGGATGATAACCCTACCTTATCAAGGAAAATTAATTTTTAATACACTCAGTATTATCTAATAAAATTAATATTTTTAGAAGGAATTCTATTACTCCTTAGTTATCTAGTTCAATGTTCCTTATAATAGAGATTTTTTTATACTCTAAGTGTTGAAGGAAAGTTGGACCCTTACCTTGGGCATTAAGGGTAGTTTTACTACAAAAAGAATGGGGAAGAGGGTGCCTGGGAAGAGGGTGCCTGGCTGGCTCAGTCAGTAGAGCATACAACTCTTGATCTTGGGGTCAGGATTTGAGCCTCATTGGCATGAATTTACTTAAAAAAAAAAAAAGAATGGGAAGAATTATATGTCAAAAAACAAAATAAATATATGAGAAGTTACTATAAAAACTCTGGAGGTGCCTGGCTGGTTCAGTCGGAAGAGCATGGGGCTCTTCACTTGAGGTTGTGAGTTCGAGCCCCATGTTGGGTGTAGAGATGGCATAAATATATTTATAAACTAAAACACACACACACACACACACACACACACACACACACCCCAAAAAACAAAAACAACCTCTGGGGAAGAGTGGATTTTTTAAGTTTAAAATGGAAACAATGTTTAAAATATATGAAGAAGTAATCAGTATTTCATTTTTCTGTAAATAAAAACTATTAAAAAGCAAAAGAATTATAATAAATATAATAAAAGCATATCATTAATATTAGGAATTTATAAATAGGTTATAATAAATATATTAAGACCTCTGGGCGGTAACAGGCAATGTCAAAGACAAACCACAAAAGAGAAACAGGTTAAAGTACTGAAAAAATGCTCATTGTAACCAGTCACAGAAATGCAGATTAAATAAGGTACAATTTTTTTGCAATTGGATTGGCAATGGCTAATAATGATGAATATAACCCAATCCAATGAAGGTGTTAGTAAAACAGGCACAGTCATATACCATTAGTGAGATACTGTAAACCCATACAATCCTTTTAAAAGCCAAGTTCACAATACATATATTAAGAGCCTTAAAACATTCCCAGCCTTTGATCCAGTAATTGCATTTTTAGGAATTTATCTTATGAAATGATGTCACACAGCCACAAATAAAAGTACTCTGCATAAAAATGTTCATTGAAGCATCATCTATAAAGGTTGGAAGTAGTGAATCAATCCATCTGTATGCACAACCATGTGCTCCATTATTAGCATTCCACTGTAGCACAAGGGAAGAATCAGATAACCATGTGAGGAGGCAGAGGGTTGAGAAGATTTCAAAAACATAACTCTTCACAAGAGTCTTAGAAAAGAAGCAGATTTTACCAAGCAGAAAGAGAGGGAATAAAAATTGCATACAGGGAACATCATGTACAAAATCGTGGATTCATGAAAGTCTATCCTCAGGGATCCATAAAAACTATGGTTTGTAGTATGTTTAGAACCTGCTGCTTCCTACCTCCCAGTAGTTTTCAGAAAGTGATGTTTAGCAGTGGTTTAAACACATACAGAGCATCAGCACTCCTGTATCCCTTGGGTAAATTCCTAGCAGTGCTATTCCCGGGTCATAGGGTAGATCTATTTTTAATTTTTTGAGGAACCTCCACACTGTTTTCCAGAGTGGCTGCACCAGTTTGCATTCCCACCAATAGTGCAAAATGGTTCCCGTTTTCCACATCCTCTCCAACATCTATACTCTCTTGATTTGTTCATTTTAGCCACTCTGACTGGCGTGAGGTGATATCTCAGTGTGGTTTTGATTTGTATTTCCCTGATGAGAGGGTGGCAGGTAGGGGAAAGTGGGTGATGGGCATTGAGGAGGGGACCTGTTGGGATGAGCACTGAGTGTTGTATGGAAACCAATTTGACAATAAATTTCACATTGAAAAAAAGATGTGAAAAATAAACCACATACTGAACAATAAATACAAACAAAAATGAAAAATATTAGGCTAACTGGATATGAGTATTCATCTTCATATAATGTGATACACCAGGAGGAAAGTAGAAGGGTTTTTAAAAACAGATGAGACTTTATCTTAAGCTAAACTCATCATGAGAGTGTTATGATATTAGAAACAATATCTAACTACTGTCAAGTGATAAGCTACAGGCAATCTCTTTTGTTCTTACCTTTACTATCTGGCATGGAGGAAATAAGAGTTCAACTACATCAAATTACTGTTATGGTCATAAGAAATAGATTTGCATGAAGGTAATACAATCTCCAACTTCCCCAAACTAGTTCAACTCCATTCCTTTAAATTATCATGTACCTCATATTTATCCTTCTGCCCATTCTATTTCTATTCGTTTAGTCACTACCACCTGACACTGGAATGTCTGCAGTAAGTCACTGGTCATTCTTTTAATAAGTCTCTACTTTCTGTACATTTAACCGATTTCTTCCAAATCTATCTTTCTAAATTTTTAATCATATCATATCTCTGCTTAAAAATCTATTAGCTAACAGGGTGCCTGGGTGGCTCAGCCGGTTGAGAGTCCAGCTCTTGATTGTGGTTCTGATCATGATCTCACAAACATGTCACTGTTAGTGTAGAGCCAGCTTGGGATTCTCTCTCTCTCTCTGCCCCTTCTTGTTCACGTGCTCTCTCTCAAAATAAACAAACTTAAAAAAAAAGATCAATTAGTTAACCCAAACTCCCCTTTGTAACTTTATCTCCCACTATTTTCAAACGAATTTTAGTTAGGTTTCCCTCCATCCTCTCCTTCATTCAGGTTGCTGTTCTAAAATATCTACCACTTCCTTCAAAACCCAACTGAAGAGTCACTATCTCCTTGAACCCTTTTAATTCTAGACCAATTATTTCTTTTCTCTCTTTCTCTTTCTCTCTCTCTCTTTCTTCCTTTCTTTCTTTCCATTTTGGGGTATCAATAGCAATACTTAAGTATATAAACTATCTTGAACCATGCTACCTTCAATATATACTAAAGACTCATCTTATTGGGGGTTGGGGAGTGTGGGTAGGTCCTAGTCAGTAAGCTGTATCAAAATATAGTAAACATTATCTTTGACATTAACCATACTGGAGACAGATACATGATCCTTCAATAAGTACAACACAGCCAGTTTGCCAGCATTCGAACAGATGTCCAGAAACACATAGCTGGCCTGAATTTTAGGAGCTACGATATACCAAAAAAAAAAAAAAAATTCTATTAAGATATAAGAGCCACACTTAGTGTAAGATGCCACACTATGACAGCTACCCAGGAACAGAGAGTACCTGACTCTGGCATCCTGCCTGGAGACACCTTTACTGAATGAATGATGGTTATTGAAATTGTTTTTCCTTTCCCATCCTCAATTTTTCCTAACAGTTGAATTTCAATGGGTTAAAACCACAAAAGATGAGACTGTACTCTATGTACATCCTTTACTCTGAGTAAATTATGACCTCCTTGAGCATATGCATTTTATTTCTGAGCACTTTGAATTGTTTCTAGTTACTAAGAAATAGATGCTGGCCTAATTCTTGTTTTCAATTTAATGATCAATTTATTTCACTAATAACTACTGCCTAATATGAGACTATTAGCACATCACAATAGTGTGAAACATGAAAAAATAAGTGATTTTTATTTGTTTCCATGGGCAATTACAGGATTACTTTTAGGTCTCTTGTGAAGTCCTGAGAGTAACAAATACAAAAATAAACATGCATTTTTGTCTGGGTACATGTAATTAATTTAGTTGGTACCTCTGGACTGAAGCTGAAACATACCAAATACTACCTACTAAGCATAAAATATTTGCAATAAATTGCAAAAAAATTACCTATTTCACAAAAAGTGTCCCTCATTAAGATGAAAAAGGTCAAATTCAAGGTACTATGTCAATAGAACATTTCAGGAGTGCCTGGGTGGCTCAACTGGTAAAGCATCTAACTCTTGATTTTGGCTCAGGTCATGATCTCACAGTTCGTGGGTTTGAGCCCCACATGGGGCTCTGCACACAGAGCATGGAACCTGCTTGGGATCCTCTCTCGCTTCTCTCTGCCCCTCCCCTGCTTGCTCACTCTTCACTCAAAAAAATAATAAAATAAAATAAATTAAAAAATAGAACATTTCATTAAAAACAACCACCCAAAAAACCCCCAAAATCTGGAAAATTCTAGTCACATTCTATTTGGCTTTCTCCTTCCCCTGATCCCCAGCATGCTTTAGTCCTATCCTCCCATTTCACACGTGGTACAAAAGCACTTACACATTCTTTAAGCCAATTCTTCTCTTTTGAATTTTGGCTGTACATCTATGAACAATCTTTCTGGAAAGGAAAGGGAAAAGAAAGCTTTCACCTAACTGGCCAAAGTATTACATGCTCTCTTCCTGGACGGAATGTTTATTGTTTACACAGCCCTTCCCTTACCCTTCAACTTCCTACCTCAAATCCCTAAGGTATGATTATAGGTAAGAGTTATTTTCTCAATAAGCTGCTGAAAATACTAATGACATTGCACAAGAATCTAATGCTACAGTACAGAGGCCACAATGGAGAAAATCTTGAGACTTTCCAAGAGGACTCAATTGCATAACAATGCTCCATTTCTCTTAACCCCATTTAAAAGCTTCTTTAAAGCTGTCTCCTCTCTTTGATATTGTTACTATCTACCTCCTAACAACACTTCCTTTAGCTCTGCAGTAACCTCTCTTTTACAATAAGAGTTTTGACCCACAACCTCTGTCTGTTACTGTTGCCTGGCAGACCCTATTTCTTCCACTATGCTACACTAACCCATAAAAGGAGAAACATATCATCCTGTGACTTACGGGCTGCTCCCTGATTTTTTCAGATGCTCAAGATTGGCTTTGCTGCTTCATATGTTGCCATAATGGTTTATGTCAATAGTAATCCTTTTCCCAAGGAAGTCCAGAAGTATGTTTCAATAACCATGTTATCATGGAAACCACAAAAAGATGGTTAAGCACGGCTTCTCTCTAAACTCAGTCACTAGACAGCCTTTTATTTCCACTCATTTCCACCTCTAATTTATCTCAAAACACATCATCGTACAAGAAATACTTATGTAAAAGTTTTAAGGTTTTCTTCTGACCTGTCTCCTGCAAGTAAATATTCATCACAACATTGTAAATAAGGAAAATGAAATAAATGTCATGGTCTTAGTGCAGCAATAATGAAGTTAGGAAAAGTCTAACCACTGAAAATTAAGCGGTTATACATTCGTGAAGTTTTTTGAATCTTTCCTTTTCATACATTAATTTTTTTTTTTTTTTTTTTTTTTTTCTGAGAGAGCGAGCTCTTATAGGCACAAGCATGCGAGCAGAGGAGGGGCAGAGGGAGAGGAAGAAAACCTTAAGCAGACTCCACGCCCAGCCTGACCTGGGGCTCAATCTCATGACTTTGAGATCATGACCTGAGCCAAAATCAAGAGTCAGACACTTAACCGACTGAGCCACCCAGGCGTCCCAATCATGCTCTCTATTTTTAATGGTATTTCTATTAGTGTAATTCACTACTGATGTAATTACAAGTAGGGGTTATAAATTTCTTTTTGTCCTTATGGATATTCCTATTATTGGCAGTTCAGACAGTTCCACCTTCTTTATTCATCCACAGTAACTACAAGAGGGGAAAGTGTTTTTTGAGTCAGTTATCAAATCCCCTTGGAAAGCTAGTTCTTCGCCAGTAAATGGAGAAAAGAGAAAAACAGATGCCCTCTCTTGCTCAATGTTCTTAGCAAGTATAATCATGCATTATGTTTCAAAACAAAAACAAAAACCACTTATAAAGCAGCGGAAAAGAATGAAGGAGAAAGGAATGGTTCTGATTAGTCTCACAAGAAACACAGTATTTCAATAACTCTGATCAGAAAGGACAGTTTTGTCAATTTTAAACTGGTCTCCACAAACAACAAGCCTATCATTGAAAGGGATGATTTGAAACTGATTAACCCATCTTCTCCAGAAAAAGCAGAGCAGTCATTTTTGAAAGCAATGGAGGAAAAGGATTCCAAAACATTTTCTTTTCTTCAGGGTAACCTCAAGAAGGTTGCCCAACTACTCCAGACACCTAATAGACCTAGCTTCAATTTATTTGTTCTATGTGGGGCTCATAATGTCCTTCTTTTATTGCATGCTTTCTTCCTAATCCCTAAATATTCAGTTTACTCATTTTTCTAGGTCAAATTCAATGCTACCTAACCAAAGAATCTTTTCTAATGATTCCAAACCAGAAGTCATGTCACCCCTATTCTAAGCTTTCACAAACTGTCATCCATAGCTTTTTAAGAATACTGAATACAGCATTCAGTATAAACTTGATGAATGAAGGTAGTTCTCCCCTCTTTCCCCCTGTTATTAGTACTAGGACAATAAAAGTGTATCAAATATCTGACTCCCCTGTGGTTGTCATTACTGAGTCAACTCATTTTTCAAGGAATGGCTACATTTTCTACTGTTTTGTTGAGTTACTAATATTTTAAAAATTGACTCCATTTCTTCATCTTTCTTTTTATCTAAATATAATCATCTGTTGCAATGAGAGCCAAAAAACGTAGACAAATAAAATCCCATTCATTCTGGTGAAAATGTAAGAACTTGTTTCCTTCTGACTTATCAAGAAGTGGGAGAGGAAGGGAAAGAAAACTTATTTGAAGAATTTTACTTCCTTTTATTTCCTCAGCTTATTCTGTGATGAGATTCCAAACAGGAAAATAACTGAACAGACAACAGTCAAAAGACACAACAGACAACAGTCAAAAGGCACACACACAAAAAGAAGATTTATAATAATTCATGAAATGATCAATGTAACCTCAAATGATGGCAAATTAACTGCGTATATAAAGTTATTATCCGATGCAACTCAAAACTAAAACATAACACATCGTCCTTTAATAACCTCTGAATTTATTATTTAGAAAAAAGTACAGCCTACTATCTGTTAGATTAAATTTGGCCATATATTCTGTTATATTACCAACACATCCAGCCATTTGTGAAACCAAGAAAGAGTAAAATGCACTCTTAGGAGTGGTACTCAACCTTGAAGTGCTGAAAGCTACTTCATCATCTAGCATGGGGACAAACACATGCATGCACATGTGAACATAACACTATGTTGTGTAGAAGGCTCAATATAATCACCATCCTTGTAAATCACTCAGGTATCCACTTATTTTAACATACACAAATCAAGGCAGAGCTCCCTGTGATTCCTACAAGGAGAGCGGAAATCACATTTAACACCTCTCCTCCCACTCTTCTCATTGAAAACTTGGGATTCACAGGTTTTCCCTCTCCTTTCAGTCACTACCAGGCAGCACAACCTGCGGGAAACTATTACAGGTGGACTAGTTTATACATATCATTTAAATACTGTAGGAGTGCAGCTGTGCTTAATATTCCAGAAGTGAGCCAAAAAGCAGAAAAGACTCATTAGATTTCTTCTAAAAAAAGATTAAAGTAACTTCCTGGTTTTAGGATTAGCATTACTCTAATCAAAGCATAATGTCTTGCTGATTTTCCTATCTTGTCTTACACCACTCATAAACTAAAAGTATTGTCACTTTTCTATGTATTATGTGAAATTGTTTTACAGGCTAATTAAGCACAATCTATTGCATGTGTTGTTACCTAAATCTATATATAACTAGCAAAATATAATTAACAACATTTTCAAATCAGAGATAATTCAGTTACTCATCTATGAACAAAAATTATAAAACATATTTTCCAAAAATTACAATGGTGGTGTAATCTAGCTTTGTTTCCTTTCTGGCCAAGATGAGATATATGATGGGTAATATATTATTGACCTTTTACACTTGGTTCTTTCAAAGCTTCTTCATTTTATTCAGCATTTAGTTTAAATTAAATATTTAAAATTGAAGCTGTTCTATGTTGCAGACATAGCTAAAATGAAGAGCTTCTGTAGCAGCAGTGACCAGATTTTAAATGCAGGTAGATCAATAAAAAAAAAAAAAAAAAATCACCAAGCACAGGCTCCATGTGTGAGTGGAATGGTTTATAATAGCTTGCAAATGACTATGTGCTTGCTGTAACCAGCTGTTCTTAAATTATGAATATGCAACCAATTCATGTTAAAGCCAAATCCCTGCACTATTTCTACAGAGAAATCCCAGTAGTTTTGCTTGTTCTACATGTTAGCTCTGTTAAGGATACAAATAGCAGTAAGCTTCCGAACAAATAGGACCAAACTATTGGCATTTCATGCACTGGGTCCATTATCACAGCAGGGGATGTCAATCATTGGTACATTCCTATAACAGCTCAGGCAATATGACAATGATCTCGTAGGAAAAAAAATCAAAATCTCTGCAGCATACTCAAAGTCCTTCTGACAACCTAATGCTTTCTTACTTCAGCCAATCAGAATGTCAGACCTGACCTACTAGAAGACTTGCATCAAGCCTGAAACATTTAAAAACATCAATCATAAAAACAAAGACAGGACATTGAATTATACAGTATTAACCTCCAGGGTTTGCATACAAAGACCTTAGATTTATTTATGTCCCAGTGAGTTAAGAGCTTCAGTACACCGTTCTTTACACCAAACTGACTGCCAATTTGATGAACCTCTCTGCCCTCAGCAGGAGTGCACCGTCTTTGATTAATGAGTGCATGCTTGTGGAAAAGTGTTAAGAGGAGAAAACAGAGGAAAAACACACAATTATGTCTACACATAGCTGAAGTACCAATGCAATAATTATCTTCAAAACAAATACTCCTTTTTCCTTACATACACATGCACACATGTGCACACACAAAATTAGTAAAGGTTCTTATCTGTATTACTTTCATTGTTATATCTAACATTTTTTTGAATGAAAGACATTCAAAAACCAAAGTACGAGTCAAATTTCATAGATTATAAAAACAACTATGTTAAAAGCATTAATGTAAAAAGATAGAAAACACCCTATCTTATATAGTAAATTTTTAGATATGTGGGATAAAAACTTTATTTTCACCTCATACTCTTATAAAAGCCTATTCATTTAAAAAACTCAATGTTTAATCTACAAATATCAAGACCATTAAATATTTTACACCTCAAACTGTATTATGAATTGCCACAATTCACATAACATTCAAAATAGATTTAAAAGTCATATAAATTGTTTTGGTTTTCTCTCAGCAAAGATATTGCCAATATTTTATAATTCCATATGTAATTATAAATTATACTCATTGCCCGTAACTTCAAAGCTAATACGGTCAACAGAAAAACTCATGAATGAAAGTTTAAATTTTTTATGATTCTTCTGTTTAGAATTGCCCTCTACCCAATGTAGGAAAATTCCTGCTTAAACAATGGAATGCTGATTTGCACTACACTATAATTAAGACTACATTACCTGTAAAAATGAGTTAAGCATTGAGATTCCTTTTTTAAAAAGTTGACATTTAATATCTTTACCTTAATCCAGTTTATATGAGTATCTGCCTTGACACAAACATCTTATGAGTAAGTGTATTTCTTAAAAACTGAATCACAGGCTAAGGTTAACAGAATACTTTTCTTTTTAAGGAATTGTAAAGCTATTACATAAAAAGAGTTGAGAAAGCATATTACCTGAAAGAAATCTTAGTAATGTGTGATCTATTTAAAAGGAAAACATCTCTATAAACTTATAATTTCAGGAAATCATAATTCTGGTATCACTCAGCATGTACTAAAAGTGCTTACAATTTGTTTATATTGTATAGGAAATCCTTCTAAGGCTATTTAACTTAGCAAATCATATATTCGCATCATCAATTTCACATTTTAATATTTTTAAAGGCATCCTATTTTAAATGTTATGAATTTTATGCTCTTTGAAAAACTGTTTTAAAGATTTAAAAATTAAAAATGAATAAATACTGGAACTACAAAAGATCTCCTGACATAGTGAATAAAGTATATTATATCCTTAAACTTATTATCCTAAAGATTTTTTACACAATTTTTCAAAAAATGTTTTCTCTTTTGGAATAATCACTTTATTCTTCCTCTTTTCTATCTCTTCTCCCACTAAATAAATAAATAAACAAATAAACAAACAAATAAATAAAAGAAGTAGAAAACACTTAGGCACCAATGGGATGATTTGACACCATTTAGTACCATAGTCTGATAGTTGAAACTATCAATAAAAGTTATTAGTACAATAAAAATATAATTCCCATTTTAAAATCATTAGATGATCACCAATTATTTATTATCTTCACCTTCTTATACAGAAAATTAAACATAAAACTGCCTTTTCCTCAGCAATTCTTTTCTCTTCTGATTACCTTCTGCAACAAAAGTTTAAAGAAATATTTAATCAAACAAGTCAGTATTTATTAAATAAAGTACAATCTTTTAAAACCTTGTGGTATGAAATACTTAATTTTATATAATCAAAAACCTCTTAAAATACCTAACTAGGTAATTTAATTAATCCCTCAGGATATCAAGTATATTAAAAATCATTAAGATGATATAATCTCAACTAGGGATCAAAATCACATTATTTTGTTCGTGCTAAATCACTTCTTTTAGTAGTCCTAGCTAGGAGTAGGTCCAAAACTCAGAAATTACACCTTAAAATCTTTTTCTTTGAGAAATCTTTAAACCAAAAGTATTCAAGTTTAACACATTCTTTCACTAATTCAAGGAAGTAAGACAGAAAACAGAAACTTTCATGCAACTGTGATATCCTACATCTTGTATAGTAACACAAAAGTAGCAACAAAGACATTAACAATTGCAGTTCAAGCTGGGAGTGACTGTTCTGTTTCAATTCAATGACACCACTAATGGCTTCTTAGCAGCTCCATGAAATCAACCAGCTGTCAAGTTGATGCATCAGAAGGAACAGTTATGCACTCCCATAAGAAAAAGCAACACATCAGGATGTTTGGCAAAACATCTGCTCCTTTACACTGCAGTTCTATAATAAACATGCAAACAAAGAAATGAGAGAAAGGGCAACAGAATTAAAATTCCAAGGTTTCCATTACAGTCTTAAACGCATTTAAAATAAATGACATAAAAATAAAAACAAATTTCTGCCAACTTGAATACTTTTATTTTAAATCTCGAAAAATGCTAAACATAATTACTCAGATTCTTCTGGAAAGGCAAAAACTACAGAAAAATCATTTCATTTTAAAAATTGAGAGTAAACTTGTTCACCAAGAAAAATCATTATCATAATGTTATGTACAAAACTCAAAAAATAATACCAAAATATATCCTTCATTCAATTAGTACTTAATAAATTATGTCAAATGCGTTTCCAAGACTGAATACTCTAAAAAATATTTTAAATAGTGTTTGAAAAAGTAAATGCCACTACAGTTCAGCACTAGCTTAACATATAAAACCAGTAAAGATACTATTCTCTGAATTTTAAAATATGTACCTACTCCTACTTTTCTCCAAACCATTATATGAAGACAACAATATTAAGTCCTGATAAATAACTTTCTTTTAAACGCATACTATTTGATCACTCCCCCCCTCCCAAAAGACTCTTCTTGTTTGCCATTACAGGCTGAAAATAATTTTGATTACAGCCATTCATTTCAAACACTTGTAAAATTTTACTTTTTTCTATCTGAAACTTATAAGTGCCTCAATGTTGTCTAAATTATTGATTATGCAGCACAGTGACAATATGTACAGTGTTTACAATAGGTGTGAGACATCAAATGTACTTAACTACCATTTTCTTAAACTACTTATCCTCTGTTGCTTGCCATTTATAATCTGCCAAATCTTCTAGTCCTTTGTTGCATGTATAATTTAAAACCATCTGTTCTATGTGCTTTTAACTATTTAAACATTTTTCACCTACCTACAATTCACATAAATGGCAGACATTCAATTCAGTCAGGCTTTCTATATAGCGTTTTACATAAAGCAAATTCCAAGATAAATAGCATAGCAAACAACACCAAAGACGACTGCTACAGAGATAAAAACATACTACTACATACAATGTAAGTTCTTATGTGTTAGACAAACCTTTTCAGAATTGTTTCAATTACTTGTTTTTTTTTTTTTTTTTTTTTTAGTTAATTGTAGTCAGTGTTTTTTCCCAACCCAGAAGACAAAGAGAATGCAAATTAAATACAGACAGTTTCATGTCCTTGTTAGAAGAGAAGTAAATATGCTGACTGAAAATGACTACAGGAGACAGAATTCCACTTTCCCATTCAATTTACAGTGCTTTTATTTATATACCAGTCAGTGTATCATTAAGTTTGGTCATGTGACCCACCGAACTTCTGTGAGGTGAAAAACTACGTTAGACAAGCAAATTAAAACAACACTATTTTCATTATTTATTTTTTCATAATGGCTGACAAGGAGCTTACAGCTTGAGGTTATAAAATATATTTTAAAATAAATTTTGTCTTTTAAATACTAACTACATTTTTACCAATCGTTTGATTTAATATCTGCTACTAAATTTTAAAAGTATCCAGTATCTCCAGGTATTTTCATAGTTGTTTTTGCAAAATGCAAAGAAATATGTAAAAAATAATTTAATTACAAAAGGGGATCTAGGTAATCTAAAGTCATTATACGTAAAATGTTAACCAAGCTGATTAAAGAAAAATCGACAGCAGAGTGGAGTAAATGAGAAAGGGAATGTGCTGATTAAAAATAACATTTGAAACCTTTAAAGAATAAAAAAAAAAAAAAACCAACACGTAGACAAAAGCTAGGTGAGTATCAATGACACTATAAAAGTTTATACCATTTTTTTTTTTACACATTTTCCACCTGTTACCAAAACAAAACGTATAGACGCTGAGGGTTCATTTTGAGAGCAGAACCCAAAAATAAGCAGCACAACTTCTCTAACCAGTAAGTTACACGGTCCTTTAAAACAGGGAAAAAATTAAGCGAAAAATTGACTCTTGGGAAAATTTCTCGATAAAGTTTACATGACGTCACTGGGCCCCCTGAACATTCCCTAAACTTTGAGTCTTTTCCACACACACTTTTTTGCCTTTCTACGCCTTCTTACCCTTTCTCAAAAATAAAAAAGGGGAGACTTGGGAATAAAAATTGCCCAAGATGGCGAAACGCTTGTTGTTTAGAGGGCAGGGGAAAAAATGGAGGATATTGTAATATACACAAAGGGATAAATTTCAACAACTCGGCCAAGGACTGCAGCTGCTTCTCTCTTTATAAGGAAGCAACACACAAAAGATAAATACAGAGGGAGAGAAAGAAGAGAAAAATCTCCCAAAGAGCAGGGCCAGCTCTTACTCTGCAAACACTTCCTTCCTTTCCCAAGTCCCAATTCTGGGGTTCATGGAACTACTTTAAGGGGAGGGTTGACGCGAAAGAGAAAGGGGGGAGGGGAGCGACAAGAAGATTAAAAGCGAGGAAGAGTTGAGGGCTGGCGGCTGTTCTCGGGGAGAACTGCTAGGAGACAGACATTACTGTAGGAAAAGCTGTGCTCCTCTAACCTCTGTGTACAGACGTGCATCTTCCCAAGTATCCAGATCCTTTCCCAGTCCCACCTGCCCCCATTACACGCCCCGCGCCCGCAGACCATTTTCTGAAAACTCTGGAGCTCCAAGCTACCCAGAGAGAGCTAAAGAGGCCCGAACTGGGGAGTGGGGGGGCGCAGCTCATCAGTCCTAAAGGGAAGAGGGGGCGGAGGCAAAAAGGGGCAGCAGTAGGCGGACTGGGGTCGGGGGGGGGTGGTATATTGAAACTACCCCGACAGGGATTGGGGGAGCAGCGTATATTCCCTCGTAGGAACGGCGATCGCAACAGTGCCAGAGGTTATCGTTTGAGAAGCAAAAGTGTTGGCGGCCCCCCGAGCTCTGGAAGCCGAGAGGAGGAGGAGGCGCGCAGCCCCGGCGGCCAGGCTGGGCGGCCGGCACAAAGGAAGCGGACTCGCGGCGGCGGCGGCCCGCGGCCCTGCTGCACCGAAGTCCCGCACCGGCAGCCAGGAATAAAGTTTACATTCTCCGGAGACCGCACCCCCCACCTCCCACCCAGGACCGCGTCCTCCTCCCCCAAACTCCGCTCGGGACCCCGAGCACCGCCCCAGCCTTCCAGCCAGCACAACAAAGAGACACACCGACCGGCGAGGGTAAACAGCCGCTGAGGGCGAGCAGGGCGGGCAGGGCGAGCGCCGCGAGACCAGCAACTCCGGAGTCCCCGCTCGCAGGAGCGTAGTTTCTCCTGTTCTGCTGCCGCCGGCTCGGTAACATTTGCAATTTTCGACTTCACCCGCACCCCTCACACCCGAACATTTTGAACTCACCTTTACTTTCGAACTGAGAGTTGCGGTGGATGGGATTTTTGTCTTCCCCAGATGGTTGAAGGTTACGATTTTTGTTTTTGGAAACCCTACCACCTCCTTATCTCGATTATTATTTTTGCAAGAAAAGTATAAAGAGAGTTGGAGTGGAGGTGAGATTTGTGATCGGGAAAGCCCTTGACTCCCTCCTTCTCCGCCTTCCGCCTCTCTCTGATTAGTTCCTATCCAGCAGCAGATTGAAGCAGGAGATGATTCTTCTCAAGGTTTGTTCAGCAGCTTCACTTCTAGGCGAAGGCTTCATGAACCAAGTGACGTCAACCAACAAGGCTTCTCTCTCTCTCCTCTCTCTAACAATGAAAGTTGCTGTTAACAAGGGAAAAAAGAGAGAGAATTGTTTATACCATTTCAGTTCCAATAATAAATGACCTATCAGCTCCTAAAGGAGCCAAGGGAGGGAGGGGGGTTACTTCTTTCTCCAAGAATACTATAGCTTCGAGTTTGCAACCGTTCCTTGTCCCAGGAAAAAAGTTAAGAAACTAATTTTTTTTTGCTTTCAAAAGTAGGGCAGAAAATAGGATTGAAAACCTAATTTTAAAAAACGTAAACTGGAAAATAGGGAGCATAGATTAATCATTCTCACCTAAACTTTTTTTCTCGTAAACTCATAATTCGGTTGAAGTCTGTAAACCAACTAAATTAATATGCCAAGAATTCATGGATGTTTGGAACTCAAAAAGCAGGACGCAAGATGGTCCGGGATAAAACGCTATTGCCCAAACACGGGCAAATTAAACTAGCTGTAGTGTTGATGCACTGAAATAAATTTAAATAAAACGTTAAAACAGTAAGTCGTTTTAAAGTTATAAATTAAAACTGTAAAGGGTAATCTCAATTGTAGTTTTTCCCTCCAATTTCTGAGGTCAAAAAAGTGGAGGGGGAGGGAACTAATTGTAGGAATTGAGCATTTTTTAAAGAATCAAGTTAAGACTGGTAGCTCATTGCTCCATTTTTAAACTACACAGGAGGTATGCTTTTTGTCTACCCCCCAGTCTCCTCCCAACTTTCTGTTTACCCTTCCATTTCTCCCTCACCCCTCAATTCCAACATCCTGAAACCAATAAAGTTGAAATAAAGGTGAAGCACACCCTATTCCCTCCTGGATACACCACCCCATAGCTTCCTAAAAATGATTCTTAAAAAGCCTTAACTTTGGCTAATGTTTTATTACACAGGAAGATATATAATTTTTTTTTCCCACTGAGGTAGTGTTTTTTCCCCACAACACATTAAAATCTCAAAGTTCGTATAATAAAAAATTTCATGAGTTAATTTTCAGGATGAAGAGCAAGTGAAAGGCAAGCTACGGAAGAATAATTTGACCATATATGTGTATTTTGTCCATACATTTGTGGATAAATGTATCTTAAAAGATGCTATTGTTTTATGTTTCCTCTTCAGCCACTGGCTGTGATTTTAATTGTGCTGGAGGATCTTCATTAGTATTAACACATGGGGAGATTTCACAAAGCTGCTTCATTAGGAGGGAAAAAAAAGCTTGGCAGACTAGGTCTTTTTGCATGCACTGAGAATGTCAGCCTTACCTCGGTCATTTGTAACATAATAAGTGCAAGTACAATGATTGCAATGCAGGAGCACTGGGGGAAGGGCAGAAATACTGCCTGTCTAATAGGGATATCTGAAAAAAAGGCTGCTCATTACACAGTAAAATGTATGCTAAAAATTAGTGAAGATGATGTCTCAGGAGACTGATGCTAAATAAATTAATGTGCTGATATGTTTTTAATTATTATTTTTGTAGTAGTTTATTTCGTTCTCAGGATTCACATTGAGCAGCAAAGCTGCGCTAGCACTTATTGATTTTTTTTCCCTGCCACATTCCCGGAATACAGATTTTAATCATTTCACTACACCACACTCAGTAATTTCATTAAAAACTGGAACCTTCCATCCCCAGAAAAGCATTTAATTTCAATGACATACAATTTCTCTCTTAGCAGAAAACTGTCTCTACAGTAAAAGCTGGCCTAAGGTTCAAATGCATAATTTAATCCTGAGTTTTCCATGCTCTGCATTCCTTTGAAGCTATAATTTGAGTAACTACCTAATAACTGTAATAAGGACAATAATTTCCTTATAATATATTATTAACTCATATTTAATTAACTCAGAGGCCAAGCTCTGTACATGTATGACTGGGTCAAGAGTTCTACAATCTCAAAATTTACCAATAATGTTCCAGAAGAAAAACATAGATTAAAATACAAGTATGAATGCTATCATTTAGATATTCCAGCCAAATTAATATGCAAAAAAGTTCATGAATTTTAAATAATAGTGGTCATTACTCAAATAAACAGTATTTTAAAACATGTGGAAGGAAACCAGGCAACTCACTAATTCTATATATAAAGAATTATAATATTGATATTTCAAAACAATCCATTTCTGACAGTTTAATCACTAGATTTACTACTGAGAAAGTATTCAATTTTGAAAACATTTTTTTAAAAAGGGCTATATTCAAGTTGCCTCAATTTTCATACAGAATTCTCTTAAACATTTCTCTTAAAGTTAAATGGCACACTTGAGTAATTTGGATAACAAAGGATATTTAAATACTTCAAGAACAATATACAGCAAAGTACGTTTCAATTTTAGGTTACAGTAATATTCTGAAATGATACTGGGTTGAAGATGGCACATTGGTTTTCCAAACAATAGGTTTTATATGGATATGTAATTTATATTGCCTGCTTTTAGAGAAGAAACCTGTGGGAAAAACATTTGATATAATTCACTTATTACTTTGAATATATATCTAATCAACAGAAAAGACTGATACATCTCTAATAAAAATGACTAACTTATATAAAAATCAAAACTCATATTAAAAATTCCTATCATTCCTCTGGGTGATTTTAAAACCATAATCCAAAAAAAAAAAGTTTTAAGACTATGTATATATAATCTCAAGTTGCCATCACATACAACACAAAGCTTTTCCTTGGTTGAATGATGGAAGTAACTTACACAAAATAAGACTTAAGTGTTGTCAAAATGTTAGAAAAAAGGATAAAAGTAATGATAATACAGAACTTGGTTTTACTGCCTACAAAATATTTAAAAACTATATATTTTATATTTTATTATCAAAACTATATATATTTATTATATAATTTGGAAAATATTTTTGCAATGCTCAGAGTTGAAATGCAATTAAATGTAAATCAATAATTAACAAAACAGTGGATAAACGAAAAACTCAGATTAACATCTAAAATTCATAAGGTGAATTTCTACATTTCAATAAAAAAAGCTTCAATTTATATATTTAAGTATATATTTAAAATAATTTGGTGCTTTTTGGGAGTTCAAATATATTATCTAATTTATACATTTAAAACTGATTTTTTAAAAAACAGCATACTAGAAATTTAAAACTGGATTATGCCAGTATTTGATACCCTCTTACTATGAAGTTGTGCTTATTTTTAATGATTCCTTCCTTGTTTTATGTTATCGCATTTGATTGTTTCAGAGATTACAACACAGTCACAGAGTTGGGGGGTGGGGAGATAATTACTATAGTTATAAAATAATTTGGCTTCAGTAGCACTTAGTTCTTTGCCTAAGATCATCATCTAAATTAGTACTTCATCTTCAGAATTCTAAAATAAATTTAAAACACATCTTTTCTAATATTACTGATAACTATTTCTGAAATTCTATCTATGATACATACCTAACCCATGCTACCACTATATGCCACCACTAGATGTAAATTTTGCACTTTCTTCTGTAAAGTAGCATCTATTTTTAGGATCAAAATAGAACTTCTTAAATAGGTAGATATAGAGATAAAGATGGTCAGGTATCAAATTTATTACTATGGGTATAATACATGGATCTTCAAAGAGTAAGGAATTGACATGTACAGAGAACAAATTCTATAAAGGCTGACTACAAAAAGCCAAACGAATGAGAGATCTCAATAGTGGAACAAGCTGGCCACTGTCATGTCTTGTTTCAGTTTCAATCAGTACAAACTAATGAAGAGTTATTTGTTTTCATTCATTGAACAAACATTTGAGTGCTCGCTATATGCTATGCGCTCTGCTACAGGCTGGAAAAACATGAAAAGCTCATATTCTGGTTGATGTTGAAAGTGTGAAATTCCTGGGAGATTAGAGACGCACATAAATCATATTATAAAGATACAAATACTGAAGTTTTGTTAGAATAAAGAGGATGGGGCAACTAATTCTGACTGTGAGTCTAAAAAAGAGCTTTATCAAAGGGATGCCATTTGAACTGCATCTCAAAAACTGACAGCTTACCAGCTATTTGGGAAGGGGCAGATCCTAAGTAAAAGAAACCATAAGTTTAAATACAAAGAGCTACTAAGTCTGGTGCCCATCCACTAGTGAGAATACCAGTGCAACAGGAATTTCAGTGTGAGGTGTATCAGGGATGAAGTAGGAAAAGGAGGGTAGGATCTGAGAGTGAAAGGCCTGATACATACCATGGTAAGATGGCTGAATTTATTCTGAGCGCCAACAAAGGTGAGCAAAGGAGTGACATGATCAACCTTGTTTTTAGGGAGCAGCAACTGTCTAGGTGCCTTGTCTAGTGCAAATGATAGACTGTATGTAACTGTATGTATGTAACGGTCCATGAGAAAGACAGTAAAAGACAGTGGCATTAGAGATTCAAAGTCAGATATTTTTGAGGAAAATGTGGATTTGGTGACCAACTGAAAACACATAGAGTTAAAGGAGAGGAAGGACTGAAGGAAGACTAGTGGGATTTCTGGCTTAAAAAACCGGATAAATGGTAGAGTCATTTGTAAGGCCATTTTTAATGGAATTATCAGAATCCATTGCAAAGGTTTTTTTGTTGTTGTTTTTTCAATGTACATACCCAGGGACAATATCAAGAGATTCAGTAGGTCTAGGGTGGAAACCAAGTATTTCTTTTCCTTTTTAAAAGAACTCTGACAGTGCTTCAGATAAACACTCCTAATTAAGAACAGTATTATAAAATTGATTATAAAATTCAGTTGGAAGAAAAAAAAAGCCCTGAAAAAGAAGAGCATTGAAAGTGTGTGTGGAGGTCCCACATCGGATACTAAAATATGCTATATATGTGGCCTTTATAATTTACATTTGGACTTGGCACCTGAGAAAAAGACCAATGAAACGTAATAGAAAATTGAGAAATTGACCCAGGTGCATATGGAAATTTAACATAGATAAAAGCTGAATCTCAAAGCAGTGAGGAAGAAATGGACTTCTTAATAAGTGGTATTGGGATATCTGGGTAGTCATAAGAGATGAATTGGGATCTATTCTAAAAATGAATTTTAAAAAGAAAAGATACTTAAATATAAAAATTTGAACCACATCAGTACTAGGAGAATTTATGGGTCAATCCTTCTATAATTGGAGGGTAGGGAAAACATCTCTAGTAATGGTTAAAACTAAATGCAATAATGTGAAATACTGGCAATACATAAAATACATTCAAATACATGAAACTAAAAAGGTTTATATGGCACTTAAAGAAAAAGGTTTTATATGGCAAAAAAAAAAGAAAAGAAAAAATACCACAAGTTAAGAACAATGACAAATGAGAAGCTTAAAAAAATATTTTAACTTATATGAGATAATGGAATAACCCTATATATAAAGAGTATCTAAAAATGAATAAAAGACCAACACCCTGATAGAAAAATGGCAAGAGATATGAACAGATATTTTAACAAAAATAAATGCAAATGCCCCTTACACAGAAATATCCTCAACCTCGCTGATAAGAGAAACACAAATTAAGAATCACTGAGATAGGAGTGTCTGGGTGGCTCAGTCAGTTAAGCATCTGACTTGGCTCAGGTCATGACCTCATGGTTCCTAAGTTTGAGCCCTGCATCAGGCTCTCTGCTGTCAGCAGCAGAGAAACTCTGCCCCTCCCCGCTCATCTCTCTCTCTCTCTCAAAAATAAACATTAAAAAAAAGAAGAAGAAGAATCACCGAGATACTATTTCTCACCCAACAAATTGGCAAAAATCCAAGTTTCACAACTTGTTAGAAAGGCACTTGTGGGGAAAAGGACCCTCTAAAATATGCTTATTGGAGTGAAAGACGTAAAATCCCCAACAACAGAGAATTTGACAGTATCTAGCAAAGTAACATATGCATTTCTTTTCTGACTAGCAAAACCCATTTCCAAGAATCTGATCAACACTGACAAAAATATAAAATAGATATAAGAAGATATTCACTGAAGCATTGTTTGTTACCGCTAAAGTGTGGAAAATAACCCAAATGTTCATCATAGGGAAATGGTTGAGTTAATTATGGTACATGCACAGTACTATGCAATTTTTTTTAATTAAAAAAAATTTTTTTTAATGTTTATTTTTGAGAAAGAGAGACAGAGCATGAGCGGGGGAGGGGCAGAGAGAGAGGGAGACACAGAATCTGAAGCAGGCTCCAGGCTCTGAGCTGTCAACACAGAGCCCAAGGTGGGGCTCAATCCCATAAGCTGTGAGATCATGACCTCAGCTGAAGTCAGACACTTAACAGACTGAGCCACACAGGTGCCCCATGCAATTTTTAAAAATAAATAAGGAAGGAATGTATATAGTATGAAGTATTTCACACCTACCGAATATATTAAGTAAAACAAAAAAAAAAGCAAGGTGGATAAAAACATCAACGGTATGCTACCATTCTTACATATATTTACCTAATTTTTTAAATGAAAGGAAAAAAGTCAAAACTTTAAAAACATGATCACCTATAAGGAGAAAAGGAACAAGGTAGAAAATACAGAATAGTAGGAAGTTTTCACATAAGACTTGTTTTGTAGATGTGATTTTAGAACCATATAAAGTAATTTACATAATTAGAAAACAAAAACAAATTAAACTTAAAAACACTCCCATTAAATGAAAGTTAATGAAATGAATGAACTTGATTGCATATGGAGTTCCATACAGAGAATATTTCAAATGCCTTTACATACAATAATTTTTTTAAGTTTATTTATTTATTTTTGAGAGACAGAGACAGAATGAGAATAAGTGGGGGAGGGGCAGAGAGAAAGTGGGACAGAGGATCCAAAGCAGGGGCTGTGCTGGAAGCAGATAGCCTGATGCAGGCACAAACTCATGCACCATGAGATCATTACCTGAGAGAAGTCTGACACTTAACTGACTGAACCACCCAGGTGCCCCTACATACAATAATTTTTAAAAACCACACACAAACAGTAATTTAACAGCATATCCCTCATAGGATATAAACTAAAAAATAACTTGAAAGCAGCAACAAAACAGGAACTTAAATTGCTATCACTAACCATATTTTTGTGGTATGAACTGGTGTTGTTACTGTAATATTGTTGCATGCACAGTCTGAGATAAAGCAAATGGATGTTTTGCAAACAGCAAAGTTAGTGTTTTTAAAAATTAATTTTTGCTACGGGACAAAAAAGAAACATATAAAATGAATGAGTTACATGAACTCTCTGATCCTGAATTTGAACTCTGATCCTGAATTAGGATATATAAATGAACTCATTACATATTTTATATTTAAAAATATATACTTCTTAGTTTTGCTCACTGTAAAAGCCTTAAAAACAGGGACCATTGCAGAAGCAACAAGCACACACCTGTGTACCCATATTATAGTCTCTAAACACCATTTGCCCTGAAAAGAATTCCTTGATGTCAAGGCTGATTCCAGGTTCAGGATAGGAAATGTCCAAGATAAGCCTAGAATACCCTATTACACCATTAAGCATGGAAACTATCCAGATTACTGGCTTCATGCTAAAAGGACTAGAGAAACAATTTAAAGAGGACAAATAGAAGTGACTCCCACTGGCCAAAGATGAGACAATTTGAACAACTACAATGGAATGAAACATAAATATATCTTAATATATAAATTTATAATGATACTCTTTTAAAAATCTCATTTTTCATCTTTGAAGGATGCCAGGAACCAACTCATAATTTTGAAAACTGGTAAATAAAGGAAACAAGAATTTATTCAACATTTCCTACCAAATGTGCCTTTGGGAATCTAATTTGAAATTGTGTTGCAATATATACTGCTATATATCTGCATGTATGTGTGTGTCTATATATACAAAGATTTCAACGTTAGATTTCATTTTTTACAAAAGAAGCTTAAAAATGTTACTGGTCTGGGTGCCTGGGTGGCTCAGTCAGTTAAGCATCTGTTTCTTGATTTTGGCTCAGGTCATGATCTCACGGTTCTTGGGATGGAGCCCCCCATGTTGGGCTCCATGTTGACAGCATGGGGCCTATTTGGGATTCTCTCTCTGCCCCTCCCCCTGCTCATCCTGCACTCTTTCTCTCAAAATAAATAAATAAACATTGTTAAAAAATGTTATTGGCCTGTACTAATGGTTACTGTTCAAGTACACAATTAACCTGTGAGCTTCAAGGCAGAAAAAACAAAGAGGGAATATAATACCATTCTCCTTATCTGGTAAATAAGAAACTTACAACTTATTTTATTTATTTATTTATTTATTTAAATATAATTTATTGTTAAATTGGCTTACATACAACACCAAGAGCTCATCCCAACAAGTGCCCTCCTCAATGTCCATCACCCACTTTCCCCTCTCCCCCACCCCCATCAACCTTCAGTTTGTTCTCTTATATGTAAAAGTCTCTTATGGTTTGCCTCTCTCCCTCTCTGTTTGTAACTTTTTTTTTCACCTTCCCTTTGCCCATGGTCTTCTGTTAAGTTTCTCAAGATCCACATATGAGTGAAAACATATGACATCTGTCTTTCTCTGACTGACTTATTTCACTTACCATAATACCAAATGGCATCATTTCATTCTTTCTCATTGCCAAGTTGTATTCCATTGTATATATAAACCACATCTTCTTTATCCATTCGTCAGTTGATGGACATTTAGGCTTTTTCCATAATTTGGCTATTGTTGAAAATGCTGCTATAAACATTGGGGTACATGTGCCCCTATGCATCAGCACTCCTGTATCCCTTGGGTAAATTCCTAGCAGTGCTATTGCTGGGTCATAGGGTAGTTCTATTTTTAGTTTTTTGAGGAACCTCCACACTGTTTTCCAGAATGGCTGTACCAGTTTGCATTCCCACCAACAGTGCAAGCGGGTTCCCGTTTCTCCACATCTCTCCAGCATCTGTAGTCTCCTGATTTGTTCATTTTAGCCACTCTGATCAGTGTGAGGTAGTATCTCAGTGTGGCTTTGATTTGTATTTCCCTGATGATGAGTGACACTGAGCATCATTTCATGTGTCTGTTGATCATCTGGATGTCTTCTTAGAAAAGTATCTATTCATGTCTTCTGCCCATTTCTTCACTGGATTATTTGGTTTTTGGGTGTAGAGTTTGGTGAGTTCTTTATAGATTTTGGATACTAGCCCTTTATCCGATAAGTCATTTGCAAATATCTTTCCCATTCCATTGGTTGCCTTTTAGTTTTGTTGACTGTTTCCTTTGCAGTGCAGAAGCTTTTTATCTTCATGAGGTCCCAATAGTTCATTTTTGCTTTTAATTCCTTTGCCTTTGGAGATGTGTTGAGTAAGAAATTGCAGTGGCTGATGTCAAAGAGGTTGTTGCCTGTTTTATCCTCTAGGGTTTTGATGGTTTCCTGTGTCTCACATTTAGGTCTTTCATCCATTTTGAGTTTATTTTTGTGTATGGTGTAGGTGGTCTAGTTTCATTTTTCTGTATGTTGTTGTCCAGTTCTCTCAGTACCATTTGCTAAAGAGACTGTCTTTTTTCTATTGGATACTCTTTCCTGATTTGTCAAAGATTAGTTGGGCATACATTTGTGGGTCCAATTCTGGGTTCTCTATTCTATTACATTGGCCTATGTGTCTGTTCTTGTGCCAATACCATACTGTCTTGATAATTACAGCTTTGTAGTGGAGGCTAAAGTCTGGGATTGTGATGCCTCCCACTTTGGTTTTCTTCTTCAATATCACTTTAGCTATTTGGGGTTTTCTGTGGTTCCATACAAATTTTAGGATTGTTTGTTCTAGTTTCTTACCAATTTAGTAAGATGAACTTAAAATAATGGAATAACATCAAACAAAATTTTATAACGAATGTATAAACAATATTTATATGGTTTCCATAGCAGTCCTCCATGAAGGCCAAGGGTGTAGTGATAAATATAATTAAGTTGATTGAATTTATTCAGTTAGACTCTTGCTCATGCAAGTCAATCATATAAGATTGTATATATTATGCCCAGCAGCACTCCAGGGGCCGCCACATGTTGAATCCAACTCATACCAACTCATGACAATCAAAGTAAACTTTTCAGGAAATTTGCACGTTGGCTTTTCTTTTTTATTTATTTATTTATTTATTTTTTTAACGTTTATCTATTATTGAGAAACAGAGAGAGAGAGAGCATGAGCATGAGAGGGACAGAGAGAAGGGGAGACAGAATCTGAAGCAAGCTCCAGGCTCTGAGCTGTCAGCACAGAGCCTGACATGGGGCTTGAACTCATAAATTGCAAGATCGTGACCTGAACCAAAGTTGGATGCTCAACTGACTGAGCCACCCAGGCGCCCCCGCAAGTTGGTTTTTCAACACAGTCATTACCAAAAATAAATATTTTCAAACTTAAAAATCAAGTAAACAATATTAAACACAAACACTCAAAACTCATCACTTCTTATTTTATTATGCTTTACTATCATAGGTGTACTTCAGGTTATTTATGTTTGCTGTAGTACAGCAAAAACAAATCAACAACAACAACAACAAAAACTACAGGTAGTTATGTGCTACCTCTCATCTCTTCCCAACTCTGTGTTCAGTGATGGCACATTGGTAGCTTGAGATGGACCATGACGGGAACATTTACGCAATGGAAACTGGCAAACACAACATATCAGTGTGTAACAATGTGTTTTTTTTGCTAAGTCTAGACTTAAGAAGTTAATGGAAAAATGTTAATGCAAATTAAACTTACATGTTACATTGGAATAACAGAAAAAATGGGAAAATAACAATCTTCTAATATTTGAAACCTATTAACAAGTTAGCAAGAAGTCACTCACATCATTGATGAACAAGTTTTTTTTTTTTTTAATCTTATTCACTTAAACAAAAGTATCAACGGCCATTTATGTCAGAACTACATTCTTCAGCAATTTCAACTACAGGTTGGCTACAGACACAAGAGTTTGGTAAAATCAATGAGAGCATTCTGTGAAAATAAACTGGCTATATCTATTTGACAATACAGTATTATATATTTTATTATTTGAAATTTATTCAAATAATTTTCCCAGATTTACCACCACATCTCTGTTGGAGAGGACCATAATGGCTACTAGCCCTTGAGGAATGCACAATCCAATTGAGAGAATCAATAATCTAAAATATCTGATACAATGTGATAAATAATCTAACAAAGGTATTCAAAGTAAAATAAGTGCACATTAGATATTTTCTCTGGGTAGAGATGGGGGAAGAAAAATGTGTATGAGTCAATCTCATAGTAATTAAGCCTTCTTTGCATTACAGTTTATCTTGATGTATAATTTACAGCATTAAACTTTATAATTTAGCTCTGAAGGATAGTTTCAAAGTATTCAAGGTACTGACACATGCCATTTGGGCAAGCCCTCTAAAAATCACAGAAGTAGTGTTTTCTGGATCAGGAAGAAATTTTTTTTTAAGTTTTTTATTTATTTTGAGGTGGGGTGCAGAGAGAGAAAGAAAATACCAAGCAGACTCCATACCACCAGTGTGGAGCCTGACATGACACTGGAACTCATGACCCATAAGATCATGATCTGAGCCAAAATCAAGTTGGGACACTCAACCGACTAAGCCACGCAGGCGCCCCAGGAAGAAATATTTTTATATCCTATCTGATTTCAAACATTCATGTGACTCCCTTCCCAACTTATGGTCAACATGTTTCAAGTTTGAAAACCAGGGTTTTATATTCGCCCCTCATTTATTTTCACAGCATCCTGAAACATATATATTCTAGGACCAAAATTCAATCCTAAGCATAATTTTCACTACTTCCCTTATATTTTGTTAGTCATCTTATTATTGTTATTTTTCTTTAAATAGACTCCAGGCCCAGCATAGGGCTTGAACTCACAACCCTGAGATGAGGAGTTGGATCCTCTACTGAGCCAACCGGTGTCCCCTTCACTCCTATTAAAAACTGAATCAACAGGCACCTGGCTGGCTCAGTTAATACAGCATATGACTCTTGATCTCCTGATTGTGACTTCAAGCCCCATGCTGGGCATGGAACTCACTTTAAGAAAAAATAAAAAAAATAAAAAAAATAAAAACAGAATCAGATCAGTCCATATTGTTTACAGACAATTGTGCCCTGGGAATAATGCAATACAAGAAATAATATTCAAGTGTCAACTCTTTAGTATAGTAATGTTGTTCCTTGTCCTACAGCTTTCAGTCTATCAATATAGATTCCAACACACCTTCTCCAGGACATTTTTTTGGCTCAAAATCTAATTGTGATCCAAATTTTTTCAATTTCTTCCTCTTTAACATGGATTTTCACTGACCTTAAAAAAGTTGTCAAGCATTTCACTCTCATAAGTGAACTGCACATAGGTAAAAAGCTCATTCATACTCTTCACATAAAAGGTTTCATCCAACTGTAAAGCCAAGTATCTATTAGCATGTACATGTTAGAGTAACTGTGCATTCATACTGTATATCATTAATAGTATAGTGTCCAAATGTATCACATTAAAGGAATATTGCCAAAAGTTCATCCTGACTTATTCCCAGACATAATATTTATTATTTTGTTGCTTGTTTAATAAGCTTGGAAAATGTGTGGCTTATAACTGCTTTTTTGCTCTGAGGAGTGCAACACTTAATTAATACTTTCTTAGCTTTAGTGTCTTCACTTTTAGAGACAAAAATACTGGAAAGTAATATTTTGTGTTTATTCTGGGAAGCTTTTACTATTTTACCAGAATAGTTTACAAAAAATGTCATTAGTTTGTTTTTTCTTTAAAAAGAGTCAAAGATATTAAAATATCCCTAGCCCAAATGAATTCAAATTACTTTTTATGATCTCACTCTTTCCCCCTATATATTTATAACCTTTCTTCCATTCTTTATTGAAGAAAGACAATCCAAAAGAGAGAGAAAAATTATCCTCCTGAGATACAAAACAAATGACAGAAATCACCTGCAAACAAGGTAATATAAACTGGATTTTAAAAAAATTTTTTAATGTTTATTTTTAAGAGAGAGAGAGAGAGAGAGAGAGAGGGCAGGGGCAGAGAGAGAGGGAGACACAGAATCCGAAGCAGGTTCCAGGCTCTGAGCTGTCAGCACAGAGCCCCAATATGGGCTCAAACTCATGAATCCTGAGATAATGACCTTAGTGGAAATTGGACACTTAACTGACTGAGCCACCCAGGCGCCCCAAGCTGGATCTTTTAAAAGAGGGGAAAAAAATTATGAACACTGAGGTATTTATTATGGTTAAACTATAAGGAGAGGGAGACAATTCAGAAGGAGCTTTTTTTTTTTTTTAAGGTAATCTCTTATACCTAATGTGGGGCTCAAACTCACAACTCCAATATAGAGTCACATGGCCTACTAACTGAGCCAGCCAGGTGTTCCTCATCTAGAGCTTTTGTTGCAGCTTTTATGTGCAGCTTTTGTTGGAGGAATTAAGTCAAGTTCACTGAGATTTTCTTGGAAGTTCACCTTAACTACTGAGGGGAGGAAACGTATCTTTATTCTGAGGGACACAGCCCTTAGGATTCAGATTATTCCTTTAGTTTAGGAGTCTTGAAGCCTCTGTTTCTGTCTCAAAATTACCCTACCCTTCACGTTTCACCTTTCAGTCATCTCTTCCCAGCAGCTGTTTCTATTTCTGCTTACTAAGAAAGAGAATAATATATTGAGACACTATACATCTATTCTCTACTATTATAAGTGTTATCAGTGATGAATCTCAAGATCATCATTAATCTTGAGATTAAGGGAAGCTTTTAGGGAGTAGATGTAAGGTTGGGCACCACACTGTGCTTCAACAAATCTTTTGTTTCTTTCCCTTGCTATCATCTTTTGAAATGTATGATATGAGATTCCACCCTGTTTCTCATTTCTGGTTACTGCTAGTGAACATTTTGTTTTGTTTTGGGTTTTCTTCTGGTTCTTACTTTCATTTTTTTAATGTTTATTTATTTGTTTTGATAGAGAGTGAGAAAGCAAGTGGCACAAGAGCAGAGAGGGAGAGAGAGAACCCCAAGCAGGCTCTGCACTGTCAGCGTGGAGCCCAACCTCATGAATCACGAGATAATGACCTGAGTCGAAATCAAGAGTTGGACTTAACTGACGCTTAACTGACTGGGCCACTCAGGTGCCCTCCGCTTTTTTTTAATTGTTGTAGCTCATATCATTAACTATCAGAAGAATGAAATTCTGTAGCTTCTTTCTACCATCTTTACACAAAAGCCTCTTTTTAAAACAATTTTTAATGTTCATTTATTTTTGAGAGAGAGACAGAGTGTGAGCAGGGGAGGGGCAGAGACAGAGGGAGACACAGAATCCAAAGCAGGCTCCAGGCTCCGAACTGGCAGCACAGAACCCAACACAGAGCTCAAACTCACAGACCAGAAGATCATGACCTGAGCCTAAGTTGGATGCTTAACCAACTGAGCCACCCAGGACCCCTACACAAAGCCTCTTAACTGAAAACATAGTTAATTGAAAGCATATTTGTTATATTTAGATGGTATGACACATAATACCAAAGCTTATATCTAGAGGAATTTTTGTCTCTACTAAAATCTTTTCATACCTCCTTTAATTACTATACTATACCAGGTCTTTTGTTTCATTCAGTCGTTTAATTGTTTGAGAAATTCTTACTGAAATTCTATTTATATGTCAGGTATTATTATAGATGCTAGGGATGCAGCAATGAAAAAAGTAAACCTGCCTTATAGGGCTTACTTTCTTGTAAGGAGAGATAGGCAATAAACAAACAAGCAAACAGTATGTACCAGGGTCAGCAAACTTCCTCTATCAAGGGCCAAACAGTAAATGTTTTAGGCTTTGTGGGCCATGCATCTCTGTTGCAATCTCCCAACTCTTACAGTGAAAAATAAAAATTAAAAAAAACAGCCACAGACAATGTTAAAAAGGCAGGCATAGCTGTCTCCTGAGAAAATCTTACGTACAAAAACAGACAGTAAGTAAGATTTAACTCACTGGCCATACTTTGCAGATTCCTGTTATATATGACTATAACAAGTATTATGGAGAAAAAATAGTAGAGGCAAGATGTATAAGTAGGTCTAGGAATAGTGAAAAAGGGCCCACTAATAAGATATTTGGGCAAAAACCTAAAAAGAAGTGAGTGAATAAGGCATGTAGACATATAGGGGAAGAGCTTCCCAGGCAGAGGGAACGAGATTTGCAAAGGTCCTGTAGTGAAAGCATGCTTAGTTTGTTCAAGAAAAGTAAATAGGAGGGGTGCCTGGGTGGCTCAGTCAGTTGAGCATCCCAGCTCAGGTCATGATATCACAGTTCGTGGGATCTAGCCATGCATCAGGCTCTGTGCTGACAGTGTGAGCCTACTTGGGATTCTCTCTCAAATAAAAATAAAATCTCAAAGTCAACTAAAGATTACATATCGACAATTGGGTTTACAACAAAGCATCATAGCTGTTTCACTGAAGTGGTTAGAAAGATTTTTTAAAAACTTTCAGTTAAGGAGTATGTCTTTTAAAGTCCCCCCCCCCCGCCCCCGACAACGCAGGGGTTTGGGAAGTATTTTCTAAGCTCTTAAAGAATCTGGGAATATATTTATGTTTCTTTTAGAAATGAGACACAAATCAGTTGAACACAAAATTCTTAAATCAATCTTTTCCCCTTAAAATTTTCTATTTCTTACAGAATTTTACTGTTAAAAAATTGAGTCCATTCAATTGAGCCTGAAACATGTAAAATTTTTTTACGCTTTTACTGTTAAGTAATCTCTACACCCAACATGGGGCTCACACTTACAACCCTAGATCAAGAGTCGCATGTTCTACAGACCGAGCCAGCCAGGTGCTCTAAGACTGCTTAATAATTAATGGAAATTAAATTTTATTTCCTTATAGGTAACATGACTCTTCCGAGTGTCTATTCTTATTATAATTCAAAAATACAGTCAGGTGGATTTAAGAATTGTTCTCTGTTAGGGGTACCTGGGTAGCTCAGTCAGTTAAGCGTCTTGACTTCAGCTTGGGTCATGATCTCACAGTCTGTGGATTCAAGCCCCGCGTCAGGCTCTGTGCTGACAGCTCAGAGCCTAGAGCCTGCTTCGGATTCTGTGTCTCCCTCTCTCTCTGCCCCTCCCCTGCTAGTCTCTCTCTCTCTCTCAAAAGTAAATAAAACATTTTAAAAAAAGTTAAAAAGAATGATTCTCTGTTGATTCTTCTTAGATTAGCTGAATTATTTAACTGGAATTCTTAGATTTAAAAATCTTCATAAATATGTTTGATTTTTGCTCATTTTCTAGTTGCTTATTTTGTAACATACCTAAGTTGGATATGTTTAAAAAATAATATCATTGCATATATTCTTCTTTTCTTCTGCTTACAGGGAAATTTCAAGATTACATCAATGATTTGTTTGCATGGTCATTTGGGTACATATTGCCACTAATAAAGACTTAAATTCCATCAGAGAAATTTTAATTTCCTCAAAATCTTTCCTGATATTACTTAACTCCCTTTTTACCCAATCTTAACATTTTTCTATTCTACTTTGGGTTTTCTGCTCAACTGTTATCAAAATCATACTTTCTAACATAGCAGATATTGAAAATGTTTATAGAATTTTCTTTTAAGTTTTAGTGTTATATTCTTTCCTTGATTTGGAGGATAATGTACATTTGCTCCTCTTCTGTAACATGTTTTTCATCCATTGCTTAATGACTTTTTTCTGTTTTCTTTCACCTTAATGAAGCGTTACCTATAACAACTTAGAGCTTGTCATAGGCTATAGCATAGACCTTCTTTGTGCACACTTCAGTGATATACAGGTTCTCAGATTTACAGCTGGATATATGTATATATATTATACCTATATGTGTATATCTTAGTTTATGAGTGTATATAGTTTATCACTTAATTCCCAGTATCAAACAGGTCTTAATCAAGTGGTGAGAATCTTCTAGATATCAGGCCACCTTACCAAAAATCAATTTACTAAGAGCTAACCTTCAATTTACTAAATGATTTGTTAAATATATCAAACTCATTCACAAGTAACAAAGGTAAAGGCTTTAACATATTTTAAAAAAACATATAAAAATATAATGAAATTTCAGAAAAGATCAGTGTTTCACATAAAAATATTTTTACATATTTAAAAATTTTTTTAACATTCTCTTTTAGATTTTATTTTTAAGTAATCTCTAACGTGGGCTTGAACTTACAACCCCAAGATCAAGAGTCACATGCTCCACCAACCCAGCCAGCCAGGCACTCCTTTTAACAAATTTTTGATTTGGGATTGTTTGTGCTAATTTTTATTTCTTTTCAAAGCTTTTGTTTTTATGCTTAACATTTTAATTTAATTTTATTTAAAAAAATTTTAATTCTAGTATAGTTAAAATACAGTGTTATATTAGTTTCAAGTGAACAATATAGTGATTCAAAAATTCTATACAGTACTCAGGGATCATCAAGGTAAGTGTACTCTTAATCCCCATCAACTCTTTCACCCATCCATCCACCCATCCCTTCTGATAACCATCAGTTTGTTCTCTAAAGTTAAGAGTCTATCATTTATTTTTTTCCTTTGTTCATTTGTTTCTTAAATTCCACATATGAGAGAAACCACATGGTATTTGTCTTTCTCTGACTTATTTTGCTTAGCATTATATTCCATAGATCCATCCATGTTGTTGCAAATGGCAAGATGTAGTTCTTTTTTATGGCTGAGTAATATTCCATTGTATATATATACCACTTCTTTACCCACTTATCTACTGATGGACACTTGGGATACTTCCATATTCTGGCTATTGTAAATAATGATGCAATCAACATAGGGTTGCATATATCTTGTTGAATTAGTGTTTTCACATTTTGGGGATAAATATCTAGTAGTGGAATTACTGGATTACATGGTAGTTCTTTTTTTATGTAGGTTTCACACACAGCACAGAGCCCAGTGCAGGGTTTGAACTCACATCCCTGAGATCAAGACGTGAGATCAAGAATCAAATGCTTAACCAAGTGAACCACCCAGGCACCCCTATGGTAGTTCTATTTTTTACTTTTTGAGGAACCTCCATACTCTTTTCCCACAGTGGCTGCACCCATTTGCATTCCTTCCAATAGTGCTCAAGGGTTCTTTTTCTCCACATCCTCACCAACACCTATTGTTTCTTGTGTTGTGGATTTTAGCCATTCTGATGGGTGTGACATGATATCCCATTGTGGTTTTGATGATCATTTTCCTGATGATTAGAGATGTTGAGCATATTTTCATATGTCTGTTGCCCATCTGTATGTCTTTGTTGAAGAAATGTCTTTTCATGTCTTCTGCCCATTTTTAATTGGATTATTTGGGTGTTTTTTTTGGGGGGGGGTACTGAATTGTTATCAGTTCTTTATATATTTTAGAATCTAACCCTTTATCAAATAGGTTATTTGCAAATATCTTCTTCTATTACATACCTTGTCTTTTAGTCTTATTATTTCCTTCACTGGGCAGAAGCTTCTTATTTTGATGTAGTCCTAATAGTTTATTTTTACTTTTATCTCCTTTGCCTCAGGAGATATATCTAGAAATATGCTGCTATGGCTGATGTCAGAGAAATTACTGCCTGTGGTTTCTTCTAGGATTTTTATAGTTTCAGGTCTTACATTTAAGTACTTAATCCATTTTGAGTTTATTTTTGTGTATGGTGTGAGAAAGTGGTATAGTTTTATTCTTTTGCATGTTAACTGCCCAGTTTTCACAACACTATTTGTTGAAGAAACTGTCTTCTTCCCACTGCATCTTCTTTTTTCAACTTTTTTTTTTTTTTTTTTTTTTTTTATTTTTTTTTTATTTTTGGGACAGAGAGAGACAGAGCATGAACGGGGGAGGGGCAGAGAGAGAGGGAGACACAGAATCGGAAACAGGCTGCAGGCTCCGAGCCATCAGCCCAGAGCCTGACGCGGGGCTCGAACTCACGGACCGCGAGATCGTGACCTGGCTGAAGTCGGACGCTTAACCGACTGCGCCACCCAGGCGCCCCCCACTGCATCTTCTCATCTCATTTGTTGAAGATTAATTGACCACATAATTGTGGGCTTACTTATGGGCTCTCTATTCTGTTCTACTGATCTATGTGTCTATTTCTGTGCCAGTACCATACTGTTTTGTTTACTATAGCTTTGTAATAAAACTTGAAATCTACACTATGATACCTTCAGTTTTGTTCTTCTTTTTCAAGATTACTTTGGCTATTTCAGGATCTTTGGTTATTCAGGATCTAAACACATTTTAGGAATTTGTTCTGGTTCTGTGAAAAATGCTGTTGGTGTTTTGATAGAGACTGCATCAAATCTGTAGAGTGCTTTGGGGAGTACGTACATTTTAACAATATTTGTTCTTCCAGTCCATGAGCATGGAATTTATTTCCATATGTTTGTGTTGTCTTCAGTTTCTTTCATCAGTGTTTTATAGTTTTCAGAGTTCAAGTCTTTCACATCCTTGGTTAAGTTTTTCCTATTTTATTATTTTTGGTGCAGTTGTAAATGGGATTTTCTTAATTTCTCTTTGTGCTGCTTCATTATTAGCATATAGAAATGCAATGGATTTCTGTACATTGATTTTGTATCCTGTGACCTTACTGAATTCATTAATCAGCTATAGTATTTGTTGGGTGGAGTCTTTAGGGTTTTCTATATATAGTAATATGCCATGTGCAAATAGTGAGAATTTTACTTTTTCTTTACCAATTTGGATGCCTTTTGTTTTCTTGTGTAATTGCTGTGGCTACGACTTCCAGTACTATGTTGAATAAAAGTATTGAGAGTGGACATGCTTGTTTTATTCCCCATCTTAGGGGAAAAGCTCTCAGTTTTTCACCGTTGAGTATGATGTTACCTGTGGGTTTTTCATATATGACCTTTATTATGTTGATAAGTTCCCTATAAATGTACTTTGTTGATGGTTTTTATCATTAATGGATGTTGTATTTTGTCAAACACTTTTTCTGTATCTATAGAAATAATCATATGGTCTTTATCTTATTGCTGTGATTTTTTTGAAAGCTCTTGAATTTAATTGAATGAAACCTTTTAGGTGAATTTATACATTCATACTTCCTTCTGATGCCTTTGAATACAATTAAATTAAAACTAAAAAATTTAAATTATTACTAGTTTTAGTGGTTTTATTGAGATATACAAGTAATCTACACTTTGCACAATAATGCAGGAGAGTAAAAATGACTGTGTAATCTGAAGCATGTAAAGATTTTTATTAATGGAAAAAATTATGAAAGCTCCATAACCCTTACAAACTTTTGTCAAAACATGGAAAACTCTCTTACTGCTAACTACAAATTTATAGGGAAATGAAAAAAATATTAAAACCAACATTATATAGTGCATTAAAATTTTAAACATCAAACACATTGAGATTAAAGTATTTTCTCACTTCTTTGAAAAAAAAACTATTAAGAGTAGTTTGAACAGTATTTGCTTTCTCTTCCTTCTATAACTTAAGGTAGAGAATGAGCAGCTTTTCTATGCCTTGGTGTATTTTATACCGCATTTTAAGTCAGGATCAGCTTCCAACATTTCATCCTGGTGCTTTCAATGTCATGAAATATCCCTAAGAGTTATTTTGGAAAAATTTTACTGGATGACTTCTTCTGGGACATCTTAATCCTTTTCGTCACAACCACTTTCCTCATTTATGTGGATGACTTCACTTTCACTAAATTCCTCTGACTTAATATCTAGAGTCTTTTGAATGACAGTGGTGTCAACATTCCCATGGTCAAGTATTTCATCTATAACTCCAATTAAGATAGATTTGAATTTCACTAACAACATTATCACAGTTTGGGTTTTTGGCTGCACTTTCATCTTTGTCAGTATTAGTCTGCTCAGCAATAACAAAATAGCACAGTCTGGATGGCTTAAACAACAGAAATTTATTTCTCAGTTTTGTATGTTGGAAAGTTCAGTCCTTGTCAAGGTGCTAATGAGGTAGGCTTCATTCTGAATTCTCTTTTCTTGGTTTATTGGTAGCTGCTATCTTCTGTGCCTTCATATAATGGAGAGAGAGAAAATAAGCTTTCTAGTTTCTTCTAAGTTTATTTTTTTAGTAGCCTCTACACCCAACATGGGGCTTGAACTCACAACCTCAAGATCAAGAGTCACATGCTGCACTGACTGACTCAGCCAGGCATCCCTTGTATTTTCTTTTTCATAAGGCCTCCTCTCCTCCATGTCTGGTATCTCTCTCTCTCTCTCTCTTTTTAAGTTTATTTATTTTTGAGAGAGACAGAGCATGAGCAGAGAAGGGGCAGAGAGAGAGGGAGACATAGAATCTGAAGCAGGCTCCAGGCTTTGAGCTGTCAGCACAAAGCCTGACGTGGGGCTCGAACCCACAAACCATGAGATCATGACTTGAGCTGAAGTCCAGATGCTCAACCGACTGAGCCACTCAGGAGCCCCCTTTGGTATCTCTTCTTAAAAGGACACTAATCCTATTGGGTAAGGGTCCACCCTTATGACCTCATTCAATCTTAATTACTGAGAAGCCTCATCTCTAATAAAAGTCACATTGGAGGTTAAGGTTTCAACGTAAGAAATTTGGTGGGATACAAACATCCAATCTGTAACATTCCACCTCTGGCACTCCAATATTCATACCCTTCCCATATACAAAATATATTTGTTTCATCCCAACAACCCCCAAAAGTCTTAATTCATTCCAGCATCAACTTTAAAGTCCAAAGTCTCATCTAAATATCAAGTATATTAGACATGGGTGAGATTCAAGGTAATTCATCATGAAAGAAAATTCTTCAGCTGTAAACCTGTGATACCAGACAAGTTTCAAAATACAATGGTGGGACATGCAGATGATAAACACTCCCATTTCGAAAGAAATAAACGGGAAACACAGGAGAGGTGATAGGTCACAAGCAAGTCCAAAATCTAACAAGGCAAATTCCATTAGATCTTAAGGTTTGAAAATAATCATCTTTGGCTCAATATTCTACCTTTTAGGCCCACTGGAATGGCAAGAATCACTCTGATAGCTCTGCAGGGAATCCCTAATCTTATGACTCCCTTTGAGAGCCCCTCTATCTTAAATTAAGTAGAAAAGAACCTTGCTCCCTAGGCCTGTAGTGAGAGTGGCAGCCTTAAAAACTCTGAGTCTCTTTTGGGGTCATTCTTCATTTTTCTTTAAGAATAGCATACATTTACAGCTGAATAGGTCTATGGTCCTGTCCTATAGAATCTAAAAGTCCTACAGCCTTCTTTCATTCTGTCCTGCTTTCCCTGTCCCCTTGAATTCAAATTGATAGAGTCTCTCCTAGTACAATCTCCTCTCTATTCCTGGCTTCTGCTTAGATGGCTGATTGAATCCACAAATTGCACCCAGGATCTCTTTATCAAATGGTTGTTCAGCCACACCTTTAGTATTCTCTTCAGAACAAGCTTTTCAGTTTTTGCAATATGGATGGCCTGAAAATTTACCAAATCTTCAAATTCTGGTTCCTTTTTGCTTAACAATTCTGTCTTCAATTTATCTCACTTCTCACATTTTACCATAAGCAATAAAGTCTAGAGCAACACCTGTAATGCTTTGTTTAGAAATCTTCTTTGCCAAATATCCAATTTCATTATTCAGAAACTCTATCTTTCACAAAACACAAGAACAAAATTTGGCTAAGCTTTCAGCCACTTTACAACAGAGACTGCCTTTCCTTCAGTTCCTAATAACCTGTTCCTCATTTCTGTCAGAGACCTCACCAAGAATGGTCTTTAATGCCCATTTTTCTACCAACATTGTATTTATGATTATTTATATATTCTCTAAGAAGATGAAAACCTTCTCTTCAGCTCTTCTTTTTCTTTCTGAGCCCTCATCAGAATGGTCTTTAATGTTCATACTCTAGCATGCACTTCATAACTCATCTAGCTTCTGCCCATTATCCAGTTCCAAAGTCACTTCCACATGTTTAGGTATTTGATACAGTAGCAGCCCACTTGGTACCTGTTCTTGGTACCAAAATCTGTATTAGTCAGGGATCTCCAGAGAAACAGAACACTATATATATAGAAAGAGATTTATTATTACGAATTGACTCATGTAATAATAGAGGTTGAGTAGTCCTGTGAACTACAGTAGGCAAGCTGGAGATCCAGGAGAGACAATGGTGTAGTTCCACACTGATACCGAAGTCCAAAGTACCAGGAGAATCTTTGTTGTAAGTTTCTCTACAAGAGCTGACAGGATCAAGACTCAAGAAGAGCCAAAGGCATGAAAAGACTTAAGTCACAGTGCATCAGACATGCAGAAGGAGTATCCTCTTACTCAAGGGTCAGCGATTTAGTTTTATTTAGGCTTTCAAGTGACTTGATGAGAGCCACACACATAGCCGTTCAATCTGCTTTACTCAGTGTACTGGTTCAAATGTTAATTTCATCCAAAAACACCTTCACAGATACACACAGAATACTGTTTGACTAAATACCTGGGCACTCCATGACCCTATCAAGTTGACACATAAAATTAACTATATCAGTCAGCTAATTCCCTCTTTTAGTTATCCATTTTCATAAATTGTAACGAGGGTTGATCACTGGGAGGCAACACAACTATGTGCTTTGCTGTTTGTCCATGAACTAATATTATATATGCAGTGAATAATCATCAACAGACTTTGAAAAAAAAGTAGTGTGACTAGTCACTATCATGACATGCATCTGTTATTTATTCATTTTTACTTATTATTTTTTTTTGAGAGAGAGAGACAGAGTGTGCAAGTAGGGGAGGGGAAGAGAGAGTAGGAGACAGAATCTGAAGTAGGCTCTAGGCTCCAGGTTCCCAGCTGTCGGCACAGAGCCTGATGTGGGGCTCAAACTCACGAACCACAAGATCATGACCTGAGCCAAAGTCAGATGCTTAACCAACTGAGCCACACAGCCACCCCACATCTGTTATTTAAATAAATGGTGATTTGTGGGCTGAAGGGTTAGGAGCAAAGTTTGTAATCCATGCAATTATTTAAAAGAAATAGTCTGTAATGAATTAAATTCGGACCATATTTTTAAGGAGTGGGTATAATTTAATTAAATATGCAAAAATTTGTAAATATTGGAGATATGCAAAGTGAGGACTTCTTGTACATACAATAAGTTGTACATATTTAATACTTATAATTAGATCATTTTGTTATATGTTTATACCTTTCAACATAATCAGTGTTGTGAGTATATCCATTACCCTCAAAAAGATTTCTTATGCTCCTTTACTTGTTTTAATAGTTGATAATTTAATTTAGATTTGCTATCAGTTACCTTTAATTCTAATAGCATATGTCCTTGAGTTAGACCACCTGCATTTAAACTCTGCCTTCTGTATATACCAGGTCCTTATGCTCCTTTATAATACCTCCCTTCTATTATTTCATTTTACCCAACTCTGGAACCCAGGCAACCACTGCTTTGTTTTCAGTCACAATGGATTAGTTTGCACTTTCTAGAATTTTATCTAAATAAAATCATATGGTATGTACTCTTTTTTGTCTGGCTTCTTCCACTCGGTATAATTCTTTTGATATTCACCAATTTTGTTGCATGTATCAACTATTCATTCCCTTTACTGCTAAGTTGTATTCATTCTATGGATACCAAGTTCAATTTATCTGTTCATCAGTTAATATTTGGATTGTAATAGCCACTTTTTGGCTATTATAAACAATGCTGCTATAAAGTTTCATATACAAAATTGTATGCAGATGTACATTACCATTTTTTTAACCACTTCTTTTGAATATATACCAAGGAGTGGGATGACTGGATCATGTGGTAGGTATATATTCAATTTTGTAAGAAGTTCCAAAATGACTGTATCATTTTACATTCCCACCAGCAGTGTGTGAGTGCTCCAGATCTTTTACATTCAAGCCAAAACACAGGGATGGTATGTCTTTTCAATTCTGGTCGTTCTTATAGTTGCCTGGTAGTATATGGTGTCTGTGTTAATTTGAATTTCCCTCCAACTAATAATGTTGGATATCTTTTCATATGCCTATTTACCATTCTTGTATCTACTCTGATGAAGTATCTGCTCAAATCATTTGCCCCCCCCCCTTTTTAAATATTTATTTTTGAGAGAGAGAGAGACAGAGCACAAGCAGGGGAGGGGCAGAGAGATAGACACAGAATCCAGAGCAGGCTCCAGGCTCTGAGCTGTCAGCACAGAGCCTGATGCAGGACTTGAACTCACAGTTCCTGAGTTCATGACCTGAGCCTAACTCGGATGCTTAATCGACTGAGCCACCCATTTGCCCTTTTTAAAACTGGGTTGTAAATTTTCTAATTCCTGAATATTGAGAGTTCTTCATGCATTCTGGATACAAGTCTTATCAGATTTGCAAATGTATCATCCCAGAGTGTAGTCTGTCTTTTCATTCCCTTAGGAGTATATTTTGAAGAGCTAAGATTTTCTTCTTGATAAAAAACAATTATCTATTTTTACATTTATAGATCCAGCTTTTGGAAAACTTCATGGAAAATCATGATGAATTTCACCTTCTCTTATGTTTTTTTTCTAGAAGCTTTATAGCTGAGGTTTTACATATAGGCCTATGTTCTATTTTGAGTTAGTTTTTAGGTATCATGCAAAGTACAGATGAAAACCCATTTCTGGTACAAGGATATCCGATTTTTCCAATTCCATCTGTTGAAAGGAATAGCCTTTATCCATTAAATTGACTTTGTACCTTTATAAAAATCATTAATCTTTCAGTTTCTGTCTGTATTTCTAGAAAAGACTTCATTTCCATGTTTGAAAGATTTTTGCTGGGTATAGAATTCTCTACTATTCTATAATAAAAACTATAGAATTCACAGTTATTTTTCTTTAAGTATTTTAAAGATATCAATCTATGGTCTTCTTGCTTACATTATTTCTGATGATGAATCTCCTAAAAGTCTTCTGTTTGTTGCTATGTAGGTCATGTGTCTCTTTCCCTCAAATTGCTTTCAAGATTTTCTCTTTTTTACTTGTTTTGATTAATTTCATGATGACCTACCCTGATGCAGTTTTCTTATTTCCTGGTTTTATGCTTTATTGAGTTTTTTCAATCTCCAGGTTTATAACATTCATCAAATTCAGAAAATTTTCAGCCATTATTTCTTCAAATATTTTTTTCTGCATCTTTCTTTTTGGAGAAGTCCAATTACAAATATACTATTAGGCTATCTGATTATTCTGAAGCTCAATGATGTTCTATTAATTTTTTTAAAAATTTACTTTATGATTCATTTTTAATAGTTTCTAATGTTGTATCATCATATTCATTAATCTTTTCTTCTGCAACATAAACTTTGCTGTTAATTCCATCCAATGTGTTTTTCATCTCAGGAATTATTTATTAGCACTAGATGTTCATTTTGGGTCTTTTCTATATCTTCCATTATTCTATGGAAAAAATATTCATTTTCATGCTTATCTTTCCTCTACCTTTGTTTTACAAATGGAATATACTTATAATAACTTTGATCTCCTTATCTATTTCTACCATCTGTGTTAATTCTGAATCATTTGCAATTAATTGATTTCCTTATTATTCATCATATTTTCTTGTGTCTTTGCATGCCCAGTAATTTTCTTCTTTTTCAACTTTATTTATTTTATTAAGTAATCTCTATCCCCAACATGGGGCTCAAACTCATGACCCCAAGATCAAGAGCCACATGCTCTACTGACTGAAACTGCCAGCTGCCCCCAAAAATCACGTGTTTCATATATTCCTTCTTTTTTCCATTTATTTCAGGTTGTGAGGTAAATCTTGTTCAGTGACTCCATCTTGTTCAGGAACAGAAATGCCTATTAATTTATTTTTAATTATTAAAACATTCCTGCTAAAAACCATAGGAATTTAAATCCCCAGCACATAATGCCATCAGGGTACTACCTTTCTTCATATCTGTGGAGAACCATATATCCAAAAATTCAATCCATTTATTCCAGCAGTCACCTACTTTGTAAATAATGGGAAAAAAAAATGGGAAAGGGCTGGTGCATTATAATGGCGATCTCAGAAAACAGTAATGGAATGGTTGTATAGCCTTCTGATTTTTAAAAATTTTTTTATTGTTTATTATTTTTGAGAGAGACAGAGAGACAGAGAGACAGAGAGCAAGCAGGGAAAGGGCAGAGAGAGAGGGAGACACAGAATCTGAGGCAGGTTCCAGGCTCTGAGCGCTCAGGACAGAGCCCAATGTGGGGCTCGAACTCACAGGCTGTGAGATCATGACCTGAGCTGTAGTCGGCAGCCCAAGTGACTGAGCCACCCAGGCGCCCCAATATAGCCTTCTGGTTAATAAAAACCTCACTGCAAGCAGGGGAACTAATAGTAGAGAGAAAAAGTTTTACATTTTTCCCCAATGACTACAACTATTTTTATTTTATGAAAGGATGTATGTGAGTTGTTTTTCCCATTCTAGCTCTACCTTTAGATTTAGTGAACACGCCTTGTACATTCTCATAATTACTCTAATGACAATCTTAATTTTTGGCAGAAGTGTAGGTTTTCATTTATTGCTATTTCCACAGTTATACTTGTGTGATCAGGTATGACAGGGTTGCTTGGAAGATTTCATTTTTAAGATGTTTTTTATTATTGAGATATAATTCATTTACCATAAAATTTACCCCTTTAAAATGTGCAATTTAGTGTTTTTTAGAATATTTGCTAATTTGTGCAATCCCTACTACTATATAATTCCAGATTTTCATTACCCTAAAAAGACATCTCATAGCCATTAACAGTCACTACCAAATCTCCCCTAGTTCCTGGAAACCACTAGCTGACTTTCCCTATAGATTTGTGTCTATGGCCATACTACCCTGAACGCACCTGATCTTGTCTGATCTCCCCCTATGGATTTGTGTATTCTGGACATCACATAGAAAAAGAACCATACAAAAATTTGGTCTTTTGTGACTGGTTTCTTTCACACAGCATTATGTTTTTCAGGTTCACCCGTTCTGTACCATGTATCAGTACTTCATTTCATTTTATTTCTGAGTAATATTTATTGTATGGATATACGACATTTTATTTTTCCATTTGTCTGTTAACAAACATTTGGAGTATTTCCACCTTTTGGCTATTTTGAATATTACTGCTATAAATATTTGCATACAGGTTTTTGTATGAGCATATGTTTTAAGTTCTCTTGGATGTATATAACTAAGAGTAAAATTGACAAGTCATATGGTAACTATATTTAACTTTTATTTTTAATTTTTTAATGTTTATTTTTGAGAAAGAGAGAGACAGAGCATGAGCGGGGGAGTCAAGAGAGAGAGGGAGGCACAGAATCTGAAACAGGCTCCAGGCTCTGAGCTGTCAGCACAGAGCCCCATACGGGGCTCGAACTTAGGAATGGTGAGATCATGACCTAGCCAAAGTCGGACACTTAACCAACTGAGACACGCAGGTGCCCCTCCCTGTTTAACTTTTTAAGCAACTACTAAACTGCTGTCCCAAGTGTCTATACATTTTACTTTCCAACTAGCAATGTATCCTCACCATCACTTCCTGGTCTCTGTCTTTTTTTTTATTACAGCCAAATCTAGTGGGTATAAAGGGTGTAAAGTGATATCTCATTGTAGTTTTGATTTGCATTTCCCCATGACTAATGATGTTGAGTATGCAAGATGTCATTTTCAACTAACTTCCTACAATAACCCCTTATGAAAAATTCAATAAGAATTTCAACAAAAACCTGATAAACATTTGACATTAGTTTTTTAAATGTCACTTCTATAAGATTTCTATTAGACTATTTTTCAATTTGTTCAAATGTGTACATAAACTCAGCTGTGTACAGCTGAAATAGATATTCTGTAATTCCTTTAAAAAACATAAAAAATCGTAAAGAATCATAGTTTACAGGCTTCATGTCACCTAGTACCTCTCACCAAAATATAAAGTAGTCTTTGCTTGTTGTCTTATAAATCAAAACAATTTAGAATTGAAATTTAAAACTTAAAGAAAACCTGGATCAACCAGCTTATATGCTCTATGTTGTAATTATAAATAAAATTCAGTGACTTCCAAAATCACTTAATTAGTGCTACAACTGTAATTAAAATTTAGATATATTGACCACTATATCAGTATTCCTTCTAATGGGGTTCACTGAAAAATAAGCTCAAACAGTAAAAGATGTAGCACAAAATAATGGCAAGGGCAATTGACTGGTAATCAGAAGACCTGCATATATTTTATTACATTTGGTTTTTCATGGGGGAATTGTATTTTGTTTTTAAGTTTTTAATGTTTATTTGTTTTTGAGAGAGAGAGAGACAGAGAATGAGCAGAAGAGGGGGAGAGAGAGAGGGAGACACAGAATCTGAAGCAGGCTCCAGGCTCTGAGCTGTCAGCACAGAGCCCAACATGGGGCTCAAACTCACAAACTGTGAGATCATGACCTGAGCCAAAGTCAGACACTCAGTGGACTGAGCCACCCAGGTGCCCCTGGAGGAATATTATCTTAACCTCTGGGACATATCTTGACCAAATGGAAAATTCTTTTTTTTTTTTAAGTTTATTTATTTATTCTGAGAGAGAAAGCATGAGCGGGGGGAAGGTCAGAGATAGAGGATAATGAGAGAGAATCCCAAGCAGGCTTCGCACTGCCAGTGCAGAGCCCAATATGGGCTCAAACTCACAACTGTGAGATCATGACCTGGGCTGAAGTCGGACACTCAACTGACTGAGCCACCCAGGCACCCCTCAAATGGAAAATTCTAACGATAATATCTAGCAAATTCTTCCACATCTGAAATTCCTTGGGAGTCGGTAGAGTACAAAAGAGCATTAACAACTGAATTTGGGAGTTAACCTACAAAAAAGAGTACAGGAACTTTAAATAATAAAAGCCAAAACCTTTGTCGAACTGTCACTGTTATAGCAATGGAATGGAATCAGAAGTACATTCCTTGAACAAGAATAGCACAGACTACCACAGGTAGGAAAAGAACTCAACACACACTCTGTTGTAATATATAATATTTCCCAATTGCACAGAGGCAGCCGGAATCAGAAGCATGCCAAAGGTTTCACCTTAGCTTCTTTTCTCTGTAATATCTTCAGAGTCTGTAAATGCCAGAATAAAATATATAAAGAAGCAGGGCACAGGGTGGGAATATATGAAATTATGCATACTGGGAGTAGAAAAAGGGTGGAAACGTGTACTTGAATATAACACATATATCCAAAGCATTGTAAAATGAGGTCTGACACCAGTTTAGACAGAAAACCCAAACCTAAATAGCCTAAATAGCCTACATAGCCAAAGCAACCATGAAAAAGGAAAAAGTTGAGGTATCAATTCTGGACTTCAAGTTATATTATATTACAAAGCTGTAGTAATCAAAACAGTATGGTACTAGCACAAAAACAGACACAGATCACTAGAATGAAATAGAAAACCCAGAAATAAACCGACAATTATATGGTCAATTAATCTTAGACAAAGCAAGAAAGAATATTTAATGGGAAAAAAATCTCTTCAATAAACGATGCTGGGAAAACTAGACAGCCAATGTGCAAATAAATGAAACTAGACTATTTTCTCACCCCATACACAAATATAAATTCAAAATGGATTAAAGACCCAAATGTGAGACATGAAACCATAAAAATCTTAGAAGAGAACAACAGTAACTTCTCACATTGACCATGGCAACATTTTTCTAGATAGGTCTCCTGAAGCAAGGGAAACAAAGGCAAAAATAAACTATTGGGACTACAGAAAAATAAAAAACTTCTGGGGTGCCTGGGTGGCTCAGTTGGTTATAATGGCCAACTTTGACTCAGGTCATGATCTCATGATACATGAATTCCAGCCCCGCATGGTATCACAGCCCAGCCCCTGTGTTGACAGTGCAGAGTCTGCTTGGGATTCTCTCTCTCTCCCTCTCACTCTGCCCGTCTCCCATTTGCTCGCTCTCTAAATAAATAAATAGCTTCTGCACAGTGAACAATCAACAAAGCTAAAAGGCAACCTATAGAATGGGAGAAAATATTGCAAATAACATATCTGATAAAGGGTTAGTATCCAAATTATACAAAGAACTGATACAACTCAACACTCAAAAAACAAACCAATTAAAATATGGGCAGGGAAAGCATAAGAGACTCTTAAAAACTAAGAACAGAGGGTTCATGGGGGGTGAGAGGAAGGGGAGGGTGGGTGATGGGTATTGAGGAGGGCACCTTTTGGAATGAGCACTGGGTGTTGTATGGAAACCAATTTGACAATAAACTTCATATATTGAAAAAAAAAAATAAATAAAATAAAATAAAATAAAATAAAATAAAATATGGGCAGGAGATATTTCTCCAAAGATGACATACAGATGGCCAACAGACACACTGAAAAGATACTCATCATTACATATCATCAGGGAAATGCAAATCCAAACTACAATGAGATATCACCTCACACGTGTCAGAATGTCTAAAATAAAAAATAAAAGAAACAACAGATGTTGGTGAGGATGTGAAGAAAATGAAACCTTTCCTTGTGCACTGCTGGTGGGAATGCCAACTGGTGCAGCTACTGGAAAACAGTATAGAGGTTCCTCAAAAAGTAAAAGATAGAACTATCCTATGATCCAGCAATTGCACCACTGGATTTACCCAAGGAATATAAAAACACTAATTCATAATTTTTTAAAGTAACTTCTATGACAATGTGGGGCTTAAACTCATGACCCTGAGATTAAGAGTCACATACTCTACTGCCTGAGCCAATCAGGGCCCCTCACAAACACTAATTAAAAGAGGTACATGCACCCCTAAGTTTATAACAGTGTTATTTACAATAGCCAAATTATGGAAGTAGCCCAAATGTCCATTGATTAATTAATGGATAAAGAAGATGTGTATGTGTGTGTGTGTGTGTACATATACATACAAACATATATATGGATATATGTTTATAATATACATATGGATAAAGATGTTTATATATATCCATATGTATATATACAATATATCCATATATATGTAAATATGTATCCATATTTATATATAATATATTCATATATAATATATATGTCTATGCTTATATAAATATATAATATATATCCATATATATATAAATATTCTATTACATAATGGAATGTTATACAGCCATGAAAAACAATGAAATCCTGCCATTTGCAATGACATGGATGGAACTAGAGAGTACAGTGCTAAGTGAAATGTAAGAGAACAACAAATACTGTATGATTTCAATCATATGTGGAATTTAAGAAACAGAACAAGCAAAAGGAAAAAGAGAGAGACACACACCAAGAAAGAGACTCTTTAACTATAGAGAAGAAATTGATGATTACCAGAGAGGAGGTGGGTGGGGGATGAGTTAAATACGTGATGACAATTAAGGAATGCATTTGTTGTGACAAGCACAGGGTGATGTATGGAGTTGTTGAATCATTACATCATATACCTGAAACTAATACATATACTGTATATTAACTAATGAATTAAAATAAAAACTTAAAAATATATAAATAAAATAAAATATATAAATAATTAATGAAAAAAACACAAGATAGGCCAACTCATCCATAGAAGATAAGTATCAATAGGTATTGCAAAATGAAGTAGAATCTTGGCTTCAAAGTCAATGCTCAAAGGGCTATTTTCCAGCAACTGTTTTAAGTGAGGATGCCTAGGGGTCTTTCTTCATTGCTATCTGTTGAAAAGAATGCTAGATAGCCTTATATGAGTATGCAGGCAAGAAGAAAAAGAAAGAAAGAAAGAAAGAAAGAAAGAAAGAAAGAAAGAAAGAAAGAAAGAAAGAAAGAAAGAAAGAAAGAAAAGAAAAAGACACTTTTTAAAAAAAAGAAAAAAGACACTGCAGCAAAAGTAAAAGACATGTTAAATGTATACATTCTATAAATAGTTTCCTCTGAACAAAACATAAACATTTAGTTTCATTTGCTTGGTTACCTCAAAGAGGATGCAACAGGAAACACAGACAAAGAGACAACAGGGAAGGGTAGGGGTGGGGGAGACAACATGGATTCAGAAGCAATTAGCCCATATAAGGAATTACCTAATACAAAGTAACAAAAATAATTAAAATATGCATTACAGGCAGACTAAATCTGAAGATGTGAAAGACATAGTTTGAAATATTTTTTAGAATGAAGAAAAATATTAATATGGAACAATCCGGAAAAGAGAAGATGGCTGATATGAAGGAAAGAGAATGAATATCGTACCTAAAATAGCTCTATATATCAGCCAAGATTCTTCTCTCAGTACATAGATGGCACAATTTGGGATAATTCAAAGAAATTTAATGTACAAAGGTACTACTCATAAAAGTAAGAGTGAACAGAAACCACAAGGAACAGTACAATAACCCAGGGCTAACAGCAATAGAGCTTTTACTGTCCCTATAGTCACAGGTTTGAGTAGGGAGGTTAGATACTGTAATTAGAAGGGAAGAGAGTAGAAAAAAATCCATCTTCAGTATACAGACATAGATAGCCTAAGGTGTCCTAATAGGGAGAGAGCCACAGGGATAAATACTTTGGCTACATACTCTACCCTTCTTCTGATATTTTTGAAGGGCTCTCTTCATTGGTGGAAATTGATCAAGTGCCAGAGGGTTTGTTTTTTTAACCCATATAATGCATAAAAATCAGCATCCTAGGGTAAAAAGCAAAGTAGACAAAAAAGAAGAATGGATTTGTAAGGGTAAATGGAAGAAAAAATACTGTTCCATAGGAACAAAAAAATGTGAATGTCTGCCTTTTGAATGAAGTCCCTTCACAATTATTATAATTATTGACACAGTTGTACTTTTTTCATCATTATATTTGTTTTCTAAATGTCCTTCTTGGTCTTCTATTACTCCTCTGAGGTCTTATATGTTAAATAAGTATGTTTTTAAATGTAACAGTGTAATTCCACTTTTGATTAAATTATCACATTTTGTTTAAGGTTTTTTTAGTCATTGCTTTAGGGGTTACAGAATGAATCTTTAATTTATGACAATCTACTTCAGATAAATACTGACTTAATTCTATTACAGCAAATTGCTTCTATATGTTCCATTTCCTCCATCATTATTAGTACTATTAATGTCAATTACATTACTGTTATGTATGTTACACACTCAACAACAAAATACTAAAATTACTGCTTGAAACTACTTTTCTGAAGGTTTTTTTTAATACGTTAAGAAAACAAAGAAAAATATTAGTGTTTTATGTTTACGCACATATATACCATTTCTAGTGCTCTTCATTCCTTCATATGGATCTGAGTTGCTGTTAAGTATTGTTTCTTTTCAGCCTGAATAACTTTCTTAATGTTTGTAGTGCCAGTCGGTTGGCAACAAAATCTTAGATTTTGTTTTCTTAGGAATGTCTTTATGTTACTTTAATTTCTGAAAGATAATTTTACTGCATATAGAATTCTATTGTTGTCAGTTCCCCACCCAAACTCAACCCCAAGACTTTGAATATGTCGTTACATTGTCTTTTCAATGCCATTGTTCCTGATGAGAGAAATCAGCTATTAGTAGTATCCTTGCTCCCTTGTATATTGTTGGGGTTTTTTGTTGTTGTTTTTGTTCTTGCTTCTTTCTAGAGTTCTTCTTGTCTTTGACTTTAAACAGTTTCATTCAGTATATCCAAGTGTGGCCCCATGTCTTTTTCACAGTTAGAGTTTGTTGAGCTTCTCTAACCTACACATTAATATTCTTATCAAATTTTCATTAGTTATTTCTTTAATTTTTCCTGCCTCCCTCACCTGTCTTGTTTTTTTAGGATGCCCATTACATGTACATAGGGAACTTCACACATCCATAGTTATATGAGATTCTGTTCGTTTTCTTCAATCATTGTCTCTCTATTCCATGCATAGGGTAATTACAAATGATTTTCAAGTTCACGGATTCTATCTGCTATTGAGCCCATCTAGAGAATTTTTAATTTCAGTTACAATACATTGAAGTGCTAGAATTTCTATTGGTTCTTTTTCTATAGATTGTATTTCTCTATTTAGATTCCCTTTTTATTGAGTTATTTCTACTATGTTTTCCATTAGTTCTTTAAACATAATTTTCAAAATATTAAAAAGCTATGTCTAAGAGTTGCTTTGAGATCATTGTCTGTAAAACCTAACATCTGGGTCTATCAGCGTTAATTTCTATTGACTTATTTCCTGGTATGTGTCATTCTTTCTTATTTCTTTGCATGTCTAGTAGTTTTGAAAACATTTTAGAGAGCATATGTCAACTCTGGATTCTGCTCTATTTACTGACACGTTTTGTTTTGGTAACTTGCCTGGATTTAAACTGCAGAATCTGTCTCTGCATCAGTGGATATCATTGATAACTTTGCTCAAATAGAAAAAAATTAATTTTTTGGAGCAGTTTTAAAGAAAAATAAAGTACACATGTTCTCATATACCCTCTCATATCCCTCTATAATTTCCCATATTATATATATATATACATACATATATGTACATATATACATACACACATACATGTATATATATACATACACACATATACATATATATACACATATATACATATACATAAATTTATCTATTTTTTATTTTTATATATACATATGTATATATACATTTATATTTATATATATGTATATATACATATATATATAAATTTATCTATTATTTTTAATTTTTTAGTGTTTACTTATTTTTAAGAGAGAGAAACACAGCACCAGCAGGGGAGGGGTAGAGAGAGAGACAGAATCCTAAGCAGGCTTTGGGCTGTCAGCAGAGAGCCTGATGTGGGGCTTGAACCCATAAACCATGAGATTGTGACCTGAGGTAAAGTCAGATGCTAAACCAACTGAGCCAACCAGGCACCCCAATATTTTGAATTACTATTGTATATTTGTTAAAACTCATGAGTCAGATTTATACATTATTTTTAACTAATGCCATAGAGTACATTAGTGTTCACAATTTCTGTTATTCATTCTATGGGTTTTGACAAAGTATAATGACATGTATCTACCATTTGAGTATCATACAAAATAATTTCACTGCCCTAAAAATCTCATATGCTCCACCTATTCATCCCTGCTTTCCTTCCCTAAACCCTAGCAGCCACTAATTTTTTGTTTAATCTTTTTATAGTTTTGCATTTTCCAGAATGTCATATATAATTGTCCTTATATAGTATGTAGTCTTTTCAGATTTTTTTTTTCCCTTAACAATTTGTGTTTAAGTGTCTTCCATGTCTTTTAGTGGTTTGACAGCTCATTTACTTTTAGTGTTGAATAACATTCCATTGTATGAATTTATCACAGTTTGTCCATTCACCTATTAAAGGACATCTTGGTCACTTCCAGGTTTTGGCAGTTATAAGTAAAAATTCTAGAGGCACCTGGGTGGCTCAGTCAGATAAGCATCTGACTCTTGATTTCGGCTCAGGTCATGATCTCACAGTTCATGAGTTTGAGCCCTCTCTCAGTGTGGAGCCTACTTGGGATTCTTTCTCTCCCTCTTTCTCTGCTGCTCCCCTGCATGCTCTCTCTCTCTCAAACATTTTTTTTTAATGCTATACACATCTGAAAGCAGATTTTTGTGTGGACATAAATTTTCAACTAATCTCAACTAATTCAAAGGAGCATGACTGCTGAATCATACATTAAGAGTATGTTTAGTTTTGTGTAAGAAGCTGCCAAACTATCTTCCAAAGTGGCTGTACCATTTGAACTCCCAACAGCAATGAATGAGAGCTCCTCTTGCTCCACATACCTGTCAGCATTTGCTTTGTGTTGTGGATTTTGACCATTATAACAGGTGTGTAGTGGTATCCTATTGTTTTGATTTACAATCACCTAATCAAATGATATTGAGCAGCTTTTCATATACCTATTTGCCACTATATATGTATATACATATATATATATGTGTATATATATATATATATACATATATATATATATATATATACACATATATATATATATATATATGTCTTCTTTGATGAGGTTTCTATTCAGGCATTTTCCCATTTATTAATTGGGTTGTTTTCTTATTGTTGAGTTTTTGTAAGTTATTTGTATACTCTGAATACCAGTACTTTATCAGATATGTGTTTTATAAACATCTTTTCACAGTCTGTGACTTGTCTTCTCATATTCTTAACAATGTCTTTTTTATTTTCAATGAAATTTCAATGTCTTTTAAATTTTAATATGGTCTAATTTATCAATTTTTTGTTTCATGGATTATGCTTTTGTTGTTGTACCTAAAAATTTATTAAAAACTCAAGGTTACATAGATTTTTTCCTATGTCATCTTCCTGGAATTTTACATTTTTGAATTTTACATGTAGGTTTATGATCCATTTTGAGCTCTTTTTTTTTTCATTTTGACTTAATTTTTGTGAAAGTTATAAGGTTTGTGTCTAGATTAAATTTTGCGCATGTATATGTCTAGCTGTCCTGTATCTTTTATAAAGATTATCCGCCACTGAATTCTCTTTGCTCCTTTTTCAAAACTCAGTTAAATAAGTTTTTGTGGGACTATTTCTAGGTTCTTCATTCTCTTCCATTTGCCAATTTATCTATTCTTTTTTTTTTTTTAAAGTAAGCTCTATACCCATGTGGGGCTTGAAGTCACAGCCCTGAGAACAAGAGTTGACCCCAAGACCCAGAGTTGCATGCTGTACCAAATAAGCCAGGTAGGTGCCCCTCAATTTATCTTTTCTTTCATCAATACTGCACTGTCTGGAATACCGCAGCCTTATAGTAAAATCTTAAAATCAGGGAGTATCATTCCTTTAGTCTTTTTTCTCCTTCAATATTGTGTTGACTATTCTGAGTCTTTGCATTTCCATTTAAGGTTGAAAATCAGTTTGTCAATATCCTCAAAATGGGTAGTATTTTGATTGGGACTGCATTAAATCTACACACCAAGTTAGGAAGAAATGATATCTTGACAATATTGAGTCTTCATATCCATGTACATAAACAAGCTCTCGATTTAATTCCATCTTTAATTTTTTTCATCAGAGTTTAATAGGTTTTTTTCACATACATCTTTCACATATTGTGTTATATTTGTATCTAAATATTTCATGTTTTTTTGGTAGCAATGTAAAAGGTATTGTGTTTTCAATTTCAAGCTCAAGTATCCATTGCTTGTATAAGAAGGCAATTGGCTTTTGTATATTAGGGTTGTACTCTATAATCTTTATTTTAATACTTTATCCATTTTGAGACAGAGAGAGTGAAAATGGGGGAGGGGCAGAGAGAATGGGAGAGAGAGAGAGTCCCAAGCTGGCTCTGCACTGAGTGCAGGGCTTGATCTCACAACTGTGAGATCATGACGTGAGCCAAAATCCAGAGTTGGATGCTTAACTGACTAAGCCATCCAGGTGCTCCTCTACAATCTTGCTATAATTGGTTATTTGTTCCAAAAGTTTTTTGGTTGATTCTTTAGATCTGAGAACAAAAGCAGTTTTATTTTTCTCTTCCCAATCTGTATACATTTAAGTTCCTTTTCTTGTCTTATTGCATTAGCTAGACTGTCCAGTATGATGATGAATGGGAGTAGTGAGAATGGACATACTTGCCTTGTTACTGATGTTAGTGGGAAAGTGTAGTTTCTCACCATTAAGTATGATGTCAGCTGTAGGTTGTTTGTTTTTTAATACATTTTCTTTTTGAAGTTGAGATTTCTTTCTATTTTCAGTTGGTAAGTTATTATGAATGGTGCTGGATTGTCTCTAATTCTTTTCCTCTATCAATATAATCATATCATTTTTCTTCTTTCACTTGTTGATGTGATGAATTACATTAGTTGATTTTTGAATACTGATGCTACCCTTACATATCTGAAATAAATCCGAGTTAGCCATGCTAAATAATTCTTTTTATACATTGTTGGATTCAATTTGCTAATATTTTGTGTAGTATTTTGCATCTATATTCCTCAGGGATACTGACCTGCAATTTCGTCTCTTGTAACGTATCTGTCTGGTTTTGGTATTTGGGTAATGCTGGCCTCACAGAATGGGTTAGGCAGTATTAGTTCTGCTTCTGTCTTCTGGCAGAGATGATACAGCATTTGTATAATATTCCTTGAATGCTGCTAGGTTTTTTTTCATTCCTATTATTATTATTTTGTAATGTGGCTTACTAGATGATGTGTCCTTTGTGGCATAACTTAGTGGTCAGCCAATGATTTGGCCAGAGTTTATATATTCATTCCCTTCCTGCCACCTCCAGATTTGTACACTTAGCAAAATGATTTTAAGATGCATTCATATTGTTATATGTGTGTTGATAGTTCATCCTTATGTATTGCTGAGGAGTATACCATTTTATAAATACATCACAGTTTGGTTATCCACTAACATTTCAGATGTTTCCAATTTGGGGCTATTACAAATAAAGCTGATAGGAGCATTCCAGTACTAGAATTTATGTGGACATACGGTCTTGTCACTTGGGTAAATTCCTAAAGTGGAATAGTTGAATAATGTGGCAGGTGTATGTTTAACTCTTTAAAAAACTGTCAAACTGTTTTCAAAAGTGGCTTTACAATTTTACATTCTCATCAGCAGGGAATGAGTGTTCCAACTCCTCCACAACCATGTCAACACTTGCTATGGTCAAGCTTGTAAATTTTATCCATTCGAAGTATATTCGAGGTATCCATAGAGGTATCTCTATACATGTTTGTGTTATTATGGGAATTCACAGAACATGAAATTATTTTAAGGGGAATAATTCAGTGGTACTCAGTACATTTACAATATCATGCAACCATCCCATTATTTAATTGGAAAACATTTACATCACCCCAAAATAAAATCTCATACCAAGTAGCTATTATATATTCTCTCCTTCTCCCAACCACTGGTGACCACCAATCTGTTTCTTCCCCCCAACCAATGTACTTTCTGTCTCTAGATTTATCCATTCTGGATATTCCACATAATTGGAATCATACAGTAGATATACGGCCTTATGTGTTTGGCTTCTTTCACTTAGCATAATGTTATTGAGGCTCATCTACATTGCAGCATGTATCACTACGTCATTTTTTTTTAATGTTCATTTATCTTTGAAAGAGAGAGCTACAGAGTGTGAGCAGGAGAACTACTTTATTTCTTCTAAGTGACTGAATAATATTCTATCATATGACTATACCCCAGCTGGTTTATTCATTCATCCACTGATGGACACTTAGGTTATTTCTACATTTTGGCTACTATGAATAGTGCTGCTATAAACATTTGTGTGCAAGGCCACCTGGGTGGCTCAGTTGGTTAAGCATCTGACTTTGGTTCAGGTCATGATTTCATGGTTCATGAGTTCAAGTCCCACATGTGGTGAGCTCGAGCCCCACTTCGGATGAGCTCATGCCCCACTTTGGGTGAGCATGAGCCCTGCTTTGGGTGAGCCCTGCTTATCTCTGTCTGCCCCTTGTGGGATCCTCTCTCTTTTCCTCTCTCTCCACCCTCGCTTACTTGCACCCTCTCTCTCAAAAAATAAATAACATAAAAATAAACATTTGTGTACAGTATTTGTTTGAGTATCTGTTTTAACTTCTTTAGGGTATGTACCTAGGAGTGAAATTACTAGGTCATATGGTAATTATATGTTTAAGTTTTTCAGAAACTGCCAAACTGTTTTCCACAGTTGCTGAACCATTTTATATTCCCACCAGCAATGTATATATGAAAGGTTCCAATTTCTTCACAAACTCACCAATGCTTTTTTCTTAATCCTTTGTTCAGAGGCCAACCTAGTAAATATGAATGGTATCTCATTATGGTTTTGATTTGTATTTCCTTAATGACTAATGATACTGATCATCTTTGTGTGCTTATTAGCCATTGAGTACACCTTATTAAAAAATTTTTTAATGTTTATTTATTTTTGAAGGAGAGAAAGAGCATGAGTGGGGGAGGGGCAGAGAGAGAGATAGACAGACAGACACAAAATCTGAAGCAGGCTCTAAGGTCCGAGCTGTCAGCACAGAGCATGACATGGGGCTTGGACTCACGAGCCATGAGATCATGACCTGAGCTGAAGTAGGAAGGGTACACCTTCTTTAGATAAATGTCTATTCAGATACTTTGCCCATTTTTCAATTGGGTTTTTGTCTTATTATTGAGTTGCAAGAGGCTTTCACATATTCAAGATACAAGTTTCTTATTAGATATTTCATTTGAAAATATTTTCCCCATTCTGTGGGCTGTCTTTTTACCTTCTTGATATTGGCCTTTGAAGTACAAAAGTTTTAATATTGATGAAGTCCAATTTATCTGTTTTTATTTTGCTGCTAACTTTTAAAAAACTATAAACCAGGAGGACAGAGTTAAGATAGAAGAGAGGTAGGGGGACTGGGATTTTCCTTGTCCCTCAAACACAGCTGTATTGTTTTCACTTGAAACACCCAGGAAATCGATCTGCGAAATGGCTGTAGGATCTCCACAGTTGGAGGGAGACAGCTTGGCAGGATTGAGGTGCATGTATGTGAATTGGGGGAGATAAAATGGCATATGCACGGAGAGGAGAGAAACCTTTCTGTGCAGAGACAAAAGGTAGAGAAAGAGGGGTTGTAAAAGTGCAGCATCAAGTTAGCATAAGAGGAAAACCTCTCTGCACCATGGACTGGGAAAGAAAAATAGAGAGTGCCAGTTTCTTTTTTGCAAACAGCCTTAGGAGCTGAAACTCAGAGGTTCAGAAGTGCACAATGTTCTCCTGAGCCTTGGCACACCCTCCTAGAGAGGAGGGAGCTGGCCCCAGAGTGCACAGCCCAGTGTAGCGATCTAGAGGCCCACTGGGAAAGAACAGTCCCCTTATAAGAGTAATTTGGGAAGAGGGTATATTGTCTTCCCAAGGACAAAAGACCCTGCAGGTGCCAGCCAAAGATCTTTATCAGAAGGGCAGAGTGGTTCTACTTCAGAACAGCGTCCATACAGTGTGGGGTCCTTTAAGACATGAGGTTTTGAATACCAGCCAAAGACCTAGAAAGAGTGTGAGAACTGTGGAGCAGGGCAAACTGACTAACCTCGTTATTCTGTGAGAGCTGCCTGAACAGCGTGGTTTGAGATACACAGTCCGGGAATAAGAGATTAGGGTGTCACCATTTTTCTCTCCAACACCAACTTGAAGGGACTTTAGAGAGCAGCACAGCAGCCAGCAGTGGAGGCAGGACATGTTTATACAAATCCTGCCCCTCCATGCCTGGCAAGTGCTTATCTACTGGACAAGACTGACTGACCCAATGCAGCTGGCCTCTCCTCCAGAGCATCACAGTCATCGGTCCTAGGCACCAACAGAAAATTGTTTTTTGTTTTTTAATCTATTTTATTTTATTTATTTTATTGCTCTTTCTTCCCGCTTCTTTTTTTCTTTTGGAATCAGGCTCATAGTTTCTGACTTGTTTTTGGTCAATTCGTGTTTGTGTGTGTGTGTGTGTATACACACACACACACACATACACATATGCATATACACACATACATATACATATACACATGCACATATATATATATACACACACACCCTTTTTTTCTGATTAGGAATTTTTATTCTATTCTTTTCCTACCTTTTCTATTTCTTCTTCTTTATTTTCCTTTCTCTTTTTTCTGGATTAAGACTTATAGTTTTTTTAGTCTTTGTTTGGCCTTCTTTTCTCCCCTTTCATTTTTCTCTTTTTATGGTATCAGGCTTCCCCCACCTTCCTTTTTTTCCCTAGGTTTACTTCAACAAACAAATCAAAGTACACCTGGCTGAAGATCCAAACACTCCACCACTACAAGCAAGAGGGGCTCTGCAGAGGACTGATCAGTGGGATAGAGCAGCCAAAATGCAACAACAAAGTGCACACAACATATACCAAAAACACTTCTTGAAGTGCCAGGCCCTGGACAGTGTATGGCCCCCCACCTTTTTTTAATGTTTATTTTTATTTTTGAGAGAGAGAGAGAGAGAGTGTAAGCAGGGAGTGTGGGCAGAGAGAGAGGGAGACACAGAATCCAAAGCATTCTCCAGGCTCTGAGCTGTCAGCACAGAGCCTGATGTGGGGCTCGAACCCACAAACTATGAGATCATGACCTGAGCCAAATGCCCAACGGACTGAGCCACCCAGGTGCCCCAATGTATGACCCCTTTTTAACACAGTAGTACTCTCAGGTGCAGGACACATTACAAGCTTTTAAAACACGCAAAAGACAGAAACTTAGCCAATATGACAAAACAGAGGAATTCTCCCCAAAAGAAAGTTCAAGAAGAAATCATAGCCAGAGAATTGCTCAAAACACATATAAACAATGTAGGTGAAAAAGAATTTATAGTGACAGTCATAATATTTATCACTTGGCTTGAAAAAGCATATAAGACAGCAGAGAATATATTGCTGCAGAGAACAAAACCTAAGAACGAATAAAAATAAATTTAAAAATGCTATAAGATGCAAAATTAGCTAGATACAGTGACACTGAGGATAGAAGCAGCAGAGGAGAGAATAGGTGAAATAGAAGATAAAATTATGGAAAATCATGAAGCTGAAATAAAGAAAGAAAGGAAATTACTAGATCATGAGGGGAGATTTAAAGAACTAAGTGATTCCATGAATTGAAAAAAATATCTGTATCATAGGGGTTCCAGAAGAAGAAAAGAGAAAGGGGAAGAAGGTTTATTTGAACAAATTATAGCTGAGAACCTCCCTAATCTGGGGAAGGAAACAGGCATTCAAGTCCAAGAGGCACAGAGAACTCCTTTCAAAATCAACAAAACAGATCAACACCATGACATATCATAGTGAAACTGGCAAAATACAAAGATAAAGGGAGAATTCTGAAAGCAGCTAGGGACAAATGGTCCTTGATCTACAAGGGTAGACAAATAAGGTGAGTACCAGACCTGTCCACTGAAACTTGGCAGGCCAGAAGGGAATGGCAGGAAAGATTCAATGTGCTGAATGGGGAAAATATGCAACCAAGAATCCTATATCCAGCAAGGCTGTCATTCAAAATAGAAGGAGAGATAAAGACTTTCCCAGACAAACAAAAAGTAAAGGAGTCTGTAACCACTAAACAAGCCTGCAAGAGATTGTAAGGGGAACTCTGTGACTGGAAAGCATCAAAGACTACAAAGGACCATAGACATCACTGCACCATGAAATCTACAGATAATACAATGGCACTAAATTTGTGTCTTTCAATAATTACTCTGAATGTAAATGGACTAAATGCCCCAATCAAAAGACACAGGGTATCAGAATGGATAAAAGAACAATATACATCTATATGCTGCCTACAAGAGACTCATTTTAGACCTGAGGACACCTACAGATTGAAAGTGAGGGGATGGAGAACCATCTATCATGATAATGGACGTCAAAAGAAAGCTGGAGTAGCAATATTTGGTATCAGACAAACTAGATTTTAAAACAAAGACTGTAATAAGAGATGAAGAAAGGCATAATTCAGGGGTCTATCCATCAAGAAGAGCTAAGAATTGTAAATATTTATGCTCCCAACGTGAAGGATCCCAAAAATATAAATCAATTAATCACAAACATAAGCAAACTTACTGATAATATTACTGTAACTGTAGGAGACTATTCACTTACAACAATGGACAGATCATCTAGGCAGAAAGTCAATAAGGAAACAAGGGCTCTGAATGACACATTGAACCAGATGGACTTAACAGAGATATATTCAGAACTTTTCATCCTAAAGCAGCAGAATACACATTCTTCTCAAGTGCATATGGAAAATTCTCCAAAACAGATCACATACTGGGTCACAAAACAGCCCTCAACAGGTGCAAAAAGACTGAGATCATACAATGCATATTTTCAGATCACACTGCTATGAAACTTGAAATCAACCACAAAAAAACTTTTGAAAAGCTCCCATATACATGGAGGTTAAAGAACATCCTACTAAGGAATGAATGAGTTAACCAGGAAATTAAAGAACAAATTATAAAATATACAGAAGCAAATGAAAATGAATATATGACAGTCCAAACCCTTTGCGATGCAGAAAAGGCAGTCCTAAGAGGAAAATACACTGTAATTCAGGCCTATCTCAAGAAGCAAGAAAGGCCCCAAATACACAATCTAACTTATACCTAAAGGAGCTAGAAAAGCAACAGCAAATAGAGCTCAGAGCCAGCAGAAGAAAGGAAATAATAAACATTAGAGCAGAAATAAACAACATAGAATCCAAAAAAAACCCGTAGAACATATCAATGAAACTAAGAGCTGATTTGCTGAAAGAATAAACAAAATTGATAAACCCCTATTAGCTAGACTTCTCAAAAAGAAGAGGACCCAAATAGATAAAATCACGAATGAAAGAGGACAGATCACAACCAACATCACAGAAGTTCAGTTATTAAAGAATACTATGAAAAATTATATGCCAACAAACTGGAAAATCTGGAAGAAATGGACAAATTCCTATACACTCACACACTACCAAAGCTCAAACGGGAAGAAACAGAAAATGTAAACAGAACCATAACCGGCAAAGAAACTGAATCGGCTATCAAAAATCTCCCAAGAAATAACAGCCTTGAGTCAGACAGCTTCCCAGGGGAATTCCACTACACATTTAAAGCAGAGATAATATCTATTCTTCTCAAACTTTTTCAAAAAACAGAAATAGAAGGAAAGCTTCCACATTCATTCTATGAAACCAGCATTACCTTGACTCCAAAACCAAAAACCCCACTAAAAAGGAGAATTCAGGCCAATATCCCTGATGAACCTGGATACAAAACATTGCAATAAGATACTAGCAAAGTGAATTCAACATAACATTAAAGGAATTATTCACCATGATCAACTGGGATTTATTCCTGGGCTCCAGGACTGGTTCAATATTTGCAAATAAATCAACGTGATATACCACATTAAGAGGAAAGGATAAGATCCATATGATCCTGTCAAAAGACGCAGAAAGAGCATTTGACAAAATACAGCATCCTCTCTTGACAAAAACCCTTAAGAAAGTCAGGACAGAAGGAGAATACCTTAACATCATAAAAACCATACATGAAAGATCCACAGCTATTATCATTCTCAATGGGGAAAAACTGAGAGGTTTCCCCCTAATGTCAGGAACATGACAAGGATATCCACTCTCACCACTGCTGTTCAACATAGTGTTGGAAGTGCTAGTCTCAGCAATCAGACAACAAAATGAAATAAAAGGCATCCAAACTGGCAAAGAAGTCAAACTTTCACTCTTTGCAGATGACATGATACTCTACATGGAAAACCTGAAAGACTCCACAAAAACTGCTAGAAATGATCCATGAATTCAGCAAAGTCACAGGGTATAAAATCAATGTACAGAAATTGGTTGCATTTCTTTACATCAATAACGAAGCAACAGAAAGAGATATCAAGGAATCAATCCCATTTACAATTGCACCCAGAACCATAAAATACCTAAGAATAAACCTAACCAAAGAGGTAAAAGATCTGTATGCTGAAAATTATAGAAAGCTTATGAAAGAAATTGAAGAAGACACAAAGAAATGGGAAAACATTCCATGCTCATGGATTGGAAGAACAAATATTGGTAAAATGTCAGTACTACCCACAGCAATCTACACATGCAATGTGGTTTCAATCAAAATAGAATCAGCGTTTTTCACACAACTAGAACAAACTATAATAAAATTTGTATGGAACCACAAAAGACCCTGAACAGACAAAGTAATGTTGAAAAAGACAACCAAAGTTGGAGGCATCACAATCCAGACTTTAGCCTGTATTACAAAGTTGCAATAATAATCAAGATAGTATGGTATTGGCCACAAAAACAGACACATAGACCAATGGCATAGAATAAAAAACCCAGAGATGGACTCACACATAAAATGGTTTAGCTTAGCTACATCTGAAAATGGTTTATTGTTTCTTTTTTTTTTTTTTAATTTATTTTCTAGTTAGTTAACATTTGGCCAGCTAATCTTTGACAAAGCAGGAAAGAGTATCCAAGGGAAAAAACGTAGTCTCTTTAGCAAACAGTGCTGGGAAAACTGGACAGCAACATGCAGAAGAATGAAACTGTACCATTTTCTTATACCATACACAAAAATAAACTCAAAATGGATGAAAGACCTAAATGTGAGACAGGAAACCATTAAAATCTTAGAGGAAAAAACAGGCAAGAACCTCTTTGACCTCAGCTCCAATAACTTCTTACTTGACATGTCTCCGAAGGCAAGGGAAATAAAAGCAAAAATGAGTAAAAATCTCATCAGAGTAAAAAGCTTCCGCACAACAAAGACACAATCAACAAAACTAAAAGGCAGCCAACAGAATGGGAGAAGATATCGCAAATGACATATCGGATAAAGGGTTAGTATCCCAAATCTATAAAGAACTTACCAAACTCAACACCCAAAAAACAAATAATCCAGTGAAGAAATAGGCAAAAGATATGAATAGACATTTTTCCAAAGAAGACATCCAGATGACAAACAGATACATGAAATGGTGCTCAACATAGCTCATCATCAGGGAAATACAAATCAAAATCACAATGAGATACCACCTCACACCTGTCAGAATGGCCAAAATTAACAACTCAGGAAACAAAAGGTGTTGGCGAGGATGTGGAGAAACAGGACCCCTATTGCACTGTTGGTGGGAATGCAAACTGGTATAGCCACTTTGTAAAACAGTATGGAGGTTACTCAAAAAATTAAAAATAGAATTACCCTATGACCCAACAATTGGAACTACTAGGTATTTATCCAAAGGATTAAAAAAAAATGCTGATTCAAAGGGGCACATGCATCCCAATGTTTATAGCAGTGCTATCAATATGGAAAGAGCCCAAATGTCCAACAACTAACGAATGGATTAAGAAGATGTGTGTGTATGCACACACACACACACACACACACACACACACACCCCACACACACAATGGAGTACTACTCAACAACAAAAAAAATCAAATCTTGCCATTTGCAACAACGTGAATGGAACTGGAGGGTATTATGCTAAGTGAAATAAGTCAACCAGAGAAAGATATATGATTTCACTCATATGTGGAATTTGAGAAACTGAATAAATGAACTTAAGGGAAGGGAATGAAAAATAAGATAAAAACAGACAGGGGCAAACCATTAGAGACTCTTAAATACAGAGAACTGAGGATTGATGGGGAGGGTGGGTAGGTGGGTTAAATAGTTGATGGGCATTAAGGAGGGCACCTTTCAGGAAAAGCACTGGGTGTCAAATGTAAGAGATGAATCACTGGGTTCTACTCCTGAAGCCAAGACTACACTGTATGTTAACTTAAAAAAAAAAAAAAAAAAAAAAAAAAGGTAAAGAAACCGTAAACCATTTTCAGATGTGGCTAAGCTAAACCATTTTATGTGTCCACCAGAATTTGCTGCAAATCCTAACCAACATTTAGTACTGACACCTTTTAAACTTTAACAATATTAATGAGTATAAAAGGGGTCTCATTTTGATTTAAATTTTCATTTCTCTGTTGACTAATGATATTGAACAATTTTCTTTTGACTATTTATTTCCCTATTCATGTATCTTTCTGGTGATGTGCCTGTGCAAAACTTTGGCCTATTTTTAAACCGGATCATTTTTCTTTTATTCCTTAAAAATTTTTTTAATGTTTATTTATTTTTGAGAGAGAGACAGAGAGACAGAGGCAAGGGGAGAGGGGTAGAGAAAGAGGGAGGAGAGGGAGTCACAGACTCAGAAACAGGCTCCAAGCTCTGAGGTGTCAGCCCAGAGCCCGACGCAGGGCTCAAACCCACAGACCATGAGATCATGACCTGAGCCAAACTCGGACACTTAACCAATTGAGCCACCCAGGCACCCCAAGAATTGACCTTTTCATAATGCTAAGTTTATGTCTTCTTTGGGATCTTTTTGGAATTTTTATGTTTTTACTCAGATGGTTTTAGGCATTTTATATTAAATTTATGCCTAGATTTTTTTTGCATTATTTTTGTTTTGTTATTGAAAATTAAGTCTTATCTTCCATTATATCTTCTACTTACTTTTGTGTCTATGTGAGGATGTAAATTTTTTTATGTTGAACTTATAATCTGCTATTTAAATTCTCTTATGGCTTTTACTAGTTTTCACATTTCTTCTAGATATTTTTGGATATAGAGTCATACCATCTGCAAAGAGAAGTGGTTTACCTCTTCCTTTCCAATTTTTATGACTGAAAATTCTTTGTCTTGTCTAAAACTTCCATAGCAATATTAACCATCTTTATCTTTTCCTGACTTAGTGGCAATGTTTCTATTGTTTGTTACTGTTGCTTTTGCTTGCTTTTTTGTTTTAAATAAGCTCTATATCCAACATGGGGATTGAATTCATGATCTTGAGATAAGGAGTCAGATGTTCTACCAACAAAGTCAGCTAGATGCCCCATACTGTCTATGAATAAAGACCTTAAACACAGGGTATTAGCTGAATATAAAACTGCAAGAAGGGCAGGAGGAACAGGTTCTTTAAAGACTCTTTAAAAATGACTTCCAGAACAAAATCACTAAAAATCTTCCTGAATTGGCTGCCTGGTAGTGACAGTCAAGAGGAAGAGAAAAGTAGCCTTCACTTAACTTCTTCCTTCCAGATTTTGCAGGAATGCATTTTTATAGGAGGGACTTGATGTGCATCCAGAACCTGCGAAATAAAAGATTCAGGAAATGCAATTTTTAGTTTCAAGGCTCCTTAATGCAAGAATGCACAACTGAATGGGGGCACCTGGGTGGCTCAGTTGGTTACACCATGGACTCCTGATTTTGGTTCAGGTCACAATCTCACAGTTCCTGAGTTCAAACCCTGCTTTAGGCTCCACGCTGACAGCACTGAGCCTGCTTGGGATTCTCTCTCTCCCTCTCTCTGCCCCTCTCCCGTTCATGCTCTTTCTCTCTCTTAAAATAAATAAACTTCAAAAAAAAAAAAAGATGGCAAAATAGAATGTAATTGAAGGGAAGGTGAATGAGCTAAATAACTCTAAAATCCCTCTGGTTCCTCACTCAGGGATAGGAAAATTTTGTGTGCATTAGTGAATTATTCTCTATTTTTACTCAGGATATGAGGGAGTAAGTTCAAGGTAAAGAATGTCTTAGCAACGTTAAGTAAAACATTAAAAAGAAAAACCCTTCCAGTTATAGAATTATGAAATCCAAGAAAGGCCTTCTCAAGAGATATTAAAAATTAGATCAAGTAATTATTTTTTCTGGGATAATTAAGGGACAGTTTTCTCTAAATGTACAGAAAATGGTTCTTCAAATTTCCTCAATGCATTTAATTATTATCCACTATATTTTTATATTTACTAGCATATCGACTTATTAGAGAATATAAAAAATTTTTAGCTTTCTTAAATGAAAGGCTCCAATTATCTCTATGTATCAATGTTGTTAAATATACCTACTTATGACATGAATCAAACTCTTAATTTTATTTTTATTTATTTTTTAATATGAAATTTATTGTCAAATTGGTTTCCACACTACACCCAGTGCTCATCCTAACAGGTGCCCTCCTCAAGGCCCATCACCCACTAAACTCTTAACTTCAGTACAGAAATTTCTACAAGGATTCTGCGCATTTATCTTTTAACCATGTATCTTCCCACTCACCAACACCAAAATCTGAAGCCTTTTCTTAAATTATGAATCATGTCTACTAAATGTCCTCTTCAGAAAATTCTAGGTGTGGACAGTTAATATTTGACACCACTCATTAAAATTCTCTATTTACTCTTGTTCAGAAAACTCCAGTGGCAATGTTTGGCTTATAGTGCAAGCAAACCTTTTCTTTAAAAATAGTTTTATCTGAGAAGCAGTTTCTTAAGATTAGTAAAAATATTTTTATACCATTTATTTGCTGTTTCTGTTGATATTTATGAACTAATATGTCTTGTATAGAACTTGAAACAGTTAAACAGAACCTCTAAAATGAAAGACTTTTTTCCTTCTAATTCATATACCTCTATGTATTTTCTATGTCATACTGTTTTACTTCGTTTGTCACTTTGGTGTGAATAAAATGAGGATCTTAATTATATATGTATGTATGTATTTTCCCTGACTTTTGTTCTAATATAAAGCCCATCATAAGAATTAAATAAAGAGTTATGAGCTCTCTTCTTCCTGAAAATACTGAGGATATCCTAAGAATAAATAAGATGGTTAGTAAACTTACTCATATGAGTAACTTGTTTCTTTGTGATGATTTACAGCTATTTCTGTGTCTGTGTATGTGTACATAGTACTGTTCAGTGTTATATTTTAGTTCTTCCAAATGACAATAATAGATCTTTACCATATTAAATATTTTTCAACTAAGGGAAAAATTTAAAAATATAAAATCATATTAAAATCAAGCTATTCAAGGCAAATTCTTAAGACAGGAAGTAGCTTAGAGGTTACCAGTAGCTGGGGAGTTATTGCTTAATGGTTACAGAGTTTCTGTTTGTGGTGATGAAAAAAGTTTTGCAAACTAGCAGACAGTTGCACAACAGTATGAATGTAATTAATACCACTGAATTGTATACGAGAAAATGGTAAAACTTATGTATGTTACAAATTTTTTAAATGGCTAGAATGGTAAATTTTATGTTGTATATATTTTAAGCACCATCTTAAAAAAATGGTCATTCATTTACAAGAACGTATATTCCCTTAAAAACTGCTACATTTGATATAAATGTTAAATATATCATAGTCTCACACCTCCATTTCTGAGGTAGACTTTACCTAAAAATTTCACAGATATATAATAATCTATAATTCATCCCCATTATGCTAGAAATTGCCATATTTTCCTTGTTGAATAAATCATTTTAATTATAATACTACATATGGTAAGCCTTTTTAATTTTAGTTGAGTCAAAATACTGATGAAAAGCACCTAGCAACCAAAAATCTAAGATGGACTCCTGAAAGAAAAAAGGTGTCAGCCCTTTTTGAATAGAAGTTCTGCACCGTGCTGAAAGGGAATCTTTAAGAGTGATACAATGAAAGGGAATCTTTAAGAGTGATACAATGTATACATACCAAAGCCCACATAATTATCAGAAATCATGTGTATTTGCCTGAAAAGTAATAAAAACATGCAGTATGAGAGAAGAAAATCCTCAAGAAATAAGAAGACAATCTAACTCTTGAATATATACAGCTCTCCTCATTTCAGAGACAAAAAAAAAAAAATTCCTTTTCATTTCCTATTTTTTTCTAAGTACTCTTTAACAGACTGTTTGCAACACAACACAATATTTTGTTATAGAGCAATTTTCTAAAGATATTCTTAATGTAGCTATGTTTTTGATAATTATATGTAGAAGACTAAAAATCAATAATAAGCCATGAAATTAACATAATTTTAAACATACCTTTAAAAAGAGATAAATGATATTCATTCTTTCTTATAGTGTCAAAAAAAGGATTAAAAAAAAAAAGACAGAGGAAATGAGGTTCCTGGGTGGCTCAGGGGGTCTGATTCTTGATTTTGGCTCAGGTCGTGATCTCACGATTCATGAGTTCGAGCCCTACATCGGGCTTGATGCTAACAGTGTGGAGCCTGCTTGGGATTCTCTCTCTCTCCCTCTCTCCCTGCCACTTCCATGCATGCATGGTCTTTCTCTCAAAATATGTAAAATAAATTTAATTTAAAAAAACAGCAAATTAAAATACATCTTACTTGTTAAATTTTATTTCTGATTTCATATCTATCATGAAACATATATCAGGACAAAATAAACCCATAAACAACAAGTATCACATATTGTGGCAATGAAGAGTCATTCAAAGAAAGTGGTTTCAGAATATGCTATTTGAGCACAGATAAACTTTATTTTTATTTCAGAAGCTTAATTTTGCCCAAATCCTGATTACCATAACATTTAGAAATATAAAAACAAATACTTTTGTGGATTTGTTTGTTTGTTTTCTTCTCTCTTTTCAGGGAATCACCCTTATGGCTGTACCTATCAAGTTACTTCTAAGAACAAGAGAAATAACAAATGCCGTACTGTTTACATCCCCACCTAGTGGTCCTAAAGTTTTGTTCATCATAGCTATTAAAAAATGAATACTTAAAACATGAAAACTCAAATAAAGTTATCTGGTTAAAATTAGAACAAAACTTTACAGCTAGGAAAGGTATTATTAGATCATTTAATTCCATGTTATTACAGTTAGGGAATGTATTGCTATACCAGAAACTATGTGAAGCCATCAGAAAAAAAAAAATGGAGCATTTTCTTAGAACGTCTAGTTTACTTAATGCTGTGTATTAAAGTAAACATATATCCTGAAGTAAAATGTTTATTTATACCATTTCTATTACAAAATAGAAATCAAGTTCATGAGACACGAAATACTAATTCCAACTGCCAAACTGCTATACAATATGTGTGTGTGTGTGGGGGGGGGGTGTATATATAATTTCTTAGCTCTTTTATTCTAGTCTTCAGAATTTTCCTTTCACTTCATATCATAGCACATGTACAACCTAAGGTCAACTCAAAAGTCCTATTCTAGACTCTTTTTTATAATTTGTTTAAAAATTTAATATTAAATTGAATTTTGGAAGAAGTAGATACTTCTATGATTTTTAATGCATGTACACATTCATGTTACTATCAGCACAATCACGATAGAGAATACTTCTATCACCTTCCACCTTCAAAATCTCTTTTAGTATATCTTTGTAGTCACACATTCCCACAATCCCTAGCCTCTGGCAACCACTGATCTATTTTCTATTAATATAAGTTTATCTTTCCAAAAACAGTTTATAAAGGTAATCATACATAATGTAACCGCTTGAGAATGGTGTCTTTATATCATGGTTCCCTTTGACATTCATTCAATTTTTTTCCCTTCATTTAACTTTCAGTTCATTCCTTTCAATTGTTTTTTTCTTTTTTTTTAAAGTTTATTTATTTATTTTGAGAGTTTGTGGGGCTCAAACTTAAGAACTGTAAGATCATGATCTGGGCTAAAACCAAGAGGAGTCGGAGGTTCCAGACTGAGCCATCCAGGTGCCCTGATTTTTTTTAACCAATTTTTTAGTCCTATTTTATTCTTTTTAATTTAAAATTTTTTTAATTTTAATTTCAGTTACAGGGTTATATTACTTTCAAGTATACAACAAAGTGATTCCAAAATTCCATACATCACCCAATGCTCATCATGACAACTACACTCTTTAATCCCCATTAGCTATTAAACCCATCCCTCACCCCCTTCTCCTTTCTATTGTTGAATAGTTCTATATAATATATGGGATAGTGTATAGTATATCATGGTATAAAAAGATACATATATATATGATATATATATATATATATATATATATCATATATATCATGATATAGTATATCATGGTATAAAAAGAAGTACCATAGTTTATTTACACATTCAGCCACTAAAGAATTTTTGGCTTGTTTCTATTTCAGAGTGAATGTGAATAGAGTTCATAAACATTTGTGTTTAGGCTCTTTTCTAATTTACAAATGTAGGTGATTTACTATTAGAAGACTTTTGTAAGTCAACTATTTATAAAGAATGTGACATGAAAATACAACTTTCATAAAAGTAAGAATTTAAATAAACATTCATATTTTAAAGATTTTATTTTGAAGCAATTTCTACACCCAACATGGGGCTTGAACCCACAACCCCAAGCAAGAGTCATATACTCTACCAACTCAAGCAGCCAGGTGCTCCTAAATAAATATTTTCAATGCCTAGATTACTTCATCACTATTTAGGAATTAGCATTAAGAAGACAATTATTTCAGCTTATATATGAAAAAAGTAAAATAGAAAGGATGAATAATTAAACTTCTTTTAAATAAGAGTATATGTCATAATTTACTTAAAAAAATCTAGAAAGGGGAGACTTCCAAGGACGATGGTAGAGTAGAGGGATCCTAAACTCAACTCAACCCAGGGATACAACTAGATAATACCCACATCCGTGCAAATAACCCAGAAAGTGATCCAAAGAATGGCAGAACAGATTCTCTACAGCTAAATATAGAGAAGAGGCCACATAAAAAAACATAGGAAGGGCAAAGATGTGGTCAGGAGCTAAAGGACCAGTGGGATTGTCTGATGGAGAAACACCGTAGGTGCAGAGAGGAAAAAGAAACTGACCCTCAGACTGAGCATCCCAGGCACAGAGAATCTGAATTGGGAAGATAAATCTCCATAACATTTGGATTTGAAAACCTGAGGGTCCCAACAATCCGTGGGACTTAACATCTGAAAGTTTAAAAATCAGTGGACTCAGTTCTGGCAGAGCTGGGAGGGCAGCTTATTAAGAGACAGCACAATAAACAGACTTGCTGAGATACAACATAGAATTAGCAGTTTGGAAAATGCCTGGGGTATATGGGAGGAATATTTATTCACTAATCTCAGAACCTGTGCTACAAGAGGAGTGATCATTGGGAGACCTCTCCAAGAGAAAAAAAGAGCTGGGGCATGCCAATTCTCTTTCCCATCCCTTGGTCTAAATACTCCTGTAGGAAAAAGCACAGTGCTACCCTCTCCAATTAGCTTGCTAACAATGCACCCCACCCCTTCTTGTGGGTATGGGCAGTGTAGGTATGGGCTGCAGGTCCACTCCCACAATAGACCAGTGTGGAACGTGCTGGTACTGAGTGCCTTGTACCTGTTCTCCTGTAGATCTGCTCCCTGCAATACTGCCCTTGGCCAGAGCCCACTCAAAACACTGCCACAAGCCTGGTGGTGTGCAACTAGTGCCCACAGGGGCCAACACCACTCCAAAGCGCTCCTGCCCCAGGGAAAGGGGAAGACAACCACTCATAACAGTACAACTACAACACCAGCAGTTCACAGTGAACCCTAGCAGTTCACTGGGGCAGACACCTGGTCTGACTGCAGGTCTTGCCCACCAAAGAAAACTTCTCCAACATAGGGAAAATGCACTGAAGTTCTCTGGTAAACATCTGGTCTGACTCAACTGAAACTCAACTAACAACACAGGAACCAAACACTGCCCACAAGAGGCAAAAGAGAGCCATTGCAGATGACTGACTGGACTAAAGGAAAATGTGGCTCAGCCACAACAGTAAGGCACACACAACACACATAAGAGGCACCCCTTAAGTGGCAGGTTCTCATGAACCAGGGACATTGCACTGAAAGGCACTATAGGACCTCTTCTTCATAAATCCACTACTTTCAAAGGCAAGAGATGTAGCTGATGTTCCTAACACACAGAAACAGATATAGAGAGTTGGACAAAATGAGGAGACAGAAGAATATATCCCAAGTGAAAGAACAGGACAAAATCACAGCAAGAAAGCAAAATGAATGGAGATTAATTAATACACCTGATAGAGAATTTAAAGTAATGGTCATAAAGATACCCACTGGGGGGCCCTGGCTAGCTCAGTCAGTAGAGTATGTGACTCTTGATCTTGAGTTCAGGCCCCATGTTGGATGTGGAGTTTAATTTTAAAAATAAGATACTCACTTGACTTGAGTAAAGAGTGGAGGACCTCAATGAGACGCTCAAAAACAAAATATTTTAAAAAATCGGAGATGAAGAAGTCAGTTGAAATGAAAAATACACTAAATGAAATAAGTGGTAGATTAGAGAAAGAAAAAGAACAGACTGGCAACCTGGAGGACAGAGTAATTGAAAGCAATCAAGTTTAACAGGAGGAAAAAAAAATGAAAATAGACTAGAGGAATTCAGCGGCCCCATCAAGTGTAATAACATTCGTATTATAGGGATCTCAGAAGGAAAAGAGGGAGAAAGGGAGCAGAAAATTTATTTGAAGAAATAATACCTGAATACTTCCTGAATCTGGGGAAGGAAAAAGATCTCCAGATCTAGGAGGCACAGACAGCCTCCAACAAAGTCAGCCCAAGGAGGTACAACATCAAGATACACAGTAATTAAAATAGCAGAGAGTAAGTACACCTGGCTGGCTCAGTCTGTGGGGCATACAACTCTTGATCTCAGGGTTCTGAGTTTGAGCCTCACATTGGGTGTACAGATTACTTAAGAATAAAATCTTTAAAGGGTGCCTGGGTGGCTCAGTTGATTGAACATCCAGCTTTGGCTCAGGTAATGATCTCATGGTTCATGAGTTCAAACTCCCCATCAGGTTTACTGCTGCCAGGGCGGAGCCCACTTTGGATCCTCTACCCACTCCCCACCCCTCCACTGCTTATACTCTCTCAAAAATAAACATTTAAAAAAAAAAAGAATAAAATCTTTAGAAAAATACTTTAAAAACAAAGTTAAATAAAATGGCAGAAAGTAGTGATAAAAGAGATAGTGATAAAGAGAGAATTTTAAAAGAGAGATAAAGAGAGTAGAAAACTATTTCATACCAAAGAAACCCATTAGGAATGCTGGCTGATGTTTTAGCAAAAACTGCAGTACAAGGAGTGGCACAATTATTAAAAATGCTGAAAGCAAAAACTTTGCAACCAAGAGTACTCTACCCAGTAAGGGTATCAGTCAAAATAGAAAGAGAGATAAGCAGTTTCTCAGACAAAAGTTAAAGGAATACATCACCACTAAATCAGCTCTACAAGATATGTTAAAGGAGACTCCTTGAGTGGAAAGGAAAGACCATAAGTAGGAATAGAAAAAAGTAGGAAGTACAAAAGCAGTAAAATTAAGTATATTTATAAAAATCAGTCAAAGGATTCACAAAATAAAAGTATGTAAAGTATGATACCATGTACCTAAAATGTGACGGGGAAAGGAGTAAAGAAGGGGTTCAAACTTAAGTGACCATCACCTTAACATAGACTGCTATATGCATAAGATGTTACATATAAACCTAGTGGTAACCACAAATTAAAGACCATTAATAGATATGCAAAAAATAAAGAGAAAGAAATCCAAGTATATCACTAAAGAAAGCCAGAAAACTGTGAGACAGCAAGAGAACAAAGGAACAGAGAAGAACATTGAAAACAACCATAAAATAACTAACAAAATAGCATTAAGTACATATTTATCAATAATTATTTTGGATGGGGGTGCCGGATGAGCGTCCGACTTCAGCTCAGGTCATGATCTCATGGTTTGTGAGTTCCAGCCTCACATCGGACTCTGTGTTGACAGCTCAGAGTCTGGAACCTGCTTTGGATTTTGTCTCCCTCTCTCCCTGCCCCTCCCCCACTCACACTCTGTCTCCCTCTCTCTCAAAAATAAATAAAGATTAAAAAAACATTTAAAAAATTATTATTTCAGATTTAAATGGACTAAATGTTCTTGCCAAAATACATAGTGTGACAGAATGGATTAAAAAAAGCAAGACCTATCTATATACTGCCTACACAACACTCATTTCAGACCTAAAGACACATGCAGATTTAAAGTGAATAGATGTAAAAGCATTTATCAAGCAAATGGAAGTGAAAAGAAAACTGTGGTAGCAATACCTAGTATCAGACAAAATAGATTTTTAAAACAAAGATTGTCACAAGAGACAATGAAGGACACTATATAATCATAAAAGGAATGATCTAACAAGATATAATAGTTACAATATTTATGCACCCAATATGAGAGCACCCAAATATACATAAAGCAAATAAGAACAAACATAAAGGACATAACTGATAGTAATACAATAATAGTAGAGGACTTTAACACCCCACTTTTATCAATGGATAAATCATCCAAACAAAATCAAGATGGAAAGAGTGGCTTTGAATAACACATTGAACCAGATGGATCTAACAGATATACTCAGAACATTCAATCATAATAGAGCAGAATATACATTCTTTTCAAGTGCACATGGAACATTCTCCAGAATAGATCACAAAATAAGTCTCAAAAAAATAAAAACAAAAGGAAGTTACACAATGCATCTTTTCTGACCACAATGCTATGAAACTGGAAATCAACCAGAAGCATACAAACATGTGGAGGTTAAGTAACATGCTACTAAATGTTTGAATGGATCAACCAATAAATCAAAGAGGAAATCAAAAAATACATGGAGACAAATAAAAATGAAAACTCAATGATCAAAAATCTTTGGGATGCAGAAAAAGCTGTTCTAAGAGGGAAGTTCATAGCAATACAGTCCTTACCTCAAGGAGCAAAAAAATATCAAATAAAAAAACCTAACTTTATACCTAAAGGAGTTAGGAAAAGAATAAACAAAACCCAAATCCAATAAAAGGAAGGAAATAATAAAGAATACAGTAGAAATAAATTAAATACTAAATCAATTAATGAAACCAGGAGCTAGTTCTTTGAAAGGACCACCAAAATTCATAAACCTTTAGCCAAAATCATCGAAGAACAAAAAGAGGACTCAAATAAACAAAATCAGGGTTTCTCAGGACTCCAATAGACCTTGCTGCCACTGCTTACCAAGGATCACAGTTGTCAATACAATGAACCAAGGAGACATCATGCCCTTGCTGGACCTGGAACTGGCAGATACCCCCACACTTGGCAGCCTGTACCACTAGAATCAAGGTGACAACATGATCCAGCAAGTCCCCACCCAAAGGTGAAAGACTTCCTTTACCAAAGTCAGTCCATATAAGACACCTGGGTGGCTCAGTCAGTTGAGTGTCTGACTCTTGATTTCGACTCAGGTCATGATCCCAGGGTCATGGAATCAAGCCCTATGTCAGGATCTAGGCTGAGCATGGAATCTGCTGGAGATTCTCTCTTTCTCTTTCCCTCTGCCCCTCTCCCCAGCTCACTCTCTCTCTCTCTAAAATTAAAAAAGTCAGGCCATAAAGTCTGGAAAAAGAAACGGCTTCTTCAAATGCACAAATACCTATGCAAGGCTACAGGGACCTTGAAGAATCAGGGAAATCTATCTTCCCCAAAGGAATACGTTAAATTCCTCCAGGAATTGCCTGACAAAGAATTCAAAGTAATTGTTCTACAGATGGTTGGAGAGCTACAAGAGAGAAACAATTATACAATATCAAAGGAACAATAAAAGAACAAAATGAGAAGTTGAACAAAGAGAAAACACAAAAAGAATGAAACAAAAACTTTGGAACTGAAGAATACAATGACTAAACTTAAAGTATTCAAGTAGAGAGCTTCAATAGTAGAATTGAACAAACAGGAGAGAGATTTAGAGAGATTATCCATTCAAAGGAGAAAAAGAAAAAAATAATGAAAAGGAATGAAGAAAGCCTCTGGTACTAATGGGACACTATCAAGTAAAATAATGTGTGTATCAGTAGAGTGCTAGAAAAGGAAGAGAAGGATAAAGGGGCAAACAGCTTATTTAAAGAAATAATGGATGAGAACTTCCCAAATCTGGGGTTTTATCTAGATATTCAAGTTCATGATGCTAATAGGTGGCCTCAAAATTTGAATACAAAACAATTATCTCCAAGATACATAATAATAAAGCTGTCTAAAACTGAAGAAAAAGAAAAGTGTTAAAGCAGTAAGAGAAAAAAATTTCTCTCCTATACAGGAATCCCCATAAACCTATCAATGGATTTTTCAGATACCTTGTAGGCCAGAAGAAAACAGGATGACATATTAAAAGTGCTATAGGAAAGAAACTGCCAACCAAAAAAACTTTATACAGTAAAGTTGTCCTTCAGAATTGAAGGTGAAATACTTTCCCTAGTAAACAAAAGCTGAGCAAATTTATCACCACTAAACCTACCTTACAAGAAATGCTGTAAGGGGGTCTTCAACCTGAAGAAAAAAGGATGCTAATTTGTATCAAGCAAACACAGGAACAAGAGTGCCCAGCTGGCTCAACTGGTTAGTCGTCTGACTCCTGATTTCAGCTCAAGTCATGATCTCATGGTTTCGTGAGTTCAAGCCCCATGTTGGGCTCTGCACTGCTTAGGATTCCCTCTCCCTCTCTCTCTGCCCCTCCTCCTCCCTCCCTCCCTCCTTCCCTCTAAAAAAGAATAAATAAACTTAAAAAAAAAAAAACACAGGAACATATACAATACACTGGTAAAGGTAAGCATACAGCCAAATTTAGATACCCTAATACTGTAATATAGTTATGTATTAACCTCTTAATTTTAGAATAAAGGTTAAAGGACAAAAGCATTTAAAACAGGTATAGCTTCAACAAGTTGTTAAAGGGATTACAGGCATAGCTTCAAGTTGTTAAGGGATACACAATACAAAAAGATATAAATGATGACAAAAAATATAAAAGGGAGGGAGTAAAAAGAGATTTTGTATGTGATCAAAGTTAAGTTGTTATCAACATAAAATAGACTGTAAAATGATACATAAGCTTCATGGTAACCACAAAGCAGAAACTTATAGTTGATATCCAAAATGATAAAAAGAAAATCAAAGCATACTACCAATGAAAATTATTAATACAAAAATAGGTAGTGAGAAATGAAAAAAGGAATAACAAAACTAAAAAACAGTCAGAAAACAGTAAGATGGCATTAACAAGTCCACATCTATCAATAATTACTCTAAATATAAGAGGACTGAATTCTCTAATCAAAAGGAATAGAGTGGCTGGATGGACAAAAAAAAACAAAAACAAAAACACACACACACACACCCAATTATATGCTGCTTATTCACTCCAGCTTTAAGGACATTTATAGGCACAAAGTGAAGGGATGGGAAAAAAAATCCACATAAGTGGAAACCAAAAGACAGCAGGGGTGACTATAGAGCTGACCTTGAACAACACAGGTTTAAACTGTGCAGGTCCACTTAATACGTGATTTTTTTTTTTTACACACACAGTATATAATATGTTTCTCTTATGATTTCTTACCATTTTCTTTTCTTTAGTTTATTGTAAGAATATGGTATCTAATACATATAACATACAAAATTATCTTGAGTGTTTATGTGATTGGTCAACAGTATTCTAGTCAACAGTAGCCTATTAGTTAACTTTTCGGGGAGGCAAACGTTACATGTGGATTTTCAACTCTGTTGGGGGTCAGTACCCTTAAATCTCACATTGTTCAAGAATCAACTGTACTGAAAAAGCTTTCGGGGAAGATGGCGGCATAGGAGGACGCTGGGCTCACCGCGCGTCCTGCTGATCACTTAGATTCCACCTACACCTGCCTAAATAACCCAGAAAACCGCCAGAGGATTAGCAGAACGGAGTCTCCAGAGCCAAGCGCAGACGAGAGGCCCACAGAAGAGGGTAGGAAGGGCGGTGAGGCGGTGCGCGCTCCACGGACTGGCAGGAGGGAGCCGGGGCAGAGGGCGGCCCGCCGGCCAAGCAGAGCCCCCGAGTCTGGCTGGCAAAAGCGGAAGGGCCGGGCGGAGTGTGTTCCGACAGCAAGCGCGACTTAGCGTCTGGGAGGTCATAAGTTAACAGCTCTGCTCAGAAAGCGGGAAGGCTGGAGGACAAAGGGAGGGAGAGCTGCTGAGCCCCCGGACGACAGAGCTCAGTTTGGTGGGGAACAAAGGCGCTCGCCAGCGCCATCTCCCTCGCCCATCCCCCAGCCAAAATCCCAAAGGGAACCAGTTCCTGCCAGGGAACTTGCTCGCTCCGCGCAAACACCCAACTCTGTGCTTCTGCGGAGCCGAACCTCTGGCAGCGGATCTGACTCCCTCCTGCTGCCACAGGGCCCCTCCTGAAGTGGATCACCTAAGGAGAAGCGAGCTAAGCCTGCCCCTCCCGCCCCCGTGCACCTTGCCTACCCACCCCAGCTAATACGCCAGATCCCCACCACCACAAGCCTGGCAGTGTGCAAGTAGCCCAGACGGGCCACGCCACCCCACAGTGAATCCCGCCCCTAGGAGAGGGGAAGAGAAGGCACACACCAGTCTGACTGTGGCCCCAGCGGTGGGCTGGGGGCAGACATCAGGTCTGACTGCGGCCCCGCCCACCAAATCCAGTTAGACACCACAGCACAGGGGAAGTGCCCTGCAGGTCCTCACCACTCCAGGGACTATCCAAAATGACCAAATGGAAGAATTCCCCTCAGAAGAATCTCCAGGAAATAACAACAGCTAATGAACTGATCAAAAAGGATTTAAATAATATAACAGAAAGTGAATTTAGAATAATAGTCATAAAATTAATCGCTGGGCTTGAAAACAGTATACAGGACAGCAGAGAATCTCTTGCTACAGAGATCAAGGGACTAAGGAACAGTCATGAGGAGCTGAAAAGCGCTTTAAACGAAATGCAAAACAAAATGGAAACAACGACAGCTCGGATTGAAGAGGCAGAGGAGAGAATAGGTGAACTAGAAGATAAAGTTATGGAAAAAGAGGAAGCTGAGAGAAAGAGAGATAAAAAAATCCAGGAGTATGAGGGGAAAATTAGAGAACTAAGTGATACACTAAAAAGAAATAATATATGCATAATTGGTATCCCAGAGGAGGAAGAGAGAGGGAAAGGTGCTGAAGGGGTACTTGAAGAAATTATAGTTGAGAACTTCCCTGACCTGGGGAAGGAAAAAGGCATTGAAATTCAAGAGGCACAGAGAACCCCCTTCAGACATAACTTGAATCAATCTTCTGCACAACATATCATAGTGAAACTGGCAAAATACAAGGATAAAGAGAAAATTCTGAAAGCAGCAAGGGATAAACGTGCCCTCACATATAAAGGGAGACCTATAAGACTCATGACTGATCTCTCTTTTGAAACTTGGCAGGCCAGAAAGGCTTGGCACGATATCTTCAGTGTCCTAAACAGAAAAAATATGCAGCCGAGAATCCTTTATCCAGCAAGTCTGTCATTTAGAATAGAAGGAGAGATAAAGGTCTTACCAAAAAACCAAAAACTGAAGGAATTCGTCACCACTAAACCAGCCCTACAAGAGATCCTAAGGGGGATCCTGTGAAACAAAGTACCAGAGACATCACTACAAGCATAAAACATACAGACATCACAATGATTCTAAACCCGTATCTTTCTATAATAACACTGAATGTAAATGGATTAAATGCGCCAACGAAAAGACATAGGGTACCAGAATGGATAAAAAAACAAGACCCATCTATTTGCTGTCTACAAGAGACTCATTTTAGATCTGAGGACACCTTTAGATTGAGAGTGAGGGGATGGAGAACTATTTATCATGCTACTGGAAGCCAAAAGAAAGCTGGAGTAGCCATACTTATATGAGACAAACTAGACTTTAAATTAAAGGCTGTAACAAGAGATGAAGAAGGGCATTATATAATAATTACAGGGTCTATCCATCAGGAAGAGCTAACAATTATAAATGTCTATGCGCCGAATACAGGAGCCCCCAAATATATAAAACAATTACTCATAAAAATAAGCAACCTTATTGATAAGAATGTGGTAATTGCAGGGGACTTTAACACCCCACTTACAGAAATGGATAGATCATCTAGACACACGGTCAATAAAGAAACAAGGGCCCTGAATGATACATTGGATCAGATGGACTTGACAGATATATTTAGAACTCTGCATCCCAAAGCAACAGAATATACTTTCTTCTCGAGTGCACATGGAATATTCTCCAAGATAGATCATATACTGGGTCACAAAACAGCCCTTCATAAGTTTACAAGAATTGAAATCATACCATGCATACTTTCAGACCACAATGCTATGAAGCTTGAAATCAACCACAGGAAAAAGTCTGGAAAACCTCCAAAAGCATGGAGGTTAAAGAACACCCTACTAACGAATGAGTGGGTCAACCAGGCAATTAGAGAAGAAATTAAAAAATAGATGGAAACAAACAAAAATGAAAACACAATAATCCAAATGCTTTGGGACGCAGCGAAGGCAGTCCTGAGAGGAAAATACATTGCAATCCAGGCCTGTCTCAAGAAACAAGAAAAATCCCAGATACAAAATCTAACAGCACACCTAAAGGAAATAGAAGCAGAACAGCAAAGGCAGCCTAAACCCAGCAGAAGAAGAGAAATAATAAAGATCAGAGCAGAAATAAACAATATAGAATCTAAAAAAACGGTAGAGCAGATCAACGAAACCAAGAGTTGGTTTTTTGAAAAAATAAACAAAATTGACAAACCTCTAGCCAGGCTTCTCAAAAAGAAAAGGGAGATGACCCAAATAGATAAAATCATGAATGAAAATGGGATTATTACAACCAATCCCTCAGAGATACAAACAATTATCAGGGAATAGTATGAAAAATTATATGCCAACAAATTGGATAACCTGGAAGAAATGGACAAATTCCTAAACACCCACACTCTTCCAAAACTCAATCAGGAGGAAATAGAAAGCTTGAACAGACCCATAACCAGCGAAGAAATTGAATCGGTTATCAAAATCTCCCAACAAATAAGAGTCCAGGACCAGATGGCTTCCCAGGGGAGTTCTACCAGACGTTTAAAGCAGAGATAATACCTATCCTTCTCAAGCTTTTCCAAGAAATAGAAAGGGTAGGAAAACTTCCAGACTCATTCTATAAAGCCAGTATTACTTTGATTCCTAAACCAGACAGAGACCCAGTAAAAAAAGAGAACTACAGGCCAATATCCCTGATGAATATGGATGCAAAAATTCTCAATAAGATACTAGCAAATCGAATTCAACAGCATATAAAAAGAATTATTCACCATGATCAAGTGGGATTCATTCCTGGAATGCAGGGCTGGTTCAACATTCGCAAATCAATCAATGTGATACATCACATTAACAACAAAAAAGAGAAGAACCATATGATCCTGTCAATCGATGCAGAAAAGGCCTTTGACAAAATCCAGCACCCTTTCTTAATAAAAACCCTTGAGAAAGTCGGGATAGAAGGAACATACTTAAAGATCATAAAAGCCATTTATGAAAAGCCCACAGCTAACATCATCCTCAACGGGGAAAAACTGAGAGCTTTTTCCCTGAGATCAGGAACACGACAGGGATGCCCACTCTCACAGCTGTTGTTTAACATAGTGCTGGAAGTTCTAGCATCAGCAATCAGACAACAAAAGGAAATCAAAGGCATCAAAATTGGCAAAGATGAAGTCAAGCTTTCGCTTTTTGCAGATGACATGATATTATACATGGAAAATCCGATAGACTCCACCAAAAGTCTGCTAGAACTGATACATGAATTCAGCAAAGTTGCAGGATACAAAGTCAATGTACAGAAATCCGTTGCATTCTTATACACTAACAATGAAGCAACAGAAAGACAAATAAAGAAACTGATCCCATTCACAATTGCACCAAGAAGCATAAAATACCTAGGAATAAATCTAACCAAAGATGTAAAAGATCTGTATGCTGAAAACTATAGAAAGCTTATGAAGGTAACTGAAGAAGAATTAAAGGAATGGAAAGACATTCCCTGCTCATGGATTGGAAGAATAAATATTGTCAAAATGTCAATACTACCCAAAGCTATCTACACATTCAATGCAATCCCAATCAAAATTGCACCAGCATTCTTCTCGAAACTAGAACAAGCAATCCTAAAATTCATATGGAACCACAAAAGGCCCCGAATAGCCAAAGTAATTTTGAAGAAGAAGACCAAAGCAGGAGGCATCACAATCCCAGGCTTTAGCCTCTACTACAAAGCTGTCATCATCAAGACAGCATGGTATTGGCACAAAAACAGACACATAGACCAATGGAATAGAATAGAAACCCCAGAACTAGACCCACAAACGTATGGCCAACTAATCTTTGACAAAGCAGGAAAGAACATCCAATGGAAAAAAGACAGTCTCTGTAACAAATGGTGCTGGGAGAACTGGACAGCAACATGCAGAAGGTTGAAACTAGACCACTTTCTGACACCATTCACAAAAATAAACTCAAAATGGATAAAGGACCTGAATGTGAGACAGGAAACCATCAAAACCTTAGAGGAGAAAGCAGGAAAAGACCTCTCTGACCTCAGCCGTAGCAATCTCTTACTCGACACATCCCCAAAGGCAAGGGAATTAAAAGCAAAAGTGAATTACTGGGACCTTATGAAGATAAAAAGCTTCTGCACAGCAAAGGAAACAACCAACAAAACTAAAAGGCAACCAACGGAATGGGAAAAGATATTTGCAAATGACATATCGGACAAAGGGCTAGTATCCAAAATCCAGAAAGAGCTCACCAAACTCCACACCCGAAAAACAAATAACCCAGTGAAGAAATGGGCAGAAAACATGAATAGACACTTCTCTAAAGAAGACATCCGGATGGCCAACAGGCACATGAAAAGATGTTCAACGTCACTCCTTATCAGGGAAATACAAATCAAAACCACACTCAGACATCACCTCACGCCGGTCAGAGTGGCCAAAATGAACAAATCAGGAGACTATAGATGCTGGCGAGGATGTGGAGAAAAGGGAACCCTCTTGCACTGTTGGTGGGAATGCAAATTGGTGCAGCTGCTCTGGAAAGCAGTGTGGAGGTTCCTCAGAAAATTAAAAATAGACCTACCCTATGACCCAGCAATAGCACTGCTAGGAATTTACCCAAGGGATACAGGAGTACTGATGCATAGGGGCACTTGTACCCCAATGTTTATAGCAGCACTCTCAACAATAGCCAAATTATGGAAAGAGCCTAAATGTCCATCAACTGATGAATGGATAAAGAAATTGTGGTTTATATACACAATGGAATACTACGTGGCAATGAGAAAAAATGAAATACGGCCTTTTGTAGCAACGTGGATGGAACTGGAGGGTGTGATGCTAAGTGAAATAAGCCATACAGAGAAAGACAGATACCATATGGTTTCACTCTTATGTGGATCCTGAGAAACGTAACAGAAACCCATGGGGGAGGGGAAGGAAAAAAAAAAAAAGAGGTTAGAGTGGGAGAGAGCCAAAGCATAAGAGACTGTTAAAAACTGAGAACAAACTGAGGGTTGATGGGGGGTGGGAGGGAGGGGAGGGTGGGTGATGGGTATTGAGGAGGGCACCTTTTGGGATGAGCACTGGGTGTTGTATGGAAACCAATTTGACAATAAATCTCATATATTAAAAAAAAAAGAAAAAAAAAGAAAAAAGAAATATTAAGTAAAAAAAAAAAAAAAAAAAGAATCAACTGTACTTCTATCAGACAAAACAAACTTATAGCCAAAAATGGTAACAAGAAGTGAAGATGGTCATTATGTAATGCTAAGGGAATCCATTCATCAAGAAGCTGTAACAATCTTAAATATACATGCACTTAACATTAGAGCACCTAAATATATTAAGTAAACTCTAACAGATTTGAATGGAAAAATAGACATTGTATTGTAAGAGCAGTGGACTTCAATACCCCATTTTCAACAATGAATAGATCATTCAGATAGAAAATCAACAAGGAAATATTGGACTTGAACCATACTTTAGACCAAATGGAACAGATGTGCACAAAAAATTCCATCCAACAGTGGTAGAATACACATTCTTCACAAATGCACAAGGAACATTTTCCTGGATAGATCATATGATAGGCCATAAAACAACTTTTAGCAAATTTAAGACTGAAATCATACCAAGCATTTTTTCTGACCATAGTGCTATGAGAATAGAAATCAATTAACAGGAGTAAAGCTGGAAAATTCATAGATATGTGGGGATTAAACAACAAGCTCATGAATAACCAATGGATCAAAAACTAAATCAGAGAGAAATCAAGAACTCTCTTGAAACAAATGAAAATGGACCACAATATATCAAACCCTACGGTATGCTGCAAAATCAGTTCTTTATTTTTTTTAAGTTTTAATTTATTTTTAGTACTCTCTACAGCCAACAACGGGCTTAAAACTCATGACAAGATCAAGAGTTGCACGATTTTCTGACTGAGCCAGCCAGATGCCCCTGCAAAATCAGTTATAAGAGGGAAGTTTACAGAGTCAACGCCTACATTAACAGGAAAAATCTCAAAAAAGAAAAAGAAAGGAAAAGAAAGAAAAAAGACAAGAAAGATCTCAAAACAAACAGCTTCACTTAACATCTTCAGGAACTAAAAAAGAAAAATAAGCTAAGTCCCAAATTAGCAGATGAAAGGAAATAAAAAATATCAGAGCAGAAATAAATGAGAGACAAGAAAAAATAATATAAAATATCAATGAAACTAACCTACATTTTTGAAAAGATAAATAGAATTGATAAACATTAGCTAGACTGTCACTGAGTGGAGAAAAGCAAATGTTTGTGCACTATTGGTGGGAATGTAAATTGGTACAACTACTATAGAAATCAGTATGTAAGTTCCTCAAAAAATTAAAGATAGAACTACCATATCTGATTTCTGGGTATATATTTAAAGGACATGAGAAGAGGCTCTCAAAGAGATTATCTGTACCATCCTGTTCAGTACAGCATTATTTACAATAGCTAACATACGGCAACTTAATGCCTTAAAAACACAAGTTTATACTTATGCACATAAGAAGTTTGACGTGAGTTTTTTTAAGATTTTACTTTTAAATAATCTCTACACCCAACATGGGGCTGGAACTCCCAACCTTGAAATCAAGAGTTGAATGCTCTACCAACTGAGCCAGCGAGGCACTCCTAAAATGAATTTTATTGGACTAAAACTAAGGTGTTGACAGGTCTAATTCCTTCTGAGGGCTTCAAGGAAGAATCTGTTTCTTGCTTCATCCAGCTTCTGGAAACTACCCGTATACCTTGGTTCCTGGCCACATTACTCCAATCTCTGCTTTGTTGTCCCATTGCCACCTTCTCTTGCCTCCATCTTATAAAAACTCTTGTGATTAGATTTAAGGTTTTATCCAGATAACCCAGGATAACTGCCCATCTCCAGATCTTTAACTGAATTACATCTGCAAGTCCCTTTTGTCATATAAGTTGACACTTTTTGGTTCTTGAAATTAGAATGTGAGTACCACAGTAGTCAACTCCTCTGTTACCCAGCCACTGGCAACCACTGCTGATAGATCTGTCCCTAGTAGTTTTACCTTTTCCAGAATTTCATATAAGTGCAATTACTACAGCATGTAGCCTTTGCAGTCTGGCTTCTTTCTCTCTTAGCATAATAAATATGAAATTCATCCATGTCATCGCATCAATCAGTTCATTCCTTTGCATTACTGAGAAATATTCCATTGCATGGACATACCATATCTTGTTTATCCATTCACAAGTTGAAGGATATTTGTGTTTCCAGTTTTTGCCAAGTATGAAAAAAGCTGATAAAAACACTAATGTGCAGTTTTTTGTGGGAGCACAGTTTCATTCTCTTGGGTAATTACCTAGGAATAAGAATGCTAGTTTGTATGGTTAGCATGTTTAACGTTCTAAGAAACTGTCAAACTGCACTGCAATGTACCTCTACCCCTTGTATCTTTTTTTAAAGTTTATTTATTTATTTTTAGAGAGAGTGAGTAAACAGAGAGGGGGCAGGGAAGGGAGAAAGAGGATCCCAAGCAGGTTGCACACTGCCAAAGCAGAGCCCAACACAGGGCTCAAACTCATGAACTGTGAGACCTGAGCTGAAACCAAGCATTAGATGTTCAACCGACTGAGCCACCCAGGCGCACACCACGCCCTTTATCTTTTCTGATGCACATATAGTTAACCACTGCATAAACAAAGAAAAAGTGTTTGTAAAGAAAAAGTTAAGGAAATAGTTTTTGATTAGACAACACTGTTTACCAAAGTGCTAACAATGAATTCTCAATAGAGAAAGACATAGATACAAAAATAGGAAAATACATTTAAAAGACAGGACAGATACTTCTAAAGGCTCTAACATATATCTAAGAATATTTCCAGAAATTATTCAAGAGAATAAGAGAACATAATATTCAATAAATAACAGCTGAAAATTTTCCAAAATTCTGGAGATATTTAAATCCACAGATTGATAGTGCATAAACAGAATAGTCTTACCCAGACACACTATGATAAAAACAGTAAGGATAGTAAGAACAAAGAGAAAATCTTAAATCTACCATAATGAATAAACGGATTACCTAAAAGAATGAAAATTAAGATTGATAAAATATTTAACCAACAATAGCAGAAGCTAGACAACAATGAAAAAATCTACAACTTTTTATGTGAAATACTGGGACCAACAATATTTCAGAATTCGGATTTTTATGGGGGAAGAAGGATGTTAGAAAATTAATATGGTTCATATCCTCCTATACATTACATAGGACTTCCATTAGCACATTTAGCCAACCCCAAGGAATAATGCTTAAGTAGCAAGGTGAAAGGGGTAGATGTTAGGCTCCAGAAGCTTCTACAGAGATATGAAGAGATACATCACAGTAGAGAAGATTGGGCAGAATAATACTAAGTTTGTTTGGACACTGCAAATTAAATCACCACTTTACATGGATTTACCTTTTTCTGTATTGTTTATATAAAATAAGTAAGTTAGTTTCCAGATCTTTTCTTCTGAAATCCCTCTCCTGCAAAAATCCATCTCCTACTCCCTGGAGGTCCACTCTTAAAATGTTTTTGGTCTACAATCCTAGAACTGTATTTTTAAAAATACCTTTTTTGACCTAGATTCAAAATAAGAAATGTATTTTACATTACAATACACAAATCACTTGCTCACACACATAAACATCTGTAATAAAAGTTTCTGTAATAGTAATTATATTATGTGACTAGTACTGGCATTTTCTATTGTTTTATTCAACTTGAAACAATGTGACTTACTAAACTGACTTCATGACACACCAATTGGTAACAACCTGCAGCCTAAAAATGATCTAGAAATTTTCTATGCATGTATACAAATTTTATGTAAAAATGTGATAAGACCATATAAATTATATCTTTGTTACATTGTAGCTGACTTTAAGAAAAATTTTATTTAAATTCAAGTTAGAGAACATAAATGTAATATTAATTTCAGGTGTAAAATTTAGTGATTCAGCACTCACATATAACACCCAGAGTTCATCACAAGTGCACTCCTTAATCCCTATCACCTATTTAACCCCCCACCCCCACACCTTTCCTTTGGTAAACCATCAGTTTGTTCTCTATAGTTAAGAGTCTGTTTTTTGGTTTGCCTCTCTCTCTCTCTCTCTTTTGTTTTGCTCATTTGTTTATTAAATTCCACATAAGAGTAAAATCATATGGCATTTGTCCTTCTCTGGCTTATTTTGCTTAACACAATACTCTCTAGCTCCATCCATGCTATTGTCAATAGACATTGTAGCTATCTTTATTCAGTCTTTTTTACACTGTTTGTTAATATGTTCTTAGTGTCACTAAGAGCTAAAGCATACCTATATCCTCATTTGCACTTTCTTTACTTGTAATTGTATTCTGGAAGCAATAAATTATTTTCTTGGGGCACCTGGGTGGCTCAGTTAGTTAAGCGTCTGACTCTTGATTTTTGGCTCAGGTCAGGGTCTCATGGTTCGTGGGTTTGAGGCAGTGCAGAGCCTGCCTGGGATTCTCTCTCTCCCTCTCTATCGCTCTCTTTCTCTCAAAAGTAAATAAACATTTAAAAATAAAACAAAGTAAAATAAAACAAAATAAAATATTTTCTAAAACGACTTTCTAAGGGAGTGCCTGATTGGCTCAGTTGGAAGAGCATGAGACTCTTGATCTCAAGGTCATGAATTCAAGCCCCACATTGGGTGTAGACATTATTAGAAATAAATAATAAACTTTAAAAATAAATAAATAAAATAAAACGGCTTTCCAAGATATAGAACACAAGTATCCGGTAGGGTAGTAACCTTCTTATGTCACAGATCAAAGAGATATATTTTCAAACTTCCACAAGAAATCCTATATTTTTATATGGAATTTCCTGTCCAACAGGCCAAGCTGTCTACATCATTCTTACTCACTGAAGTGGAATTTGAGGGTGGAGGTATTATTGCTTGAAAGAGTTATGAGTAATGTCAAGATCTCCCTCCTTTATGCCCCTGCTATGCCCTTTTATGTATGCATGTTAAGCTAGACTGTTTAGTTATTAGTTTTGTTATGTAAATAGTGTCATGAATTTAATCACAGACCTTTATGCTTTTCATAAGAGGTGAGAAATATGAGAAAGTGTTTACACTTTAAGAAGTGCAAATAAAACGTACAAAAATGTCCTACTGCAGCTGTATAATTTTATTAATAATTTCTAGATACCAAGTAAGCTATAATTTTTATTTAGAAAGAATAAGCATCAACCAATTTTAAATGGTAACATTTGGTAACTGACATAATTAACTAAGGTATTGCACTTAAGAATAACAAATAGGGTATGTTTCTTACAACTTTTAACTCTGGGTTTTTTTTACTTTTTATGTTGAAGTGACTTCAGATTTAATAATAGCGTTAGGGGTGCCTGGGTGGCTTGGTCAGTTAAATGCCAGATTTCGGCTCAGGTCATGATCTCACGGTTCATGGGTTTGAGCCCTGCATCAGGCTCTGTGCTGACAGCTCAGAGCCTGGAGCCTGCTTCGGTTTCTGTGTTTCCCTCTCCTTCTGCCCCTCCCCACTTGGATTCTGTCCCTCTCTCTCTTAAAACTAAATAGTTAAAATAATAATAATAATAAAGTTACAAAATAGTACAAACCACTCAGCACCAAGATCTTGGTTTCTAAATATTATTCCTCAATAAAGGGAACAAGGTTCTGGAGAAATAGCCCATTTAGGACAGGGACAAGGAAAATACAAGATAAAAGAGAAGCATGTGGAAATATCAAAAAGCAAGGCAAAGCTCACAAACCAAAAGGATGGGGATATATCAAAAGGCCATAGGAGATCACCAGGATTTCCAATAGTTAAAGCTGGAACCATTTCGGTGATAGAATAAATAATGTATTAGATTTAACTCAAAGAATGAAATAAATACAGATGAGTCCATAGAAATATAAATAATAAATAGACAGAAAAGAGTCAAATATCCATTATAAAGGAATCCAAATGATATAACATAGAAACTATCCTGTCCAGGAGGTGAGGCTTAACCTGCACCCCACCTGAGCCTTTGAGACTGGGCTGGACTTAGTGACTCCCTCCCAAACAGAGTAGGAAAAATTGCAACTTTACAGAGGAGAAACCTGGCAGATACTACCTTAAGATATCAAGGTTTACATCACCAGAGATACCATGTTGATAGCATCTACTCCTGATATGATGTGATAGAAGGGTACTTCACTTCTGTAGTATTCTAAGAAGCCATAACCCCAGTCTAACCATGACAAATACATACAAAAAACAAAACTGAGGGATATTCTTAGAAATATTTCTAAGATTATTTCTAAGAAATATTTCTAAGATATTTGAGTTTCCTCAAAACTGTCAATGTCATGATTTTTTTTTTTTAAAAAAAGGCTGAGAAACTGTCACAGACCAAAGGAGACTGAAGAGAGATGACAAACAAATGCAATGTGGTACACTGGACTGCATCTTTGAATAGAAAAGGGACATTAAGGGGTACCTGGGTGGCTCAGTCTGTTAAGGGCCTGACTCTTGATTTTGGCTCAGATCATGATCTCATGGTTGGAGAGTTTGAGCCCTGCATTGGGCTCTGCACTGACAGTGTGCAGCCTGCTTAGGATTCTCTCTCTCTCCCCCCAACTCCTCTCTCTGTCCTTCTTCCGCTTGTGCACACACTTGCGCTCTCTCTCTCTCTCTCTCTCTCTCTCAAAATACACTTAAAAAAAAAAAGGACATTATGTGATTAAGGTCTGAAGTTTAGAGGAAAATTCGTAGAAAACAGATGAAATCTGAATAAAGTCAGATTTAGGGGTTTAGTTAATAGTAATGCACCAATATTGGTTTCTTAGTTTTCAAAATGTACCATGGTAATTTAAAATGAAAACTAAAATTGGACGAAGTGTGTACTATCTTTTAAACTTTTCTGTAACTCTGAAATTATTCCAAAACTTAGAAGTTTATTTTTTAAACAATACAATTTCCATAAACCCTTCTTCATTCAGATTCCCCAAACTTAACATGTGCTTTATCAGTGTCTTTCTCTCCCCTCTACAGACTTTTCTGAATTTGAAAACAAGGTGCAGACATCATTCCCCTTTATAAATATTTCAATGTAGTTCCTCAAAAAGTACATTAATTAAAATAAGGCACTTACCATTAACATAGCACTATCCAATTTACAGACCTTTACATTTTGCCAATTGTTCCACTACTATCTTTTACGACAAAAATAGAATAATAAAATAAAAGTAACTTTTTCCATCTTGACCAATGACTCAGCCCAGTGTCATACACTGTATTTAACTGTCATATCTCTTTAGACTTTGATCTGAAGCAAGTTCCTCATTCTTTGTTTTTCTTGACCTTGACATTTTTTTAAAACAACGGGCCATTTTTGGTGAACTATCCCTCAGTTTGGGTTTAATTGAAGTTTTTTCATGTTTAAATTCAGGTTACATTTTTTTTTATAAGTTCATTTGCATTTTATTTTCTCTTTAAAAATAAAACACACACACACACACGTATACACAGAAGAAAACAGATCCACTGAAAATGAGAGTGATATCCACTCAGTGCTACTAGCAGGATGGGCCAGGGTTTCCACTTCCATGGTCTGGATGAGAAGGGTTTTGCATTTGTTTGGCTGGGTGAGTTTCACCATTCATCAGGTGTTCCAGGTGAGTCATTCAGTTTTGGTTTCTCTCTGAAAGACCCCTTTGGAGGTCGCTGTATGGCCCACGTGTTTGTTTCTGCTGCCAAGCTGGTCTAATCAGATGACAATATGGCAAAGGCTCCCACATTTCCAGCTGCCCAGAGTTTCTTTCTTTCTTTTTTTATTTTAATTGCAGTATAGCTAACATACAGTGTTATACAAGTCTCAGGTGTACAATTTAGTGATTCAACGATTCTATACATTACATAGTGCTCATCATAAATGTATTCTTTAACCGGCATCACCTAGCTCCCTCATTCCCCCACCCACCACACATCTTGGAACTATCAGTTTGTTCTCTATGGTTAAGAGTTTGTTTTTTGGTTTGTCTTTCTCTTTTTCCTTTGCTTCTTTATTTTGTTTCTTAAATTCTACATATGAGTGAAACCGTATGGCATTTGTCTTTCTCTGGCTGACTTATTCCACTTAGCATAAGAATCTCTACCTTCATCCATGTAGTTGCAAATGGCAAGATTTAATTCTTTATTATGGCTGAATATATTCCATTGTATATACATATCACTTCTTTATCCATTCATCTACTGATGGCCACTTGGGCTGCTTCCAAATTTTGGCTATTGTAAATAGTGCTTCAATAAACATAAGGGTACATGTATCCCTCTGAACTAGCATTTTTGTATGTTTTGGGTAAATACCCAGTAGTGTGATTTACAGAGGTAGGGTAGTTCTATTTTTAAATTTTTTTCTTTAACATGGAAAACTTCACAAATTTGAGTGTCATCCTTGTGCAGGAGTGCCATGCTAATCTGCTCTACATCATTCCAATTATAGTACATGCACTGCTGAAGAAAGCACTCTATTTTTAACTTTTTGAAAAACCTCCATGCTGTTTTCCACAGTGGCTGCACCAGTTTGCATTCCCATCAACAGTGCAAGAGGCTTTTTTCTCCATATTCTCACCAGTACTTATTTCTTGTTGATGTCAGCCATTCTAATAGGTGTGAGGTGATATCTCATTGTAGTTCTGATTTGCATTTCCCTGATGAGGAATGATGTTGAACATCTTTTCATGTTGGCCATCTGTATATCTTCTTTGTAGAAAAGTGTCTTCATGTCTTTTTTAAAAGTTTTTATTTAAATTCCAGTTAATTAACATACAGTATAATATTAGTTTCCTGTGTATAATTTAATGATTCAACACTTACATACAAGACCCAGTGCTCATCTTAACAAGTGCACTTTTTTTTTTAACATTTTATTTTGAGTGAGCTAGACAGAGCACAAGTGGGGGAGGGGCAGAGAGAGAGGAGGGGACAAAGAATCCTAAGCAGGCTCCGGGCTCTGAGCTGTCAGCACAGAGCCCGACGCGGAGCCTGAACCCACCAACTGTGAGATCATGACCTGAGCTGAAGGTGGCCACCCAACTGACTGAGCCACCCAGGTGCCCCAATACAGCAAGTGCACTTCTTAGTCCCCATCACCTATTTAACCCATCCCTCCAGACGCCCCCCCCCCCCCCACGTAACCATCAGTTTGTTCTCTACAGTTAAGAGTTTATTTCTTGGTTTGCCTTTCTCTTTTTTCCCCTATGATCATTTGTTTTGTTTCTTAAATTCTACACGAGTGAAATCATATGTTATTTGTCTTTCTCTGAGTTATTTTGCTTAGGATAATATTCTCTAGCTCCATCCATGTCATTGCAAATGGCAAGATTTTATTATTGTTTATAGCTGTAATAATATTCCTTTTTTTATATATACACCACTTCTCTATCCATTCAGCACTTGATGGACATTTGGGCTCTTTTCATAATTTGGCTACTGTAGATTATGCTGCTTTATAAACACTGCAGTGCTTGTATTCCTTCGAATTAGTAGTTTTGTATTCTCTGGGTAAATACCTAGTAGTACAATTACTGGATCATAGGGTAGTTCTATTTTTAACTTTTTGAGAAACCTCCATACTGTTTTCCACAGTGGTTGCACCAGTCTGCATTCCCACCAACAGTGTAAGAGGGTTCCCCTTTCTCCACATCCTCTCCAAGACCTCTTATTTCTATGCTGTAAATTTTAGCCATTCTGACAAATGGGTAGTGGTATCTCATTGTAGTTTTGTTTTTCCCTGATGATGAGTGATATTGAGCATCTTTTCATGTGTTTGTTGACAATCGGTTTGTCAAACTGTCATGAAGAGAAATGTCTCATGTCTTCTGCCCATTTTCTAATTGGATTTTTTGTGTGTTTTGGGTGTTGAGTTGTATCAATTCTTTATATATTTTGCATACTAACCTTTTATAAGATATTTCATTTACTACTAACCTTCTATCAGATATGTCATTTGCAAATATCTTCTCCCATTCTGTAGGTTGCCTCTTAGTTTTGTTGATTATTCCCTTCACTGTGCAGAAGCTTTTTACTTTGATGTAGTCCAACAGTTTGGTTTTGCTTTTGTGTCCCTTGCCTGAGGAGACACATCTAGAAATATGTTGCTATGGATGATGTCAGAGAAATTACTACTTGTGTTCTCTTTCAAGATTTTTATGACTTCAAGTCTTAAATTTAGGTCCTTAATCCATTTTGAGTTTATTTTTGTGTATGGTGTGAGAAAGTGGTCCATTTTCATTCTTTTGCATGTAGCTGTCCAGTTTTTCCAACACCATTTATTGAAGAGACTATCTCTTTCCCATTGCATATTCTTTCCTCCATTGTTAATGATTAATTGATCATAGAATTGTGGGACATGTTACATATTTTGTAATACCACGGAAGTGATATTATGCTCCTCTCAGTACATACTATCAGGATATATTATGTCTATTTGTCCCATTACTAACAATGTTGACAACTTGGTAAATATGGTGCCTCTACTGTAAAGTTGCAATTTTTTTCCTTCAGTGATTAGTAAGGGTCTTGTGGGGAGGTATTTTGACACTGTAAAACCACCCTCCTTTGTCAACTCTTTATGTATTAGTTGTAGGATCCATAGATGCTAAGTACTTGAAACATTTCCCAGCTATGTTTACATAGATGACTTCCATATCAACTCATCTAGCTCTATAAAAAAGCATGATGGCATTTTCATTAAGATTATATTAAAATTATAAATTAAGGAGAACTATCTTTTCATTGGTTCAAATCTAGTTGTGTATCTTTAAGAAGTATATTAAAGATTTATTCAAATAGCTTTTGTATAATTCTTGTTATATTTATTCCTAAGTATTTTATCTTCTTTGTTGGTGTTAAATTGGGGTTTTCCCTAACATTATATCTGCTAACTGATAAGTGGTTGTATATGTAAAGGATTTTAGGTTCTATTGAATTATACTGAATCCTAATTTTATAGCTTAGTGGTTACTGAATTATTTTGTCTGAGTTAGTTTTAATGATTCTCTAGGTCAGGAGTACACAATCTTTCTGTAAGACGTTAAAATGTTTTCAGCTTTGTTGGGCCAGACCATTATTACCACAACTCTCCAACCAGGCCAGTGGAAGGAAAAGTAGCTACACACAATACACAAACAAAATGATATCACTAGATTTGGTTACTGGGTTCCTTTACTGATCCCTGCTCTAGGCTTTTCTAGGTATACTACCTTAACTGCAAATAGAGACTGTTGCCTTATTTTCTAACTGTTATGACTCTACTGATTGCTCTGGTTTAATTGCATTGCCTAATATCTCCAGTAAAATGTTTAATAGTGTTACTGGATACCCTTGCCTTGTTCCTAATGTTAGTAGTGAAAATGCCCTTAGTGTTGCGCATTAAGAAGATGTTAAGAAAATATTCATTGATTCCTCTTTGTTGAGTGTTTTTACTAGGTGTTTATTTTTGAAGGTCATTTAAGTGTCTATATATGATTTGTTTTGTTATGTACAACATGGCAGGGGCACCTGAGTGGCTCAGTAAGTTGAGCATCCAACTTTGGCGCAGGCCATGATTTCATGTGAGTTTGAGCCCCACATCAGGCTTGATGCGGGCAGCTTGGGCCTGTCTGTCCCCTTTCTCTCTACCCTTCCTGGCTCACGTTCTCTCTCAAAAATAAATAAATAAATAAATAAATAAATAAATAAATAAATAAATAAAATATAAATATATGCACACAATATGGCATATTCTATTAATGGGTTTCCTAATATTTAGCCAACCTTGTGTTCCCAGAATAAATCCCACATTGTCATATTATTTTCTTAATGTACAGGAATTTAAGTAATATTTTATCTATTTATAGTTGATATCAGTCTATAATTTCTTTTTTGCACTATCTTTAAGAATTGGTATTATTCACTTTCAATGGTCTGGAATAATTTATAGAGCACTAAGACTATTTGGTGTTTAGATATTTCATAAAATATCCTTGTGGAACTATATGGGCCTGGTGCTTTTTTAAAAAGTAGGTCTTTTTTTTTATCTTTCTCTTATCTTTCTCTTTCTTTTTTATCTTCTATGTCTTCTACAGAAATTAGAGTATCTCAAATGTCAAATGTGTCAGGTGTTTTTTTTTTTTTAAATATTTATTTATTTATTTACTGGGGTGGGGGTGGGGAGCAGAGAGAGAGGGAGAGAGACAGTCCCAAGCAGGCTCTGTGTTGTTAGTGCAGAGCCCAATGCAGGGCTTGATCTCACAAAGTGTGAGATCATGACTTGAGCTGAAATCAAGAGTCAGACACTTAACCAACTGAGCCACCCAGGTGCCCCAACAGTTTCAAAAAACCATATTTACCTTGGAAATTACCTTTATCAACTAGATTTTCAATTGTATTTAAAAAGAGGTTTGCAAAGGAGGTTCTTATAATATTTTTTTAATTGAGCTATAATTCCCATATCATAAAATTTACCTTTTTACACTGATATGTGATAAAGTGTACCCTCCTATCCCAAATTCATATGTTGAATTCATCTAGTACCTCAGAATGTGACTATATTTGGAGACAGGACCTTTAAAGAAGTAATTAAGGTAGAAGGAGGAGATATGGATGGGCCCTAATTCACTATGAATGGTCCTCATCTGAAGAGGAGATTCGACACAGATAACACACAGACCATAAGGTGATCATGTAAGGACACAGTGAGAACACAGCCATCTGTGAGCCAAAGAGAGGCCTCAGAATAAGATCGACCATGCTGACACCTTCATCTCAGACCTCTAGCCTTCAGAACTGTTAAAAATAAACTGCATTGTTTAAGTCACCCAGTCTGTGGTATTTGTGATGGCAATCCTAGCAAACTATTACATAAAATACTCAATTCACATTTATGCAACCATCACCACCGTCTACTTCCAAAACATTTTCATCACATAACCCTGTACCCATTATCTGTAACTCCCAATTTCTGCTTTCCTCAGTCCCTGGCAACCACTAAATCTATTCTCTATCTCCTTACATGTTGACATCCATTTGTCCCAGCACCATTTGTTGAACATACTTTTCTTTCCCCATTGAGTTTTCTTGGCATCCTTGGTGAAAATAAGCTGACCATAAAGACGTTTATTCTTGTACGTTCAGTTCTATTCCATGGAACTATGTCTATCTTTAGGCCGTTTATTTTTGGTGGGGGAGTGAGGGGTAATAGCCATTTTCATCAACTGAAACAGAACTTTTTATCCTCATTTTCTCTTTCCTTTTAGAAATTAGTTTTATGTAGTTCAAGTTCCTGTCACTTCTGCACTTCTGTGAACAGGAATGACTGGGGCAGTTTATAAGATCCCTGTATCTTACATAGGATAGAATATCCTCTGCTTTTAGTAAAGAATGATTTCTTTACTGATTGGATCTGGGGGCAGGGCAATATGAAGGGATTTGCCCTTCTGTTTTTAAAAATATTCTTCTGTCTTGCAGGATCCTAAATTTTCCTCTCCTGCTTTTTTTTTTCCTTTTAACTATTTAGTTTCCAAAGGGCAATTTCCCATCATTTTTTACCTTTCTTCCCCAAAAGATATGCCTTTCCAAAATTGCTTCTGTGTGTCCTTTACAAACATGTAAGTCCCTTTCCTGTAGTGTGCTCTGATTTATAAGTAAGCTTTTTTTCTCAAAACTTCAGTATTTAGGGAAGAACTTCCTTTCCTGAAAGTGATTTTAATCAATCGTAAGCATGTCACTAGCTCCTTTCTCGTTCTGTGCAATTTTTCCCAGACCACCCTTGCTGTGGTGGCTTCCACAGGGGCATGAATGATGGCTTATTATAATTTGATATTCATTTTTCTATTACAGATAATCTGAAGTTTGAATACTCTCTTTGTTCTAGTTATGTTAAAACATGGGATTATGTATAGTTTTATTTGTTCTTTATTGTTTTTTGGAGGATGTGTAGGGAGATTCAGATTCATGCATTTGTGGTTACTTCAGTTATCCAGTCTATCTTTTAATATTTTTGTGAATATTTTGTTTGTTTTTCCTGGATGAAGAACTGTCAGGCTCTTAATGGTCTGAGGTATGTTTACTCTAGTATTGCAACGGTAATACTGCTCCAGAGCAATATTGCAACTGACTAATCTTCACCGACTCAATGGTCAATATAGTATAAAGGTAATTACTATAGATACTGTACTCCTACCATGGCATTAAAATAATTCATAAACTATGTGGCATTTAATCAGTAATGACAACTGTAGAAGAAAAAACTTGTTAACTAAATGCAAAATAAAACAACAGTCTTACATACAGAAGGAAATTCTTTTAAGGTTCTTTTTCTACTAGAAAATTATTTTTCCTTAAATAGTCAGGTTTAATAAATTACAGGTTTATCATAATGTCTATATAAGAGAGCATTTGATTCACAGTCCATACTACTTTTGGCTTTTCTTGAGCTTTGCTTACCAGAATACAGCCCACATGAAAAACCTAATGAACACGATATTAAAAATATCAAATGAAATTACTGTCTCCTTATATCTTAAAGAATGTTTACCTATACTTAATAGAAATTAACCTGGAATTAGTTTTAGTAAAAGATACTTCGTTTTAGTAAAGAATTTTTTTTTTAAGTTTATTTATTTATTTTGAAAGACAAAGAATAAGTGGGGGAGTGGCAGAGAGAGAATCCCAAGCAGGCTCTACGCTGTCAGCATAGGCCCATCGCAGGGCTTGATCTCATGGAACCATGGATCATGACCTAAGCTGAAACCAAAAGTCGGATGCTTAACTGACTGAGCCACCCAGGTGCCCCAGTAAAGAGGTTTCTTTAAATTACTGTGACTTACTATTTTTATTCTTGGAGCTGCAATAGCATTACTTAGGTGTTATTATACTAATTTTACTTTACATAGGAGTTAGAACTGATTACTGGGAATTTGAAACTATTCAGGTTCTATCAGTTAAACAATATGTGATCTTAGGTAAATAACTTTGCTTCTCTCAACTGTTGTTTTTTTCATATGAAATACGTAATTATTTGATAATATCTATTATGAGAGGTTGTGAAAGGTTTAATTAGTGTTTCCAAAATCCTTTTAAATATTCAAATGAAAAAGAGTCAATGCAAATTACCAATAATTATCAGTTTGGCTAGTACACATTACTCCACTAACCACCATTGCCAGAACACTCATTGCAGTATCTTGGGAAACTAAGTATATCTCCCAAAAACCTACTATTCCCCTCAATATAAAACGATTTTACTTTTTTTTTCTTTCTTGTTTTATTTTCAAATTTTTATTTAAATTCCAGTTAGTTAACATTCAGTGAAATATTGGTTTCAGGAGTAGAATTCAGGGATTCGTCACTTACATACAACATCCAGTGCTCATCCTAACGAGTGCCCTCCTTAAACGCCATCACCCATCTAGCCCATCCCCTACCATCCCCTCCATCAACTCTCAGTTTGTTCTCTATTTTTAAGAGTCTTTTATGTTTGTTTCCCTCGTTCTTTTCTCCTTTTTTCCCTTCCCATATGTTCATCTGTTTTGTTTCTTAAATTCCACATATGAGGGAAATCATATGGTATTTGTCTTTCTCTGACTGACTTATTTCACTTAGCATAATACACTGTAGCTCCATCCATGTTGTTACAAATTGAAAGATTTCATTCCTTCTGGTAAAATCATTTTACTAACAGGTATTGCTGTACCATACATATAAGAACGTTTAGCCCTTTTATCAAATACTATACGTGGCATACTATTATAAAGTCTTTTTCTTTTTAACATAAAAATATTTTATGGGGACCTGGGTGGCTCTATCAGTTGAGTGTCTCACTCTTGATTTCAGCTTGGGTCATGATCCCAGGGTGCTGGGATCAAGCCCTATGTCAGGCTCCACACTGAGCGTGAGGTCTGCTTAAGATTCTCTCTTTCTCCCCACCTCTGTCCCCTCCCCTGCTCATGTGGGCATTCTCTCTCTAAAATATATATATATATATATATATATATATATATATATATATATATAAATAAATATTTTAATAGGAGCTACTGCTACTTCACGTAATAAAAATAATTAGTCTGGGTGCCTGGGTGGCTCAGTCAGTTAAGCATCCGACTTCAGCTCAGGTCATGATCTCACGGTTTGTGGGTTTGAACCCCACGTCGGGCTCTGTGCTTACAGCTCAGAGCCTGGAGCCTGCTCCAGATTCTGTGTTTCCCTCTCTGCTCCTCCCCTACTTGCACTCTGTCTCTCCCTCTCTCAAAAATAAACAAACATTTAAAAATAAATAAATAAATAAATAAAAATAAAATTAGTCCTTTCCACCATATTTCCATATAACAGTCAGTTGACTTTTAATATTGCCCTGAATCAATGTTTTCTTTCTTAATAGCTCTTGGAATCAAAATTTTTCTATTCAGGAGTGCCTGCATGGCTAAGTCAGTTGAGCATCCAACTTCAGCTTAGGTCATGATCACACAGTTCTTGGGTTCTAACCCTGTGTCGGGCTCTGTGCTGACAGCTCAGAGCCTGGAGCATGCTTCAGATTGTGTCTTCCTCTCTCTCTGCCCTTCCACTGTTCATGATCTGTCTCTCTCGTTCTCAAAAATAAAATTAAAAAAATTTTTTCAATAAAAGTTTTCTATTCATATAATAGTATCCAAAAGTACTAACAATTTTTATATTTCTAATGAGTATAATCATGTCTTACACAATTAAATAGTGTCTTAAACTGAAGATTTCTCAGCAACAATATTTACTCTACCTGTCCAAAACATATTTAGTGAATATACACTACTATCATATAATTACCACTTAACTATTTTAAGCAACTTACAAAAAACAAAATCCCAAAACTTCCTTGTTTGCTCCTTTGTTTAACATTTAAATGAGTCTGCCTCTGTGCTGAGTGTGGAGTCTGCTTGAGATTCTTCCTTTCTCTCTCCCTCTTCCCTTCTCCCCTGCTTGAGCTCTTTCTCTCTCTCTCTAAAATAAAAAAAAAACAAAAACATTTACTGAGTGCCCAGGTTTGCAAATATGGTCTCTAGTTATCTCAGATATTAGAAATAGCATGTGGTGACAGAGCAAGGAATACAGGATGGAGTTAGACATACCCAGTAGCCTCAGAAGGGACAATGACACACAGCTGAAGAACAAGTATCCCTTGGAGCATGCCATTCCAAAGGACATTGCTGGATCTTATAGATTAAATCAATATTTAAGTTGGCCCAGGCACATTAACACTATTAAAAAGCCATGATTAGAAAAAAAAACCCTGAATTCTCATTCTTCATGGAACTTAGAATAAATGTCAGTGGATGAAAATCTAATATTTTGTCTCTGTGCTTTGATTATTCAGTCACCCCAAATATAGCTTCTCACTTACATGTATTTTTTAAATTTTTTGTTTATTTATTTCTGAGAGAGACAGAGAGAGAGAGAAAGCAAGTAGGAGAGGGGCAGAGAGATGAGACACAGAATCCAAAGCAGGCTCTAGGCTCTGAGCTGTCAGCACAGAGCCCAATGAGGGGCTCAAACTCATGAACCGCGAGATCATGACCTGAGCTGAAGTCGGATGCTTAACCTACTGAGCCACCCAGGTCCCCCTCAATTACATATTTTTTTGAAGTTTATTTATTTATTTTGAGAGAAGAAAGTGTGAGTTGGGGAAGGGCAGAGATGGGAGACAGAATCTCAAGCAACTTGGTGCTTGACCTCAGGAACCGTAGAATCATAACCAGAGCTGGAATCAAGAGTTGGATGCTTAACCAACTGATCCACCCAGGCACCCCTCACTTCTATTTGAATCCTATCCCTATGGCGGGGTCCAGTTGTAATACCACATCCACAAATACTCCAATGGATTTTATTCATCCTGTATTACACTGCATCGTATGAATTTAGAATTCCTCCAACCTATGTATTGATCTTAGCTACTTATCTCCACTATAGGAGTCCATAGTCCTGGGACTTTTACTCATATGGCATTACAATACAAATGCCTTACTGGTAGAAAAAGTCAAACATGTAAGAATCCTTAGAAATTGTTAAAAAATTAAAAATGGGAAGTAATGAAAATGTTACCACCTTCACATTTTCTCTTGACTCTGAAATATATAAACTGTCAATACTATTTCTCATTGCTAGTATAAATAAATGAATCAAGTTATCCTAATAAAATTTTGAAAGTGTTTAAAACAGGAAACTAAAAAAATAATAAAATAAAACAGGAAACTATTTTAAGATACTTTTAAAATATTAATGAAAAGCATACTGAATGTCTATGATAAATTATGAAACTACAACACAACACCGAATATGAGCGTAAAGTTTTCAAATTCTGTCTTACCAACTGCCTCAAAATAATGAATTTATTTTAAATAAGTCACAAATATAAGCAATCCTAGAAGAGTTGGCTATTCACCTTTTAGATAAATGTTCTTTTAAAAAGCTTTGAGAATTTGACATTAATACTATCTTTCTTTCTCATATTTTAACATCTATGAAAATTTGAAGGACATATAGAAAGTTTTATTCATACATTTTTGAAAAGTCTGTCTTTTGTATTTAAAAACAAGGAGCGGAAGGTACAGGCTTCCAGTTATAGAATGAATTAAGTCACAGGGATGAAAGAGAATATAGTTAATGGTATTAACTATATAATAGCATCATATAGTGCCAGTAGCTACATTTGTGGTAAGCATAGAATAATGTATAGAGTTTTCCAAATCACTATGTTGTACACCTGAAACTAATGCAACATTGTATGCCAACTCTACTTTATTTTTTTTTTAATTTTTTTAATGTTTATTTATTTCTGAGACAGAGAGAGACAGAGCATGAACGGAGGAGGGTCAGAGAGAGGCAGACACAGAATCTGAAGCAGACTCCAGGCTCCGAGCTGTCAGTACAGAGCCCGACGCGGGGCTCGAACTCACAAACCATGAGATCATGACCTGAGCTGAAGTCGCTCGCTCAACCGACTGAGCCACCCAGGTGCCCCTAACTCTACTTTAATAAACAAACAAAGAAAGAAATAAAGTGAAAATACTGTACAGTTCTCCCAAGAAGAAAGGAAAAGAAGCAATAGTGTGTCTGAAAAAAAAAAAAAAAATCAATCCATAATAATGGCTTTTTAGAAGAAATTTAGAGTATGAACTGTATCTTCAGTTCTATTTAAAAGACTTTTTTAAAAGACTGTTTAAAAAAAACCAGTTTCCTGTTTTAAACACTTTCAAAATTTTATTAGGATAACTTGTTTAGTGATTTATACTATCAATGAGAGATAGTATTGACAGCTTATATATTTCCAAATCAAGAGAAAATGTGAAAGTGGTCACATTTTAATTACTTCCCATTTTTAATTTTTTAACAATTAAAAGACTTTTTAAATAGAAAATATTTCAAGTCTATTTAAAATACTTCTTCAATCTATAAAAATTTTAAATGTCAATTTCTTCCTTTTAAATTATAGAAAGATAACATAACTAACTCAATGAGTTGCTATTCAAACATGTAGAATATAAATATTTGAATAATTTTATTTTATCTTATTTGCTACTAAACTCAACAATTTATTTGTAGATGACAATTTCTACCATAAACACTAATCATTTAAATAATAAAGTCTGTTTGCAACAACATGGACGGAGCTATAGAGTATAATGCAAAATAAAGTCAGTTAGAGAAAGATAAATACCACATGATTTCACTCATATGTGGACTTGAAAGAACAAAACAAATGAGCAACAACAACAACAAAAAGAAACAAAGCAAAAAATGCTCTTAACTATAGAGAACAAACTGATGGTTACCAGAAGGTAGCTGGGTTCGGGGATGAGTGAAATAGGTGAAGGGGATTAAGAGTACATTTATTATTATGAGCACTGAGTAACAAATAGGATTGTTAAATCACCCTACTGTAACATGAAACTAATGTAACACTGTATGTTATATATACTGGAATTAAAATTTAAAAAAAATAATAAATAATAAAGTCTGGCAATTCAAAGATACTACTTTCCTAATATCAGGCATGAATTCGCAAAGCAATTATAAAAGAGTAAATTCTACGAATTATAAATACCACTTCTAATTTTTTATACTATTTATTTTCTATTACTAGTACTTATTACCACTTATTTCATAACATCTTATTTAGTTACCTGGGCTGCTATAACAATATCACAGACAACATATATCTCTCAGTTCTGGAGGCTAGAAAGTCCAAGATCAAGGTAACTGGTGAGGCTCCACTTCCTGGTTTATAGACTGCTGTCTTATCATTGTGTATTCACATGGCTCACTCCTTCTTCTTACAAGGGTACTAATCCAATTATGAGGGTCCCACCATAATAACACAGACTAAACCTGTTTATTTCCCATGGTTCCCACCACTAATATCATCACCTTGGGGATTAGGGTTTCAATATATGAATTTGGGGCGAGGGGTGGGGAAACATGTTTATTTCAATGCATAACACTAATGGACAGGATGAAAAGTTTCTCAATCTCATAAAGTGTTACAGTCTAATATTTCTTAAAAAAACGATTTTCAAGTAGAATTTTTATTACCTATATATATTCTATGTGTTACATAGATTTCATGGTTAAACACGATTTAATCATGAAAAATGTTAGGGCAAATTTAACTGGCAAACAAAGTTTGATTAAAGAAAAATACTACAGGGGTGTCTGGCTGGCTTGGTTGGTTGAGTGTTTGACTCCTGATTTTGGCTCAGGTCGTGATCCCATGGTCGTGGGATTGACACCTGCATCGGGCTCGGCGCTGATCGTGAAGCCTGCTTAGGATTTTCTCTCCCTTCCTTTGCCCCTCACCCCCACTTGTTCACCCTAGCTCTCTAAAATAAAAATAAAAAAAATTACTACAAAACTTCATTTTGATGAGCTAAATAGAGCCATGCTTAGTTTTTAGTAAAATCTACAGAATTAAAACATTTCTAATCAATGGTAATCCAAAAGAACATTATGAAGTATTAAAAAAAAAAGAAAAACCAAAAATAAAGTATTCTATAAATTAAATCTAAATGTGATTAATGTCATAGTCATCAGCCACCATGAAAAAGACACATCTATTATAAAATAAAATTTATGTACACATCTTAGAGAGCAAATATTAAGAGAATGTATTCACTTACAGATACATAGAATGGTTTTTTTTCAATTTTTTCTCTAATAATTTTTTAAGGATTGATGAAAGTTATTCTAATATATTCCTGAATTTAAAAAAAAAGACCTTATGTTTTAAGTTGGTTTCAGGATTTAAACTGAGAGAAAAGGACAAACATTTCTCATATGTATCCTGTCACCACACATGTATAGCCTTCCCCCATTATCAACATCAGATACCAAAATGGCATACATACATGTACGTATATATGTGTGTGTGGGTATATACACACACACACAAATACATACAAATACATATATATATATATATATATATATATATATATATATATATATATACATTTATTTTTTAAAACCAGCGATGAACCTACATTGACCCCTTACTATTACTCAAAGTCCACCTTAGATTTCATTCTTGCTATGTAAATTCTATGTTTGGACAAAAGCATAGTAACTTATATTTAGCATTATAACATTATACAGAGTATTTCCACTTCCTACAAATCCTCTGTGGTATGCCTATTCATCTCTTCCCAATCCTACTCCTGGCAACCATCAATCCTTTTGTTGACTCCAGTATTGCCTTTTCCAAAATGTCATATACTTGGACATAGCCTTTTCAGAACGGTGGCTTTCACTTAACAATATGCACTTAAGTTTCTTCCATGTCTTTTCATCACTTGAAGCTCATTTATTTTTTAGCTCTGAATAATATTCAATCGCCTGGATGTGCCACAGTTTATTTACCCATTCACCTACTAAAGGGCATCTTAGTTTCTTCCAAGAATAAAGCTGCTTTAAACATTCATGTTCAGGTTTTTCAAGGGACAAAAGTTTTCAACTCCTTTGGGTAAATACCAAGTAATGCAACTGCTGGATATTGTGGTGAGAGTATGTTTCATTCTGTAAAAAAACATTTTCATTTGTAAGAAACTATCTTCAAATGTGGGTATACCATATCCTCACCAGCATTATATGAGAGTTCTACTTCCTCATCAGCATTTGGTATTGTCAGTGTTCCGGATTGGGGCTATTCTAATAGGTACACAGTGGTACTTCACTGTTTTAATTTGCAGTTCCCTGATGACATATGATGTGGAACATCTTTTAATATGCTTATGTGCCATCTGTACATCTTCTGTGGTGAAGTGTCTGTTAAGGCCCTTGGTTCATTTTAAAATTAGGTTTTTTCTTATTGCTGAGTTTTAGGTGTTCTTTATATATCTTGGATAACAGTTTTTTATCAGATGTGTCTTTGGCCAATATTTTCTCTCACTCTGTGGCTTGACTTCTCACTATCTTGACTGTCTTTCACAGAGCAAAGGTTTTTTATTTTAATGAAGTCCAGCTTACAATTATTTCTTTCATGGACCATGTTCTTGGTGTTTTATTTAAAAAGGTATAACCAGGGGCGCCTGGGTAGCTCAGTCAGTTGAGCATCAGACTTCAGCTCAGGTCATGATCTCACAGTTTGTGGGTTCGAGCTCCACATCAGGCTCTGTGCTGACCTCTTGCACAGAGCCTGGAGCCTGCTTCAGATTCTGTGTCTCCTCTCTCTGCCCCTCCCCCGCTCATGCTTTGTCTCACTCTGTTTCTCAAAAATAAATAAATGTAAAAAAAAAAAAAAAATTAAAAAACAAAAATAAAAAGGCATAACCAGGGGTTCCTGGTGGGCTCAACAGGGAGAGCATGCAACTTGATCTCTGGGTTGCTAAGTTCGAGCCCCACAATGGGTGTAGAGATTACTGAAAAATAAAATCTTTTTTTGAAAAAGGCATAACCATATCCAAGGTCTCTAAGTTTTCTTCTGTTTTAGCTTGTGTAGTTGCATAGTCTTGCATTTTATACTAGGCCTATGATCCATTTTGAGCTAATTTTGATGAAGGGTGTAAAGTCTACTTAGTTTCATTTTTTTTTTTCCGTGGGGGGGGGTGGGGAGGGGGGCATGTCGATATCCAGTTGGTCCAGCACCATTTGTTGCAGTGACTGTGTCCATCGTGTTGCCTTTGCTACTTTGTCAAAAAACAGTTGACTACAGAGGCACCTGGGTGGCTCAGTCAGCTAAGTGTCTGTTTGACTTTGGCTCAGGTCATGATTTTGAGGTTCTGGAGTTTGATCCCTGCATTGGGCTCTGTACTGACAGCTCAGAGCCTGGCACCTACTTCAGATTCTGTGTCTTCTCTCTCTCTGCCACTCACCCACTCGCATTCTGTCTCTCTCTCTCTCTCGAAAATAAACAAACATTAAAAAAACTTAAAATTTTTTTTAAGTTGACTATAAATGTATATGTGTATAAATATATGTAAGTATATACAAACATATACACACATGTAAATATTTACATACATATACATATACATACAAAGGTCTATTTCTGGGCTCCGTATTCTGTTCCATTCATCAACGTCTACTCTTTTGCCAATATCACACTACTCTGATTACTTTAGTTATATAGTAAGTCTAAATGTTGGGTAGCCATCAGTTCTCCAACTTTTTTCTTCTCCTCCAATACTGTGTTGGCTATTCTTAATTTTCTGAATAAACTTCAAAATCAGTTTGTCAGCGTCTATGAAATGACTTGCTGGGATTTACTGAATGTATAGAACAAGTTGGGTAGAACTGACATCTTGATAATGAGTATTTCTATCTATGAACATGAAATTTCTCTCCATTTATTTAGTTCTTCTTTGATTTGTTTACCAGAATTTTAAAGTTTTCTTCATTCAGATCTTATACATATTTTGTATATTAGCATTATATCCTGGAACTTTACTATAATTGCCTGTTAGTTCCAGGAGGTTTTTTTTTTCCTTTTCAAATTTTCATTTAAATTCTAGTTAGTTAACATAGAGTACAATACTGGTTTCAGTAGGATTCAGTGATTCATCACTTACATACAATGCTTGTAACAAGTGCTTCTTTGTATTTCTGTGGTATTGGTTGTGATCTCTCCTTTTTCATTCATGATTTTATTTATTTGGGTCTTTCCTCTTTTCTTTTTGATGAGTCTGGCTAGGGGTTTATCAATTTTATTAATTCTTTTGAAGACTCAGCTCTCAGTTTTGTTGTTTGGTTCTAATGGCTTTTTTGTTTGTTTGTTTCTATACTGTTTATTTCTGCTCTAACCTCTACTATTTCCCTTCTTCTGCTGGTTTTAGGCTTTATTTGATGTTCCTTTTCTAGCTCCTTTAGGTGTAAGATTAGGTTTTATATTTGAGACACTTCCTGCTTCTTGAGGTAGGCCTCTATTATAATATGCTTCCCCCTTAGGACTGCCTTTGCTGTAGCCCAAAGGTTTTGGACTACCGTGTTTGCATTTTCATTTGCTTCTGTGTACTTTTTAATTTCGTCTTTAATTTCCTGGTTAACTCATTCATTCTTTAAAATAGGATGTTCTTTAGCCTCCATGTATTTGTGGTCTTTACAAATTTTCTTCTTGTGGTTGGCTTCAAGTTTCAGAGTATTGTATTCTGAAAATATGTATGGAATGGTCTCAATCTTTTTGAACTTGGGAGGGCTGATCTGCGATCCCGTATGCAATCTATTCTGGAGAATGTTCCATGTGCACTCAAAAGAATGTGTATTCTGCTGCTTTAGGATGAAATGCTCTGAATATATCTGTTAAGTCCATTTGTTCCAGGGTGTTATTCAAAACCATTGTTTCCTTGTTGATTTTCCTCTTAGGTTATCTGTCCATTGTGGTTAAGTGTGGTGCTAAAGTCAATGACTTTTTTTATGTTTGTTATTAATTGACTTATATATTTGGGTGCTTCCAATTTGGGAACATAAATATTTACAATTGTTAGATCTTCTTGATGGATAGACCCCTTAATTATGATATAATATCCTTCTTCATCTCTTGTTACAGTCTTTGCTTTAAAATCTAGTTTGTCTTATATAAGTATGGCTACTCCAGGGGTGCCTGGGTGGCTCAGTCTGGTAAGTGTCTGACTTCAGCTCAGGTCATGATCTCACAGTTCACAAGTTCAAGTCTGGCATTGGGCTCTGTGCTGACAGCTCAGAGCCTGGAGCCTGCTTTAGAATCTGTATCTCCCTCTTTCTTTCTGTGCCTCCCCTGCTCATGCTTTGCCTCTCTCTCTCTCAAAAATAAATAAAAACATTTAAAAAATTTTTAAAAAGTATGGCTACTCCAGCTGTCTTTTGATGTTTATTAGCATAATGGCTCTCGATCCCCTCAACTTTTTTTTTAATTAATTTTTTATGTTTATTTATTTTTGAGAGCAAAAGAGACAGAGTGCAAGCAGGGAAGGGTCAGAGAGAGAGAGGGGGGAACACAGAATCCAAAGCAAACTCCAGGCTCTGAGCTGTCAGCACAGAGCCCGACATAGGGCTTGAATCCACGAACTGTGACATCATGACCTGGGCTGAAGTGAGACGCTCAACTGACTGAGCCACCCTAGTGCCCCTCCCCTCAGCTTTCAATCTGCAGGTGTCTTTAGTTCTAAAATGAGTCTCTTGTAGCCACCATAAAGATGGATCTTGTTTTTTTAATCCATTCTGATACCCTATGTCTTTTGATTGGAGCATTTAGTCCATTTATATTCAGAGTGATTACTGAAAGATATGAATTTAGTTCCATTGCATTACCTGTAAAGCTGGATTTCTGGTGATGTTCTCTGTTCCTGTCTAGTCTTTGTTGCTTTTAGTCTTTTTTTTCACAAAGAGTCCCCTTTAATATTTCTTGCAGGGTTGGTTTAGTAGTCATGAACTCCTTTAGTTTGTGTTTGTCTGGGAAACTCTTTATCTCTCCTTCCATTCTGAATGACAGCTTTTCTGGATAAAGTATTGTTGGCTGCATATTTTTCCCATTCAGCACATTGAATATATATATATATATATATATATATATATATATATATATATCCTGCCATTCCCTTCTGACCTGCCAAATTTTTGTGGACAGATCTCCTGCAAACATGATCTATCTTCCCTTGTAGGTTAAGAACTTCTTTTCTCTTGCTGCTTCTAAGATTCTTTCCTTGTGTATTTATTTTGTGAATTTCACTATAATATGTCTAGGCAATGGCAGGCTTTTAATTTAATGAGAGTTTTCTGTGCTTCATGGATTTCAGTGTCTGTGTCCTTCCCCAGATTGGGGAAGTTTTCAGCTATAATTTGCTCAAGTAAACTTTCTGTCCCTTTTTCTCTCTCTTCATCTTCTGGGACTCCTATGATAAGAATGTTATTACACTTTAAGAAGTCACTGAATTCCCTAAATCTACCTTCATGATCCAATACCTTTCTTTCCCTTTTCTTAGCTTCATTAATTTCCACAATTTTATCTTCTATATTGCTGATTCATTCCTCTACATCATTCATCCTTGTTGTTATGACATCCACTCAGGTTTGCATATTGGTTATGGCATTTGCAATTTCATTCTGACTAGGTTTTAGTTGTATTTTTTTTTCTAATTTTAGAGAGAGAGTGAGCGCATGAGCAGGGGAGAGGGGCAGAGGGAGAGAGAGAGAATTTTAAGCAGGCTCTATGCTCAGCATGGAGCCCAATGTGGGGTTCAATCCCATGACCATCTTGATTACAACCTGTGACAAAATCAAGAATCAGACACTCAACTGACTGAGCCATACAGGCACTCCTGATTTTAGTTCTTTTATCTCTGCAGTAAGGGATTCTCTACTGTCTTCTATGCTTTTTTCAAGCACAGCTAGTATTCTTGCAATTGCTTTTTAAAATTCTAGTTCAAACATCTTATATCTGTATTGATTAAGTCGCTACCGTTAGTTCACTTCCTATTCTTTTGGGGTAAATTCCTCCATCTTGTCATTCTACCATATAGGAAAAAAAAAACCTAGATGCTGGGTGTCTTTGGTCTGCTTGTTGAAGGAAGCTAGATCCAAAAAATAAAAGTAAAAAAATATATATATGTACATTTTTTAAATTAAAAAATAAAAAATATATATAAATTTAAAAAGTAAATACAAAAAGGAAGCTAGATCCTATTTCCCCTAAAGCTGAAGCTTTGTGGCACTCTATTATCAGTAGACTTACTGATAATAAGAGTAAGATAGACTTACTGATAATAAGAGTAAGTGCAAGAGGTTTGTGCTGATCTTCTGCATGAAGAAGTGCCTGTTGTACTGATTCTTGGGCTGGTTTGCCCTTCTAGAGATGCACCTGCCAGGCACAGGGAGGTGGGGTTTGGTGCAAGCTGCTCTGGCCTCCACTCAGTGGCAGTGCTGTTTATCTCACTCAGGTCAGTCAGTGCTGATGGGTAAGGGCAAAACGACTTTACCCTGCTCTCTCATCCCTACGGCAGAAAGCTCACACTCACCACTCTTTAGAAAGCCCTCATACAACCCCTCTTATGTCCTGGGCTTCTATCAGATTCGTGCCTTCACCCTGTCTGTGTCCAACCTGTTTTAGATCAAGTGTGTGGCTGGGTTTCTACACTCCAAATTTTAGGGACTTGTGCAGCACAGCCCTGTGTTGATCCTCTGGGGGGTGGGTCTCACTGCACTTTTGCCATTTGCCATCCCATGCCAGGAAAGCAGTTGCACAACCATGCAGCAGCTTGGATGTTATGGCAAAGCAGAGCAGAAAGCCGGCACCACGGCTCACTGCCCTCAATTGGTGTCCCCACTCCTATATCTGGAAACACTGCAGCATGTTGGTGCCACACTTTATTCTGTCCCTAGAGAGCCCTCACTGCCACTCCCAAATGTACTCCAAGCAGGGGAACTGTGTCTCCACATGTGACCCAGGGGATCCTTAGGCCGTGCTGTCTGCTCCTAGGCCTCCACCCTCCTTCCCCTAAGACTGGCACAACCCCAGTGGTGGTGGGCTTCTAAAACTTCAGATTTTGTGTTCCACCGCTTATAGTACCTAATGGTAGTCTCCAGAAGCAGGGCTCCCTCCCCTCCAGAGCACTTGCAGCACATTCAGTTCTTATCTCCCCCAAATCAACTCTCCACAACTCCTACCTTCCATGATTCTACCTGTAGACGTGCAGTTTTGTTCTCTCTGTCCTCAGATTGATTTCTTGGGTGTTCAGAATGATTAGACATATATTTGGCTGTGTTCAAGGGATGAGACAAGCTTAGGGCCCTCGTACTCTTCTGCTATCTTAACTCCTCCCAGTTCCATAAGTTTTTTTGTTCTTTTTTATTCTTTCATATTTTCTACATAGACAACCATATCATCTGCAAATAAAGACAGTTTTATGTCTTCTTTCCTAATCTATATTACATTTTCTTAATTTTTTTTTACCAAATTTCAGCCTTATTTAGGTATAATTGGCATAAAATTTTAAGATTTTTTTTCTTTTAGTAGGCTTCATGAACATCACAGGGCCCAACATAAGGCTTGAATTCATGACCCTGAGGTAAAGACCTGAGCTGATATTAAGAGTTGAACACTTAATCAACTGAGCTACCCAGATGCCCCAAACTGTAAGATATTTAAAGTGTACATCATGGTGATTTGATATATGTATATAATGTGAATCAATCTGTACACCTTTTAATGCCTTACTGCATTAGCCATGAGTTCCAGTACAATGTTGAGAAGGGGTGGTGAGATGAGACATCTTTGCAGTGTACCCAAACTTAGTGGGAAAGCTCCAAATTTCTCACCATTAAGAACATTAGCTGTAGGGGCGCCTGAATGGCTCAGTCAGTTAAGCGTCTGACTATGGCTCAAGTCATGATCTCACAGTAAGTTTGAGCCCTGCATTGGGCTGTGTGCTGACAGCTCAGAGCCTGGTGCCTGCTTCCAATTCTGTGTCTCCCCCCCACCCCACCTCTCCCCCATGTGTGCACATACACTCTCTCTTAAAAATAAACTTAAAAAAAAATTAGTTGTAGACTGTAAACTTTTTACCAAGGTGAGAATGTTCCCCAATATTCCTAGTTTGCTGAGTCTTTTATCATGAATGGGTGTTGGATTTTCTCAAATGTTTCTTTTACATTTGCTGATATGATCATGTGATTTTTTAGCCTGTTGATATAATAGATTGCAGTAACTGATTTTTTAATGCTGAAGCAGCCTTACATACCTGAGATAAACCACACTTGCTTGTTATGTATAATTCTTTTTACACATTTGTGTATTTGACTTGTTAATATTTTGCTCAGGACTTTGGCATTTATATTCATAAGCGATACTGGTGTCAAGTTTTTATTTTCTTGTAATGTCTTTGGTTTTGGGTAGTGCTAGCTTCACAGATCCGAAGTTAAGAAGTATTCCCTCTGCTTCTATCCTTTGAGATTGCAAAGAATTGGTGTAATTTCTCCCTTAAATATTTGGTACAATTCACTAGTGAACCCATGTGAGCCTGAGGCTTGCTGTTTTGGAAAGTTGTGAATTATTATTTTTTTAATTTTATTTTTTATTTTTTAAAATTTACATCCAAATTAGTTAGCATATAGTGCAACAATGATTTCAGGAGTAGATTCCTTAGTGCCCCTTACCCATTTAGCCCATCCCCCCTCCCACAACTCCTCCAGTAACCCTCAGTTTGTTCTCCATATTTATGAGTCTCTTCTGTTTTGTCCCCCTCCCTGTTTTTATATTATTTTTGTTTCCCTTCCCTTACGTTTGTCTGTTTTGTCTCTTAAAGTCCTCATATGAGTGAAGTCATATGATTGTTGTCGGAAAGTAATGAATTATTGATTCAATTTCTTTAACACGTATAGGTCTATGCAAATCTATATTTTTGTATGTATCTTGACAAATTGTCTATTTTTATTTTTTTAATATGAAATTTATTGTCAAATTGGTTTCCATACAACACCCAGTGCTCATCCCAAAAGGTGCCCTCCTCAATACCCATCACCCACCCTTCTCTCCCTACCACCCCCCATCAACCCTCAGTTTGTTCTCAGTTTTTAAGACTCTCTTACGCTTTGGCTCTCTCCCTAACCTTTTTTTTTTCTCCCCCCCCCCCCCGCCCCCCGCCATGGGCTTCTGTTAAGTTTCTCAGGATCCACATAAGAGTGAAAACATATGGTATCTGACTTTCCCTGTATGACTTATTTCACTTAGCATAACACTCTCCAGTTCCATCCACGTTGCTACAAAAGGCCGTATTTCATTCTTTCTCATTGCCACATAGTATTCTATTGTGTATATACACCATAATTTCTTTATCCATTCATCAGTTGATGGACATTTAGGCTCTTTCCATAATTTGGCTATTGTTGAGAGTGCTGCTATAAACATTGGGGTACAAGTGCCCCTATGCATCATTTTCCTGTATCCCTTGGGTAAATTCCTAGCAGTGCTATTACTGCGTCATAGGGTAGGTCTATTTTTAATTTTTTGAGGAACCTCCACACTGTTTTCCATAGTGGCTGCACCAGTTTGCATTCCCACCAACAGTGCAAGACAGTTCCCATTTCTCCACATTCTCGCCAGCATCTATAGTCTCCTGACTTGTTCATTTTCGCCACTCTGACTGGTGTGAGGTGATATCTGAGTGTGGTTTTGATTCGTATTTCCCTGATGAGGAGCGACGTTGAGCATCTTTTCATGTGCCTGTTAGCCATCTGGATGTCATCTTTAGAGAAGTGTCTCTTCATGTTTTCTGCCCATTTCTTCACTGGATTATTTGTTTTTTGGGTGTGGAGTTTGGTGAGCTCTTTATAGATTTTGGATACTAGCCCTTTGTCCAATATGTCATTTGCAAATATCTGTTCCCATTCCGTTGGTTGACTTTTAGTTTTGTTGGTTGTTTCCTTTGCTGTGCAGAAGCTTTTTATCTTCATGAGGTCCCAATAGTTCATTTTTGCTTTTAATTCCCTTGCCTTTGGGGATGTGTCGAGTAAGAGATTGCTACGGCTGAGGTCAGAGAGGTCTTTTCCTGCTTTCTCCTCTAGGGTTTTGATGGTTTCCTGTCTCACATTCAGGTCCTTTATCCATTTTGAGTTTATTTTTGTGAATGGTGTAAGAAAGTGGTCTAGTTTCATCCTTTTGCTGTCCAGTTCTCCCAGCACCATTTGTTACAGAGACTGTCTTTTTTCCATTGGATGTTCTTTCCTGCTTTGTCAAAGAGTAGTTGGCCATACTTTTGTGGGTCTAGTTCTGGGGTTTCTATTCTATTCCATTGGTCTATGTGTCTGTTTTTGTGCCAATACCATGCTGTCTTGATGATGACAGCTTTGTAGTAGAGGCTAAAGCCTGGGATTGTGATGCCTCCTGCTTTGGTCTTCTTCTTCAAAATTACTTTGGCTCTTCGGGGCCTTTTGTGGTTCCATACAAATTTTAGGATTGCTTGTTCTAGCTTCGAGAAGAATGCTAGTGCAATTTAGATCGGGATTGCATTGAATGTGTAGATAGCTTTGGGTAGTACTGACATTTTAACAATATTTATTCTTCCAATCCATGAGCATGGAATGTTTTTCCATTTCTTTATATCTTCTTCAATTTCCTTCATAAGCTTTCTATAGTTTTCAGCATACAGATCTTTTACATTTTGGGTAGGTTTATTCCTAGGTATTTTATGCTTCTTGGTGCAATTGTGAATGGGATTTTTTTTTGTCTTTGTCTTTTTGTTGCTTCATTATTAGTGTATAAAACTGCAACTGATTTCTGTACATTGATTTTGTATCCTGCAACTTTGATGAATTCATGTATCAGTTCTAGCAGACTTTTGGTGGAGTCTATCGGATTTTCCATGTATAATATCATGTCATCTGCAAAAAGTGAAAGCTTAACTTCATCTTTACCAATTTTGATGAATTTTATTTCCTTTTGTTGTCTGATTGCTGATGCTAGAACTTCCAACACTATATTAAACAACAGCGGTGAGAGTGGACATCCCTCTCACGTTCCTGATCTCAGGGAGAAAGCTCTCAGTTTTTCCCCACTGAGGATAATATTAGTTTTGGGCTTTTCATAAATGGCTTTCATGATGTTTAAGTATGTTCCTTCTATCCCGACTTTCTCAAGGTTTGTATTAAGGATGCTGAATTTTGTCAAATGCTTTTTCTGCCTTGATTGACAGGATCATATGGTTCTTATTTTTTCTTTTATTAATGTGATGTATCAAATTGATTGATCTGCGAATGTTGAAACAGCCCTGCAGTCCAGGAATGAATCCCACTTGATCATGGTGAATAATTCTTTTTATATGCTGTTGAATTCGATTTGCTAGTATCTTATTGAGAATTTTTGCATCCATATTCATCAGGGATATTGGCCTGTAGTTCTCTTTTTTTACTGGGTCTCTGTCTGGTTTAGGAATCAAAGTAATGCTGGCTTCATAGAATGAGTCTGGAAGTTTTCTTTCCCTTTCTATTTTTTGGAATAGCTTGAGAAGGATAGGTATTATCTCTGCTTTAAATGTCTGGTAGAATTCTCCTGTGAAGCCATCTGGTCCTGGACTTTTATTTGTTGGGAGATTTTTGATAACTGATTCAATTTCTTTGCTGGTTATGGGTCTGTTCAAGCTTTCTATTTCTTCCTGTTTGAGTTTTGGAAGCGTGTGGGTGTTTAGGAATTGGTCCATTTCTTCCAGGTTGTCCAGTTTGCTGGCATATAATTCTCCATAGTATTCCCTGATAATTGCTTGTATTTCTGAGGGATTGGTTGTAATAATTCCATTTTCATGCATGATTTTATCTATTTGGGTCATCTCCCTTTTCTTTTTGAGAAGCCTAGCTAGAGGTTTATCAATTTTGTTTATTTTTTCAAAAAACCAACTCTTGGTTTCATTAATCTGCTCTACAGGTTTTTTTAGATTCTATATTGTTTATTTCTGCTCTGATCTTTATTATTTCTCTTCTACTGCTGGGTTTGGGGTGTCTTTGCTGCTCTGCTTCTATTTCCTTTAGGTGTGCTGCTAGATTTTGTATTTGGGATTTTTCTTGTATCTTGAGATAGGACTGGATTGCAATGTATTTTCCTCTCAGGACTGCCTTCGCTGCATCCCAAAGCGTTTGGATTGTTGCATTTTCATTTTCATTTGTTTCCATCTATTTTTTAATTTCTTCTCTAATTGCCTGGTTGACCCACTCATTCTTTAGTAGGGTGTTCTTTAACCTCCATGCTTTTGGAGGTTTTCCAGACTTTTTCCTGTGGTTGATTTCAAGCTTCATAGCACTGTGTTCTGAAAGTATGCATGGTATGATCTCAATTCTTGTATATTTATGAAGGGCTGTTTTGTGACCCAGTATGTGATTTATCTTGGAGAATGTTCCATGAGCACTTGAGAAGAAAGTATATTCTGTTGCTTTGGAATGCAGAGTTCTAAATATATCTGTCAAGTCCATCTGATCCAATGTATCATTCAGGGCCCTTGTTTCTTTATTGATTCTGTGTCTAGATGATCTATCCATTGTTGTATGTGGAGTATTAAAGTCCTCTGCAATTACCACATTCTTATCAATAAGGTTGCTTATGTTTGTGAGTAATTGTTTTATACATTTGGGGGCTCCTGTATTCGGCGCATAGACATTTATAATTGTTAGCTCTTCCTGATGGATAGACCCTGTAATTATTATATAATGCCCTTCTTCATCTCTTGTTACAGCCTTTAATTTAAAGTCTAGTTTGTCTCATATAAGTATGGCTACTCCAGCTTTCTTTTGGCTTCCAGTAGCATGATAGATAGTTCTCCATCCCCTCACTTTCAGTCTGAAGGTGTCCTCAGGTCTAAAATGAGTCTCTTGTAGACAGCAAATAGATGGGTCTTGTTTTTTTTATCCATTCTGATACCCTATGTCTTTTGGTTGGAGCATTTAGTCCATTCACGTTCAGTGTTATTATAGAAAGATATGGGTTTAGAGTCATTGTGATGTCTGTAGGTTTCATGCTTGTAGTGATGTCTCTGGTACTTTGTCTCACAGGATCCCCCTTAGGATCTCTTGTAGGGCTGGTTTAGTGGTGATGAATTCCTTCAGTTTTTGTTTGTTTGGGAAGACCTTTATCTCTCTTTCTATTCTAAATGACAGACTTGCTGGATAAAGGATTCTCGGCTGCATATTTTTTCTGTTCATCACATTGAAGATTTCCTGCCATTCTTTTCTGGCCTGCCAAGTTTCAGTAGATAGATCCGTCACTAGTTTTATCGGTCTCCCTTTATATGTTAGAGCATAATTATCCCTAGCTGCTTTCAGAATTTTCTCTTTATCCTTGTATTTTGCCAGTTTCACTATGATATGTCGTGCAGAAGATCGATTCAAGTTATGTTTGAAGGGAGTTCTCTGTGCCTCTTGGATTTCAGTGCCTTTTTCCTTCCCCAGATCAGGGAAATTCTCAGCTATGATTTCTTCAAGTACACCTTCAGCACCTTTCTCTCTGTCTTCCTCCTCTGGAATCCCAACTATGCGTATGTTAGTACATTTCATCACATCACTTAGTTCTCTAATTCTCCCCTCATACTCCTGGATTTTTTTATCTTTTTCTTAGCTTCCTCTTTTTCCATAATTTTATCTCCTGATTCACCTATTCTCTCCTCTGCCTCTTCAATCTGAGATGTGGTCGCCTCCATTTTATTTTGCAGCTCATTTATAGCATTTTTAGCTCCTCCTGACTGTTTTCTTAGTCTCTTGATCTCTGTAGCAATAGATTCTCTGCTGTCCTCTATACTTTTTTCAAGCCCAGCAATTCATTTTATGACTATTATTTTAAATTCATTTTCTGTTATATTGCTTAAATCGTTTTTGATCAGTTCGTTAGCTGTCGCTACTTCCTGGCGTTTCTTCTGAGGAGAATCCTTTCATTTCATCATTTTGGATAGTCCCTAGAGTGGCACGGAACTGCAGGGCTCTTCCTCTGTGCTGTCTGGAGTAACCTGCGTTGGTGGGTGGGGCCTCAGTCAGACCTGATGTCTGCCCCAGCCCACGGCTGGGGCCACAGTCAGACTGGTGTGTACCTTATCTTCCCCTCTCCCAGGGGCAGTACTCACTGTGGAGTGGTGTGACCCCTGTATGGGTACTAGCACACTGCCAGGCTTGTTGTGCTGCTTCTATGGGATCTGGTATATTAGCCGGGGTGTATCTGCAAGGTGCACAGGGGCGGGAGGGGCAGACTCAGCTCACTTTGCCTTTGGTGGTCCGCTTCTGGAGGGGCCCTGTGGTACCGGGCAGGAGGCAGACCCATCGGAGGGATGGATCCACAGAAGCACAGAGTTGGGTGTTTGCTCGGTGCAAGCAAGCTCTGTGATGGGAACCGGTTCCCTTTGGGATTTTGGCTGGGGGATGGGTGAGGGAGATGGCACTTCCCAGCGCCTTTGTTCCCCGCCAAGCTGAGCTCTGTCCTCCGGGACTCAACGACTCTCCCTCCCAATGTCCTCTCGTCCTCCCTGCTCTGAGAGCAGAGCTGTTGACTTATTAATATTCCAGATGTTAAGTCCCACTGGCTGTCAGAACACGCTCCATCCGGCCCCTGTGCTTTTGCAAGCCAGACTCGGGGGCTTTGCCTTACCAGGCAGGCTGCCCCTCCGCCACCCGGGCTTCCTCCCGCCTGTCCCTATAGCACGTACCGCCTCTCCGCCCTTCCTCCCCTCTTCCATGGGCCTCTTGTCTACACTTGGCGCCAGAGAGTCCGTTCTGCTAGTCTTCTGGCAGTTTTCTGGGTTATTTAGGCAGATGTGGGTAGAATTTAAGTGATCAGTAGGACACGGTGAGCCCAGCGTCCTCCTACGCCGCCATCTTCTGCCAAACCTCGACAAATTGTGTCTTTAAAGGAATTGGCTCATTTCATCTAGGTTATCAAATATGTAGGCATAAAGTTGTTCATAGTATTCCTTTGTAATCCTTTTAGTTTCCATGGAATCTGTAGTGATGTCCTCTGTTTTCTGCCATTATTAATTTGTATCCTTTCTTCTTTTCTTAGTTAACTTGGCTAGAAATTTGTTGATTCTATCAATCTTTTCAAAGAACTGGCTTTTAGTTTTGTTGATTTTTACTATTGACTTCCTGGTTTTAATTTCACAGATTTTAGTCATAATTCTTACTATTTCTTTTCTTCTATTTACTTTGGACTTAATTTTCTCTTCCTTTTCTAGCTTTCTAAGGTGGAAACTTATTGAATTTAGATTTTTCTTCTTTTCTAACATATGAATTCAGTGCTATAAATTTACCTCTAAGCACTGCTTTACTGCTTCCCACAAATTTTGATTAAGTTATATTTTCATTAAGTTCAAATTATTTTAAAATTTCTTATGAGATTTCTTCTTTGACCCCTATGTTTAGAAGGGTATTGTTTAATCTCCTGTATTTTAATGTTTTCTAGTTGTCTTTCTGTGATTGATTCCTAGTTTAATTCCATTATGGTCTGAGAACACACATTGTATCTCTATTTTTAAATTTGTTAAAGTGTGTTTCATGTCCTAGAATATAGTTTATCTTGGCAAACGCTCCACATGAGCTTGAGAAAACATTAATTTTCCTGTTTTGGATGGAGTCTATATATGTCAATTATATCTAGTCGATTAAAGACGTTGTTGAGTTCAAGTATGTCCTTACTGATTTTCTATCTGCTGAATTAACCCATCTGAGAGAGGAGTATGGATGTCTCCAACTATGATAGTGAATTCATCTATTTCTCTTTGCAATTCTATCATTTTTGTATCAGGTAGTTCAATGATCTGTTAGATGCATACATTTAAAAAATTGTTATGTGTTCTTGGAGAACTGATCCCTTTATCATTATGTAATGATCTTCTTTATCCCTACTAGCTTTCTTTACTTTGAAGTCTGCTATATACGTTATACATACATATTTAAAATGAGTTTCTTGTAGAAAACATAGAGTTGAATCTTATTTTTTCATCCATTCTGATGATGTCCTTTAACTGGTACATTTAGACCAATGATATTCAACTTAGTTACTAATATAGTTGGATTACTATCATTACATTTGTTACTGTTTTTTTTGTTGCCCTTGTTCTCTGTTCCTATTTTTGTCTTTCACTCTTTTCTGCCTTACAGTTTTAACTGAATGTTTTATATGATTCTATTTTCTCTTTCTTAGCATATCAATCTTAGTTCCTTTTTGCTGTTTTTACTGGCTGCCCCTAGAGTTTTCACTATACATTCACAACTAATCCAAATCCACCTTCAAATAATATTACACAACTTCACAAGTAGTGTATCTTATAATAACAAAATAATCCTAATTTTTTCCTTCCCGCTCTTGTATCATTGGTGTTAGTCATTTTGCTTATATATAAGTATACAGAAGCACTTATATACACATATACATATACATAATTGCATATATTGTTGGTATTATTTTGAACAAAAAAAAACCTGCTATCTATTAGATTAAGAAGAAAAATAAAAGTTCTTATTTTACCTTCATTTTTTCCTTCTTTGGTGTTCTTCCTTTCTTCATATATATCTGAATTTCTAAACTATATTATTTTCCTTCTCTGTAATGAATTTCTTTTAGCATTTTTGTAAAGCAGGTCTACTGTCAGCAAGTTTTCTCAAATGCCGTTTGTCAATTTCTCCCTCAGTTTTGAAAGGAATCTCATATGGCACAGAATTCTACATTAGTGGTTTTTTTCACAGCGTTTTAAATATTTTAGTTCACTCTCTTTCCTTGCATGGCTTCTGAGGAGAAATTAGTGTAATTCTTATCTTTGTTCTTATTTGGATAAGGCATTTTTAACTCTGGCCTCTTTCAGGATTTTTTCTTTTGTCTTTGCTTTTTTTTTGTAATTTTAAAGTGATATGCTAAAGTGTAAGTTTGCTTGGACATTTTATCCTGCTCGGTGTTCTATGGATATCTGGTTTGGTGTCTAACAAAAATTTGGTAGAAATTCTGTCATTATTGTTTCCAATATTTCTTCTGTTCTTTTCTTTCTTCTCTTTGAGATAGTCCCATTAACCTATGTTACACCTTTTCTAGTTGTTCCACAGCCCCTGGAAATGTATTGTTTTTTGATAGTTTTTGTTCTCTTTGACTTTTGGTTTTCATGGATTCTATTGCCATATACTCTAACTCAGAGATTCTTTCCTCAGTTATGTCTAATCTAATAAACTCATCAGAGATATTCTTCATTTCTGTAACAGTGTTTTTTTTTTATCTGTAGCATTTTTTTGTTATTGTTCTTCCTTATGATTTGCATGATTCTGCTTACATTGCTCAGCTATTTTTGTGTGTTTACTTTATCCATTAGAGCCTTTAGCATATTAATTAATTATAGTTGTTGCAAATTCCTATTCTATGAAGAACATAGTATGTTAAGAATCTCCAATGGGAAAATGTGCACGGTGTTAAACTGGGGTGCTATGTTAAAAATAAATATATGATGGGAGCAACAAAAAAATTCCAACATCTCTGCTATGTCTGGTTCTGATGCTTGCTGTTATCTCTTGAAATTATGTTTTTTTCCTTTTTGTTATGCCTTTTAATTTCTTCTTGATAGCCAGACATAATTTATTGGGATAAAAGGAACTGCTAAAAATAGACTTTTAGTGATATAATGGTGAGATATGGGGGGAGGGGAAGCATTGTATAATCCCATGATTATGTCTCAGTCTTTTAGTGAGCCAATGCCTATGGACTATGAACTTCACAATAGCTTTTCAGGTTTTTTTTTTTTTTTCCCCTACTGCCTTAGGTGGGACAGGATGGTTAGAGTTGGCTACAGTTGGGCACTGCTCTTCTTCTGCAAGGAAGGATAGAGCTTGCTCTAGTTGGGGACTTCTCTTATCCAGACCAGTTAGGCTCTGATAATACCTCAGCAGGTTAGGTTTTGGTTAAGTAGTTTCCCCTGAAGGCCGGGTTTCTTAAGAACAGAATAATCTGGTGTATTTCAAAGTGGTTTCTTTCTTCCTTCTCTTGCCAGAAGTCCAAAGAGAGTTTTCTTTGATACTTACTTTGGGAATCTGGTCTAGTTCCTGAAAGTGAATCTCACAATATTGTGGTGCCCCCCCACCCCATGAATAGGTCTCACTGGAGTTTTTAAGTCCCAAAATTGTCTACACTAAGCCTCCAGCAATTCATCAATTATAGTTCAGGTTTCCCTACCCAGGCACTGGTTCCTGTGGTCAGCTCCTGATTCTCCACTCCTATAAGCCACAGCTCACTGTATTTGTCTGTCTAGTCTCTCCAATCTTGGGGATAGTGTTTGTTTTGTGTCCTCCTCTCTCTTATGAATTCAAGAGCAGCTGCTGATTTTTCAGTCTGTTTAGCTTTTTACTTGTTGTTAGGATGGAATAGGGACTTCCAAGCTCTTTCAATGTGTAACCAGAAAGTGGAACCACTAGTCATTGATCTTTAATAGGAACAGATGGTCCCATTCTTTAGCATTAAGTGCCTGTATCATTGATTTTTTTCATAAATAAAGGTAGTTTACTTATCTGTATGAATTGATGGAATGCTAATTTAAAAATATTTGGGGGGGGGGGCGGTGTGTCGGTGGCTCAGTTCATTAGGTGTCTGACTTTGGAAGCAGTTTGTGTGTTGGAGCCCCGAGTCAGGCTCCATGTTGACAGCTTGGAGCCTGAAGCTTGCTTCAGATTCCGTGTGTGTGTGTCTCTCTCTCCACCCCTCCCCTGCTTGTGTTTGCAAGCATTCTCTCTCTCTCTCTCTCTCAAAAATAAATGTTAAAAAAAAATAAATTTTTTTTGTAAATTCAGGAAAAAAGGGAAATGTTCCCTTATTCCTACTTTAAAAGCAACACTGTAATGTTTAATAGTTGACTCTGTATTTTAAAAATTTACATTTTATTCTTAAAAGCATTTTTTAATCTACCTTATGTTAATTTTTGTTCATTTCTTTTCCACAACATTTTTCTGAACAAAATAAGTTAGAAATATTACAAATATAGTTAATGCCAATTTTGCTGTGAATAAAACTTAAACTCTACACACTGTTCTGATAGCAAGAAAACAAAAGTCTTCTAAAAAGGGTGTAAAAACTTCTATTTGGCACCTAAGAGTTGATTTTCTCTCACTTTGATTTAGAAGCAGTGTTGCAATAGTGTATTTAGGTCTTTCTACACATTTTTCTTTCATTAAAGAGAATAAATGATAATAGTTTTTTATATGGCTTACTTCAAAGCATCGATAAGACTAAACACTAGCAATTTTTATTTCTGGACATTGTAAGAAAGAATTATTAAAATTTAAACTCTTTACTCAAACTTTTTAGATATAAATTTTCATCTACCCAATTAATTTCTTAATGCTATAATTTGATTAGTGTTTTATTTATTCAGATTAAAGATTGTTAATAAGGCCTATTAAAATCCTGATATATAATTTCATAAAAATAATTGTATTTTAGAAGTACTCTAGCAATTTGTAACAGGATGACTAACAGCAAAATTTATGTACCAAGAAAACATTTGGTTATCAACCTAAGGAAACAATGTCTAAAACAAAAGAGTCATGTCAATATATGTATTTATAAAACTGTTAAAGGAAACCAAATATTTCTTAAAATTGTATTTATTTTCATTCACATCCTAAGACCCTAATATGAAAACACATGTTTAAAACTTTCAATTCAAGAATATTTGAGACAAAGTTCATAAGATTAAAAAAATACCTTAATAGAGTTCCAAACAACAATCACTTTCCTGAGAAAAGCCTTTCCATAATTTATCATAACTGGCTATACACAAACAAAAAGTACTGATTTAGTATCCCTAAAAACTGAAAATATAATTTTTTAAAGTAGAGGGTTCTCAGCTTTGAAGAGAATAATATTCAAGCCACAACAAAATCGACAACTACCACCACTGTTTGCATCCTATACTAAAGTTAAGAATTACAAACATTTACTATAAATGAAATACTTAAAGTATGTCACTATTATCATAACATTTATGATGACATAATAGTGGAAAATGTAGAATTTCTTCTGTATTGTCCTTGGTACAAATGGCCAACTTGCTGTCAAGAGTGGACAAGGCTACACAGTGAAAATTGAGATAAGACTCTTGGATAGGGAACAGGGTAAAGAAGCTAAGTAGTATATATGTATTTATGTGTATAATTTAAAAAAAAATTATTATGATATATAAAAATATTAATACGGTATTTTTAAATAATTAAGTATATTCAATGGTTTTAGCAAACTGCTGATAAAAGGAAGTAAGAATAGTGGGGAAAAAAATTAGATAATTCCTAGGCAGGCTAGTAGCATAACATGCACTGTATAATACAAAGTTAGTTAGGTGTATTGGGGGATTCTGGAAGAAACAGTTACCATTTCTTATTACTGAAATAGGCAGGTGACTGAAATGCAGAACATTATCAATATGTGAAAAAGATTCAAAAGGGACCCAAACGATAGCACTCTATATAGTTCGGAACAGTCTAGTTTTCACAATATAAAATCCAGAAATAAATCTAGTATAAATTTGAAAATTCAGTGTGTGACAAAGGTCATACATAAAGACAGGATTATTTAAGAAATGCTACTAGCACAGCTGGTTATCCATTGAATGTAACATGAAACTGGATCCTATGATCTTATTCCATCACACAATCTGAGTTTAATTAAACATAATCTGGAAAATGCAGGATACTACATGATACAATCCAGGGAGAGGTTAAGATTTATTAAACTAAGTTAGAAACCCAAAAGTCATAAAAGAAATCACAGATACATTTTAACATGAACATATCTTTGGCAAAAGATACTAAACGGCAAGTCAACAGACAGATCAGAGAGTTGAAAAAACACTGTGAAGACAGGAGAGAGTGGTAATAGCCATCACAAATTGAAAAGAAAGGATAAATAATCAATACAAATAGGGATTTAGGTAAGAGGTACTTTTGGTTGAAAAAAGCCAGATGCATATGATGCTATTTTATAAAATAAATGGTTAAAAAAAACCTCCAAGTAGTTCTGTGTGTGTGTAGAGAAAAAGAGAGTGCATGTGCACATGTATGTGCATGTGTATATGTGTATTATAGAACTATTCTTTTAAGACTGTGTAGTTGTCCAGAAAAAAGTGCAGAAAGATACTGATTTTGCAAGGATATTTGTATAGTGGTAAGAGAGACAAATTATGAAGGAAAAGGGAAAAAATACTAAAATAGCTACTATGAATAATCACATACCTACATTGTTATAAAAGCATACACATGAAGAAAAATTAAGTTAAGAAAGGCATAGTAACCAAACTTGCCAGAGGGAATACCCAAGGAATTTCTATTAGTAATTGGATGTTTTTCTGCTTATAGTCTCATAAAATGTAATCTGAAGTGGCCATGGAGGCCAATTATTATCATTCTGATGTGTGTGTATGTTTAGCTTGGTTGTTATTAAAAGAACAAGGTCAGTTCAGTCTGGTTTCACAGTTTACTCCAAGGGTCAACAAACTTTCTGTAAAAAAACAAATAGTAAATGTTCTAGGCTTTTGGGGCCATATTGTCTCTATCACAACTAGTCACCACTGTTGGGTAAAAGCACTCATTCATAGGTTGTTATGGTTAATTTTAAGTGTTAACTTAGCCAATGCAGAGCATCAAGTTATTTAATCAAATGCTAATTTAAGGCATTGCTGTGAAGATATTTTGTAAATGTGCTCAGTATCTATAATGTGCTGACTTTAAGTCAAGGAGATTATCCTTGATAATAAGATGGGCCCCATCTAATCAGCCTTGAGAGCAAAAACAGTGTTTCTGGAGAAGAAATTCTGCCTCAAGACTGCACTATCCACTCCTATCAGAGTTTCGAGCCTTCTGGCCTGCTCTACAAATTTCAATGTTAACACTCCCTACAACTATGTTAGCCAATTCTCTAGATAGAGAGTTCTGTTTCTCTGGCCAACTCTAATATACAGACAATACATAAACATAGTCTGGCTGTGTTCCAATAAAACGATTTACAATAACAGACAGTGAACCAGATTTGGCCTGTGTACGATATTTTTCCAACCCCTAGTATTATTAATAATAAAAGCTGCTTTTATTTAAAACTATGTCTCAGGCAGTGTGAAATGCGCTTCACATACAGATTCCAAGTGCCTTGTAAATTGGGAACTGCTCCTATTCGGCTCATGTATTCCAGAGCTAAATGAGCAAGAATGATATTCCTAGAACTAATGAGTTCTAGACCATGAGCTTAGGTGTAAGAAAGTGTTTCTCAGAGAGGGATTCAAGATGGTATTTTCTTTGTTTTTATATTGTTTCATCTATTGGCTCTGGGGATTGAAAATTATTGCAGCACAAGTCAACCGGGTGTCGTGGATGTTTATTAAATGTGGCACCTTTTAATTAAACTCGAATTTCTAAAATTCCATTCAATTAGAGGAGAAAAATTCACAAAAATCACTAAATCTGGGGCTTATCATTTTTGGAATGAATGGAATTCTTTATATCAAAGATTTAAAGCAAAGGATCTTTAAGAAGGAAGAGGCCTCAATCTGTAGACTATTATTATTATTATTACATACTTAAAATTACTTGTAACTATTTATTTTTGAGAGAGAGAGAGAGAGAGAGAGAGAGAGAGAGAGAGAGGGAGTGTGTGTGTGTGTGTGCGCATGCGCACACAGGGGAGGGGCAGACAGAGAGGGGGAGAGAAAGAATTCCAAGTAGAGTCTACACTGTCAGCGCAGGGTCCCATGCAGGGCTCGAACTCACAAACTGTGAGATCATGACCAGAGCCAAAAGCAAGAGCCGGATGCTTAACTGACTGAGCCACTCAAGTGCCCTTAAAATTACCTATAACTTTAAATAGTAGATCCTAAACTTGGTTGATGCCACAATGTTCCCTTCTCCAGGGATTAATAAGATTCCCATCTGAGAAGAAATTGGCATCCTTTGTTTGCAACTCAGGGACCTCTCTATAGCCACTCTTTTCTCATCCCAGGTATTACCTTCTGTTAGCCAAAGCTTAAGAAATAACCTACATTTAAAAATGATTTGATTTAGGAACACCTGGGTGGCTCAGTTGGTTAAGAGCATCGGGTTCTATGCTGACAGTGTAGAGCCTGCTTGGGATTCTCTCTCTTTCCCTCTCTGTTTCTCCCCGACTTGTACGTTCTCTTTCTCTCTTTCAAAATAAACTTTAAAAATGCATTTAAAAATGATTTGATTTACAAAAAGCAAATATGACCACACCTTTTAAAGACCACATAGCTTATGCAAAGTGAAAAATATCTATAAGATTGCTTTTACATAGAGAAGCTTCTTAGAAAGTTAAGGTGTGGGATGACAAAAAAGGAAGAAAAATTGGAACTTGGAAATTCAGTATCTGAAAGAGAATTCTCTAAGCTATCAGCTAGTTGAAGAACTATTAACGTAAGAGGAAAGGACTGTTATGACCATGACCAAATGATAGGCAAATTTACAAAGTAGAAGGGGAAAAATTACTAGTAGTATGGAAACTAATTTAAGTGGTGTGGGCAAGTGGTAAACCAAGATATTTAGATAAAAAAAGGTACGTCAGAGTTGGTCATAAGGATAAAAAGCTTAGCAAAAGAAGGCTAATTAGGGGAATTTTGCACACAAAAAAACAACTATGGAGTCTAAATTGATCAGAACAGTTCTGATTTCAAATATTTTCCTGTCAAATCATTTTGTACTGATTTTTAGATCAGAAAATAGAGTCACCATTTTACCCATCTGTATCCACAATTCTATCAAATTGTCTTTAACATAGGAAAATTTCAAAAAATTTTTGATAATGAAAACTCATTAAAAACTCATGGAAACTCAAATCAGAGAAGGTACTTTAAAAACAATGAAAACTAACCATTCTTAAGGAATAAAAACACAGTTATCAGTGGTTTTTATGCAATTACTAGCATCAGTAATAGAGTGTGGAAAGTATGTTTAGCATAGAAAATTGGTGTCACACTCACCTCTGCTGATATCATCAGTTCTGGGTGTGGATGAAGCCATAATCTGTCAAAATCTGATCCATTCTTGCCAGGTTTGGGGGTTCTGTAGAGAAGTTACTGGTACCAGGTCTGACTGCCATAGCTCAGAAAAATGGTGCAGTCATTCCTCTTAGTGTAGAATATACTTGAGAAGATGTTTAAGGGACCTATATAATATTAAGCCCCAGAAAGACAATATTAGTGGTGGCTTAGACATGGAATATAATAGCTAACAGTTATGGTATGCTTACTATGTTCCAGGAACTAATGCATTATCTTATTTAGTATTTTCTTTTTTTTATTATGAAATTTATTGTCAAATTGGTTTCCATACAACACCCAGTGCTCATCCCAACAGGTGCCCTCTTCAATACCCATCACCCACTTGCCCCTCCCTCCCATCCCCACCCATTTAATATTTTCAACAGCTCTGTGGGGTACAGGTATTGTTATTAATCCCATTTTACAGGAAACAGGCTTATCAAGGTTAAAGAATTGCTGGGGCCCCTGGGTGGCTCAGTTGGTTGGGCGATAGACTTCAGCTCAGGTCATGATCTCAGGGTTTGTGAGTCTGAGCCCCGCATCGCGCTCTGTGCTGACAGCTCAGAACCTGGAGCCTGCTTCCAATTCTGTGTCTCCCTCTCTCTGACCCTCTCCCACTCACGCTCTCTTTCTCTCAAAAATAAGTAAGTCCTAAATAAAATTTAAAAAAAATTGCTCAACACAACAAAGGCAGTAATACAGAGGCAGAACTAGGATATGAACTCATGCAATCTGGTGCTTCACATGTGCACATATCCATAACTACATTGCTAGTAGTATACTCAACCTGGCTGCAAAAAAAAAAAAAAAAAAAAAAAGTGTTTTCTAAAAAGGGCAAGTTAATTTCCTCTAATATGTTCACTTTATCCCATACCACATGCTTAATCTTTAACTCAAATCCTAAAAAGCTAGACTGGCATTTATATGACAATTTTAAATAATAAACTTTGAATCTTTAAAATTTATAATATTTTACAATTTATAATAGTGAACGAAGCATGGATAGTCTGTTAGTCTCCCAGAGTGAAATGGGGATGAGAAGTGATAGTGCATTCCCTTCAGATGAAATGACAAAGATATTCATAGAAACCTCATACTTCATTTATTGGAATTATTTGAATACAATGCATCGCTTAAAACCTAATAAAACAGTCACTTTAACAGATGCCGTTGAGTAAGTCTACAAGTCTTAGTAACTTATCTTTACCGTTAAAGAACTTTTATGTTTGATACATTATTCAAAATAAGTACAATATCACCTGAATCCACGTAATGTAATCTAAATCCACATCAATTGCAGTTTTCTCTTACTCCTTTTTATTTTTTACTAATCATTTACATACTAAGCTTACCACATTTACAGGGTTTTTAAATGTTTCGCCTAATTTTCACAGGACCATTTACCTTAAAATTTTCCTCCAAGTGAATTTTTACTGCAAAATCTGTAGCTACACTATCAAAGATCAGTATCACGATTTTAGGAGACACGACTGTAAAAGTACACCACCACCAAGCCTGAATGACCACCAGCAAGAAACGGTCCTGGGCAACTGGCTCCTACCCTGAAAGGTGAGGGCTCTCAGACCACGGGCAGGACCGGCAGAGAGTGGGAGGAGGGGAGGTCGGGAGAGGCAGTGCTTGATTCAAGTCAATAAACATTCACTGCGCCACTTACCAAGCGCCAAAAAAAAAAAAAAAAAAAAAAAAAAGGAACTGGGCGGTATTTCGAGCAGTGGGTCCAACTGGTTTGCCAGAGGCGGCAAGAGACGATGGCGTGGACTCGGGCGCCGGGGCCGGCAAGGCTGAATTAGAGCCTCTAGCCAAGTAAGCGAGGCGGCAACTAGGGCTGGGCCTCCAGCACCCCTCTCCCGGCGTCCGCACCCTTGCCGGCCCAGCCGCCAGCCCGCCGGCCCACCAGCCGCAGCTGCTTACCGGTGGCGCCTTGCTGCCTCCCTGGGGGCAGCCCTTCAACGGTTGCCGCAGTCAGAGCACCACCCCGCGGTAGGGTACGTCGAGCCCGCCCGCAGCTCTCGGGTCCCCCGCAGCGCCGCCCCTCTCGCGAGATGTCGGCGGAGTCCGTGAAGTGGGGGGAAGAGAAGGGAGGGGCTTTTAACGGTGGCGGCTGGTTCTGCGCCGGATCTGAGAGAGGGGCGGTCGCCATTGTGCTTCTTTGCGGACTGCTTTGCCTCAGTTAGAGGCCTAGAACTCCGAGGAGGAAGGCAGTGCTGCGGTCGTTGCGAGAGGGACGCGCCTTATTCGTTGCCAGCTCGGGAGCAGGGGTAATAAGCTGCGGCGCACGGGCTTTTCTCTCTCTGGGAGTTGGTTCTAACCTAGGCCGCGTGGGGGAAGGGAGAAAACGAAGTACAGGCTTGGGGACGCGGAGGCTGCTTCCTCCGTCTTTACTTGGCGCGGAGGATCGTGATACGGAGTCACGGGTACGAAGGGAGACTGGGCGCAGGCCTCTGCCGGTGGCCTTTCATCTCGTGGTGGAGTTTGTGACGGGTGGAGGGGCAGATTGTACGTCTTCCTTAAGGACGTGTTGTTGGCAAGGGCTGGGGGTTTCGGCCCTATCTTGGCCTTTGGAGGCCTGCTCTTGACTCGGGGTAAGGAGGGTCCTCCAGAGCCCTGCGGGCCGGGCGTGTCACGAGTGAAGTATTTAAGGAGCGCGGTGTGGAAGGCGGGGAAGTTTGGGCCTCTGCCAACCCGGTCTCGAATTGAAGGGACTTTGCTAAGCCCCTTAAGTTGCGGTGGCGCTTTGCTCGTTGATCGCCCTGTTTCTTGAATATCGTGATACTTTGAGAGTTGCTTTGTGTTGTGATAAATTTGTATGTTCTTCGAGTTGAAATAGTTGGTGGTATGTATAAAAAACGAACCTGTTGGTAGAAGAAGTAAAAATATGGAAGGCACGATTTGTAGAATATTCCCTCATTTTGATGGAACTGCGTAGTGAAGATGAACATGTACAAACACACACCATAAAATACTACAATTATTTTTTTTCGTACGTACACAGATAGATAGTAATATACGGGGGAAATCTACCCTGGTAATGGATTCCTCACTAGTGTCGTTTGGCACTATTGAGAGTAAATGTGCCAAAGTGAAACTGAATTTAGTAAGGTGTCTTTTGTTTGTTTTTTGTAGGACTTTTATTTATTTTTACTTAAACCTCCCCTTCCTCCCTTTCTGTTTACAACTAAGAGGTAAGGTTAAAAATGAATTTTTGTTTTAAAAACCAAACAGTATGTTGTTAACAAGGCAGACAAAAAGTGTAACGAGATTTTTTTGGTGAAGATAAAGATTTTGTTTCAGAAATGAGGTCAGTATTTCCTTTACAGGTCTACAGCCTTTTGTGAAACAGTTGTGGTCCGAAGACCTGGATTTGAGTCTTAATTTGCCGATTTTAAATCTCTTCAGATTTCCTTGAAAACGGCAGTTTTCCTAGAGTTGATGTGAGGACCAAAGTGGATGAGGTCGCCTGTAGTAGTCAACACCTAGGGGACATAATACTCTCAAAGTGAATTTTTCATGTATATAAAAGCAATTGGAATTGATACAAGTCCAGTTTATATTCCAGTCAGAATAACCTTAAAATATTACTCTGCCTGTAATTTCTCCTTCCCCCCAGTAACCTGTATTTATATAAATTCTATAATACAAATGTTTTTATTTTTTTAATTTACATCCAAATTAGCATATAGTGCAACAGTGATTTCAGGAGTAGATTCCTTAGTGCCCCTTACCCATTTAGCCCATCCCCCTGTCCTGTAACCCCTCCAGCAAACCGTCTGTTCTCCATATTTAAGAGTCTCTCCTGTTTTGTCCCCCTCCCTGTTTTTATATTATTTTTGCTTCCCTTCCCTTATGTTCATCTGTTCTGTGTCTTAAAGTCCTCATATGAGTGAAGTCATGTATTTGTCTTTCTCTAATTTCGCTTAGCATAATACCCTCTAGTTCCATCCATGTAGTTGCAAATGGCTGCAAGTGTTTTTAGATAAGAACTTTTTACAGCTTTTCCTTTGCTTTAAATGATGCCTCAGATGTCAGCCTGTGGATATGCATAGTCTTGGCTTTTCTCAAAGTTGCACACAGGGTCAGATGTCTTGAATAAGAATGATTAAAAATTCCTACTTAAATACAAGTGATTACTCTTTCTGCTATACTGGTAAGAGTGCTTATTTTCCAAGATAAAGTACAAAGATTCCCTTATATAGATAGACTTGCACATATGTTCTACATGAAGATGTCAGGTAATCAAGTGAGACCTCATTCGTGGCTCACATGCAGCCAATCTTTAATGAGCTCTATATCCATTTTACACAACTCTTCATCTGGCTTATGTTCAAGAGTTGCCCACATTTTAATACTATGTTTTACGAAAATGGTAGTGCAGAATTATCAAATTATGTAAAACATTTTTTGATAACTTATTGCATTCTAGCTACTAGACCAGGGCTTCACATTATGAGAATGAGCTGGACACCTCATCTGCCCTCTACAACTCACAGTTTAGTCATGAGACTTATGTATAAACAACTACTGCTATTATCTTAGTGTAGGTACATAGTAGTACTGTGGGAGGACAGAAGAGGGGTGCTTAATCTTTGGGGAAATTTGTACAGAAAGTATTGCTTGAACTGAGATGTGGAGAAGACTATAGGAGTTTGATAAGGAAACTGCAAAGTCATGGTATCCCATTTTGTTTTAGGAATGGACAGTTTGTTCCCATAGCTGCAACGAATTGAATGGAAGATGACTTGAAAAACCTCTACTGTTTGAGAAAGTGCTCTGTGTCTTTGGAAATGGAGAGCTATTATGTCCCTAAGACCAATAAAAGTAATTTTTAAGATTGCCTTTACTGACAGCATCTTTTCTGTTACTGCAGATAATTGTCAGTAATAAAGAACAGTGGGAAATGCTTAAGTGGAAGGCAGTGAAATGTTTGCATCAAACCTTATTTTTAACCAGCAAATTAAACTTAACTAATTAACTTTTAACTCCTAAATAACAGATTAACAACTGATCCCATTAGGATTACAATGTGAAATGAGTAAGATTTTGAATTACTTGTAACATCTATTGAATTCACTAAAGCAAAATTCTGTTATAGTGAAATAATTTATCTCCTCACAAATCATTATTTTATAGAAATACTGTCTTTAAAAAGTTGCTGATAGTAAGATGAACCCAAGAGCAAGGGATAAAATTATAATTTGAGAGTTGGCTGTGGTTTAATTTTCATTGATCTTAACTTTTCTATTCTGGTCTGAAGTCATGCGATCGATCAAAGCTGGTTTTTCTTGCTCTCAAATATATTTCTCTGTGGCTCTACCAGTTAGACTACATAAGTTGAATACCTGGTTTTGAAATCACCTACTGTTCTCCACCTAGTTTTGTCAACAGTTTTAAAAGAGGGCAACTTCTGAACTTTAAAAGCTAGGTTCTCATCTATTATTATTGCACTATAGTATAATGTGTCTCTCACCTTCCAGAAAAAAAAAAAAAAACTAACTAAAATGGTGGCCACTCTAAAGATTGAAACTTGATATTTACATCTTAATTTTTTTCTTAATGTTTATTTTTGAGAGAGAGAGAGAGAGAGAAAGAGAAATATGATTGGGAGAGGGGCAGAGAGAGGGAGACACAGAATCTGAAGCAGGCTCCAGGCTCTGAGCTGTCAGCATGGAACCTCATGCAGGCTGGAACCCAAGAACCATGAGATCATGACCTAAGCTGAAGTCGGATGCTTAATCGACTGAGCCACCTAGGTACCCCAGCAGATTAAATACATACTTTAAAGGAAAACAGATTATCTCATAAGGTAGTATATAGACTATAGTCGTTTTCTCGTGAGGATGTTAAACCTTTTTCTGATTATTTTTTAAGACGTGGGTATGTTTGTCCTAAGTATCTGTCAGCTACAAACCCAGAGGCAGTTTTTTTTTTTTTTTTGTTTTGTTTTTTGTTTTTTAAAGACCCAAAGAGTTCTCTGCTTTCTGATGTGACCACCCAGTGTGAATGAAATAGCTTCCACATTTCCATGTTCACTAGAACCCATAAAACACTAGGATTTCCCACTTACAAAAAAAAATTATTTTTCCCCCAGAAGCAGATTGATTAAAAGACTATACCAAATAGATGTAAATAATGGAATTATAACTATGCAATTCTGTGAGACTACTGGCTATTGAAATACATTGGTATTTTGTGTGATAACTTTGGCCTTCATGCCATGAATTTATTGTGTAGTAATACTGTGCTCTTGGTAATTCATTAACTTCAATTCCCCTAGATATTTAAGACAAATTCTAAATTAGACCCTGTAATAGAATCAGATTTTTCATAGAAACTGGGTACATAATGATAATTATGGCAAAATAGAAATTAGGATGAATTGTGAAGCTTTACTCTGTTGCTACATAGCAAACCACCTCAAAACCTAGTGGATTAAAATTACTGTTTACTGTTTTACAGCCCTATGTGCCTGTTGGGCAGTTCTGGTTTTGCTGGGGTTCACTTACATACCAGTATTTAGCTGTAGGATTTCTCACTGGAAGGTCCAAGATGGTGTCACTCATACTTCTGACAGTTGGTATCAGTTAACATGTAGGCTCTGCTCCATGTCGTCATCTTAATGGCATGGGGGTCTCGACAGCATTCCAAGAGAGAGAGAGAGAGGAAGTTGTAAGGCTTACAGCTTTGCAAATCATATGATGTCACTTACACTACATTCTTTTAATCAAAGTAAGTCTCGCAAGACTAGCGCATATTCAAGGGATGTGGAAAATAAGAGTCTGCCTCTTCTGGGCAGACAGGCAACATGATAATGCAAGGAGGTATGTATGCATACTTGGAGGGATTTAGAGCCATGTTTTGTAATTTACCACAGGTTGCTTAGAACAGTTTAAGAATAGGCACTCTTATAGATATCTTGATTGGGATTTGCTTTAAAATAGAGAATGGTGGGGTGCCTGACTGATTGAGTGGGTAGAGCGTAGACGTTGGGACTCTTGATCTTGGGATTATGAGTTCAAGCCCCATGCTGGGTGCAGAGATTACTTAAAGATAAAATCTTAAAGAAATAGAGGATGGTAAAACAGACTATAAGATAGGTCAGATGTTGATAATTATTGGAGACTGTTGATTGGTATGTGGAAGTTTATTGTCTCTAGTATATGTTTGAAATTTTTTATAGTAAAAATTTTAAAGCATACTCAGGTGTTCTAAATGTTTTGTGGAGTGATTTTAACCTTATTTTCTACTTTAGTAATTACTAGAATAGTACTTTAATTTTTTTTTATTTTCTTTTGTGGTTAGTAGATACTAAAGAGGGTAGACCAGTAGTGCTGCAATTTAGGGAATTATTCTTAGGAGTTCTCTAGAGTTTATTATATTTAAAAAAGAAACATGTCTTTCATTTTTAAATAATTGCTTCCCATAATTACAAAAGGAAGAGCAGGTACATTAAAGAAATTTCGAAAACTAAATATAAAGAAAACAAAATCCAGTTAGAGATAACAGGAAAAAATGTTAATAATGCTTATTTTTCCCAATATTTATGTACATACTCCAGTGGGCAAAGTGTATTTCTTCATCCTGTAGCAGTTATCCTCCTGTAATAAATCCGCATGACACTAAAAGTCTAACTGTGTTAAAAACAAAGTTCAAGTAATGAAATAGCCAACAGAATGTCTACAAAGCTGTATGAAAATCTTTTAAAGACGATGGCATTGCTCAATAATAGGGAGTATTTGCTGAATACATATTATGTCCAGCAAAGTTCACAATATACCTTTGAAGTTGGTACTATTATTATCCCCATTTTGTAGGTAAAGAATTAAACATTAGAGAAATTAAGCTTAGAGTCGCACCAAGGACAGACCTCATAGCTTGCATTCTTAACTGTCTTTTTTTTTTTTTTTTTTTTTTTTTTTTTTAATGTTTATTTCTTGAGAGAGAGCGAGTTGGGGGTGGAAGCATAGAGTGAGACAGAATCTGGAGCTCAAATATGGGCTCAAACTCAGAATCCATGAGATCGTGACCTGAGCCAAAATTAAGAGTCAGATACTTAACCAACTGAGCCACCCAGAGGCCCCTTAACTACCATATTTCTGCAAATAGTTAGAAATTGGCTTTTATACTAAAAATTGGGCAATGCTTAATTTATTGTGCTTAGCCTCAGGTTCCTATTTATTTCTATCTTAATTAGTATCTTAATCTTGATTTCTGAAAGGAAAAGTCTTAGGTGTGGGCTGTACTTTGTTGATATAGATCAGGCTGGGGCCTTTATGTTAGTCTGGTTATTTGGTTTTTGACTACTTGGTGATTTTTTTTTTTTTTAATTTTTTTTAACGTTTATTTATTTTTGAGACAGAGAGAGACAGAGCATGAACGGGGGAGGGTCAGAGAGAGGGAGACACAGAATCTGAAACAGGCTCCAGGCTCTGAGCTGTCAGCACAGAGCCCGACGCGGGGCTCGAACTCACGGACCGCGAGATCATGACCTGAGCCGAAGTCGGCCGCCTAACCAACTGAGCCACCCAGGCACCCCAAACTTGGTGATTTTTGACAGATCCTGAACAGACTGTTAACATAATCTTAAGAGTGGTGACAAAGAATACATGCTATTTAAGAGATTCCTTTATAGGCAGAATCAGTGAAAAACTATAACATTATGCTATCATTTCTCTGATCTTAGGAATTAGTAAGTTTTCCAACTTTGGTAACCAAAAATCCAAGCCCTGCTTGGTAAACAATTTGTGGTAGTGCTCAAAGAAAACTTTATGTTAAGTAGGGTAATAGGTAGGACTCCTTTGGTCTTAAGTGTTTTCCTATACTGCCTGAAGCTTTTCAGTTTACTTTTTCATAGTGCCCCAAATTCTACTTATTAGACATAATTAGTGGAGGCAAGCACTTAGGCTTACCATGTAGAAGGTACAGTGAAATCAAAGGGCAGGGAGATAGCCTATGTGTATGAGGAAAAGTAAGTAGATCAGTGTGTAAGTGATTTAAAATCTCTTATCACCCCAGGCTGCTGTCCTGTGTTTTCAAAACTATTTCCAATGTGCTTCTAGATCTCTTACATATATTTCAGGCTACTCATTTCTTTAAAACTCAGCTTGTGTTTTTTGTTTTTTTTTTTTTGTCTACCACTCCCAGCTCCCTGCCAAAAAAGAAAAATATGTTTGTTTTTCATCATTCTGAATAATCTCTCTCATTCCCCCCGCCCCCCATAGAATTCTTTTCTATTTGATGTATTGAATATGCCTTCTATCCATTTACTTTTGGATCCTCTTTAATTTGCCTTGGAGCCAGTATGTTTCTTTCTGATAACTTGTCCTTAATTGGGGAGAAACTTGTGTGTGTGGGGGGGGTGTTTGTTTTTAGCTGATGGTATTTCAAAATCTTCAGTAGCTCCCGAGCCTGTAGTCCATAGTATTAGATTGTGCTCCCTTATTCCACAAAGGTATTAAAATTAATTACTTTCAGTATTATAAGAAATGCAGGAAGATGTTTATGTGTTTATTAAGACTAGGCAAAACTAGACAGAGTTTTGTTGGGTTACTAATTGTTTCATCTTTGAAAGTTCTGTTTGTCAGGAACATAATTTATGGGGTCCTAAGAGAAAAATAATATACAAATTACTAGTGGTAAAAGCTTCAAAACTATCATTTTTTTTTTTAATGTTTATTTTTGAGAGAGAGCACGTGTATGTGCACAGGGGACAGGCAGAGACAGAGGGAGACAGAATTTGTAGCAGACTCCAGACTCTGAGCTAATAGCACAGAGCCTGATGTGGGGCTTGAACCCATGAACTGGGAGATCATGACCTGAGCCAAAGTCGGACACTTAACCCACTGAGCCATCCAGGCTCCCCGAAAACCATTGTATTGTTAAAGTACGAACTCCTGAGCAGAGAACACAAGGTTGCCTTTACAGTATGGATATAACCTGTTTTATGAATTCCCTTTAGCACCCTTTCTGTTCATCTCTCCCATACCATCCCTTTCACTCTGGCACTCAGATCATTTTCTATTTTCCAGTTCTTCAACATGCTTTAGCATTTTTATGCATCCTCCTTTTTCTATTATTCTTCAAAGGTCAAGACAGACGTTCCCTTTTCTGAAGTCTTTCTCATCTGGAACTTTTGTTTATTTCCAATCAGTGCTCCCATGGCATTTTCAGGTTTTTGTTGTTTTTAAGCAGAATTTTTAGTGAGCATAATATGTTCAGTTTAAGCATAATTTTCAGTGAGTATTGATGTAATTGCTAATTATTCTAGTTGATATCTGCTGGGCTTTCTGACTCTAATCCTTTGTCACTTTTGAAACACTTTCAGCCAGTATCTCCAATTTTTTTTTCTCTGTCCTGGTCCTTTCCTTCTGTAATTCCACCTAAACATATGGTAGACTTCCTTAGTCTTCTTTTAGTATCTTTGAAGCCCTCTCTTCTATATTTACCACCATCTGTTTTTCTCTGCTTCATGCTTGATAATTTTCTTCTAGCCTATTTTCCAGTTCCCTAGTTTTTAGTTTTGCTTAGTTTACTGTTAAATGCATCAGTTTTCCACTTTGCTAACATTGGAGCCATATTCATCTGGTTCTGCCCGACTCTCTTATCTCCTAGCGGTGGGTTGATTCTTTTTTCCCTTGTATTTTTGTGTGTCTTATAACTTTTGTTTAAATGCCAAACATTGTAAGTAAAAGAAGAGACTGAAATAAATAATATTTAAGCCTGAATGTGGACATTGGACATAATCCACTTTTGTCAGACAGTGTGATGGGTTGTGTTGGTTTAGTCTGTAGTTGGGTCAGGTTTGAAATTTATTATCACTTTATTTACCTTTAGAGTACTCCAGTAGTAGACTGTCACTACATAGTGCTTAGTGTGAGGCCTTGGATACTAGAGGATATAAGTTTTCTTTCAGTAGCCTCAACTTCCTTCAGGCCCTGCACATCTAGCATTAAGGGGTCTCAATTTGTTACAACTCTCTCAGCAGTAAGCTACCTTTCTTATTTGGAACAAAGCTTGGGGCAAAAGGAAGTGTACTTAGTTCTGTACATCTTTCTCTAATCTTAGGCAAGCTCTCTGTGCCTGGTCCTCAGATTTCTGTCCTTCTTGCTGCCTTCTAGAGTGTAGAGTGCATGCAAAACTCTGCCATCTCCCCTACCCCACCCCAAAAGCAACTGATCTCTGCCTTGTATTGATGGAGGATCTTGGGCAAGCAGGTTTCATAGTCTTTCTGTAGTAGCTACATACAGACCACAGCTTTGTATCAGTTTAGAATCTGTGCTGGAAGTGGGTTTCATACCCTTTATTAGCAACAGCCACTCGCACCTTGTACTCCTGCAGGATCTGGAGCATGGACAAGCTTCTTCAAGTTCTCCTTTTCTTTTCTTTTCTTAAACATAGGCAGGTCGTGGATCGTCATGCTGCAGAGAGTAAGACTTTCCAGTCTCCTGTCTGTCCTCATTCTTTGTTATGAGCACTCAGTGGAGGCCTGTGTAAAAGACTTACCTTGTATTGAGGCTCCCAGAGTTATTAAAGTGTCTTACACTAACAAATATTTGTCTTTGTGTATTTAAGAATTTGATAAATTTTGGCTGTTACCAGCCTTTTTTTTTTCCAATATATGAAATTTATTGTCAAATTGGTTTCCATACAACACCCAGTGCTCATCCCAAAAGGTGCCCTCCTCAATACCCATCACCCACTCTCCCCTCCCTCCCACCCCCCATCAATCCTCAGTTTGTTCTCAGTTTTTAAGAGTCTCTTATGCTTTGGCTCTCTCCCACTCTAATCTCTTTTTTTTTTTTTCCTTCCCCTCCCCCATGGGTTTCCGCCAAGTTTCTCAGGATCCACATAAGAGTGAAAGCATATGGTATCTGTCCCTCTCTGTATGACTTATTTCACTTAGCATAACACTCTCCAGTTCCACCCACGTTGCTACAAAGGGCCATATTTCATTCTTTCTCATTGCCACGTAGTACTCCATTGTGTATATAAACCACAATTTCTTTATCCATTCATCAGTTGATGGACATTTAGGCTCTTTCCATAATTTGGCTATTATTGAGAGTGCTGCTATAAACATTGGGGTACAAGTGCCCCTATGCATCAGTACTCCTGTATCCCTTGGGTAAATTCCTAGCAGTGCTATTGTGTTACCAGCTTTTTTGATGGCCTCCTTTGTTTTATTTCTTTTGGAGGGGCTCACCATTCTTTGTATTTCAATTCGTCTGTTTGCCTTGTAGCCTCAGCTTTGGTGGACTCAAGAAAAATGATTTTATAGATTATCTGGCTCATTCTTGATATGTTAGGTGTTGGAATGATGGTCTCTTGTGGCTTTCCATGAAGCAGTGGGGTGACACTTAATCCCAATTTTATTTGATTAGTTTGACTTTTCTTGACAATATTCAAGCAGAGGGGTGCCTGGATATCTCAGTTGGTTAAGTGTCAGACTCTTGATTTCAGGTCAGGTCATGAACTCAAGGTTCGTGGCATCGAGCCTTGTGTCAGGCACATGCTGATATCATGGAGCCTGCTTGGGATTCTCTCTCCACCTGCCCCCTCCCCCCAAATAAATAAACTTTATTAAAAAATAAACAGAAAAGTTGGGAGACTAGTGAAATTAATATGTGTACAACCATGCCTTGTGCATATCCTGGGCTTTGATTTCTTCCACAAGAGTGGTAAAATGAAAATTTAAATTTTGGGGAATTTACAAATGCTCCCAGGGGCAGAAGTAGCTTCTGTATCTTCATATCTCTTAGAGTCCCATTTCCCCTTCATTGTTGACCTAGTAATTCCTTATTTTGTCAACCTTTCATTGCTCTTAAGAGGATGCTCTTTATATTTCAGTCTAATATTTTTCATTGTTTTGAGGGAAGATTGCTTTGAATAATCTATCAAGAACGTATGATTCTCTTCCATAGCATTTTGTATATTTTTGGTATTTGTATTTTATTGGAGTTATTTATGTATTTATTTATTTTTATTCTATTCACTCCCTGTACCCCTTAAGTATGAGTTCAGGAGATAGTTTTTTTTTTATATTTTGAGAATTTAGCACCCCACCTGGCATATTGAAAGTACTCAGGGAAAAAAAAGTACTCTAAAAAAAAATTCTTTTTTTACATTTATTTTTGAGAGACAGAGCACAAGTGGGGGAGGGGCAGAAAGGAGACACAGAATCCGAAGCAGGCTCCAGGCTCTGAGCTGTTAGCACAGAGCCCAATCTGGGGCCTGAACTCAAAAACTGTGAGATCATGACCTGAGCCAAAGTCGGACGCTCAACCGACTGAGCCACCCAGGCGCCCCAGTAGTCAGTAACTTTTAAAAGTTGAATGAACTGGAACTAGGAATTTTTTTTTTAAGGTAGTAATTGGAAATTAACTGGAAACAGTAGGTTAGAGTTCTGGATGCTGAGCCAAAGAGTTTAGGCTTTTCTTTTTAAGGTATTAAAAAAAAGTTTGGTTGGAAATGGTGTATTACTAGTAGAATGAAATACAAAAGAAGGTGTGTGGATTAATGATGAGTTTGCTTTAGACAGATCTTAGTATGGTATTTTTAGAGACTAACTTTGTTGGTTTACCCAGAGTACCCTTGATGTCCAAGTAAAGTCTTGCTGGTAAACATTGTAAAATTCAATTTTAATTTGTTTGTATTCCAGTGTTGTGAGAAAATTTTTCAGTTGCATTTAACATGTGATTATGAGATCTTGATAATTTGCAGATAACATCAAGGTGCAGAATTACAGAATTTTGCATGTCAGGTGATGACATGGAATTCTTTTAGGCTTTTTATCTGAACTAAGAGAAGGTGTAAGGAATTATTTTTGCCACAGAATAGATTTGAATTGTGCTGTTTATAGGTAGAAAACACATTTTTTTTTTAAATCTAAAGATCTTTTAAAATGTTCAGGTCACTGGAAAACATGAACTTGTTTTAAAGAGCTCTTCAGAGAGTTTCTTAGGAAACCTAGCAGAATGATATTATCTACAAAAAAAATAATCAATTTTTCTAGTAGCTAACAAGTTACAGGTTTATGAGATGAATGTACTATATAAATTGTGGAGTTGATATGAACACCTGTATTCCACTCCTGTTGCTTATGTCAGTCATTATTAAAATGCCTCAAGGTGAGGGTACACTTAACAGGGTAAAATCACAACTAATTAGGTAAACTAGCAGTTAAATATCTGCTCCAGAGAATCTTCACCTAAGAGACCTCTGATTTCCAAAGTTGAAAAGTTCAATAAAGTAAAACTCTCAAATTGATCAAAAGATTTTTGTGGCTCGTTTCCTTCTTTCTGCATTCAAACCAAGTCTGGAGAATGGAAAATCAGCCCCTTGGAGCTAGCAGTGCTTCAGCTTACTAGTCAAATATGGTGATAAGGAACATGAACACATAATGTGGGTAGACCCGTGATGCCTAGGACTTGCATGGGGCTTAAAGAGAGTATAAATTGTGTTGTGGAAGTTTCATAGTAGTCATCAGTACTATATGCAACTTGAGTAGGAAGGTATTCCAGATAGTTACATACCCCTTCCGCTCACGCTCATGCTCTGCTCTCCTGACTTCACTTATAAAACAGGAGTTCAAGGATGAAATTATCAAGAATTTCAGTGTGTCAGCATCAGAGCTTTCAGGGTCCTATACTTGTGCAAAGGTGTCTCACACCTTGGTGATATGTTTATTTTATTACCATACAGAAAGAGAGCTGTGTAACTCTGGAATCAAATCTAAAGAAATTTAGATTTAAAGGCATAATAGTGTTAGAAAAACCTGAGAAACTATTACACTGACACATGAACTTTATTGTGCTGTACTCTTTAAGTTTTGGTTAAAGCTTCAAATACTTTTTTCCGATAGTCCATTCTTGTTTACACCTTTATTTTATAGCACTTAACAACAATTTAAGTTATATGGTTATTTATGTGGTTTGTTTTCTACCTGTCTACAACATCTTCTTAGTCACTATCTCAGTGTTCATACTCAATGTTATCCTCTGACCGCATACCTTTGTTTAGTGTTAATTAATGTGCCTAGCACACACACTAAGCATCTAGGCTTGAAAAGATGCCTCCATAATACTTTGTATATGGTCTGGTAGCAGTCCACATTGTAGGTGGTCTGGTAGAAGTCTTCCAAGGACCTGCACATTTTATTTTTTTCTACAGTTTTTTTGTGCTTTCAACCTACATCTTATGCAACCAAGTTATGTAAGTTTTCTGGTAACACCTACATTGTCAGAATTCAATCAATTTATATAGAGGAGTTGCCAAAAATAGTTTTATGCAGTATAAATTATATATCTCAGAGGACTCTGCCTCTTTGCCTTCTCCCGAGAGGTTTGTTTTGAGCAGATTTCCTACTAGGTTAGTTTCATTCTGCAAGTAAGTCTGCAAGTAAGATTGGTATAAATACAAAGTAACTATAAGGTATGATTAAGAAGCATAATTGTTAAAGAACTGGCTGCAGGCCTGTATCTTTTAAAACAAAATTTGTGTCTCTATACTTATCACAAATATATCCCTTGTTTAGTATTTTTAAGACTTCTTAATTAAATGATAAATCTGGTACTTGTTAAATCATTTATGGGTTTTTGAATGTCTGTATTTAACCAGTGATATTCTTACTACTAATGCAAACCTTTTTTAAAGGTCAAATTCATAATCCTCTTTAATAAAAAAAATTTTTGTATAGTATATTATAAATGGTTTATAAAAAACTGAAGGTAGAAAAGATTTGTTAGGTGACTGTATGCTTTATCATCCAAACCAGGCCACTTTTAAGAGACAAACCAAGGACTATTAATAGTTGTCTTGGGATAATGAGCACAAATTAGGACTTTTCTGGCCATGCCAGGCAAACCAGGAAATATGGTCATCCTACTTAAAAGGAGAGAAGTCTTTTGCCCCACCCTTCATTCCCAGTCTCTTTCCAAAGGCACTGACCCTCAACTTTTTAGCTGTTCTAGAATTTATCTTCATATTTCTAAATAATGTGTTTATACTATTTAATAATTTTTCACTATTATATGTATTTTTCCTATTCACCCTTGTCTTCTCCAATCACCTGTATTCCACAGCATGTTTGTAGCAAAATTATTGATTCAGTAGTTTATGTTTACATTATTATAACTATGTAAATTTTAAGGTTCACTTTGCCAAACACCCCCTTTTTTGAAAAATAACTTTTCCTAACAGAAAACTAATTTGCCATTTGTTCTTTGTGCTCAGCATTTTTTTCCCAATTTTTTTTTTAAGTTATGTATTTATTTGGGGGTGGGGGGACAAAGGGAAAGGGGGAGAGAGAATCCCCAAGCAAGCTCAGCGCTGTCAACCCAGCTCCATCTCAGGAGCTATGAGATGATCTGAACCAAAATCAAGAGTCGGAGCCACCCAGGCGCCCCTCCCAATTTTATAATGGTCTCTGACACATGCCAAAATAGTTTCCTTATGATTTCCTCCACCCCCCTTAGAACTTTGCTTTCATTATCTGGGATCCTGCTCCAGTCTGGATTAGCTGTTCCCTGTGCTTCCTATATATCTTTGGAACTGTTTCCTGTGTTCTGTGTCTGGAGTTTCTTTTACTTAAGTTTCCTGGGTTCCATGTCTGTTTCTTTACACTCTCATTTTTCTTTTCTTTTTTTAAAAAAAAAATTTTTTTTTTAACGTTTATTTTTAATTTTGGGACAGAGAGAGACAGAGCATGAACGGGGGAGGGGCAGAGAGAGAGGGAGACACAGAATCGGAAGCAGGCTCCAGGCTCTGAGCCATCAGCCCAGAGCCCGACGCGGGGCTTGAACTCACGAACCGCGAGACCGTGACCTGAGCTGAAGTCGGACGCTCAACCGACTGAGCCACGCAGGCGCCCCTACACTCTCATTTTTCTAGGATATGTTCTTCATTTAGCTTCCTTTGACTTTTTTTCTTGTTTTTTTTTTTTTCTTTATCTTGTTTTAAAGATCTTGAATGTCTGAAAATGTGTCCTATTCGCCACCTTACACTTAGTTGCTAGATGGGAATTCAAGGCTAAACCTTTTTTTCAGTACTACAGGCAATTGCTTAATTGTCTTAAGTGTTTTTAAAGTTGTAATTAAGAAGCCAGTAGGGGGTCTTCCCTTCATTTCTCGTGTTCTCAAATTTCAAGATGATAAATTGTGATTAGTGTTGGTCTTTTTTTCTTTGATCCTGCTGGGTAATCTAGAGCCCTTTCAATGTGGAGATTTATATCTTTAAATTAATAGAAAGGTTCCTATTTCTTTGGTAATTTTTCTTCTCTTTTCACCATGGTTAAAGTCAGATAGTAATTTGCCTGGTTAATTCTCTTAATTTAAGGTTGTATTTTCTACTTCTAAGAGGATTTCTCAATTTATTCTTAATAGTTATATTGAATTTAGATGAATGTATCACATTTTTTAAAAAGCATATCCCATTTTAAATGGGCCACACAAGATTTTTATTATCATCTGATTGCTTTCTTAAGGACTTATTTAATGAATAGATGTCTTTTGATCCCTTTGAGGAGGGTAGTTATCTCTTTAAATTTTCTTTAAGTTCCTTTTTTTTTTTTTTTTTTTTTTTTTTTTTACTCTGGTCTTTCTTTCAAATTGGAGGATTTCTTTGGACACTTACTTAGTGATCCTTATTGTTACTGTTTGAAGGAAACACTAAAACTGTTTAGAGAGACGCCTGAGTAGCTCCATTGGTTAAGCATCCAACTCTTGTTTTAGCTCAGGTCATGATCTCAGGGTTGTAAGATAGAGTCCAGATTAGGCTCTGCGCTGGGCATGGAGTCTGCCTAAGATTCTTTCTGTCCCTTTCCCTCTGCCACTCCCTCACTCCAAAAAAAAAAAAAACTGATTAGAAACTCTTGGTGACTAGTAGACTTTGCTGTGGAGTAGGATGTTTATGTGGCAAACTAGCTTTGTAACCGGGGGCAGTCCAAATGTCAGTGTCCAGAAATCTTACTCCTCTGGTGTTTTGTTTGGTGATCCAACAGTAAAAATGCCTTAATTTTATGGCAATATTGTAGAAATAGGACCAGAAAAAAGTTTTCAGGTCTCCGTATTGAACATGTATAGATTTTGTTTTATTTTTTTTACATTTACCCCTGTAAAGATGATTGTATGCTTAAGTGAGGTGGATTGCCTGTGAAATCCTTATTCTGAAGAAGCCTTATTCTGACTTTTGGAAGAATGAAGCTAGGGGAAGAATTTGGAGTTTTACCGTTCCAGCTAAAGATTTTAATTCAGCTCACTTTCAACCCCATGCATCTTTTTTTATGGTACTTTTCAGGTCTTGGTTCTTTTTAGTGTGCTAAGGCCAAATGTTTTGTTTTTAGTTTCTATCTCTTTCTAAGTACCTAGGGTATAGTTTTATCTTCTCTGCTTAATTATTATACCTCTCCTTCTCCTCTAGATTTTCCAAATACACACTGAAATCTATTGCTTTCAGGGCACCTAGGTGGCTCAGTTGGTTAAGCCTCCAACTTCGGCTCAGGTCACGATCTTAACAGTTGGTGAGTTCAAGCCCCACATTGGACTCTGTGCTGACAGTTCAGAGCCAGGAACCTGCTTCAGATTCTGTGTCTGTCTGTCTGTCTGTCTGTCTCTCTCTCTCTCTCTCTCTCTGCCCCTCCCCCGCTCTGTCTCTCAAAAGTAAATAAACATTAAAAAAAATTTAAAAAAAGATCTCTTGCTTTGTGTGGCCCCCTTGCTGTTCTTTTTTCATGGTTAAAGCCTTTGGTTTCAATTATTGTCTTATAAAGGTTTTGGAAAGAGGGGCAAATAGATGCATAAGGATAACCTGTCATTTTTTTTAATAGTTATTTATTTTTGAAAGAGAGAGAGAATGTGTGAGCAAGGGAGGGGTAAAGAGAGAGGGAGACACAGAATCTGAAGCAGGCTCCAGGCTCTGAGCTGTCAGCACAGAGCCTGATGTGGCGCTCGAACTCACAAACCTTGAGATCATGACCTGAGCCAAAGTGCAGGCTTAACCTACTGAGCCATCCAGGCGCCCCTAGGATAACCTGTCATGTTTTAACAGAAAGTTCAAAACTGACCTTTTTTGATAAGCTTTCTTTGATCTAATCATATCTCAGTATAATTTTTTACTGTGGTTTCTCATTAGCTAGATATTCTTAGTGGAATGATTTTAATTGATCATGCATTTGTGTTTTCATGTTTGTTGTATATTTCCTACTGTTTTTTCCTCTTCATCTTTTCTGTTACCGCCTCATACCATGTTTTTAAAGTAAATATGATCAGCAAAGGAAATTTCTTTTGTAGTATTTTTTTCTGTGTGCTGTTACCTTTTATTTTATTTTATTTTTATTTTTTAATTTAATTTGTTTTATTTAAAAAAATTTTTTTTAACATTTATTTATTTTTGAGAGACAGAGCATGAGCAGGGGAGGGGCAGAGAGAAAGGGAGACACAGAATCCGAAGTAGGCTCCAGGCTCCGAGCTGTCAGCACAGAGCCCGATGCGGGGCTTGAACTCACAAACTGTGAGTTCATGACCTGAGCCGAAGTCGGACGCTTAACTGACTGAGCCACCCAGGCTCCCCTTAATTTTATTTTTTTAAAATTTACATCCAAATTAGCATATAGTGCAACAATGATTTCAGGAGTAGATTCCTTAGTGCCCCTTACCCATTTAGCCCATCCCCCCTCCTACACCCACCCTCCCAATCCTCTGTTCTCCATATTTATGAGTCTCTTATGCTTTGTCCCCCTCCCTGTTTTTATATTATTGTTTCCCTTCCCTATGTTCATCTGTTTGGTCTCTTAAAGTCCTCCTATGAGTGAAGTCATATGATTTTTGTGTTTCTCTAATTTCACTTAGCATAATACCCTCCAGTTCCATCCATGTAGTTGCAAATGGCAAGATTTCATTCTTTTTGATTGCCGAGTAATACTCCATTGTATATGTATATATAGCACATCTTTATCCATTCATCCATCGATGGATATTTGGGCTCTTTCCATACTTTGGCTATTGTTGATAGTTCTTTTGTAGTAACTTTTAAGGTAGAAAGTTGTGATTGATCCAAGGTAGGTAAGTTAATAAGGTTACATGCCAAAAATAAATTAGGTATTTTTACTTTAAATGTTTAAATTTGAATATTTTGGTAAAGCAAATTCTTTAAATACAAGCAGCATGCCAGGAAAGTGAAGTGCATCTGTTTGTAGTTGCTTTAATTTCAATCCATTACCAGAACAATAAGGGAATTTTTGACATTGAAAGTGAGGGAAAAGTTGAGATTATTATTTCTTTTTTATTTGCGACTTTCTTTTGCCCTTCTCTTCTTTCTCCTCTCAAGACTGGTGGTTTCTCAGTTATCCAGTGGCCTCATTTCTAAATGAGGATTTAGATTTCTAAATCCTTTCCCCAGAAAATTTTTAAAGTTTATTAATTTTATAAAAATAATGTGAGGGGCGCCTGGGTGGCTCAGTCAGTTAAGCATCCAACTTTGGCTTGGGTCATGATCTCATGGTTCGTGGGTTTGAGCCCCACATCAAGCTCTGTACTGACTGCCCAGAGCCTGGAGCCTGCTTCAGATTCTATGTCTCCCTCCCTCTCTACCCTTCCCTTGCTCACACTGTATCTCTCTCTCTCTCTCTCTCTCTCTCTCTCTCTCTCAAAAATAAATATTAAAAAATATGTTTGGAAGTCTTTATAGCAGTACTACTTGTAATAGCCTAGAACTGGAACTGATTCAGTGTTCATCCACAGTAGAATAGGAAAATAAATTACGTGTATTGGTATAGTAAAATACCGTACAATCCAATTAAAGTGAACTTACAACAACTACATACAGCGACACAAATGACTCTCACAAATACAATATTAAGCAAATAAAACCAGACATAGAAGAGTACATGTTGTATGTTTCTGTTCATATAGACACAGGTGTCCACCTCTGTCCAAAAGTAGAGCATTTCTGTGAAACTGTTTGTAAGCTGAAATTGGTGTAAAGAGAAGAAGCAAATACCATTAGTTTATGTGGGAAAACTATTGAATGTTCCCAGCCCAAAAAATAACCTCTTGTTGCCAGACTTTTCTGGCACCTTAGGCCGCCTCTTGTTAATGGTTGCATAAAATACATTGAGGTAAAGCACAGAAACTCATAGACACAGTTTAAAGTTATGGGAACTTGATGCCAAGGCCAGGAATGTAGTTCCTGGGAAAGGAGGTTGGTGTTGTCACTTGCTACTCAGTACACATTGCCTCTATAATGGCTTGCTGCAAAACAAATACTGAATGTTTTTTTTTCACTTTTCACCTTTTTTTGTTTTTGAGAGAGAGTGTGCCTGTGTGCATGCATCACAGGAGAGGGAGAGAATCCCACCCAGGCTCCACCCCAATACAGAGCACAATACAGGGTTTGATCTCAGGACCCTGAAATCATGACCTGAGCCAAAATCAAGAGTCAGATGTGTATCCAACTGAGCCACCCAGGTACCTCATTGCCTTCTTTTTATAAAAGCAAAAATTCTCTTTGGATTTCTTCTGGTTAGTGAAAACAGGTGAAGTAGCATAACATAGACTTTTGAAAAGTAGGAGATACCTGCATAGTTAAAAGATCATGCATAGCTGTTGGGACTCTTGGTGTAGGTTAAGGAATATTTAGTAAAGAAAATTTAGAAGTTATTCTCATTTTTGAAAAATCCTACAAATTTGTGTAGGATTCTATAGAGAGAAATTACTAAGGAAAAGAGCCCAAGCTTTGGCAACAACCTGAGTTCCTCATCCCACTTTTATCAGCTTGCTTCGTTTTATGGGCAATAGGAAGCCTTTGATGGACTTTAGATTCCTGCCTTGTAGAAGAAGAGTTTTGATAGTCTCATAATTCCCCATGCCTGATACAGTTAATTTGCATGGTTAATTCTTGATTTGAGTTGATGATTACGCCTGGGTGGCTTAGTCAGTTAAACATCTGACTCTTTATTTTGGCTCAGGTCATAATCTCAGGGTCGTAAGATCAAGCTCCTCATCAGGCTCAGGGTGGAGCCTGCTTGGGATTTTCTTTCTCCCACTCCCTTTGCCCTTCACTGCCCACCCCCCTCCCCTCCCCAAGAAAGAAAGAAAGAACCTAAGATTTCCATGATTTTCCAAAGACAATTAATCAAAATTTACATTTTGCAGGAAACTTTAAGAATGGAGTCTAAACCTTCAAGGATCCCAAGAAGAATTTCTGTTCAACCATCCGGCTCTTTAAGTGCTAGGATGATGTCTGGAAGCAGAGGAAATAGTTTAAATGATACCTATCACTCAAGAGACTCTTCATTTAGACTGGATTCTGAATATCAGGTAACAACTTAGAATATATGTATACAGTCTCTTTTTCAAAATCTCCTGGGGCCACATGTTTTTTAGATTTTAGAAAAGTGTAATTTTAAGATCTTCAGCTGGATCTGAGACATCCTGTAATAAAACCCATTAATATATCTGCAGGAAAGTGAATGACCATTTACACCAAGTATTAAAAACTCAGTGTTTTTCCAGCTTTGTGGACTTCAGAATTATGAAGAAGACATTGTGGTTTGGGGCACCTGGATGGCTCAATCAGTTGAGCATCCAACTCTTGATTTTGGCTCAGGTCATGATCCCAGGTCATGGGTGGGATCGAGTCCTGGGTTGGGCTCCTGTGCTGAGCAAGGAGCCTGCTTAAGATTCTCTCTTCCTCTGCTCCTCTCCCCTTCTCATATGCCTGCCCTTGTGTCCGCCCCCTCAAAAAAAATAAAGGCGGCCTTGATGCTCTTATGTAAAATAATTTTACTGTATTTCAAAGACTTGGAAACCTGTTTACTTAGAAACATAAGTATCATTTAAATGTAAGTTTAACTTGTCAATGTGGATGACTTGGTCAAAGGACCAAAAACTACATCCTTTCTTTAACATTATATTATGAATTCATCTGACTTTTCTCTGCATGTATGCAAAGCAGTGGTGGAATAAAGAATTTTTTTTTTAATGTTTATTTTTGCAGGAGAGAGAGACAGAGTGTGAGCGGGGGAGGGGCAGAGAGGGAGATACAGAATCTGAAACTGGGTCGAGACTCAGCTGCCAGCACAAAGCTGTGCGCAGGGCTTGAACTCACAAACTGTGTGATCATGACCTGAGCCAAAGTCAGATGCTTAACCAACTGAGCCACCCAGGCACCCCTGATTGTTAAGTGTTTTTATTTCACAGTATGGCTTTTAAATATTTTGATTTTATTAGTAGGTGATTGTTAACAGACTGTCTTTTAGACGAACTTTAGGGTTTTATTTTTATGGTTAGTTAGGAGTTTGCAGATTCATTATCTACATAAACCTACATAAGCTACTCTTATGTAGTTAATTTTCCTTTAGATTGACAGCAGAGTTTTGAAAGGGCTTATTAGTGATATAAACACAGTAGTTGTAGTATAAAACAGTATAAATTTCAAAAGCCATGATTTCTAGGTTTAATGCAATTTATATGGCTGATCTTTCAAATTTAAATTTATTGCATTATTGTCTGAACAGCTAATGAAATCATAAGTGATGTGCAAAAGTCTGTTTGGGTAACTAGAATCTAAAAATCCTTTAGTGAGAATTTCCATTTAAGTTATTTAAAAATATGTATACCATGTGATGTGTATTATATGAGAGAGTCTCATTTTAAAATATTTCTACATAGTAATAAGCATTTTATAAAATATTCCGAGAAAGACTGAAGTAAAATATTTCTTTAAAGTGCCTAATCTATTACATACTTCCTCACTTTTTACGAACTATTTACTTACTCTTATTTTATTTGTGTTTTTAAAGTTTATTTTTGAGAGAGCACAAGTGAGGGAGGGGCAGAGAGAGAGAATTCCAAGCAGGCTCTTGCAGTGTCAGCATGGAGCCTGTTGCAGGGCCCAAACCCATGAACCACAAGATCATGACTTGAGCCAAAATTGGATGCTTCACCAACTGAGCCACCCAGTCACCCTTATTTTATCTTTTAATGTTTGTTTTTTCATTTTGAGAGAGAAAGGGGGGGGGGGGGGGGAAGCTAGCACCACCCATGAGCCGGGGAGGGAGAGAATCCCAAGCAGGCTCTACATTGTCATTGTATAGCCCGATGCAGGTCTTGATCTCAGGAACTGTAAGATCATTACCCGAGCCAAAATCAAGAGTCAGGCACTCAACTGACTGAGCCACCTAGGCACCCCAACTTAGTCTCATTTTAAATGTTGGTTGATAATGTATTTTTTTATTCTGTTGCTAGACAAAAAGGACACTTGCCCAGAGGTGCAGAATTGTATATTTTCATTCTATAGAAAAGTTCTGGGTTAAATGATTGTTACTGATTAAGAGCACAGATTTGTTTTTTTTCCAATTTTTCATATAGCTTGTTAGTAAGGAACAAAGACTCTGAAACCATACTGTATTGCCTGGATTGGAGTCCTGTTCTGTTATTTGCTAGCTGTGTCAACCTAGGCAAGTTACTTTACATTGTTCTTTCTTATTTTCCATATCAGTCAGTTGGGTTATTAGTGTTAGGTGAATTATTACACTGAATGAGAATAGTGCTTGCCACATGATAAACACTATGTAAGTGTTAGCTGCTACATTTGTTTTCATTATAATTGTCATAGCTAATTATATTAAGTGTAAAGTCTTAACTACATTTAGAAAATTTATTGACAACCACTTTAAAACATATTTACAATACTATTCCTTCTGGCTTTTTCTTCTTTTTCTTAATGTCCTACTAGATTACTCTAAAAGTCTCAGTTTTCATGGTGGAAGTTCAACAAATGCAAGCGTGAAAAATCACTTATATCTTTCATTGATTGTTAATAAGATAAATCAGCTTTGGAGTTTTTCTTAATGTTTTTCAATCGCTTTAAGTGGCATCCATTTTTTTCTAATGGATTATAGGAACATTTCCAGTCTTAAATCAACTACTCCTAGCCTGCTTTGCTCTTTAGCTTTGATTTAGAAACTGAAATTTCTGTGTTCTTGTGTAAGTTATTTTTTATCTGGGTTTCTTCTGTAAAATGGTGGTAATAGCTTTTCACACAGTTATTACTAGGATTAAGTGAAAGAAATAACACATTAAAGCACTTACAACAACTGTGGCTGGAGCTTAGGGTTCAAATGTTTCCATTTTATAATGATTATTGTTTCCATTTTATGATGATGTTTGTGATTGTTACTGTATTCATTATTTCCTGGCTTTATTTTGGTTTAAATAGATAATACCCTTAAGGTACAGTGTAATATGTTACCAGAATATTTAAATTACATATTATATATTTAGTTTTATATAATCTTAATATTACTCAACAAAATGTTTACATTTACATTCCCTTTAAATATCAAAGGGAATATTTTTAAAAATGACTCCTGTTTTCTCACACCTGTTTGCAACCTAGCATTCCATTCCCCTTATCTCAGACACTTGGTAAAGCTGAAGCTTCAAAAAGATAGGCATGATAGATCAATTTCAGTTACATTACAGACTAAATAATAGGGAAACACCTTATATAGTGCTTAACATTTTATAGAATAATGTTTCCTTTTAACTTTATTTACGTAGGGTGGATACTTGTGTCATTTCATGCATAAAGATCTGCAATCTGGAAAGAGAAGTGGTTTCCCCAGTCACATGATTAGGATAGTGTACCTAAAAATCTAAGACTTAGGGATAGCATTGTTTCTTTGGGAAAATATAGATTCTAAGTTCCAAACAATTGATTTTCTCAAGATCTTTTGGTTTTCAGCCATTTGTAAGCTGGGCTTCCTCTCTTACAAATCTTGCTGAAATTTTTGTTACTTCATCTTGAAGTTTTTGTTAACAATTTGAATGATCATCTTATTTCTTTGGTAACAGTTAAGTAGAATTTTAAATATTTTTGAAAAAATATAATTCCTATAATTCATATTGTAATAAGAATTTGGTAGTATTTTGTAATATGTAATAATTATTTCACATACATTTCTTTTTTTATTTTATTTTTATTTATTTTGAAAGAGAAAGCAGGTATGTGATCGGGGGGGGGGGGGGCAGGGCAAGAGAGATGGGGGGAGAGAGAGAATCCTAAGCAGGCTTCATGCTGTCAGCAAGGAGATGAACATAGGGCTTGATCCCATAAACCATGAGATGATGACCTGAGCTGAAACTGAGTCCAACACTTATCCAACTGAGCTACCCAGGAGCCTCAGTTTTACGTATATTTCTATAACTCAATTTAAGTGACCATAATCCCACTACACTTTCTCTCTTCTACTTTGAGATTACTTTTATTTTTTCATTTTTATTTTTTTTTAATTTTTTAAAATTTTTATTTTTTTAATTTATATACAAGTTACTTAGTCTATAGTGCTATAATGATTTCGAGTAGATTCTAGTGATTCATCCCCTGTAACATCCAGCTTTGAGATTACTTTTAATGTGAAACGATAAAATGAGAGGCTTTCTGTTTACATATTTTCTAGTTTGTAGATCAATTTAGAGAGCTCAGTACCATTTGCATATTTTGCATACTATGTTATCTCAAGAATTAAAAGAATGGTCATTAATATGTGTTTATGTACTACAGGGTTCACTTCCAGAGAACTAAATGCATGCAAGTATGCATATAATCAGTCAAGAAAATGAAAATAGTTTTAAAATGGAATCAGGAAAAATACAGATAAAATACTGAAAGTGGATCAAAGTTGTAACACTGCAGGCATTTGTAAGTCCTGTAGTGTTTTAATGTTAAACTTGGACTCTTGTTTTGGGCTTCAGAAAGGTCACAGGGAAATACAGTCAGCTTTCAGCTTTTAAGGTGTTTTGTTCATAAGGACAAGTAACCAATTCCTCAAAGCAATGCTTGGCAATTTGGTTTGGAAGGGGACCGTGAATAATACAGTGGACCACGTCTTTAGTGTTCATATTATTAGTATATTCCTAGTTTAGTCAAGTTGTTTCATGGTAAACCTAAGCATTAGCAAAGGATGTGATGCTACAGTACAGCTCAGTGAAATCACTTCCATAAAGGGACAACAGAGTGATCTAAATACCAGTTTTCTGGTAGTCTTCATATAGGTATTGGGGAATTTTGAGTGATCAGTGGACTCCAAATCCTTTTTTGTATTCTGTAAGATTTCTTACCTGGATTTATCATAAAGTTGGGCATGAATTAGTTCATAAATCTTAAAATCATCTAATGTCTTTTTTATGAAAATTGAAGACTACTCATTCGGAATACAAACTGGAATGTAAGATTTCACATTAGTGTGGCAATGTATACTCTTAACACATGAATATTTAGAAGCGGTCAAAGTTCCAAGTTGTTACTTATGGCTGAGATAATTTTGGTCTGGAAATTTTTCAAAGCAGGAATTAGCAGTCATCCCAGTCATAGCATTGATTCATGGAAATAATGAGCCAAGGAAGAGCATTTCATTCTGGACTTGGCTCTGGTACAGTGCATTAAATGATTAAGCATTGTCCAGTGGATGACACTGATTGTATTTGCAGCAATTGTTAATGTTCTTTTTTTCAAGAATAACTTCTTTGAGGTATAGGTCACATAGCATATGACTCACTCATTTAAAGTATACAATTGGGTGGTTTTTATTTTTTAATTTTTTTCTAATGTTTATTTTTAATTTTGAGAGAAGAGACAGAGCATGAGCTGGAGAGGGGCAGAGAGGGAGAGACAGAATCCAAAGCAGGCTCCAGGCTCTGAGCTGTCGGTACAGAGTCCGATGCAGGGTTTGAAACCACAAACCGTGAAATCATCACCAGAGCTGAAGTTGTACGCTTAACCAACTGAGCCACCCAGGCACCCCTACAATTTTGTGGTTTTTAGTATATTTGCAGAGTTGTGCAAATCATCACCACAATCAATTGTAGAACCTTTTTATCTCCTTAGGGAAAAAACCCAGATTCTTTAGCTATCACTGCACTGCCCTTCCTCCTCAGCACTAAGCAACCACTGGTCTACTTTCTGTCTCTGTAGATTTCCTTATTTTGGACTTTCATTTACAGAAATAGAAGCATATGCTATGGTATTTTGTATTAGCTTTCACTTAGCATGCCTTTAAGGTTCATCTGCGTTGTGGCGTATATCAGTACCTCATTCCTTTTTTATGAATGAGCAATATTCCGTTGAATTGGATATACTTTTTTTATGGATAAATAATACTCCATTGTGTGGATATGTCACATTTTGTTTATCCATTCATCTATTCACTGATGGACATTTGTGTTTTCATGTTTTGGCTATTATGAATAATGGTGCCATAAATATTCATGTACAGTTTTTGTACAGACTTACGGTTTCAGTTACCTTGGGTATATACCTGAGAGTGGAATTGTTCAGTCATATGGTATAACTCTGTTCAATTTTTTGAGGAGCTGCCAGACTATTTTCCAAACCAGCTGGACCATTTTATATTCCTACCAGCAATTAAGTATGGGGTTCTGATCTTGCTACATCTTTGCCTACACACTTATCTTACATTTTGATTCTAGCCATCCTATCCTGTGTGAAGTATCCTATTGCAGCTTTGATTTAGATTTCCTTGATGACTCTTGATGTTTAGTATCTTTTGCTAATTATAATTAGCTACTTTAATATCTTTGAAGAAACATCTATTCAGATCCTGTGCTCATTGTTTACTTGGGTTATTTGTTGCTTTATTATTGAGTGGTAAAAGTTTTTTATTTTCAATTCCACTTTTTTATTACTAGCATATGGGAAAGTGATCAAGTTTTTTTTTTTTTCATATTAATCGTGTGTTCTACAACCTTACTGTAATCCTTTTTTCGTTCCACAAGGTATTTTTTTGTTATTGTTGATTCTGTAAGATTTTCCACATTGAGGGTGTCATCTTCAAATAAAGATACTTTTATGTCTTCCTTCCCAATCTGTACATTTCATTTCCTTTTCTTGCCTTATTGCACTACTTAAAACTTCTAGTGCACTGTTAGGAAAGAGTGGTGTAAAGAAGAACCAACTAAGCCCAAAGTTAAAAGGGTAGAAATTAAAAAGATTAGTAAAAAATAGAGACTAAAAAGACAATAGAAAAAATAAGTGAAACTAAGAGCTGTTTGGGGTTTTTTTTGTTTTGTTTTTTAAAGTTAGACAGAATAGACTAACCTTTGGCTGGGCTCACCAAGAGAAAAAGAGGTCTCAAAATCAGAAATAAATGGTACCAAAAAATACAAAGGATCATAAGGGACAACTATGAACAATTATATGCCAAAAACTGGACAACCTATAGAAATAAATTTGTGGTAACACATAACCCACTAAGGCTGAATCATAAAGAAATAGAAAATCTGAACAGATCAATAATGAGTAAGGAGATTGACTCAGTAATCAAAACCTCCCAACAAATGAAAGTCCAGGATCAGATCACTTCACTTGTACAAATTTTACCAAACTTCTCAAACTTTCAAAAAAACAGTAAGATTCCCAATTTACTTTATGGGGCCAACATTACCCTAACACCAAAACCAAACATGAATACTATAATAAAAGAAATATGCCAGTATCCCTGGTGAACACGCATGTAAAATCCTCAATAAAATATTAGCAAACCAAATTCAATAATACATTAAGAAGATCCTACACCATGGTCAAGTGGGGTTTATCCCTAGGATATAAGGATGGTTCAACATCCACATATCAGTCAATGTGATATTCCACATTAACAAAATGAGGGCTAAAAATCATATCATCTCAGATGCACGAAAAGTGTTTGACAAAATTCAGCATGCATTTATGATAAAAACTCAGCAAAATGGGTATAGAGAGAATGTAACATGGTAAAGACCATATATGACAAGCCTACAGGGAACATCATACTCCATGGTGAAAAGCTGAAAGCTTTTCCTCTAAGATCAAACTAGAGACAGGAAGCCTACTCTTTATCACTTTTGTTCAACATAGCATTGGCAGCTCTAGCCAGTGTGTAGTTGGTCAAGAAAGAGAAATAAAAGGCTTTCGCATCAAAAGAGAACGTGTAAAACTGCCTCCTTTTTCTAGATAACATAATACTTAGAGAAACCCTAAAGACTCCACCAGAAAATTGTTAGAACTAACTTAAAAATTCAGTAGAGCTGTGTGATACAAAGTCAGTACAAAAATCAGTTGCATTTCTATAACAAACTATTAGAGAAATTAAGGAAACAGTCCTATTTGCAACTGCATCAAAAAGTAAAATACCTACAGGGGATTAATTTGAGCAAGGGGGTGAATGTTGTATACTTGAAATTATGAGACATTGATTAATGAAAGAAGTTGAAAAAGACACAGATAAATGGAAAGCTATCCTGTGCCCTTGGGTTGAAAGCATTAATGTTGTTAAAATGCCCATACTGCTTTGGGTGCCTGGGTGGCTCAGTCAACTGAGTGTCTGACTCTTGATTTTGGCCCAGGTCATGATCTCACAGTTTGTGAGATTGAGCCCCGTGTCAGGCTCTGTGCTGACAGCGCGGAGCCTGCTTGGGATTCTGTCTGCCTCCCCACCCTCCCCCTTCTCTTTCTCAAAAATAAATAATCATTGAAAGAAAAAATCCCATACTCCCCAAAAGAGTCTACAGATTGGGTGTAGTTTCTACCAAAATTCCAGTGGTATTTTTCATAGAAATAACAGTCTTAAAGTTTGGTATCTCAAAAGGCCCCAATAGCTAAAGCAATATTGAGAAAGAATAATGAAACTGGAGGCATTGTGTTCCTTGATTTCAAACTAGATTACAATCCTAAGACTAATCAAAACACTATGATATTGGCGTAAAAAGCAGTTAAATCAGTGGAGCACTGTAAAGAGTCCAGAAATAAACCCACGCATATATGGTCAATTAATGGACCACAGTGGAGCCAAGAATGTGCAGTGTGGAATGTAAAGTCTCTTCAATAAATTGTGTTGGGAAAACGGGAAAGCCATATGTAAAGGAATTAAAATGAGCCACTATCTTACACAATACACAAAATCAAGTTAATGGATTAAAGAATTGAATGATAGATCTGAATCCATAAAACTAGAAGAAAATATAGACTGTAAGATCCTTGACAGGGGACTTGGCAATTTTTTGGATTTCACACCAAAAGCAAAGGCAGCCAAAACAATAGTAAACAAGTGGGACTGCATCATATTAAAAAGCTTCTGCATAGCAAAGGAAATCATCAAAACAAAATGATAAGGCAGTCTACCAAACAGGAGAAAATATTTGCAAATGATATACCTTATAAGGGGTTAACCTCAAATGTATAAAGAAATTTTCATACAACTCTGTAGCAAACAAAAGAACTGTTTAAAAAATTGGCAGAGGATCTGAATGGACATTTTCGCAAAAAGGACACATTAATGGCCAATAGGTACATTGAACAGGTATTCAACATCACTTATTAGAGAAGACAATGACCTATCACCTCAAGAATAGCTAGACAAGAATTAGCAAGTGTTGGCTAGGGTATGGAGAAAAGAAAACCCTTGTGCACTATTGGTGGAAATGTAAATTGGTGTAATCACTATCACAGACATGATGAAGGTTCCTCCAGAAATTAAAATCAACTACCATATGATCTAACATTTCTACTTCTGTGTATTTATCTGAAAGAAAGGCATTAATTCAAAAAGATAAGTACACCTCATGTTAATTGAGCATTATTTACAGTATCCAAGACATGGAAACAAGTGTCCATTGATGGATGAATGGGTGAAGTAAATGTTGTGTGTATATTTACGGTAGAATATAATTCAGCCATAGAAATTAAAAATATCCTACGATTTGCAACAGCATGGTGGCATTGTGCCAAAGTGAAATATGTCAGGCAGAAACAAATCCCTAATTAGATCTCACTTCTATATGGAATCTAAAGAAAATTCTGAATTTATGGGTGCAGAGAACAAATTGGTGATTGCCAGAGTCTGGGAGGTAGGGTTGGGCAAAGTGGGTGAAGGTGGCCAAAAGGTATAAATTTCCAGTTATAAAATAGTCCTCAGGATATAATGGGCAGTATATTGACTATAGTTAATAATACCAGGGGGTATATTTGAAAATTGGTGAGAGAGTAGATCTTAGAAGTTCTCAGTCACAAGGGTAGAAATTTTATCACTGTGTTGTAGTAGATGTTGACTAGAATGACTGTATTTATCATTATGATACACAGAGAATCATGTGAGACATCTGAAACTAATGTTATATGGCAGTTACATCTAAGGTTTGTTTGTTTTTTTTCTTAAGAGGATATAAAAAGATAAGCAGTGCTGAGGGGTAAATCTTTGCCTTATACCTGATGTTAGGGGGCCTTGGGTTTTCCAACCCAATTCCAAAGTGGGAGAGGGTGGGATCCCTCACACAACCCACATAATTCTTGGACACCATTGGTGTGTCTAAGAATTCAGTTCCATTCTAACACTTATCTATTTGGAGATAGGATCAGATTTCCACAGATTAGTGAAAATCCTGCAAGACTGCCTTCTACCCACTCCCCCACTTTAGATGCCAGTCACAGGCTACAGATTGTAGGTTCTATCAACATCCACCAGAGCTTTTAGGTTTTAGATTTTTTTTTTTTTTTTTTTTTGCTTTTTTATTTTATTTATTTTGAGTGAGGGAGAGCAGGGGAGGGGCAGAGAGGGAGAGACAGGATCCCAAGCAGACTCCATGCTCTCAGCAAAGAGCCTGATGTGGGGGCTTGAACTCCCAAAATGTGAGGTCATCACCTGAATTGAAATCAAGAGTTGGACGCTTAACTCACAGAGCCACCCAGGTGCCCCCCATCTTAAGTTTTTTATTTGCTAGAGTGGCTCACAGAAGTCAAGGGAATTCTTTTATGTTTACCGGTTTGTTAAATAATATGAGTAAGATGAAGAGATAAATAGGGTAACGGATGGGGAAAAGGTGCAGAGCTTCTGTAAGCCCTCTGCAGGCATGCCACTCTACTGCATCTCCACATGTTCACCAATCTAGAAGCTGTCTGAACCAAGTTCTTTTCGGTTTTTATGGAGGCGTCATTACATAGTCATAATTACCTAAGCTATTTGCTATTATATACTTAAACCTTCACCGTTCTCTCTGGAGGTTGGGGAGTGACGTAGGACTGAAAGTGTAATCCACATTATCACAGAGGACATTCTTGCCTTATTTGTACAGTGTTACTAGTCTCAGGTATACAACATAATGATTCAACAGTTCTGTAGATTACTCCATGCTTATCAAGATAAGTGTACTCGTGGGGCACCTGGGTGACTCAGTCGAGCGTCCGACTTTGGCTCAGGTCATGATCTTGCTGCTGTTCGTGGGTTCAAGCCCCACGTTGGGCTCTGTGCTGACAGCTCGGAGCCTGGAGCCTGCTTCGGATTCTGTGTCTCCCTCTCTCTGCCCCTTCCCCACTCATGCTCTGTCTGTCTCGGTCTCTGAAAGATGAATAAACGTTAAAAAAAAAAAAATTAAAAGATAAGTGTACTCTTGATCCCCTTTTGTTTTTTAAATTCTACATGAGTGAAATCATATAGTTGTCTTTCTCTGACTGACTTATTTCACTTAGTCTGCTCATGTTGTTAGAAATGGCAAGCTCTCATTCTTTTTTATGGTTAATAGTCCCCTGTATGTATGTATGTATGTATGGGTGTATGTATATATACACCACATCTCTATTGATGGACACTTGGGTTGCTTCTGTATCTTAACAATTGTAAATAATGGTACAGTAAATATAGAGGTGCATACATTTTTTTTTTTAATATATGAAATTTATTGTCAAATTGGTTTCCATACAACACCCAGTGCTCATCCCAAAAGGTGCCCTCCTCAATACCCATCACCTACCCTCCCCTCCCTCCCACCGCCCATCAACCCTCAGTTTGTTCTCAGTTTTTAACAGTCTCTTATGCTTTGGCTCTCTCCCACTCTAACTCTTTTTTTTTTTTTTCTTCCTTCCCGTCCCCCATGGGTTTCTGTTAAGTTTCTCAGGATCCACGTTAAGAGTGAAACCATATGGTATCTGTCTTTCTCTGTATGGCTTATTTCACTTAGCATCACACTCTCCAGTTCCATCCATGTTGCTACAAAAGGCCATATTTCATTCTTTCTCATTGCCACGTAGTATTCCATTGTGTATATAAACCACAATTTCTTTATCCATTCATCAGTTGATGGACATTTAGGCTCTTCCCATGATTTGGCTATTGTTGAGAGTGCTGCTATAAACATTGGGGTACAAGTGCCCCTGTGCATCAGTATTCCTGTATCCCTTGGATAAATTCCTAGCAGTGCTATTGCTGGGTCATAGGGTAGGTCTATTTTTAATTTTCTGAGGAACTTCCACACTGCTTTCCAGAGCGGCTGCACCAATTTGCATTCCCACCAACAGTGCAAGAGGGTTCCCTTTTCTCCACATCCTCGCCAGCATCTATAGTCTCCTGATTTGTTCATTTTGGCCACTCTGACCGGCGTGAGGTGGTATCTCAGTGTGGTTTTGATTTGTATTTCCCTGATAAGGAGTGACGTTGAACATCTTTTCATGTGCCTGTTGGCCATCCGGATGTCTTCTTTAGAGAAGTGTCTATTCATGTTTTCTGCCCATTTCTTCACTGGGTTATTTGTTTTTCGGGTGTGGAGTTTGGTGAGCTCTTTCTGGATTTTGGATACTAGCCCTTTGTCCGATATGTCATTTGCAAATATCTTTTCCCATTCCGTTGGTTGCCTTTTAGTTTTGTTGGTTGTTTCCTTTGCTGTGCAGAAGCTTTTTATCTTCATAAGGTCCCAGTAATTCACTTTTGCTTTTAATTCCCTTGCCTTTGGGGATGTGTCGAGTAAGAGATTGCTACGGCTGAGGTCAGAGAGGTCTTTTCCTGCTTTCTCCTCTAAGGTTTTGATGGTTTCCTGTCTCACATTCAGGTCCTTTATCCATTTTGAGTTTACTTTTGTGAATGGTGTCAGAAAGTGGTCTAGTTTCAACCTTCTGCATGTTGCTGTCCAGTTCTCCCAGCACCATTTGTTAAAGAGACTGTCTTTTTTCCATTGGATGTTCTTTCCTGCTTTGTCAAAGATTAGTTGGCCATACGTTTGTGGGTCTAGTTCTGGGGTTTCTATTCTATTCCATTGGTCTATGTGTCTGTTTTTGTGCCAATACCATGCTGTCTTGATGATGACAGCTTTGTAGTAGAGGCTAAAGTCTGGGATTGTGATGCCTCCTGCTTTGGTCTTCTTCTTCAAAATTATTTTGGCTATTCGGGGCCTTTTGTGGTTCCATATGAATTTTAGGATTGCTTGTTCTAGTTTCGAGAAGAATGCTCGTGCAATTTTGATTGGGATTGCATTGAATGTGTAGATAGCTTTGGGTAGTATTGACATTTTGACAATATTTATTCTTCCAATCCATGAGCAGGGAATGTCTTTCCATTTCTTTAATTCTTCTTCAGTTACCTTCATAAGCTTTCTATAGTTTTCAGCATACAGATCTTTTACATCTTTGGTTAGATTTATTCCTAGGTATTTTATGCTTGGTGCAATTGTGAATGGGATCAGTTTCTTTGTCTTTCTGTTGCTTCATTGTTAGTGTATAAGAATGCAACTGATTTCTGTACATTGATTTTGTATCCTGCAACTTTGCTGAATTCATGTATCAGTTCTAGTAGAGGTGCATACATTTTTTTGAATTAATGTTTTCATTTCTTTCAGTAAATACCCAGTAGTGGAATTACTGGATCAAATGGCATTTCTGGTTTTAATTTTTTGAGGAATCTCTGTACTGTTTTCCACAGAGGTTGAACCAGTTTGCATTCCCACTGTCAGTGCCCTAGGGTTCCTTCTCCATATCCTCCCCAACACATATTTCTTGTGTTTTTGATTTTAGCTCTTCTGACAGGTGTGAGGTGATACCCCATTGTGGTTTTGATTTGCATATCCTTGATGATTAGTGACATTGAGTATCTTTTCATGCACCTGTTGGCCATCTGTATGTCTCCTTTGGAGAAGGGTCTATTTAGGTCCTCTGCCCATTTTTAATTTGGTGGTGGTGGTGTTGGGTTGTATAAGTTCTTTATATAATTTTTGGTTATTAACCCCCTATTGTATACATCATTTGCAAATACCCAATTTGGTATGTTGCCTTTTTGTTTTGTTGAGGTATAGAAGTGATTTTGGGGGCAGGGGTGGGTAGAGTCCCAATAGCTTAATTTTGCTTTTGTTTCCCTTTCCTGAGGAGACATAGCTAGAAAAATGTTTTTACAGCCAATGTCAAATTATTGCCTGTATTTTTTTCTTGGAGTTTTATGGTTTCAGATCTTACCTTTAGGTCTTTAAATAATTTATTTTTGTGTATGATGTGAGAAAGTGGTCCAGTTTCATTCTTTCCCATGTAGCTTACCTGTTTAGCCAGCACCATTTGTTAAAAAGACTGTCTTTTCTCCATTGTTTCTTAAAAAAAATTTTTTTTTTGCACTTTTATTTATTTTTGAGAGGCAGAGCATAAGTGAGGGAGGGGCAGAGAGAAAATGAGACACAGAATCCGAAGCAGGCTCCAGGCTCCCAGCTGTCAGCCCAGAGCCCGACGTGGGTTTCAAACTCAGGAACCATGAGATCATGACCTGTGCCAAAGTCGGATGCTTAACCGACTGAGCCACCCAGGTGCCCCTGTCTTTTCCCCATTGTATATTCTCTCCTCCTTTGTCATAGATCAGTTGACCTGAAAGATGGGATTATTTCTGGGTTCTCTATTCTGTTCCATTTATTTATTTGTCCGTTTTTGTGCCAGTGCCATAGTGTTTTGATTACTATACCTTTGTAGTATAGTTTGGAATCTGGGAGTGTGATTCTTACAGCTTTGTTCTTCTTTCTTAAGATTGCTTTGCCTATTCTGGGTATTTTGTGGTTCCATACAAATTTTAGTATTATTTTAGTTCTGTGAAAAATGGCATTTTGATAGAGATTGCATTAAATCTGTAGATTGTTATGAACATTTTAACAGTCTGTGAGCATGGAATATCTTTCCATTTCTTTGTGTCCTCTTCAGTTTCTTTCATCATTGTTTTTATAGTTTTCATTGTACAGTTTTTCACCTCCTTGGTTAAGTTTATTCCTAAGTATTTTATTATTTTGGGTGTAATTGTAAACGGGTTTTTTTTTTTTTAAGTTTCTCTTTGTAGCTGTATTTTTTTTATAGATAATTGTTTATCAAATTGATGAAATTACCTTTTATTTCTAGTTTGCTGAGAATTTTTATCAGAAAGGGATGTTGGATTTTATTAAATGCTTTTTTTTTCATCTGTTGGTCACATGATTTTTGTTTCTTTAGCCTTTTAATGTGATGGATTACATGGATTGATTTTTTTTAATGTTGAACCAGCCTTACATATCTGGGATAAATCCCTCTTCGTTGTGGTATATGATTTGTCTTGTACTTTCTGAATTCAGTGCTTTAGTATTTTATTGAGGACTTCTGTGTGTCTTCATGACAGATAGTGGTTTATAGTTTACTTGTTGTTTATTATGTCTTTGTCTGGTTTTGGTATTAGGGTAATGCTGCCCTTATAGTATGAATAAAGAAGTATTTTCTCTTCTGTCCTCTGCAGGAGATTGGAGAGAATTGTTGTATTTTCTTCCTTAAATGTTTGGTAGAAATCACCAGTGAACCCATGTGGGCCTTGTTTTCCCTGTTTTGGAAACTTAAGTATTGACTTAATTTATGAGTTGTGAGAGTTTTTAAAATATTCTGGATATAAGTTTCTTATTAAATCTATGATTTACAAATAAGTTTTCATTAATGTTCTTTTTTTACTGCACCATCTTAGTAAGATCAGTTGTGTTGGCAGTGTTTTTTAGACCTTAGAAATCTTGAACAAAAATTTTTTTCGCATTATTCATAATAGTCAAAAAAGTGGAAATAACCCCAAAACTACTTTTAAAGCATCCATTATCTGAAGGGCAGTATGCTTTGGAGATAGACTAATTTCCTATTTTATTTGCCCACCAATAGTTCCAAATTGTTAAAATAATTAAGAATGGTAAAAATTTCAGACTAAAGGTATTTGAACGGTGGACCAAGTTGGTAGGAGCCCAAAACAGTTTTGATTTTGATTTTAAACCAGCAGAAATACTGGTCAGAACCTCTGTTTTTCCTTTCCATATATTGATATTAACAAGCACTTTTGTCTCTCGGATGACATATAGGCTGCATGGGCTGCATTTTAGAGTGGGAAGTCATGAAAATTGTTTCCTGAGCAGTGAGTGTGTCTTTACCCACCAGTAGCCAGTGCCTGAAAACAGAATTGATACTCAACTTTTTGTTCATTTCTCACAATGTCTCTAAATTTGATGAGTTTTCATCTCTTATAATTATTCTGTTCTCATTGCTTTTGTTGAAAGCACTTATTTCCTGCTATTTCAATGACTTCATAGTTGATTTTCCTACTTTCTGTTATTCCGTTTTTTTCATCTTCCACAATGCTCTAAGGATCTAAGAAGTGGTTGATCCGATGGTATTTTCTCCTTTAGTAGTTACCAAAGTCCAATTTGCAGAAGTGCCATTCAGTAACAATTTGGTCCATGCAAGAGGGGAAAAATAAGGAAAAGATATTATATGAATAAAGTTTATTCACTTTAAAAGTCTGTTTTATTCTATTATGTTGTCATGTTTGAGGAGTATATAAAGTGTCCCTTTTAAAAGTTGGAGTGGGATTAGATGGTATTTGCTAATTTAGATTTCCTTGCTTGTCAACCTGGCAATTCTTTCTAAATTTTAAATTAAAACATCTTTATTTTGGTCTCTGAAATCCAAAGGTCTTAGAATCAGTGGTCTATATAACACATGGTCCCTAATACCCTGATGATGGCACATAATAGTTTGGTTGTGAAATATCTAATGAATTTCGTCTCTAATGCTACTCCAGTTCATTCATTGAGGCTCTGTGGAGGACTTGGTGCAGAAGGCTTGTGAGACCAAATTTGTACTAAGCTGAAGCCACATTGAGTTTGCAGTAGGGATGGGCAAGGGATGGATGAACTCTGGATCTGGCCTGTTCCTACTTATTCAGCTTTGCATCTTCTACTTTTCCATGTGTGCAAGGCTTATTTTGTACAGGTACCCTGAACAAATAATACATAGTTCCCTGAAACCATGCAGTATGCTTCTTGTAATTGAAGCATAATAGAAAAGGACACTTTTTTTTTTTATTTTTTTTTTAACATTCATTTTTGAAAGGCAGAGACAGAATGCGAATGGGGGAGGGGCAGAGAGAGAGGGAGACACAGGAGCAGAAGCAGGCTCCAGGCTCTGAGCTGTCAGCACAGAGTCCAATGCGGGGCTCAAACTCATGGACCACGAGATCATGATCTGAGCCAAAGTCGGCTGCTTAACCAACTGAGCCACTCAGGCGCCGCGAAAAGGACACTTTCAACAATTATGTTGGAATATGTTCTTATTATTTAAGTCTACGTATTTAAAGGGATAGATTAATCCTTTTTCTTTTTATGCCTTGCATAGAATAAACTGCTTTAACCAATTAAAGAAGTAGGAGGAAGTGAAATAGTTTGTACATTCTGAGTAATTTTTGTATTACAGGTTGCTATAACTTGTGTGTGTATATTTCTGTGTTCAAAGAGAAAACCTTGAGCTAAGAGTTTTAATATATACTATGTTTACTATGTATATGTTTACCTGTTTCTTGCTTCACTGATGAAAAAAATCCAGATACTAGGATTTTTTTTTTAATACCATTTACATTCTGAGAAAAATACAGAATATTTCTGGGCATTAGATCCAGGATACATTTTTTATTATTTGAAAAATCTTGTTTTTATAGTAGAGTTTTCATAATTTATTTATATATTATTTTTTTGGTGTTCTGTTCACCTTTAGGAAAGGACATAGGTTTCTCAGGAGTTTGAAATATTAAACCAGGAAAAAAAATGATTGTAAGAATTTTGTTCCTCAGTTTTTTCTAACACAAGTATTTATATACAGTTACATAGTAGATTTAATCTATATCAGATTGATTACCTAGCAGAGTATAATTACAGTATAAAGTAAAGGGACATGTGAGTAGAAAGGAACAAAAAACTATGAAAAACCTACATAGTAGAAAAATGTATGCTTGTGAGGAATGAATTGAATTCAGAATAAATTAGTAGACTGAATACAAGCATTTTGTTCCGTTACAACCGTTTTTTGTTGTTGTTTTTTTTTACTGATAGTCTACATCAGCATCAGCATCACCATTTCAGTCTACTTGGTATAGTGAATCTGAGATAACTCAGGGAGCACGCTCAAGATCACAAAACCAGCAACGGGATCATGATTCAAAAAGACCTAAACTTTCCTGTACAAACTGTGCATCTACCTCTGCTGGGAGAAATATTGGACATGGTTTAAATGCCGTATCAGGTAAGAGTTAAATTTGTGTAAGGGTTATTATATATGCATTATGGACTAAAGCCCTTTTACCAAAACTTAGTGTTATTAAACAAGTTCTGCATGCAAGAGTGGGTCAAAAATGTAGTGGAGATTTCAAAATCTTATTAGTGCTGAAACTAAAATTAACTCAGTTTGGATTTTCTTTCTAAATTTGATACAAATTTCCTGTACAAACAAGATTAACATATTTTGGTTAATTAGAATAGCTGATCTGTTTGGTAATCAAATTGGTAAAAATGACATGTATTTTGCTGGTTATTGTATAGGAGGTCACTTTTTTTTTTTTTTTAATTGTTATACTAGGGAAGCCAAATTTACTGATACGTTAACATTCCCTAACCTAAGCGTATCTTTTATAAATGGTGAATATTGTGTTATATACTTATATTGAGAAAAAATAGAAATTCTTTGAACAAAAATAGTTGATGGTATTCTATTTGGAGTTCTATATATAAGGAATCTGAAAGCGATGATTCAATTCTAGACCTCTGTATGGCATTGGACAAGTCACTTAACTATTCTGGGATTTAGATGCCTTATCCATAAAGTTCCATGCATGGTATTTTGTACTCACAGACATACATTTATTGCACAAATTGAAAACATCTTTTCTTTTCCTTGAGGGGGCAGATGAGGCTCCCTCCTCACTTAGATTCCTCTTCAAATGAAACACTAGGAAATGCCTGAGATAGTTTTAAGGTGAGACAGAGTTTGTGATGACACAATTGGAGATAAAATTCTTGAAATGCATTTGTATTATCATTTGAATTAGTGTAAGCGATTCCTTTCTATTTTGATAGGCAGGACCGCCTGGGGAAAGACACTGCCCATCTGAAGAATATTAAGAGTAGTGTGATGGGGAAGAGCAGACTGTCCTTAACATTGTAGACAAACACCATTGTGCACAGATACTTTTGGTCTCTTCTACTCTGTGAAGGCATAGCATTAAATACCCTGGGCCATTTCCCTTAATGAGGAGGAATCAATAAGGCTATTGGGACTAGGAAAGGAAGAACCAAAATTTCAAGGTAAATAGTTAGGGGGGAAAGTTATCAGACTTATTTTTAATTTATTTTGTTAGATATGATTTCATTTAAAAATTTAGATTATGATTGCAACAGTACGTTAATTTTTACAATAAGTGAAGCAAGTGTGATGGCAATGATAATATTTCTGATAAAATATCTTCAGTGGCTATAGTAAAACATCTTCCATTTTGACATGGCTTGATTTTAATTTTGGCTGTTCTCCAATATCAGTTTCATTGACTTTTCAGGAAATTCTGCATCTTTGACCAGCTTTGCATTTTGTTCTGGAATTATTTTACATCAAGCTCACATGGTATGGTCAGGTGTTCTAGAAGGTGACTGAGACATTGGCATCATGGATGGGTGGTAAATTGTAGTGTTAGAGAAGAATATTTGAGTAGGAAACAATTTTATAAGTGATGAGTTCATTAGTGAATAATTTTATGTTTTGCTGAATTTTGCTTCTGATTACATCTATGTAACAAATCATGATAACCTCCCTGTATAATACCACAGAATTGTCATCAGAAATCTTGAAAGCATTTTCTGAATTAAAATTTCTTCCATTATTTTAAGAATCTTCTTGGAGGCATAATCAAGTTCCTAGATCTTCATCAATGGTACTTGGATCATTTGGGACTGACTTGATGAGAGAGAGAAGAGATTTAGAGAGAAGAACAGATTCTTCCATTAGTAATCTTATGGATTATAGCCACCGAAGTGGTGATTTCACAAATTCATCATGTATGTATAAATTGTATTATTATGTATAGCTTAATAATGTTACATTTTCCTCTGTGTATGTATTATTAAAATGACAGTACAAACGAATACATGAAGCGCATCTTACGGAGATTTCAAAATAGCTTAGTATGTTTTTATACTGTATACTAGCTTATTTATTTTTATACTTTAAAAAATAAAAAGCTTAAAATAGATGTACAGTCGTATCTGGATTCTGCCTGCTTATAATTTTCTAAAAGTATATGTTGGGGCACCTAGGTGGCTTAGTGAGTTAAGTTTCCTACTCTTGGTTTCAGCTCAGGTCATGATCTCACGGTTCGTAAGATCAAGCCCTGCATTGGGCTCTGTGCTGTCAGTTTGGAGCCTGCTTGGGATTCTCTCCTCTCTGACTCTCCCCCACTCTTTCTCTCTCAAAATAAATAAATATTGAAAAATACTTTATTAAAAACTATGTCGTAAAGTATACTAAATAATTTTAGCATACCCCAATATCATTTGCGTTATACAGTTGACCCTTGAACAATGCAGGGGTGAGGGCACTGGCCCCTATCTGCCCCTTCCTCCAGTGCAGTTGAAAATCTATGTATATATAACTTTTGACTCCCCCAAAACTTTACTACTCATACCCTACTGCTGACTGGAAGCCTTACCAAAAATGTAAGCAGTTAGATAACATATACTTGTATGTATTACATAATGAATTCTTATAATAAAGTAAGCTAGAGAAAAGAAATTATGTCATTAAAAAAATCATAATGGGTGCCTGGGTGGCTCAGTCGGTTAAGTGTCTGACTTCGGCTCAGGTCATGATCTCGCAGTTTGTGAGTTCGAGCCCCGCATCGGGCACTGTGCTGACAGCTTGGAGCCTGGAGCCTGCTTCGAATTCTGTGTCTGTCTGTCTCTCTTTCTCTCTCTGTCTGCCCCTACCCGCCCTCCCCAAAATAAATAAACATTAAAAATGTTAAAAAAGAAAAGAAAAAATCGTAAGAGAAATACATATATAATGCCTACTGTATTTACCAGAAAAATCTGTGGATAAGTGGACCTATGCAGATCGAATCCATGTTGTTCAGGGATTAACTGTATAGTGTAATAACTACTTAATGGTAAATTTCTGACCTAACTAAAGCTTGAAATCAACATTTAATTTAGAATTACTTTTGTTTAACATGAATGTGCTTTTATTCATTCAGTTGAAATAAAGACCCACACTATTTCTGTCAGTGTATTAAGGTTTTCAAAATTAAATGTCATAAAATAGTAATACTAAAAAACAAAAGGTGCTTATTGAAGTTGAGAGATCTAGCAGGCAGAAGTGGAGTTTGATTTACATAGAAGAAAATACATTTGTTTGGGGCACCTACGTGGCTCAGTCAGTTAAGTGCCTGACTTGATTTTGGCTCAGGTTATGATCTCAGGGTTCTTGAGATCGAGGGCCTGTGTTGGGTTCTGTGTGGACAGCACAGAACCTGCTTGGGGCTCTGTCTGTCTCCTCTCTCTGCCCCTCCCCCGCTTGTGTTTTCTCTCTCAAAATAAATAAACTAAAAAAAAAAAAAAAATTGTTTTAGGTAATCTCTTCACCCATCCTGGAGCTCAGACTCACAACCCCATCAACTGAGCCAGCCAGGCACACCCTGTGTAGATTATTTTAAATAAAGTTATTGGGGCAGTCTTTGCCTTGACCAATGATCAATGAAGACCTCTTTTTATTTGTTTGGTTTTAGGCGTATGAGCTCTAGTATATAGTATCAGTGGCGTCTAGGTTTGAATGTCTAAAAGTATAGGGTAGAGTAGATTTAGCCACTAACAGTTTATCCCTTCACAAAGGTCCATGTGTTAGCACAGTATCAATCTCACTCTTTAAGCTAAGTGTGTGGTTGAGAATTCTTTATAAAGGAATGCTGTAGTATTTCTCATCTCATTTTAAGGTGTAGAACCACCACTAGTGGGCTCTATTCTGACTCCTAGCTTCTAGCAAGTGTTGAAAAATAGAGTTATGTCTGATAAGTAACAGAGATAAGAACTTGAAAGAAAAAAGATTGGAGGAATTTTTAGCTGTCAACCAAGGTTTGCCGTAAAATTTTAAGGATGATAATATTTGTATGAAATAACTTTTATACTTCTTGCAGTGTAGGAAGAATCTCCAAAACACTGTCTTCCTAGGATTATTTTGCCATTATTTATTGTAAGAGTCCTTTACAGTGAATTCTTTGGCTCATTGAAAATTTCTTATCCATTTAGAGGCACCTGGGGGGCTCAGTCGGTTAAGCATTCGACTTTGGCTCAGATCAAGATCTCATGGTTTGTGAATTTGAGCTCCACATCATTCTCTCCGCTGTCAGCGCAGAGTCCACTTTGGATCCTCTGTCTCCCTCTCTCTCCCACACACGCTCTCTCTCAAAAATACCCCCCCCACACACACACGCACTCTCTCTCAAAAATAAACATTTAAAAATAAAATAAAATTCCTTATCCATTTAGATGTTAGATATTTACCATATCATTTTCTGATTAACAGATTCAGACTGTTATACCTTCATTAATTTAGTAGATTTAGATGTTTGTCTCATTAGCCATGATACATTTCTTTCTTTTCAGTTTGGAGTGTTGACTTAGCAGTATAAAAAGAGAAATACATTTATGTTTTTTTCTGTAATAGTAGTTAAGCTGTGTATTCATAATAATAGCAGTATTGGTTTGAATCCAGTGTTTCATTTTGCAAATATTAGTTAATAATTCTAAATTTAATACTCAAAATATTTCATGTAATTGGTTATCTTTCTTTTCTTTCAAAAATAGATATTCAAGACAGAGTTCCTTCTTCATATTCACAGGGAGCAAGACCAAAAGATAACTCAGTGAGCACTTTACAGTTGAATACATCATCCACAAACCACCAGATGCCTTCTGAACATCAGACTGTACCATGTTCTAGGGACTCTAATAGAAATTCTCTAAGGTCAAATTTTTCTCCAAGAGAATTGGAATCTCCCCAAAGCAGTACACAGCCTGGATTTTCTTATCTTTCAAATAGAGATGAAGCCTCAACCATAAGCAGTTCAGATAGGGTTGGTTCATCTCAAAGATCATTTCAAGAATCTTCTGACAACGAAGGTAGACGTTCAACCAGAAGATTGCTGTCACGTATAGCTTCTAGTATGTCATCTACCTTCTTTCCCCGAAGATCTAGTCAGGATTCCTTGAATACAAGATCATTGAGTTCTGAAAATTCCTATGTTTCTCCAAGAATCTTGACAGCTTCACAGTCTCGTAGCAATGCAGCGTCAGCTTCTGATGTTCCCGATAATAGGGCATCTGAAGCTTCTCAGGGATTTCGATTTCTTAGGCGAAGATGGGGTTTGTCATCTCTTAGCCAAAATCATAGCTCTGAGCCTGATTCAGAAAATTTTAACCAAGAATCTGAAGGTAGAAATACAGGACCATGGTTATCTTCCTCACTTAGAAATAGATGCACACCTTTGTTCTCTAGAAGGAGACGAGAGGGACGAGATGAATCTTCAAGGATACCTACCTCTGATATACCACCTAGATCTCATCATATTTTTAGAAGAGAATCAAATGAAGTGGTTCACCTTGAAGCACAGAGTGATCCCCTTGGGGCTACTGCCAACAGATCACAAGCATCTGCAGCATCGAGTAGTGCTGCTACGGGTGGCTCCACATCAGATTCAGCTCACAGTGGAAGAAATACAGGAATAACAGGGATCCTTCCTGGTTCTTTATTTCGATTCGCAGTCCCCCCAGCACTTGGAAATAATTTGACCGACAATGTTATGATCACTGTAGATATTATTCCTTCAGGTTGGAGTTCATCTGATGGAAAAAGTGATAAAACTAAAAGTGCACCTTCAAGAGACCCAGAAAAACTGCAGAAAATAAAAGAGAGGTAAATTTGAATACCTGTCATAAGTCTGTAAAGCAAGAGCAGATTAGAGGAAGAAATCTTTTTTTATTTTTGAAGGGAGAAAGCACATGAGTGGGGGAGGGGCAGAGAGAGAGAGAGGGACAGAATCTGAAGGGGGGCTCTGCAGTGAGCCTGATGTGGGACTCAAAGTTGTGAACTGTGAGATCATGACCTGAGCTGAAGTCAGATGCTCAACCAAGTGAACCACCCAGGTGCCCCAGAAATCTTTATTTCTAAAATGGCTTCTCATAACAAGAAACATACCGGAAATTTCTTTCCTTAAAATTTATACCCACTAAGATGTTAAATTCTCAGAGGTAAAGTGGATGAGAATTAGTAATGAAGATAGGCACTGGGGGTGTAGATTGCATCAAGAAATAGTCTGAAGATTATTTTTAACCAGCTTTCAATACAGCTTTTTGCATAAAAAGGCAAAAAATCTTAATGTCTCACCCTGTTCCTTGGTAGACCATTGCTAAGTAGAATTGATAAGGGACCCCAGGGGTTTATAAATTATCAAAACTATCTGTCTTACCCTTTAGTAAGATTTATTTACCATTTATTTGTATATCTCATCTCAGACTCTTCTGGAATGAGATAAAATAAAATCATTTGCACAGATTTTGTTTTTGACGTGTACATGTACACAGAATATTCTTTGTATATTGATTTGACAGAAATAGTAGTTTAAATTTAGGACTTAGAATCTTTTTATAAGCAAATACAATCTTTGTACAGTTGATTATTTAAAAATCTCTGGTAAGAGTGAAGAGATGAAAGATCAGAGATTTCAGTCCCAACTTGATTGTTTATTTTGTCATTTTAGTGTACTTAGTTTTTCCATCTATTAAAATAATTTTTATTGTAAAATGGATTAGGATAGTTCATGTAAAATATAGGAAGACAAGACTTAGGTAAAGCTAAGGTTGTGGGGTGTTTTACCTTGTTGCTTTTTCTTCTTCATAAATAACTAATGTAATGGGATTGTTGGGAAACATAGTTTTTACTATTTTAGATTTTTTTATTTTTTTAAGAAGAAATACATTAAAATGTAACTCTCTGGGCATAAAGAGAGTCTGGGTTGTTGGATATTAGGCTACTACATTCCCTTTTTTCTTTATGTAGGACAAATTGTAGCATGGGACTATTCTCTTCTCACATTTGAAGTTTGCTATTTTTCCTTTCTTGATAAAAGATACCCTGGTAGTCTTAGCTTTAATGTCATAGTAACTCCCTCTGATTATAAGCTGTCTGCTGATAAATGTAGTAACTATTATATTTCCTGTGTTCAAAGTTAGGTTAATTTGAGGGCAGTGGTTCAACAGAGGGCAAAGCATTAGTTTGGTAATTTCCAAAGAGAAACAAATTAAGCCAGCACCACCGTGTCTGGTTAGATTATAAAGCAGTATTTGTTGGTTATTTTGTCATAGAAATAGTGTGTGGGTATTCCTTCATTATATATTTTTTGCTAATATGTGATTTCAAGACACTCCACAAGTAAATTAATACAAGTCTAAAAAATTGAAACTCTTAAGTAAAAATAATTGAAAGTATAAGCCAGAGAAAGTTAAATCTGAAGGTAAAACATAAATATTTATGCTTGAGGTTATATCTCTGGCTTAACCAGACCATGATAATCACCTAACAGTTGTACATCTAATCCTCTTTCCATACATCTTTTTGCTGAATTCATTAGGAACCTGTATCATCCAGGTTGTATTTTAGTAACAGTTTAGCATTCAGTTGTAATTTACTGAGTTACTTCTTTCATGCCAGCAATGGACTAAGGCAATAAGCACTTTAACAAACATTAAATATTTGTAAAATATATATATAAATGGCTATCATTCTGCATTTAAATTAAGCAGTACATGTGGGCCTGTTAGAGGACATAGGTTAATGAAAACTGCTTCACACTTTAAAAGCCTACTCTGTTGAAATGAGGATGATTAAATAAATAACATTGCTAGGGGTGGGGGAAATGAATAAAAGTCTTTGTTCTTTTACTGTGATTTAGCACAAAAAGTTTATCAGTTTAACCCTATGTGGTTCTGATAGCATGTAAGTGAAAAAACACAAGCCCGGATTGAATTTTTTGAAGTTGTCCTAAATGTTTTTTCGGAGATGGGGGAGGAAAGTGCTAAGTATGTAAGTACATTACCTTTATACCATTGGAACTGAAGTAGTCTATGACACTGTAGAAATTAAAATTTCTTGGCATATTTGTAAAGTGATTGTGAAAAATAAGGTGTGATACGAAATAAGTGTGATATCAAAGACAAAATTACTTAAATCCTTTGAAGGTAAATAATAGGATATCCTGTTTCATTTACCTTTAAAACAGTTATTGTCATTTTCATTCTCATTGAATTGGTTTTTAATGGTGGTTGGAGCTTTTTATGGTTGTTTGCTTTTTTTCTACTTAGAACATGAATAGAAATAACAAAAATATTGTTTGAGATTATGTATGATTTGAAATGACCAACCAGGATAAGTTTTGATAGCTGTATTTACAAGATGTTCCTTCTTTTCTAGCCTCCTTTTAGAGGACTCTGAAGAAGAAGAAGGTGACTTATGTAGAATTTGTCAGATGGCAGCTGCATCATCATCTAACTTGCTGATAGAGCCGTGCAAGTGCACAGGAAGCTTGCAGTATGTTCACCAAGATTGTATGAAAAAGTGGTTACAGGCCAAAATTAACTCTGGTAAGATTTGCCTTTTTGTGTGTTTTGTTTTTGCAATCTTTCCAAGAGATGCACGTACATATACGTTTTAGTTACCAAATCTGATTATAATTTACTGATTGTCAAATTTATACTCTTATCAAAAGTATGGTAATTAATTTTTGAAGCAAAAGCATTAATGAACTTCATTAATCTTGCTTCAAAATTTAATGTATTGTACTGTGGTTTTTTTTTTTAAATATTACTTCTTTTGGGGCGCCTGGTGTCTCAGTCGATGAAGTGTCTGACTTGGGCTCATATCATGATCTCAGTTTGTGAGTTTGAGCTCTGTGTCCGGCTCTGTGCTGACAGCTTAGAGCCTGGAGCCTGCTTCAGATTCTGTGTTTCTTTCTCTCTCTCTCTCTCTCTCTCTCTCTCTCTCTCTCTCTCTCTCTTTGCTCCTCCCCCGCTCGCGCGCGCTCTCTCTCTCGCTCTCTCTCTCTCAAAAGTAAATAAACATAAATAAATAATTAATTTTTGAGAGAGAGAGAGAGTGCAAGCTGGAGAGGGGCAGAGGGAGAGGGAGACAGAGAATCAGAAGCAGGCTCTAGCCTCTGAGCTGTCAGTGCAGAGCCTGATGCAGAGCTCAAACTCAAAACCATGAAATCTTGACCTGAGCTGAAATCAAGAGTCAGACACTTAACTGACTGAGCCACCTAGGCACCCCTCTTTTTTTAATGTTTATTTATTTATTTTGAGAGAGTGAAATTTAATTTTAAAGTTGAGAGAAATTTGTTAGACCATGAGTACCAGAGGATATAAGTAAAAATGACTCCTAAGGTAAGAAGGGTGGGAAATTAGATGAGATTAGTAAATGTGCACAATTTTAAAAAATTTGTTTGTTTTGAGAGAGAGAGCAAGCAGGGGAGGGGCAGAGAGAGAGAGAGAGGGAGGGAGACACAGCATCCCAAGCAGGCCCTATGCTGTCAGCACAGAGCCCCACATGGGCCCGAACCGTCAGATCATGAGCTGATAAGAAGAGCCAGATGCTTGACTGACTGAGCCACCCAGGCGCACCAGTGTATGCCATTGTATGAGATTGATGGTCTAATAATAGTTGGTGACAGGAAAATAATTTGTGAGGTAGGATGGCATTAATACTGATTTTTTTTTTTTTAACATTTATTTATTTTTGAGAGACAGAGCATGAGCAGGGGAGGGGCAGAGAGAGGGAGGCACAGAATCAGAAGCAGGTTCTGGGCTCCGAGCTGTCAGCACAGAGCCCAATGTGGGACTCAAATCCACGAACCGCGAGATCATGACCTGAGGCGAAGTCGGACGCTCAACCGACTGAGCCACCCCGGTGCCCCGTTAATACTGATTTTAATCATCATTTTGGAAGACTTGGGTAACCTGTTCAAGCTGGAGATTATGAGGCTCCTGGGAAAAATTTGTTTATAGCTAGGTAACCAAGGCCTCCTTTGGGGTAGGGAGGTTATGTTTTCTTTTAAACTAGCCTGATCCCAGTGCTGTGGGGGAAGACCCATCTCACCTGTTGCAGCTTCTTAGCTGTACGGTGGTATGATAGCTTCTTGGCTTTATCATGTCCTGGGCCGTTATCAAGATTAAATGAATGTTCAGCATGGTAGCATTTGTTCTTGACACTTAGTAAGGGCCCAGCAATGTTAGCCATTACCAAAATGAGAAACAAGTTGACTCACCTTCTAATACATTTGCAGTTAGACATTTAGCGTTGTGTAGGCAGGAAAACAGTTGATACAGTGTGTTAAGAACATTGTTAGGCCTAGATTGGAATAATGGCACTAAAACTTAACTGAAGGATCTTAAGTTTTTTTAACATTGGTTCTCAACCTTGGCTGCTGATCAAAATTATCCCTTAGAGTTTTAAAAAACATTGATGCCTTAGATCTACTTTTGAATGTTCTTAAGTAGGTCTGGGATTGGGCCTCAGATCCATTATGAGTAAAAGTGAGTAATTCTTACCACATAAGGTTGTTGTGAAGGTCAAATGAGATGACGTTTATAAATAGTTTCTCACAGTACTGGGCATGTGGTAAATACTCAATTAGATGGGTGTTACCAGGTTATTAATAAGCTTTCTAAGATATGATCAGATGAATATAAAGATCTCAAGAACTGAACCTTCTTGATAAATTTTCACAAAGGCTTTCTCATACTTACGTAAAGACCCCATCTAGTAGAAGATTCATTCTGGTAGAGATTGATTTTAAACATTTATTAAGCAGCTGCCACGTATGGACTGTTAAACTCTCAGGGTATGCGAAAATGAATAAAGCAAGTCTAGTACAAGTTGAGGCGAATGCAGTCAGGGCAGTCAGGGCCTACTGAATGAGGTGGGGTCTTAATGGAAAGAGCCCTAGATTAAACATGTAGGGATAAATGGGCTTTTCTGAGCTGTATATGATCTACTGAACGTTGTTCTATAAGTCACTTAATTCCTAGAAGAAAAAACATGAAGCACTAAAACGTGAAAGAATTTGTACTAAATGATCTCAGAGGCCCGTATTTTATAATCACACTTCTCCTGCTTCTGAATCAGAGAATAGTTCTAAGAAATGTCTGATAAATGTAGGGCGCCTGGGTGGCTCAGTAGGTTAAGTGTCCAGCTTCGGTTCAGGTCAGGATCTCACCATTCGTGAGTTCGAGCTCCACCTCAGGCTCTGTGCTGACAGCTCAGAGCCTGGAGCCTGTTTCAGATTCTGTGTCTCCCTCTTTGTCTGTCTGTCTCTCTCGCTCTCAAAAATAAACATTAAAAATTTTAATTTTTTTTTTTTTTTCAACGTTTTTAATTTATTTTTGGGACAGAGAGAGACAGAGCATGAACGGGGGAGGGGCAGAGAGAGAGGGAGACACAGAATCGGAAACAGGCTCCAGGCTCCAAGCCATCAGCCCAGAGCCTGACGTGGGGCTCGAACTCACGGACCGCGAGATCGTGACCTGGCTGAAGTCGGACGCTTAACCGACTGCGCCACCCAGGCGCCCCAAAAATTTTAAAAACAAATGTCTGATAAATCTCTTTCACGTTCTTTGTTTTCCATCAGTCATAGTATGGACTTATCCTGAATTTAGTTCAGTGGTACAATATTAATTGTCTTTAATTAAAATATTCCAGATGCATTTTAATTTCAGTATCTCTATGTATGTTAGACTCCTAAAACAGCAACAACAGCTTGGTTTTAATCATATACTGGAAATACAGTGACTATCTTAATGTAATTTGACTACAGGACATTTTGAGACAACAGAGAACATACTACCTTAGAATAGCACTCACTTTCTGTTCCAACTATTTTCAAAAGAAAATGCATATAAATTACTGCTGTCTTAGACTTTATGCCAGATTTTACTGTTTAAGAGCTTTAAGAGCTTGAAGGCAGAGGTTACTACTTTTCTTTTTCCTTCTAAATCTTGGCATATAACAGTCAACAAATGTTAATTGAATCTAAACTTCTACCCTGTTAATCACATGACTTCTCTGCTTTTAGGATATGTGTGTGTGTGTGTGTATATATATATATATACATTTTTTTTTTTAGGATATATATACATATATATACACACACTTTTAGGATATATATATATATGTATATGTATATTTTAGTTTAAAGCTGTCTAAAAATAAGCATGGGGGAAAATGGCTATATGTTTAATTAGACAAAATTACCAATGATTTAATTGGAGCCAGAAGCTTAGGAGTAACCAGTAACTGCATATTGGACAGAAAGAACTGTTTTTCCTTTTGTGATAAAATATATATAAAGTAAAATTTCCCTTTTGACCATTATTACATGTGTAATTCAGTGTCATTGAGTATGTTCAGAATGTTGTGTGACCATCACCACTATCTACTTCCAAAATTTTATTATCACCCCAAAACAAAAACTCTTCATCCATTAAGCAGCAGCTCCCACCTCCCTTTCTCCTGAATCCCTGGTAACTTACTTATTTTCATCCATGTTGTAGCATGTATCAAGACTTTGTTCCTTTTATGACTGAATGGAGCTGTTTTTAGCTAGACAAAGGTGGATTCCTTTTGTTCCCTCCTAGCTTACAGGGAATGCACATTTCTTAGAGGACAAAACGTCTTAGGTATATATTGTCACATCAGAGATACTGGCCTGGATATAGGTAACTAGTTGTTTGGGATACTACATTATTTAACATTGTTTTCATGGCATCGTGCCAAGGTACTTAAATAAGAAGCGGGAAGTACAGATGATGTTCCATTGTCAGCTTCCCACCATCAAGGATGGGGTAGCATGCATTTCTGGATGGAAAAAAACAGACACCTAAATAATGGGCATAAGCTTAGGACCTGACAAGCACGTTAGTGTTAACCAGTTGTTATTTTAGGAGACCTTACCAGGTTTATGGCAGTAATGCAATCTTCCTTCCTTTCTCCCTTTTGATTCTCTATATTCTAAGCTTAAAACTTTACAAGGAATAGTATTTTGTGGAGACATAGCAAACTAAGTTTTCCTTTTAATTTTACCAGGTTCTTCATTAGAGGCTGTAACCACCTGTGAACTCTGTAAAGAGAAGTTGCAGCTTAACCTGGAGGATTTTGATATTCATGAACTACATAGAGCTCATGCAAATGAACAAGTTAGTATATTTTGCCTAATTTGGTAAGTGTCTGTTCTATGCTTAAAGGACAACTCTTGAAGAAAAGATTAAATCATGGTCAGAAAACCTGCATTAAAATAATAATAATAATAATAATAATGTTTTTAATATAATTCTGTTACCACATTAGGTATTATATGATTCTATAATTTTTCATTTTCCCCCTAACTTTTTAAAGCACAAGGCACATAACAAAGTCACAAATTTTAAGTGTAAGGTAAAATTCATCATATGCTTCCTAAATAAACCTAAAAATAAGGAAAGCTTAGGAAATGGGTCCCAAAGTAGGCATGCCAACCTTCTCTCCCCAGAGCTGTCTCAATTGTGAATGCCTCTGAGTACTGGAAAATAATTGAAACACCAAACCCCAGATCTGCATCCTGTTTTTTGTTTTGTTTTTTTTTTATGTTAGGAATAATTTTTTATGTGCCTATATAATCCCCTGTTCTTCCTCATGTCTGATTCCCTCTACCCTCCCCATTCCGCTTCCATCTATATGTTGAACGAGTTATCTTATGTGAAATCATTTATTCCAAGTTCACATTGTTTTTCTTTCCTTTAGTATTTGTATCACTACAAATACATAATGTCAGGATTTCTCTGATGATACTAAAATTTTATTTCATGTATTATCCTCTCATGTCTCAGATTTTTTTGGTATGTATTGATCTCTCCTTCCCTTCTTCCCCCATTGATTGGATCACTAATTTTTCTTGAAATTTAGAGCTCAGTATTTTTTCCTTTTTAAAGGAAAATTCAGGTGGGAGATGTTGAAAGATTATGAGGATAACTCTAGGGCCATACTATCCAAATGTGCTTATTAGCATATTTGTGATAAAAAGAGAGGTGATGGTGACAGAATGCATGAATGCTTGAAAAACACCTTTTAAATGAAGTGTTTGGACACTTTTCTCCCTTTTTTATTAAAGTGAAGTTTATGTAATGTAACCATTTTAAGGTGAACAGTTATTGGTACTAGTACACTTGAGCACTACACAACCATTACCTCTCTCTAGTTCCGGGACATTTTCATCTCTTCAAAATAAAATCCTGTACCCATTAAGTAGGGGATCCCTATTTCCCCCTTCTCCCATCCCCTGGCAGCCACCAATCTGTGTTCTATTTGACTTTGTCTATTCTGGATATTTCATATAAATTGAAACATGCAATATATGATCTTTTGTGGACACTCTTTTTAAATGTGCGAATATAGATACCCTTTTAAAATCTGATTAAAACCAAGGAACACTCTTTACAAAATATACATAGACACAAAATCTGCATATAATTTAAGGGACTCCCAGATCTCTTGAAGCTAATTGCCTAGATCCAGGTTAAGAATCACTGATCTAAGGAATGAAAAAAATTAGTTGATATAGTACAGATGCTACTCTAATACTGGTTATTGTTTTATTCCTTAATGAAGCCAGTTGTCCAAAAGGAGTACCACTTTCAATAAGTAATTGTCTTAAATTCTTAAGGAGTCTCTCTAGACAGCTAGAGTTTTAAGTTTTTTAAGTTTTTTTTTTTTAAGTTTTTTTTTAACGTTTATTTTTGAGACAGAGACAGAGCATGAACGGGGGAGGGTCAGAGAGAGAGAGAGAGACACAGAATCTGAAACAGGCTCCAGGCTCTGAGCTGTCAGCACAAAGCCCGATGCGGGGCTTGAACTCACGGACTGCGAGATCATGACCTGAGCCGAAGTCGGCTGCTTAACTGACTGAGCCACCCAGGCGCCCCCTTAAATTTTTTTTAAATGTTTTATTATTTATTTTTGAGAGAGGGAGAGACACAGTGCAAGTGGAGGAGGGGCAGGGAGAGAGGGAGACAGAATCCAAAACAGACTCCAGGCTCTAGGCTGTCAGCACAGAGCCCGACCAGGGGCTCAAACTCACAAGCCGTGAGATCATGACTTGAGCTGAAGTGATATGCTTAACCACCTGAGCCACCCAGGCGTCCCTAGACAGTGGTATTTTAAAGAACAAGAAGAAAGAGTATGGAAAGATGCAAAGAAATTTTTATTTTTTTCCTCAAAATCAGAGTAGGTTTCAAAGAATGGTTTTCTTCCATTCTTTCTGTAGGTACTCCATCATGTCTCTTGAAGGTGGTTCTTTGGCTTTTCAGTACAGCCAAGAGTATTTTTATTGTTCTTCAAGGATTTTAATGACCCACCTCTTAAATAATTGAGAGGCATTGAGAAATATTAGGTGGAAAATGACAGTCTTGATGAAGCTTTCTGGCTTTAACATCTTTGTTCTTGGTGAATCATGGATTTTAGTGGTCTGACAGATACCCTCATTTTAAATGATTAGTTTATAATACATTTTAATCTTCTGGATGCATGATTTCCTTTTAAGTTAAAAACAAAGTTAATGAAGTGAAGCATTTAGAGAAACTTTTAATTTCAAATTTGTTGAGTATTCTGAAGAATCTATAACCAGTTACTTGCTGAAGTTGCCACTAAGAACATAGATTTCTTAAGTTATCAAAATATGATACAATTTAGAGATCACTGTGTAACAGTTACAGAAGAGATTAGATTTTTTAATAGCACTATATTCATGATTTGTTTTCTTAGCTTCAAAACCAACAGAACAGCATTGAACCAAAGATCTATTTTTACCCATTGCAAATTTCTATGTGAATGATATGAGGAAGTTACTTTACTACCTTTTTTTTAGTTCATTTTTATATTTAGTGTTGCCTTTAAGTTAATTAAATTACATGAACAACCTGTCAGAATAGGATTTTAGTCACATAATGTATTGATTTTTGCTGTAGATGAAATGGTAATTTTTAAGCAAATAGTTACAGCTATCTGTGTAATGAAATCAGTTTTCAGCTTTATGTAGAACCAGAGCATTCATTCCACCATCAAATGATTTTTCCCACTTTTATATAAATCATTACATAAAGGAAGACTATATGAGAATGAAAAGGTTATTCATACACCTATTTGAATACATTATATGGCAATTAGTGAACTTTTATGAAACTATGAAAGACAGCTCTTTCTTTTTCAATAATTGGCATTATACTCTTCCTAGGAGCTGGATGTAAATACATTTCCTCTAGTTTATCGGTATGCTATAAGTATCAATCTCAATTCTACTAATTTTTCATTCTTCATTTTTTTTTTTCTCGCTTGCTTTCCTGTTGAAGGCTGAGTATGAGTTTATCAGCTCTGGTCTCTACCTAGTTGTGTTATTGCACTTGTGCGAACAAAGCTTTTCTGATATGATGGGAAATACAAATGAACCAAGCACACGTGTCCGAGTAAGTAATATTGGAGTTGGGGGAGCAGGGAGGGTGTGATGCAGCAAGTGTTCACTTTGGAAAGCAGATTGTCTTACATGTTTACATTTAGTTTTCTTTAGGGAGCTCTTATATTAAAATGTGCCTTGAAAATAAAGATAATGTAGATTTAATGGGAATTGCTTTCTTCCTTCTTTATCAAGCAGGCTAATTTTTTCAAAAAGCTATTTTTAAACAAGTAATTTTCTAGCTCTTGAAGGTAATTGGAATATATTTTAGTGAAAAACAGGGATGGAATTGAAAATACCTAGGGAAAATGCTCTTTTTCATTTGGGAGGGAAAAAAACAACTCATTATTAAATTGAACTCCAAAAACCAAAAGAGTATGGGAAATTAACTTCAATTTCATTTGTTACTATCCTGTAAAAGATTAGCAGTGTACTAATTTTTAAGTATTCATATTACTAGAAACTACTTAAGATATGGACTATTGTGTGTTTACTCTGTACACTCTTACCTTAATGTTAACACTTGAGCTAGCTGTCTCTTAGGTGCTTATGAGTATAGGATGCTACTTACCTCAGTGTACCATAGGAAATTTATACTCTCTGCCTCGCCCAATTTGTGTGGCAGGGGCTAGGGCCTGCATCAGTACTGTAGTATTGTGAACACTTCATATCTTGAAATGTGTTCATAAACATATACTTCAGACTATTTTTTAAATATTCACTTTGTTAAAAATGGAGCCAAATTTCTGGTGAGGTGTAATGTTTTTGTTTTATCTTGAAAATTACCAAATAACCAAATAATCAAAATTACCAAATATATATAGTTTGGAAATTGGTAAAACATTTTTCTGTAATCCTCATGTGAACATTCCTGTAAGCCATTTGATAGATTATTATCATTGAGAGAAAAGAGAATGAACTATCGAGCATTTATAATTTGAGCGAAGATCTCTGGACTTTTAAGTACTTTAGAAATCGTAGTACCTAAATATAGTAGATGCCATAAGATGATTTCCTAAAAGGTAACTTATCTTTTCAAAATGAATAAACCTTTATATAAAGCATATAATTCATGCCTTTGTAAAAGGTACAAATTATTAAAGTGGAAGTCATTTTCACAAATTTTTTTTAAGTATCGAAATAAATGTAATACATCTGGAGCTATCAAATTTAGACAGGAAGATAAAATTGTTCCTGTTTTGTTTTTTTGACCCCTAAGAGTGTTCATTTGTGTCCACATTGTAATGGTTTTAATTTTTTCTCCATAATTTTTTGAAGTGTTGTATTTATGCAAGACAGAAATGCCATTAGATAAAATTATTTTATTATAGCAGCTTTCAGTTTTTACATGATTCATGATTTCTACATGACCATTTATATAATGGTGATTATATACAACAGTTAAAAAATATTTTAAGCTTGTAATTTTTGATGTGGGGGTAGAAAGACCCCTATTTTAAAGGCTTAAATGGTGTTTGACTTTTTAAAGTAGAAATGAATCTCCTATACTGATTCTCTTTTTAGATCAATTTGCAACATTTAAACTACTATATTTCTTTCTGCATTGTTTCTAGTTTATTAACCTTGCAAGAACTCTTCAGGCACATATGGAAGATCTCGAAAGTAGGTGGAATTTCCCCTTCCCAGACTTGTTGAATTTCTTTTGCAAATTAAATCCACAGACCAAAACCTTACTGTATACGCTTTCTACCAAATTAGAACTTCATTTATAGGCGTAGTAATACCATAATAACTGATTTGGGAAAGATGGGTTGGGCAACTGACCTTTTTCAAAGCATATTTTTAAAAAATAACAATTTTAAGGTACAGAAGGATATATTTTAACTAGTGTTTTATTTAAAATTTTTATTTTTGATCGCCTTAATTTTAATCAAAAAGAAAACTTCTGGTCAAACCACACTTCTAAATCTGTTAGGTGTGTGTGTGTGAGAGAGAGAGAGATATTTTGTTATTCATCTTTGTTAGATCATTAAAAGTTTTCCCTGGGTTTGTGTATAGTTCTAGGAAAATAGGGGTGAAAGATTCCTAGTTCTGAGTCCGTAACAGAAGCCATAGTTTTTTTTTTGCTCCTTGTTCAGGTCCTCATGGACCTTTAATAGGCAGCCAGCTCCGACAGCAACTCCAATCTCTTAAGATCACGTTCCAGCATTAGGACTTCTGCCTGGGCTCCTATGTGAAGGCACTTAATGCCCAAATCTTTACAGGCATCTGCACAGCTTAACCTCAAAGTCCTACAACCTCCAGGGTGCTTCGTACCAGGTGGGCACAGATATTGGTGGCTCTGAAACAGTTCCTGGGAATTCAAGATTACCCTACCTATTGTACTTTTTCACCCAAAGCAACTGGCTCCCCACGATCAGATTCCATTACACTCTTTGAAGTGTTTTAAAATATATATTCTCCACTTGATTATTCTCTGTACTCATCTTCAAAACACTTGTGGAGTGTTACCTGTAGTGTGCGTGTTTTTTTACCCTTTGAAGTAAAGTTTGAGAAGGACTTGGTCTTCATGAGAGCCTAGATTAATTCCTAGAATATTTCCTAGAATATTCTAGACATATTAATTCCTAGAATATTAATTCCTAGAATATTCTAAGACATGGGTTGTTGTCATTAAGTTTGTACTATTTTTAAGTTTTGAAAGGATTAGAGGTACAACCAGATGCCTTTTCACAGTTTAGTATGTGTGAAAATGGTATATAAAGGAGTCTGGTATATAAAGTGGGAATTCATTTGGTGTACATCTTTTTTTTTCTTTTATATAAACTTCTTCACATCCCTTATGTTACCTAACACAAAGATCTCTTTTAGCAAATTATAATTCATACTTTGCCAGATGTGATGGTAGTAATTTGTTTTAGATGATAGTAATATTTTCCCCAGATTGCTTTACTTTTTTTTAAACTAACATTTAGTAGTTTCCTAAACATAGCAATGTCTACTGCCAACATGTAAGAAAGACGGAGGTGAAATATACCCAGATTCAGCTGAGAGTAAAAGCTGTTGTGGGTGCTACAAGCTTACTCCTAAGTACCAGAATATTAATGTATTCTAAAAGTTGGTTCTCACTGAATTTTCTTCTCTTGTGGAGTTAATTGAAGAGAAAACATGAGAAGTTCTCTGAAAAACTGTTTTATTTCTTAGTTTGATATTTCTCCATAATATAGCATAAAACTTAACCATAGGATTTACTCATTCATGAGCCAAGTATATGCTTGCTATCATTTACTAAAAATGGATTGAAGATTTCTGCAAGATAAATTGAAACATGAAAACTTAAGTTTCATCCATACATGTAGGATGTTTTTGTTGATTCCATTTGTTGGGTGCTCTTAAATATTGGGTCTAATATTAATACAAGAAGAGTATACATTTAACCTTTCTGCCCTTGATAATAGGGGAAATGCTGGTTGGGTGTTTATTTTAGTGAATTCCATTTTCCTCAACACGTAACAGTTTAGAGAATCCATAGTTTTATACTTAGGTCCCTCCTATAGACATTCCAGGATGTTTATTTTAAACTTCTGAGCTACTACAATGGCTCTTAAATTGAAGTCAGAAATGTTACAAACATGATGTTTCTGACAATGTAGAGGCATAGGAATAATCTCAAAAGTTTTTTACTAAATCCAATTGTTTTAACTTAGGCTGTGTCTATATAAAAGCTTTTTGGACTAAATAGAGCTTTTTCTTGGCATTGTATAGACATAGCTTTGATGTAAATTGCAAGAATTCCCATAACCTATTCTGTGTACATTTTTTTTCATTCTCATCGGATGCATCAAACATGCAGCGGTAATAAACCAGATTCTACTCAGGTGTGTGAGAGCACTTGCCTTAAGTTCATTTTTTTCTCTAGTGTCTAAATCATTAGCTACTGTGAACACAGGCTGATCTCAGAAGCTTTTTAGAAGACGTTCTTGAAGCACATTTTTAAGCATTCTCATTTTTATAAAAACTAACATAAAAAGATGTTGGGGTGGGAGCATTATGGATGGGCATCACCCACAGTCAAACCACCCCTAACCCTGTCATAACTTATCATTTTGACCAAACAGAATACTAAATTGGGTTTTTTTATTTTACAAGTCATTGCTGTTCTGGCTTCATATTTATACGTATCCATTCTCATCCCCCTTAAAATCATTCTTGATCATCCTGTTTTCTTTCAACAGCTTCAGAGGATGATTCCGAAGAAGATGGAGACCATAACAGAACATTTGATATTGCCTAACTTCATATAAGACAAATGGATGATCTGTGAACAAGTGTTTATTAAAACTGGCAATTACGTATGATTTAATTTTGTGGGGAATGCCTATTGGAGATATATATAGATATATCTAGATATATCTATCTATAGATAGATATATCTAGATATATCTATATATATTCTCAAGTATTGCTGAATTAAAAATTCTCCTGGACCTTTTAACATGGCCAATGAATCTGATGTTTATAAACTGGTCATCAAAAGTATTTTTCTTTTCGGTGAGTGGGGAAAATGTTACCCTTGTTTTAAATATCTAAGTAATGCTGATGACCCTTTTTTGTGTTTTGATTACTGTAGTCATATTTATGAAAAAAAAATGGTTCATGTTTTTAGTTTCTTGCTAGTGAAAAAAGTGGGACAAAATATGCTTTTGAAATAAAATGGCACCTAATTATTTTTCTTTTCAAAAATGCCTTAAGTTACAGTCTCATTTTCATGATCATTTGCTTCCAGTGTTTATAAAAAAAATAATTGGGAAGTTATGAAAGCATTATATATTAGGTTCCCAAAGTTAATACGAATCCTAAATTCACTTAGCAATAAAATCTAATTTTTAAGAAGTATATAAATATAAAATGTATAAATGATGGATAAATTTTTGTATTGATTTGCAAAATGCAGATTATATTTGATAAGCCATAGTATGTAGATATTCCTTTTAGGAGTATTACAGCTGTAAATTATATTGGAATTGCCCATCAAATGCTATTTGGGAAAAAAAATTACTGCAATCTCAAGTTAATGGAATATTTTTAAATCCCACATTTAAAGTTTAAAACACTGGTTTTCAATGTGTTTTTTAGTGTTGTCACTTCTTTATAGATAAATACGATATAAATAACCTGTTTGGATCCTGGTCGTTTTTAACTGTTCCTTGGTAATTCTGAGCATTTATTTACTGACTTAATATTTTTCACCACTTTTGGAGAACAGATGAACATCACCTATTCACCATGAATAGATCTACACCATGGTCAGGAGTTGTGTATGAAGTTTCATAACACTGTATATATTTCCTCTGTCAACACCCTTTAGGATATACTTTTAAATACCTTCAGGTGGTTTCAGATTAAATAGTCTTATGTTATGGCAACTAACTAAATTTTCAGAACCTAAATAGAAACCATGCAATTTCTCAAATGTGAATCAACAGTTTGCCCACACTTAGTTTGTTTGTCTTAATGTAAAACCTTGGCTGGAAATAAAATGCATACTGATTGATTTACTTTATAGTTTGAAATGTTTCCTTTTGAACTGGTGGTGCTCAAAGTAGACTTCAAACCTTAAAGCTTTTTTAAGAAGTAAAACCCCAATTCATACAAAAATATAAATTAAAAAAAAAAATTTTTTTTTAACGTTTATTTATTTTTGAGACAGAGAGCATGAATGGGGGAGGGTCAGAGAGAGGGAGACACAGAATCTGAAACATGCTCCAGGCTCTGAGCTGTCAGCACAGAGCCCGACGCAGGGCTTGAACTCATGGACCGCGAGATCATGACCTGAGCCGAAGTCGGCCGCTTAACCGACTGAGCCACCCAGGCGCCCCTAAATGTAAAACATTTGCTCAATTTTTACCTGTTATCTCTGCATTGCCTTAAAGGAAAAATACAAAATTAAGGATACCAGTTTCACTATTCTGTGGGCCCTTAAGGGGTGCTTTGAGTTTCAAACATTTACACTTTTAATAGACTCAGCATGAAAGTTAAGTATCTTCTACTTAACCCACAAAACTTACTTCAAAATTTAAATAGTAGGGGGCGCCTGGGTGGCTCAGTTGGTTAAGCATCCAACTTCGGCCCAGGTCATGATGTCCTGTTTTGTGCATTTGAGCCCCGCATCGGGCTCTGTGCTGACAGCTTGCTCAGCCTGGAGTTTGCTTTGGATTCTGTGTTTCCTTCTCTCTCTGCCCCTCCCCCACTCACTCGCTGTCTCTCAAAAATAAATGGTTTTTTTTTTTAATTTAGTAGAAAACATTCCATTGGTATGCAGTTTATTGTCATATTAAATGCTTAATGCCAGAGATACACAGTGGCTTGAGCTTAGTATACTTTCAGTTCCGTAGTACCGCTTACTATTTCATATTTCAATATTGCATAAGCTTCTGATACCCTGTACGTGTGAATTACTTTTAAAACCATATAAACAGAAATAGACCATAGAGCACTCACTACAGAGAATGCAAATTCTTAGGAAAATGCAGTTTAATGTTATTCTCTCTAGATACCTGCCAAACGTAAGAATTTATACTGTCCTTATTAACCAAAACCAAGATGTTGAAGAAAGCAATTTATACATTTTGAATATAAATAAGCATGGTTATGTTGATAATATTAAAAATATACATACAGACTTGAATGACCCAGTTTGCTGTTGACCACTGAATAGATGCAAAGGCCCTGTTACAGATGTTCTGATGTATGAAGAAAATTAAGATTTAACACTTCACTAACCAGGGACCTCTAAGGACTTACTTGAAATCAAATATGGAAAATTAAATCAGTTTAATGTAGCTGTTTTGTAAGAGCTGCCATTGGGTAGAAGTGATCAAAATGAACAAGAAAATTAGTTGTATGGGAGTTAAGTGGAAGGGGAGATTCTAGAGCAGCACTGTCCAGTAAAACTTCATGATGATGGAAGTGGAAATGCTCTGTAATTTGTATTGCCTATTACGGTAGCTGCTACATGTGTTTGAGCATTTGAAGTGTGGCTAGTGCAACTGAGAAACTGAACTTTAAGTTATATTTAATTTTAACATAAATAGCCACATGTAGCTTGTGGCTACTATATTGGATACTGTAGAAATCTGTGACTATTAGAGAACGTTTTAAGGAAGAGTTAAGATCTGTCTTAGTTTTTAAATGACTGGTAGAATTTGAATAGAAAAAGGAAGGAATTCCAATCTGTTCACTATTAATAACTTACCAGGAATAAAATAGTATCCAAAAACTTAGAAATGTAAAGCTCTTGCAGAGTGTAGTTGTTTTGTGTAAGAAGGCTAGTGTAACATCTGTTCTTTTAGTACCACACAGCCATACCATATAGTCTTGTCAGCACTTTGTAGTTTTTCCTATGTCATTAAACAACAGTGCCATTAATTGTGATGAAGGAGGTTATTCGTAATGCCAGTGGACACATCGTGTAAGCTGGGACTTTGTTGCCATTGGTCAAGCTTGAGATAGTGTATCTCCCCATAAGAAAAGTTTTTCCCATAAGATAATTGATGAGACATTGGTTAGGGAGAGAGACTACTACTTTGAGCTTTCAGGGTTTCTAAGTAAAGATAATTTTATGTGAACTCCATATATTTATCTTTTCTAGTATTTTTAAGCTATAAAGAATGCTAAGGAAAATCACTCTTGATTCAGCTCTCGTTTTCATTTTTTACCCCCAAAAAGATTCTTCTCACCTTTACTGACAACTTTGAGCATCACAACTACAGTAGTATGTAGTGTTTTTCTGCAGTTTTTGCTACCCTAGTTTTCATGTCCTTGAATGATAGTTCATCAGTGTTCGGGGAGCACTGACACACCTTATATAGGAACAGATCTGGAGGTAGAGAAGAAATATTCTTAAATAAAGGGGCTCTGTGATCAAAGCATTATCCTCACTGCCATCCACTTCCACATCTTCCTGGTATGGCTGTAATCCTTTTTGCTTCAAAAAATTTATAAAATTTCATTGACATTCTAACCATTTGTTATTAGTACAAAATAAGATTTCTTGTCCAAAGTGATGTTCTAAAAGTAATGAAATTTTAAAATGTAGGATATGGGGTGGTTAAAATCTAAAAAATTTTCTACATCTAACTCAAAAGGGAAGATAAAAATATTAGGGGAATCGTCTGCCACAGTAAATTGTAATGTGTGAAGTCTTAATGTATAGGATCTTTTTAAAGGTATGTTTTCTCATGTTTATTAATAAAAGAGCAAGACCTAGAAATTGGTTACGACCTGGTGATTACTAAAACTACAGTGGTAGGTAAGAGTTATTTTTGTTTTTGTTTTTTTCCCCAATTCTAACCTAAGGTGGTTCAACCAAATGGGAAGGAAGATAGAGCAGTAGACTGGGTTTTTATTTTTATCTACTTTACTACTTTAGGCTTTATTTAAACTTTTTTAAGTGAAAGGTACATTTAGGGAGGTGGTTAAAACTACCAAATTGTATTTATCATTCCTTTTTAAAAACTTATGATAAACCTAAAGATCAGTTTTTGTCACGATTATATGAGAATAATGTTACTGGAATAAGGAAATATACCATGAAAACTGATTTTCATTGTCAAATTTTACATTAAAATCCTGTACAGGAAATCGCTGTCAACATTTGATGTCTTAATCTGAAATTTCCAAGATCTTAGTCAAATTGAACAGCATACTCATTTTCTTCTGCAACAACCAAAACACAGTCGTCGTTATAAGGTGATTGGGGTGCAGCTGAAAAAACTGTGGTGAAACCAGAATCCAAATTTCTTTTGTACAGGAACCAAACGATTGCTCCCAAAACTGTCAAAATTACTGTGCTAGCAATCACCAAAGCTGATATTAAAATGTGGTTATCTGAAAAGGAAAAGACAAAAAAAAAAAAATATATATATATATATATATATATATATATATATGGAAATCAGGACACCCAGTTGCTAGAACTGCACTTGGGCGAGGGGGGGCATAAATACAGTTTCATCATGTAAATATTTGCCTATTAGAATTTCCCACACTGATGAGAAAAATAAAAAATTACACTTATTCAGATTTGTATTTGTTAGCTTGAATGACTGCCATTCTTAAGATTTTAAGTTTTACAATTCTCCATCCTAAAATGGAAATTACCTACACTCAGGGTATGTCACGGTTCTACGTGTCTTCCTTGGATTTTACTTCCTAGTCTAAGACTTCCTATTTACTGCTCTTTTCAAGACTAGTTGTCTTTAGATACTTGTTTACATTAATGAAACTTATTGGTTCATCTGGCTTTTGGCATTTAAAATTTGTTATCACTGAGAAAAAACAAGAATGGCAGTGAATTATCTCCCTTTTTCTATTTATTCAAGTAACTATATATATGTGTATTCCTGAAGTAATTACAACCTTGCAGTCCTTGGCTACTGAAAACCCTCATAAACTTTCCATAAGTCAGTCAGTCCAGGGAAATTAACTCAGTTTAGGAGTTAGGAGGAAGAAAATGGCCACTAAAAGGAAAATTCTCTCCTTTTTGATCTTTAAAGTTTGTAGCAGTCACAGTTTGGTAAGGTTTGGGGTGTATTATTTGTTGGACCTTTAGATGAAAACGTGTCAAGAAAGCCAGGCAAATAGTTGCACGGTCTTATGAAATATTATTTTTTAATGAATTCAAAGACAACTCTGTTGCTAGTTCTTTCAACAACTCCTGATAAGATTTTGAGAACCATCATAAACCTACATACACTTTTGTACTTAAATCTCTATGTATCCTTTTATATTCTACTCAATCGGTAAATATCCTTCCCCCTCACCCAAATATACACGTGCAAATGTTCTACAAGATATGTGTCAGAAAATACTGTGCTCCTCCTGTCCCACTGCCACTCACCCTGAATTCCCATTCATCAAATCCATTCCTTTTAAGATTATTTGCCTCCATACTTATAAATAACATACTTACACGGCTTTTCTTAATTTTTTAATGTGAAATACACATAACAAAATACCATCTTAACCTGTTTTAAGTTTACAGTTTTATAGCGTTAAGTACGTTCACACTGATGTGCTGTCACCACTTTCTCCACAGAATTCTTCATCTTTCAAACCCGAGAAACTATGTATTAAACAGTAATGCCCCATTCTTCCCTTATTTTATTCCTTGTCAACCACCATTCTACCTTTTGTAGGTCCACTACTCCAGGTATCTCAGATCATTGGAATCACCAAGTATTTGTACTTTTGTAACCAGCTTATTTCACTTAGCCTAACTAATGTCTTCCAAGTTTGTGCATATTGTAGGATGTGTCAGAATTGCCTTTTTAAGGCTAAATAATGTTCCATAGTGTATATATCATGTTCTACTTACCCATTCATCTGTTGATGGACACTTGGGTTGGCACCTTCCACTTTTTGGCTATTGTGAATAATGCTGCTATGAACATGAGTGTACAAATCTTTGATACCTCTTTTCATTCCTTTTGCGTATATACCCAGAAGTGGGATTGCTGCATCGTAGGTATTTCTATTTTTAGTTTTTTGAGAATTTATCATTACTGTTTTCTGTACCATTTGAAATTCCCATCAATAGGGCACAACTGTTCCATTTTCTCCATATCCTTGTCAATACTTGATTTGTTTTTTGTTATTATATGTATATATGTGTGTGTGTGTGTAATACATATATATATATATATATATATATATATATATATATAATTTTTTTTTTTTTTTTTGGTAGCCAACCTAATGGATGTGAGGTGGTACTCTGCTTGATTTTATTTTTGAGTTGTTTTTTTTTTTAACGTTTATTCATTTTTGAGAGACAGAGCATGAGCAGGGAAAGGGCAGAGAGAGGGAGACACAGAATCTGAACCAGGCTCCAGGCTCCAAGCTGTCAGCACAGAGCCCGATGCAGGGCTTAAACCCACCAACCGCGAGATCATGACCTGAGCCGAAGTCGGACGCTCAACCGACTAAGCCACCCAGGCACTCTGCTTGATTTTATTTTTAAGCTCTGTGCCAACATGGGGCAACTCACTACCCCGAGATCAAGAGCCAAGTGCTCTACCAGCTGAGCCAGCCAGATGCCCCTTTGGTTGATACTTTAAGGTATTTATTCCTTCTGTTGAAGAGTGAGAACTTAATTCTCCAATATACACACGAATTCTCAAACACTCCTTTCCTCTTCCATCACAGTTACAGCAATCCCCAAATTAGAAAATCTACATCTGACCATGCCAATCCAGAATTTTTAAAAACAACTACCAATTTAGAAAGCAACCCAATAAAAAATAAGGACAAAAGACTTGAATAGGCATTTCGCAAAACACAATGAAATGGCTAATAAAAGTGCTCAACATTATTCACCAGGGAAATGAAAATCAAAATGATTACACACACCTGAATGGCTGAAATTAGATGGGACTTTCCATGGGATGGATATGCAGTAGAATGTAGCAGTTCAACCACTTTGAAAAATTACTTGGTAGTTTCTAATAAAGCCAAATATATTAGCTACCCTATTGACCTTGCAGTTCTTCTCTTTGGAATATACACAAGGAAAATGAGAAAATAGGTCCAAATGAGAATGTTCATAGGCTGTTCTATCATTTTAGTACCAAACTAGACATGATGCATATATACATAATAGGAAATTGGACAAATTGTGATACATTTACAAAGTACTATACAACAGTAGAATAAGTACAATATATACGTAACATGGATGGATCTAAAAAAAAATTCTTGAGTGAAAAAAGCCAGTAGAATTCTATCTATGTTCTAAACCAGCAACTCTAACCTATGGTGATAGAACTCAAAATAGTGGGTAACTCTGGGAGAGATGATGGTAGGGGATACATTTATTGGTAATGGGCATGAAGGAAATTTTTTGGTGTAACATGTTCTTTATCTTGATTTGAGAGGTAGTTACCCAGGTATATCCAGAGGCAACCATCAAACTGTACACTTAAGATTTGTGCATCTTATTCACACCTCAGATTAAAAATTATGCTACCAATTGGCAACAAAAAAAAAAATTTAATAGACATGTTTCTGGGAATGCAAAATAGTACAATTCTAAAACCATGTTATCGATCAAAGTTCTACATCCACTTTTCAAATCCAACATTTGCATTTCAGGGAATCTAATCTTTAAATAATGTATTTGTGCAAGTAGATTCATTCACTGCAGCACTGTAATGTTTGGAAACCAGCCAGTAAGGGTCTGGAGCTGGTTTATATCCATGAAGACATATACGGAAGAGTATGCGTTGTTGATACCTAGAATCTATTAGTGAATAAAAGGGCAAAGTAAGTCCTATATCTCAATTTGCTGATCTTGGCAAAAGAAACACAGTTAAGAAACTTGAGCTGGTGCCCAATAAGGATAAAAGTAGAATAATGTAGACAGGGGCAAGATGGGAGACGGACTTTTCAGCATTTGCCTTACTATTTTGCTTTTTCAACCATGTTAATGTATTACCTGTTCTTTCAAAAAAATATGCATTTAGGGGCACCTGGGTGGTTCGGCCAATTAAGTGTCCAACTCTTGATCTCAGCTCAGGTCATGATCTCACTGTTCCTAATAAAGCCCCACATCTGGCTCTGCTGACAGAGCAGAGCCTGCTTGGGATTCTCTCTCCCCTCTCTCTCTGCCCCTCCATTCATGCACACGGGCTCTCTCAAAGTAAATGAACTTTAAAAAAAATGCATTTAGTAAACCCTTAAGACAGATCCTTAAAGAACTATAATTATAAGGTCAAAGTCTTTTAAACAAAAGATTGCAGACTCATTTCCCACAAAAAAGGGAATTCAATGGGAAAATACAATTTGGTATTTAAAAAAATTCATACATATTTGCAGTTACCATATTTAGGATGTCAATTCTTATTACTAAGTTGAGACCTTTCTAAATTCTTATAAAAGTTGTTCCACTTTATAAAATTATATAATTAATTTTAAGGAGGTCTTTAGTAATATTTTGACATTAGAATCAATGTATTTTTACTTGTGGGAAGATTTTTAACAAAAGACCATTACTTACCTGATAAATATTTCTTTTCATATGGGACTAAAATGCAAAAGAAAATGAAAATTAAAATTCAAGTATGTATACTTTATTCTAAGTTTGCCTTTAAACACTTTCAAAATAGTTGAAAATGAAATTTAGTAGCTTAATATCCCTATTTCTATTGCTTGGTCAATTGTTTTCCATTTTGAACAAAGTTGTTTTTTGTTTCTTTTTTTTTAAAGATGTAGAGGTCTAACAGTGTATTAGCTTGGTTGGTGGAGAAAGAATAAGGAAACTCAAAGTGATGAGGTGAGGAAAATAATTTTTGTTAGAGGCTCTATAGAAAACAAACCTAATAAAATTGAAGTATACAACTGTGACCCCATTAGTATGGATTTGCTCACTATTTCTGATGTTTCAGTTATAGTTTAATTAAAAATTTGGTTTATATAAATGTGCCCTGAGACTTAGTACATGAAAAAAAATTTTTTTTAATCCAATAAATATTGGAAGTGGAATTCCACTACCATAAAACTATGATAAATTTAATATAATCAACTGTAGTTAAGAACCCTGCTGAGGCATACAAAAAAATCAAAAGGGGAAAATAATTTTGGTTTACAGTTGAAGTAGAAGGGGGGAAATACTAAAGATGCAAAGTGGAGAAATGGCTGTCATGTTTCAAGTATCCCAAAATCATATTTTGAAATTTTAAGTGTTTTTAATAAGAACAAAATTTTTTCTGAAACTTGGAACATGCTTTGATGTTTAACAATAACATCAAAATACTGTTGTGGGACATAATAATTTTGTCCATTAGAAAGCATTCTGAAGGGGAAGAAGGGACGGCCAGAGCCCAGGGGTGGTGGTTGGAAGGGCAGGGGCCAGGTTCAGAGCTTGCACCTCAGGGTTGCGGTGGGGAGAAAAAGCATTCTGATGGGTCAGAAGAAAAATTACATTTTAGTCCAGAATAAGTTATTGACTACAATGCAGTTTTTCTTCATTTGCCTAAACAAAGGATGTTAGTACCTGTACAAGGTAAAATTCTTTAAACATTAGCTAGAACTCTGGAATCAGACATGAGTAGCTAATCCAATAACATGCAAGGAGACTATGATAATTCCTTTGAACAAGAGAAGAAATTTCTGACCTCTTGCAGGCTCTAAGAATAAGCAGATAGAATGAAAGTATGCCTGATTCACATGAGAATTATATTGGACTTCCAAAAGATCTGGGAGCATAGCATCCTAATTAATATATTCTGAAGTCTTTCTTACTCCCTCTAATTTATTGAGGCATACTTGTCTCAAAAATTTTTATTTTAAAACCAGCCCTACTTTCCCCACCCCTCTAGAAATGGAAAAAAGTTTTCAGTTATACTTACTAGCTGCTTTACAAAGGGTTCCTTCCACAGAAGAAATTTCACAATTTCCTTTTTTCCATTCACCTGTCTTGGTGTGCAAAAAGGCACAGGTGTCAACTAGATCCTCACCATCTTCTTGGTCTGTCCATTTATCAAATGTCATATTTGACTTATCAAACCACTTGAAACTTGCATCTGTCAGTTAAGAATATTTTTATCATTATGACAGTGTTAAATGGAGTTAAAAAGAAAGCCTAAGAAAAGGATCTGGGATTAAAGGTGGAAAATTACTAAGATATGTCTGCTCAAAACTTTTAGTTGTAGGATTTAAATTAGGAGGAATATATCTTGTGTACCAGCAAATGAAAGGTATTGGCTCAAAGAAGTTCTACGGAAGATCCTGTTTTTGAAAATAATAAAGTAACATTTTCTTGGGGGAAATAGCCAAGAAAATTAAAATATTAATAGTAACCTTAGTAGTTTCATTTCATTAATAATGCATGTACTTTCTGTTTCCTACAGGGACAATAAATACATTTACATAATATAACCTTGATAGTTCAATCTAGCGATATCCTACAGTTGACACATTTATGACACTACCATATTACAAAAATGCTGAGCCTAGAACCATATTTTAATCCGGACAAAAGAAACACAGCTGCTCAGGAAAGAGTTGCAGTATAGGTCATAGGTGCACACTGAAAATAGAATACCCAGAGACTATAGGAAACATCAACTTGAACTACAGAACTGAAGAATCTCAAAGTTACCAGTTTTATTACCATTAAAAAAAAAAAAGTGGTTTCCTACAAGGTAAATATTACTTACCATCTGTGTCAAAAAACATGCCTAGTAGGATATCATCTGGGCCTTTCCATTGCTTTTTCAAAGTCTCCAGTATAAAAGCATTTTCTTCTTCATTATGTATGCTTACCATGTCTGCTCCTGAAATTATTTTTAGGTAGAAATAAAGTTACCATGTTTCCAGAATCAATGCAGATCACAGGAATTATATAAAAATTATGCATTATAATACATTTACCATAATGTATTATACTTTCACACCTTTTTAAATTTCAGCTTGAGAATATGCACAATTTTGAAGAGACAATATATTCATGAGTAAAGTGATGTGATAAATTGAGCACAACAATTTTATATTCTCATTTCATTTATGTAGAGTTGGTAATTTACACACAAGGGAACAAAACATCATGGGAGGCTTCAGCAATAGAACATATTTTCTGCATCTCTCAACTTTCCTTTTTCCCATCACCTCTTCCTCGAGCAACCATGGTTTCTCCCTTTGTTTACTAGTGTAGTGAGGAGAAGCTCTGACCAAATCTAGGAGAACTGTAAACTATGAAGTCAACTTGCCAGAACAGTTGCAAGACGTGAAATTAAGCAACAGTCTGACTTGCCTCATTTAACTGGCCTTCGTGTGCCTGCTGCCCAAAGCCTTACATGTACATATTCTGTGGTCTTTAGAAAATTCCTGGTTAAGGAAAATGATCAATAAAAGAGGTCTATCATTGGATAGTTAATCACACTTTCATGTGATTCAAGAGTAAAGAGCAGCAGCGATCTATATTTTATATCTCCCATACATTAGCTTTTGTGGTTCTTAAAGTCTATAAGCTACATATACATACAAGCATCCTATAAATATCAGGAGTAACTACTTTTCCAAGAGATATTTAACCCTGTTTCCTTACCTAGACAAAGATTCTCTTGCAAATTAAAAAGAATTTCACTGTCTTAATTGGATAATACTTTAGAGAAAATGCTAGTAGAGTTAGTTCCTTTCATGATATTCTGTTTTTTCAAGTGAAGACAGTTGAATAAATGATGACATCAAGGCTTGTGCTCAAAGCAGCCAGAAAGCTGGCAGGGAGGATACATCTAATCCCTGGGTGTAAGACAAAAAAAAAAAAAAAAAAAAAAATAATAATAATAATAATAATGTAACAGCCTTTCAGGTGTACTCAGCTAAATATGGAATATAACACAAAAATAATAAACATAGGACTTCTCAGCCTCAGTAATTTAGAAGTAACAATTTTCCCATTTTCCAATGATAAGCTGTTGATCCTACGTATATTTTACAGTGTGGAGACTTTCTGTACTATAACTAATGCAAGTACATGGAGAAATACGGTACTTTTGCCTACTATTACATTCTTCCAAAATCATCCAAACTTAACAAAGTCTCCTGAAAATTCCAGAATATTGTCTTAGTTCAGTGGTTCTCCACCTTGAGCATGCATCAAAATCTGGAGGGCTTCCAACTGGAATGAGATGGGGCCTGAGAATTTACATTCCCAACAAGTTCCCAGGTGATGCTGATGCTGCTGATCCAGGGACCATCCTTTGAGAATTACAGGTGGCTTAAATTGTAGGCTACTATATTTATGACCTCACTCTAAAGTTGATAATATTTTGTAATAAGTTAACAGTTAAATGGAAAAGACAGAGCTACTATGTACTGACATACTAAGAAAAATTTTTATTAAATGATTACTTTTATACCTTAAAAGAAGCTTACCAAAAAAACCCCAATAAATTTAACAATAGGGGAAAAGAAAATTACTATAGGGCCAAAAAGTCTAAAATCACAAACCAGGCAGACTGCAGCTCTATTATAAATAAAGAAGCCAACACCTTAATGGAAGAAAAATAATTGTTTCAAGACTGTAAAAAAGACAGTTCACCCTCACAGAAGGAAATCTAACAAAAGAAATGTGTGAGAAATGCAATCTCACTGGTAAAGAAATGAAAATTAAATTAAGCAGCCTTTCAGACTTCTAGATTAAACAGTGTTGGCCCTGGGTATAACAAAATAGAAACTCATAAGTGGTTAGGTGGAGTAAAAATTAGTACAACCTTCTTGGAAACAATATGGCAAGATGTGTCAAAAGCCCTTAAAAGGGCACATATTTGACCCAGCAATCCTTAATAATCATTGGCTCTGTGCTCAAATAGACACGACCATTAATGTTCACCGCACGTTTGTGACACTGAAAGATTGCAAATAATTCAACAGCCAATATTAAAGGATTAATTAAATCAATTATGGCATTTCTATATACTGGAGTAATACACAGTTATTAGGAAATATGCATTACATTTTTGCTGCCACAGACATCTTTAATGGAAAATGCAAATTACGGGACAGTTTGCCAAATATCCTTTTTTATATATTAAAAAAATAGCTGGGACGCCTGGGTGGCTCAGTAGGTTAAACACACAACTTCGGCTCAGGTCATGATCTCACAGTTCGTGAGTTCAAACCCTGCATAGGGCTCTGCACACACAGCACAGAGCTACTTCGGATCCTCCCTCTCTCTCTGCTCCTCCCCCTCTGGTACTCTCTCTCAAAAATAAACATTAAAAGGCACACTGCATTAAAAAAAAAAAAAAAAAGTATTAATATAAATTTGCCTGGGGTGAAATGTCTAGGATATTTAACCAAAATGTTAACAATCATTACATTTCCTTATTAGGGTGGTGCAATTTAGGGTGATTTTGCTATATTTTTAAAATATCTGCACATGTATTTTTCTAAGTTTTTTAATAGTGATTGTGCATATTACAAAGAACTTTTAAAAGAAAAATCAGATAACAATACTTTAATCCAAAGTTAGGATTCAGCAAGGCTCTCTGAGTCATATCTCCATTTTGAAAAACTCTATGATGGTTTTCTTATCATTTCCAGCTGCCTGCCTGTTAAATGTCACACAGACTTTTAATTTGTTTCACCCTGATACTTGTACTCACTTGTAAAATGTGACCAAAATACCACTCTAGAAAAACTCTCAAGGGAAGTATTTAACTAGGTTATAGTTTTGGCTTAAGTGTTCAGAGAGGAGTTTTTCATCCTTTTCTTTGACCTTGTGGAAGCCAAGGGAACTTTAATGATTCTTAACATTGTAATCTAATTAAATATTGTATAAACTTAAATTACTGTGTCAGGCAAATAAGTCACACTTTCATTTTCTTTAACAAATGACAGCGTAAGTCCCTGGAGAATGCATGTGCTCAAGAAAAATTTTTTTACAGTGCATTGCCAGTGACACTACCTGCTGAGATATAATATGGGTCTTCAATTCTTTTTATAGCTAGTGACATATCTCACAAATCACAAAAAAGAAATATTGAAAATATTTACTTTTTCTATTATAATGATAACATAAATTAAAGGTAAATGTTGCAAAATAAGAAAAATGTTAGCCTCTCACAATTATTTACCTAAATGAATAAGGATACCAAAAATAAGGAGAGGTAATATGAAGTAAATTATACAAAACACTGGGAATATTTCTAAAGATAGCTCACTGCAGCACAAAAGGTAACAAGTCACTTGTTTTCTAAACCCCTAATGACAGGTTTTACATATGATTTTGTATAGCTGGCAAGATTTTATAAATCCCAATGTAAATACTGTAGTATTATACCTTATGCTTTTTCTTCTTCATACATAGCAAACACTGAATTTATGTCTACTTACGACTCTTAACCAAAACACTGGTGTAGCCAAAAATAAATACCAGTGTTATTAACTAATTTTAGCTAATTTTCTGATTCATTAATGAACTGGGTATTTCCAGAGTAGAAACAAATATAGAGGATTTTCAAATAAATGGTAAGGTAAAGAGAAATGTATGAGAAATTTTTAAAAATCCAATCAGTAAGACAAACTGAATTTACAGATTTTTAACTGGGGAAAAGAGTTATATTTTTCTTTAGACACAAGATAAATTTTATAAGCAAATTTGAATATAACAATTTAAAATTCCTGGGGCCTCTGGGTGGCTCAGTCCTTAAGCATCCAACTTCAGCTCAAGCCATGATCTCATGGTTTGTGGGTTCGAGCCCCGCATCGGGCTCTGTGCTGACAGCTCAGAGTCTGGAGTCTGCATCAGATTCCGTGTCTCCTCCTCTCTGTCCCCCTTCCCTGCTTGTGTTCTCTCTCTCTCAAAAATAAATAAGCATTTAAAATTCCTTAGTGGCTGCCCTGCTTGAACAAGTAGAGTTAATGGACTCCAGAACAAGCAATCAAGGTCAAATCACAAAGTTTCTGGCTGTTTCCAATTCTGTTTTGCTTTGCTAAAGAAAAATGGCAAATACAACTCAACTGCAGTTGAGTCGTAGAAAAAGTCAACCAGTAGTAATTTTGCCTCTGTAAAGTAAGCATTTGCTTAATTGCTAAAGATAAGTAGTAAAACTGGACAGTGAATTCTGACATAGTGGTTCATACAGGCTAGTAAGAGTATAATAGGTCTTTTCTAGGCTCTCAGCCTCCCAAATAATGTCTGTTATTGAAATCTACATTAAGTATACCTAATATAAGTAATTTTTTAAAAAGATAGAAAATTGTTATAGGGGAAGCCCCATTTGAAAAAATGCCTATTATTCAATTTTTGAAAAAATATTTATTTTGATAGAGAATGTGTGAGCAGCTGATGGGCAGAGAAAGAGAATCCTAAGCAGGCTCCACGCTGTCAGCACAGGGCCTGCCTGACTCGGGGCTCAAACTCACAAACCGTGAGCTCATGACCTGAGCTGAAATCAAGAGTCAGATGCTTAACCGATTGAGCCACCCAGGCAGCCCTCAATTTCTTTAAAATGAAACCATACTGGTAGATTCGAAATGTCTTGTTTTCAAAGAGCCAATGTTCAACACCATTTGGCAGGTATGGGTTTTTCAAAGGGAAACAATATGCATTGAGTACTACATGGCACTTACCAGGATTAAAAACCTCTATGCTTACATTCACTCCTATGATAAGTGAATATGATTTGATATTCTTCCAAAATGTTGTATTGGTCGGTTGTTAGATTTTTTTTTTTTTTAAGGTAAAGGGCATTTCTAAATGCTGGAGTTACTGGTAAGTCTAAGATAAAATTTAATGAAATGATCAAGAGATTTTAGATCTCATGCAGTAATAAAAAACACCTCTAAAGAATCAAGGACTCTCCTATCACCATCACAGGTATTTCAGTTGAAAAAGTTGCTAGTTCACATCCTAGTTTCAGTTTGAACTTACAAGTATCACAACAGTTAGAGACAACAACAAGGATGCACTTTGGGCCAAACAGCCAAACATATAAAGAACACCCAAGCACACCTTTTTATTTATTTATTTTTTTTTTTTAATTTATTTTTGGGACAGAGAGAGACAGAGCATGAACGGGGGAGGGGCAGAGAGAGAGGGAGACACAGAATCGGAAACAGGCTCCAGGCTCCGAGCCATCAGCCCAGAGCCTGACGCGGGGCTCGAACTCACGGACCGCGAGATCGTGACCTGGCTGAAGTCGGACGCTTAACCGACTGCGCCACCCAGGCGCCCCAGCACACCTTTTTAAAAATACCATTTTTATTTAAAATATTTCACAATGTGAAGTTGTAAATATATTTTCTGGAGAACACTGAATGTATCTGCTAGCAAATAGCCTTTTTCTCTTTTTTCTTTCTCTTTCTTTTCTTTCTTTTTTTTTTTTTTTTTTTTTATTTTGAGAGAGAGAGAGAGAGAGCATGAGCAGGAGAGGGGCAGGGAGAGAATCCCAAGCAGGCTCTGAGCTGTCAGTGCAGAGCCCGAGGTGGGGCTTGATCTCATGAACGATGAGATCATGACCTGAGCTGAAATCAAGAGTCAGACAGTCAACAGACTGAGCCACCCAGGCGCCCTTCTCCTTTTTCTTTAACATACATTTCTTTACCACAGTTTCACCTCATGGTCCCATTTGACTTCTGCCCACACTACATACCTGAAACAGCACTTTCAAGGCAGAATAACAGAGTGTTCTGTTAGACCTTGGTAGACCCTGGTTTAAATCCTGGCTCTGTCACTTACTACCTGTGTGACCTCAAACAAATAAACTGCACTTAGTTTGTCCCGTTGATAAAAGGAGGATAATAAAAAAACTACCTGATAGGTTTGTTACGTTCATTAAAGCCAGGTAAAGTATATGGTGTGCCTAAGCACAGTGCCTGGCACAGAGTATGCACATTAAATGGAGACTTCTGTTGCTAAGTTTCTGGCACAAAGCTTTGGACAGTACTGGCTAACAGCTGTCTCCCAACTCAAAGGTTAAGTATATGCCCAATTCCACTTATGGCTTATGTATTCTACAATAAAAATGGTCCATCTATTACAGGGACCCAGGTAAAAGCGAGATATTACAAAACTGTTTATTTTTGAGAGAGAGCCAGCGAGCGAGCATGCGAGCGAGCATGCAAGCGGGGGAGGAGCAGAGAGAGAGGGAGACACAGAATCTGAAGCAGGCCAGAGACTGAGCTGTCAGCACAGAGCCCGATGTGGGGCTCAAACTCACAGACAACAAGATCATGACCTGAGCCAAAGTTGGAAGCTTAACCGACTGAGCCACCCAGGCGCCCTGACAAAACTATTTTTGCAAGGAATTAGTGAACACTATTTAAAGACTGTGAAAAAAAAAGGAATGAACTCCTTACCATGATCAGTACACTGATTTCTGACGTCCTCTATGCTTTCTACTTTGATGGCTTCTTGAAGAAAAATGTAACAACTGTCTTGGAACTGAACCCAGGTAGATGAAGGACAGTCTATATGGGAAAAAAGAAACCCTGTTAAATAACTTGAAAAGAATTCCATGAATTCCTATAGTAGATATTAAATTTTCAAAGAGAAAAAGAAAGGCAATACCCCTTGTTAATTTAGCAACAAAGCTCTCAGTCTTTGTCAAAAGAAATCAACTACTGTGATGGGAATTTATTTGTCTCCATTCTATATATGGGAGAAGAGAAATGTGCCAATGATTCTCTTCTGATTTGACAGAACAAAGTTACAAGCCTTTAGGGTGTTTAGAAATTCAGACATGTAGATTACAGCATTATTACCAAGGCAACGAACTATCAAGAAAGACAACCAATAGAAATACAAGCTCTTTGTGAAGGTTGTCTTTGCAGTATGTAGTAACAATTTCAAAGTCTCAAGAGTTTATAAGACCTTTCTTAAAAATTATACTTCCAAGAACAGAGAACAAATTGCTAGATTATGAATATTCAGACACGTTTTCATATTGCACAGGAAAACAAGATAGATGTTCTTATGAATGTTTTTAGTTTAACACCTCATCAAAGCAGATTTGTTGAACTTAGTTCTGTGAAACAGAACCATCTCTCTTCCTCCACTGCTGCAAAGGGGAGTGGCACCTCTTTTGTCTCTTGATCTCTTCTTGTTCATTATAAATGTGTACATCTGGGGGCACCTGGGTGGCTCAGTCGGTTAAGCGTCCGACTTCAGCTCAGGTCACGATCTCGCGGTCCGTGAGTTCAAGCCCTGCGTCGGGCTCTGGGCTGATGGCTCAGAGCCTGGAGCCTACTTCTGATTCTGTGTCTCCCTCTCTCTCTGCCCCTCCCCCGTTCATGCTGTCTCAAAAATACATAAACGTTAAAAAAAAAAAAATTTAAATGTATACATCTGTGAACCTTGGCTCTGGAATTTCATTAGTATTAGAAGCAAAAGTAAAAGAGCTTGATTTCACTGGCCAGAATGGGGAAAACGGAGGAGGATTTTACTGAATTCCAGTGAATAAAAGAAGCATAAGGCATTAATCTTCCCTATTTCCTTAAGCCTCTATAGGGAAAATCACTATGATTTTTCCTGGTTTTATTTTTAAGTTTTGTTTGTAATTTTGGTATACACAAGTAAAAGAATCCCTTACTACAAAGATCAGGACTTAACCTCAGACCTATGTTAATTTAAATTCAACAACTTGACTTTACTAAGCTCAGAATATAGCAAAGACCATTAGCTGTCCCCAGTACTTAACCTCAGCGTTTCTTTTCTGGTATATTTATTTTTATTTTGTCTCATTTCATTTCACTTCATTTCATTTCCATTTCATTATTTCATTTCATTTCATTTCCCTCAGTTTCTTATATAGCACAAAATACATGGCCACCAAGCTAACCTGTTTTCCAGTCTTCTAGTAACTTCTGGATAATGAGCTGTGAGCTGAAGTGAAAGGTGCAAAATTGCCTTTAAAAGTACTTTCAAAGTGTGTTCCCTGGATTATACTTCCCCTTTCCCACTGGCTAACGTGTACTCAGCCATCTTTAATCATATGAACAATGGAAACAGCCTAAGAAGAAGAAAGCAACAAGACAGAAGGATCCTACATGGAGCCATCATATCACACTTGGATTGTTACGAGACAGAAAACAAACTTCTATCTTGGTAAGCCATTGTTAATTCAGGTGACTGTACAGCATCTGGGTCAATATTCTAAATAATACCACAGGTTACTTAAAATTGCCTCCATGGTGAGACCTGACTTTTTCCTGGCCTCATACTGCTATATTTAGTAGTTAACTCATTCAAGATGGGGGTGCCTGCCTGGCTGACTCAGTTGGTAGAACACGTGACTCTTGATCTTGGGGTTGTAGGTTCGAGGCCCACGTTCAGTGTAGAGATTACTTAAAAATAAAAAATAAATCATTCAAGATGTACTAGCATAAGGATAGGTGTCTCAAGATACAATTTATTTTATATACAGGTTTTTTCCTTCCTGCTGTTCTGTAAGTACTTGCATGACACCTGTGACTACCTTGGCTTGAACTCTGGTAGGAATCTAGAACTTTCTCATGGTGGTGGCTTAAAGGTAGTTGGTAGGGTATTTTAGCAACAGTTACATAATGAAACATCAAGTATAAAAAAAAAATCTGGCTGTAAAACTGTATGTGCAGTATGATCTCAGGAGTTAAAAAGCAAGAAGTCCAGAAAGGTTTAAGAATTGGAGAGGCCAGACACACATCTGTAGGGGAAGCGTTCAGGGAGGACCTGAAAACAGAATGTGTGGTTGAAAGTCTGTAGGTGGAGGAGCAACGCTCTGAGATCCTCTTCCTACGAAACAGTACTCAACCATCATACTTTCATTATATACCTTTACTGCCCTCTTTGAAAATCGGGTTCTTAGAGGAACTTTTTTAGATTCACATATAAGTGAAATCATATAATACCTCAAGGTATTTTTAATTTCCTCTTTGATTTCTTCATTGACATTGTTTCATACCATGTTGTTTAGCCTCCATATGTTTGTGGGGTTTGGGGATTTTTTACTTTTTTTTCCTCTCTTGTATTTGATATCGAGTTTCATACTAGCTATGTTGTTATCAGGAAAGATACTTGGGGTGCGTGAGTGGCTCAGTCAGTTTAGCGACTGACTCTTGATTTTGGCTCAGATCATGATCTCAAGATTCCTGAGATCAAGCCCCACTGTCAGCACGGACCTTGCTTGGGATTGATTCTCCTTCCCTCTCTCTGCTCCTCCCCTGCTCACACACATGCTCTCTCTCAAAATAAATAAACATTTAAGAAAAGATGCTTGATATGATCTCAATCTTTAAATTTATTGAGACTTGTTTTGTGGCCTAACATGTGACCTAAAGTGAGAATAGTCCATGTGCATTTGAAAAGAATGTGTATTCTTCCCTTGGGTCTGTGTGTATCTATTAAGTCCACGTGGTTTAATACGTTGTTTAAGGCTGCTGTTTCCTTATTGATTTTTTGTCCAGATGATATATTCACTGATATAAGTGGAATGTTAAAGTCCCCTACTATTATTGTATTACTGTCAATTTCTAACTTCATATCTGTTAATATTTGCTTTATATATTTAGGTGCTCATATGTTGGGTGTACAGATATTTGTAACTGTTATATTCTCTTGTTCGATTGATCTCTTTATGATTATGTAATGCCCTTCTTTGTCTCTTGTTAACAGTCTTTCTTTTAAAGTCAGTTTTGTCTAGGGGTGCCTAGGTGGCTCAATCGGTTAAGCATCTGACTCTTGATTTTGGCTCAGGTCATTATCCCAGGGTTGTGGGATTGTGCCCTGCATCAAGCCCCATGTCAGGCTCTGGATCAGCTTGTGACTCTCTCTCCCCCACTCTGCCCCTTTCCCCTGCTTGTGTGCTCTAAGTAAATAAATAAGTAAATAAATAGTCTGTTTTGTCTAAGTATTGCTACCCAGCTTTCTTTCCATTTCCATGTAATATCTTTTTCCATTTCTTCACTTTCAGTCTATATGTTTCTTTAGGTCTGAAGTGAGTCTTATAGGCAGACTGTAAATGAGTCTTGTTTTGTTTTTGTTGAAGCTCTATGCCCAATGCGGGCTTGAACTCACAACCCCAAGATTAAGAGTCGTATGCTCTACCGAGTCAGCCAGGTACCCTAGGGGTCTTTTTTTTTTTTTTTTTTTTTAATTTATTTAGTCACCCTTTGTCTTCTGACTGGAACATTTAGACCATTTACATTTAAAGTAATTATTGATAGCTATGTATGTACAGCCACTTCGTTAATTGCTTTCTGGTTGCTTTTGTAGTTCTTTCTGTTCCTTCTTCTTTTGCTCCTTCCCTTGTGATATGACTTTCTTTAATGTTATGTTTGGATTCCTTTCTCTTTATTTTTTGTGTATCTGTTATAGGTTTTTGGTTTGTGGTTACCATGAGGTTCATACATAGAGCATCCTATGTATACAGCAGTCTATTTTAAGTTGATGGTTGCTTAAGTTTGAACACATTCTAAAAGCACTACATTTTGCTCTCTCCACATTTTATATCTGACATCATATTTTACAACTTATTTTGTGCATCCCTTACCTAATTATTGTAGATATAACTGACTTTACTACTTCTGTCTTTTAATCTTCATACTAGCTTTATAAGTGGTTGATCCACTACCCATACTAGACGTTTCCCTTTACCAGTGCATTTTTTTCTTTCAAAATCTTCTTCTATTTATGTTTTTTTTTTTTCTGCCTAACGGAGTCCCTTTAAGGTTTCTTGTAAGGCCGGTTGAGTGGTGATGACCACATCTTTGCCCCTCCTACCCTTCCCAATGTGGCTTTTTCTTTCCATCTTTATCTGTGGAAGAGCTGCTCTGCTAACTCTAGTCGTGCTCAAAGAGAGTTGATCTGTAGATCGTTATAGCCGGGCGGGTCCATGGGCGGAGTTGAGCTCCGGATCCTCCCACTCTGCCATCTTGATCCTCCTCCCTCTTTTTTCCTTGCATTTCTGTGTTACTAACTGGAATCATTTTCCATTTGTTTGAAGAAATCCCTTTGGTGTTTATTTAACTACAAGTCTATTACAAACTCCTTCAGTTTTTGGGTTTTCTGTAAATATCTTTATACTGCCTTCATGGTTAAAGGATATTTTTGCAAATACGGAATTCTAGATTGTCAGCTTATCTTTCATTTAAGATGTCATTTTGTTGTTTTGGCTTCCATCGTTTCTATTGAGAAATCAGCTGATTGTTGCTCTTCCTGGCTTCGTTCAAGATCTTGTCTTTGTTTTTTAGCAGTTTGACAGTGGTATGCTTCATTTTTATTTTATTTATTTTTTAATGCTTATCCATCTTTGAGAGAGGGAGAAGGTGTGAGAAGGGGAAGGGCAGAGAGAGAAGGGGACAGGATTCAAAGTGGGCTCCATGCTGACAGCAGCGAGCCAGATGCAGGGTTCAAACTCACAAATCGTGAGATCATGACTGATCCGACTGAGCCACCTAGGATCCCTTTTTTTTTTTTTTTTTTTTTTTTTAATCCTGCTAACATTTCATTGCATTTATAGAATCTATGGCTTATTTTCAATGGTCTCTTTCAGAAAGTTCTGGGCCACTATCACTTCAGATAATGCTTCCATTTTCTCTCTCCTCTCTTGCTGGGACTACAATTATGTTTATGTTAGACTTTTCACCATGTCCCATATGTTCCCTTTGCTCTTTTCTATATTTTTAATACTTCTGGCTTTCCATACTATAATCTTGTTCTTTCTGGTGTACTAATCTACTCCTTAGGTTTTAACACATCTGCTGTTAACACTCATCTATTCAGTTCATAATGTCAATGCTTCTTCAGTTATAGAATTCTAATTTGTTTATACTTTTATAGATTCTGGGTCTCTGTTAAAATTCTCAATTTTATGATCTATATTCTTAAACTTATTACAGTTATTTTAAAGTCCATTTCTGATTACTCTAATCTCTGGGTTGCCTCTTGGTCTATTTTTGTTTCTTTTCCCTTTTGGCCTGTTTCTTATTCCTTGGTACATGACTGGATGTGTTTTGTTGTTGTTGCTGTTGTTGTTTTTTATTTTTTAAATCAATTACCAGACACTGTGTAGGAAAAAAAGTAGAGGCTCTAGATGATGTTATTCTCCTCTAGAAAGGACTCTAGTGGGAAGCTTGGGTATTGACATTTTAAAAAGAAGGAAATAACTTGAGCTACAACTCACAGGATAAAGGAGTTTGCCATATACAAAAATAAAAAGAGAAAGAAATTCGAAAATAAAGGGAATATCATAAAAAGCACCCAGTAAAGGAGTGAAATATTTGTTGTATTAGTGAAGTAGGCAGGTCTCTCCCTCCTACCAGATAATATTTCATGTATTAAGACATGAGAGACAAAACAGTCATTTCCAGAATGAAACTCAAATAGAAAGTCACAAGGGCAGGTACTATCAAATGCAAATTTTAACTTTCTTTTCCCTTTTTTTTTCTTCTCCTACTTTCTTCTGATTCCTTTTGCTGCCCTTTCTTTCTCCTTATGAAATTAAAAAAAACAAAAAAAACAAAAAAAAAAACAACCTTAAATGGAAACAGACTCCATTACCCTATTTGATGACACCTGAGAGATCTTTACCTATCACTGGAAGTTCTTGGATCACAGGTTGAGAAATGCTGTTGTATTATTTCTAGTCAAAGCTACACATAGTATTTTCTACTGATAATAAGTAACTCAAGAATATAAAAATAGTTTTTGCAATACTGTTTATATGGAATAAAGGAACTCTATTAAGTACACAAAAATATAATCAACACCCAGTAATGTAAGTTTACAAATTACTTCTTTGTACACTTGTAGTTCTTATGCTTTATAAATGCTAATTCTGCTCTCCACATCATCTATTGATTAAAGTATACTCTCATTTCAGAGGCAGCTCATGTGTGAATTCTCTGTGAAGTGTCCAACCCTCATCTTCCTGTATGTAGCCTCTTTCTCCTCTGAACTTCTACAGGACTTTGCACTACACTACATATGAGAGGCCTTTTTGGTTTCAAGAACGAAAGACTTGTTCAGGTTACCCCAAATGATAGACATGATAAGGATACACGGGATAATAAGAAATCTGAAGATTCTATCTCAGCAAATAGGCTTCATAGGGTTCTTATACCAGGAACTCCCTTGAGCTGCTACCCAGCCTAGAATAGTCATCCTTCATCCCTCTTTTGATTAGTTGAGGTTAGGGCAGTAAGGATAAAATGGCACCAAACATGGGGACCTATGCATAAGAACCACAGACAGCCATTCTTCTTGGAAAAGGGGCTGTTACCCTTTGATGACCGACACTCATTCATATAGCACTGATCAAATCCTACTTTGTATGATAGTTATCTGATATTTACCCTGTTTTCCCAATTGGACTGTTAACTGCATGACAACAGAGACCATTTCTTTATTTTTTCCCAAAGTTTATTTCTTTAGAGAGAGAGTATAAGTGGGGAAGGGGCAGAGAGAGAGAATTTCAAGCAGGCTCCACACCACCAAGTGCTGAGCTGTCAGCACAGTCTGACGTGGGGCTCGAAATCACAAACCTCCAGATCATGACCTGAGCCGAAGTCACTTAATTGACTGAACCACCCAGGGGGCCCAACAGAGATCACTTCTTAAATCTAACTGTACCCTTAATAATAACTATCATAGTGTCTTGTACGTAACACAAGATAGCATGCAAGGAACTAGGACGGTGCAGGGTTCTGATTAAGCACATTAAGCTGTGGAGAAGTCTGGTTCTGACTGCATGACCTTGGATATGTTACTTAACCTTACCGTGCCCCAGTTTCCTTTTTTGTAAAAACGGGGATGATAACAGTACCTACTCTCAGGAGGTTATTGTGGGAAAGTTGTTCTAGGTGCTAGGGATTCCACAGTGAACAAAAAGGAGAAAAAATCCTTCCATCCTGGTAGTTGAGGCAGATACACAAAGGCAAGATATGTTAGATGATGTTTTATACTTAGAGGATACATTAGTAATCTATTTTTATGTAATAAATCAATAGCTTAAAATGGCAAAGAAAACACAAAACACCTTTATTATCTCACACAGTTTCTCTGGGTCAGGAATTTGGAAGCAGCTACCTAGCTGGGTGATTCTGGCTTGGTGTTTGCCATGAAGATGCGGTCAAGCTATTGGCCAGGGCTGCATTGATCTGAAAACTGAACTGAGGCTAGAGGATACGCCTCCAAGAAGCCTCCTTTATATGAATGGTGGGTTGATGCTCATTGTGGGGAAGAGGCCTCAGGGTGGCTTGAGGCTCCTTATGACATGGCAGATAGTTTCTCTCAAAGCAAATGATTCAAATGAGAACAAGGGAGAAGTACAATAACTTTTATAATTCAGCCTTGGGAGTCACACTCTTACTTCTGCAATGTCCTATTGGTTACACAGGTCAGCCCTATTCGGTGCTGGGGTGAGCTACACAAAACTATGAATACCAGGAGGAAAGAATCATTGGGGCCATCTTGGAAGCTAGATAGTGATAAGCACGGAGGAGCAAAGCTAAACCAGAGAAGTAAGATCCTGAATGTAGGTCAGGGGTTAGAAATTTTAGAAAGGAGTCTAAGAAAGATCTCATTATAAAGGTGACATATGAAAAGTCTGCATGAGCTGAAGGAAAAAAAGCCATGTGGAAATCTAGGTCAGATAGGGAATAGCAAACATGGGCCCCTGAGATGGGAATGAGTATAGTAATGATAACGATAACTGGAGCAACTCAAAAACCACTGCTGAATAATTACATAAGCAATACATGGCAAAACAAAAAATTTAGAAAGCTATAGACAGAAAAATAGAAAACAAACTGTTCACTTCCTCAAAATTTTCAACTGCCTCCTACTCAGGCTCATTTCAGCATTAGCAGTAACCCCAGTTAATTCAGCACTGAACCCTTCCTCTCGTGCTACAAGTCAGTGTGTGCCCCAGAAACACGTTTTAAGCGCCAAGAGATATGTTTTTACTTTGAGAAGAAAGGTGTTCGAGCAGAGGCTGGATAGCTCTTATGCAGAAAGCTGTTGAGGTTTAAGCACTTCATGAGCAGAAAGCTAAGCTAAGCCTTCTTCCATGCTGTTTATCTTTGCAGTAACCCTGTTATCATTAAAAACCTGACTCCCCAAAATACTGCCAGAAGTTTTCAATTACAGATGCTGTAATATTTTCTATACAAATATATTTCAACAATGCACACACACACACACACACACACACACACACACAGCCTGCCCACAATGCTCTTTGCAAAGTACTTTTCTGTTACTCTTACTTCTTCACAGCAGCCTTGAAAGATAGGTTATTAATAACTTTATATTATGTGACTCTTTATGGATTTTATAACTTTATAATTCTATTGACTCAATATATACAGAAATTTAGGAGCCTGATGAAAACTTGAGCAGCTTGTACTTATGATTCCAAAAGTTTCTACATAGATCCTCTACCTAAAATTACCATGTGCTAAGACAATAAAACGGCACATCTACAGGAATATTTGGCATTATCAGTCAGTTCTAGTAGAACTCTCTGTTCCCTTATAATTTCTCTTCTTAAGCAACCAGGCACAGCATAAGAGGAAGTGATCCTTGGGAAATACTTGTTCTGAATATTAACAAAGTGAAGGCAAGAACTGCACTTTTCCCCCTGGTCAATAAGAAGACCTTTGCTCCTCTCCATTAGGATATGAGTTGTGCTTCCGTACCTTCCATAAGAGCAACTGTGGTAGAGTCAAAGAAAGAAGAGGAGCTGTTTGTTTATTATGTATGAAGGCAGGAGTGGGGTTCCAAGTCCCTGACTAACCCAGAGGGCCTGTGGCTGTACTCTGGGCTGCAAGATCTCCCTGAATCACAAGGAAATTCAGCTTCTCTGACTCCGCCTCCATATCACCCTTAACCCAGCTTCCAAGATGTCCACCTCCATCATCCACCCTCCAGTCCCATCGCAGAAGAGCTGTCATGAGATTTATTTATAGAATGGGGGTGCCAGTGTTACTGTGCACCTTTCTCGGTGGGCATCACTGGTCCATTTTCTTATAGATTCAGTTTCAAGATTTGCTCTCAAAATCTGAAATAACCCACACACACAAAAATAAAATACTTGATACGTATCATAAAAAACTGTAGACGGGGCACGTGGGTGGCTTAGTCAGTTGAGCATCAGACTTCATCTCAGGTTATGATCTCACAAGTTTGTGAGTTCAAGCCCCACACTGGGCTCACTGTTGTCAGCGCAGGGCCCACTTCAGATCCTCTGTCCCTCTCTTCCTGCTCCTCCCCTGCTTGCGCTCTCTCTCTCAAAAAAAAAAAAAAAAAGTGGACAATGACCCTGTTGCAAAACTGGTTTTCAACACACAAGCACATTTTTAAATGCTTCTCAACAATGATAAAAGTCTTAAAATAATACCTAACTGTAATTTCACTTTCTTCTTTTTAGAAGAAAAAGAAACATTAATGTTTCAAAATTTGCAAAAATATACCTGAGATAATTTCCCCTGAAACATCGCTGTGCCATCTACAAGGATTACAAAAAGTCACATCAATACATGAAGATGATTTCATGCTTTGAATTCAATTATGAGATCAGTTCAGGAAAGAGGTAAAGTAATTTGAAAGAAACTGAAATCCCATTATCACCCTTACTTTTTAAAAAGCATTCATTTAAAACTTTTGGTCCTTTTATTATAAACTAGACAAAAGTACAGAGACACAACTCAAAACAAAAATTCACAAGACAGTAAAGTCTCTGTTATTATGTATCTTTCTTCAGTAAGGGGACAACAAGCAAGAAGATGATGAGTAAACAAGATGCATTTGGATAGTATTAAGTGCTTTGAAGAAGATAAAATATGGGGTTGTGATATTGAGAATGTGGGGCGTTCAGGGAAGGCCTGAGGAGGTGACATATGATCATACAGAGATTTGAATGACGTGGGCGGGGGCAGCCATGCCAAGGATAGGGGAAGGGGAGGGCAGTCTGGCAGAAGAGCCAGCAGGTGGTTGAGTCCCCAGGGGCTCAGTATGGATAAACAGAGTGAACAGCAAGAACGGTAAAAGATAACGTCAAAAAGAAAGGCAGGGGCACGGGCACCTCATCTAGGGCTTGTAGCCCATGGAAATTCAAAATTAGTAATGTAGACTGATCCAGAGAATGAGGACTTACTCTGAATATGCTTATTCACTCACCTCATACCGCCGATGGGAAATCATTGACCCAATAAACATATACTGATCACATACTGTGTGCAAAAAGCACCATTATAGAAGAACTTTCTAAAAGGGATGCCATGGGACCTTACTCAGGAATTTACACAATGTGTTATTTATTTTGATTTTCAAGATAATAACTAAGAACATAAGATCACTTATACTAATAAATTCCAAAATAACAGAGAATAACAATGATTTCCACTTCAACGTTAAATTTATACTGCATACAATATGAAAGGTGCTTTTCTGTTAAGATCTTGCCATTCAGCTAATTCTGTGATAATCTTGAAAAGCTCTTTCTTGACTTAGTTCTAAGTCTAATGTAATTTTCTGATGGTGTTTGGATAGAAGATTGTGAAGTATGATGAAAAACATGTTTTTTTCAGCCCTGTATCATCAACATGTATGTGAATGTAATCAGTAACCACAACTATCCAAACCCACATAATGTGGCACTCATGATGTTTTCTAATTGCAATAATTACCCTTCATTTTGTATGAAGAGAACAGAAGGAAGGAAATCAAGATTTGCCATGCCTGCAATAGGTACAAGCCATCGAGTTCTCACTTAATGCTCATGATGGTCATTCGGGGTATTATCTCCAAGTGCAATGAGTTGGATAACTTGATCAAGGCCATACAATCTGTACCTAACTCCAAAGTTTATGCTCTTTCTAAGTTAATCCTTACAGCCTCCTGACTGATAGAGGCTGGCTAATTACTAGCATTAATTTATTCAACATGCCCCCTTCTTAAGCTTTGGAAAAGCCTAGTTAACAAGGAAAAAAGAACAAAATTTTCCAAAGATAGCTTGTCCTCTATTACTGATCAAAAACAACTTCTCTGAAAAGACAGATATCAAAATCTAGAAATAGATTGTTTTAAAAATCTGACAGGAAAAGTATGTTTTGACTAACATGAAGTGTGAGGGCATGGCAGCCCGGAGGGTGGGTTACACAGGCGTTTAGATGTTACTGGCAAACATAATGAGGGTGTGTAGGGGAGGGCGGGGTCACGAAACAGTCCAGCCTTGTCTTACTCAAAAAATAGGCTCAGTGTGAAGTATGAAAATCGGCACATCTTGTTTCTGCCCCTCCAAAGGCAGCAGATGGCATAACTAGTCCTAAATGCTGATCTACAAGGGCTCTCAGGAAAGGAGCTTTGATTCTGAGCTGCTTACTCTAGCTGCCTCCAACACTGAGATCCGTTCAACTATTTCTGCCTGTCAGCAGGCTTCCAGGAAGAACTTACAAAATGGGAGAGAAATTCAGGGGGAAAAACCCCAAAAACAAAAACAAAAAACAAAACACAAAACCAAAAAAAGAAAACCCACCTGCATAAGCATTTTATTTAAACCCACACAAGTATTCCCTTGGTTCTTGTTTATTTTGCTCTTTAATTCCTGGAACTGTTTAATCAATAGTGTTTCTGGATGGAAGTCTTCCCCCCCCCCCATTCAATTTTTTTGACATGCTTGTATAAAAAACTTGTAAACTAAAAGCTTGTAAACAAACAAACACCCCACATATTCAACGGAATTGTCTATTTTCCTCCGTAGTCATTTTGGCAATGACTGACTAATCACGTGTGATTTTTACAGATGACCCTTGCACAACAGCAGAGCAGACTTAAAGACTTTTTAAAATCACACGACGTAAGACGAATCTGAGCTTAGCCTGTTCACGTCCCACAGCGATCCAGGGGTTAGCTGGCTGAACTGTTTTCCTGTTTCAACAACTTGAACACCAAGCGGCGGGACAAACAAGGCGGCGAGCACGTGAGGGCCTGCTTCCTCCCGCCTCCACCCTCCGTCCGCAATGCGCAGAGGGGAAATCTCCGCAGCTGACTTCCCCGCTTCTCATTTCGGCCCCAAATGGCCCTGAAGCTCCCCAGGCGTGCGGCTCTAAGTCCCTCTGCTCTGCCATCAGACAGCACCCCCGTTTGGGAACCCCTCCCCGATAGTGGGGTCTGCGCCGAGGCTGTGCGCACGGTGGGCGAGAAAGGGCAAGCTCGGGTCTTCGACGGGCCTTTCCCTGGGGCGCGCTCTCGGAACCCGCTGCACCAGGGGGCGCCGGGCGGGGGCCGGGAGGTGACCGGACGCAGGGCCCCGGAGCAGGGGGGCAGGCAGGAGGGCGCCCGGGGTGGGCGCGCAGAGCAGGGTAGGGCTAGACGCCCGGACGGGAGGCCGCGCCTCCGGGCCACCCTCGGGCGGCCAGCGGCTGGAGCTACACCACCGTGCCGGGGGTGAGGGCTACCGCCCGGGGTTTGGCTGCCGGGAGGAGGAGGGGACGCGGCAAGGGGCAGCTCACCAGCGACGGCGGCGGCGGCGAGGCCCAGCAGCGGGAGCAGGAGAGCCGGCAGCGCGGCCCGGGGCATGACGGCGCGTGCGGGCGCCCAGCTGCGCTCCTCGGAAGTGCGGGGCGCGGCGAATCCCGCCCACGCGGCCGGTCTCAGGGGGCGGGGGAGAAAGGCCAAGGGGGCGGAAGGGGGCCCGCCGGGGGCTGACCCGGCCGCGAGAGCCCGCCCGTGCGCCGCCTCTGCGAAGTCTCTGTTGTATTTGGAACTTGTCCTTTGAACTGGAATAATTTCGGACTCTCAAAAATGTTGCAAGAGTCCGAAGAATTTCCGTAACCCTTCAGCCAGCTTCTCTAAATGTTAACAACGTGTATAACTCCAGTAAAATGGTCGAAGCCGGGAAATTAAAACTGGTATAATGCTATTAACTAACCTTCAGCTTTTATCACCTTTCGCCAATTGTCCCTCTAACGGTCTTTTTTGTTGTTCTGCGCGCGTATGTGTGTATGTGTGTGTGTCCTTTTCTGTTCTAAAATCCAGTCCAGCATTATACATTGCATTGAGATGTCTTCTCTCCTTAGTCTCCTTTAATGTGGGACAGTTCCTCTGTCATTGTTTGTCTTTCCCCCATCTCGTTTGAAGAGTACTGGCCATTTTGTAGAATGTCCTTCAGTTTTGGTGTGTCTCATGTATCCTCTGGAGGGAAGTTGGAAGAACAGGATTCAGGTTATGTTTTTGTTTCTTTGGCGAGAGTACCACAGAAATGATGTGTCCTGCCCAGGAGAGACACCATGTCAGTATGTCTTATCACTGGTGATGCTAATTTTGAACACTCGGTCCAAGTGTCTGCCAGATTCCTCCTTTGGATCTAGTGGTCAGAAACCTTTTCAAAGGCTCCTCCCAGTGGACTGTGTCTCTCAGACAACTTTCATCTGTTATCAGCTTCAGGGATTGAGGACTTTAAACTATATTTGCACAGCCCCTGAAAGGAACGAACGCTGCCCATACCTTGATCTCAAACTTCTAGCCTCGAGAACTGTGAGACAATAAATTTCTCTTTTTAAAGGAAAAAAACAAAAACAAAAAAACTGTGCTTGCTGTAAGTATAATCTAAGCAGCTATGAACTGACTGGCGAGGCATCTAGAACCAGATAACACAAAGCACAAACAAGAGCCAAGTAAGACTGTTTGTTTAAACCCCAGACATAGCCTCGTGTCTTCAGTGAAACACTGCTTTAAAGTCAAGTCTAAATTCAACAATAAAAACACAAACAACTCAATTTACAAGTGTACCAATGATCTGAGTAGACATTTCACCAAAGATTTTCAGATGGTAAAAAGCATACGAAAGCACTCGACATCATAGGTCACTAAAGAATTGCAAATTAAAATAAAAATGAGATACCACCATACACCTATTAGAATGGCTAAAATCCAAAACACTGACAACAACTGTTGAAGAAGATGAGGAGCAAGAGGAACTCTGAATCGTTGCTGGTGGGAATACAAAATGGTGCAACCACTCGGAAGACAGTTTCGCAGCTTCTTAACAGAACTATTTATATCCATCCTTACCATACAATGCAACAATTGTGCTTCTTGGTATTTTCCTGAACAAGTTGAAAACTTGCACACACACAAAAAGTTGCATACGTATGTTTATAGCAGCTTTATTCACAATTGCCAAAACCTGAAAGCAACCAAGATGTCTTCCAATAGGTGATGAACAAACTGTGGTACATTAATACAATGGAATATTATTCAGCACTAAAAAGAAATGAACTATCAGGTCATTAAAAGACACTAAGAACCTTAAATATATAATACAGTATTAGTAGCTGTAATCACTATGCTGTACATTAGACCTTCTGAACTTATCTTATAACTAGAAGTTTTTGTCCTTTGTCCAACATCTCCCCATTTCTTCTACCCTCAAGCCCCTGGTAACCACAACTCTGCTCTGTTTCTATGAGTTCAGCTATTTTTTATTTCATATATAAGTGACATCATACAGCATTTGCCTTTCTGTCTTACTTTTTTTTGTATTGAGATATAAATTGACATATAACATTATATTAATTTCAGGTGTATAACATAATGATTCTATATTTGTATATGTCATGAAATGATCACCATAGTAAGTTTACTTAACATCCATTGCCATATATAATTATACATATTTTTCTTAAGAAAAAAAAATATTTTTTTTGCTTGTGATGCTGACTTATTTCACTCAGCATAATGTCCTCAAGTTTTATCCATGTTGTCACAAATGGCAGTTTCCTTCTTTCTCGTGGTTAAATAATATTCCACTATGTGTGTATGTGTGATACAGGTATCTATACATAATTTATTTTATCCATTCATTTATTGACAAATAACTAGGTTCCTTCTATGTCTTGGCTATTGTAAATAATCCTGCAGTGAACAGGGGAGTACAGATATCCCCTCAAGATCTTGTTCTCATTTCCTTTGACTATACACCCAGAAGTGGGATTGCTGGATCATATGATAATTATATATATATTTTTTCTTTTCTTTTCTTTCTTTCTTTCTTTCTTTCTTTCTTTCTTTCTTTCTTTCTTTCTTTCTTTTTAAAGTAAGCTCTACACCCAATGTGGGGCTTGAACTCGTGGCCACAAGATCAAGAGTCTCATGCTCTACTGACTGAGCCAGCCAGGTGCCTCTGGTAATCCTATTTTTAATTTTTTGAGGATGGGTCCTCTTCTTTCTTCTTCACAGGCTCCTGTTCCTCAACTTCAGTGAAGTAACTGAGGACAGGTAGAGGAAATCGATCAATTTTCCTGGTTGTCATCAGTACAAATGTATGGCTTTTAATTTTATCTGGGTCCTGTATGCCTTTTCTATGATCCTTTTATTTGTCTTGGTCATTGTCCTCCCCCATTCCTCTAATCGGGTATTGCAAAATGTTTTATTAACACTCTTCAAACTGAGACCCAATTTGCTACTCATGTTTCTCAGTAGAAGATCTTGCCTTCTACTCCATAGAGAAAGGGGGGCCATCAGGTCTAGACAAAAATTTTCAAATACTTTCCTGCTCTCCCTTTCTCTTCCACACAGGTCTTCCTTGTGTGGCCTCAGAGAGGATGGCAGTCTTCTCTGTCCCATCCAAACCCGGTTCCTTTTTCTGTGGGCTTCGACCTGCCCTTCTCCATCCCAAGATTTTCTTCTATGACTCCGTCTTTCTTCCCTGCATCATTAATTTCTCTCTGCCCACTCTTTGTGGATCTTTCGATTTGTTTTGCTTTGTTCCTCTCAGTTTCTGATCTGTGAACCTCTTTCCCTCCTTCTTTGGAAAAAAAACCTTCTTCAACCCACCTTCTCCCTCTTCTTTCCTTTTCCACCATACTTTTCAGAATCTCACGTCCCGCATTTTCTAATTTCCCTTCCACTTTGCAGCTCACTCTGGATTCTGCCTCCACTCTGCTACATTTCCACTGGCTTAGATCACCAGTGTTTTCCTAATTTCTGGAGTCCAGTTTTATCTGACTTTGTTTCTCTATTGCTTAGCAATTGGAAGAGAGATGGAGTCCTGGGAGAAGATCTTGGGGAAGATGAAGAAGGGCAGGTCTAAGCCCATAGAAAGAGGAACTGGGTTTGGATTGACTTGATGTTCCATTGCATTGAAAGGGTGAACTTGGCCAGTGAACTTACCCCCTAGGGCTTCCCAAACTGTCAGTCCACATAAGGTTCCTGGGGAAGGTCCCTGGGCTGGGCATTGCTGAGATCCCTTTTGGCCTGAGATAGGTAGGAGGCCTAGATAATTTTAGACCAAAACACAGAGGGAGTCCTCCTCTGTATTTCAGCTCCTGTAGGCTCAGGAGTGGGGAAAATGGGATGAAGAGGAAAGGTTGATGAGGAAGACCAGTGAAGAGCCTGGTGCAAACAATCCGGGGAGAAAAAAAAAAAATTATAAAGGCCTGAATTGAAAGAGCTGATAATGGAAACAGCCACTCTGTGAGAAGCCTGAGATAAAACTGACTGAATTGTTGAATTAGGGGGATGAGAAAGAGATGATTGGAGGATGAATTCTGAATTTCTAGCTTGGGGGAAAAGGACTGTAGTGTTTTCATATTGATTGAACGAGAATATACGAAAACTTAGGGGAAATGGAAAAAAAATTTCTAAACTTCTGCTTCTGATTAATTTAGCTTGGAAAAAAAAGAGAAATACACATATACTAAATTTGCTGAAATGTAGATAATTGTAAGAACATTTTAATTTAGAACATGCAGGGAATTAGAGGTGACTTTGTATGGATGATGAGGTCTAGTCAAAATAAGTCTTTGACATCTAGCTAAAATTTGTTTTCTTAAACAAGATAAAATTATTGAACTAATAACAATTAAGTCTTCACTTCCCCAAGAGGGCTTTAGGATTAAATGAACCTAAGATAAAGGAATGTGAATCTCTTTCCATAGCATAAATTTAGCAGTGGCTTGAGGATTTGGGGTTACCAACATTATGGTAGTCATTTGCAGAAGACAACTGCCAGATAATGGCAACATCCTGCCCCAGGATCGGGGAGGGGAACATGCTGTGTGTGGGGAGAAAGGACGAAAAAGAGGATGATCAATGGTATCACTTCCACATTTGTCCCCTGTACCTGATCATTAGGTGCATCTACTTACTTTTTTAGGTACCCGGTTTCAAGAGATCAATTTTGTCAGACCACATGTGAGGGTTGGATTAGCTAGGGAAGACTGGAAAAGGCTGTCTTCATTTCTATTGATCCATCTGCAACTGGTCAAATGAGGAAGTGAACACCATATGGGCAGTTGTGGTCATGCTGAGAAGGACTTTCATGTAGATTATCCAGTGGGAGTTAGAAATATGAGCCTGGAACTTGATATGTAATCTACTGATTTAGAAGTGGCTGATGAATGCCTTGGGCTGGGAGGTAGGGGAGAATCTCCTGAGGGAGCACTATGAGAAGTAAGAGTGGATCGTAGATGGAATTTCTGCTGATCTAATAGTTAAAAGACTTGCTGAGAACTGCTGAGTCAATGGCATCTGAAAAAGAGACTCAAGTCAAACATTCAGAGATACAGGATGATATTTATTCTTTAAAAAATGTACACAAAATCTTAAGGATACCTCACATTACAACAGCTGTATATTTACCTTTTCTTATACTACATGCCTCACATAATAAAACCCAATCTAGAGATGTTTTTGAGATACATTTTTTCAACAAGGATCAACAACACTTTCACTAAAAAAATGAAACAAGTTTATTATAGCATCGCTACTATATATAGCTGTGTTTTCACATCAAGTTGGTTTAGTTCTTTGAAGAAAGTCTTTAACAACTAAAATTGTACAGATCACAGGGTAAGAGGACCTAGTCTAACAAATTCAGTAAAAGATATTTCAGGACAACCATACTATACTTTAGACTATACTAAAACTGTCTTTTGAAAATTATTTATAAGTTTATCATAGTACAAACACTCTAAAATTTTAAAATAAATCTATGGATATTATACAAAAATATTCTAAAGTATAAATATAAACACTGAATAAAAAATTCACCATGTTCAGTGGAAACTATCATTCAAAATATATTCTAGGTGGTAAACTTAAAGTGATAACCACCAAACAGTGTTTCCTTAATTATTCATCACTTAAAATAGTAGTAATCACAAAGTTTAGAGTTTCATTATAAAATTTTCAGTTTCACAAATGCAAGATACACAATTTCTTGTATACATAGACACCTTTTCTCTTTAGCTCACAGAAAAAGGCATTAAAGTAACACAAACTTCTTAGTCAAAATTTGACATGTCACATAAAGCATAAAAATTGCAAAATTTTCAAGAACTTGTATCCTTAGCTGATTCCCTTTAAGAGGGAAAGAGTTAAATATTGTACATAAGAAAAGACAAAAACCACACTGCTACAGTATACCTAAATCAGTCTAAAAACAATGTTCCTGTATACTTTAGAAAAATGTTAAGTATTAAATCTTCTTTAAAAGCCATCATTTTATGAATAAGTATGACAAAACAAAATATTTGCATTTAATCAATTTTAGTATGAAATATGTTTGGAATAGTATAAGAAGCATCTTGTCAAGAGCATTATTTTGCTGTATAAAAAAGTAAGCATATCTCATTAATAATTTCTCCTAAATGCTACAAATGACTACTTTAAAACAATGTTGATATTATTTACAGTTATGTTTTTACCTTGAGGTACAAATTTTGCATTAGGCTAGATTTTTTTTTTTTTTTTTTTAGTAGGCTCCATACCCAATGTGGGGCTTGAACTCACAACCCTGAGATCAAGAGTTGCATGCTTTACTGACTGAGCCAGCCAAGCACCCCTAGGCTGGATATTTTTAAAAGCAAAAAGGTAGACTTGTGACTTATTAACATGCCAATTTTAAGTTAAAATACCATTAAAATATACATATCCTAGTTACTAACTACATTCTTACAGAGAAAATGCACATGAAATTTATTACCCTACAAATAACTTGGACTTTAGTCCCAGCTTTGGTTCTTTTCCATTCTATTAAGTAAAGTTTTAAACATGGCATTTCGTGGATAATTCACTGTGGATACTAGGACTGCAATTAAACAACTGAAAAAGTACTAATGACTTCTACTTTAGAACAGAGTAAATACTGACACTGGGAAAATCTGAGAAGGCTCATTTTCCTTAACACGTTAGTGCAAATTAACAAACTTTTAGAAGAATTTACTCATGGAAAGTGGGAAGCATAATCTCATCTTCATTCATTCCTTGTTCATATCGAACTGAAGAGAAGACTGCCCAGTGCAAACGGTTCCTTTGGAAGAGGAACCAAATCAGTGCACTGATGAGAGCTAAGACACTTAGCACAGCAAATGTGATAGTTATTCCTCGGTAATCAGAGCCTAGAATAGGGAAAGGTTTGACATTGGAGGAGAGAATATAAAAGCGATCATTATTGATCTAATACATTAGGCTGTGTGTCACATTGTAAACTCTGTATGAATTAGACACAATAAGTACTTGATTGTTTCATAGCATTAACACAGAATTCAAAGTCATCATCAAACACTCAAGTATTTTCTTTACAGATTTAACCGTTTTCCTTTTCATTCAAATCCTATTCATTGTTTTAGCAATTTTCTTTTAAAGAACTTAGAGCATTGTCATTATTCTCACTTTCCCTCCTCATCATCCTTTCTGAGAACATTACTCCCAGTATATTACCTTACTTTGATAGCAAATTGCTGTAAGTTGTAAATTTTTGTGTTTGACTCACCCAGTGCCAAATAAAGTGTTATTTGCTTTAAAGCAAATTTACGACTTTAGGATGACTTCATTTAGCTACTAGCTATTCAATTTCAAATGCTCTTCCAGGCCCCTTCTCTACAGGCTGCACAGATGGACTCATTCTGTCCCCTTCTTTTAAACATCATCTCTAAGCTGACCTCCCTTCTCTTTCATATGTCCAACTGCATGCTAGACATTCCATATGAATATCTCATCTCCATATGGACAGTTCAAAATGCCAAATCAGAACTCTCGGCTTACATCACCCTAACCCTGCTCCTGGGCTCCCCCCATAATCTTCCAGTTGTTTTCCATTTCACTCAGCATAGAACCTGAACTCTTCAGCCTGGCTTCCAGAGCCCTAGGTGGCTGGTACACGCCTACCTTTCTGCTCTTCCTTGAGCACTCGTCAAGCTTGTTCTGCTTGAGGCTTTTTGCTCCATCTGGTACCTCTCCCTGGCGTGCCTTTTCCCCTGATCTTTGTTTGGCTGGCCTTTCAAATCTCAGCTTCAGTGTCTCCTACTCTTAGACATCTTCCCTGATAACCTAATCTAGTGTAGCCATCCCCATACCCAGCACACAAAACCCAGCATACAGTAGACACTCCAAATATTTGCTGAATCAATGCATGAATATATAGATACCAATCACTTAGTATTGGCGATTTATCTTCAATATTTATTCACCAAAAGGACGCTTTTATGCTAAATCTTTAAAGATGTTGCCATGAAAAACTTAGAGCTCCTTTCTCTAGAAATGAAATTAAGGTAAGATTTTTTCTGGTTATTCTACGCATCAATTCAGGATGAAACCTAAGTTTAAATTATGACTTTCTACAGATGTTCCTTCCAGGAAATTTTAAGTAATTAAATCCAGTTTTGCACTGTTGCTAAGCTAATCATGAGTTTTATGGGAATGAGGAGAAAGGAAGCAAGCTAACTACAGAATTAGACCTTTGACCTTTTACATATCTGACCAACAGAATCAAATATATCTTAAGAACATATTCAAAGAAATGAGCTCCCTAATATTCTGGCAGCTTCTATTTTTCTTAGGAAATAATTACACAAAGTTTAGGCTGTTTGTGGTTTCACCTGGGAGTCTTAGACATCTTGGTATTTATTATCTCTTACAATACATTTTTCTGAGGGAAAGCATCTGTGTAGCTTAAGCAATTTTTTTGGTTATCCTTTAAGGACTAAATAAGGACTTCAGGAGGCAAGTGCAAAACATTGCACATAATTGAGTTGTACATTTACTTCCTGACCTGTTCTGCAAAAATATTCCTTAAGGGCAGGTTCCATACTTACCCAGAGGAGCTTTGCAGACAACCCTTCCATAGCCATGTGAACATTCAACTTTTATCCAAGTTTCATTTGAAGCTAACAAAATGCTACATTTTCCATCACCACTCTTAATTTTATTTGCCCATTTGACAAATGTCACTTTTGATCCATCCAACCAATTCCAAGACTGATCTAAAGAAAGAAATTAAGTTTATTGTCTCTAAATTTCTAAGGTAGAAAGGCATGTGGCTCGTATAACTCATTTACATAGAACTATGCTATGCCACTGTTGAAAATGAAACTTATTAAAAATGAAAATATTTAAAAAAAATCAGTCCTTCAGTTGCACTTGTCACATTTCAAGTGCTCCATAGCCATATATGGCTAGTGACTACTCTGTTACACAGCACAGATATAGAACATTTCCATCTTTGCGGAAAGTTCTATTAGCACTGATATAAAATGTGGTGTTTTGATTAAAAAGTAGAATGCTTGCACATTCATTGTGGAAGGGATAGATTTCTAAAGACCTGCATCTCCATCAGCAACCTCACCTCCTACTAAAAAACTCGTATCATTAAAGATGTGCTGGGGAAGAAGGGTCTAGAGGGTCCAGGAGGGTCTCCCCACCAGGACTCCATTTTTATTTTCCAGCTGAGGTAGCACCACCTTGTGGTGATAGTGTAAACACAATTTAGAACTCATTTAGATGGCCAACTTTGAATCCATTCATTTTGACAAGTGCTTAATATTTTGGAATTCACATGTATTTCAATTATTTAGAATTCAACTTTGCATAAAATGTGAAACACACTTCCTATTCTTCTATTGAATTTGTACTCTTCATTCTTTATCCATTTCAAATTCACTAAAATCTTTTTTACCCATTACTGCTTGGATTAATCCATTATTCCTTGAGAAATTCTTCCACAAATCTTTTTTAATTCTGTGCAATTTTACTAAGCTGGTTTGAAAGACAAAATCATCATTAAGGATTAATTATTCTCTTGGGGTGCCTGGGTGGCTCAGTAGGTTAAGCGTCCAACTTCGGCTGGGGTCATGATCCCACAGTTCCTGTTAGTGAGTTCGAGCCCACCTCTGGCTCTATGCTGACAGCTAAGAGCCTGGAGCCTGCTTCAGATTCTGTGTCTCCCTCTCTCTCTGTCCCTCCCCTGCTTGTGCTCTGTCTCTCTGTCTCTCTGTCTCTCAACAAATAAATAAACTTAAAAAAAAATTACAGAGGCAGTGTGAGTAGGGAAGGGACAGAAAGAGGGAGAGAGAGAATACTAAGCAGGTTCTGCACTGTCAGTGCAGAGCCTAATGCGATACCGTGAGATCATGATCTGAGCCAAAACCGAGAGTCAGACGCTTAACTGACTGAGCCACCCAGGCGCCCCAATATTAAAATTTTTTTAAAAGAATTAATTATTCTCTATGGTAAAAATATTTCAAGATGGAAGAGAACAATAAGAAGAGAACTTTCTGAATAACAGAGTTATAAGCTATAAAAATATGACTGATAGACACTAGAACTCTAAGGAAAGTAAGTCATGGGTTCTTTGTGGGACATGGGGGGCACAAATATCATTGTAGGAGAAAAAATATGCTATTGATCCAAGTACCTTAAGCATCTAGAACATCCCAGTTGATTTAATCTGACTTTCTATTTCATTAGTATTTTCCATCGGTACTAATAAGTCACTTGAATATTCATTAGGATTTTATAAATGTCCAAAACAGCCAGCAGACCTAGCTTATTCATCAATAAGAAGCATTTGAATTAACCACCACTTGACATTCTTTAGCAAGGTTGACTTGGTATTTAGGACAAATTGGAACTCTCTTTGCACACTGTCCACACAAATATGTCACTTACCAGTAGAATGTTGAGATAATCCGAGCCAAACTCTCATGGTAATGTTATTATTTTCCCTCATCAGTCTGCTCACAAATTTATTCTCATCTTCATCCTCTATGGTAACAATAGTTGCAGAATGATCTGTTGACGGAAAACAAATCCTAAACTAATGAGCTTTATGCAAACTAGGGAAATGGCTTATTTTCAAACAGCCATTTGAGAAAAAAAATCAATCTTGATAAAGATCATTGAGAAATTCAAGCTTTACACAGAGAATACTTTTTAAATCTGATATTTGTGCCATATTTTTAAAAGAATAGCATTAATAGATCCCAAAAAAAGTTAGACATATTTCTAGATTGAACCTTTATTTAGAGAAATGTTATATTTCTTTAAAATGTTTACCTGATAATATTATTTGACCTTGGAACTGCCTACCAATGAGACCTTTGTATATGAACAGCTAGTTAGAAGAAGTGGGGTATGTGATTGTAAAAAGACATATCAGCATACTCTCCATATAATAGCTCAGCTTTAAATTCGCTTCTATTAAAATGAAAATAAAAGCAAACAGGTTTGGGATATTGAGGAGCATTAGCATTTCCTTTAATATTATTTTATACATAAATGAACTTGGTTATGCCCATTATATGTTCCCAAATATAGTATGGAATTGAATACTCTTGAAGTTTGATAAATTGCCCTAAACCCACAGAGAAAATAGTATTATCACCATCATCAAGCAAGGGATAAAAATAAAATAATAACTAGACTTGGAAATAAATCCTAAGTAGAATCAAATACTCTCCAACAGTGACAAGGCTATCTACACTTGAACTAAAGCATTTCTTTCGTGGTGGTGATACTGGGAGAATGGCAAAGGCAAGTCTTTACTCCTTTATAGAAGACCACAGTGTGCACATGCTTGTTTAATATTACAAAATCCTGTAGGGAAGATATCACTATTTTACAGATGAGGAAATTGAGCCTCAAGGAGATTAATCATTCAGGTTTTTACAGCTAGCCAGTTATAAATTTAGAGAGACAATCTCAATATTTTCTAATAATAAGAATAATTTGCTCACTATTTGCAGGGCACTGTGCTACATTTGCATATATTATCTCATTTCATTCATTCTTACAACAACGCAACCTTTGAAATAAGTACTATTTTCATTCTCACTGTTCAGGTGAGAAAAGAGAAGCAATTATGTAACATCTATAGTATCACTCAGCTAGTAAGTATGGGAGTAGGATTTAAAACTTAGACCTGTCTGCCTCCAAGGCTTAAGTACTTAACTCCCACACTACAATGACAGTAACCCTTCCTATTTTCTCCTGTAGGAGCAAGAGGCGTCTCACTTTCCGAACACATACATAGTTCACAATAGTTCCCATCGTATGTGTGTGTGTGTGTGTGTGTGTGTGTGTGTGTGTGTGTGTACACATACACCACACAGGAGTTCCCACACAAAAGTTTCCATCATGTAGTCAAGCAGTAACAAGGAGATTTTTAAATCAGGCAAATGACTCCACAACAGTTAGCAAAATAAATGAGAGATATGCCACCAGTCTGGCTAAACTGCTACCCAAGGATGCAGGTCTTTGAAATACTCTCGGTGGTCTCCCCAGAAGTCATTTCACAGTTTGACTATAGAGTAAATTTATTATGGGAGAGATCCAATTATTGCTGTTCTTTCTAAAATAGTTAAATTTGAAGACAAAAAGTCCTGTTCCTTATGATGTTCAGAGGATATGGGCCATTTCTATTGCAGGATGGATGAACAACCCATGCTTCCTTGATTTTGTTACCCTGGTCAGTGATAAGCTTACTTATTTATAACTAAGTAGTGGGAAAATCTGTAATTTGTATTTAGTACTTAACCAACTTCAAAAAAAATTGCCTTTAATCCCTTCATCTAAGCATATCTAACTATATTTAAAACCATTTCATTTGTCCTTATTTTCACATAATAATTCACATAGCAATTTTTTATTCTACTTCTTCCCACTTACTTTTATTTTCCATGTACTTATTCTTACATTGGTCACTTTTAATGGCTATTCCAATGTTCCACTTAACTCATACATCATAAAATACTTATCTATTTCCCCACCACTGGGCAATTCGGTTATAAAATGCCATTATAGATATTGAGTGTTCTAAAAATATTTTCAAAAATATAATCATTACATCCTTGGGAAAAATTCCAATGATTAAATTATTGAGTCCAAGAAAATCAACAGACTTTAACTCACCAAGTTTTGAACAAAACAGTTCAGCTTCCAAGAAACTGTGCAATGCCTGGTTGGACGCGTAACAGTGGTCCCTGTACTGGATCCACTGTGATCCGTTCCCTTTCACTGCTGGACATCTTGATGAGTATGTATGAGAAGACACCTCTTTAGCTATAAAAATGTTAGACATGACTGTAAACATGCACAGACAAAATGATTGGCTTTAAAAATCTCACTAACCCCTGTTTGAAACTGTGGTGCCTGTGAGTAAGAAAGCATTCAACTCAATACACACACCAGAGAAAGCTACGGCTCATACTCTAACAGTATACATTGTTTTAAGTGTTTATTTATTTTTGAGAGAGAGCACAAGCAGAATAGGGGCAGAGAGCCCAAAGCAGGCTCCATGTTGACAGCAGCTAGCCTGATGCGGGGCTCGAACTCATGAACCTTGGGATCATGACCTGAGCTGAAGTTGGACACTCAACAGACTGAGCCATCCAGGCACCCCTAAGAATACACATTCTAATTAGCTTTTTTGGAATACCATTTTTAACTTAGAAAATAGAAGAAACTATTTAGCTTTCTAAGATGTAATTAGCTTAATGGAGAGACAGAATAAGAAAAGAAGCAAAGACAGGCTGGCTGAGTAGGCCTGTAACTACTTTGAAACAATAAACTCTTTCCTTGAATTCTTTTTATCTTGGTAATATATAACTAGTTTTACCTTGCCATGTAAAGAACTACTTTTAAAAATCACATCTACAAGTGAAAATTTGGTAATTTGTTTACACAGTGCAGTGTATCTGCACAGCAAAATCTGTCTCAAACAAAAAGTCTAAGTATGGCTTCTGTACCCATTAAATAATAACTCCCCATTCCTGTCTGCCCCCAGAAACCACCATTGCACTTTCTGAATCCATGAATTTGACAACTCCAGGTACCTCATACAATTCAAGTCATATGGCATTTGTCCTTTTGTGTCTGACTTATTTCACTTGGAATCATATCCTCAAGATTCATCCATGCATGTTGTATTATGTGTTAGAATTTCCTGCTTTTTAAATGCTGATTAATATTCCACAGAATGTATATACCACATTTTGCTTATGCATTCATCTGTCAATGGACAATTTGGGCTGCTTCCACCTTTTGGCCATTGTGAATAATGACGCTTGTGAACAGGGTTGTACAAATATCTGTTCCAGTCCCTGTTTTCATTTCTCTTGAGTATATACCCAGAAGTGGAACTGCTGGATCCTATGGTAATTTTATTTAAAAATTTTGAGAAATCTCCATACCATTTTCCACAGTGGCTACACACAATGTTTTATTCCCACAAGCAGTGTACTAGGGCTCCAATTTCTCCACATCCTTGCCAACACTTATTTTCCTTTTTTGTTTTTTGAAGATTCAGTTTTTAATGTTTGCTCTTGTATTCGTTTCCCAGGGCTGCCATAATAAATTACCACAAACTTGGTGGTTTAAAACAACAGAAATTTCTTCTCTCACAGTTCTGGAGTCTAGTCTAAAAGTGAGTGTCAGCAGGGTTGGTACTTTCTGGAGGCTCTGAGGGAGAGTCAGAACTCCCAGCTTCTGGTGGTTGCTGGCAATCCTTAGCTTGTAGCTGCATCACTGCAATTTCTGCTTCCATCATCAAATGGCCTTCTCGGTCTGTCTGCTTCTCTCCTCTTATAAGGGCACCAGTCATTGGATTTAGGGCCCATCCTTATCAAGCATTACCTCATCTTAACTAATTACATCTGCAAAGGCTATTTCTTTTTTTTTTTTTTTTAATTTTTTTAACGTTTATTTATTTTTGAGAGAGAAAGAGACACAGCGTGAGCCAGGCAGAGAGAGAGGGAGACACAGAATCTGAAGCAGGCTCCAAGCTCTGAGCTGTCAGCACAGAGCCTGACGCGGGGCTCAAACTCAGACTGTGAGATCATGACCTGAGCTGAAGTCGGACGCTCAACCGACTGAGCCACCCAGGTGCCCCTTGAATTGATTTTTTAATTTATTTTTTTAATAAATTTTTTTAGTGTTTATTTATTCTTGAGAGAGACGAGTGTGAGCAGGGGAGGAGCAGAGAGAGAGAGAGAGAGAGAGAGAGAGAGAGAGAGAGAGGGAGAGGAAAGCACAGAATCTGAAGCAGGCTCCAGGCTCCGAGATGTCAGCACAGAACCTGACACGGGGCTCAAACTCACGAACTGTGTGAGATCATGACATGATCCAAAGTTGACACTTAACCGACTGAGCCACCCAGGTGCCCCATGCAAAGGCTATTTCTAAATAAGGTTGCATTCTAAGACTCTGGGTGGATGTGAATATGGGGGGGGCGGGACACTATTCAACCCATTATGGCACTGAATTTGTTTGTTCATGTCATTCAACTTGATCCTATAAAGTCTGTTTAGCTAACACAGATGTCCTTTCCATTTTCTCATGTATCCTCATTGTTTTTCTAAAACATTACATTCATTTTCTGTACCTAACACCTGGGATGTCACGTTTTGATCATCCATTTATTTCTCATTCTTGATATCATTCTCCCTTTCTTGTATTCACTTGCTTCCCTAGATGAGGTTTTCACATTTTCTTCTGCCTGAATCTGTTTAATTCCAAATGTTGGATCTTCTCTAGAATACTCTTTGGAACAGAAGCATGGCAAGCGCTGAGAGCCAGAGGCTTCAGAGACCACCACCGCCACCATCTCTTGGCTTGTCCAGCAGGCCCTGCAGCTCCGGGGTGGGCGGCGGGGGCATCTTAGCTCTTCTGTTCTTCATTAAGGCTCCGCCTGTCAGGATGAGCCCAACCCTGGTGGAAGGGGCTCTTTCCTTAGATTTTAAGAATCATGTAAGTTTGGAAAATGCTGAGTTACACAAAGTTAAACTGCTGTCTTTACTACAGAAACTATCAGAGCCATCAATATGATAAATCAGACCTGAAGTATTTCCCAAATTTATGTGCTTTTGAACCCTTTTTTAACCGTTTTTATTTATTTATATTTATTTTTGAGAGAGAGACAGCATAAGCAGAGGAAGAACAGAGAGAGAGGGAGTCACAGAATTCAAAGCAGGCTCCAGGCTCTGAGCTGTCAGCACAGAACCCGACACGGGGTTTTGAACTCATGAACTGTGAGATCATGACCTGAGCCGAAGTCAGATGCTTAACTGACTGAGCTGCCCAAGCACCCCAAATTCTTTTTTAAAAGCAGTGTCAGCCTTTGAGGAACATTGCTAAGTGAAACCAAAATTCACAAATTCTAGAGTAGTATGTACCTGGTGATAGAGGAACTGAAAGTCTTTGGGTACATACCCTAAATGGGTATATCATGTTCATCTCTCTTCACAAAGTATCAAATTTATTTTTGTAGGATGTGTGAATAAACATTATTTAAAACCTACAAAAAATTCCTTTGAGTATTTAGTCATGTGCACAAGACAAAATGTCATATTTTAATTAATATAGTTATTCAAAATCAAGTCTTACATTTTGTAGGTTTATAACAAATAGCACCATCCCTAACAGACTTGCATTTTTCATGTGTCCAAATTCCTTTTGGATCCAAGACAACACAATTTCCAGCAGATTTTTTATCTTTCCATGGGATGTAGTCAAATGTACTGCCATCAGACCATTCAAAACTTGATTCACTTCCCTGTTTTAAGAATAATAGAGATAAAAAAGCTTAGCACATTTTTAGCATAAGAATTGCTTTTAATTAAAAAAAAAATAATACAGAAAACCTGAATCCAGACAAAAGAATGTTCAAAAAGAACAGTAAGAAGAATGTATATACTTTAAGAAATATTGGAATGGATTGTTAATTATTTGCTTACAATTGTTATAGGTCTGGACCTATTTGTAAAATCAGGGATTTACTTTTGATGCATTGATTTGAGACATTTACTCTGGTGCAATTTAAGTAGGACTTTAAATTTATAGACAGTTACTATACTCTGTCCCTAGATTTATTTATTTATTTTTTTTAAGGATGAGTTTATATAATACTTGAAATTAAATGATGTGCAAATGGCTTCCATTTGTCACAATTACAGATTTATATTAGCAACCTTCATATTACTCTGAATATTGTTTTTTATGTTTTATAGTTCTGTGGTTTGTGTCTCTGGCTACATGTTTTATATTACAGAAGCCATCAAGCAGCAGGGGTTTGGAAGAGGAAAATACTTCCCAAGAAACTCATATGGGAAGATTACTTTTGATTTTTCCTTTATTCTATAAACCTAATTTGTCATGCTTTTTAAAATTTTCTCCACTTTGTTCTAAAGATTATTTAAATTAGGTTTTCAATTCTAATCTCTATAGTAGCCTATTTCTTGGGGGGGGGGCAGGAACTGGACATTATTATAGGTACATGAATATACTAATTAATAGGATTCAAATAGTGGCACAAAAGATGTATTTACTACCAAAACATTATCTCAAATAGTGCTCATTTGTAGGGTGAAAGTGAGAAGAAAATACACATATTAGTTAGTCCTAATATTAAGAATTTTATTTGACATCTTATATAAATTTTTGTGTTAATCCCACTATAATCCTATATTAAGGAAAATATTATCACCCCAGTTTTACCAATGAAGAAATTAACTTCCAAAGATTAAATGACCTGCTCATGATCACCAAACATAAATGGAAGACCTACCACTAATACCAGAACTCGGGTTTTTCTGATTCGGTGCTATTCTTTTTTCCCAGCTTTGCAATTAGTCTGCCCCATCTAGGTAACAGAGAGGTGTTGTTGAGATATTAATCTACTGGGCCCTTAGGATGGCCTGGCAGTGTCTAGGGCGGCTGCAGTCCAGGCCATTTGCTCTACTACATTCTACAAATACAATTTTCTATTTAGTTTCTGTTGTAAAAAGATAAGAAAGCACTATGCTATGCAAATTGAGTCCCAGGACTTACTCTGATGTTATACTCTGAATTAATATCTTATGCTCAAATTTCCAACCTTCTAACACATTTGGAAAATTTCTGGAAAACAAGACAAGACTTACATCGTGACTTGAGAGCCCAACCCATAGTGGAAATCCATCACGTTTTACGATATCTTCCAGAAAGAGCTGGCCATTTTGGTCATGAACACTTGCCAAATAACCTCCACTTTGAGAACACATGTTCAATGCTTCATACCATGTTACCTTTTTTTGAATAACATTATAAATACCATCTTCATATGGAATAAACAGTGGCAGAGTAGCATTATATTCTTCCTTGTAGTCAACTATAATATTTAAATTAAGAGTATTAGTGATTAAATTTAAATTATTTAAAATACATATTTTGGGTAAGACTGGACATGCAACCATTTCTAAAGTTAAATAAAACTGGATTTTTCTTATTAACAAGGGAGGTAAAATGCATACTTTATTTTTCGTATTGCCACAACACATATAATAGGTTCTTAAATAGTATAGTTGCCTGGTGGATTAAAAAAAAGATATAAACATTGTTTTTCATTTAAGGAACTTACATATTAATTGCAGACATTAAACAACAATACTTGAAATTCAGGCAAAACAATTATCTACTCTAATATGTGTGACTGAGTAGAGAAGGAGAGACTCATCTGAGTTAAGAGAGTCAGAAAGCCTGCTTATCAAATTAGGTTTCCAGAGTTTAGGTGAGGTGAATTAGGACCAAAAAGAAATAAAGTAATCAGAAAGCTAAAAGCAAATGAAGAATAACATAACAGTAACAAAATGACAATAGTAACAACAATAACAAAAGCACAGTGATAAGGGTACTTGAAAGAGGCACAGGAGCCAAGTGAAAGAGCTCCCAATGGCCCAAACTAGAACAATTTTAATAAAATATTAAATAATGTAGGGGGCGCCTGGGTGGCTCAGTCGGTTGAGCACCGACTTCGGCTCAGGTCACAATCTCACGGTTCATGAGTTCGAGCCCCGCGTCGGGCTCTGGGCTGATGGCTCAGAGCCTAGAGTCTGCTTCTGATTCTGTGTCTCCCTCTCTCTCTGCCCCTCCCCCGTTCATGCTCTGTCTCTCTCTGTCCCAAAAATAAATAAACGTTAAAAAAAAAATTAAAAAAAAAATTAAATAATGTAGTATATTGTATTATAACCCAAAGTATAAACTATATACCATGAACTGATACTGATATAAATAACTGAATAAATTTTAAAATGGGAGAGAACAGAAAAATCTCTTGCGTGGTAGAATTCCAAATAATTTACATACATACACCCTTCTCAGGAAGGTGGAGAATAACTCTTCAGCCTGTAAATATGTACTAAATATACTGACTTCCTTAAAAAGAGTACAGCATGGAAATGGGGAAAAGAATAACTTTGCAGTGGAGAAAGCTGACAAACACCTAGAGCCAGGTGATCAAGGTTAAAATCAACAGTGGGAAGTCGTGTTGATAGCATATACCCTTCATATGATGTGATGAAAATGACACTTTAATTCTGTGGTTTTTCCTAAACCTCAAGCCCACAACTCCAGTTTAATCATGAGAAAAACATCAGCCAACCTGAAGGGAGACACATTCCACAAAAAACGTGACCAAAAAAATACATGACCAAAAAAGTGCTCCTCAAAACTGTCAAGGTCATTAAAAGCAAGAAAAGTCTAAGAAGCTTTTACAGCCAAGAGAAACCTAAGGAGACGAGATGACTATATTAGCATGGTATCCTGTATAGAATCCTGACTAGAAAAGGGATATTAAGTAAAAATGTTAAAAATCTAAATAACGTATAGACTTTAGTGAATAAGTAATCCATCATATTGGGTTTCTTAGTGGTGACAATTGTACCATACCAACACAAGGTGTCAACAATAGGGGATACTGGTTATGATATATATGGGAACTCTCTGTACTGTCTCTGTAACTTTTTTTATAAACATAAAATCATTCTAAAATAAAAAGTTTGTTAAAGAAGTAAAACAAAGGTGGAAGACTTCTTGTCAATAAAAAACCATAAGTAAAGGTGCAAATGAGGATAAGCATACACTATACATGGGACAATTAAGACATCAGCCTCACAGAAAAAGAGCCTTATTGAGCCAAGAATGGGGGGAAAAAATCAAGGTTGGAAGAAAGCCTAGAATTTTAGGATAGACAGTGTTTCTAGAAAGTCTTAAAAGCTTACATGGACCCAAAGTAATTGGTAGTAGGGAATCCCTGGAGATTGTTGATGGAAATGGTGTTCCAGAAAGTTATTCTGTGGTACTATGAAGGGAAAAGGTCAGCCTGGATGTTAGCAGAGGTCTTAAAACAGTTTTTAAGCTGTGAAAAATTTTAAACTGATATGCATTTTAAAATAGATTTATTTAAGGAGTTAGGCAAATTTAAGAGAAATTTATTTTCAGCCTAGAATGTCAAAACTCTACCCAAACACACTTTCTTATTTATAAAAATCTTCTCCATTCTTCAAGACCCAACCAAGTTTTACTTTCTTCTCAAAGCATTTTGTTGTCATTATTTGTTTTCATTGATCCCTTTTGACTTTCCAACAAATTTAAGTCAGTACCAAATCACCTAAAAGTAACCTACATGAAGCAATGATAAAGAATTTCATGCTGTCTCCCCAACTACATTTTACTCCTTGAGATCAAGACCATGACACCAGGAACTGTATCTTTTCCTTCCTGTGTAACTTCCACAGTACCTCTCACAGGACTGAAAATAGAGGAGGCACTCAAAAAATATAGTTGCATGATTCCCACTTGCGGAGCTAATTAGCCTTATGGAGTGAAAATTCTACATTAGCATACTTACCCATTTCAATTTTACAAGCAAGAATGCTGTTCTGGTTATAGTAAAATATTTCTTCAATAGCATTGAAGGTTTGAATATCCCAGAAGCCATCAGTACTCAAGCCAGCAAAAAAATTGCCATTTTTTATATCTGGTCTTCCTCCTCTCCAATTTGTGTATGACAGCATGGTCTTATCAGACCACAGAAGAGAATTATCTAGAGAAGAAACAGTTTTTCTACAATTAGAGATTAAATCACGATTTGAGTTAGAGTTATGAGGTTAATATTTCAAACTCAACTAATTTTCTTTCTTCTTTACCTGCTTTCTAAAAAGTTATATAATTATGTATATCTCTTTATACATAAAGAGATAAATATTTAAATATTTTCTGACTATAACAGTAAATTATGCTTATTTTTAATTTGGAAATTACAAATTAGAAACATAAAAATTAAAATTTACTTATAATTTCACCATCCTGCAATAACTTTATGCTTACTATTTTTAATGAAATATTCATTTTTACTGTATATATGTTTAATTGCAATGAAAATTAGTATAATTATTTCATTTAAAAAATTAATATATTATAAAACTAGTGACAGAAATCTCTTCTCCGGACCTAAGCCATACACAATTGTGCACATTTATGTCAATCTAATATATATTTGACCTTTTCCTTTCATCATATACAAAATGAACTCAAAATAGATCATAGACCTAAAGGTAAGAGCTAAAACTATAAAACTCTTAGAATAAAACATTGGCGTGTGTCTTTATGACCATAGGGCAGGCAAAGTCTTCTAGATATGCACAAGTGATAAAAAATAGATAAATTTGATTTCATTAAAATTAAAAAGTTTTGTGCTACAGATTATACTATCTAGAAAGTGATGGGGGGTAGGCACCTGGCTGACTCAGTTGGTAGAACTTACAACTCTTGATCTTGGGATTGTGAGTTCGAGCCCCACATTGAGAGTAGAGATTACTTCAAAGAAGTAAAGTGATGGGAGAAAATATTTACAAATCATTTATTTGACAAGGAACTTATATCCAGAATATATAAAGAATGTTTATTGATCAACAATAAAAAAGACAAATAATTAAAAAATGGATAAAGGTTCTGGGGCACCTGAGTGGCTCAGTTGGTTAAGTATCTGTCTCTGGATTTCGGCTCAGGTCATGATCTCTGAAGATTCGGGAGATTGAGCCCCAAGTCTAGCTCTGTGCTGACAGTATGGAGACTGATTTGGATTCTCTCTCTCTCTTTCTCTCTCCCCCACTCTGTCCCTCCCCTGCTCACACTCTCTTTCTCTCTCTCTCTCTAAATAAATAAACTTAAGAAAATACAGTATTAAAACAAATAAACAATGGATAAATGATCTGAATAATGTATTCTCCAAAGATGATATACAAATAGCCAATAAACACATGAAATTATGTTTAATATTATTAGTTATCAGGGAAATGAAATAAAAACCTCAATTAGATGCCACTTCATAACTACTAGGGTGGCTACAATAAAAAAGAGAGATAAAAAGAAGCGTTGGCATACGTATGGAAAAAATGGGAAGGTATGGAAAATGGTATAGCAGCTTAGAAGAACAGTTTGTCAGTTCTTCAAAGGATTAAAAAAAGACCCAGAAATTCCTCTTCTAGGTACATACCCAAGATAAATGAAAATATACATCTACAGAGAAACTTGTACATGAATGCTTATAGTGACATTATTCATAACCAAAAAAGTGAAAAGAACCTAGATGCCCATCAATTGATGAATGGATAAATATGGTATATCTGTACAATAGAATATTATTCAGCCATAAAAAGGACTGATATACTGATACACACTATAGTACTGCATGCATAAATGCTAAGTAGAACAAGCTAGTCACAAAAAGAATCACGTATTGTATGATCTCATTTATATGAAATGTGTAGAATAGGCAATCTCTAAAGACAGAAAATAGATGAGTAGTTGCTGGGAATTGGGAGAGGGGTAGGGAATGAGGAAGGAGTTCTAATGGGTACGATGTTTCTTTTTGCGGTAGTGATACCTGCACAACTCTGTGACTGTCTTAAAGGCCATTAAATTGTACATCTTAAATGGCTGAATTGTATGATATGGGAATATATCTTATTAACGCTTTTGGAAAAACAAGTTGCTAGGCCTATTAAAATCATAAATTGGCATAAAGAGTGAAGTAATTATAAGGTACGCATACCCGTTGTTGTCCTGGTTGTTTGTAGCTTTCCTGATTACCATCTTCTGAGGAGAGATACCTAAATATCTGCCTGCAGCAAAGATACACTAGAAATACTGTACATATGATTGGTTCTTGCTTGCTGCTTTCTATCACCTCCTGTCTCCCAGTCACCCTTTCCTTCTTCCCAAATGTTAAAGTTACAATTTTCTGGACAATATGATGGGCAGTGATATATTTCTAAAGTTGTTATACAAAAGGATCACTTTTTCACTTGGCTTGAAGTATCTTTTAGTTGACAAGTGGCTTCTTTTAGTAATTTCTATTCATGGCCCTATTTTCGAAAAGTCTGAACTTTTTAAAAAACAAAATCCTTTGTATAGGTGGTATATATAATTAAATATTATTTAAGATTAAAGTAATTTAACAAATCTATGGGTGTGAATCAAGCCTGTAAGAATTAAATTTAAACTAAATTTGCTGTTTGCTTGAAACATCTTTCTATATGTCACTCATATTTCTACATATTTTAGTCAGAAATCCTGTTACTCATACAATTTATAAAAGAAGTTAAGATTATTAAAAGGAAGTTTACAGATCTGAAAATGCTTTTTGGAAGAAAGAATACATTTTCAGGTGTTTCTGATAATATAACTAATAAGGTATATCAAAAGGTAAAATTGAACTCTGTATCCTGGGTACGGTCTCCACTGGTTCCTATGGCATCAGTTTCCTCAGTCATTTTCATGTACAGCTGGCAACTTTCCACCTAGTTTCTCTCCATTTTTTCCCCCTTCCTTAATTTTAAGGGTATTCAAGTGTCATTGGAGAAAAGATTTGGGCACGGAAGTCCTACTATGATGAATTCATCTTCAACTGGCAAGCTAAGTCTTACCTATTGCTTGATAGCTTGATTTTTGTTAACTCATCTGTAAGCCATAAATATTTAAGAAAAACTTTAGCAACTCTAAGAAAGAGTCAGGTTAGATAGCAAGGTGAAGACTATTTTTAAAATGGTTATATTTGAGGGGCGCCTGGGTGGCTCAGTCGGTTAAGCAGCCAACTTTGGCTCGGGTCATGATCTCGCAGTCCGTGAGTTCGAGCCCCGCGTCGGGCTCTGTGCTGACAGCTCAGAGCTTGGAGCCTGTTTCAGATTCTGTGTGTCTCTCTCTCTGAACCCCCCCCCCCCCCCCGTTCATGCTCTGTCTCTCTCTGTCTCAAAAATAAATAAACGTTAAAAAAAAGGTCATATTTGAGTAATTTAGCTTCTGCCTATGGCTATCACTGTCCCTTGTCTCCTACTAAGCCCCACCCCCTTATTGGGTAAATGTATGCTTTTGATATATTATGTCCCAGAGTGACATTTTTCCTAATTCCAAACTTCTATCATTTTCAGGACATCTGTAAGTAAGTATTTTTCAAAACTGGCACAGTTCAAAACTGCTTTTTTAAAGCAAAACTGCTTTAAAAAATTTCATAGCAATTATACCTTGGACTTGTGGTATTCAGTCCCAATTTCAAATATTCTATCCCACTGTCAGACTGTTTCTCATTTTTCTAACGTATACTCTAAACCAATGCTGTAAACCAAAAGGTGCAACATTAATAGAAGTATAATTCCATTCTCACTCATCCCATATTCTTAGGAGAGATATAAAGTCAATATCGAAGGTTTCTGTGACAGTGTGGTCATTTTTAGTTAGTCTTAAATTGCTAGAAGGAATAGTGGAGAAAGGAAATTATTTTCTACCATGTGACTCTAAGCTTGGTGGTAAAGGCATTTTAATGGCAGATTAGAGATACAAAAACTGTCTGGTATTTATGTAAGTTCTGCTAAGTGCATAATTATAATTTTGTATATCAATAAACACATATGTTGAAGAACTATACATCTGTAGCTTGATAAGTAATTTATTAATTTATTAAAAAAATTTTTTTTAACATTTATTTATTATTGAGAGACAGAGAGTGACAGAGCATGAGCATGGGAGGGGCAGAGAGAGGATGAGACACAGAATCTGAAGCAGGCTCCAAGCTCTGAGCTGTCAGCACAGAGCCCGATGCGGGACTCAAACCCACGAACCACGAGATCATGACCTGAGCCAAAGTCGGACGCTTAACCGACTGAGCCACCCAGGCGCTCCATTGATAATTAATTTATAATGAAGTATGAATATAAAGAAAACCAGGAGATTTATAACTTACTTTCATAAGTTATACCTAATGTGACCCACAAAGCCATATTATTCAAGTGCAGAAGTTGCTCAAGAACAAAGTTATTCTCTTTTTCATCTCGAATACTCAGAACATGTGATTTTGGATCTGTTAAAAAAAATAGTCAATAATTTTAATAATTACTTATCTAGAACACTTTGATAGATTTAGAAAATTTTATTTCCTAGTTTAATAAACTCTAAAACAATATTGAAAAATAAGACAGATGTGTAAATTAAAACTATCTCATTGTATGAAAATGAATAGATTAATAAGTTTTCAAACATTTTGATGTTAAATTTTGACATTCTGATGTCAAACATTTTGATGTCTTATAGCCGAGTATAAAATTATAGCTGAGTAGAGAATTTAAAACATTGATTTGCTTCACTTTTCCTCCATTTAAATCTTGTTTCGAATTGGTACAAATTTACACTGGTAAAGATACACTGTCAAAAACTATAATAAATATAACCTCTTGGATGGTCTATATGCTAGATCTTTTTCTTTAGAGATCACTCTGATATTTGGATTATACAAGTTTAATATTTCCCAGAGGGTGTCCCTCAGGAAATTAGCAGGAATTTCTCAGAAAAAGACTAGATGGATAAAAATGTCACAAACATTAATTAAACAAAGTTAAACTACTTCATTTGTGCCTGTACTTCTTAAAGTACATGCTAATATATATTTGATAATGTCTAACAGGAAACAATGGCATGTAGTGTTTCTCAACCTTGCTCTTTTTCAAAGGATTCTTTTTTGTAGACTATCTCTCAAGACTAGTTTCTACATTTTTGGGAATAATGGTTTGATATTTTCCATAAGAACTTCCCACAGTTCCCAGGTCCACTGCTGAGAAGTCATAAAGCCTCAGTGGATCTCACCGACAATATCTGGAGAGTCCTGAGAGCCACAAGTGTGAAATATGCATTTCTTTTATGCAGAGCTCTTCTTTCCTTTCATTTACTCACCTGAGCTTTCAACTATGCAAATTTGCCTATTTTCACTTCGCCTGTAGCCTCGCTTGGTTGAACATCCAGTTCTCTGCTTGCTAGTGTCATTTCTGTGTCTTTTAAAGTAGAACTCATTTTGTTCATACATGTAAAGACAGACTGGTTCTCTAATGGATAGGTAAAGGAGTAGCCCCTATATTCTCCATTTTAACTAAACACAAATTTTAATTTTTTGTTGATAATGTAGAAATTAGGAGATGAGTATTTTTGAAATCTAGTCGCTAGTGCTAATTAAAAATATTTATAACACACTCAGGTGAGACTTGTTTTTTTAATGAACAAATGTAATGATTACTCATAAGTTGCTCAAGAACAAAGTCATTCTCTTTTTCATCTCAAATACTCAGAACATGTGATTTTGGATCTATTAAATAAAAAATAGCCAATAATTTTAATAATCACTTATCTAGAACACTTAAGATACTTACTCAGATTCTGGCATTTAGAATGAACTTCATCTGGTGTTACTGCATGATATTTAGTCTTTCCTACCATGAAATTGTAGCAAGAGTTCTGAAATGGTATCCACGGAGTTGACAGAATGGGAGAGGGACACTGAACACTGTCAACCGGTTTGATCTCTTTTTCAGTCTCATCTGAAAAAAATGACAATGGTAAGAATTCTAATCTTAGATGTAAATGTTAAATCCTGTTCAGAGTAATTAGGCTTGATGTGTAGGGAATATTCAGGAAGCCAATAAATAATAGCTTAATGATGCCTGTTCTGTTTATACTCAAATATAATGTGACCTCTTAACTGGGTTTCTGTAGGAAGGAGTTTATTTAACATAATTTCTTTCCCCTGCTGTGGAGTGAGTGGGAGAATATAAAACAATAGGTCCTATTAGGTTAAATGTTGTTTCTGTATTCTTGTATCACCAAACCTCAAATACAAGGGGCAACCTCAGAGACTACACAAGGATATTAATAATAGGCACCTAACTATAACTTTGGGAACTCATCTTTAAGTTTCTGGTTACTGGTATTTCTCTAATTTTAATTTTTTTACTGTTTATTTATTTTTGAGAGAGGGAAAGAGCACAAGCGATGGAGGGGCAGAGAGAGAGAGAGACAGAGAGAGAGAGAGACAGAGAGAGAGAGAGAGAGAATCCCAAGCAGGCTCTGTGCCGTCAGCAGAGAGCGCAATGCAGGGCTTGAACTCACAAACTGTGAGATCATGACCTAAGCTGAAGCTGGACACTTAACCAACTGAGCCACCCAGGTGCTCCTTTTCTCCAATTTTAAAGATAAATTTTAATTTTTATTTATTTATTAAAGGTACATTTTAATGAAATATGTGATGTTCTAAGTTGTTGCTTTAATGAAAGCAAACAGAAATAGTTGAAAATGTGATTATGGCTTTTATTATGAAAAAGACATATACTCCAGGAGATGCAAATATAGATATACTCTACTCAAAGTCAACAAACAGATTTAATATGCAGTAGAGACCATCCAGCATGTCTCCCAGGTTGCAACAACTCCCTTTGGGAAGTAGTCTTTTCTTTCTACTGCAAACACACACATGTGGGCCTCTGGCAGCTGTAAAACTACTTTACTCTGACTGAGCTAGAGATTGCACACCTTACTCTAGCGAGGTACATCAGATTCTAAGAATTTGGAAAGTATAATTTAGGGATAGTCAATCCATTTCCAGTTATGGCTATCATTGAAAGCTACAGAGCTGCCATGTTTTACCATGCACAGAGAGAAGCATAAAGTATATAAAAAGAAGAGTGCGGGTCTACAGAGAGAAACAGAAAGGACAGGTGGGAGACAGTATCTCTGGGTTCCAGATTCCATTCAGTTTCTGATTCCCATTCTTCATGAGGCTCAGCGATATCCTCATTTTTGAGGATCTAAGTGTCCCTTTTGGCTTAAGCTGGCTTGAGCTGGTTACTGTTACTGGCAAACAAATGAATCTTAACAGTGACTCTTAAAAAGAAAGATTAGTTGTTGATCATAAGAATTACAAAAAAATAATTCTCACAAATATGAGTTTTCTATAGAACATAAACACAAAATACATACAAAATGAGACCAACGGGAGTTAAAACTCAAAGGTCAAGTACCATTGTCAGCTGACAAAAATAAAGATACAACATGTCTAAAATAACAAATCAATGACAAAGTATTTAATATATAATAATTGTACTTGAATTTTCACAACAAATTTTGTTGTAGAAAAAGAACGTGATTATAATTTCAAAACCAGATTTTACAAAACCACCCCCCATAAATTAAAATATTTAAAATTAGCATACTTCCTGGATAGTAGCAAATAGCACCTGGTTGCTGATGCTCACAGTCAGATGTCTTCCAGAAACCATCAGTGTCTAACATCACACAGTCTTCAAGTTGATTATTATTTTCAACCCAGCGGCTAAATTGAAGATGTTTCCCATCTGACCAACCATAGTTGAGTTCATCCTGTAAGCAGCCGAAATACAGTTCAAGTGGCAATACTTCATGATATCTCCTTTGTATTATTTCAACCCTCATGCTCAATCTAATAACTTTTAATTTTATCTTATATTTAGCACATAGTTACACAGCACTTACCACGTGGCAGGCACTGTTCTAAGTGCTTTGCAAAGATTAACTTATTTAATCTTCCTAACAACCATATGAGATAGGAACTTTTATATTTCTTTCACAGATGAGGAAACTGAAGGCATGTAGTGTGCCCAAAGTCACATAGAATGTATACTGCAGTGCTGGGATTCCAATCCAGGCCATCAGGTGCTAGAGTCCATGGCCCGAGTCATTATGCTAGGCTGCCTCACACATAGTTGGAACTATTGGTTGTTGCAAGTCAGAAAAACAATTATGTGGTAGTGTAAAGAACATGGGCTCTGGAGCTACGCATATCTAGTTTTGAATTCTGGCTCAGTCCCATATTAGTTTTTGATTTTGAGTTTACCTTGCCAAGTTTCCATCTCCTTATCTATTAAACCGATATGACACTTAACCTCTCAGGGCTGGAATTCGTGGGGTAACGTATAAAACATGTAACTCAATGGCCAGCTGGTGCACAGGAAGAGCTACATAAATCTTGGCTCTCTCCCTCTAACCCTGACTCAGGCCTTTTGGCTCTCACACTGCTATTTTTACACTTGTCTTTGTAGAAAAGCTTCCTCATTCACTAAACTCTATTGTGCACTAAAAGTCTATGAACATTTATCTTTACATCCTGACAAGGGCCTGACCACCCACCTATCTTGAGGGAGGCTTTACAGAATAGGTACAAAAGTCCAGGGTACAGACCTGTTTGGGCTTCCCCATGGTGCTGTCAGAGCACCAGCCCTTATACATTGACCCAATGAACTAAGCTGTCCTGAGGCCCAAGGCAATTCTGCATCCCTGGTTTATTTGGAATACTGGGCAAAGGCCACACACAGTATCCTTAGTGAACCATAGGCCACACACAGTATCCTTAGTGAACCATAAATAACAAACATGTTCAGGCTTCAATACCACCAACTATTTCATTCTGAAAACTTCTCCACCAGAGTTCCAGTTGTAACCTTGTGGCCTAAGCCTCTGACCTCAAATGTGCCCTTTGGCCATGGGATGTTGCTTGCACTTGGTTATTACCCTGGATTTCTTCACCTTTGTTGCACTCACAGCAGGTCTTTGGAACTTCTATTCCTCATAGATAAATCACCGCACCTTCTATCTCTCTGCTGATTGTGATCTCTCTTTATTACGACTGTAAGCGTCTCTTTACTAAATTCTTGACCTTAATTGATCTTAATTAAAACCTGCCTTTCCCAAGGGAATAAGTTCCTTTCAACACCCACAAGGGAAGGCTGTTTATTTTTCCATTCTCAGATACCGCAGGGCTATGAGAATGGGATAGCAGGTTATTTTTTATCTCCTTCAGTCATTTCCTTTGAGGTTTATGCAAGCTCCCAGATTCCTTGCTCTCTCTGACATTCACTGAGGACTTGCCTCCTTATTCCCCCCTGATATTCACTGGGGAGATACCCCATGTCTTGCTCTGTCTTCTTGGTCCAGCCATCGACTTACAGACATTAATGTTCATGTGGGTAATTCATCCAGCTCCCAAGCCTTCTTGACTTCCTCTCTTTCTATGTATTTCCACTTCTGTGTACTTGAGTGACCCACTGCCACCACCACAGTCTGAACTTTATATAAACCAGAACTGCCGTGAGCCTTACTTCAGGCCAACATCATTTCCTGCATGAATTTCTGTAAGAAATCTCCTAACTGCTCGTTTCCTTACCCACCCTCTGCCAGTATAATTCTTCTTAAGTAAAAATCTGATATTGTCACTATCAGGTTTAAAATCTTTCAATACCCTTCCATTGCTTTCAGTATAAAATGTATCCTGTCCATGCTCTAAAGATTTAAGGCAGCTTATGCAAATACATAATAAACAGCTACATAGAATATGTTAAAGAGTGAAAGAAAAAAGAGAAACATAGGTACAGATTGAAAATAGGATAAGAAATAAGGCCAAAATCCTTAAGTGGTGAATAAAAAGTTACAAAATGGTATGATTCTAATTATCTTAAAAATATACATGTGTGGGCACCTAGGTGAGTCAGTTGGTTAAGTGTCGGACTTCGGCTCAGGTCATGATCTCACGGTTTGTGGGTTCGAGCCCCGCATCGGGCTCTGTGCTGACAGCTCGGAGCCTGGAGCCTGTTTCAGATTCTGTGTCTCCCTCTCTCTCTGCCCCTCCCTCACTCTCACTCTGTCTCCCTCTGTCTCAAAAATAAATAAACATTAAAAAAAAATACATGTGTACATAGAAAAAACTTGAGGGATATATATCAGATTACTAAATCATATTTATCACTAGTTACTGGGATTATAGGTGATCTTAATTTTCTTTTAAAAATATTTACTATAAATTTACAAATTTTCCACAGGGATGGTATTGCTTTTGTTTCAAAAGGTTAAAGGTGATTGAAACTAGGAAATGTAATAACTTATTACTACCCTCACAAGAGACACAATGATGGGTTTCACATAAACCCAAACACTGAAGAGGAAATAAATAAAAGCAATGTTATGAAAGAATTGATATAGTAAGTCTTAAAAACTAGTTCAAGCTGACGATCTGGCTCTGAGAGTCTCAGAGAAAACATTCAAGCAATTTCTAAATGCTAGTTTTAACTGAGCTTCTAGTACATGCTAGAATGTACTAGATTCATTTGGTAATGAATCCAAAATTTGTCAAAGGTAATGTTTACTTCTGAGTCTATTTTAAGTTTTTTTCACCCATTCTCCAGTTCAACTCTTGGTGTGTGCTAGGACTAAATCACTTTCAATCACATTTTTTTCCATGCAGTCCTAAAACCATCTTGGTATATACCACATTGGTATATTGAGGGTTTCCCCAAGGTATATATAACTTAGGTTTACTTCACAATGTAAGGTACTCTTCTGTCCTACTCTGCCAATTGCCTTCTGAGAGTGAAGAATACTGGTTTAGGGGACATTTATCTAACAAGGGCTTCACCAGTCATGCACTGTGCAGATGCAGGGGGCAGAGTTCACATCACAATCTTTGTAAATGGCACCCCCTATGCAGAGCATAATATATGCAGCCTCACATACCAGCCCTATATTTTACCCTTCAATACATCTCAGTGGGCATACATAGAGAGCCTAGAACAGAGACAAAAATGACCTACAATGCTGACAGAAATACTACAGCTTTATTTATTATTTTTTTTACTATACCTTTATTTAGAAAAATGCTTATTAATTATAGCTAAATGCTTCAGAAGCATAAATGTTCCTGTTTATGTAACATGTTTGTAGCTTAGCACTGAGAATTAGCAGGAGACTAGTATTCTTTGCTGGGCTGTGAAATAAACTAGAAGTACTTAAGACATCTATCCAGGATCAGGCCTTGAACTGTGGTGAAACACTACTCTAATCCACTTTTAGAGAGGCTTAATTGTACTCTGCTGATTCTGAAAAGGATAAAAAGACTCTTCATCAGAAGCCACAGTACTTCTACACACTGGACCTCATCTGATTTAATTCTTCTCTTCCTCTCTGCTTTTCACTGGCTGGGGAGAGATGGCAGTTCCTGCTTCTAGCTCAGTCTTTTACTAGAATAAAAAGAAGTGCTCATCTACATATGTCCACTAGAACTTCTCCTTAATCTAAACAATAAAGCATCAGAACTTTCAACAGTGGAAAGATGACTACCACTAAAAATTATACACTTCATGAAATTTACTCAGTGGAGTAAGATTTTACAACCTCTGGGTTCTTTTGGTCTGGTATGAGAAATGCTGCGCGCAACAAAAATTTCACGTTTCGTCAGTCAATCCTGGCAGTTGGGACTGAAAACTTACGTCTCGACTGGAGAGTCCAATCCATAAAGAAGAGTTATGAAGGACCGTCTGCACAGTTAGGAACGCCTGCTGGTAAGGGTCTGTGATGCTCACCAGGTGCATGTTATCTTTCTGACACTCCTTCAGAGCATCAAACCAAGTCAGACTCTTCGGGATTATTTTGTACAAATTATTTAGATACTTTATAGTGTCTGAAGTATTCTGCAAGGTCTGTCTGCTTTCAATTTCTGTGTGTAAAAGAAAAAAAAAACACAAAAACCACCCACTCTGCAAGGCATGGGACATTTCTTCATTTCTCCATAAGTACTTTAGATATTACTTATCTATTCATTTATTTTAGATTTTCGTTGGGAGAACTAGGTATGGCTTGGTGTATACCTTAGGCAAATATGTTTGAGCCGCATCTTTTTTTTTTTCTAAAATTGGAACAAAATTGTTTTTGTTAATCTGATTTAGGAAGGAAAAAAGGCATAAGTAAAAGTAGGCTACAATGAGATTACCATTTCAGATTGGTATCAAATACCTCCTTTGTTTGAACTCCTTTAACAAGAGGAGGTGTTAGGTATTCCCTTACAAAGTTTTAATCTGGGAGAGCTCCCATGAAAAAAATGTACAAAACAACCCACAAGAGGATATATTGAATTATTATTTTACAGTACTTCCCTGAATAAAGCAGTTACTAAACAGTATGAGACAAATGACCATAGGTTAATTAAACAAAAAGTTCCTTAGAAGCACGTGGATTATCTACTTGAGGTTCTCATTACATGATAAAGCTTTTTAGAAATTTTATTTATTTTTTTGTTTATTTATTTTTATTTTTGAGAGAGAGAGAGGGAGGGGCAGAGGGAGAGAGAATAAGAATCTTAAGCAGGCTCCATGCTCAGCACAGAGCCCAACGCAGGGATCAATCCCATGACCCTGGGATCATGACCGGAGAACAAATCAAGAGTTGAACATTTAAGTGGCTGAGCCACCCAGTCGTCCCCAAAGGTTTTTTTTTTTTTTTAATCATTTATTAAGAACATTGTGATCAATGGAAACAATGTGATACTTTTGAAAAACATCTTTTTTGAAAATATGGATCTCTTAAAAAAAAAACATTTTTTAACATTTATTTATTTTTGAGAGACAGAGACAGAGCACAAGCGGGGGAGGGGCAGAGAGCGAGGGAGACACAGAATCCAAAGCAGGTTCCAGGCTCAGAGCTGTCAGCACCAATACTTAATTTTGATATTTAATTAGGTAAAGCAATGACACTTGAAAAAAAATCACATTCCATTTGAGATAATCTGACTCACTGAACCAATATGAGTTTAGCCATGTTGAAAATTTAGGGAAGCTATATGTTTACAAATTAATATTAATTCATTTATAAGATTTTCATGAAAAAGTAGTGTATATATCTAACAGCATAAAGTAGCATAGTTATCTAGATGATAATTCATACCTGAATATCTCTGACAGAGAGACAGAGTGTGGTGCTCACTGCAGGAAGTAAAATTCCATGTCCCAGTATAAGGCGACTTTTCGAGGTTGAGCATTATAGCACAGTGGTATTGGGACTCTTCCTCAAAAATCTAAAGGAAAAGGCAAATATGTACAAATAATCATGAAACTACCTGTCTGAAGATCCCAGCAAGAGAACTTTATATTCCAAATTGGATTTTTCGTCCTATAAAAATTTCATTAAGGAGCTGACTGTGAAATCACAAGAAAATCCTCCAAAAGTTCCAAAGAATGGGAAAAGGGCAATTAACTTTAGAAATTATAAAAGAAAAAAGGAAAGGACCCAAATAAGTAAAATCAAGAATGAAAGACAGATCATGACCAACACAACAGAAATAAAAACAATAGTAAGAGAATATTTTGAGGAATTATAAGCCAATAAAATGGGTAATCTGGAAGAAATGGACAAATTCCTAGAAACATATACACTACCAAAACTGAACCAGGAAGATATAGAAAATTTGAACAGACCCACAACCAGTAAGGAAATCGAATTAGTAATCAAAAATCTGCCAAAAAAACAGGAGTCCAGAGCCAGATGGCTTTCCAGGGGAATTCTACCAAACATTTAAGGAAGAGTTAACACCTATTCTCTTGAAACTGTTCAAAAAATAGAAATGGAAGGAAAACTTCCAAACTCCTTCTATGAAGAGTTTCATAGGTTCGAGCCCCACGTCGGGCTCTGTGCTGACAGCTCAGAGGCTGGAGCCTGCTTGGGATTCTTTGTCTCCCTCTCCTTCTGCCCCTACCCCACTCGCATTCTGTTTCTGTCTCTCTCAAAAATAAATAAACATTAAAAAAAATTTTAAACAGATCAAGAAAAACTGGTACAAGATTAAAACTCAATTATAGTAATATTTAACACTCTGCTATCATTCTTGATATTTCAAAGCAAAAAAAGTAATGATGAATAATTTAATTTATTAGATGTTTTTAAATTTTTTATGTTGACAAACTGTATACTACAACAGAGTACTCACCTTAAAGCTTTGATCCTGTATCTGTCACTATAAAAACATCCATAAACATCTATTTAGATTTCATTCTCTGATCACAAATCAATAATACTAGGTATAAAAATTTTTTCGAAGTATATTGTTCCTATATTTTTTGTATGCTTGAAACATATCACACACTTAGAAAAATAAGAAAAGTAGGCTTATCCCAGGAGTTACAAATTTTATAAAAACACATACACACGTGTTACACAATAAACATGGAACTGAAATAAAATAATTATAGGAAAGAATAATATCACCAGGGATGTGTGTAAAACTTTTTTACAGAGGCAAATGTGTATTATTATTAAGTGTTTTATTTGAGAATAGTTGACACACAAAGGTACATTAGTTTCAGGCATACCACATAGTGATTTAGCTTCCCTATATGTTATACTATGCTCCCCACAAGTGTAACTACCATCTGTCACTATATAATCCTGTTACTCCTGTAACTTATTCCCATAACTGGAAGCCTATAACTTCTTCTTCCCTTCACCCCGTTTGCCCACTCTCCCACTCCGCTTCCTCTGACAACTATCAGTTTGTTCTCTGAACAAACAGTTTGTTCTCTGAACATTCAGTTTGTTCTCTGTGTTTATAGGTCTGACTATCCTTTTTATTTGCTTATTCATTTGTTTTGCTTTTTTCACATGAGTGTTTTCCACACAGGAGTGAAATGGTATTTGTCTTTCTCAGTCTGACTTACTTCCCTTAGCATAATACCCTCTATGTCCATTCATGTTGTCACAAATGGCAAGATCTCATCCATTCTTATGGTTGTGTAGTATTTCTGTGTGTGTGTGTGTGTGTGTGTGTGTGTGTGTACCACATTTTCCTTACCCATTCATCTATCAATGGATACTTAGGTTGCCTCCATATCTTGGCTATTGTAAATAATGCAGCAATAGATATAGGGGTGCATATATCTTTTTGAATTTGTGTTTTGGTATTTGGGTGAATACCCAATAGTGGAATTCTGCAAATATATATTATTAAATGTATTCTGGTTTTTAAAGGAAAGATGAACTAAGAATTGAATATAGGAGATTAGAAAATGAATAAAAATATAACTCCAAGAAAAACAGGATAGAAAATGTAGTAATATTTGTAAATGTATCTTAAGCAATAGGAGTAGAGAGGGGAGAAGAGGGAAGAGGAAGCCATTAACACACCAATTTTGTAAAAATCTGAATAAGAAAAAGCAAAAACACAATCAAATTAAGATATGGAGATTTAAAAAGATAATAGTATACACAATTTTATTCTAATACATTAGAAAATCTAAATGAGGGGCACCTGGCTGTCTCAGTTGGAAGAGCATGAGACTCTTGATCTTGGGGTTATGAGTTCGAGCCCCATGTGGGATGTAGGGATTACTTAAATACATTTTAAAAACTTAAAAAAAAAAATCTAAATGAAGTAGGCAACTTTCTTGAAAACTACAAATTAGCATACTTTTTATAAGGAGAAACAGAAAATCCAAAATGTACCAGTAACTTTGGAGGAAACTGAAAATTAATATTAATAGTTCATTTTAAACACTATGCGTCAGAGAGCTAAAACCTTTAAATGAATTGTCTATGTAATTCTCACATTGTATTGTAGGTGTAACAGTGTCAGAATTTACAGATGAACAGTTGAGGCTTAAGAAAAATTAAGTGAACTTACAAAGGCACACTAAATGGCTGGATGGAATTCAAACGCAGACAATGTGACTCTGGAGTTTAAGCACTCAACCACTACACCAAATCCTTTTATTATTAAAGAATGATCTCTGAAAAGTAACATCACATGATTTTTTAGGTAATTCCTTCAAACTTTCAGGGAAAGAAAATTCTCCAGGCTGAGTCATAATTTCAAAACATAAAGGCAAAAAGCTACCCAGTTCATCTTACGAAGCTGATGTAATCGGAAAAAAAATCCGACCACATGGCATAAAAAAATCAACTCTGTGAACAGAGATGAAAACATTCTCAAATAAAATTCTAATAAGTCCAATTCAGTATACTAGTAAAATAATAATCCATTCTGAGCAACTAGATTTTGTGATAAGAAGATGAAAATGGTTTACTATAGCTATACCACAATTTTAGCAGATGCTGGAAATAAGCTTCAGAAAATTCAGTACTTATTCTTGAATAGTTCTAAATAAGCTAGTTCTAGAATGATAAAACTTAAACAAAGAGTAGGCATCATATATAACAATGAGAGACTTCAGACAGTCCAGAAAATACAGAGCAAGTCTAGGTTGGTGGTTATTACTTCTGGTAGTACAACAGTTCTGGAAGTCCAGCCATATGTGGTGAAGCATGGACAGGTATTTGAAGATTATGATTATCTGATTAGGAAACCCCCCAAAAAATCTAGCGAAAAACTCTGAGAAGTACTGAGGCTTTTAGGAAGATGGATGCCTATGAAATACATATGTAAATATACCCAAATAATAGCTTTCTGCCTGTCAGAAAATCAAGAAAAACCTGCCATTCTCAGAGGCAATGAGACAGAATTACAAAAACTTCACTGAGGGCTCTGAAGGAAGACTTGAGTAAATGGAGAGATATAGTACACCATATTTTTAGATTGAAAGGTTAATAAAAAGATGTTAATTCTCCCTAAAATGTTGTCAAATTCTCATCAGAAGTTTTTTTTAATTTAATTAGTTTAGTTGGAAATTTACTAAATAATACAGTTTGGAAGAATGGACAAGAATAGCTAAAACTATTGTTTAAAGGTATACATAAAGGATAACTATTCTTATTACATTTTTTTAAATATGGCAAAATTATAGTATTTAGATCCATGTTATAGCTATGTAAGAGCATATCACATACACACACATTTAATATATAATAAAGGAGGCATCCCATATTGTCTTTAACAAATGGAAGTGTATTTAATAAACGATGTTAGACAGGACTAGGGAAACGCCTTAAGTATTCACTGACAACATACACTACATACCATGGCTGTACCATGCTGTCAGGAAAAAAAAGGCAAAGAAAATATAAGCATATATTTAAGTAACATTTACATGATGAGCTTTGTAATCTAATAGAAATGGAGGAAAAAAAGGAAATAAACAGATTTGAATATACACATATGCAAAAAATCAAAACTTATTTCTAGAATATTTTTGGTATTCAGAGTTTAAAAATGTACTGGAATATTTTTAGTAAACACAGGAAATAGAGAGTTAGCATGTTTAATATTTACAGTTATAATATCATAAGAAATACATGAAGGCAAGAAAGAAAAAAGAAATATATGAAGGCTTTGATAAATATTGGCAAAACATAACATTTATACTTGATGAAATTCAAATTACTACTGAATTTATAGAACTTATTATATATAATTTATTAGATATCAGAGAAATATAAATAAAAATATGACATATTTAAATTACCAAATTAGCAAGAATTTTTAAAAGACAATGCCCCTTGCACCTGTTGGGATGAACACTGGATGTTGTATGGAAACCAACTTGACAATAAATTTAATATTAAAAAAAAAAAAAAGACAATGTCCCTTACAAGCAACGTAGTAAAGAACCTAAGAACACTGGTTCTGTGGAATCTTGGACCTAGATTTAAATGTGACTCTGACACATTTAAATGTGCATGGCTGCACAATTGGGGGTAAGTTACAGGATTCCTTCTGTTTTTACATTTCTAAGATAGAGGTGGGGTAATAGTCTTTTTCACATCTGTCATGCAGATTAAATGAAATAATGTATATGATGCATTAGCAAAGTACCTGACACATATTAGATGTTCAACAAATGTTAGAAATTGTTAATATGTTGCTATGGATAAAATGGCAATCATAATATATTGCTAATAAGAATATAAACTCATAAACATTTCTGGAAAGCATTTGGTGATCAGAGCTTTATAACTACTTACATCTTTTGATCTGGCTATATGACTTCCAAAATCTATCTTAAGGAGGTAATTTGAAATATAACCAAAGATTATGCACATAAACGTTCACTATAGCACTATTTATGATTGTGCAACAATGGAAACAACCTAAATATTCTCACATATCTATCCTGAAGTATTGTGCAACTATTAAAATGCTTATCAAGTATATCTTTTAATGGTATAAGAAACTGTTATATAATACTAAATAAGGAAAGTAGAATACAATAGTATGTATACAGTGGTAAACAGACTGTGATTTTATCTATGTCAGAAAGATAATATATGAAAAAGCCCTAGAAGGAAAAATGCTGAAATACTTATTGTGATTTCCTAGATGTGGGTTCAAATATAGTCTGTGACTCATTTAGTAGGTTGTGACATCAATTCAGTAGATCTTGACTCACATATGTGATAATGAAATAGGATTGGATAGGAGAAGGAGAATAGCTTAGACTAGACTAGACTAGACTAGAATAAAATAAAATAGAAGGAAAATATCAGTGGGTATATGCTGTAAGGGTAAGTACTGTTTCTTGAAACATCTGTTTCAATTCAGTATTATATTTATATTCATGTACTAAATAGTAATTTAAATGTATTTTTTACTATGGGGTTATGGTTGAAACCTTGAAAGCTACTGGCCTAAGTATAAGTAGAATCAGGTTGACAGTTTTCTTTATTGCATTTACTCTTCTACAACTTTCAGATTTTCTATGATAACCAAGCATTATTTTAATATTTACTTTGTACATAATTACATATGACTCAGAGTTCCCTTTGCCACCAACATCTACCTTGAGCAAAGTTATACTGCATCAGGAACATCAACTGTTGTCTAGGCATACCTTTGGAATTTGACTTTAAAGTTAATTTCTTAATCTTTGCCATTGTGCAAAGGGTGGTTTATATCCAGCAAATAGGGAAGACAGAAGCAGGGGGCAGCAGAATCATGGTATAAGGTAACTATTGTTAACACAATGCTTTTTTCCCCTTCTATAGCTTCTTTGTGTGTAGCTGTTTGGGAAGAATGATCACTAATCACCAATTTTGTACTTTTGGCCCCAGAAGACAGCCCCCAAATCCCAAAATGTTAATAAAACATTTATATTTGCTTCTATTTGCATCTCACTCCTTGATGGCTTATTGTGGTTGTAAAATAAGTGTCATGGAGTCTGAAGCTACTGTGAAAAACAGGGGCATCTGCCTGAATGCTGGGGAGCTCCTGTTCTTCTTGGGACAGTTTTATTGACATATTACTCATAGGTGATATAATTTACCCATTTAAAGCACACATTCTATAGTTCTTAGTATATTCAATTATGTAACCATCACCCCCAATCAATTTTTAGAACATTTTTACCACTCCAAGAAGAAATGCCATGCCCTTTGGGCATCACCCCCAATCTTTCCTTCCTCCTTAGCCTCTGGCAAACACTAATCTACATTTTATCTTTAAAGATGTGCCTGCTCTGCACATTTCATATAAGTGGACTCATAAAATAGACCTTTATTCTTTTTTTATATGCTTATTTATTTATATTGAGAGAGAGACAGAGAGAGAGAGTGCGCGCGCATGGGGAAGGGACAGAGAAAGAGAGAGAAAGAGAGAGAAAGAGAGAGAGAGAGAGAGAGAGAGAGAGAGAGAGAGAGAGAGAATCCAAAGCAGGATCCACACTGTCAGCATGGAGCCCAATGCAGGGCTTGAACTCATGAACCATGAGATCATACATGACCTGAGCCGAAGTTGGACACTTAACCACCTGAGCCGCTCAGGTGTCCCAATAGACCCTTGTTATTATCTTAATCTAGTAATTTATGGAATACTTGGGTATGTCACAAACCTATATAGATTTCTGACTCAAAAAAACTTACATTTGCTGGTATTTTCAGCCTCCAACCAGACAGCAATGGGTGAAAGTTACTGTATGTCAGCTCCCTGTTATCTGTCCACTTGTTTATCCTTTCATAGGCAGTCCAGCGCAAACCAATCCATAATGTAGCCTCCATATCCGGAAGCAAGGATGTAATAAAATCTGTCAGAAAGAGATTTTTTTTAAAGCATTTGACTTATTCAAATTAGAGATATATTAAAAATGTTAATGAATATCTCTTGCTTATCTACAAAGATAGTCTTTTACCTATTCTGTAAAATAAGTTTATTTATTTATTTTGAGAGAGAAAGAGAGACAGAATGAGCAGGGGAGGGGCAGAGGGGGAGAGGGAGAGAGAGAGAATCCCAAGCAGGCTCTGCAATGTCATTGAGGAACCCGATGTGGGGCTTGAACTCACAACTGCGAGTTCACAACCTGAGCCAAAACCAAGAGTCAAGTGCTTAACTGACTGAGCCACCCAGGTGCCCCTAATAAGATTTTTTAATATGCTAATTCCCCACGGCCTCCCCAAACTATCTTGGCTCCCCAGATCAGAATAAAACATGTTTTCAGAACAATTCTGCTACCTTGTTCTCTCTGGCTCAACACTGAAGGAAGGGTGCCACCATAGGTATGACAAGTATCACTTGCTTGAGAAAATGTGAGAGACTTGGGTTTGATTTTTAGAAAACACTGCAAACAAAAAACATGAAGAATATTCTTATGAAGAATAAGATTCCAGACACAGGAAAGCTCACATAGTAGGTAAACACCTCATCTTTTCTTTATTTCTTTTTAAAGAGAGAGAGAATGAGAGAGAGAGAGAGAGAGAGAGAGAGAGAGAGCGAGCGCACAAGCCAGGGAGAGGGACAGAGGGAGAGGAGAGAGTGTTAAGCAGGCTCCACGTTCAGTGCAGAGCCTGACGCGGGGCTCAATCCCATGACTCTGGGATCATGACATGAGCCGAAATCAAAGGTCAGAGGCTTAACTGAGCCACCCAGGTGTCCCATAAACACCTCATCTTTTAGAGGGCTGCTAATTTTTGGTCTCTGAGAGATGGAAATTTACAAAGTAGTACTATATGAATGCAGATCTCTGCTCTCAATATAAACAACTAGAGTGGTCTATTAGTCAAACTATTTTTTTTAAACCTCCCATTTATTTATTTATTTATTTATTTATTTATTAACGTTTTGTTAATTTTTGAGACAGGGAGAGACAGAGCATGAACAGGGGAGGGTCAGAGAGAGGGAGACACAGAATCTGAAACAGGCTCCAGGCTCTGAGCTGTCAGCACAGAGCCCGACGCAGGGCTCGAACTCACGGACCACGAGATCATGACCCGAGCCAAAGTCGGCCGCTTAGCCGACTGAGCCCCCCAGGTGCCCCAAAACCTCCCATTTATTGAGTGCTTCCCATGTGCTAAACAGTTTGCATAATATTATCTCATTTAATTCTCACAACAAATGGGGGGAAACTGAGGCACAGGGCAGTTAAGTAACTTCTCCAATGAGTGAAATAGCCAGACAGTGGTATGGTCAGCATTTAGATTGTGTTCCATCTGACTTCAAAGGCTGCATTCCAAATCATCACCTCCTTATATAAAAACAGATATTTTAAAAGAAATCATCCCTGTTTCTTTTGGCAGGATATTTTAATTCAAAATTACACCAACTATGTAAATTAATTTAGTCCCAGTACCTTGGGGAAAAAAGATTGTACTACTTTTAAAATTAATATCTTAGCTTTAGTACAGAGCTTTCAGTTGTCAGACACATATCTTCCTTTTTCTTTTTGATATCGTGATCACATTAGTATGGGGTAGTATGCTCTAAATTGTGTTTCTTGAAACATTCTACAAAATGCTTTCTTTCATCTTCCTTACAGACTGCAGTGGCCAATGAGCTATATAAATCATCATCATCGGGTGGCTTCTAGAAAAGACCCGAGAGAGAACACTCTGAACTTGAGCTTGGACGTTTTATTATGCTAAGGATGGCAGAGCAAAAAGACAAAAGGAACCATTTTTGAAGATGTCATGGGGCTCTCACACCAACCCCAGCCTGCTTATCATCAAACTTCTCTTACGTAACAGAACAGATGTTTTAACATACTATAGCAATCTCTCTACTTAGCATTTCCAAAGAGATACATATACCAATACAGATTATGAATCTCAAAAGAGGCAGATCTAGAATGCCCCCTTTGGAAGCAAGATCAATGATGAGCATTTTGTTAGCATATGTGTAGTTCCCAAAAAGTAGTTTGGGGAATGCTGGTCTAATTTAAGTGACAGATACTGCTTGGATGTTTTCTTTCAGGGGGGAAAATTTATCAGCCAGAAACTGTCAGTTTCCTTCATGCTATAGAGAGAGTCTATTTAAAGTATTACAATCCATTGACAGATCAATATCAGCAATTTAAGTTTAGTAGCAACAGAATAGGAACACAGTACTTGGAAAGACCTGTAGGTATGCCTAACTTGAGAGTCAACTTGGTTTTGGAAATGCAGAGGGATCAGGTGAGTTACTGAAATATGCAGAGGCTATCTTAGTGAAGTTATCTGATGGGCTGCGTTCTGCCACAGGCCATACAACCAGCATGAAAGCAATCATCATTTGTACAATGTAGCAATTCTCTTTTTACCTTATTCTGAAAAGCAATCCAATCCCCAGAGCACTGTATTTTAGCTGCAGAATCTGGACTATATTTTTCTAACGAAGAGACATTATATTTTTCACAGATGAAGGGCAACTTGGTACTACAATCTGCAGGTTTATTTAAGTCTGAGAAATGAAAAGCAGGATTACTGTAGTGAGAATTTTCTGTTTAGCAAATTTTAAAAACAATCCAGTAGTAAAGAAAATCTCTTCAAATCAATCTTTCCCAAACAGTTAAATTATATTCCTTTTCTCCTCTAGCCATTTCTATCTTCTATAATTATCAGTAGGTTATAGTACACCAGTGTTGCTGATAAAAATGCACCCATTTGGTATAATGACCACTGTTACCACAGTTCCTGATGGCGAGAAAATAGGTTGAAAGCAAAGGCTAATGAAGGGGAAAGAGACCTAAACTATATTTAGAATTGCTACCTGTTTATCTTGGCAAATTTGTTTATAAGCTTATCAGTTATGAAATTGGTAAGTTTATTTCTAAGTAACTGCTTTAGGAAAATATTCACAGTGAAAAGCACCTTTATCTGCATTTGGAATTTGAGCCATAGTCATTAGCAATAAGCCAAAACAAGATGAAGCAACCAAACATATAATCAAAAGGAAAACAAGGTTAAGCTAGTAATTGAACCTGAAGTTCACATATTACATAATTAACATTAAAGGATTTGGAATTAATTTACCGCTAAACCAAGTCTTGGCAGACATGTACAAGCATTCCTCCCGAAATGTTATAGGAAAGTGATGCCATAGATATCGTGAGCTGAAAGAAAAGGAGAGATTTCACAGCTCATAACGTAGTTACATGTTCCATTCTGTTTTTTACTGTAATTTTACTTCTAAATTTAATGTTATGCCATTATTTTATACCACTTTTTTCTTAATGTTAATATGCAAAAAGACTTGGTTTCTCTAGTCTACACAGTTCACAGATTAATGTTCAAAACAAATTGCAAATAGCAATCCCTTTTCTAAAGGGAATTTGGGCCTTCTTAAAATGACTTTACAAAGGCAGCATCAATTGTGTCACATACTTAAGAAAGTGACGATCTATGGGCTGTTCGGCAGTTCTCACCCACCACTTCTGTTCATCACCAGATATCTGAAAAACAAACCAACCAACCAACAAAATCACCCATCCTTACATGTGTTGACTTTTTTAAGAGAGTTTTGATTTACATACCCTATCTTACCATAACCACAACCACTAAAATTTCCAGACATTCCTTGGTCTCTAACTTATATACACCAGGTCCTTTCACCAAAGAAGTAGATGAAAACTTCTGTATATTCACTATGTGCTATTTTGCATACAGAAAATATGGTCACTGTAATAACAGACATATGTTAATTGGATATAGAGGATATACTACAAGGAATTATACATTTAAAAATATAAAAATTATTTTTCCCACAAAGATATTTTGCAAAGTTAGTTATTAGAAGAAACAGAAACTCAACTATAAAATTAACTTTTACTACAAAAGAATTAGAGTAATTTATATTATCTATTGATGTTCATCTTATAAATTGACATTTATATTTAATCTTGAATATTTTAAAACATTGTGCAGTTCTATTTAACTTTTCTAACATGAAATGATGAATTTGGATGTTGTTAGGCAAATTTTACTTGAAAGAAACATTTAACTTTTGTAGATTTTGGCAAGATTTCTGAAATATGTTTTTTTTTTTAACATTTATTCATTTTTGAGAGTGAGAGAGATAGAGCAGTGGGGGAGGGGCAGAGAGACAGAGAGACACAGAATCAGAAGCAGGCTTCAGGCTCCGAGCTGTCAGCACAGGGCCCGACGCGAGGCTCGAGTTCGTGGACTGTGAGATCATGACCTGAGCCGAAGTCGGACGTTCAACTGACTAAGCCACCCAGGCGCCCCAATAAGCTGAAATATTTTTTAGTGGAATAAATAATGAAAATAAGAAAAAAAAATTAATATATTATCTCAAATTACGTTTGCTATTTTGTTTTTGATGGCTTTTAGTCCTGTCAAAGATGTCAGTGTAGCCAGGGAGCTGTGATTGCTAGCACAATACAGCACAGCTTCTTCATAGTTTAAGTGAGGATCAGCAACAAACCAATATTCACTCCCTTCAATGACAACTGGAGGTCCATGAATTCCAGCACGCTCTAAAGAAGAAGAAGAATATCAGAATTATGTACAAATCAAAATGCAGCCTCTAAACACAAATTAATGTTCAAAACTACTTATAAATAGTAATCCATTTAGATTATTGGCTCTCTCTGGCCAGGGCAGTGCTGTCTGCAAGGCACCAAGGATTGTTGAGCCAGTGAGAGATACAGCCAGCCTTCTGTACTCACAGAGGAGCACAAATCCAGCCTCAAAGTCTCATTCCACATCAGCCAATCACCTTTCCTGCCTGGAGATACTTCACCTCCATTGAAGATGTGATAGAAAAGCTGGCACTTAGGCCATGGCTTAAATAATTAACTAAATACATTATTGAGAAGGTAAAAGCAGCTTTGGCTAAATTTTAGTTTCCTTAACTTACCTGGATTGTACCAGTCTGGTGTTTTTGGAGTAAAGCCTATATAAGAAAGAAAGCAAAAGGCTTAAAATTAGTACCCAATTAGAGATAATGTCAGTAAGTGCCTTTAATCTAACTCAAGAGGACTTGCAGAATTGCTGAGTTTGACCATTTATGGCCAAACCATTACCTTTCATATTATGATTGCTTCAGTTTGAATTTCGTGGGGCCTAAGCTAAAGCTGCTTCAGTGGCAATCAAAAAAGCAGATCTATTACTATTAACGTATTACTAGCAGTTCTCTACCTTATATCACTAAGTCACAAAGGAAGACTAGACGGATAAGATACAGTTAATAATTAGAAAGTATAAATAAGCAAATGAGTATATCATATACATTACATATGAGCAGTAAGGAATAGGCACCAAGACAATCATTGTAGGATGAGATTATTCAGAAGCTAACTACTTCTCCATCCAACGCAATTTGAGTAATTGTTCCATAAACCTGGGTTAGTTGAGTTCATTGTCTTAGGATATCCTTGTAAACAATGTAGAGTAATTCAGTACTGAATTTTTTAAGAAGCTTTTTTAAGAGACAAAGCTGGGAGAAAAATAATAAAAATCACCCAGAATTCCTAGTTGGAAACAGAGAAAATACAGTACATTACAAAGAATTTTCGTCTTTGAAGTTGAGCGGGTCAGTTTCCAAATGCCCTCAGACCCTTTACTGCTGTGGGACTTTGGATTAGCTGTTTAACTCCCTGAGCCTCAACTCTCTACTCTATAAATAAAAAAACAAGATTCTGCTACCATACTCACAAAGACTGTGAAAATCAGCTTAAGACCACGCCTTCAAAAGTACCCAGACAGTTGCAGGGCAGAGTAGCTTCCCCAGAATGCTTGTTGCCTTCTTCTCCCCAACTTCTTTCTTTCTTTCTTTTTTTTTTTTTTTTAAGTAGGCTTCACTCCCAGCTCGGAGCCCAACACGGGGCTTGAACTCATGACCCTAAGATCAAGAGTCGGTCAAATGTCATGCCATTCCAAGGCAAAGATATAATTTGATGAATCTTATAAATTACAGGGCAAAATAGCTGTTCTTAATTTCGCTGTTGTATCTGGGCCTAATGGACAGATGACCCTACTTAGAGGACTGTCTATGTATCTAACATCTTGGGTTTCTCTCTGTGAGTCGTTCTCTGCATACTGGGTAATTTCTATCAACAATGGGTCAAATCAATTAAAAATATACATAGTTTCTTGTTTGTAATCTCATCAAAAAGTTCTGTTCATTTGTGTCTTGGGGGAAGCTATGTCTAACCTTGAAATTTCTTTAAATTAGTGAGAAAAGCAGAATGCAAATATTTTTTTCTTCACAAGATTACGTATGTATGTGCAAGTTATCAAGAAGTATAGGGGTGCCTGGGTGGCGCAGTCGGTTAAGCGTCCGACTTCAGCCAGGTCACGATCTCGCGGTCCGTGAGTTTGAGCCCCGCGTCAGGCTCTGGGCTGATGGCTCGGAGCCTGGAGCCTGTTTCCGATTCTGTGTCTCCCTCTCTCTCTGACCCTCCCCCGTTCATGCTCTGTCTCTCTCTGTCCCAAAAATAAATAAAAAACGTTGGAAAAAAAAAAAAAAAAGAAGTATAATATACTACTTGTTGTGTTTGGGTAGTGGCATTATAGATGATTTTACTAAAGACATTTTTATGAGTCTTATTTTTGATACTATTTGTTCAATTTAAAGAAAAGAATATTTTAAAATTATGTATATCTATAGCGGCTATGGCTATTTAAAATTTCTAGGTTGTCAAAGTATCCCTTTTAGAGAAGGGGGACTAATTAGAAACAATTGGATCAGGTAATAAAAAAGGCAAATACTCTGGTTTCTCTTCAGATCTTATAAATCTTTTACCTTTTTAAAAAAGGCAGGAGCAAAGGGCACCCAGGTGGCTTAGTTAGTTAAGTGCAAGCTCTTGATCTCGGTTCAGGTCATGATCTTGAAGTTCCTGCATTTGAGCCCTGCATGGGGCTCTGCACTGACAGGGTGGAGCCTGCGTGGGATTCTCTCTCTCCCCTTCTCTCTCTGCCCCTCTCTGGCTTGTGCGTGTGTGCTCACTCACTCTCTCGCTCAAAATAAATAAATAAACATTTAAAAAAGGACAGGGGCACCTGGGTGGCTCAGTCAGTTAAGCATCTGACTTTGGCTCAGGTCATGGTTTCATGGTTTGTGAGTTTGAGCCCCACATCGGGCTCCATGCTGACAGTGAAGAGCCTGCTTGGGATTCTCTCTCTCCCTCTCTGTCTCTGCCCCTCCCCAACCCACACTTTCTCTCTCAAAATAAAAAAATAAATTAATTAAAAAAAAATAGGTAGGATAACTTCTTTATGGAAAAAAAAAGGCAGGAACTAGAGCAAAGGTATGATGATTTAGGTTACTGAGGTTTATAAACTGCTTTAACAAAACCAGAAAAATACAGATTGATACAGAAATATCCAGTTGAGCAGACTTTAGCTGCTCTCCTAACTGCGAAAACATACAGCTAGGTGAATATGACACATTATAACTTAGAATTTAGGGGTTATCAAAGGGAAGTTTCCCTAACATTTAAACTTCTGGATCAAACAATCACTAATTTCTTCAGACAATTGTGAATAGACTAAGGAAGTTCTTTAGTTTTTAAATTTATTTCTACATGAGGAGAGCAGGGGTACTGTTATTTAGAAGATTTATTTAGTTAGTTAATTGATTTATGTTTGCTAAGCTTGTTAATTCCCTTCTTTTTTATTTAAAATAAAAAAATATATAAAAAAGACAAAAAGACAACTACATGCTCTTCATAATATTTCCCGTACTTACTCGTTTGTAATTTCTCTAGTTATGCTGGTGTGAACTCTTGGGTTTGCCCCACTGCTCAGATACGAGGCACAGGGGTGGGGTAGTAGATACCAGTGAGGACACAGTTTGGAGGGAGCAATGACACTGTCTGTGGCATGTTAGCAAATACTAAAGATTAATGGGAAGATCACCACTCCTGCTTCAAACCAGAGAGTTATCCAAATTAGTCATATATGTTAGTTACTTCTCTGCTTGTTTAAAGGGTATCCGGATTGGCTTCCTTTTGTTCCTTTGCAGGTTTAATCAAATAATCAGGAATACCTCAGGTATAATTTCTCTACTGGAAAAACCCTGTCAACACACACACAGTTCCCTCTTTTATTAATGGCCTGCCAGTTGTTTTTGTGAAAGAGACTTTCCAGTTACTTTACTGGATATCATGTCTGAAGCTCTTTTAAAGGCAATATGGTGGCCTTTTTAGGGAAAAAGAACGATGTTCTAATAGATAGTTGTATGAAGGGACACTCTGGGTTCTTTGAGAGCTTAGTAGAGGATCTACCTTTAGTTCCAATGATTTACATTCAGTTCAGAAATTTCCTTTAGAGCTTTCTGTGAATTTACCACTACTTAATTGAATATATCCAATAAAACTACTTAAAATTATTTTAAAATTATTGAAAAACAATTTGAGTGTTAAAAATCTTCTTAACACTTTCCTTAATATTCTTTAACATTTTCCTAGTAACAAGCTAAATAAAAAGGTATCTCTTTATTCCCCTTTCTCTCCTTTTTGTCACCAAAGCCTCTACTATCAAGCTAACTGGTCTCCTAGATTTGAACTTGAATTCCATAAACTATTAGCACTATGGGAGTTCAGTGCAGATTGCTTCCACATGTTACAGAGACCTGCCAAATTTTGATTTCTTGATTCTTGCCTCGTTCTTCCCAAGTTTATCTTCATTTTGCATCAAAATAAAAATTGAAATGATTCCCTCCACTATGTATCTTCTTTTAGTTGAATTAATCTTTCATTTCCAAATCTAATCTCTCTAAATTCAACTTAAATTTTATTTTCTATACACATTCTTTCATGATAAAAGAGGAAGGTACCATCTAATCTCAATAAGCCAGCCTTGTACTCAGGGTAGGAGTCTAGCAGGATGGAGCTTAATGTATTAACTGTGCCTTTATAGGCTTTTTAAAATTATGATTATAGACTAAAATGCTCTCTTAGGCACTTTAGGCTCAGCATTTACAATGTTCACATGAGAAGACTGTGAAAAGGAATAACTACCACTTACCTTTTGGAATCTGGCATACCCATTCAAGTTTTGTATCACAAGCAAAAGGTCGTAAGTAAATAAATTCTCTGTCATCATAGAAATACCAGCTTCTTCTCCCTGGCCTGTGAATGACCTAAAGGAGGAAGAGAATTGCAGACAATTCTGAAGTCAATGCAGGTTTATAAAACACTAAACTTTAGGCCCTATAGCGTTTAATCTATTTTAGCTCTAGCACCTAAGTTATTTGTTTAATGAATGAACACAGTGTTTAAACGGTTAACAGCCTAATCAAGAACCTTCAAAGGGGCTGATAAAGGAAATAAAGTCATGTTTATGATAAGGTCATGTTTATGTCCAAAATATAAATTATTGCTTTTTTTTTCTGTTCTTGTTGATACGAAATTGTAGGTTGCACCTTTAAATTTGAGAAAGGTCAAGCTAGAAAAAGATGCTTATTTCCGTGGCTTCCAAATAGCAGACTGTGATGAAAGCAGATCTGTGAAATGTGACATTAGAGGCTGATATCAAGGGCCTAGGTTCCTGCTGTGGTGTTGCTCTGCACTGCCAGGATGTGAGCTTCTTCTATGTGATCCAAGATCGCTCTCTACAAACCCCAGCCAGCAAGCAGAGAAGAAAGGAAAGGAGAGGGCATGACCTGGGAGGAACCGCCACCATTCTTTGGACTGCTCTCTCTTATGACCAAGATTCTGGTGGGTACTGTGGCAGGTTAGGTGAGATTCTCCTTCCAGAACACTGCCCTGGCTGGTCTTGTTCCTGACACAGGTAGCATCAGTGTCTCTTTTATTTAGTTCTTTGGTAGATTTTTGACTCTCTTCGCACATAGGGATTCTACTTACATAGAACATAGTTTATTGCATCAGTGTTCTGGAAACTTTATAAGCTTCTTTGAAGTTGTCATCTTCTCATGTGTTAAATAGAATTCTATAAAAATGGCATGATACTATATAGTTTATTACTAGAACAGGTGCTTAGAAACTAGTGTTTTCCAATGAACTTTTCAGTTCTTTTCTCAACCTTCCTGCAGCACTTCTGGGCAATCACCTTCTTGAATCTCTTTCTTGGGCGTGCATAGCAAAGATATCATTTATAGGTTTCCTACTTCCTCATCTTACATTCTATGCGTTGATGATTCCCCTAAATCCACTTTTGGCCCTTTATACTTTTTTAATATACATTTTTCCTTCAACTCCAGTCTCTTAACTTCAACTTACTATAGAATATTTCTTACCACTAGCTTGAATTCAAAATATCTAAACTAAAATGTAGTATTTTCTCCATAAGCCAGTATCCTTTCTGTTTCTATAAATGCCTAGTCATATAGCAGGGTGGACCCAGACACGGGGGGTTAAATTTCAGTTCTATAATCATGTATACTCACTCAGAACTCAAATTTCTCAGAACTCATAAGGTGAATATGGTAATAGTACCTACCTCACAAGGTCATGTAAGCATTAAATGAAATAATAAGTGTGACATGCCTAGCACTGTGCCTGGCTCATGAGTCCACAAGTATTAGCTGCTGCCACCATCATCACTATCGCCACTGTCAATCATCTAGTCCAATGCTTGGACTGTCATTAGTGGAATCAATAAGTGAACGAATGTTGCAAAGGAAGATACCTAACTGGTCTTTTATTGCCTTCTGATCCTATCTGCTGCATCTTGAAATCTGACTTGATATGAATCTTCTTCGCCCTCCTTGGTTTCTTGTCAAAAATCCTTAATAATGCTGTTGCTTACCATCAATCTAATTTCCCAACTTTTTTTTCTTTTTTTTTTTTTTTGGTTTATTTATTTTGAGAGAGAGATAGAGAAAGGGTGAGTGGGCTCGAGTACAGGGAGAGGGCAGAGAGAGAGGGAGAGAGAGAATCCCAAGCAGGCTCCACACTGTCAATGAAGAGCCCATTGTGGGGCTTGATCTCACAAACTGTGAGATCATGACCTGAGCCAAAATCAAGAGTCAGAGGCTCAACCGACTGAGCCACCCAGGCGCCACCCCCCTCAACTTTGTTTTCAACCACGGCACCAAAGAAACCTTCTTGATCTGTATTCTGTTCTCACTGCCTTAGCCTCTCCCTTCAACTCTCTTGTGATTTTATGCCACCTCCTCATGTCATCCCCCATTGGAAAGGCTTACCCTATCCTACCTGTGCAACAGCACAGTTCAAGTCCCACCTCCTTCTGGAAATAGGCCATAGGAATCACTTCTTCTGAGTTTCATTAGTGCTCCTCAGCTCATTCACTTGGAGCCTATTACTGTACAGTAATAAAAGCCATCTTGCCTGAATATGAATTTTATCTTCTCAAATGAAGTGTAAGTTAGGTAGCTTGGTTCTTACCTTCCACTGCACCCAATATCATGCTCCACACACAAAAGGCACTCTGTGGATCTGTTGCCTGACTGAACACAATGTCAAATTTATTTTTTAAATATGCAGATTTTCCAGCATTGTACCGACCTTGACAGCAGCACAGTCTCTGATATCATAATCCTGCTGAAACTCATTTTCCATGATGATAGTAGACACCTTAAAGAACAAGAGAGGCTTGAGAACTTAAGACTGATGTATATATATTTGCAATTTAGATGTAATTTAGGAAGCTTTAATAACTCAAACACATTCACATGCCATGGAAGGAAAACTTTTCATCTCTCTCTTTTTTTTAATATCAGGATGTTAAATCATCAGATGACTTAGAAAATATCGTACTGTCGTCAGTTTCCCAACGAAGGAAGCTATAGTTACAGAAGTGGAGGTTAGCGGTGTATTAAGTTTGCATCTGGGATCACAGAGAATCAGGAGTTTACAAAAGACCTTTTTTTTGGCATCTGTTGAAATGCTAGTTATTCAGTTAACTAATTTCAGACATGTACCCATTTAAAAATGAAAGTCAAGGGATTTTATGTTTGGAAAGAATATACAATGAATTGACACAATGGTAATGTGGAATCAATATTCAATACATTTGAGAATAATTTGCTCCTATAAATGTTACCTAAAACTTCTCTTTAAGATAATATAAACATTTGAAATAGTATTTAAGGTCTCTTTAAGGTTTCCCCAAACAAATTATTTCCCCCAATAAAGACATATTCTTTTTTACATAACTCTAGTAAAACTCTTTTACATAACTCTTATGTAACTCTAATAAAAATAGAAGCTTCTCATTGTGAATAAAGGACATAAAAAGCAGCACAAAGAAAAAGAAAAAACTTTACTATCCAAAGATGACCGCTATATCTATATATCCATATTTTTTGGACTATAGAGAAACTAAATTATTTTTTAATTTTAATTCTAATTTTTTTAAGTTTATTTATTTTGAGAGAGAGAGAAAAAAGTATGAGTGGGGGAAGGGCAGAGTGAGTGGTGGGGAAAGAGAATCCCAAGCAGACTCTGAGCTGTTAGCGCGGAGCCTTCAAGCGGGGCTGGCTCTCACGAACCATGAGATCATGACCTGATCCTAAATCAAGAGCCAGGGTGCTTAACTGACTGAGCCACCCAGGTGCCTTTATATGGTTATTTTTTAAAATAAAAATGAGATTAGTAACTTTTCCCCTCGCTTCTTATATGTGAACGGATTTCCATTTCAATAAAGATATTTCTTCATAACTTTAACACTTGTATAGTCTATGGGTGTATTATTCATCAATTCACTTGATATTGAAACAAATAATCCCTTTATATTAACCCAAACGAGAAAGTTTAAACTTACTGGTGTATGATCACTCCACTCCCAGGATCCTTGTAAATCTGGGCTCCTTTTATTCAAACCTATCCACAGCCAACGCTGGTCACTATGTAAAAAGAAAGTATTAAAAAACAATGTGAGCACAGATTTGGCAAAAATATTTAGTATTCACATGTCTAAATTTTTTTTTTTTTTACGTTTATTTATTTTTCAGACAGAGAGAGACACAGCATGAACGGGGGAGGGGCAGAGAGAGAGGGAAACACAGAATCGGAAGCAGGCTCCAGGCTCCGAGCCATCAGCCCAGAGCCCGACGTGGGGCTCGAACCCGCGGACCGCGAGATCGTGACCTGAGCCGAAGTCGAACACTCAATCGACTGAGCCACCCAGGTGCCCCAGTATTCACATGTCTAAAATGCTTAAGACACAGGGGCACCTGGGTGGCTCAGTCGGTTGAGCATCTGACTTCGGCTCAGGTCACAATCTCGCGGTCTGTGAGCTCAAGCCCCGCATCGGGCTCTGGGCTGACGGCTCAGAGCCTGGAGCCTGCTTCGGATTCTATGTCTCCCTCTCTCTCTGCCCCTCCCCCGCTCATGCTGTCTCTGTGTCAAAAACAAATACACATTAAAAAATTAAAAATAAAAAAAGTAAGTAAAATGCTTAAGACATAGAAGTTTGTCTTCTCACTAACTGAAAAGCACCATTTTAAGCTCTATAAAGACATCTTTTGAAATGAAACCGAACCCTAAATATGGGAAAAGTACCATACTTCTTAAAACTAAATTTTAAGTTATGTTCTTCATATGAAAGGTAAAAACTTTCCATTTTGAACTTCAGAGGAAAAAAAATGCATGATAATCTAAAACTTTTACTGGAGAGCTTCAATATTAGATAATGTTTTCAAATACAGTCAAAGATAGCAATAGCATTTGCTTAAAGTGTTTATAACACATTTAGATATCTTTTTTGTAATGTAGTACAAATCATTTGGCTACATTTAAATTAAAAAAAATTTTTATTCCCACTGCCCATTAAGTTTAGAGTAAACAAGTATAAATATCTTTTTTTTTCAAAGATTAAAAAAATGTTTCTTTATATTTGAGAGAGGAGAGAGACAGAGACAGAGAGAGAGAGAAAGAGAGAGCATGAGCAGGGGAAGGGCAGAGAAATAGGGAGACATAGAATCTGAAGCAGACTCCAGGTTCTAAGCTGTCAGCATTGAGCCTGACATAGGACTCAAACTCATGAGTTGTGATATCATGACCTGAGCCGAAGTTGGATGCTTAACTGACTGAGCCACCCAGGTGCCCCTTTTTTTCAAAGATTTTATTAAGTAATCTCAACACCCAGTGTGGGTCTCAAAGTTACAACCCTGAGATCAAGAGTTGCATGCTCTACCAACTGAGCTAGCCAGGTACCCCCTGCTTTTTTTAAAGATCAAGTATAAGTATCTTCTAAGTGCCAAACTTCATGGGTTATACCCATGAATATACCAGAGCAATATAATTAAAGTCATTTAAATGGTTATATTTAACACTCATTACTATTATACTTCTATGTACAAGGCATTGAGCTAGGTGCCATGGTGACACAGAGAAGTACAAGACCTAGTATCTATCCTCAAATGGCATAGAAACTAGTCAGGAGGATGATATATACATGAACAAAGAAAATAATGGCCATTTAGAAAGATACCAAGTGACGTAAAATTTGTATAAATTTTAAGCATTACAAAAGTTCAGAAAAAGAGGGTCACTGTGGACTGCAGCAAGTCACAATACATTTTGTGAGGTCAGTAGAACAAAAGATAGTCTTCAAAGGATGGCTAACATTTCTTTTGAGTCATAATCTGAGTGTTTAGCACATACGAATATTACAACCAACTGAGAAGAGAAAAGAAAGACATTCCAAGGAAGGATATATACAATAATACATAGAAGCAGGGACATACATTGTAAATATCCCTTTCCTCAATTAAACTTATTCTCTAGCTAGGAAGATATTGGCAATATAAATAGAAGTGATAGAACCATAAGAACATTTTCTTCACCTCTCACCCCACTTGAAAATATTATCTAAAGTATGTTACACTTTTTAGGCCTTAATAAATAGACTATTATCTAAACATATAATTTTTTTTGGTGATGTTGGTTACTTTCCTTATAATTTAACCTTCTAACTGCATGTAGTATATATGATCAGTACATATGAGTGTATGTTATATGTGCATAATAATACATATAAATGTTAGATACATATAAATATAACACATATTAGAGAAGAGATAGGATCCAAATCTAAAATTAATTCTTACTCTCAAGCTCAATAGAATGTATGGAACATATGGAATGTATAGCTAAAAAGTAGAAGTCTGCAATTCAAAGAATTTGCTAGTGAATCAAGTCTAGAGCAAACTATTTTATTTTTATTTTTTTAATATGAAATTTATTGTCAAATTGGTTTCCATACAACACCTAGTGCAGAGCAAATTATTTTATAAGTAATTTCTCACTTTTTAATAAACTAATTGCTTTTCTTTACCTCTTTCCTCTATTCAATATTCCCTCATACTTTTTATTTTTTTTAATTTAAATCCAGGTTAGTTAACATACAGTGTAATAATGATACCAGGAATAGAATTTAGTGATTCATCACTTACATATAACACCCAGTGCTCATCCCAACAAGTGCCCTCCTTAATGCCCACCACCCATTTAGCCCATACTCCCCCCCAACACCCCTCCAGCAATCCTCAGTTTGTTCTCTACATTTAAGAGTCTCTTGTGTTTTGTTTCCCTCCCTGTTTTTATATTGGTTTTGTTTCCCTTCCCTTATGTTCATCTGTTTTGTATCTTAAATTCCACATGAGTGAAATCATATGATACATGTCATTGTTTGACTTATTTCGCTTAGCGTAATATATTCTAGTTCCATCTACATTGTTGCAAATGGCAAGATTTCATTCTTTTTGATTGTACAGTAGTATTCCATTGTATATATAGACCACATCTTCTTTATTCATCAGTTGATGGACATTCCGGCTCTTTCCATACTTTGGCTATTATTAATAGTGCTACTATAAACATTGGGGTGCATGTGCCCCTTCTAATCAGCATTTTTGTATCCTTTGGATAAATACCTAGTAGTGTAATTGCTGGGTCATAGGGTAGCTCTATTTTTAATATTTTGATGAACCTCCATACTGTTTTCCAGACTGGCTGCACCAGTTTGAATTCCCACCAGCAGTGCAAAAGAGATCCTCTTTCTCCACATCCTCACCAACATCTGTTGTTGCCTGGGTTGTTAATTTTAGCCATTCTGACAAGTGTGAGGTGGTATTTCATTGTGGTTTTGATTTGTATTCCCCTGATGATGAGTGATGTTGAGCATCTTTTCATGTGTCTGTTAGCCATCTGGATATTTTCTTTGGAAAATTGTCTATTTATGTCTTTTGCCCATTCTTCACTGGATTGTTTTTTGGGTGTTGAGTTTGATACGTTCTTCATAGATTTTGGATACTAGCCCTTTATCTGATATGTCATTTGCAAACACCTTCTCCCATTCCATTGTTTGCCTTTTAGTTTTGCTGATTGTTTCCTTCACTATGATGAGGTCCCAATAGTTTACCTTGATGAGGTCCCAATAGTTCATTTTTGCTTTTATTTCCTTTGCCTCCGGAGACATGTCAAGTTAGAAGTTGCTGTGGCCGAGGTCAAAGAGGTTGTTTCCTGTTTTCTCCTCTAGGATTTTGATGACTTCCTGTCTTACATTTAGGTCTTTCATCCATTTTGAGTTTATTTTTGTGTATGGTGTAAGAAAGTGGTTCAGGTTCATTCTTCTGCATGTTGCTGTCCAGTTTTCCCAACACCATTTGCTTACGAGACTGTCTTTATTCCATTGGATATTCTTTCCTGCTTTGTCTAAGATTAGTTGGTCATACGTTTGTGGGTCCATTTCTGGGTTCTCTATTCTGTTCCATTGATCTATGTGTCTGTTTTTGTGCCAGTACTATATTCTCTTGATGATTACAGCTTTGTAATATAGCTTCAAGTCTGGAATTGTGATGCCTCCAGCTTTCCTTTTCTTTTTCAGAATTGCTTTGGCTATTCAGGGTCTTTTCTGGTTCCATACAAATTTTGGGATTGTTTGTTCTAGCTCTGTGAAGAATACTGGTGTTATTTTGACAGGGATTGCATTGAATATGTAGATTACTTTGGGTAGTATCGACATTTTAACAATATTTGTTCTTCCAATCCAGGAGCATGCAATATTTTTCCTTTTTTTGTGTGTCCTCTTCAATTTCTTTCATAAGGTTTCTATAGTTTTCAGTGCATAGATTTTTCGCCTCTTTGGTTAGGTTTATTTCTGGGCATTTTATGGTGTTTGGTGCCATTGTTAATGGGATCGATTCCTTGATTTCTCTTTCTGCTGTTTCATTATTGTTGTATAGAAATGCAACCAATTTCTGTGCATTGATTTTATATCCTGTGACTATGCTGAATTCATGGATCAGTTCTAGCAGTTTTTAGTAGAATCTTTTGGGTTTTCCACATAAAGTATCATGTTATCTGCGAAGAGTGGAAGTTTGACTTCCTCCTTGCTGATTTGGATGCCTTTGTTTCTTTGTGTTATCTGATTGCTGAGGCTAGGACTTCCAACACTATGTTGAATAACAGTAGTGAGAGTGAACATCCTTGTGTTGTTCCTGACCTTAGCAGGGAAGCTCTTAGTTTTTCCCCATTGAGGATGTTATTAGTAGTGGGTCTTTCATATATTCAAGATCATATTTCTTTTATGATCTTGCAGTATGATCCTTCTATCCCTACTTTCTTGAGGGTTTTTATCAAGAAAGGATGCTGTAGTTTGTCAGATGCTTTCTCTGCATCTATTGAGAAGATCATGTGGTTCTTATCATTTCTTTTATAAATGTGATGTATCACATTGATTGATTTGTGGATATTGAACCAGCCCTGCATCCCAGGAATAAATCCCACTTGATTGTGGTGAATAATTCTTTTAATGTATTGTTGGATCCAGTTGGCTAGTATCTTGTTGAGGATTTCTGCATCCATGTTCATCAGGGAAATTGGTCTGTAGTTCTCCTTTTTAGTACAGTCTTTGGTTTTAGAATTAAGGTAATGCTGGCCTCACAGAATGAGTTTGGAAGTTTTCCTTCAGTCTCTATTTTTTTGAACAGCCTCAAAAGAATAGGTGTTAACTCCTCTTTAAATGTTTGGTAGAAATCCCCTGGAAAGCCATCTGGCCCTGGACTCTCGTCTGATGGGAGTCCCTCATATTTTAATATAAAGAAATACTTTTTGTCTTTTCAGCCTTAAGCTTTTAAACTTATTGCAGTGGAATGTGAGGACAATCCCCTTAGTCTTTATTGTTATACTGTTTTCTTTCATACAGACATTTGTAGACTTAGGATAATCCAGTGGAGACAATTAAGTCCTATTTGAATTTAGCAGCTATAAGAAGAATTTGTAGGGGCGCCTGGGTGGCGCAGTCGGTTGAGCGTCCGACTTCAGCCAGGTCACGATCTCGCGGTCCGTGAGTTCGAGCCCCGCGTCGGGCTCTGGGCTGATGGCTCGGAGCCTGGAGCCTGTTTCCGATTCTTTGTCTCCCTCTCTCACTGCCCCTCCCCCGTTCATGCTCTGTCTCTCTCTGTCCCAAAAATAAATAAAAAACGTTGAAAAAAAAAATTTAAAAAAAAAAAAAGAAGAATTTGTAGTTGTGTCTTCAACTATTCAGAGCTTTCTAACAGGCTTCCAAATTTATCATACATCCCAACAGTATAATTTCTTTTTTTTAAGTTTATTTCTTTATTTTGGGAGAGAAAGAGAGAGAGAGAGAGAGAGCAAGGGAGGGGCAGAGAGAGGAAGAGAGAAAATCTCAAGCAGGCTCTGTGCTCACAGAGCCCGACAGTGGGTGGGGGTGGGGGTATCAATCCCATGAACTGTGAGATCATAACCTGAACTCCTAAGCTGAAATCAAGAGTCGGGTGCTTAACCGACTGAGCCACCCCTACCAAATGTTGAATTTCTAAAACACAGAGACTAGATAATTGCCATATACAATATAATTAAAGTCAGACAGGTAACAAAAAGAGAAGGTCAAGTTTGCTTCCTTGTTATTTACTTAAAGACGTGACTTTATTTCTTTCAAATTTTTGCACATAATATATTTGAGGCTGGGGATTTGTGCAAAATTTTGTGTTTCCCTCAAGTAAGCCTTAGATATTCTTCTTTTCACAATCAACAGTACAACCAGGAAGATGGTCAAAGATCACTTGGCACCTGCATTTACTCTATAGTCAGCTCCCATAGAAATCCTCTTTAGACATCTTATCTCTAACCTTTCCACCCAGTCCTCTCTCAGCCCCAACTTTTCCCACTTAGAAACCTTTCCTTTCAAGCTCCTTTTTGCTTCCTCAGTAGCATCTCAGAAAACAGTTTCCTAGAAAACACAATTTGCCCCATTGTCCAAAAATTTTAATATTCACTACTTTCTGAGACTGAATTTCATTTCAACCCAGACATTTATAGTTTTCAGCTACCACTTCAAGAGATTCATTAGTGTGTTATAAATATAGAAAATAGTAGCTACTTGGTTTTTTTTCCATGTGTGGTAAGAGGTGGAACATATTTCCTCAATTGTAACTTATTCCTGGTTTGACCTGGTTTATCCATAGGCAGATAAGGAGAACAAATTGGAAATCACATTAATTATTGTACACCTCAATGCGGATTTCAAAAACTTGAGGGAGGGGCATCTGGGTGGCTCAGTCAGTTGAGCAGTTGAGCATCCGACTTTGGCTCAGGTCATGATCTTACAGTTCGTGAGTTCAAGCCCTACTTCAGGCTCTGTACTGACAGCTCGGAGCCTGGAGCCTGGTTTGGTCTGTGTCTCCCTCTCTCTTTTGCCCCTCCCCTGCTCATACTCTGTCTCTCTCTCAAAAATAAACACACATTTAAAAAAAATTAAATAAAAAAAGAAAATTTGAGGGAAAAAAATGGATCATATCTGGAGAATTAAATCAAATGGAAAATTTCTCTCTCTCTTTATAAATTTCTTCTACTACAAGCACTAAGTATATGGTTTTAGGGTATTAGGTTAAGAAGACATTGCACAAAAGGTTAATATGTGTATCTGTGTTAAAATTCTTACTCAGTCAAATTTCCTGCTGCATCTGGTTTCTAAGGAAAACAGTATCTCAGCTATAAACCACAATAAATACTATTTGATGAGGGCGCTTAGTCTGCAAAGCCTTAGATTTATATCTAAATCCATTCATGCCACATCACAGGAGGTAGCACACACAGCAGCAACAGCATTGCAAACAAGGCTTTCCCCTTTAATCCTAAAACTATTTTTGCTCTACAATGGCTTTCCCTGGTGGGCTGCCATTAAGAGTTACAAAGATCTTAGAGCCTTAATGACTTGGTGCACCATGAATCCTTTTCACTGAAATACAAATAGAGATGTGGAACTTAGATTGTGAGAAGTATAGCAGTAATCTGACTTAACTCCTTGGCATGCAACACACAATATGAGCAATGGACATCTGAGAAAGGTCAATTTCTGCAATAAAAAGGTAAGGCGTTCGAGGAGTAAGCTTTAGAATCATTTTCTGATATAAATGGGTTTGCCTCCTTCCTTCCCTTCAACCCATGGTTACAGAATTGGATTTAGAATATGTTACCTTTTTAAGTATAACATGGGCAAATGATCTCTTTATTAATGGAGCACATATTAAGCAGACAACACGGTCTGCCTTAATATGGCATGTATTAGCTGCTGGCTTAAGAGTACAAATAAAATACGGTCCCTATGAACAAAAGGATTATGGTGATTTGTGGGGTTTCTTTGTGCTCTTCTGTTTTCTAAATTAAATATACATTACTTCTGTGGTCAGAAAAAAATTACACATTGATTCTTGTACATCCTTTGGAAAATAAGCTATATGCATGGGAATGAGAGAAAGTAGAAAGGATTCACATTAAATGCTGTGTTCAGCATTCAATGCTAATAACTATGTTTACAGAGCTAGGATTTGAGATGATTTTTATTTTTTTCAGTGTTATTTTTTATATTCCCCAAATCTTACATAATGAGCATGTATTAATTTTAATTGAAAGGAAACTCAGCAAGTGTGATCAGAAACAAAAAAATTCCTTAATTACCTCTGGCATTTAGTTTTGCTTTTTAGTATAATCTATTCTGTATTTAGAAGCTCTTATGTCACATGTTATTCCATTTTCCATCAACTGATTCCCATAAATATCTATAACCTCATTGCTTATTACTTATCCATGGCTCCCTGTTCCAGTTAAAGGTTTCTAACCTCTTACTTGGTGTTATTCAAAACCCAGTTTGTTTATGTCAATATTTTGCTTTAAAAATACTTTAGCTTAGACAGTATGATATTGCATTATGTCAAGCTTGAGATATAGGGGTCAGTAAGTTGCCCTGATCAAAATTCTCACTTCAGGGAGGATCATCAGGGTATTAGAGTATGTTCTAGAGGTGGCCACCACAAGGATGTGTGGTATCTGAAGCTACACCTGAGGTTTTGGTTATTAGCAGAGTGAATATCAGAAATGAGTGTATATCTGATCAGAAATTAGAAGCTTGTTCACCAGCATGATGTTAGAAATGGTCTCTCATTGGTGGAATTTAAATTATGTAAGATATGGGGAATAGCTAAAATATTTAGGGATACTCTCACCCTTCATAAAAGGTTATTATTTTCTGCTGAGGCTGGTAGCCAGTACCATAACAAATGATCTGGGGCTTGAGGTACCTGGGTGTCTCAGTCAGTTGAGCCTCTGATTTTTTATTTCAGCTCAGGTCATGATCTCATGGTTCATGGGATTCAGCCTCCTGCGGGGCTCTGTGCTGACAGTGTTCAGCCTGCTTGGGATTCTCTCTCTCCCTCTCTCTCTACCCCTCCCCCACTCACATTATCTCTCTCTCAAAATAAATAAATGAACCTTTTTTTTTAAAAAAAGAAATGGAGCTGGGGCTTGATCTCTAAATGGTCCCATGTCCAGTCATTGGGTCGAGTGATTGGAACTGCCTGATGCCAGCTATTAATGGGAATAGAATTCTGTCTCTGGAATACTGTCAAATCTACCTCAAATGAACTTTCCTTGTAAGGTGGTGGGTGGAACACCAAGGACAGACTGGATGGGATGTTGGAAGGTTACAAAACAGATTCTATGAAATGTTTTGTGCCTGCTTCAATGAATGTTTATTTACTAAATGTTTATATATGTGGAAAGATTTGGTCTGAGTTTTGTATTCATTAAAATCTACTCACAAGGTTGTGGGAAGTAGCTAAGAAGCACTAACCCCAAAAGGAAACTAAGAGTTTGTATATCCCAATTAGCTCAGGTTAGTGTGCAATGAAATCTTGTATATTAATTCCTAATGCTGGAAAATGAAGTCCAGAATGCCTGAACTTCTACAACAGATGCTTAATAAGTGAGTATTTATGGAACACATGTACTGTATTTTACATCAGGTTTCCAGCTCATAGTAGTGAAAATTCCCTTTCTTTAATGAGAAAAACACAATAGTGTGTGTTTTTGTTGTTTGATTTTTAAAAAGTTTTTTTTTAAACATTTATTTATTTTTGAGAGAGAGAGAGAGAGAGAGAGAGAGAGAAACAGAGTGCTAGAGGGGGAAGGGCAGAGAGAGAGGGAGACACAGAATCTGAAGCAGGCTCCAGGCTCTGAGCTGTCAGCACAGAGCCCCTTGCAGGGCTTGAACCCACAAACTGTGAGATCATGGCCTGAGCTGAATTTGGACACTTAACCCACTGAGCCACCCAGGTGCCCCTCTCTTTTTTTAACATTTATTTATTTATTTTGAGAGAGAGTGAGAGAATCCCAAGCAAGTTCTGCATTGTCAGAGCAGAGCCCAATGTGGGGCTCAAACCCCCCCACCGTGAGATCACGACTTGAGCTGAAACCATGAGTGAGATGCTCAACCCACTGAGCCACCCAGGTGCCCCAGTATTTACTTTTTCAAGTCTAGTCATGAGGTTGGTCTGTAATTCTTTGTGCTGTTGTTGATAGTCTTTGATATCAGAATTAGACTAGTTTGTTAAATAAACCTGATGCCTGCATCAGTTTCTATGTAATGGAATACAGGCTCTTGCTTATACTCCTAAAATACAAGGCAATGATCTCTGCTTTAAAATGTAAAGAAATTCGGTGATGGGCATTGAAGAGGGCATCTTTTGGGATGAGCACTGGATGTCGTATGGAAACTAATTTGACAATAAATTTCATATAATAAAAAAATAAAAAAATAAAATGTAAAGAAATTCGTATATATAACCATATGTTATACTTCCTATCTTTCTTAGAAGAAATTCTTTGTCAGCTTTTTCCATTTCTTTCATGGCTATTGAATTATTGGGTTTCTACTTATCAAATCAATTGTATACTAATTTGTATTTCCCTGGAGACTATTTATTTTAACAATTTCATTTGTAACAGCATAGAATTATGCATAGTCTTACCAATTAAAAATTTCTCCATGAAGTAAGTTTTATAATCCCTTACTAAAGTTTCATTTTAAATCTCTCTCTCTCTCTTTATGTATTTATTTACTTATTTGGTTCTTATGGTTTCCTTGTATTTATGTTGAAATTTATTTTTACTTTTAGGTGAATGCTTATTTTCTTTATTTTAATTTAATAATTAAAGCTCTTTTTTAAAATTTTATTTTAGAGAGAGTGAGTGCAAGCAGGGGAAAAGGGAGAGGGAGAGAATCTCAAGCAGGTTCTGTGCTCAGAGCAAAGCCCAATGCAGAGTTTGACACGGGAGCTTGACACAGGGCTCAATCTCACATCCTGAGCTGAAATCAAGAGTCAGATGCCCAACTGGCTGAGCCACCCAGGCACCCCAATTATTAAAGCTCTTAAAGCTATTAATGTACCTACAACTATAGCTTTGGCTCTATCCCATGAATTTCAGAATGAGTGTTGTCATTGTCATTTATACAGTTTTTATTTTTTTGCCACAAAAGGGTTTGACTTCACTTCTTATTTACCTGTATAATTTCATCACTTAGTAATTTTAGGTTTGCTTTTTAGCCTATTAGATCAATTATTGTAAGTGATACAGTCAACGAACTCTAAGAGAAAGTATATATGGAATTTGTAATGTAGAAACAAAGAGGATATTATTAAATCAACCTTAATTATACTATTCACATGTTCTACATTATTTCCTTTTTGTCTGTCTCACTTGTTAATGAATGAGACAAATGTTAAAGTCTCCCATTACTGTTATCTGTTGGACAATTTCACTAATATAATTAGTATTTTTGCTTTATATATTTTGATGCTATTATTTTTAAATATGTAATGGTTTTTGACTGCTATAACTTCATTGTAGAATGTAACTTCATTCAAGATAAAATAGATCTCATTTCCCCATTCAATGCATTTTTACTTCAAGTGTATTTTATCTAATATTAATACTGTGACTTTAGGGGGCACCTGGGTGGCTCAGTCGGTTGAGTGTCAGACTTTGGCCCAGGTCATGATCTCACAGTTCATGGGTTCGAGTCCCACATCGGGCTCTGTGCTGATGGCTCAGAGCCTGCAGCCTGCTTCGGATTCTGTGTCTCCCTCTCTCTCTGCCCCTCCCCACTCATGCTCTGTCTCTCTCTCCTTCAAAAATAAACATTAAAAAAATTTTTAAAAAAATACTGTGACTTTAGGTTTTGTTCACACTTACACAATAGAATTTTGCTCATTCTTTTAATTTTCCCATTTTATTTGTGGTATTAAGTTCGTGATCATTAACTAAATTGCTATTTAGGTTAAAATGGGACAAGAATATAAGTAAAGTAAGTCAAGAAGTAATAAATTAGGGACCACCACAAATTGGAGAGTGATGCCCTATCTTGGTGGGTCACTGGCTACTCAGGACTAACTAATTGCTGTTATAATATGAAGACATGTCCTATTGTTTAATATTTAAAGAAGTGTTAAAAATACAGATTTTTATCAAAATTTTCTATTTTGAAATACTTTGTAGCTTCTTCCTTCTAGGAAAAGAACATTATACTCTTTGGGCTGGGTAGAATGGCAAGAGTTGCATGAGGTATCTTTCAACAGCATAGTATCGAATATCATTATTGAGCAAATTTGCAGTCTAGGACATAAATATAACTGATAATGGATAAATGTGGTCTTCTGTCACCTGGCTTTATTGGATTTCATGCTTTGTTATTTTATTTTTTTACAGTTTGCTATATCAACCTTTTTTCATCCATTACATATTCAGTAGATGAACACAGTTTGTTTTAAAAATGTGCATAATCTATGGTTCTAAATATGACTTCTAGGTAAATGAGGAATTTATTATACTTTCATTTTTTTACCACCATTTATCTCAGCATATCCCAGTTTTTATTTATAAATAGAGTTAAACACCTGGTCTTGTTAAAATATTCTTAGGTTTCTTTCAGAATTTAGAATAATTTCTTCCTATTTTTATAATTATATATATATATATTGCATTATGTAGACTGGGGCTGTTTTTACATTATATACTCTTCCTTCAAATTCTTTTAAAATAAATTACCTATTCATGTGTTCTTGATTTTTTTTCATCTCTCAGCTGGAATGCATCTTTGAATTTTTTTTCAAGAAAGAAGCTATAGTGTTATATTAATTATAATCTTCACAAATGAAAAGCAATGTAGTTGAGAACTAAAATTAATATATTACAAACATTTCCACCTCAAAACTCTTTAAATGTCAGGTGTTTTTTTGTTTTTGTTTTTGTTTCAAGTTTTTATTTAAATTCTAGTTAGTTAACATACAGTATAAAGTTAGTTTCAGGATAGGTGTCAGGGTTTTTTTTAATTTTTTTTAACGTTTATTTATTTTTGAGACAGAGAGAGACACAGCATGAACAGGGGAGGGGCAGAGAGAGAGGGAGACACAGAATCTGAAACAGGCTCCAGGCTCTGAGCGGTCAGCACAGAGCCCTACGCGGGGCTCGAACTCAGGGACTGTGAGATCATGACCTGAGCCGAAGTCGGACGCTTAACCGACCGAGCCACCCAGGCACCCCAATAGATGTCAGTTTTAAAATGCCTTCTTACATTTAATGTCCTAGAAAAGACAGCTAGTTGGATTTTGTGTTTTGGTACCTGTTTTGTTTGTTTGTTTATTTATTTGCTGTTTTTCTTTGAGGTTTTTGAGTCAAAATAATAAGGCAAGTATTCACTAAGGTATGTCCAAGTGGTAATCTTGACATGGTTCTGCCTGGTATACCCTAAATCCTTGATTTACAGATTTGGGTCTTCTTTTCAGTTCATAAATTTAGGGAAGAAAAAAAATAAATTTGTGGAGTTGAAGGCCCTCATATTCATGATTGCTCCCAAAGCTTCAGAGAAATTTTTTTTGCTTTGATAACATCACTTGGCCCATATTTCTCCACATCATCCTTAGAATATCAGAAAAATCATCCTGAAATCCTTCCATCGTAACATCAAAAGTGCAATGGTTTATTGATTCTGTGTTTATAACACCTCTGATTACTTTCCTATTTTCACATTCTTACTGTCTATCCTCAAAGTAGTTTTCCACATGAGGGCTGTAATAGCCTTCGAATTACTTGCCCTGCATGTACCTACCATCTCTCAATCTCTCTCTCTCTTCCTCTCTTCGCACATATGTATCACACACACACACACACACACACACACACACACACACACACACACATTGTTGTCTGGTTTTTTTGCTTATTGACTTAAGGTCAAATTCCTTCCCTGGCGAACAAGGATGCTCCATTTTAATGTCCAAATCTCATTTTCCAACTAAGTGGTATGGCTCATTTCTCCTTGACTGTATCTGTACACCTTGGTCTCAGTAAGTTTGCTAATGTTTGTTGTCTCTAACACCTTCTCCTATCTTATTTTTCAAAATACTGCCTCACCTTCCAAGATCCATCCTTCTTCATAACATTTTTCCCAGTTATACCTCCCCAAAGCACTTCATCTGTCCTTAGCATTTCCATGGCCCGTCCTTACCTTTGTGCTAGATTTTTCACCACACTTTTCTTATCCCCACTATTGGATTTGGTCATGCTACATAAAGGATGGGGAGTCTATCTTCCTTACCTTTGAATCATTCACACTGTCTTGCACATAAAAACGTTTGATGCTGAATGACTGCTAAGCACTGAATGACTCTTTTAGAAAATAAAACATGTCACTTCTGACTGGAGGACATCAAATTTAGCATGAAAGATCTCATTCTAAAAGTATTACCTGAACTGGTCCATTAAAAAGTGAAGAAATTCCTTTATTTCATCCATATGACTGAAGCTAGGAAGGTGTCCTCCAAGAGCTTGGCAGAACCTCTCAGCTTCTTCCCAGTTCCTTTTTCTTACAATTCTTTCTATATGAAACAGCTTAACAAAATACAATGTTAATTTGTTTTGTGGCATAATCATAAAGTATTCATAATTTCAAAATTAATTATAGCCAAACGGTAGGCTTTTTTTATTAAGTTTTTAATTCAAATATAATTAGCATACAGTGTTATAGTAATTTCAGGTGTACAATGTAGTGATTCAATAATTCAATACATTACTCAGTGTTCTTCAAGATAAATACACTCTTTAATTCTCTTCACCTATTTCACTCATCTCCCCACCCACCTCCCCTCTGGTGACTGTCAGTTTGTTCTTGTATCGGTAAGAGTCCGTTTTTGGTTTGTCTCTTTTTTTACCTTTGCTCATTTATTATGTTTCGTAAATTCAAATGTGTAGGCTTATGAAATGGATTCTTATAGGCGTAATAATAAAAGGAAAATGTTTTCATTTTTACCTGTGATAAAAACAGGTAAAAAACATACACTGTGACACAGATAGGACCCGCTGAAAATGTCAACTAAAGGCCAACCCAGGTGCCAGATGGATGACCTTCCTTGGCCAGTATGGGGAACAGCTCCAACAAGACACCATAGTCTCCTGCTTTGCTAGGACCTTGAGAAATAAATTGAACCAGCAGGCAAGGCTATAAAGGGTATATATGAATACTTTGGGAGTGGACTTCTGCAGAGAAATGTGCTAAAAATAATAATTATAAACATAATACACTGAGACCTGCCTAAGCACAGGCCTATTTTCTGATGAAGATGAATCAAAGGGCCGACTGCACTGGTCTAACATTGACAGAAGTCAGCAAAACAAAACTTGCCATTTCTATTTCTTTGGTTTGTGATGACTAATTTTATGGCAAAGTAACGACAGTCGTTTCAAAAAAAAAAAAAAAAAGAGACGGAGATGATACAATGGTAGATTGAATTATTAGTCCTAATTCTTCAGTCTCCATTCCTGTCATATAACTGTACATTCTTGCCTTGACCTCCTGGTTGGGGAAGAATACTTCCCCATACCTTGATTTGGGGCCCGGCCATGTGACTTGCAGTGATCAATGGCATATTAGTGGAGGTAAGGTGAACAGAGGCCTGAAATGTGCTTACATGGTTAGGCTTGCCTCTTAGGCTCCAGCCATTTACTATAAGAAGAACAAGCCCCTGACAGCTGCTGCCCCTTGAAGTCTGAGACCCAGATCAAAGGGCAGCATATCCAGCTCAGAGTCTGGAACCTAGCACAGCTGACCGACAGTTGAAAGCAGAGCTCGACCATTCAAGCCTAAACCAAAACAATCAATCCCTTTTGACCCAGAGATCTGTGAACATGAGACTAAATGTTTGTTGTCATAGTCACTGGGGATGGCATCAGCTGACTGATACGGGCCCTAAAATAATTTTTTTTTAATTGTAAGAACTGATAGAATTCTTCATTTGATAGCAAGGATTAGAGAGATAGGAGGATCATAAGCAAAGCGTCAGGGTGGCATGTAGCTTACTCAACTTCTCAGAACAAAAGAACACTAGGAAAGAGCCAGTTCTGACTCTGGCCTTGCTCTTTTGTTTTTGTTTTGTTTTATTTTTTAAACTGTATTTATTTTATTTTGAGGGGAAGAGAGAGAGGGCATGAGCATGTGAGAGGGGAGAGAGAGAGGAAGAGAGAATCCCAAGCAGGCTCTGCGCTGTCAACACAGAGCCCCACATGGGGCTCGATCTTGTGAACCGGGAGATCATGACCTGAGCTGAAATCAAGAGTCGGAAGCTTAACCAACTGGGCCACCCAGGCACCCAGGCCTTGTTCTTTTGGGTAGGATGTGAGTTTATGTGGGGATGAGCTGTCTCATAACAAAGGTTCAATGGTGCTCCCAAACATCTTGGTAGGTTACATATGTGTCTGGGGAGGAACATAATTTCTACAAGGATATGGACTAGGATAGTAGAAAGATAACCTCATTGAGGAATTGAATGAAAATGTTACTTTACCTTATAACAAGAAATACTGGAGGGGAAACTATGCCAGCCTTCAGGACAGGGGGCTTCAGGCTTGGGAGCTACCTCTTCAGGCTCAATGGGCCCACTTATTTTCTTGCAGATTGAAAGTGCTCTGAATTTTCTGCAGTCTTTTACCTCCCACTTTCCAAGAGACTTTCCAGTAGCCATAACCACACACCCACCTGGAGAAGCTGGGGTTAACAGAAAGTTTAATTAAACATTACATTTGAAAATTAAAGTCCAAACATTTTCTAGTGTCCTTACCCTTTACTTGAGACAAGGTTTGGAGAAAGAATATAAAAGAAAATGGGCGAAAGAAATGTATTGTTTATAATAATGATGATGATGATGATGATGACAATGGTGATAATAAAGAGAAGTGTATATTACTTCCTAAGTACTATTCTAAGAGGATTAAATGAATCAGTCCTCACAACAAACCTCAGGATTGGTTCTGTTGTCATAATAAGGTACAGTGAGGATTAGTGACTTGTTCAAGTAAATGTTTAGTAAGTGGTTGATCCAGAATTAAAGCCCAGGAGTTCTGCATGTGGAGCTGTACCCTAAACCACTATGCTGCTCAGGGTAGCCTAAGTGGCTCATATTCATATTAGCTTAACAACTTTGAACAGTTTTAAGGCAACTTAGTAACCCTCAAAACAGAACTCTTTCAGATTCAGATCCACAGGAAGAGCTGGTATAATAAAGGTAGGAGGAGGTGTTTGGTAACATACAGTTGTTTACTATTTATTTTATGGCAGCCAGAATTTTATTTATTCACAACATTAAGCAACAGTCTGTATTATCAGATCCATTTTTCAAATAAAGAATAAGTGACTTGCCATAACCATAGTTAGTGAGTGGTAGAGTCAGCACTTGAAAAGTGCCATGCTCCCTTTTATATTACACCATAGAGCCTGAAGTGGGCAGAAGACAAGAAGAGCATAGTTTGGAAAGTAATAGGCCCAATTTCTATTCCACGAAGCAGGCATTGTCTAATGTCCCATACATGGTCAGCAATTGGAACAAGGGACTGGGAGAAAAATGCTATGTTGCCCTGAATGAATGTGCTATTCCCCACCCTGTTCAGCCCACCACCCATGCCTTCTCCATGATGGACCAAGCTGGCTGAAGCTGGGAGTAATTATGGTAAAGAGAGCTTAATGGTAGTCTTTCTGGCCAAAAGACTGAGAGAATGTCATTGTAGCTACTTTCTGAGCATCTCTTCAATCATTAAGGCTTATCTATGAAGATTATGACACCAACCCTAAGATATCTGAATGTCTATAAAAGAAATCCCAGGTGTTTTATTTATTAGAACATTATAATTTAAGGTGATATTTAACCAGGATTGGCACCTGTATCCTCCATTTTCTAGAAGTGAAAAGATGACTTTGCTATCCATACCATTCACATTTATGGTGGCAAGAATCTATTTCAAATTTTGTGTGTCATTATACACTCGTATGTTCAAATTACTGCATTATAAAGAGTGATTTTAGTGATCACACTGTACAAAAACAAAAAAAATACAAATAATCCAAAGAGAGAAAAGTTGGATGCTTTATAATTCCAGTCTTATAGAAAGCCAAAATCCTCTAAAAAGGATTTTAGAGGCACCTGGGTGGCTCAGTTGGTTGAGTGACAGACTTAAGCTCAGGTCATGATCTCACAGTTTGTGAGTTCGAGCCTAGCATCAGGCTTGCTGCTGTCAGTGCAGATCTTGCTTCAGATCCTCTGTCCCCCAATCTCTCTGCCTTTCCCCGCTGCGCTCTCTCTCAAAAATATAAAAACAGGGAGGGGGACAAAACAGAAGAGACTCATAAATATGGAGCACAAACTGAGGGTTACTGGAGGGGTTGTGGGAGCGGGGGATGGGTTAAACGGGTAAGGGGCACTAAGGAATCTACTCCTGAAATCACTGTTGCACTATATGCTAATTTGGATGTAAATTTAAAAAATAAAAAAATAAAATAAATAAAAAAATAAAATAAACATTAAAAAAGTATTTAAAAAACGTATTTTAGATTATAAATCAGGGGATCTGAATTTTAGCAAGTCAATAACCAGGTAACATTTGTCAAGTAAATCACCTTTCTAAGTCTCTTGTCTTCTCAACTATAAAATGAGAAGGGACTTCCGAAGTCCTTTCTTGTTCAAAACATTTTGATTCTACGGCTAATTATGCTCAATGCTTTGAGCCGGTTAAAGGAGGATGAACTAACTTTCAGAATAAGTACAATATATTGCCTCCTTAATTCCCACACACTGAGAATAATAGAAACAAACACAATTTTGTTTTTATGAAACATAAATTCAATTTTGGAGAAAGAAATAAGCAGAGAGATGAAAATGTAAAACACTTCAAAATGAAGCTTCTAGATTCTGTTTGAGACTTACATGGAAAAGATAAAAAAAAAACTCACACTGATGGTTCTAGCTTTGAGCCATTAGAGGTAGTTTCCAAGAACTGAGTTTTTTAGCTCCTTTTACTAGATTATTCACAAGAATTTAATAAGGAAGACATATCCACTCCTTCTATTTATAGTTCCACAGATAGACTGTCATCCTGAAGATTATCGTTTTCCTCACATTTCCAAGGTAAGTGAAGAACACCTCTGGGAGGGATACTGCATTTCACTAGTCGTCAGATTCCATTACTTTAAAGGCTAAGGCACTCACCTGGCTCAAGAAAATTCCAGTTGGAAAAGGTTACAGCTTGCTTTACTCCACCAACACCTGTCCAGCTATACTCTCCATGTGAATCTGTATCTCTGAGGCCAGTCCAGAAGTATTTTCCTGGAGAGTTAGTATACTTTTTAATCATATCATTCAGGTATTCTTGCTCAAATCTACAAAACAGGAGTCAAACCAGTAGGTGTTTTTTACGACTGAATTACTATATAAATTGAAGATGCATCTTTTTCTTGGGAAGTTTCTTTAGCAAAGGGACCCAGAGTTAAAATTTCACCAGTACATGTTTCCTGATGGTCACACCTGCTAGTTATAGTCAGATTGCACTTGGTTCCAAAAGGGACCTCATCCTTGTAAATCTTGTAACAGGTTTCTCCATGTCTTTTCCAGTCCTAAATCAAAGGAGAAATATCATCACACTGTCTTTCAGACTTGATGTCCCTGCTCTGACAAGCAAAGTTCTGCCGCACTAATAAAATCTCACACTTAAGAGAAATTAAGGGCATGGCCAGTAAACTCGTTCACATGATGAAGGTAGGATACAACTTCACAGAGAATTCCCACAAGAGTGTGAGCCTGTATCAGACAGACAGTGCGTCTTAATTCTCTTTACCTCTAGGGCATAGCTCATCATACTATAATGTTGTTGGTCGCATTATTTTTGAACAGGATAAATATAAACGGGGGGAAAGTAAAGATATCAGCATTAAGAATTGTAACCACATACATTTTTATAGAAATTCATGAGTAGGTAACTCCTTTTCCTATAATGTTTTTTCTTCTGTAAGAATGCCAAAATGTTATGATTCACTGACCTCTGATTTATTCTAACATAAATGAACAGAAGGTAGTCCTTTCTTCTATTTTTCCAAGTCTGAATTGTTTCAGTTTTACCTACCATCCTTAGCCAAGAAATTGTAATATTGCTTAGAAAAACTTACACAGGGATTTTACATACCTCATCTGGAGGGCATATCTTATCAGAAGTGGTATCATTCATTTGTTCTCCCTTTTTTTTACATACATATTTAAGTTTCTCTTCACATGATTGGACTTTCCACTGACCTAGCTTTTTAAAAATAGAAAAAAAATTCCACAGAGAAATTATTTGCCATATGTTTAGAGTTGAACTCTAAATTTATTTATTTATTTAATTTATTCTCAAGTTAGCTAACATAAAGTGCAGTCTTGGCTTCAGGAGTAAATTCTTGTGATTCATCAATAACATACAACACCCAGTGCTCATTCCAACAGGTGCCCTCCTCAATGCCCATCACCTATTTCTCCCACCCCTCAACTCCCCACCCCATCAACCCTTAGTTGTTCTTTGTATTTAAGAGTCTCTTATGATTTGCCTCCTTCTCTGTTTTTATCTGATTTTCCCTTCCCTTCCCTAATGGATATAAAGTTTTTTCCACATGAATGGAAAGTATTCCACATGAATGGAATACTACTCGGTGATGAAAAAGAATGAAATCTTGCCATCTGCGACAGCATAGACGGAACTGGAGGGTATTATACTAAGCAAAATAAGTCAGCCAGAGAAAGACAGATATAAAATGATTTCACTCATATGTGGAATTTGAGAAATCTAACTCATTTTAAATCAAGATAGTTTCTTCTCACAAAACTGTGAGCAAGGGGTGGGGTGGGAGAGAGGGAGGGAAAGAGAAGATGACTATAAATGAATGACTAAATCTGAGAACATACTCCTAGGAAATGCTACTGAACAGGCCTGCAAGGTTATGGCTTGCAGTCTGTTAGTTCAGAACCATCTCAAGTTCATAGTGGAGATGAATTCCATTTTCTTCTAAGATGAACAATAAAACCATCAAAGCACATTTAATACAGAAGTTGAGGAAAGAAGAACTCAGCCTACACACAGTTGCCAGTGTTCTTGTCTTCTTCCATATGTATGGCCAAAGTTTGCCCATGGGTTAAAAACTTTTGGACATATCAACCACCCATGCTATCTCAGTTTCCTCATGTGTAAAATGGTAGTTAGAACAGCTACTCTCCAAGAATTACAGAATCAAAATTTTATTCCAACTCTATTTCAGCCTAGATTTCAAAGTTCTCTTTCAAATATGCTACTCTGATTAATTTTGCTAATTATTAAGTTGCTGCTTTCTTCAAATTAAATTTCAATTAAGTCAATTGTGATAAGGGTCAGTTTTTTTTAACTTTTTTTTTAATTTATTTTTGAGACAGAGAGAGACAGAGCATGAACGGGGGAGGGGCAGAGAGAGAGGGAGACACAGAATCGGAAGCAGGCTCCAGGCTCTGAGCCATCAGCCCAGAGCCCGACACGGGGCTCGAACTCACGGACCGCGAGATCGTGACCTGAGCCGAAGTCGGACGCTTAACCGACTGAGCCACCCAGGCGCCCCAAGGGTCAGTTTTAAGCACTGGAATGCTATCTAGATATGCTATCAGTTTACTCTTGCCTATGGAACCTCACTTCTATCTTTGACACTCTACCAAAGATATCTTAAATGTCCTTTTAAACAGAGCACCAAATGTGACACACTTCTAAATTAATCTTTGACAACTTTCTCAATACATCTTTACTCTTGAAACACTTCTAAATATACATATCATTTATTGTTTCTACTTAGGTCTCTCTAGAAGTTTGGGTGACACAAACCTCTTAAACAATTAGGAGTCCCCAGGAAAGCGATGCAAAGTATAGAGATACACATGTCTTTTCTCTCAACATACAATCTATTTTGGACCCTTAACTAAAGCATGATCAATAAATATTTAAGCATTCTACAGAAGATGTTCTCTGAAAAACATTAGACCTAATTTTTATTTTTTATTTTACTGATCCATTTATTTATTTATTGTAAAGATTTTTTTTTTAACTATTCTCTATACCCAATGTGGGGCTTGAACTCACACACTGAGATCAAGAGCTGCATGCTTTACTGACTGAGCTAGCCAGGTACCCCTAGACCTAATTTTTAAATAAAAATATTTTTTCACTCTCAAAGTAGGATTAATGTAAAACTTAATCTGAACATGAATTCAGAAGATGGTATTTCTCAGCTTAAGTTGTGACTTTATGTTACTACACTTGATCTTAGCCAAAAGGCCGAGAAGCGATGTGACTTTATGTTAAATATCATAATGATGGTCCAGAGAGAAAGAGCTTATTAGAACCAATATGACACAAGAAGAATTGAATTCTAAAAGGATTTTCTTCATCTGTTTCAGACCAGAGCAGATACTCTTAGACAGGAAGAGGATTGCTTATTTATTCTTTGTTTTACTTACCTCTTTTTTCCAGTAGCTACTGGAAAGACAATCTACAGGGCTCTTACCTTTTATTTTCTTTCCCAGCTTATACACAAATATCCTAACCCAAGTCATCTTAATATTATTATTTAGTATATAATAAGAATATAAATAAACCACAGAAGTTTTCCTACCTTTCCTAAATAGGAAACGCAGTTGGGAGTCTTATTGTAGGGAACATTTGGCTCATTCTTATTCCAATATGTTAAAGTAACTTCAGTATCATCTGACCACTGAAATAAAGTTGGTATATTTTTGTTCTTAAGACCTGTCCATATTTCTTCTTTGGCATCTAAAAGAAAAATGTTTTATTTATTCGGTTTTACTCAATTACATACTTCAGTATGTATACTGTTACTGATTTTTACATTCTGATAATGGGGTTTTAAGAGCCTTGATGGTATTTACAATTAATCTATTAAAATATTGATGTTAGGAAGGCCAGGAGTCAAGTGCTTTTTAGGGTACTTATGCAGGCAGAGCACACGGTGGAACAGCCATGCTATAATCTGTAGGTTAGGAGCTCCTGATATCAGGTTTAGATAAACCTTGCTTTATGGGGTATATAGATTTCCACAACTTCGCTTTTACAAAAAACATATGTACGTGTTTTCACTAATTGAAAGAAATCTGAAGAGGATTTTCACTTCTATGAAATTGTATTTGCTTCTTCGTTTTATGCCATTTTGGTTTATGAAAGGTTTCATAAGAACAGTCTACTTTTGGATAGCAAGGGAACCTATAATGAAATTCTACAAATACACTCATAGATACTCCAGTTAGAATGGGAGTGATGTCCATCACTGCCCTGGAATGACTATGCTGCCCTCCCAGGTAAAACAATTAGCACCATGCTGATACAGAATAGGTATCTATTATTAGTTATTAGTGATTAGTGAATCCTAAGAGGAGGATATAATATTGCCTGTCTAGTGTATTTTTTGTTCTTCAGTGTTTAGCTTTTAAATAATTACAAAAGTGAAATAATCATCACTTAAGCATCTGGAACAACTTAAATAGTATTTATCTTATGAGAAGAGGGAAATTACTCAATCACTGGCTGTACAGTCAAATTGGTAGCTACTTGCTAATGTTGCTAATTGTACATTAATTAAAATTAAATAAAAGTAAAAATTCAGTTCCTCAGTTACATTTCAAGGGCTCAAAAGCCACAAATGGCTGGTGGCTGGCTGCTGTATTGGTCAGCATAGATTATAAAAGAGTTCCATCATCATAGAAATTTCTGTTGGACAGTGCTGATCTGTAGGGATGATTGTAAGCTTTTCATTCCCACTAAGAGTCTGAAAATTAGGGGGCACCTGGGTGGCTCAGTCAGTTAAGCATCCGACTTTGGCTCAGGTCATGATCTCACAGTCTGTGAGTTCAAGCCTCACGTTGGGCTCTGTGCTGACAGCTCAGAGCCTGGAGCCTGCTTCGGATTCTGTGTCTCCCTCTCTGTCTCTGCCCCTCCCCTGCTCACACTCTGTCTCTCTGTCTCTCTCTCTCTCTCTCTCTCTGTCTCTCTCTGTCTCTCTCTCAAAAATAATGAATAAACATTAAACAAAAAAAGAGTCTGAAAATTAGGGGTGCCTTAGAATGTTTTAAACCTTTCAAATAGGATATTTTAAAAACTTACCCCCATGATGAAGTTTTGTGACAACCACCTCCACATCTGCTAAAGAATGAATGCTGATGAGGTCACTGCTTAAGGCTTTACATTTCATATGTGCCTTATCCCAGGAATCACTTTCATTTACCAGAAGATAGCAAAACCCATTATTTGACATCCAGCCTGCATCACAGTGTGTATCTGAATATGTCCAAACATCTGGGGGAAAAGCATCCATATATATTCCAGTAAAGATATATCAATAACATTTTAAATTCTTTCTCACATCATCAGGATTCTGGAAAACTGGGGAACGTGATGTCAAATAGTACAAGAACATGGATTTATGTGGTGCCTCATTCTACATAGCATCATAAGAGTGACTATAGGGATACAGGTAATGATATGACTTTATTGTGATACAAATGTGCTACATGATTGGATTCTGACTCATTGAGGAGGGACTGCCCTTAGTCCTAGTAGACAGAAGAATGGTGTGGGATAAGCCATTTGCTGACAAATCTCTTCCTTGCTATGGGATTTGTTAGGTTCCCCTCCAGTCTCTGACTTTGAGAGGTTATTTAGTCCAATCTCCTTTCGTGTATGGTCAGATTAGCAAGGGGATGTGAATTAATGCTCACTGTTGAACAAAGACATACAGAGATTTAAGAAACAGAGTAAAACATTTATAAACTCCACATGAAAGAGAGGATAGTACTGGAGGGAAAGGGCACAGGGGCCTCTCTGGACCTCTTCTTTCTTTCCCTCTACTAGACCTATATCCTCATAGAATTAGTGATTCTTTGTTTTCACCATGTTAAAACGCACTCAAATGATGGTCAAGAAAGATTGGAGAAAAGATTGAGGTATAAAACCATACAAAATAATTCTACTCCTCTTAATAGAATTAGAAATTAAGTTGAATTACTCGGACTTTGTGGATTCAGAACTGTTTGGAATGTCTGTCGTATAAAAACACAGCATCTTAAAAAATGTGAACAGCTTGTTCTTCACTGAAAGATAAAATTCAGGTCAAGCTAGCTTCTCACACTTGAGAACAAGAGAACACAGGAGAACTGAACTAATTTTCAGTTTCTGAAATAAGACATGGTATTATTATTATATTTTACAATTATGATAAAGGAACAGAGGAAAAAAAACACCCATAATTGAACTTAGAACAAATGTTTCCCTATTCTAGTCTTTGTCTCTATGAATACATATTTTTATAAGATTAAAATGATAAGTAGGCATATCATTTTGTTCTGCTATGGTATTTTCCTGCTGGCACAGTTATTTTAATAAATGCATATTATTCAATCATGTGGAAACATCATGATTTACTTAATAATTCTACTCTGCTACAGGGTATTTACTTGATCTATCATCAGTCATTCTGTTTTATTTTCATCTATGCTGTCTTTTCTATTACGCTTTTTGTTGTATGGACTAAATTTGGTTTGAATCAACCTGGAAGATGAATGTTCATTTTCATCTATGATTATAAACATCTCCCAACAATCTTTATTCTATATATTTATTTTCTAGTCTTAAAAAATAGCTTTATGTTCCTATATGGATAAGCAATTTTATTCCCTTCCCCCAACATTCTTTAAGCAAGACATTTTAAAACCTCCTTTTCTTCCCCTCCCAGTTTTGAGTATTACTTTTTCCTATTCAGGAGGATTTAATCAAATACCAGTATACGATGGGTCCTGTGCAAAACAGTAAGGACACTCCTCTTATTCTTTCAAAGGCTTCTGAAATTTCTCTGCACCTCAGAAATTTCAACTGTTCTGCGATTCTCTTATCCTTGAAACCCCTTGACAAAAAACCATACTTGTACACATTTTGTCCTTCTGCACCCCACCTTTTCTACCTGATTTATCAACACAATAACCTAAATAAGCAGCCCGGCAGAGAAAGACAGAGCAGGGGTGGGCATCATGGGGTAGGAACTGGAAACCTGAGGAGAGTTCCCACATCCATCATTTTTAGTTCTCGCAGAGGCAGGTAAAATATAAGACCTGAGTGTGCATCAGCATCACCAGGAAGTCTTCCTAAAACACACATTGTTGATGTCCACAGAGTTTTCAATTCAGTAGATCTGGGGTGGGTCCTAAGAATTTGATTTCTAACAGGTATGGTTGATATCGATACTCTTAGTCTAAGGAAGCACACTCTGAGAAACAGTGCTCTAAAGAAAAAAGAGCCACCTGTGAACAGAAATATATTTCTCACTGAGGATATCTCTGCCATCTTAAGGGGATATATCAAACCAAAGCTTTATGCATATATAGTTGATGACATCTAACCACTGCATCAAAATAAAGTAGTTTTTAGCATTGGCAGTATAGGGTGAAGGAAAGGTGGAAATAGATATCTGAAATGGATTTACTTGCACCTACTTGCACAGAAAATGAGAAAGATACCTGTTAACTCCACTGTGTTATTTAATGGTTTCTTGCAGACATAGGGCAGTTGAACTTCACAGGAAAAACTCTGCCATAGACCAGACCTGGCATCCATTCTTGCACAGCTTGATCCACCTATTATCATAGGTGCACTAGGCATATCTTAAATGATTAGAAAGAGGAGGTTAGGGCCAGAGTGGTGGTTAGAAAAGATAATTTGTATTCCTAATTTTCTGCTTTTATGGGAGCTCATAAAATAGTTAAGACCTTCTACTAAAGCCTCCATGGAAACTCATGTGCTTAAATCTGTCTCCCTTCTAAAATACAGGATACAGGGTGAAACACTCTAATACACTATAGTTAATTCAAAAACCAAAACCAAACCTCTATCCCTAATCAACATCCATGTCTTACTCTATGGTCAGTAGCTATTAATCTGCTACTCTATACAATAGATATACTGATTTGTGATTCAGTAATGCCCTTAAGACCTTGAATTAAAGGTTAAATTATCTTTAAAGATTTTATTTACTGAGGTGATAGAGAATTTACTCACTGATCATGAAATTTCATTAAACTAAAGTGACCTATTGGTATTGCACTTAACTCATTTTTCTTATGTGTGTATAGAATACATTTATACTGAAGCTAGTGCTAACTTTTAGATTCTACACTTGTCAGAAGCTGAAATTTAATTTTTTTTTTTTAATTTTAGAGAGAGAGAGAGATGGAGAGATTAAGCAAGGCCCACGCTTAGTGTGGAGCCTGACATGGGGCTCGATTCCACAACCCTGGGATCATGACCTGAGTTGAAATCAAGAGTCAGTTGAGTGTCCTGTGTCCCAACCTTGTGTCAAGCTCTGTGCTGGGCATGGAGACTGCTTAAGATTCTCTCTCTCCTTCGCCCCTCCTCCGCTCATGCTTGCTCGTACTTTTTCTCTCTCAAAAAAGTTAATTAGAATAAAAAGGTATCTAACTTCTTTTGGGAAGAAAAATATTTTGGCTAACTAGGGTTTTGTTTGTTTTATTCACTATAAAATTTTCTTTAAGGTATTTACATATGCAATATAATATAACCATTAGGTTGTCAGTACTTGAGCACTACTATAGGAGATCCCAAGAGTTCTAAAATGAGAGAATATTTCTGTATTGGAGTTGAGCTGCAGATGAAACACCATTGGTCCGTCATAGACATGTCAAGTCCCCTAAAGGATACAGAACAACTGCCAGGCCATGTGATGAAGCTCATTCTGCTGTTACCTAAAATTGTAGTGTTGCCATAATGGTTACAGACAAATTCTCACTTCTCTATGGTATGGTTCAACTTGGCTATCATGGTATTACAATAAAGAAGGAATGAGGGGAAAAAATTGTTCTTAGAATTAACCATAATAACAGCTGCCAAGATTTGAAATTTTTATAAGCTCTCAGTGAGTGGGATGCTTTTGTTTATTTACTTTTTTGAAGATTTTGCTCTGTGCATAATAGACGGAAGAAGGAGCAGTTACCTGGGTCCCAGTTGAGAAAGTTTAATGGCTTGTGGTCTGACCATTCCCAGCCTCTAGCAGAGTATAGTTGATTTAAGCCAGTCCAGAAAATTCTTGGAATGCCCTCTTTTTCTGTAAGAATCACATAATTTTAACAAGTGACAAAATTACCTAAATTATTACCTAAGTCAGACTTAAGCTTCTACTAATAGCAAAATTATCTGAAGGCCTTGATTGTGAGGCAGGAATCCTGCAGGAGGCTGTTTATCCAACAAAGGCAGGTGATGCATTAAGTCAATTCTGCTTTCCCATTAGCTTGTCCCTGTCTACTAAGGTAAGGACAGAATCTTCTCAGAACAGATGTCCCACTATTTTTAGCCCTGTTGTACTAATACAGAAGAAAACAATTTCCACTATATATCTCAGTTTTGAAGAACTGATTGTATTCCAGACTGACAGTGTAAATTCATTAAGCACATATTGTTTAACTGGTACTAAGAATATAAAAACCAAAAATACAAAGTCCCTGCCTCTCTGAGGATTTCAATTTAGTAGACAAGAAGAGATATGGATCCCTCAAAAGGTAAAGTGTTACCCATACTGTTTCAGAAATATGTAGAGGAACTGTTTGGTAGGCAATGGACTATGTAGTTCTAGAGTCCAAAGGAGACATTTAGGATGAAGACACAGAACAGGACACACACACACACACACACACACACACACACACACACCCCACACTACAGTGGAGATATATCATTCAAATTCATTATTTGACAACCAGAAGCCATCAGCAAAAAAGGGAAAGAGAAGCAGAGATAATTTAAGTAGTGATGCCAGTTGTAAATATGCCACTCAATATGCATATGCCCATAAACATATGGTAAACTGAATGAAAAGATTATAAGGCTTTTTATGCCAGTATCAAGAAAGTCAGCAAAATTATTCAACAACCTGGTAAGACTTCATCAACATCATGAAAAAAGAATTTGAAGATATTGAGGGCCTGATAGAAGAGACAGAAGAACTGATGTAATGGCCTAAGAAAACAAGGATGATGCTGACCAATAGGAAGAGTTAATAGGTTGGAATCTCTATAAATTTGTTGATATATTCTCAGCAGTAAAACACTTGATAACAATTTCTTAATTCCTCTCAGAGAATTATGTATGATGCATTATTATACTATATAAATGATCTCTCTGTATATATATATATATATATATATATATATACACATTTGAAATATAATTATATTTATAATTATAATATTCATAAAATATTAATTTTAATGTAAAATTTATAAATTATAAAATGTAATTTCAAATTATACTTAAATTAATTTATTTAATTTAAATTATAAATATTTTTAAATTTATAAAATAAATGTATATTAATATAATTATATTTTATATGATGTATATGTATATTATATACAAAGCAATGGTTCTTAAAATATGGATTTTTTTTTTGTTTTTTTTTTTTTTTGTAAGAGAGAGAATATGAGCAGGGGAAGAGCAGAGGAAGGAGAGAGAGAATCTTAGCAGGCTCCATGCCTAGTGTGGAGCCAGATGCGGGGCTTGATTTCACGATGGTGAGGTCATGACTTGGGCTGAAATCAAGAGTCGGACGCTTAACTGACTGAGCCACCCAGGTGCCCTAATATGGATTTTTATATGCAAATCAAACAGATATACCTGATATGTATCATTTTGTTCCATTACATATATCAGATATATCTGTATGATTTGCATATAGAAAAGCATATCCATATTTTAAGGGTTTTTTGAGGGAATTTTGACTGTACACAATTTTTGTCTTACTGCAGCCTTGAGAATGTGAATACCTAAAACATGTGACTTCACTAGAACTGACACTCAGGAAATGGAAAATATCCTCTGTGTAGAGCAGAAATAGCAACAGCAAAGATGAAAGGGGCCAAGAGCAGTAACCAGACACCAGCATTAAAGGGATGGGCAGGAGTCTGGAAAGAGGGTGGTAGGGACAAAGGCCCAATTACCACTCCACTGAGAATGAGATGTGAAGTTAGCAGTGAATTACAAAGATACCCTGTGTCTTCCAGGAGCTTATTTGTGACAGAGGCAGGTCTTTGGGATCTAGAAGAGAGATATACCTATATCTGTATCTGTATCTATATCTGTATCCTGTATCTATGTCTATAACTGTATCTATATCTGTATCTAAATCTGCATCTGTATCTATATCTGTATCTATATCTTTATTTGTATCTGTATCCTGTATCTATATCTGTAACTGTATCTATATCTGTATCTACATCTGAATCTGTATTACATCTATATCTGTATCTATATCTGTATCTGTATCTATATCTGTATCTGTAACTGTATCTATATCTGTATCTACATCTGTATCTACATCTATATCTGTATCTACATCTGTATCCATATCTATATTCGTATTTGTATCTATATCTGTATCTACACCTATCTAACTATATTTTTTAATGGTAGAAATTTTAATAAGTTTATGGCTTGTTGGGAGAAGAGTCAGTAGAAGTGAGAATCAATGAAAATGTAAGAGGGAGAAGAAACACCTGATGTGGATACAAACAGCTTTGGGGAAGGAGTTAACCTTGAACAAACTGGAGGGATGACAGTACAGATAAGTTTGTAAGTACTAGGATGGGAAACTAAGGGTTTGCTTCACTTTTCTCAAGGAAGTAGATGGTAAGGATACTCTCTAAGGGAGGAAAAGGTAGGTATTTGGGTAGAGGGCTTGAAGAGCATACTGAAGGGAACTTTGGATTCATCCTTTTCTTTCACCTTGTTAGCATAAGTGCTGGCAAACAAACTGAGGATTTAATCCAATGTAAATTTCTCATTAGGATAATTAGTTTTCTAGCCTTCCTAAAGAAGTCCTGGAACATATTTATGGCACTCCAACTCAACCATTACAGGATATTCCAAATTCCCTTTATTAATTTTTAATGGGGATACTATGGAGGACCAATCCTTCCCATCCTTCCCAAGTTCAATGTCCTTCTTTCCATGAAGACTTTTCAGATATCCCCAGAAGGATATTTGAATAATCCTATTGCTTACCCGCACATGGGAAGTACATATTTATGAAGATACTAAATGAACTTTGGAAGCTGGTAAGTTCCTATAATTTGCTTAATTACACTGTCCTATTTGTGAGCTGTATTGGTGACTTATTCTTCAATAGAATTATAGGATTTTAAAATGGACTGTGTTGACAAACAGGAATGTTCTTTATGTGTTTTAGGCCAGGTGAATGTGAATGGGAAATAGATTCTAAAAATCTGGGTTGGTCAAATATGAAAGGCAGGTATTTCTTTTATGGCTTGGACAATCTGAAGCTAGATTTTTTTTCTCCATACTGTCCAAGCAAGAAGCTGACCAATTTGAGACTTTGCTCACCACATCTTTGCCATCAAGAAACAGACGATTGATAGCATAAATCCCCATACCTAATCAAATCAAACAAGCGAGTTCACTGAAGTCGATATTTGTCACTGTCCTTAAAACCTGTTCAGACTTGACCTTCTATTTCTATTCCTCTCCCCACAAGGGAGACTACAGGCCTGATAATGGTAATTGCATGTGGAAGGAGCCAGAAAAGAACCTCTTCTAATGTATAAGGAAGGTCAAACCAGCAAGGGGCCCTCACTTAGAAGTAGCCTAGCCTTGGGGCACCTGTTGAGGCCACTCTAAGTGAACAACCTCTCAGGGTGGAGACAAATGAGGAAGAATGGACTGTTGGGTCTTCTTTTGTAACTCTGGGATGAATCTGTGGTTAGAGGTTCCCTGGGAAGGCTAGAGCCATGGGAGATCTGATTCCCAAACAAAATCCAGAATCCCCCATCCCCAAAGCCCGTGTATTAGTAGAACAAAATCAAAACAAAACTAAGTGCAGGGCAAGCAGAAAGGAAAAAGAAAGCTCTTTTAGGTTGCATGGGACTTATTTTCAAGGGGCTGCTTCTGCTTTTTTTCTGGCAGTAGATTCCCTAGTCTACCATTAGCTACCAAACTAGAAATCATTTGGGAATAACATTCTCCATTATGCTCTGCATATGTACAATTCTTTTCCCCAATTAGATCAAGCACTTGGATCACAAAATCTCTGAGTCACTTTTGTTGGCCTCCCTCTCCTAGCCTAATATTTACACGTGATAGTTTTCAGTGAAGAGAGAAACTTCAAGAAACTTTCAAGATTTTGATACTGTGAGTTTCAGATGTTAAAGTACAGCTTGAGTCTTGGGAAACTATCAGTTATAATTAGGCTATAATAATTATATTATGCTTAAACAGCATTCACAGTGAAAGAGAAGTCTGGAATATTAGAAAGGGTGTATCTCTAAAATTATTGCTATATATAAAATGTGGGAAGAGTCTGGCCTAGGAAACAGCAGGGTCATTTAATATGTTATCTCACTTTTATGAGTTATAATATAAAAATGATAGATAAAGAAATCATGCAACATTCACTCCTCCAAATGCATCATTAGATTGTTAGGGTTTTGATAGTCATACTTGGATACTTTTCTCCTTCACCGAAAACATCAGTTTCCAAATGTCAATATCCCAGGAGGCTTAAATTTATTGGTACTTTTCACTTTCAACAATATTTGTTGTAAGGTTCAGTGAGGTCTGAAAAAGGAATTCCATTGACAACCACTAACCCATCAGGCTTATTTGATAGATTTCCATTCTAGAGCTCTGATTATTCAAGTATCAAACAAAATGGGAAAAGGGTGAAGCTAAGGAAGTAAGAAAGGAAGGCTTTTAAAAGGAAAGCTTTTAGCTAAAGAGCAGGACAAAAGACTAGTAGACTTTTAATGATGAAAAGAAATGAAGAGAAAAAAATATATATAAGAGGATTAAGTAGTATAGTAAAAAAGTAAGGGCTCTGGAGTCATATATGTTGATATTTGAATCCCAGTTCTGATACTTCTGAGGTGTGTGATGTTGGGTATGTTATTTCTAAGCATCAATTGCCTTATCTGTAAATGGGGGTAAAAATACCTTATGAGGTTGCAATGATAATTAAATTATTTAATTTGTCTGGAGACATGCGGGTTTTGCTCATAGTTTGGATTTACCAAATATTAACACTTATTATAAAGCAGTGTGATGGGATTTATCTGAATTAGTCAATAGGTATTTGTTTCATATATAGGAATAATGCTTAGAGTTTTGCACAAAAGGGAAAAAACAACCCATGAGACCCACCTATACCTGCAAAGAACTTAACTAGTCTTAAAAAAGGTAAATGCAGGGGCGCCTGGGTGGCTCAGTCGGTTGAGCGGCCGACTTCGGCTCAGGTCATGATTTCGCGGTCCGTGAGTTCAAGCCCCGCGTTGGGCTCTGTGCTGACAGCTTGGAGCCTGGAGCCTGTTTCGGATTCTGTGTCTCCCTCTCTCTGACCCTCCCCCCGTTCATGCTCTGTCTCTCTCTGTCTCAAAAATAAATAAACGTTAAAAAGAAATTAAAAAAAACAAAAACAAATTCTCTTTATAAAAAAAAAAAAAAAAGGTAAATGCAGACACATGCCAGATACAACTTGTTTTCAAGTCACATTGACTGTGTTCCAATTTTGGCTCTGTTAATTACTTGTGGGTGACCTTGAACAAGTTACATTTCCTTTCTGATCCTCACATTCCTCATCTGCAAAGTAGGCTTATTAATAAAAATACCTACACCTCATAGTATTGTTATATAGTATTAAATAAGATAATGTATGAAAAGCATTTAGTACTCAGTCTGAAGCATCATTGCTGTCATATGTTATGATTATTTTTTCATTCAAATAATCAGAGACTTAATAACTTTGGCTTCATGATTTTTAAAAATAATACAAAAAGTTTCTGTTTATAAACTTTCTAGTAAAAGAAGTGCAATGCTCTGATGGAAAAAGTTAGAGAAGTTTACTGAGTACATAAAAGATGTCCCAAATAAATAGAAAGGCATACCATATTCATGGATGAGTTGACTTAATAAATAATGTAGTGACAAAGGTGCCTCTTTAATCTATAATTCAATGCAATTCCAAAGTCCCAATAAAGTTTTTCATTGAGATTAATAAGCTGATCCTTAAATTCATAGAAAAGAATAAGTGGTTAAAAAATAGCCAAGGCAGGGGCGCCTGGGTGGCGCAGTCGGTTAAGCGTCCGACTTCAGCCAGGTCACGATCTCGCGGTCCGTGAGTTCGAGCCCCGCGTCAGGCTCTGGGCTGATGGCTCGGAGCCTGGAGCCTGTTTCCGATTCTGTGTCTCCCTCTCTCTCTGCCCCTCCCCCGTTCATGCTCTGTCTCTCTCTGTCCCAAAAATAAATAAAAAACGTTGAAAAAAAAAATTAAAAAAAAAAAAATAGCCAAGGCAATTCAAGAAAAAAAAAAAATGAGAGGACTTGCTCATCCATATTTACCATGCAGCTGGCATAATTAAAACAGTGTGGAACAGACACATAGACAGACAAGTAGACCAAAGGAATAGAATGGAGAACCTAGAAATAACCCACATGTAATAGAGGAGTTTATATTTATTAGAGGTAGAATAATAAATTTTAGGGAAAAATGTAAAAGAAATAGTGCTTGATCAACTAACATCCATGTGGAGAAAGACAAATTAGATTCCCACCTCTAGAAATTTTATTTCAAATGGATTATGGATGTAAACATGAAAAGCAAAATTAAAAACTTTTAGAAGAAAAATGAGAGGTTATGTTTATCATACTAGGGCTAAGAAAGAATTTGCTAAATAATATAAATAAGCACAAAACATTATGGAAGAGACTGACTGACCAAATTAAAAGTACCATATTTTTAAATAATAAGAAGCAACAAAAGTGAAAAGACCAAAGACTAGGAAAAGATATTTGTAATCCTACAGCAAAAGATAAGTGTATATGAAGAATTACTATAGATCAATAAGAAAAATCAATAGATCAATAAGAAAAAGGAGGCAAACAACTCAAAAAGAAGGCAAAGGATATAAGCTGAATATTGGCAGATTATAAGCTGAAAACCTGAATGCCTAATAAACACAAGGCACAAAACCACATGAATTATCAGGAAAATATAAAAGACAAATGAAATAACCATTTCACATTAATCACAATGGCCAACTAAGTCTGACAACATCAAGTGCTTGCAGAGGTGTAAATGAATACAGCCACTTTGGAAAGTAATTTGGAATTTTGATTAGAGGTGAAGAGATGTGCACCCCATGACTAAGCAATCCCTACTCAAGTAAAAATCTCATACATGTCTACCCCATGAGACACATATGAGGATGTTCCTTACGGTGGTATTTGTAATAGGAAAAGCTGAAAACAACCTGTTTCTCAATAGGGGGATGGATAAATTGTGGTTTATTCATACAAGGTAACAGCAGCAGTTGACAACGTATAAACTTACATATGGGTAAATAAGTATTTGTATCATTTAAAAACCTAGATATGTTTTTATATCTGTTTTAATCTATGTTTTTATATCTGTGTATTATAGATCTATATAATGAAAACATATGCCGTATTTATACATATATATGTTATAAAAGCACTCAAAGAATGGTTATTTTGAGACGTGGTCATGGGTTTTCAACTCTATTAACATTTTATTTCTTTAAAGGGAGGGAAGCAAGGAAAGAGGGACGGAATCAATCCATGTAATGCAATATGACAAATGTTAGTGTACAACGAGTGTGTAAAGTCAGGGCAGTGGTTATACAGGTCTCTTTTAGGTTATATTCTATTTTTGTATGTACAAGTTTTCACAATTAAAAATTTTTAAATTACCACCATCACCCCACAGACAAAATAAAACAAAATCCTATCCACTCTATGTGTCCATTCATTAAACCATTTGCAGATTTCATAATTCTCTCCTTGCCTTGGAGTACGGCACTCCTCTACCCAACCACAAGAACGTTTCACTGAGGCCATCTAGTGTGACTCAGCCATGTTCGTTACCTTCCTTGAGTTCTCCACTTTTCAATGTTCAAACTGTTTAAAGTTCACCTTTTACAAAATCTTTTCTCTTAGGCTTAGGGTAGCAGTTTAATCTTGCTACCTCACTCCATTTTCTGAGCAATAACTTCTTTTCGGTCTCCAACATGAAATGCAGTTTCAATGGATAGAATGTGATTCTACTAATACCTTTTTGCTTGAGGGCTTCAGTGTTGATGTTTAGATCCCAAGAAAAGACAGAAAGATATATACACAAATCAACATACCCGGGTATGAAAATAGAGGTAGATAGATGGCATCTTTACAATCCCGGCAATTTGGTCTACCACATGCAAACCTACCTTTAAGATAAGTTAATTCATCAGCATTGCTGATGCTCAGTAAGTTAGCTCCTTGATTCTGACATGAAACATAAGCTTCCTTCCAAGAAAGAGATGCCTGAGTATTAAATTGGTAGCAACTTCCAATCTGCTCATTCTTTTCCCAATTATCTTCACAGCCATTTTCTGTTGATACAAAGATATGTTAGCCATCATGAAGTAAGGGCATAATGTTTTATATTACTAAGAATGTTTACCAATACTGCAATTCAATTTCCACCTTCTTAGGATACACTAAAATTGAACTTTATTGTTCAAATGACCATGTTTTGATTCTTTGGTTACACAAAGAAATTTTGAAGTCATAGGAACCAAATAACCTTGGCTGATGAAAGCTTCCACTCTCCTATCCTCTACTCTCCCATTATCCCCTACCAATTATAATGCTATATTTTAGCCCCTGCCTGCCCTCTGCCTAAATGTAGGAGTCTTCAACTGTGTTCACATTGTTAAACTCCTGAGCTGATGAAAAACAAGTTCACTTGCAGATAGCGGCAGACGGCAGAGGGGTTTGCCACAGTTTGCAGCAAAACTCCTGTGTGTATGTGTGTGTGCAGACATGTTGCTTAAATGCCCATAATGTAGAACCCAAGTGACTACCTTATTTGAAAAACTCAGTCTGAAGTTTTCCTTAATATATTAACAGAGGATTTAATATATGACATATAATTAATAGTATACAATCAATATTACGTATGTATATGTACACGTGTGTGCATATGTATACAGACGTACATGTTCGTTGTATAATGTGCATATTATTTTCTTCAACAAATACTTAGGCACACCTGGGTGGCTCAGTCAGTGAAGCATCCAATTCTTGATTTTGGCTTAGATCATGATCTCATGATTTGTGAGATTAAGCCCCGAGTTCGGCTCTGTGCTGACAGCATGGAGCCTGCATGGGATTTCCTCTCCTCTCTCTGCCCCTCCCCCTGTTTTCTCTCTCTCTGTCTCTCTCTCTCTCAAAATGTTAAAAAAAAACCCAAATATCTAAAAGCAGTTACAATTCCAGACAAAGACCCTTCAAATTATTTCTTATATGAGATATATAGATCTTGATACAGCTGGTTCAAAAACATACTTAGAGACTCCCATATACTGTCTAGAAGAGGAAACCTAATATAGGCTATATCGCATGTGTCCCAGGCTCCACTCTGGGGGTTTTGCAAAGAGCCTCCCATCATCAGTCACATATCACATGTTAGACTCATGGCCTTTCAAGCTGGAAGGGCCCTCCTAGGTCATCTTGTCTAATGCTTTCATTTCACAGATGGGAACAAAGATCTAGAGGTGCTTGTGGCAGAGCTGTGATCAGAGCACCGGTCTCTAAATCTACTCTTGTTGATCTTTTGAACAGCATACGCTGCTTCTTCAGTCACTTTTGAATGGCCTAAATAGCAATATAGGTGGTTGTGACATTTGGTGAAAACAAAATAGGTAGATTTGCAAGTACATCGCCTCAAGTTTCCTTATTACCACTGGAGCCCTATGCCTGAAATCCGGAAGCTTCCGGGGGATGGCAGTATGTCTGCTATAAAATATAATCTACATGGTTTAGGAATCCTCAGCTTTGAGAAACTCACAGTCTTACTTCGTCCCTAAAAAGAACTCTGAAAGGTATATGAATGCATTAATACCTCCCATTTTCACCCCACCACCCAAAAGAAGCTAAAGACACTGATACTCATAACAGTCAAGGAAGCAAGGTGGAGTGGAATAAATATGTGGGGAATGAGTGTCAGGAATCCTGGAATCTCCACCAGACTCCGTATGAATGTGGTCTGATCCTGACAGACCATGTCATCAATCTGGGTCTGCCGCCCCTCACCTGAGAATTGAGGGATTGCACTGGATAACCTCTACACTCCCTTTCACATCTAAAATTTCTGATCCAGACTATAATGAGGTTTAAATGAAATCAGTGCCTAGTTGACCAAACTCTGCCTCATATCAGTTATAGTTGAAGCAAACATCAGCGTTTATCTTTTAGTAGGTTCTGGGTGTTGAAAAGCCTATGCCTCTACCTGGAACAGTAATTCTCAAAGTGTGGTCCTCAGACCAGTATCCTCTGGGAACTCATTGAACTGTGAATTCTTGGGCCCCACTCCAAAGCTACCAAATTATAATTTCTGAAGGTGGGCTCCAGAAATCTTTGTTCTAACAAACTTTCCAAGTGATTCTGCTGCAGAACCATTTTCTCAGTATAACCTCTTCTAGTTGCTTAGAACTTTTCATTTTGAAGCTCAGCTTCCTTAAAGAGGAATCAACATTACTAATACCAGTAGACTGGCTACTGAATGAGGCATGATATAGTATAGTTATTTGAGTCAAGGAATTCAGAACTGGGTTTCCTAGATTTGAATCCTAGTTCTGAAATGTATTTGTTATGTGACCTTAGGCAAGTGCTGTAATTCCCCTGTGCCTCACTTTGGTCATCTGTGAAATGGGGATAAATAGTGGTGCCTACCTTATAAGGTTGTGTGAAGATTGAATGAGTTGATATAGTTTGAGTGCTTAGAATGGTATCTGACACTTGGTAAGGCCCTAAAAGCATTAACTATTATTACCTAGGTCTGGCGATTTTTCCTTTCTCTTTGTTATACATTCTTCCAAACTACTGACCACTTAAAAATATTTCTGGAGCACTTATCACATGTCAGGTATTGTGATCACCTGTAACTCTCACCTGACTGGTGATAAAATATGTCTCAGTTATATGCCAGATAATGAATCAACTGCTACTTTGGTCTCTCTCTCTTTCTAAAGAACAGTGAACTCTTTAGCATGTCCTGAATAGTTTGCTTCTAGTAAGAAGCAATTAGAAAAAATGCTCTGCTCAACACACACAAATAGCAGAAGGAACAGTGTTACCAATTTTGAGAGGGCCAGGGATATGGGTCTCTTTTGTCCCCTACTCTCTACTTCAGGCCATAAATATACTTAAGTGTCTATCATCCTAAGAGTGTTTCTTTAACCTATCTACCCCACAAACCACCATCTTTGCTCTTTTTCTATTTCATAAACCTTAAGAGGCTTTCTCTCTTATTCACACCTGTCCACTATAACTTAGCTTCTATGACCAATGGTCTTTTGAAACTGCTCTAATGAAGGTCAGCAGCAATTTCCTAACTGCTCATGCCTTTTCCACTTCCTATTCCTGAGGTATCTATGCTACAGACACTCCCTCCTTCTTTGTCTTCCATGATACCATTCTGTCTTGGTTCTATTCTTGGCCTACTCCTAAAAGCAAGCTCATAGCTACACATTACTTCCCTCTTCCCTCAAATATATATTTATTCTCTAGGATAATATTTGTTGCAGTCATTTGTGAGTCCTCTTGGACTCTTTTTTGTCCCTGTTGCTTCACAGAAATGGTATCCATTGTCTCTCTATATATAAAGCCTGTTAGCCCATACATACCTGGTATTAAGCAGATGCCCCACTTTTGATCATACTCATAATTTAAGGTGGTTGCACACCATGGCCCACCATGATTTTCATCACGAACGCACTCATGATGCCAGGTCCCATTAACTAAGAATGGAAATTCACAAGGTCTTCCATAGGAGTTCCCATCTCTGGTATATATCTCTGTGGTGTGGGGAGGAAGGAAAGGAAAGTTAAAAACTGGACAATCACCTTCATTTAACTAATTCCTAAATTTTCTGTGAAAGAAAGATTGTTGTTTGCACTTAAGAGAATACACTATCAGGGTGCCTGGGTAGCTCAGTGAATTAAGCATTCGACTCTTGATATTGGCTCAGGTCGTGATCTCGCAGTTGTGAGACTGAGCTCAAGCCTGGCATTGGGCTCTGTGCTGAACACGGAGGTTGCTTGGGATTCGCTCTCTCCCTCTCTCTGCCTCTCCCCTGTTTGTGTTCTCTCTCTCTCTTTCTCTCTGTCAAAATAAATAAACTTAAAAAAATAAATAATAAAAAAAGAGAATACAGTATCTAAGTAGGTTGCACAGTGTGGAAATTCAGAGCATGGAAGCTGACTGGTCAGATCTGTACTTGAATACTGGCTCCCCCACTGAGTGACTGTGTGGCTGTAGCAAGCTCTCTAATTTCTATTAGCCTCAGTTTCTGTATCTGCAAACTAGGAATAATAGTATCTAGCTAATAGGTTTATTCAAGAGGATTCAATGAGATAATCCATGTAAAGCATCATTTATTATGGTGTGATAAAGAGCTAAATGATCCTGGCTTGATCCTGCAGGGATCAACTGATTACCATGGGTGGAAGACTAATTCACCAGAAGGGGATCTCTGCCTGAGACTAAATTTACATTTTAAATTATTTTATTTAGTAAGAGTGGGGCCAGAAAAATACCTTGGAGTCACTGAGGGTGGGTGTGGACTTTGGAACCAGGTGTAGTTAGGCAGATGGACGCATAGCCCATTGCTCACAGACTGGTGGTAGAACTGAGGTTGTGGGTTTTGAGGAAGTGGGAGAAAGAACAGCTAGATCTCTGAGATGGTTCTTGGAGAAGAATGGGGCACGGTAATTCATGTTATAAAAGAAGAACCAGCTTCGTCTGGGAAGTCATGGGACTGGCTGGTGGCCAGAGAGGTATTAGTACCAGGTTTTCATTTTGTTTTATTTAAATTCAAGCTAGTTGTCATACAGCGGAGTCTTGGCTTCAGGAGTAGAACCCAGTGATTCATCCCTTACATATGACACCCAGTGCTCATCCTAAAAAGTGCCCTCCTTAATGCCCCTCACCCATTTAGCACATCCCCCTACCCATCTCCCCTACAGCAACCCTCAGTTTGTTTTCTGTATTTAAGAGTCTCTTATGGTTTGCCTCCTTCTCTGTTTTTATCTTATTTTTCCTTCCCTTCCCCTATGTTCATCTGTTGAGTTCCATTTTAATAATTTGCCCTGGTGCATGGATAAAAACTGAAAAATTATTCCAACCACAAATATGCCTGGAAATACTAAAGAAAGTGCTCAATATTTATGCAGACAACAGTTCTCTTGGAAAGGGGCTTTTATAGAACAGCTAGCTATGTAATTATTTGGGTCACCTTTTTCCATACCCTTAATTTGTTTAAAACCAAGGTCATTATCAGATCAAATAGTGGCTATTAGGTAAAGCATAATAGTCAGATCTTATCACCCTTTACCAGGCTATTAGGGTCCATCAAAATGTCTCACAGATTTGCTTAAAAGTGTACTTAAGATAGTATTTGATTCCACGTCCTTTATCATTCTCAAATATTCAGTTAACTGAAGTATGAGACTTGATTTAACAGTTTAGAATATATTAAGCAGTAGTACAGCAAAAAGTAAGAATAATCCAGACGCTTTTATTTACAATCTTTTAAGGGACACTGGTTTTATTTTCCTCTGACATATAAATGATTTTGGACAGGATATTTCTGTTAAAGAGTAATTTGGCCTTACATTTTATAATAAATCTGCTTATTACCTGTGTTCTATTTCTAATGATACCAAAGCTCCCAATAGTTCATGACAATTTCTCTTCCAACATTATAGTACTTAAAAGGAGTCCCTGAACACAGCAACTATTACTTGTAGAACCCTCAGTTTCTTCCTTTTTAAAAAGTCTTGTGTTTCTGTAATACAGAGTGCTTTCACATACATTTCTTTTACTTGCTCTTTACCATAAACCTATGAGATCTATAGGGCATGTATTACACTTTTTTGTGAAATCTCCATTTTTTGCAATGTAGTTAAATAAAACATTCACTAAACTGTAAGTGACAAGGATGGGAACTGGCTCCCTCATTAGAGTCCTTGACATGTTAAGCACAACTTGTGACTTTAACGGCTGCCTTCTCAGGTTTCAAGTTCTGTTTCATAGCTTAAAGCTGGGTTTCAATTAAAAAACTCTCCTATTCACAATATCGTTTGAAGAATGATAAGGATATAGCAACCACCACATCAGTAGCAGCTAACTTATGCTAAATGTTCACAAAGAGGTTTATTCTCACACATTTTTCACTGCTGCTGGACCTCTTAAATCCTATGGGTTTCCCTAGAGACAGCCTTTTCCTGAGAAGAATCTTCTCTGAATGTGTGAATTTATGATGATCGCACTCTCAAAACAACAGCTTATTCTGAAATAGGTACAAATTGGTGAGTTGAATCACTTACATGGAAAACTAACATTAATTTCTTCTGCAACATGAGGCAAAATAGCTTCAATGGTTAAAAAGGTTGGCAGGCTCGCAAGAGTTGTTCAAAATTCAGACAGTTCTCCACTAAATTCAATTTCCTCTGGATTCACCAAATATTCAAAATTTGAAGGCTGCTAGTGAGCTCAAGATATCTTAATGATAGGGGCGCCTGGGTGGCTCAGTCGGTTAAGCGGCCGACTTCGGCTCAGGTCATGATCTCACGGTCCGTGAGTTCGAGCCCCGCGTCGGGCTCTGTGCTGACAGCTCAGAGCCTGGAGCCTGTTTCAGATTCTGTGTCTCCCTCTCTCTGACCCTCCCCCGTTCATGCTCTGTCTCTCTCTGTCTCAAAAATAAATAAACATTAAAAAAAATTAAAAAAAAAAGATATCTTAATGATATACACGTTTATCTGGAGGCTGGTCAAAGGCAATTCATTCATAAAGTTTATACAACTAAAGTTTTCTCTGAGATGAACATGACTCTCACATGGGATGGGGGTTGGAGGAAGGCAACCCAGGAAACAATGACAAATAATTTTTCTCATATTATAAGTAAAAACATTTATATTGCAAATACAAGGGAGAAATAAAAAAGCTATATTTGGGGAATTCAATTATGGTGTTGAGCACTGCTTTGCTGTAACAAGTTTGGGTAACCTTGGACTTCACTCTATTGGGACTCTTAAGTCTTATCTTTCTTATCTCTAGACAGCTAGCTAGACAAAAGGCAGGGCAGAGACCAATATGCAGAGTCTGACAGAGTAGTGCCAGAGAAAGCCCTTAACTTAAGACAGTAGTCTCTAATCTAAGAGCAGGAAGGGACTACATACATTTAAAAGAGTAAAACTGCCAGGACTTAATATGTGATTAAATTTAGTAAGAGAGGAAAGCAGGACAATTCCAGGGTGACTTGTAGATTCCTGACACACACGATTTGGATGGTACCAATCATCTGGAAAGGAATAGAAAAGAGGAAGTAGGTTTGACCCTGGCTTCTGTCCAGATTAAAACTTGAGGTGTGTGCTGATGAGTCAGAACTATGAGAGCCTTTCCTCAGAAATCTCTAAAGTTCTTATTTGAAAATCCAGTGTTCCAAATATTGTATTTGGTAAGGTCAAGAAACACTTTGTGCCTGTGGGCACTGCTTAGTTCTTTCTGGGTTGGTACCCCAAGTGGGTTCTTAAACTTTTTTTGTGCTCCTGATAACTTTGGCAGCTATATGAAATGCACAGGTGCCCTTCTCAGAAGAATATTACAAATGCATAAAATAAACCCCATAGGATTACAAAGAAAATCAGTTAGACTGAAATTAAGGTCTTGGGGTACTTAAGGAATTTACGATTACAACTACATCCCTCAAAAGAATCAGGAGCAGGAGACAGAAAGAGCCCTGCCGAGAAAATAATACTGTCTGATCTTTGAACAAATTTGATGAAACAAGTCAAATCCAGTTCAAAAGGCATTTTGTGTCATTCCATGTTTTCTCTTAGTTGCCAAATTGGAGAAACACTTTCAAAGTACAAAATTTAAACTTGCCATTAAGTGGTACCCAAATAGCAATTGCTTTTTTTTTTTTTTTTAACGTTTATTTACTTTTGAGACAGAGAGAGACAGAGCATGAATGGGGGGAGGGTCAGAGAGAGAGGGAGGCACAGAATCGGAAGCAGGCTCCAGGCTCCGAGCTGTCAGCACAGAGCCCGACGCGGGGCTCGAACTCATGAACCACGAGATCATGACCTAAGCCGAAGTCGGACACTTAACCGACTGAGCCACCTAGGCACCCCTAGCAATTGCTTTTTAATGTTAGGAGGAAGCTGGCTAGCAAAAACAGACTTGTTCAATGACTCAAGGATCGAGGATTTAAAAAAAAGGAAAACCCCATATCTAATTCTCCAATATTTTCCCGTTAAGAGCAGAACCTGACATCTCAGAAGCAGATGCATCTTCAGTAGGAAATAGAAATAGGTTACCACAGGAGAAAAATGTGTGTGTGTTATGGGAAGGACAGAAAGCCAAATTTAGCTTAAGTGAGCTTTAAGAGAAAAGAAAAACCCTGTGAACCTATATAAATTTACAAAGAAGAGCAAAGGTGAGATAAGGGTTAAGCCTTAGATAAGATAATTAAATATATATTTATATATAAACATTTGATGTAATTCAGAACAAGATGATGAAAAAGATTTGCTTGGGTGATACCAAATTACATTTAGAGGTTTAAAAAAAATAAATCTACTCCTTCTGACTTGGAAAGTTGTTATAATCCAGTTTCTAGATGCAGAACAAAGTTCATGATCAGCTCTGTCATAGGCAATATTCATATACAGTTGACCTTCCAATAACATGGGTTTGAACTGCACAGGTCCGCTTATATGTGGATTTTTTTCTGATAAATACGGTACAGTAATGTAAATGTATTTCTATTCCTTATGATTTTCTTTTCTTTTTTTTAGTTTATTTACTTATTTTGAGAGAGAGAAAAAGAGAGAGCATGAGTGGGGAAGGGGCTGAGAGTGAAGGAGAGAGAGACTCCGAAGCAGACTCTGACTTGGGGCTGTATGTCACCAACTGTGAGATGATGACCTGAGCCAAAATCAAGAGTCAGATGCTTAACTGACTGAGCCACTGAAGCACCCCTCTTTATTATTTTTTTAATAGCATTTTCTTTCCTCTAGCTTACTTTATTGTAAGAATACATTATGTAATACATATACAAAATACGTGTTAACTGTTTATGTTGTTGGTAGGCTTCCAGTCAACAATAGGTTATTAGTAGTTAAGTTTGGGTGAGTCAAATTTTCAGTTGCATGGGGGTCAGTGCTCTTAACCCCCACATTGTTCAAGGGTGAACTGTATTTATTTTTGAAAGCAATTGAGAAAAAGTCCACTCTTAAAATGCTGAATCATAAACACAAACATCAAAGTGTGACCGCCATGCCAAAAATAGAAATAAACTCACTCACACGAGGTCTTGAAGTTTTTCCATTACATAAAAATTTGCCAAGGAGACATACATTTTCTTTTTTCTTTCTTTTCTTTTCTTTTTCTTTCTTCTTTTTTAACTTATAAAAAGTTTGATTTTACTAGGTCATTTGAATTTTACCCTTTATGAAGAATTTCCTGTTACTCTACCATTTCTTTCCCTCTGGAGTTCAGAATGTAATCATAGGAAATACACATGCTCAAGCGTCAGAGAGATTTCAGATCCTAGGTTTACTACAGAGTGACTGTGTGACCTCTGACGAGGTACCTAACCTCTTCTGTAAAATAGGAAAGACAGCACCAACCTCACATGGGTAGCTCAATGTTACTGCACTGTGCCTGAAATTGAATGCTAGCTCACTGCCCTTACCAACGCATGACTTTATTTGTGATCAGTTGTGCAGGTTCAATGTCACATTTACCAAACCCAACAGCAAATGAGTAAAGTCCCTCCCCAATACTCACCATGGTAAGGCTGGTCACAGAGGTTTTCCTCTGTGCCTCCTTTCTTCCAGACGTCAGATGAATTTGTACTTGCTATAGCATGTCCATTCTTCAGAGCCAATCTGTACTGGGCAGCTCCGTACAAAGAGTAGTGCTCACATTTCCACCACAGCATGACACTGGAGTCACAGCTGAACATTCTCAAGGAGTCTGTGGGTTTAGTAATATCTAGCCCAAGGCACTTCTGGGATTGCAAATGAAAGAGGCGATGCTGGGACACCCACTTCCATAACATGTCCTTACTTCCATCACAGTCCGTTGCTATTATCCAGTCATTCAGTGGCTTGATGCACTTGCCCATGTTTTCATTGACAACGGTGAATGGATCATTGCCTGAGTCAAGACAGACAGTTAAAGAAGACATTTCAGGATTCTGAACTGTGTGGTTAGTGTGCCTTGGCCCCTGCTTGCTGAGGGGAGTCTGAGCACTCCGGGATTACTCCCACCCTCCAACATCTATAAACTGCAATGCACTTACACAAGGTCAGAGGACAGTGGTAGTCAGAGAGGCAGTATAGTGTGGATTAAGAGCATGAGCCAGTCTGCCTAGGTTCATAGTCTGCCTCTGCTACTTACTACCCATGTGATCAGGGCAAGTTATCTAACCACTATGCCTCAGTTTCCTCCTTTGTAAAATAGTACTTCCATATGGTAGATATTAGGTTAAAATGAGCTTATACAGGTAAAGCACTTAGAATGGTATGTATATTTTTATTGTTGTTCCGTGAAATATCTGCCCCCCTTATTTAATGAGATGAAGAAACTCCTTCGTTTTCATCTTCCTTAGAGAGGTGGTCTACAGTCAATGAAAAGTATCCTGAACCTATTCAGGACCACAGTTCTGTCTTGCTTATATTAGCTACTATGGCAGGGTAAATTATTACATGGCATGAACGTGTCTCAGAGGAGATGCAGAGACTTCTGAGGGGGCAGAAGTAGAATAGTGGGGTAAAGGGATGAGAGGAAATGAAGATCTGGATTCTAAGGGTAGGAGGGACTGTGATCAGCTCTACCTTAGCACCCACAGGAACGTGATGAGAAGCCGTGAAGAGGGGTCGGGAAAGTGCTGACTGTGTGGATCACCTACGGAGGCTGAGGCTGAGCCTGAGCTCCAGAAATCACCTGGGATTCAGAATTCAACAGCCAGGAGGTTTGGACAGTGGGAAACTCCAAAGTGATGAGCATAAGCTGAAGGCGAACCAAGGGACCTCCCTGAACGCTTCCCTGCCACTTTTGCATAAGTTGGGGAAGACCTGAGTAATGACAAAAACTGAAGTTCTGCTAACTTGGTGGAATGGGACCTCAGAATAAAATTTAATCTGATTCTATGAAAATAAAGTAATGCATGGTTTCTTGCACACCTGAGCTTGTGGAACAGGATTCACATCTGTTAAAACAACTTACAGTTGAACAATTTGGCCAGTGCTTTTAGAAAGAAAAATTTTTTGAAGTTATAGCACAAAAGTTCATGTTGCTGAGAGGAAAGCTGAAAGACAGTTAAACAATCATTGTCAGTGAACCAAAGGGTTCAGCAGAAGGACCTGTAAATTTTTAGATCCCAAAAGGCACTTTCATTTTGATGCCAGCTTCACAACCATTGATTTTACTAACGCTACATACCTTTTCTGATAATAATTCACAGGCTTTCAGAGTTAAAAATTCTTATACGAAGGACTTGAGGGGAAATTTCACCATATAAATAATAACTATACCATTAAGTCAAATCTCAGCTTGAACTAGGAACAGAATTTTTTGCTTTAAATAGCAGCAGCAGCAACAAGAATAGGAACAACTACAAAATCCTGTAAAACTTTAAGTTACTTCTGCTTTCAACTCTGTATTTTCAAATATTACGTAAGGCTGCAGCTAGGTGTCTTGGTCATAGCAACTTCCATCCTTCACCCTTCCTTCTTGGACATTTCTCTGCCATTCTCTGCTTTATGGACACCATTTGGGAGGATAGTTAACAAAAAGAGGAAAACATACTGTCTTAGAAGATTATCGCTCACAATTTCTCCAGTACGCTTCTCCGAAATATTCAATATCGACGCAGACCCATGAGGTACTTTTTTCCCAAACTATTCTCTCACTTCTCCAAGATAAATCTCGTATTCCAAAGTATCAGGAGTTACTGGAGAAAAAAAAGAAGTCTGCTTCTACAGGAGAATAGGCTGCCACCTCCCTTGCTGGAACATTTCCCTCCGTTGTCCTGTGGTCTCACTGTCTTCTTTCGTGGGCACTCTGCTCTGTGCCCTTTGATCCCAGATAGGTGAGCTGGGCCAGCAGGAGTTTTGCTATCTTTGCAGTGTTTCAAAGTTCTTTCAAGTTGCCTTTGCAGAATCCAATAGATTAGCTATAGCTCTTAGTATAGTGGCACAAGCAGTGGAATACGAGTTAGGGGTGCTAGGTTGAAGACCTACCTCCACTACCAGTTAGCTGGTAGACATGTTGGGGAAGTCACTTAATCTCCCCAGGGTCTTCATATCTCCAAATGTAAGATGAAAGCAGAGAAGTTTAAGATACCTTAGCCACTTTCAGTACTAATATCCTATGCTTCCACAAGATAAGTTTTCCTAGCCTTTCAGGTTTTACTGGTCTTTGCCAAGTTCATTGTATATTGTTCTTAAACAGATGTCCACAACTTTATTATGTCATGTTAATGCTAGTAGCATTTTAGGTCATCCTAATCCCATTAGCATCAGGTATGTGCACTTAGGTAACAGTGATGCTTTATAAATACTCTTTGGAAGTGAAAAAAAAAATTACCCTTTCCCATTTACTGTATGTTTTACTTCTGGGACACCCATAGACTGAAGAAGTTTGTAGGAACTCTGAAAGACTACAGGAGAGGTATGGAATGGCATGGAAAAGCTATGTAAAAGAGGAGTTGCCAAGCTTCTTACCTAATTGTAACATCTATGATCATAAATACTTGCCTCATTTTAGATCTGTCTTTTAACTATTTACAATCAATGTTTGACATCCATAGTGTTCCCTTAGCACATACATTAATTATTGATATGATTTAAGGAAACTTGCCATTAGCCTTCATACATAATGTATGTGTAAGCATTCATACATAATATATAAGGTAGGGAGAGTCGTCTTTTCATGATGTTTCCCCATATCATTCCTTACCCTTCGCAGAAGCAGTTCAGTCTGCCTCAGTCTTGTGACCCTATCGGGATGGTAGACTGAAGGGTGGGAAGGACTGAGGAAGTGTGAAAATAATTCCTTATTCATAAAATGTGTTAAATAAGGGTAAATAAAATATTTCAGAAATATGTTACACTTTGAAAAGGTAATTACACAGCAACTTATAAAAGATTCTTTATTGACAACCTTATGTTGCATCTTATTCATGTTATCTTATAATATATCCTAAATGGAATTTTAATGTTTACTTCCACATACAATATTTGGGCAAGTCTAAAAGGCAAAGGTTGATGAAAATAAGTCTCATCATCCCTAGTAGCATTTTTATATGCTTCATTTCATAGAAATATTCTAGTGGTATCTGAGAGGAAATGGCTAAGTAGTATTATCATATATTGAAAATGAGTTTTTAGTATTCCACATTCATCAAAGGAAAACTATCTCCTATTGCCTAATCATTATTGTCTTACCTAAACAAAAGAGGTTTGCACATTCCAAAGAGAAGTTGGACATCAACATTTTATAATCACAGACAAATGGAGAGGGAGATAGAGGCAAGAAGGATGAAGATTGCAGTATTTTTAGTTTCAGGGGAACTTCTAGAGCCCACAATGTTAAGCATTTCATGGAGTCACCACCATGTATACAGATCATACATGTGGAGTAGGAAAGAATCAGAAGTTTGGGTTTGTCAGTTCAAAAACAGGTCCTGAAGTGACCTTGGGTCCATGACAATCTACTAGGAGTCAGGAAGTCATGGCACTCAGATTGGGTGTTATGGGCTGGTGAGAACCTCAGGAGTTCTAGAAGGATTGGTTTACTTCAAGCTATTAGCTCTCCCAGGAAGCCAAAAAGTAAACCAAGCAAGTAGTTGCACAGAGCAACTACTAGGTGTTGAAATTAGGTGTTTCAGCACCTGAGCAACACAGGCCTCCTGCACAAACCTAACGGCATACATGTGACAGACTGCATGCCATTACCAGCATCGTGAAGCTGACACGCTGCCAAACAAATTACTCAAATGGCTAGGGTTTCAAAATTCCAGTGCTTCCCTTAATGGGACCACAAGTCTGGTCTGAGGGTGTAGTAAACAGACCAGAGCAGCTACTAAGGGTGAGGAAGGATTCAGGAAATCAAATACCTGTCAGGACCTAGTGCAGGAAGAATGGAGTTAAGCTGATGCTCTTTGCTTTGGGGTGATGAGAAAGGCCAGGGACTGCAGAGATTGCAAAAATTAAGGAAATCTTGAGTTCTGTGGGGGAGACAAAAACAGATAAGACTAAAGCAGAAGTAGGTGGAAACCAAGTCTTCGGTGACAGAAAGGTCAGGGTGTTTTGACTGTGGTTAGTTGTGGCAGTGAAATATTTCTACCTGGATTGTGGGCAGGTGGAAAAGAATTCTCACAGCCAGTAAAGGACTTTTGGCAGTTTCCAACAGGGAGGGTCAAAGGAGAATGGAGAAGTGTGAATCAGATCAGCATTCACTAAAAGGTCCTTGTTGTAGATAGGGTGATGTCACTCACACTCTGGGAAGCTTCTTCACATCACGCTCTGAAAAAAGTCTAAATCTGGCAGTAACTTAGTTTAGCTGTTACAGGAAAATAAGAACCACAAGCAGCCTACGGTTTTCAAAAAAGTTCTTACCCATCTTTTACTTCCTCATACAGGAAAAGTGAACAGAAGTGGTAGGTGGTGACGGCCCACTGACCACTCGCTATGCAGCCCGACTAAGAAAGTCCTCGGGGGCATCTTTTGCCAAGGCAAAAAGAAAGTAAAAGCAAACTCCGATTGCTGCCAGGGGGCATGGTGAGGCTGGCACTACCCAGAGCATCAGCGAAGGGAGTCTATTCCTGGTCCTGCTTCCGCAGTTAGAGGCAGGAAGGTCTCTGGACAAGCCACCTGCGCTTCAACGTGGGACCGTCAGCCTCGCAGGGGTGTTTTGGAGCTGCTAAGGCAGGGGGAAAGATCGCTGCTCAAGGTTTTAGGGGAGGGCATCATAAATAAGTTATGATCATGGTCACTTTAGAAGACATGGCTTAACCTAACTTCCTTTTGGATGTGCACGTTGGCGGACGTGCAGCTAAGTTGGGGCATCATTAATCATTCTGGGCGCTATGGATAGAAAGTTCCTCTAGACACTGAGTGGCCAAGGTGACCAGGAGGCGAAGGAGGGGCGAGACCCACTGGATGGGGTGTGGGGGTTGCTGAAGAGCCCTTTACTCTAAGGAGGCAAGATTTTGGAGGCTTCAGGACGAGGAAGGGGCGGGGGACCGGCACAGAAAAGGTCATGCGCCTTCCCTAAGGTGGACTGTTCTCTCTCAGCACCAGAAAGGCCCTGCCCCCCCCGCGACCCCCCCCCCCCGCCCCCGCGACCCCTCCATCCTCCAGGGGCCCGAAGGCCAGGGAGCTCCTCCTACCCCAGAATTCCCCTTCGGCTCACATGTTCGGCTCCAGACCCCCGAGGAAAGCAGAGGTGACGAGACCCGGGGCGCCGCCCTAACCCCAACCGAGGAAAGTCGGCAGACCTGACAACTTCGAGGGCCCTAGCCGCCGCCGACCTGGCCCGCCCGCGGTTACCTGCGCGGCCAGAGGGCTCCGCCAGTGCGCAGCACCTGAGAAGTAGCAAGAGGAGCTCCGCCGCGCGGCGAAGGGTCGCCCAGCGCGTCCTCATCCTGAGCCGGCCCCAGCAGTCCAACCGGGTCCTCGGGCGCACGCGGGACCCACCCCTCCCGCTGCGCCCAGCGGGCTGGACCGGCGCTTTTGCCTAGAGCCTCCGGGGAATCCCGGCCCTGCCCCCTCCGCCCTCGGCCAATCAGGCGGGGCGGGGCGGGGCAAGTGAGTGGACTCTTTGGCGGGAAGACGAACTTACGCGCACCTTCTGGAGGACCGACCCGCCAGGAGACGGGAAGTGAGCGCGGAGCTAGACTGCAGAGTGTCGCTCAGACTACCGGGCTTGGGGGTCCTGGCCCCCACTCTTCTTCAGTAAAGTTGAGGAGACGCGGCAGTTGCCGGGACTTGGCAACTTCCTGGTGTGTGGGTTGGGTTCGTTTAGGACTTTGTTCTCTGCCTAGCGCACCTGTCTGGGAGGAACTCTTGACTGTGGGCTAGGCTGGAGAGGCACCCACATCCTCTCATACCCCAAAGGCGGAAGTCTGCATCCGTAGTGTTGCTGCTGCTATCAAGCCAAGGAATTCAGGTGTCCTTAGTTGCGTCTTGTGTTTTCGGATAGTGCAAACAAAGGCAGGGTAATCGCACTCTGCAGTTTCACCCACAATTGTTAAAGAATGAAAAAGCAAGAGCTATTTGAGTGAACCTACAATCAATACTTTCAACGATTTAGGCCTTATAACCATCTGACCTTTGCAAGTAAGCTCTTCTCTTAAAAATTAATAATAATAATCCAGTGGAAATGGGAAGTGTGCACCCCAAACCAGCAGTGTGAGAATAATATTTATCCTCTCCCTGTGGGAACTGCAATCATTATAAATAGGCTGACCTAAGTTGCCTGGATGTGAATGTCCTATATTCTTAAACCCCATAAAAGCACATGGTGTGTACCCAGAAACACCTTCATTCCTGTCCTGTGAATGCTTCCAGGAGAAGAACATCTAGGTTGCCTCTCCTGATTTTAACTGCCAAGGCTTTGCTGATGACTCCTAACCTTGACTCTGGTCTCTCCCCAGACTTGGGCCTTCAGTTCAGTAAATATATTAAGCACTTGCTATTATGGGGAGGGGCTCCTCCCAGGATAAGATAAAGAGAAAACATCCCTGCAGGCTCAAGCTTACTGAGTACTAGGGGAGACTGAGGCACACACAGTTAACTTAGGGCAGAATGAATGGGGAGACTGGACAAAGCTTCAAGGAAGACAGCAACTCAACCTGGGTCTTGGGTAGTCGGTAGGAATTTGACCATGCATAGCTGGTTGGGGAAAAATAGTAACAGAATGGCAGGAAAATTGCAAGGCAGGGGCAGAGGACAGCAGTCCAGTATGACCACCCTTCCGGGTGCGTGTGTGTGTGTGTGTGTGTGTGTGTGTGTGTGTGTTAAAAGTAGTTGTGGTGGAGGCCTAAGTGAAAAATGACAGCAGAGAAGTAACTTGTGGAAGTTTCGTGAAGTGCCTTGAATATGATGTCAAAGACTTTGACTTGATTCTCTAGAACTGGGCAATCAAAGTTCTGAGTAAGACTATCTGCTACTGCCCTGATTCCCTCTGCATTTGTGGTTGCTTGCCTTTCTGATCCTGCCCAACTTGGAGCTACTTGACAGTTGTGCTCTTATCTTCTCATTATTACCTTCCTACACTGAGCACAGACCCGATCCAGAGTAAGCTCTAAAAAAAAAAAAAAAAAAAAAAAATAGTTTACTTACTAAATGAATTCCTAGAGCCACACCTTAGCATAGGGCCATATGAGCTCTTGCTTGCATTATGTTGCAGTAGTTTCTCAGTTGACCTTCCTGCCAACAATTGTCCTCTTAGGCAAAGGAATCTTAAACACTGCTTGGAACATATGACCTTTCTTCTGCTCACATCCTTTCAGTGCTAAGTGGGAGTTCAGGAGGATTGTGAATGCCTGAAATTATATACAGTTTTATGAATGCACTTAAAAAAATTTTTTTTTTTTTTGGAGAAAGAGCAGAAGAGGTCCAGGGCTTTCCTGAGAGTCTCAAAGAAGCCTGTGATACAAAAGGAAAACTCATCTAGGATAAAGCAAGCCCCTCTATGATCTGACCCTTTATGTTTATTTACCTTCCTATGTCATTCTTTGGTTCAGTCAACCTGTCTGAATCTGTCTTGCCTTTTCCTATCTCTACCCATATATCCATATTTTCTCCAATGTAGAATGCTTCTTTTCCTTCTCCCTTGGTTTAGTTCTACCCCTCCAGTTAAGGCCGTGCTCAAATCTCACATTTTATATAAAACATTTCTAAGAAGGACCCTAACCCTTGGGGATTCCAAACATCTGGATAATATGCATTCTGTTCACTTCATATTTAACACGTAGTGCCTCTTGCTGTTTGAGTAATCCCCCCTTATCTGTGGTTTTGCTTTCTGTGGTTTCAGTTACCCTCAGTCAACCACAGTGTGGATGATGCTTTTTCTGATGTGTGGTCAGAAGGTCAATAGTAACCTAAATCTACATCACTACATCGTTTGGCTCATTTCATCTCATATGTAGGCATTTTACAATCTCACATTATCAATAGGACGATGAGTATAGTACAATATTTTGAAGAAAGAGAGAAAGAAGAGAAACCACATTCACATACTTTATTGCAGTATATTGTTATAATTGTTTTTTATTAGTTACTATTATTAATCTCTTAGTGTACCTAATTTATAAATTAAGTTTTACAGTTACATGTTATAAATTAAGCTCTGCAGTTACATGTGTACTGATACTCCACCTAGGTTATATGTCTTAAATAACTATTTATTGTCTATGGTGACAATAGAAAGCAGTGTATCCTTCAAGTCTTACCTTGAATGTCACTTGTTCAAAGAAATCTTTCTTGACTCTGCAGTCTAGGTCAACTTCCTCTGTGATTGGTTCAGAGTACATCCCACACTTTGTCTTGATAGCACTTAGCATAGCTGTATTAAACAATTATGCACTTGCTCACTTGCTGAATGTCTGTCTCCCTTTCTAGGCTGCAGGACCCCTGACGGCGGTGACTCTGTCTGTTTAGACACATCTCTGTTCCTGGCACCTGGCCCACGATTTGCTGGATGAATGCCTGAACAAATATATGGTAAGTGCCTCATAAAGGATGAATGAATAAATAAATACCTGGTAAATATCTCCTAATTTGCTGGATGAATAAATAAGTAAATATATGGCAAATGCCTAGTGCAGGCAACAGGAGGTCTGGGCATTTAAAAAAGGGAGAAATCAACTGTGGTGGGTGGGTGAGGGTCTGCAGGCACCAAGCTGAATGTCCTTCGATGAGTGAAATTCAGTAGATAGAGGTGGTGGGAGGATACTCCATTGCTGAGGCAATGATGTGAGCAAAATCACAGACATCTGCCACCCACTGGGTGCCAGGCCATCGTGCTGACAGTTTCCAATGTGCTCTTTTATTTGATAGTCATTCTATGAAGGAACTATTATTATCCTTATTTTACAAATGTGGAAACTGAGACAACATAGACAAGATTGATAACTAGGCCAAGGTCAATAGCCATAAATGAGGATACCAAGATGGAAATCTAACTATAGAACTTGCATGAATATATGAGAGTATTAATATTATTTTATTCTTAGTTGCAATTAGGAAGTGGGAACATGAGCTTTTGGTATCTCCAAAGTGAAGTTTTTAATTATAAAATGCATCATACCTGAAAAAGAGTAGCTAGGATTGTGGGCTTCCTACTGATCATGTCCGCCTTATTCTCAGACAGACGTAACACCTCTTTGGAGTCATTTCTCATTCCTTTCTTTACAGCTTCCTTATATATAGTTCATGCCTTAAACAGACTATATAACTGTGCATGTTTTAGGATTTTATGTAAGTAGATTCAGTTGAAGGTTTTTTGGGCACTTATCTTTTTTGCTCAAAATTATGCCTGTGATAGGGGCACCTGGGTGCCTCAGTCATTTAGGCAACCAAGTCTTGATTTTGGCTAAGGTCATGATCTCATGGTTTGTGAGATCAAGTGGAGCCTGCTTGGGATTCTCTCTCTTCTCTTCCCCCTCCCCCTCCCCCTGTTTGCCCCCCCCCAAAATAAATAAAAAAGATTATGCCTGTGATATTCATCTGTATTGATGTGTGTAGCTATAATTTATTCATTTTATGCAATATTCCATTATAAGAATAAAACATACTTTATCCATTCTCTTGCTGGTGGACATTGGAGTAAGTTCCAGCTGGGTAATTTGCTGCACTTAGCGATGCTTCTGTGAACATTGCTGTACATGTCTCCTGGTGCACATGGCTAGGTTTTCCTGAGAGTGCATTCTTAGAAGTGGCATTCCTGGAACACAGGGTATGTTCAGCATCAACATTATTAGACAATGCCTGTATGCTTTCCAGTTTGCACTCCCAGGTTTGCATTCCTGCTGCTGAACATCTTCACCACTTGGCATATTAACATTTTTGGTGGGTTAAAGTTATGGGTGGGTTAAAGTTGCATTTTTCTGATTACTAATGCAGTTGAACATATTTTCCTGTGTTTATTGGTTATTTGTATTTCCTTTTCCAATTCGTGTATAGCCTGTTTATTTGCCTGTTTTCTCTTAGATCCATTCCCTGCACTCCCCTGCTTTGAATCTCCAGGGCCTAGTTTGCATTCTCAGGCTCCCTTTGCCTTCTGGTTAGGTTCAGCCAATGGGAGTAACTGGGAGTAGGACATGGAAGTTTGGGTGGGGGAGAATCCAAGATTTTTCTCTCCTCTCTGCTTTGGGAGCATGCCAAGCAGTGGCTATGTCTCTTCTGTGGTTTCAGTTCCTGTCTGGAAGCCCCATTCTTTGTGGTCCAATTCCTACCAGGCAACTGTGCTGTGATTCCAGCATGGTTGAGTGGTTCTTTCTCCAAGGGTCTAGCTCCCACAGGGTGGCCTGGGCTCTTATTCAGATAACACTGTCCTTCTCTGCTCCTCAGGTCCCAGGGGTAGTAGTAGCTTCTTGTAATTGCTACTTTCTGGGTAGCCTCATTGGCACTTATTTTTAGGTCTTTCAACATCTCTGTAACTAGTTATTTCCCTATATTAAATTTCTTCTATTGATTTTTTTTTCTCCTATTTCTATTCTTCTATTTCTATTTCTATTGATTTTTTCTTCTATGGATTTTGTTCTCCTTACTGGGCCTGGATGATACTGATTACGCATGTGAAAGAACTGTACCTGAGACAACATTCAAAACAGAGTGAGATGTGAACAAAAAAAACCTACAAATGGAGCATATTCAACTGCATGAGGAGTTGCAACATAAAGAAAGCCAGTGTGGGATGCATTTAAACTGCAGTTTTGATGATGCCCACAGATGGTCCCTGGTGTAGTAAGGAGGACTCAGGAGGCCCAAGTGAGGGCTTGGTCTAAGAATAAATTTTAAACAATTCCCATGACACTGTGATAATAAAGATCTGCATTTATTTCTGGTTATAACTAAACTCGTGAGGTCTATATAATCATGGACATAGATCTCAAAGGACCAATATAAGGTTGTAATTCATCCACTTAAAAAACAAAAAACAAAATTAAACAACTCCTCTTGTTAAAATAAACTGAATTTACCCGACAGACTTCTTTTTTAGGTTTATTTATTTATTTTGAGAGAGAGAGAGAGAGAGAGAGAGAGAGAGAGAGATCATGCATGAGTGTGAGCAGGGGAGGGGCAGAGAGAGAGAGGGAGAGAGAGAATCCCAAGCAGGCTCCACCCTGTCAGCACAGAGCCTGACAACGGGACTCCATCCCACGAACCATGAGATCATGCCATGAGCTGAAATCAAGAGTTGTATGCTTAAACTACTGAGCCACCCAGGCACTCCCCCCACCAGGCTTTAAACTGTAGAATTCTCAGATAAGGAAATGTTTTATCAGTATGTCTACAGAACATTGACATATGGGACTGGAAAGGAGCCAGAGTGGCTGACTCATTCACTTACTCAGCTTAGCCTCATTCACAGACACCAAGGAACTATGGAATTATGAGTTCACAGAGAAGTTTGGAGTCCATCATCTTCCCTCTCACATTTTGGATGAGGAAACTGGAGCTCAGAGGTTTCAGTGACCTTTGTGGATATAAAAAGCATAAGTGAGGTTCAACGTGGACCCTTGAGATTCATGGGAAGACTTCCAAAACACAGTGAGAACACCTTAGGGCTGGCTACCTGCCTCTGATAGAAGGCAGGGGTGGTTGTGGCGAAATTTAGGTGCTAGGTGATGATGAAAAAGTGGGTCATAGGTTAAGACGATGCTGGTGTTGGTAAGACTTGTGTAGTTGGTGGTTGCAAAGATCAGTAATGTGTTCTGAGCAGGAGTGTAACACCTCAAGCATGGTGGGAATTCTCTAGGAATCATTTTTGTCAATGGTGCATTCTTTGGAAAATAAGGAAATAATTTTAATGGTACAGATGACTTTATGGATGTGGGAAATGTGATGAAGGATTTGGTTTTTATATTGGCATGCATTCACTATGTTTTGTCAAAGAGGCAAGAATTAAGGTGATATGTTTGCTTTTTACTTATGTAATTGGAAATTCTTTCCTCAGAATAACTAAATCCGTTGCCAAAATCTGTTCCAAGAAAACAATAGTTCAAATGATAAATAATCAAAGCCCAGGAGTCCTTGCTCCTCGGGGAAACTGGTCAGGTTTACACTTTAGAACAATTATTTTCCTGACTTTAGCAGAAGGTAGTGAATGTCAAGTTTTCCAGCTTTGGAAGTCAGAGTGTGATGTAAGTCTCCATCAAAGCTGACTCATAACTCAGGACCACCTAACTTGTTAGTTAAGGGTAAGGTTAAGATATCTACCTTAGTTAAGCTAAGAATGATGGCTGATTGACTTTTAGAAACATTTTTGAAGTGTAATGGTGAGAATCCTAAAAAAATTTTAGGTACTGAGAGATATGACGCTATTTTTAGTACTGAGAGGTAGTACTGTACCATCTGTTCACCTTTTGTCAGCTCACTAATATCCCCATGATGCAGATGGTTTAAACTTTTACTTTTTAGGACCCAGTTCCATGTCCTTGTAGACTTCTTCCAGGGAGCAAAATGTGCCTCTTTGCTGGTAAGCAAACCTAATGAGGCTCCCTAATGTGAGTCTACCATGTCTCTGTATTTCCTGTTACTCACCTTTATCTCAGTTTTGGAGGAAAAGTGAGCACCCCCCCCCACCTTTTTTTCTTAAGTTTATTTATTTTGAGAGGGGTGAGGGGAGACAGAGACAGAGACAGAGACAGAGACAGAGACAGGGAAGATCCCAAGCAGGCTCCATGCTGTCAGCACAGAGCCCCACATGGGGCTCCGCCCCACAAACCATGAGATTATGACCTGAGCCGAAATCAAGACTCAGACACATAACTGACTGAGCCACCCAGGTGCCCCAGACCTCCTTTTCTTAACATAAATTCTTCTGTGTTCCTGACCATAATCTTCCCCTCCTTGGTATTTTTAGTCTCTCCCTCTCCATGAATCAGAGTAAGAGAGACTCTGAGCATGTTTGAATTTTTTGTTTTTATTTTTTTACTATAGAATATAAAAACTGCACCCAGAGTAGGGAACATAGTATAATGATTATAGGTCCCATCACCTTCTTCAACAGTTACCGATACAGGGTCAGTCTTGTGTCATCTCTATTTTGACCCACTCTCTACTCCTTTCAGATTATCTTGAAGCAAATATCAGAACATCAAATATTTCATCTGTAAATATGTCAATATGCATCTCTAAAAGATAAGATCTTATAAAAGACATAACCACAACACATTATCTCACCTAAAAACACTGACAATAATTTCTTAATACTGTTAAATATCCAATCGGTGTTCACATTTCCCCAGTTATCTTATAAATTTTGTTTTCTTTTATTTTTACCATGTGTTTGAGTCAGAATCTAAATACGGTTTTTACATTGACACAGGTTGAGATTTCTCTTAAGTATCTTTTAATCTCCAGGCACCCTGTCTTTTCGTTTTTTCCCCTTGTAATTGTGTGAGAAAAAACTGGCTTGTTTGTAGAATTTCTCAGTCTGAATTTTGATTATTGCATCACTATTGTGTTCACAGGTTCCATTATCCCTTGTAGCTCTTATAAATTAATAGTAGGCTTTATGAGACTCAGATTCAATTTATTCTTGATGGTACTATTTCATATGTGCTGTGCTTTTCTGTCTGGAGGGCCATAATGTGATATTTTTTTCTCATTGTTTAGTGATGTTATCAGCCATTGTTGATCATTCCTGGGATCACTAAGCATTAGAAAATAAAGATATTCTAATTCCATCATTTTTTTCTTCATTTATTAGTTGGTTGCTTCTTTAAAGAGAAACTTTTCCTTATCAACTAGTTGGTTACCCAGAACTACAGATCATGTAAGAAACTTGATTCTTCCTTTATTGATCAGTTTTGAAAGTATAAGGAGGTGGTTCATAACATCCTCTGAAGGTGACCAATGAGATTTTAATTTTTAATTATGGTTTATTAATATTTGGTGCTTTTCAGTCCCTTTCATTTATTATATATATTGATGCTCCACTTTGGCCAGGGGAGACATGACCATAGAAGTGTTCACAGTTTCCTTGTGATCTGGAATGACAAGATGTTTCAGTCTCCACATGTACATTTTCTGTTCCAGACCTGGAATCAGCCACTTCTCTAAAGATGTTTGCTTCTTTTTAGTAGGAAATGGTGGAGACCACAACTGGGTACTAGGAGTACTCTTCCTGATAGGTTGGCCCTTATTTCCACCAGGGGTTTTGAAATCAGACATGTGGGTTTGAGTCCTTACCCCACCTCTTGCTAGCTGGGTTCTTAGGCAAGACACTTAATTTGAGCCTCAGCTTTCTCACTGAAAAAAGAATAAATAACAACACTTAGTCTTAAGATTACTGTAAGCCTTAAATTCCCTAGCACAAAATGAGCAACCAATAGATAGCAGCTACTGATATTTAATGTTTTCATTAACACATGTAGGCATGTTATCATGTGCAGGGGTCTCAATAATCTGATCCAAGTCATTCCCAACATTACCTATTTGACCTTATCATCCATTAGTTAATGTACGGGTCCAAATAAAAATTTGAATATGGAGTATTGTTCATGTTGTTCCTCCAACCATGACTGACTTTTCTCTTCCGTGCAGATTTTAACTCTTCAAAGCCTATCCTCTTTCACCTCCTATAGTAGTACCTTTTATCTTTGGTATTTGGTCATATGTTGTGTATTGTTTCAATAATTTTTCCACATATGTATGTTTTTGTCCCCCAGGAATACTGTCATATTGTTGATAGTAGAGATATCTTATATATATTTTTTTTATTTTGAACTACAATGTATATGAAAAAAGCTTATAAAGCATAAATGTGTAGTAAAAAATTTTCAAAGTGAATATCTATGTAACCACCTCCTAAGCAGAAAATATATAACATTTCCAGTACTCCAAAAGCCCCGACTGTGTCCCTTTTTTATCACACATCCCTTCATCCTCTCTAAACACAGCCACTGTTTGCACTTTTATGGTTATAATGTCCTTGCTTTACGTACAGTTGGACCTCTGACAAGTAGACCCCTTAGTGTTGCCTGTTTTTGAACGACATACAGATGGTTTCATGATCTGTGTATTCTTTTGTATCTGAGTTCTTTGGCTTGATGTTATACTTTTAAGATTTATTCACATTGTTGTGCATGCCTGTGTTTTTTCATTTTCGTTGCTATATATATCTTATTGTATGAACACACCGCACACCACAATTGATCATGTTTACAGTTTTTGACAAATACAAATAAGGCACTTTGATCACTGAACAAATATTCTGACGTACAAATGCATGCATTTGAGTATACTCTAAGAATTAGAATTGCTTGGTCACAGAGAATGCATACATCAAATTTTAAAAAAATTTTAATGTTTATTATTTATTTTTGAGAGAGAGAGAAAGACAGAGTGGCCAGCAGGGAAGGGGCAGAGAGAGAGGGAGACACAGAATCTGAAGCAGGCTCCAGGCCCCGAGCTGTCAGCACAGAGCCCAATATGGGACTTGAACTCATGAACTGTGAGATCATGACCCAAACGAAGGTCAGACACTCAACTACCTGAACCACCTAGGCACCCCTACATCAAATATTAACAGATAATGGTATACTATTTTCCAAGGTTGTTTTGCCAGTTTACTGCATAGGAAAAAGATCCAATTGGGCTTTCTGCTTCTCTTCTTTTTTTATTTAAAAAAAAAAAAACTTTTTTAAAAAACATTTATTTATTTTTGAGAGACAGAGAACGAGCAGAAGAGGGGCAGACACAGAATCCGAAACAGGCTCCAGGTTCTGAGAGTCAGCACAGAGCCTGACAAGGGGCTCAAACCCATGAACTGTGAGATCATGACCTGAGCCAAAGTCAGACACTTAACCAGACTGAGCCTCCCAGGCTCCCCTTTGCTTCTCTTCTTTTTGTTTATTTTAATTTTTTTTTTAATGTTTATTTGTTTCTGAGACAGAGAGAAACAGAGCATGAGTGGGGGAGGGTCAGAGAGAGAGGGAGACACAGAATCTGAAGCAGGCTCCAGGCTCTAAGCTGTCAGCACAGAGCCTGATGCAGGGCTTGAACTCACAGACCGTGAGATCATGACCTAAGCTGAAGTCGGAGGCTCAACTGACTGAGCCGCCCAGGCCGTCCCCCTTTGCTTCTCTTCTTAAAGACAGTTCAGTAGGAAGCTCCGAAAGAGAAAGATGCTAAGACTTGCAGGGGTTACTTTAACCTGTAGTAGTGAAAAATGGCAATCACAACAAAAAGTCCTTGGAGCTTTCTATTCCCTGCCTCTTCTTTTGGAAATTGTATTGTTCTCTGAAGTATACTTCAAACAGTTTCTTCCTTGAAGCTAACCCCAATCCCTCACTTTGAATGAGAGTGCTTGATAGGTTTTCCTTTGTATTATAATTGTGTTCATGCCATCATCCCCCGCCTGGAGCAGGTACCAAGTCTTAATGGTTTGTATTCCCTACTCTCTGGTACAATTCCTTTTAAGGCAAAGAAAAGAATCCTGTCAGGCAACAATGGATGACAATTCAAGAATAAAATTTAAAACCTTCATTTGTTTAATAAAGGACACTGAGGCTTCCCCCCCTCCCTTTTGTGGATAGAGTGTGGACCCCTGTGTTTTGTGAGGTTACCACAAAAAAGTTTGGGTAGGATGTTTATGGCTATTTCTATTTCCAGTTCCTTTGAAGGTGCCTTATATGTTCTGTGATTTCATTCATTGTATGGCTGTTTTGTAGTGTTACTGTTATATTGTGACATCTGTGTGAGTCAAGTAGTTATTGAGTCTAAGGGATGTTTTAGTGTTTTATTATTCTTACAGTAAAATAATATAGTCTGTAAATTATCTAACAAGTTGCTGTATGCAATTTACAAGATGAGAGATAGATACCTAACAATTCAAAAATTAAAAACAATACAACCATAAATAAAGGTGTATCTTTCCTACCTTGTAAATAGCTGTAATCAGTTTTTGCCTCATGGGCGTTCAGACTTCCCTTGTGAGTTAACAGAAAACTAAGGAAATACTCATAAGGTTCTTAAATGTGGTTCAACCTCACATTGCTCTTAGTGGAAAGAGTTGATTTCTGGGGCCTTTGGTGTGTGTGTGTATGTGTGTGTGTGTGCATGTGTATCTGTGGGTTTATTTTCCCTATTGATACTGTACTCCCAAGTTTGTTTCTTATATCTTTACTTTACATATTTTAAGATATTGCTTTATGATTGCAAATGACACATCATCATTTCCACATTGGGTGTATAGAGCACTTTGAGTTCTTTGATTTGACCTACACAGTTTGCTACTGTTGCCTTCACTTGTTATCACCTTGCCATATTTATGCCTAGCAGGCATTACCCAAATGAATATGAGTGTACTCTCAGGAGAGATCTCTGGCTTTGCTTCTACTTCTCACACTCACAGAGGCTGCCATGGCTCGTGGCCAAAGCCCCTGTTAAAGGGTAAGCACGGGTTATGATCCTCTGTTCATATGACCCTGTAACTCTGATCATAGCTGATTAGATCAAGGATGAGCTCTTGCCTCAAAGACAGCCAATCTTTAGGTGGCTTAGCAGAATATGAAATGGCCTTTTCTGAGTTGGGTTCTCCAGAAGCAGATCTTGGGATGATTTGATTTTTCTGGCGAAAAGAATCCGGAAATAAATCTAGAATTTGTATTGCTGTCACAGGACTCTTGAGATATAAAGTGTTCCCGAGAAAAAGTAGAGTTGTGGGGACATGGGGCAGGGAAGGGAAAGTAAGACAGACAGAGGTGGGATGTCAAACAAAACCCCACAGAAGATAACTGTCACAATTCTGTAGAGAGGATTGAAGAGAGGTGGTCACCTCACAGGCAATCCTAGCAGTGGTGAGGGAGCTGGGATGTTTATACTCCCATATTCATCAGTCATTGGTTAAGGGCCGAGCCTGGGTATATAAGTTTCCAGGCACTATATGCTCTTTGTGCATGACGAAGAAACTGGCCTCATGCAACCTGAGGGCAGCCTGTTGATTGTGAGATGCAGTTGCTGGTTGTTGAGAGTGAAAGCACTCCAAAACTGAAGTACACTTACATAACACAGCATTGGAGGGGATCTGCATAGAGCACTGTCAGTGGGCCTGATGTGAGAGGTTGCTCAACAGGGATTATGGTGATTCGTGGAGCTAATTAGATCCTCTCTCTTAGGGATCTGGAAATGACATACACAAAGAGTTAGTAAGAATTCAACAGGGTGCAGTATCCAGGAGCAAGACGAAGCAGGAGAGTCGAAAAGAACAGATGCAAAAATTTACAGAACTCATCCTTCTGTGATTTTCAGTTTGGGTTGTAGGTGTCTCCGATGAATTAGTCTGGAAACTAAAGATGTGTTTGTAACAATTCTCTACCTCACTGGCTTCATGGTGATCAGTAGGTAGTTGTTATAAACTGTGATTTGGCACCAATCCTTGGGCTACAAATACCTTAGCCTCTCACCTCACACCCAGTCCCAAATTCCACCATTTATTATGCATTCGAACTCAGCATATTGGAGTTGTTAACATGAAAATGTTTTCTGGAAATAACCCATATCAGTTAAAGAATTGCAAAACTGTAGTTCCATAGAAAAACTATTTCTTACAATCTAGGATAAGTCTCAAATCTGTCTTAGTAGTGTGACTTGCAGGAGAGAGAACTTAAGCCAGATAAATAATAAATTAGCACAAGAACTGCCCACTTAGTGGTATTGAGGTGGGCATTTTTTTCTTCCCAGACTTGGCAGCTTCATTTCTGTATCTGACATTTTAAGGACACGTAGAAGTAATACTAGTACCAACTATTTCTGTACTTGATGGTTAGGTATAAATGAGATCAGGGAATGGGGAAACGATTTACAGTGTCAGTATAACATATGAACACAAAAATAAAAACTAAAACAAAGCAGTTAAGTTTGAAGGTCTGTATACATGGAGTTGAATTTAGAATGCCAGGCAACCTATGTCTCCTCCAACCAAATAGCTATACTCATGCCATTGCACACTCTTTCCCTGCACCAAGGTATCAACTTCCGGTTGTAACAATATCTGGGAACTCTTAGGAGTAATGGTGATATGACTACATTAATTTTTTTAAAAGCAATAATATTAATTCACATGTATTAAGCACTTATCTTGTGTCTTACTTTTCTTATGGGGCTAGTAATAATACCTACTTCATAAAGGTATAGTGAGAATTAAATGAGGGAAGCATTGAGATTAGCACTGGAAGCCATACTACTGTGCAATAACTGATATTTATTATGATTATGGTTATTGGGTACTAAAGTCAGTATTGAAGATATTAAAAAAATGGACAAGATATGGTACTTTTCTTCAAGGAGCTCTGAGCCTAATGGAAAATGAGACATGTAAAGAAGCGTTTATGATTTGATCAAGATAGAGACATGTTAATGCCAGGGTCCTGGCTTTAAAGGGGGAGCAGTTAATTTTGCATGGGTAGGTAATGAAGATTTTCCAGAGTTAGGAGGCCATGGCATAGTATTTGATACTGGGCACTGATAGAAGCTGTCATATGAGAATGGGCTGAAGAACCTTCCAGTAGTGAGACACAGTACAGTACATTTGGGAACTAGAGTGGATACCCAGGAGTAGAGCAAGGTCTGTCTGCAAAAGCAGCCAAAGGTGATACTGGATGGTAAGGCGGAACCATATCAAAAAAAAAAAAAAAAAAGGTGTTCTGTGTAACATTCAGGAGCTTGGACTTTATCCTCTGTGCACTGCAGACCACTGAAAGGGTTTGGTCAAAAGCAACATCAAAAGAGATAAAATCAGGTTTACATTTTGAAAAGATGGTAAGATGACTCTGGCAGCTGTGGACAAATGCCAGGTTGGTGAGACTGGACAAGCTGTTAGGAAAGTCTAGGCAAGAGACAGGAGAGTGTTAACTAGGACAATAATGATGGGGACAAAGGAGATAAGAGATAAGGCAGCTCATACAGGGAGACAGAATATAATAAGCTGCTATTGAACGGGTTAGAGATATAATTGTTATTTGTGGTACAGTTAGACCCTCCCAAGTACTCTAAAGAAACTTCTCACTTAATGCCTGTCGTTCCATGTACAATTGCGATTCTTTGCATTTCTCTTCAAACTGTATACTGTTGTATAGGGTTTTGTACTTTCCAACCAAACTTGGCTCCACTTAAATTGTAAATGTTTGCATTTACAGAGAATAAAGTCAGCGATAAAGCTGCGATGGTCCTTGTAACTTAACTTGTGTTTGCTGCAGCTCCTTGCCCCTGAAAGGTGTCAGAATGAAGAATTTATGAATATAGTCAATGTAAAAATAGGAAATTCTAAAGGTATAAAGAAAAAAATGGGATAGAAATGGTAGTATGTAAGGATTATATTGATATATGTTAGTGAATTGCTCTAATAGAATCAGTAGTATTTGGAAAGCTGTCAATGTCATCTCATATTTAAACTATTAAGTGCATATTTAAGCTGTGCAAATCACTTGCATTCATTTCATGGCTAATCAATCCAGTCTGAAATTGTTTGCCAAATGGTAATGGGATTTTCTCTAACAGCTAGATACTTAAGTCACTAGACACCAAATTATGGGATAAAAAAAATCAATTCCACATCCCAGATAATTATTGGCTTAAAACAATACTGTGTTGAGTCCTGGCGCATACCCTCCAACAGCAGATGTCTTTGTTTTGGACAATTTTGATGATCTCAGTAACTCTAGCATGATAAACTAGTGATGCAAATTATTTTTTCATTTTAATTTTACATTGTAGATGGAGCTATTGACTTTTAATGCAGCATATTTTCTGTTGCAGCCAGAGCCTAAATTAGAGTAGTAACTGTGGAGAAAGAGAGCAGGTGACATATTCTTGAGCTATTTGGAAGTGGGAGTTGAAAGAATAAATTCCAGGCTTCTGAAGTGGGTGACTGGAAAAAGATGTTGCCACGTGCTGTGATAAGGAAGACAGGAGGAGGGGGCAGATTTAAGGAGTAGACAAATATCTTTTTAGATTTGATGGATTTGAGATCCATGGTATGGACTTGGAGAAATTTACTAATCCTTTAAGTCTGGAACTCAGGACGGATCTATGTTGGAACCAGAGGTTTGAGAGTCTTCAGTGTACAGGGAGTAGATAAAATTAGAGGAATGGCTTAACAATGAACAACTGTAGGGAATACTAACATGGAAGGAGGAGTACAGGGCAAGAGGAGAGAGAGGAGGCATGAAGACAGTCAAGAAGAAAAAGTAGAGGAGGGAAACAATGAGAAAATATTACTTACAGGGAGATGGTTTAAGTCAGTGGTTTCCAAACCTTTTTTTTTAAGTTTATTTATTTATTTTGAGAGAGAGAGAGAGAGAGAGAGAGAGAGAGAGAAGGAGTGTAGGAGGGGCAGAGAGAGAGAGAGAGAGAGAGAGAGAGAGAGAGAGAATCCCAAGCAGGTCCATGCTGTGAGCTCAGAGTCTGATACAGGACTCGAACTCACAAACCCTGAGACCATGACCTGAACTGAAATCAAGAGTCAGATGCTTAACCAACTGAGCCACCCAGGAGCCCCAGTTCCCAAACCTTTTAAATTGTGTATTCAATCAGTAATTTTTTGAATGATTCCCATATATGTATATTTACTTATGGATTATTACGTGTAATATTTTAACTCATGTAATAACTATTAGTAAAACTTAATTTCTTAAAGTTTTACTTAGCAGAAGATGCATATTTTCTTTTTTTGTCTTTTAAAAAATGCATTTTATTTTATTAGTATGGTTTTTTGGCATATGAAAACTTATTTTTGTCATATTTGTCACCATCAAAACTTACGTTCTTTGTTTTTCCCTCTTGCCTTAGTATAAGGCCCAAAGAGAGACACTGGTTACTTTGACAACCTTAAAGCAAGCTCCAGGAATGTTACTGATAGCATGACCTTTGTGACCAAATCCAGCAACTGGAACCTCATGATTTTCCTCAGTAAAATTCAAGCAGCCATCACTGGGTACAAAGGCTGTGATTTTTTCCCTTTTTGATCAGCTGGACTCTGACACACTTCCTGATGTGGCAGAATTTGGCTGTTTGGCTTCAACCTCTGTTATTTCCAGCACAATTCCCTTTGCATGGGAAGCGCCTCCGAAAGGGCTGGCCTTCAGGGCTGTGCTGAAATGGGCTTTCTTGTAGTGTTTATCATGCCACTTCTGATCTTGTCGGTGGCTGTGGAGCTTCCTGGGAGTATGAAGACCGCGACACTTGCCCATACTGCTGGCACCGTGAGCCTGAGCGAAAGTTATTCTTTTTTAAGTAATCTCTGCACCCAACGTGGGGCTCAGACTCACAACCCTGAAATCAGGAGTTGCATGCTCCACCGACTGAGCCAGTCAGGTGCCCTTTTGTTTCGACTTTTAAAAACCTATTATGGAAAAATTTAAACATACTCAAAAATAGAATAGGATAATGAACCTGCACATAGCTATCATCTAGTTTCCACAATTATCAACATAATATTGACATTTCATTTTATTTTGTCTTCTTAAGTTTTTATTTTAATTCCAATCAGTTAACATATATTTGTTTCAAGTGTGCCATATAGTGTTTCAACACTTCTGGTGCTCAAAATGACAAGTGCACTTCCTAATACCCATCACCTATTTAATCCACCCCCCACCTACCTCCCCTCTGGCAACCACTAGTTTGTTCTCAATAATGAAGAGTCTTTTTCTTGATTTGTCTCTCTCTGTCTCTCTGTCTCTCTCCCTTTTTTTCCCTTTGCTCATTTGTTTTGTTTCTTAAATTCCACATATGCATGAGATCATAAGGTATTTGTCTTTCTCTGATTGACTTATTTCACTTAGCATTATATTCTCTAGCTCCATCTATGTTGTTGCAAACGGCAAGATTTCATTCTTTTTTTGTGGCTGAATAATATTCCATTGCATGCACACACACAGACACACACACACACACACACACATACACATACATATATGTACATAAAATAAGATGCATATTTCTCCCACCCCATTTTAATATCTATCAGGGAGCTGAAATGACATCACTGTCTATACATACATGAATTCAGTCACAGCAAATCATATTGCCATTATTTGTAAGTTTAAATAAATGCTTAAGTTTAAATCTAAAAGAGTTCTTGTAATAAATATTAACTGAACTTCAAAATTACAAGACAGTTGTGTCATATTTAATTGGCAATGTCTCTCTTTCTATGCATATGATGCACAGAAGGAAATATGATGCATTTTATAAACAATGAAAGTTGTAATGTTTGCTTCTATCACCTAAGTGAATCATCTTGTGTGCCCCACTTTGGAAATTGGGATTAAATTAAGAGGGAAGGGTCAATAGAGTGGGACACCTTGAACAGATTAAAGAAAATATTATCTTAAAACAATGGGAAAATGTTCATCACTCTTAACAACCTGGTCGCTGGAGGCTTTGCTGAGGCAGTGTCAACAGTGGAAGAGGGGCAGTCAGATCACAGAAGTTCAGGGAGTGACAACAGGTGACATTAAACGCACACTCAGTATATATCAGACACTGTGCTAATGAAGACCTTCTCAGACAATCCCGAGAAGAAGTTATGATTGCCTCTAATTTAAGACAATAATCAGAGACTTGTAGAATCTAAGTGACTTGTACCAGGTCACATAGTTGAGTGGTCCTAGGAAAATATGAACCATGTTGAGCATTTTAAAAGCTGAGCTCTTAAATAACATGCGATAATGTCTCCTGGCATGAGGCAAATTAGTGGAGATGGAGTCTGAGGGCAGAGAACTACTGTCGCAGGAAGCCAGATATCTTGCCTATGGATAAAAGCAGAAAGAAAAGTAAATAAATGGCCAAGTGTAAGGTGAGAATTGAGCATTTTTATATGGTGAGGGGAATGAGGCAGGAAAGAGAATTTGAGGCATTTAGGCAAGAGAGATAATAAGGATGACAAAACCCCTAAGGATCTAGAGCACAGGGGGGAAGTTCAGCAGCAGGAGGTTGCCTCCGCTACAGGGGGAGGAGGGTGGTAAGAATTGGAATAAGGTGCAAATAAGTATGGAGGCTTTATGTGGGGAGGAGGAAGAATAGGCAGCGGAGATTCCAAGTTCACATTATTTATTTTCTCTGTGAAGTAGGAGACAAGGCCATTCCTTAGAGTATGTGGAGGGTGGAGAGAAAACAGGTAATAGTCAGACCTGATAGGACTATTATTAAGCTTTAAGCAATAGCTGTGGGGAATGGGAGCTGGTACAGTTTTGGAATTTTATACTGTATAGAGAGACAGTGATGGACAAGACGGACAAGGGAATCAAAGACAAGGTGGACAAGGCGGCAAGGGAATCAAAGATTGCAAGAAAGGTGGAGGGACCTGACAGACTGAAGAAAATCGAGGGATCAGAGTCCTGGAAGTCTCAATGAGATTACTGGCTTGACGGATATAGGAGAGTAGGAGAGTTCCAAATCTCAAAGGGATAAAAGACTTGGACTTAGGCATTTGAACCTTCACAGCAGGGACACTTAGCTCCCATCCTCCCAATGACCGTCCTTCTAAATGCTCTCCTTCATGGCAGCACTGGAAATTTGAAAATTACATTTCTCAGACTCCCTGTGGAGTTTCAATTCAGAATCCTGTGAGAGGCACTGGGTTGAGATTTGCAGGTAGAAGAGGAGAAGCCATTTTTCTTCAGCTGCTGCTCCAGACAAGCATATGAGCATCTGCAGATAGCAGACATCTAGGCAGCCTTTCCAGGATTTCCAGGCATACATCCTCCTGTGAACCACCTACTTGAGTGCTGACATCCTCAGTGGTGGTTTCTACAATGTATGCATTTCTAAATTTCATAAATTCTAGCAGTGTCTTTTCTCTCCTTTTTTCCCCTGGACCGTAAGAGATTGTATAATCCAGTATTTTTTTAAATAAAATCCCCTTTTACTTGTGCCTAGAGAGCTTTCTGTTTTCCTGACATAACCTAGGCTGATATGTCACCCCACCCCATTCTTCATTTAAGCTAGGTTATGAGCTTTTTCATGATCATATCAATATTAGTCAGGATTATCATAGCTGTTTATTAGGATTCTTGGTTGCAAGAAACATAAAGAAAATATAGCTGCTTTTTTTAATGTTTTATATATATTTATAAATATAAATATGAGCATGAGTGGGGCAGGGGGGCAGAGAGAGACAGAGAATCCAAAGCAGGCTCCAGGCTCCGAGCTGTCAACACAGAGCCCGATGCGGGGCTCGAACCCACGAACCGCAAGATCATGACCTGAGCCAAAGTTGGACGCTTAACCGACTGAGCCACCGAGGTGCCCCAAGAAAATATAGCTACTTTTAAAAGAAAAGAAATTTCTTTAAAAGATTTCAGATAGCTTGTGGACTTGCTAGGAAGGCTGGAGAACCAGGCTCTGGGAATCAATCTAGACAGTGGAGAGGAAACAAGAAAAATTATGCCACAAAGTCAAGTGCAGTGCCATTGCTGAGCTCAGAGGCAAGTTTGCCTAACTGATGAATCCATGCCCCTCTGTCCTAGATATAAAGGTGGCAGGGAAAATGAGGCTCTGTCTCAGAGTGACAGCTCTGTCTGTAAGGTGAAGGAACCTCAAATAAGAGATTCAGAAGCTGGGAAGCCTCATAATTGGTAAATGTCTACTCTGACATCCAGTTTTTTGTGTGCTATGGTGTAGACCCCCCTTTTTTTTTTTGGACTGGCAGACCCACCAAATGCTCATCGTTCCTGCTGTGTGTACTTATTCTTTAGGAGCCAACTTCCTCCTTGAAACATTCCCAGCTGGAAGTGTCTGCTTCCTGCCCTGAATTCCTCTAGCAATTTGTATCTTGTTTGACCCTATTAAATTCCAGCTTGTTTTCATTGATATTTGCAGTTAAAACTATTAAAGTTACAGCATATTTAACATTGAATGAACATAACGGCTCATTTAATGTGGGTAGCTTATCCGCTTCTTGAGGTCATGGCTTGCCTTCCCAATATTCTGTAGCCACAATTCCCAGAATGACACTTAACTTACGATAGACGCATCATAAATGTTAACTTGAAGTAAAGGAACTGCACCAAGATTTGCTTGTCCCTGTTTCCATTCTCTCTTCTAACCACCTCCCTCCATCACCACCAGCTTGTCTTCAATCCCAACCCCTCCCACATCCTCTAGGATCTTATTTGGCTCTTGTATTTTTTCTGGAATTTTCAATCACCCTCTTTACAGATTTCTTCATAGTGGTCTGAAATGTGCTCAAATATCCCCTGTTCTACAACTACCTTTCTTGGTTATCTTTCCTTCCATCTTCTCTCTCTCTCTCTCTCTCTCTCTCTCTCTCTCTCTCTCTCACACACACACACACACACACACACACACAAAAGAATAGTTTATATGTTTATATGTAGCCTCCATGTTGTCACTTCACTCTTGTTTCTCTCCTCTTTTTTCTTAAAGTCTGGCTTGTTTCCTCTTCAAGGTGACCACAGTAGCCTGTTCCGGGAACCGTTTGCCCGCATCCTCTTTGGCATCCCTGGTTGTTTGCCACTGGTGATCACGTGAAAACTGCTCTCTCTTGTCGTAGGAGACTGCACTTCTGATTCCTCTGCTGCCTTTCCTTCCTGGTTGCTCTAGTGAACATCCATCAGCTTTTGGCTGCTTAGCATCCTGACCCCTGTCTGTTTGGAGAAATCGCTGGGGCAGGGGTGTGGAAGCAGGCAGAACCCAAGGGTGGGGTGGAAGCCCTAACTCTCCCCTTCCTCCCTACCCCCCCAGCTGCTAGTGTGCTGGCTCATGGCCTGTGCCTTGGCAATCAGAGGCTCCTGCCTGCAACAGTCAGAAATCATTTCTACAGGTGGAAGTAGCATTAGAAGTCTCCTACCCAGAGCAACGGTGCAGCTAAACACTGCTGGGCATGCCCTGCGGGCAGCACTGCGTTGGTGTTCTTACTGATTACTGCTGTGGCCTGCGTGAGCTTGTCCTGGCTAGCAGCTGCTGGCCTCCTTTGGTTCCTTTTTGTTTTCTGAGGCTAGTTCTCCTGTTCCTGCTCTCTGAAAGCAAGCCCAGTATCCTGTCAACAGACTCCTTTTCTGCTTAGATGAGGCAGAGTTCGTTGGGTTCTGTGGTTTGCTCTGCAGATCTGCGGCGAGTACATTTTCTTTTCTTCCTCCTTCCACCCCCTCAATGAAGGTGTTCCTCCTGGCTCTTTCCATGTCTGTCTTTTCTTACCATCCATACTTTTTGCTGGCAAGGTCAACTATTGCCTGTGTGTCAGTAATCACCTTTATGCCAATTTCTCCTAAATCTTTTTCCAGATTCAACTTCTCTCCTGAGCTTTGATCTAAGTTCACATTTGTAAATGCACACCCTCGCGTGTCCTTCTAATGCATCAAAGTGAACAAGAGTGAAACTCAGACTCACCAACTTTTATGTTGCTACTAAACCCATTTCTCCTCTAAATTTCTCTCTTTCTTGCTGAACACCCAGACTTTGTATTTTTCTATCTATGCCATCCCTCACATCTCCAAATTAACAGTACCAAGTTCTTTTTTTTCAAGACCAGTATTTCATATTCTTCCTTTCCCTGATGCTGTCATTACCTTGTTGTCACCTGAACAATTGTCACATGCTCCCTACTGAGCTCGTACCTCTAGTTGTTCTTCTGAATCAACTTGACACGTGGTCAGATTAAATTTCCTAAAACACATTTTTGCTTATATCATCCTCTCTCCTGCCCCTTCATATCCCTTCAGTGCTTCCAGGCTAATGAGAAAACCCTAGAACTTGACTCTCAAGCCACCTACAATCTGATTCTAACCTACTTCCCCTTTATCCCATTTAGGGGGGATTCTTTTTTAACATTTAATGACCACAGTCATGTCCCATGTCGTTGAAGCCTCGTGTTTTCTTTATACGAAGTGTCTTTCTCCATAGTTCAACCTAAGCATCACCTTAAGTGCCAAATCAAATGCCACCTCCTCTAGGAAGTCCTCCTCCTAGTCCCCATTTGAAGTACTTCTCAACCTTTAATATGCATATAAGTCACCTGGGCATCTTGTTAGAATGCAGATTCTGATTCATTAAATCTGCTTAAGGTTGAGGTCTGGGATTTGATATTTCTTTCTGTATTTTTTTAAGTTTGTTTTTATTCTAAGGGAGGAGCAGAGAGAGAGAGAGAACGTCCCAAGCAGTCCCTGCACTGCCAGCATAGAGCCCGATGTGGAGGGCTCAAACTCATGAACCGTGAGGTGATGACCTGAGTTGAAACCAAGAGTCAGACACGTAACTGACTAAACCACCCAGGAGCTCCTGGGATTTGATATTTCTAACAAGTTCCTCCTTGATGCTGGAGGGTACTGGACCACCCTTGGGGTAGCAGGGCCCTAGAGAGAAGCATGTTTTTGAACTAAACCATAGGGCAAGATACCAAGGCAGGAACTGTATATTTGTTATTTCACTTACAATATTCCATAATCTTTAAACTACATCTTTTGCCTCCTCAAAGACAAGGATTGGGTTTAGCTCCTCATTATTTTGGTTGAGTACAGTAACTCAATCAATTTATTCTTACTGAATTAAATGTGCTCCTTGTATCATCTCCTTTTCTTTTCTACTCAGTGGTTCCCCTCACTTCTTAGCTTAACTGGATTTTACATGGATAGATACATGGAAAGAAGAGAGTGCTTCATATGTGATCTGTTGTAGGTAAGGATAACCCAGCATGTTTAAGATAATCTCATTTAATTATTGTTATATCTATGGTTCTTAAGTGCCAACAACCTAATCTACTCTAGTTCAAGCAGAAAAGGAATTTATGAAAGCATGTTAAACAGCTCACAGACTTGTTGAGAGGGTCAGAGACTACACAGCCAAGGCAGTGCATAAGTTGTACCAAAGGACTCCTCATCCACACTTCTTTGGGCATCGATGCTGCAGTTTACCCTGTACGTGAAGGTAGTCCTGGAACTTCAGACGCTACTGCTTCTGGAAGCTCTCTGTGGCTGCCCAGTCTCACCACAATGGGTTCCATGTAGGGCCTGTTCCTTCATGTTGGTGTTAGTTCCTGTTGTGTAACAAATTAACACAAACTGAGTGGTTTAAAAGAGAAGAAATTTGTTCTGTCACAACTCTGGAGACCAGAAGTCTGAAATTAATATCACTGGTAGAAATCAGGAAAGGTGTTGGCAGTGCTTCCCCCAGAGCTCTGCGGGAGAATCCATTTCTGTCCCTTACAGGTTGCGATGGTTACCAGCATTTTTTGGCTTGTGGCTGCAAAATTCTAGTCTTTAAGGTCAGCATCTTTGAATCCCCCTCTGCTCTGTCTTCACATTGTCTTTTCCTCTTTGTGTATATCTAATTTCCTCCATCCTCCTCTTAAAGGATACATGTGACTCATGCAGGGCCCCCCAGATAATGCAGGTTAATCTCCCCATCTCAATACCTTTAATTGAATTACATCTACAAGTTCTTTACTATGCACAGTAACATTCACAGGTTCCAGGAATTAGGACCTGACATCTTTGGAGGTCATTACTCAGCCTACAGCAATGGTGTTTGCTTCTGAATTGAAGTCTCACTCATGTGCATCTCATTGGTGGAGCCTGCGTCACAGTCCTGCTCCTGAGCTGCAAGGGAGGCTAGGAGTGAGCTTGTCAGGAAAGGTGTTCAGATATGAGAGGTGGCCAAAATATTTGTCTACCATCAACAAAACCAGTCTCTAAAACTTCATAAAAATGAACTTTGGGCCAAAATCTTTAGGCTAAGAGATGCTACTCATTGATAGTTGTTTTGGGCACTGAATTTCAAGCCTTGCATCTACTGACTAGGAAAACCATCTGTTTAGAAAACCATTTTCTTTGACTTGGGGAGGGGCATGGCAAAACAAATTACCAGGTATGGTTTGGGGGCTGTAATCCTTTTTTGATCAGAGGAAAAATCTGCCCCAGGACCCTAATATTGACAATTCAGTTAGATCCAATATTTCATTAAGAATGATGTTTGGTTATAATGTCATGGTGAATTCCATTTCTCATCGGGTCTGATGTATAGTACTCCTGTGATGCCTAGCCTCGTCCAATAGATTTATGGCAATAAGGACTTGTGCAATAAGAGGTAGACAACTTCTGTTTTTTCAACTCCCTTAAATTTTATTTTCAAACAAACAAAAGTGTCCTTTTGTGCCTCCTTCCTTTTCCCCAGTGCATATGTGTACCTCCATGTCAGCAATTAATTTCACCAGCTTACCTGTATGCCTGTTAGAAACAACGGTGCCAAATCTTATTTTCCTAATCAATCTGTCAAAAAAAATCCATTGATCTGTTAGGATGTGCATGCCTTAGTAGTATTACAGTAATGGTAGGCATATAACAGGTTGTACAGTGTCCAAATACTATGGCAAGAGCAGTAATTCTACATTTTGGGATGTATGTGTATTTAAGAGAGGGAGAGAACCATTGGAAGTTATTGAGATTAGTATTTATAGCAACTGCATAGATGTCAGTGTAAATACTTCTTGGGCTCTTCTGTGTAAATAATCTTCTGAGAACGTTGTTTTTATTGTTGACACTTTGCTGCAGGCTTCTAAGACACACTTAAAATTCAATTTGTTCCCTTGAGTGTTTTTTTGTGAATGTGGCAGCATAATAAAAACTTTCTTTGGAAGGCTCAGAATCACAGTGATGAAAAAAAATTAAAGTTGTGAGGAAAAAAATAATTTTTTCCTTTAACCTCTGAGGCTTCCTATTTATTTGTTGAGAGAGATTTTATTCAGGAAGGGACTGTCGTGTTATGATCTGATTGACAGTGATCCCACATGCCCCAAACACTAGCTGAAAGTTTGGGGCAAATGCCTGACCCCTTCTGGTACTCCAATTCTCATTATGAGATGAGAATAATAACCATGTCACCATCTTATTTCCCGGTACCAGTTACTTTCCTCTTTCTTAGATATGATTGGCATTTTCAAAAAGTATATTTTAGTGCTTGTTTCTCCCTTGGGTTCTAGAGTGGTTTTGTGTATACCTAACTTTCACAAAATGTCCGTCTCTTTTTTGTTCCCAAACCCTCTGATTTGATGTGACTTTTTTTTTTTTTTTTTTTTTTTTTTTTTTTTTTTTTTGGTGGGGGGAAGTTCTGAAAGGATGAAGGAGAAATGTAGAGGTTTGGAAGCTTCACTCTGTGAATTAATATTTCTGCTTCAGCATAATGTTGGTGTTTGATCAAACATAAAAAGCTTCAAGCTTTTAATGTCCTGCTGACACCAGTATCAACAAAGCATTGAAGCGGAAGCTTTCTGGTGGCTGATTAGAGGGAGATTTTATTTCACGAGCTTTAAGACTAAGTATACCTTTTAGTAGATCTTTCTCAAGGATAAGCTACCTCATGCATTATAAATCAAATTCAAGAGCTTTAATAAAGGACCCTTGATAATTTGGTAATATATTATCACTATGTTTTGGAAAGGCGATAAATGAATGCTTTTTATAGTGTAATTTAAAATAATAATATGGATTACAGTTGTGTTCAGTCATGAAAGTATAATTTAACAGTTTGGGCTTCTAATAACCCTTTTTCCCTTGACAGTGTCCACTCCTGTTTTAGCCCAAGAATGGCTTACTTGGGAGTGATTTACCATGCTTGCTTTTAGAGTCTAGTAGGGCTGAACATGTGTTTAATTGGAATTTTATGTTGTTGTCTTGGAAAAGCTTCACACAAAGATGAAACTGAAAGGTGGAGAATAAAGACTGCTAAAGTGTGAGCCACTACAATATCAAAAGCATGGCCCATGTTTGCAAGTTTGCTGTATCAGGGCCCTCCAGGAAATGGGTGGCTCATGAGATGTGGAATTGAAGAGAATTTAACAAAGGGGCTATTTATAAAGGTGTGGTAAGGTTAAAGGAAGCACCCAGGGACTCGAGGCACAGAGCAGGGTGAAGACAGGTGGGGTGTGGGTTTGGAGGAATATCCAGCACACATACAAGACTGGAACAAGACTGATGCTAAGAGACTGCATTTGTATCTGATATGATTGTGACCTATTAGAATCTACACTCAATGGTCTTCCAGTTCCCATTCTTCTGCTTTCCGGTCATTACTAATAAAAAGGCTTTTCCCAAAATTCTGTTTCCTGGGGCTATGTGACTTTCAGAGCTGCTTGTCTGATATGTTTAATCAGTTTGGATTGCAGCTTACTAGCTTTTAACCAGAATGCATTAGTCTTTAGGAACATGGAACAAGACAGAAACAACCCAATTCCTGCTACTATCCAGGACTGCAGGAGGAAGTCTTGCCATTTGTCAGATTCATCAGAAAAAGCAAATAGGTAATTTGCTTTTAATTGTTTGTCAGGTAATCTGTAGCACTCCTCTGGGGTTCCTAACTCTCCCTCTTTTATACTTCTTTCCTTCAGCTCCCCACTGTTAGAGCTCTCCTTGGGGCTCCTTCCCTGCTCCACAGACCTGTTTGGATTCCAAAGCAGAATTGCAACTATGTGTCACCTTCCCAGTTGTGTGAGTTAGCTGAGAAGCCTATTTGCCCTTCTCTGATTTTACGGCCCAATAGCATGGCCTCTTTAGTTGTCCTTGGTCTACCATGCCCCCAGTTCCTTTAAGCCTCCACCTTTCTTGTAGCACTCTGTAATTAATCAAACTGCAGGTAGCACAAACTACTGACAAGAGCTCAGAACCAGTAATCATGAGATCAGGTTCTGAATCCAACTTTGCCACAAATTAGCCATGTATCACCCAGTGGTCAAATAGAAGAATGTTTCTAAACCTATTTTCATCATTTGGAAACCAGGATAAACAAGGTGCATGAATTTGGTCTGTGGTCCTTCAAATACTACCATGAGATAAATGGAATGAGAGCTGGTGGAAGAGGCCTAGTTGTCATCACAGAAAATGGAGGCTAAGTGGAGATGGGTTGGACCTTGAAGATCACAACTGTGTTCCAGGATCTGGTTCTTGATTTTAAGAGAAACTCACTCTTGTTTGGGACCAGAGGATGTCATGCCTTGGTTCCCCCTAACTAAACACCCACAAAAACCAAGGTAGAAATCATAATACCAATTTAGGGTTGTTCTGCCATCTAAGTAAGCACTGTGCACATGTTCCTTCCATCATTGCACCAGGATAAGTCCTTTGGGTCAAGATTCCCTTTCCACACCTGAACACCTCCAACAGTGACAATCTGGAGCCATCATTGATCCTACAAAATCATACAGGAGACTGAAGTAGCTATCACGATGCCAGTGTGTTAATTTACCATTAGAAATTTAAGATGAGTACTTGCACAATTAGCACCTTCTCTCAAGTGCATGGGAATTTATTCATAGTCACAAGCCATTTCTTTTATCATAGGCAACCCCTCTCCTAGGGCCTAACATACTCAAAGTCTGGGAGATCAGACATTCTCTCCTTAGTAGGCAAACCTACACTGAGGACCCAAATCCTAACTGGAGATTTTGGGCATGGAAATGGAATAAAGTTAGTTATGTGTAGAGCACAAGTTAAGTTGGTCTAATAATATATTCATCTCACCCAGGGATGCCTTTGTAACCGTAAAATTCTTGGGCCATACCCCAGGAGCCTTGCCATTGGAAGTAGAAATACACGTTGTCTAATACCCAAGTCCCTTTCTCCCCAAAACTGCTGAAGATCTGTCTGTGAGCTTGGTTACACAGGGGACGGATTCCCCTCCCTACCACTTTCCTCAGCACCTTCTTGCTTTCTTTCCTCATATATGTTTAATCAAGTTACAATCTAGACAGATAACCTGGGAAGATATTTTCTCTTTTAAGATGACTTGCTTATTTATGCTCAGATCCATTCTGTGTAGATTCCAGAGTTAAGTTCTGAGAGAAAGTCTTCCTATGCCTGCTGTAAACCTCAGTCACTAACCACTGAAGAAGCAACTTACTTTGCCGCCGTGCTGGATCAGCCAAGCCATCTGTGAAATGTGCTGTTTAAGGCGGGTGGGGGCAAGGTTGATGTTCCCACCAGTTCCTTCATTGGCTTAACATAAATTGGTTGTGCTTGTTCCCAAATCTGTTTATGCCAATTGGTGCTAGGTATTGTAATTTTATAGTTTAATTAAGTTTAAAAGTATAAAATATGAGTGTAAAAAGAAAATTCTCTAATGAAAACTCAGTTAAAGCTTTGAGGAGACTCAAAATAGGTGAATAGCTAATTCTGTTGTTGAACAAGACAATTATAAATATTGTGGAAAGTTACAAAAATTTAAAGCTTTGCACTCAGATTTGCCTAGAGCTATCTTTAAATTTTCACTGCACTAAAGACACTGAAACTAGAGATTGTGGACAAAATCCTATGGGTATGCTTTATGCATGAGACCAACAGGAAGCCATATTGAAATGAATGATACTGTGTCTACACCAAAAGATCTGTGGAAAATGTGTATTTATGTATTCTAGTAGAAAATAAAATGTTTATGCTAAGTGTGCATCTATCAGTTTCTGTGATTCCTTGCTTTAACTGATATTTTTGATTCCCTGACTAAATCCCAACCGAGTTAGATGAGAATGCTTCCAATGGATTATGAGTAATGATAACAACAATAGGATAATTATTATGGCTGCCATCCATGGAAGTATACTTCTTAACAAATGCAGTTTATTACTGAAGTGTAACATTACATTTACTTATTAATATGCAGTTCAATAACAGATTATCTTCTAAGGCAATACATAAACGAGTAAGCCTTCTTTCTCAGTATTTCTCTCTAAACTTCCTTTGGGAAGTATAAGTTGTAGTATCAACTCCAGGGAATTTCTGCTGTGAGTACCAATGTCACTAGCTCTCTGATCCTTCTCTGTGGCCAGGAGGCACTACTTCATTCGGATCACCCCCTGTTGGCCAACATGTGAGACACTGGTTTTCCTTTGCACTTTTAGTTGTCATCTGGAATAAAACAGGAGTAAAATGATTTCTTGTCTGAGCAGATGAATTTTTGCTTGAGGACTATTTGTGCCTATGGCCTTGGTAAACACTACATTTATCCAGACATGTTTATTCTTGTTTTTTCTTTTTAATATTAATTCCAGTATAATTAACATTCAGTATTATTAGTTTCAGGTACATGATATAGTGACTCAATTCTATCTATGACTCAGTGTTCATCATGATTAAGTGTGCTTTTAATCCCCTTCACCTATTTATTTTTATAAATAAATTAAATTTATAAATAAATTAAATAAATATAAATAAATTATAAATAAATAAATTTTATAAATATATTTATATTTAATCCCCTTCACCCATCCTCCCACCGACCTCCCTTCTGGTAAACATCATCCTGCTCTATAGGTAAGAGTCTGGCTTTTTTGTCTCTTTTTTCCTTTGTTCCTTTGTTTTGTTTCTTAAATTCTGCATATGAGTGAAATCATGTGGTATTTGTGTTTCTCTGAATGACTTATTTCACTTTGCAGTATACTCTCTAGCTCCATCCATGTTGTTGCAATGGCAAGATTTCATTCTTTTTGTATGGCCGAGTGATATTACATTCTGTGTGTGTGTGTGTGTGTGTGTGTGTGTGTGTGTGTGTGTACCATATCTTCCTTTTATGTATGTATGTATGTATGTATGTATGTATGTATGTATGTGTGTATCTTAAATTTAGATCCAAGTTAGCATATAGTGCAATAATGATTTCAGGAGTATATTACAGTGATTCATCCCCTACATGCAACACCCAGTGCTCATCCCAACAAGTGTTCTCCTTAATGCCCCTTGCCAATTTAGCTAATCCCCCCACCCATAACCCCTCCAGCAACCCTCAGTTTATTCTCTGTATTTAAGAGTCTCTTATGGTTTGTCCCCCTTCCTGTTTTTATGTTATTTTTGCTTCTCTTCCCTTCTGTTCATCTGTTTTGTATCCTAAATTCCATATATGAGTGAAGTCATATGATATCTGTCTTTCTCTAATTTCACTTAGCATAATACCCTACAGTTCTATCCACATAGTTGCAAATGGCAAGATTTCATTCTTTTTGATTGCTGAGTAATACTCCATTTTATATATATATATATACCACATCTTTTTTATCCATTCATCCATCGATAGACATTTGGGCTCTTTCTATGCTTTGGCTATTGTTGATAGCGCTGCTATAAATATTGGGGTGCATGTGCCCCTTCAAAACAGCACACCTGTATCCTTTGGATAAGTACTTAGTAGTGCAGTTGCTGGGTCATAGGGTAATTCTATTTTTAATTTTTTTTCTATTTCCAAAAGCACCATATGGAACTGTTATTTTATTTTATTTTAACTTGTTTTTTTTTTTTTTTAATTTACATCCAAATTAGTTAGCATATAAGTGCAACAATAATTTTAGGAGTAGATTCCTTAGTCCCCCTTACCCATTTAGCCCATCCCCCCCACAACCCACACTTGTATCCTTTGGATAAATGCCTAGTAGTGGAATTGTTGGGTTGTAGGGTAGTTCTATTTTTAGTTTTTTGAGGAACCTCCATACTGTTTTCCAGAGTGGCTGCACCAGCTTGCATTCCCATATTTTTAATTTTTTGAGGAATCTCCATACTATTTTCTAGAGTGGCTGCACCAGTTTGCATTCCCACCAGCAATGCAGAAGGGTTCCTTTTTCTCTGCATCTTCTCCAGCATCTGTCTTGCCTGAGTTGTTAATTTTAGCCATTCTGACAGATGTGAGGTGGTAGCTCATTGTGGTTTTGATTTGTATTTCCCTGAGGATGAGTGATGTTGAGCATCTTTTCATGTGTCTGTTAGTCATTTGGATGTCTTCTTTGGAAAAGTGTCTATTCATGTCTTTTGCCCATTTATTCAGTGGATTGTTTTTTGAGTGCTGAGTTTGATAAGTTCCCTATAGATTTTGTATACTTTATCTGATATGCCATTTGCAAATATCTTCTTTGGTTGCCTTTTAGTTTTGTTGATTGTTTCCTTTGCCTTGCAGAAGCTTTTTATCTTGATGAGGTCTCAGTAATTCATTTTTGTTTTTGTTTTCCCTTGCCTCCAGAGATGTGTTGAATAAGAAGTTGCTGTGGGTGAAGTCAAAGAGGTTTTTGCTTGCTTTCACCTCTAGAATTTTGATGGCTTCCTGTCTTACGTTTAGGTCTTTCATCCATTTTGAATTTATTTTTGTGTATGGTATAAGGTGGTCCAGGTTCATTCTTCTGCACATCGCTGCCCAGTTTCCCAACACCATTTCCTCAAAAGGCTGTCTTTATTCCATTGGATATTTTCTCCTGCTTTGTCAAAGATTAGTTGGCCATACATTTGTGGATCCACTTCTGGGTTCTCTCTTTTGTTCCATTGATCTAAGTGTCTGTTTTGTGCCAATACCATACTGTCTTAATGATTACAGCTTTGTAGTACATCTTGAAGTGTGGAATTGTGATGCCTCCAACTTTGGTTTTCTTTTTCAGGATTGCTTTGACTATTCGGGGTCTTTTCTCATTCCATACAAATTTTAGGATTTTTTTGTTCTAGCTCTGTGAAGAATGCTGGTGTTATTTTGATAGAGATTGAATTGAATATGTAGATTGCTTTGTGTACCACATCTTTATGCATTCATCTATCAATAGACACTTGAGCTGTTTCCATAATTTGGTTATTGTAAATAATGCTGCGATAAACATAGAGGTGCATTTATCCTTTCAGATATGCTCATTCTTGAACAAATTTCTCATTAGTCTCCATAGAACCGCATTTTGAATCAGGAAATCCAAAGTCGTTGGTGACAGTGAGGTAACACTTCCTTTTAAGTCCCTAGCCCTCCCTTCCCCTTTTCGTGAGTTTTCCCTGGTTCTGCCTTCTGGCTCTGGGTCTCACTGTCTCCTCAAAGTCTACAGGGGCAAACATCCCACTGATTCCTACATCTCTGAGTTGGGTTTCCAGCTCCACCCAGGTCTGCTCTCTGAGAAGGTAAAGAGTAAAGTTTAAATAACCTCCTGGGGACATCATCTCCTAAGTTGGAGCTAAAGAAGCTCAAGTTAATTCACAAAATGCCATGTGGAAACAATAATAAAGTCACAATTTTAGGATTAGGAGAGGGGCAAATTCTTTATAATTTGCCGTATTAATTCATAATATATTTATCTGAAAAATGCCTAGGAAAACATACATGCTTGAATTTAATGTAAATGAAACACTTAATGGGAGAGATGGAGAAAGGCATTTTATATTAGTTTTTAAAATCAATTTCCATTATTAAATAGAAGCACAGGAAACAAATTAAAAATAGCATAGATCAGAATGTCTTTTTTTGTTTTTTGCAAAAAAATAGTATTGCTATTCATAATTACAAGAAATGGATGACAATATTTTAAATGAGTTAACTTGGGCCCACCATGTTCACTTCATGGTGTGAAGAAAACAGCATTTCAATGATTTTTTTTACCTAATTTGTTCTAAATTACAGTAAAGTGCTCTGCAAGAAGCAAGTGCTTGTGTTAATTAACTGAGTAAAGAAGGTCACTGGTATACATGGGAATCATTTTGAGATTTTAGTCATGGATTTTCTTCTGCAATTATAATTCTTCATTAGGCATTATAAGCACATGTAGATTTTCAATTTTTTTATCTAGCATTTCAGATTTAGGAACATTTGTTGATTTTTCTCTACAAGATTTAAAATGTAACAATAATGGAATTGACTTAAATGAAACATATGGTTCAACATATTTATAAGTATACCTAAAATATTGGCCATTTGTGTAAGACTAAATATTGTGGCTGAATTTTTTTGTTATTTAAAAAAATTGTAATTCCAGTATAGTTAACATACTATATGTTATATTAGTGTTATATAGTGTTATATAGTTATATAGTGGTATAGTGATTCAATAATTCTATCCATTACTCAGTGCTCATCATGATAGTGTACTGTTAATCCCCCTCTGGGACCCATAAGTTTGTTCTCTGTATGGCTAAGTAATATTCCAGTGTGTGTGTGTGTGTGTGTGTGTGTGTGTGTGTGTGTGTGTATACCACATCTTTATGCATGCATCTATTGATAGGCACTTGGGTTGTTTCCATAGTTTGGCTATTGTAAATAATGCTGCAATAAACATAACTGAATTTTAAAAAACCACATACCCTATTGTACTTCAAACTTATAACACAAAGAATGAACAAATCTGAGTTTTCAGTCATTTTATATTCAGTTGTAAACATCAGATGCAAAACTCTAAATGCTATAAATTCTTGTAAATAATCCAAGATATCATAAGGTTTATCAGGATTTTGAGAACCATTAACAGCTAAGTCAAGATTTCTAAAATATATATTACTTTTAAATGTTTATTTCTAAAGTTCAATTATAAAAGCTTTAGGGTTTTTTTAGTGTAAGCCATGAATTTTATGCCTAAGAATTATGAGAGCCATGGTAGGTATTATTTTGTTCATATAACACATGATATATAGATTTTTAACCTGAAATTGTTTACAGAATTTAGTATTTGAATGCTGTGGTATGATGGGCAATGCATATTTACTCACATCTTCCAGTTCACTCTTGTAATAGCTTGGAAGCACTATAAACAAGTTGGCTTTAGCCACAATATAGAGGTAGTAACCTGTGCCATTCTTGTGACTGTCTTTTTTCTGAAGATTCAAAAGTTAGCTATACAGCAGTTTGGTCCACTTCTTCTTCATTGTTAGCCCCAAACTGAAAACTTTTTTCCTAATTCAAAAAAAAATGTCAAAGAAAGCTTTTTCATCTAAAATTTCCTATTTGATAGGCATTATTCTCCGTGTTAAGCCTCTTTATCTGACAGAATTAATCAGTGTTCTTTTTTTCTGATTCTGGTCCTCCTGTTACTATTTGTATCACATCGTATTGCACTTATTATTTATGTATTCCTCTGCCCCTAAGGTCTGATGAGAACAGAGACAATTTTATTCATATTTCCAGTGCCAGAGCCTAAGACCCTCTCTGGGCCACAGTAGGCTGTCAATAAATGTTTACTGATCAGAATTGCTTAGTGATACGCTGAAGTGCTGCCCATATATATAATAGTGCTTGCTAGGACATGTCAAAGTATGTTGGATCACCTATTTTAGGTTTTTGATTCTTTATATTAGGGTCAGCAAACTTTTCCTATAAAGGGTCGGATGGTAAATGCAGACTTTGTGGGCCACTCGGTCTGTGTCACAACCACTGAACTCTGCTGTGGTAGCCTGGAAGTGATCATACATGGTGTGAAAATGAAGGAGGATGGCTGTGTTCTAATAACTTTATTCACAACAACAGGCATCATTCTGGATTTGGCCTTGCCCATCTCTGCTATCAATCACTGTTTTGAGAGGTGTAAGAAGAGGGACTGGAGATTCCAACCATGTATTGTAATAAATACTATATTTCAAGTTTCTTATAAATGTTGACAATGAGAATTATGATGGACATAACATTTATGAAATATCTGTCATTAAGACTAAACCATGAGGTTGTAGTGGATAAGCAGGAGTAAGAGAATGAGAAGTCCTTCACTCATTTGTGGAATTTAAGATACAAAAGAGATGAACAGAAGGGAAGGGAAGCAAAAATAATATAAAAATGGAGGGGGACAAACCATAAGAGACTCTTAAATACAGAGAACAAACTGAGGGTTGCTGGAGGGGTTGTGGGTGGGGGGATGGGCTAAATGGGTAAGGGGCATTAAGGAACACACTTGTTGGGACGAGCACTGGGTGTTATATATAGGGGATGAATCACTGGAATCTACTCCTGAAATCATTATTGCACTATATGCTAACTAACTTAGATGTAAATTAAAAAAAAATAATAATAATAAATTAATTAATTAAATAAATAAAATTTAAAAAAAGAGAGAGAGAGGGAATGAGAAGTCCTGAAAAGATCTGGAGTGAGGAAGAGTGTGGAAAAAAGAGAGCAAATGCAAGTAAATGTAGCCCACAGCAAGACATATCTCGGTCCAAAACCTCCAGTAGGAGAGTTATCAGACAGACTGAAGAAAAGATGGATTTTGCTTGTTTCTTATTTGGGACAGGAGAGAAAGAACGTCAAAGAGTAGCAGTCCTCCAATGTTTGTGTTTGCATACTTCCTAAAAGAATTTTGAAAAAAAGATGTACATCTCTTCCCACATTTCCAAGTTGACATCTAAAAATGTTTTATAAGTAGGATGCAATTTACAGCATATTATAAATAATGGCATTGAAAAGTAAAAATGTTATGACACTCCAAGGGGCTCTCATATCATAGCAGATTTTTCACTTTTTATTTTGAATGATTTTAGGTTTATAGAAAAGTTGCCAATATAATACAGAGAATTCTGTATACCATTTATCCAGCTTGCCCTAATGGTACATTTCACATAACCATACTACAATCATCAAAACTAAGACATTAGTACTAGTATAATACTGTGTTAACTAAACTATACATTTTATTGTAATTTCACATTTCCATGATGTCCATTTTCTGTTCCGTGATCAAATCCAGCATTCCACCGTGCACTTAGTTGTCATGTCTCCTTATTTTCCTCCAAGCTGTGACATTTTGTCAGTCTTCCTTCAACTTTTATGACCCGGCACTTTGCAAGTGGTCATTTTGTAAAATGTTCCTCCATTTGGATTTGTCTGATGTTTTTTATTATTAAATTAAGATTATGCATTATTGAAGAGGGTACCAAGGAAGTCATGTGCCCTTCTGAGGACATCATATTAGGGAGTACTTGATGCTGAAATGGCTAATTACTGCTTATGTTAACCTTGATCATTTGATTAAAGCGATTTCTGTAGTGTAAAGTGTGTACTTTCCCATTATAATTAGTGACTATCTTGGGGGTAATACTTTAAGGCTATGCAAATTCCTGTTTCTCCGCAAACGGTCACCCACTAATTCTAGCACCCACTGGTGGATCTTGCCTATATAAATTATTACTGTTGTGTTTGCCTAATGGTGATTTTTGTTTCTCTTATTCCTACTACACTTATGAGTTGTATTTCTTCTGAAGAAAAGAATCGTTTTCCCCTTAATTTATTTATTCATTCAGTTGTTTATTTTTATCAATATGGGCTTATATTTTATGAGTTACAATCAAATACTATCAATATTTTTATACTGAAATTATTCTAATGTTAGCCATTGGGAACTCTGTCAGGTTAGTTCCTGTGTCCTTTGGACATGACCTTATCTTTTTGTGAGCATTTTCTTACTTTCTGGGACCACAAGATAATCCACTTTCATCTTGCATTTTTCCTGCCCCAGACCTGGAATCAGCCACTTCTCTGGGGAGCACTAATTCCTTTGACTGAAGATTCCTTAATGATTTGAATTCCATCAGAATCTATTTAAAAACAGAAATACACACAGACGAGCTCTTGGCAGTTAGAGACATTGTTTTGTTTTTCTCCTTAGTCTTATATTTCCATTCCAATCTGCCCACAGAATTTTATCCTAATGTAATACATTTTTAATCTTGAAAAATATTTTACTCATCACCATGTCATATTGGCCTATAGTAAAAAGTATGTATATAAATTAAAATTATGTTTAAAATTTCCATGTGAACATAGGCTCTAAGTGTTATACATTTTCTTCTATATTGAGCTGTCATGTCAATTTTTATTAGTACACAATTGATTAGAACAACATAAATATTTACAACAGTTAATAATGAGCATATATCAAACTAAATATTATAGGTAACATATCTCTTAATGAAATGGATATATCACAATGAAATTAATTATTATTAATTTAAAATTGCAGGGGCGCCTGGGTGGCTCAGTCGGTTAAGCGTCCGACTTCGGCTCAGGTCATGATCTCACGGTCCGTGAGTTCGAGCCCCGCGTCGGGCTCTGTGCTGACGGCTCAGAGCCTGGAGCCTGTTTCAGATTCTGTGTCTCCCTCTCTCTCTGACCCTCCCCCGTTCATGCTCTCTCTCTGTCTCAAAAATAAATAAACATTAAAAAAAAATTAAATAAATAAAATAAAATTGCTAAAATAACTCAGGGTTTAGCATGAATTCTATTATTGTTGTTGTTGTTGTTGTTGTTATTTTTTAGCTATACATGCTGAGAAACTCTGGTAGAGATTATTGGTGCTCATAGTTGTTGGTTATCCTCTTCTTCTTGAGCACACTGGGAGACCTGTCAGACTTCCTTGCAGTTAGGTGGGACCATGTGACTAGTATGGCTAGTGATATATTAGTGGAAGTGCCATGTATTGCTCAAGGACCCAGGAACTTAACAGTTCTACTGCTTTTTCCTACCATGAAAAAGCCCCATGTTCCAGAGGCAGGAATATGCAGTCTGGATCTCTGAGTTATTGCTTGGATGTAAACTTCCCTGGAGAATCCATGGAACCATAGCAGGCTTTCTATGACCAGAAAATTAATTTTTGAGTTTTGTTTTGAACCATTAACAGAGGGTTTACTTGTTTCCATAGCATCCCATAACTTATCCTGACTAATATAAAAACTTTCTTCGTATAAACTTCATATAAGTAGATAGGAATTAAAGGGGGTTTGTTCATTCATAGGCACTGTTGTTTCATCTGATATACCAAGTAAAGTTAGGAAAATGATATACTGTTAATATCATTATAGGTTTGTCAGTACTATTTTTCTATTAAAATGTTTTTATCTTAATATGTGATTTAATCATGACACTAGAGTTGCAAATTAGATTATTTAGTTAATGAAAAATATTCATCATAAAACTTAATTGGTGAGGCCAATCTTCATGGTCAAATCCCTGAGCCAAATAAGACAAATAAATATTCAGAAAAAATCTGATTCCATTTTTCAATTCAATGAGCAAGTTTTTTGTTTTGTTTTGTTTGTGTTTTTGTTTTTTAACATTTATTCATCTTTGAGAGACGGAACATGAGCGGGGGAGGGGCAAAGGGAGGGAGACACAGAATCTGAAGCAGGCTCCAGGCTCTGCACTGTCAGCACAGAGCCTGATGCAGGGCTTGAACTCATGAACCATGAGATCATGACCTGAGCTGAAGTCAGACTCAACTGACTGAGCCACCCAGTCGCCCCGAACTAACTTGGATTTAAATTAAAAAATAAAAAAATATATATCTCTACCTTACCTTCACTTAGAAATCTAATACAGAGAAAGCACACATCTTTGTCATAAGCTTTTCATCAGGGTAAAGTAAGATGTCAGGTTCTTATATATATCGACATTCTCTTTGCTTTCACCAGAATTTCTTTCCAGAAATATCTTCTTTGACAATAGTTAGGGGCTGGGTGAGATAAAGTTTTAAACAAAAGTAGTTATCATTCCTGTTGTTCCACTATATAATGCATATTAATTTAGAATATTGCAACATGGAATTTCTCACTCATCACTTCATCCTTCACAGAAAAATGTATGAACACAGGGAAAGACATGAGGCTCTACACTGGTTTTATAATTCCTTTATTAAAAGAAGCTTCATTGACTTTAAGTTTTTTTCCCTTTGTTTGGTGCCATGGAGGATTTTCTCCAAGATAAAGCATCATAGCAAGATTTGGAGTGAAAGCCATGTTTTGTTTGTTTTTTTTTATTTATTATTATTATTTAGGTAGTGATAAGCATTTGTGCATTGTGCAAGAGAAGTAGAAAGGAAGAACCAGCATGACACTATGATCTCACAGGTGTTCGCATGAAGGTTAGTTCTAAGAAAGAATATATATGAAGGCTAAAGATTCTGGAAACTGAACTCCTTAAAAATATTCAATGTCCCCTTTCATGCTCTGTCGCTCTCTGTCTCCTGCAAACCCATTGTTGATATGGATGAGAAGTAAACCTTTGGTGTGTTAAGCCACTGAGGTTTTGGGATTGTTTGCTAGAGCATTTAGCCTCCCCTAATAGAGTAACTGATGGTGCTATATACGTCTCACTACTGTAGATGTGAAGTGGCCTTGTATAACAGCAGTGTTCAGGTAGAGAATTGAATGGGAGTCACAGCCGGTACTCCAGGGACAAGACGGTGCTGGAGTGAGCCAGGATGAAGCCAAATCTAAGAGAATAGAGGGCAGGTTGCGCCAACTACAGACTTCATAGCTGATGCCTGCATTGTTCCCAGGAATGGGGCCAGACAACTACCCTCAGTGGACAGAGATAACACACATTTACAGTAAGTTATCACTTTCTTCCCCAAGTACTACAATGACACAAATTCTCATATATCCATCACCATTTTGAGGAGGAAAAGGAAACTCCAAAATATTGTTTATCTAAGACCCCATCTAACCCACCCCTGGTAAGAAGTGGAACTTTCAATTGCATTTAAACTCAAAGAAGACTGTTGGAATTGGAAAAGTGTAAGATATGTTTAATTGTAAAATCTAAGATTTCCATTACCCAGAGTCATGGATAACAATTGATTTTTTTGGAGGGGGGCACATTAATTATGTGTGAATGAGTTTATGACCCTAATGCTTCTTTGCTTTTCATGCCATAGCTATGAAATCCAGTGCAGATTAAAAATAGATGTGGAAAAACTTTTTTTAAGTGCACATATATAAATAAAACATAATATTTCAATACTTTCTATTTCAGTAATGGGAAGGACTGCATGATCTTGTCCATGGGGACAGATTCCCCAGAGATGCAGTTCAATACTAAATAGCAAAGTACAGAGCATTGACAAGAAGTATGGTCTCTTTCTGCAAAAGCACTTTATTAATGACATACTTTGTCAAATTGTTACGTGTAACTATTCCACTTCAATATAACTCAACTAGAAGGATAATTGATTAGCAGTTTTTACCAATCCCACTGAAAAGAACAGAACTTTAATTTCATTTGACAGATTGTTAAATCGGGCTTTTATACCACCTGGTTAGTTCAAGCCAATTATTCTTATGAGTGATAAATATTCAACTGCCACACAATATAATATCCTTTAAAAAATGAAGTCTTAAAACTTACAAAAATTATGGAAGTAGATTGTCCTAATGTGTAAGTTACACAGCGGTAACAAAGAGCTGCTTTTGGAAGCTGTATTAATTGTTTCAGGCCACAAGGACTCCTTTCTTAGGGTATGCTCGTTAAATTACATTTCTAATGATGATGGTTTTTCACTTAGCAATTCACTCACACTTTCTCCTGGAGCTCCACCTCATGACTAGTGGCTACTAGTTAGTTTCAAGGCAACTGGATGTTATAATTAAAATGCACCTTCAGGGGAGGCCCTGAGATTCCCCCAGTTCCTCTCTATCACAAGACCTTACTTAATTTTCATAACCACCTGGAATTTTGTACTTATGCATTTCTTTACTGGCTTGCTCTCACTTTTTTCTCAGAAAATAAGTGACATAAAAACAAGAGTTCTCATTAATTTGCTCACCACAATATGTCTAGTTTCTAGAATGGTACTTGGTTCTTAGTAGGAATGCAATAAACATTTATGTACTCAGTAAACTTTTAAATGTTGATTATGAAAGCACTTTCCCATATCATAAATTCATGTAGGAAAGTCAAATCTGTGATATTTAATTTACAGTGTTATGCTATTAACCATAATTTATCAACTGCACTAACTAGTCCAACACAGAGATGGTTCTTAAGAACCATAATTTACTAAATAGAATACCCCAAATAAACTCATTTATATAACAAAGGTATCTAGATTATGATTGGAGAGTAATTTATTTAGTACTTCTCAATATATCCTATATTGTGGTTCTAATGGGACTGTAATTCAGATCTTCATTTTTTCCCCTTTAAAATCAAATTATATTTTATATCTTTCAATTGTTAAGAGAGTTATATATTATTTTAACATTTAGTTTTTAATAAAAACCATGAGTTTTAACAATAGTAAGATTTTGATAAATTCCTTTAAGTTTATCTATATATTTAAACATCAAATGTAGTCATCATTCAGTAATTGAAGATTTTAAGCCACATTATATGGTTGCTTATGAAAGTGTGCTGCTAACCAAGGTCTTTCCTATTTAAAGACAGGTAATTTTTCTTTTTTAGTTTGAGAACTCAGAATTAATAAAAACAAATATCACTGTAAATATTAGTTTAGAGACCAGAATGTGTGAGTTTTAAGCTTAGATATTAGTTTTCTAAATCCTGTGTTAAAATGATTGAATTAAAAAACCAACAAGAAAACCTCTCAGAAGGCTTTAACTTTTTGTCTTGTATAAGGTCTAGAGTTTTGAAATTTGTTTTACTTCCCCTCTCTCTCTTTTAATGGAATGAGTATGGGTAAATGTCTGAATAGATGCTAGATTAGGCTAAAAATTCTTTTAAAGTTTCAGTAAGCCATTCACATTGGTTTGAGAGTCTTGAAGAGGGAGTTATTTTTAATAGTTCTTGTTTTCTGAATAGTAGCCATTGTATAACTTCCCCTTTTTAAGAATAGATCACAGTTTGGGGAAATGAGTAAATCAAGACACATCTGATTTGGTTACAGTTCAAAACCAGTAATCACTTTAAGAGTAATTAAATAGTGACACAATTTACATTATAGCGGCATCTGGTCTGTAAGGAAAATGAGGGGAGACTCCCCTTATAGTCTTCTTATTATCCTCATGGCTGTGGCATTTTCTGAACTCATTGTTATTGGTCATTCTTCTCAAGATCAGAAATGAGAATGTTTTCTTCCAAATGTACTGTACTAAAGTTGGTTGTAGGATAGTAAGGATTCCCAAACCCTGCAAGTCTCCTGAAGATACCTCTGTTGTGCTTGTATATACAGAAGGAAAGTGCAGAAATTGCCAGAATTACTATCAGTGTCAGTGCTACCGCAAGAGGTACAATGCTGTGACTTGGTCCTGAAAGAAGATGAAACAAAGGAAGGGTTCAATGACAATGAATTAAGATAGATACTGCCACACAGTTACTTTCTGTTTTATTATTTCTAAGAGACATCAAAATTTTCAAACCTACCTTTTCTTGAGTGCTCCTTTATTGTGTGAATATCTAAAAACAAATACAAAAAAAACCCCACCTGAGATTAAAATTTTCTTTTAATTCAGCAAAATTATGTTATTATTTGTAGCAGAGTTCAACAAATTATGGCTCATGGATCAGATCTGGTGCCTGTTTTTATAAATAATGTTTTATTGGAACTCAGTCACACTCATCCATTTATGTATTGTCTGTGGCGGCTTTCATGCTACAGTGGCAGCGTGACAGAGACTATATGGCCCCCAAAGCCTAAACTATTTATTGTCTGGCCCTTTACAAGAAAATTTTGCTGACCCCTGATTTATTATAATCATTATTATTGCTCACAAACACATACACTGCTCTTTTTTTTAAACTGAAAATTTTCCATCTAGTCTCAGCACTACGCTACAATAAAAATATGAATAAAATATAGTCCCTGCCTGCAAGGAACTCAGTTTTGTTAAGCTATGAGATGGAGTTTGTCCAGCAATGATAATCTCTTTACCTCCAGGGAAGGATTCTAAACTCAGCACTTTCTCACCTTTGCAATCTTAAGAATCTTGAAAAATGAATAAAAAATAGCTCTTCCACTCAAAAAGTTGGAGGGTTCCCATTTGACGACTTTCTACAGTAAAAATGTATCTCTTTCAAGTAGACTCTGTCTCAAAGTTTGAACACTGCTATTTTTCCTCTAGGTAAAGATCCAGAGAAATGGATGATTCTCCATTTCTGAATGACCCAGAGAAAGATCAGTAAATGATTTGTGAGTGGAGAAAGTGCCTTGGTGCAGTCCTTAGGCCCATTCATTCTTATACACTTAAAACATTAACATTGTCACCAACAGCAAAACCACATTAACAAAACCTGTTTTGCAATTTAAAAATAATACTATATAATTTTTCATCATACTATTAAAAACATATGTTATATGTGTGTGAAGAAACTTTAGAGTTATTATTATTTTTTTATTTTTAGCTTTTAATGTTGGTTTATTTTTGAGAAAGAGTGGGCACGTGCGTGAGCAGGGGAGGGGCAGAGAGAGGAAGACACAGAATCCAAAGCAGGCTCCAGGCTCTGAGCTGTCAGCACAGAGCCCAACATGGGACTCTAATTCACTAACGGTGAGATCATGAGCTGAACCAAAATCAAGACGCTTAACCAACTGAGCCACCCAGGTGTCCCATGTGAAGATACTTTTTAAAGAGAAGCTGTTAAAAGAATATTTATTCTCAAGATGCATGCAGTAGGCAGATATGGAAGGACCATGTAGAGTCAAAAAACTTGGACTGTGGGCTTCAGTTTGATCAAGTACATTTCTCATCTGTAAAATGGGAATATTGTATCTGCTTCACTGCTTTAAAAATTGCTATGAGAGGGGCGCCTGGGTGGCTCAGTTGGTTGAGCATCCAACTTCGGCTCAGGTCATGATCTCACGGTTCGTGGGTTCGAGCCCCGCATCAGGCTGTGTGCTGACAGCTCAGAGCCTGGAGCCTGCTTCAGATTCTGTGTCTCCCTCTCTCTCTGCCCCTCCCCCACTCATGCTCTGTCTCCGTCTGTCTCAAAAATAAACATTAAAAAAAATTAAAAAAAAATTCTATGAGGGACGAAAGAGGTATCCTATATATTACAGGAAGCTTTAAAGTCTTGTATAGACGCAAGGTGTTTCTGATTTGTTTTTGATACTTAAATGCTATTGATCACTTGGGCATACTACTTATTAGGCTCAGTCCTGTTTTCCACACTATTAGGGCTTGAATGTTGGTGCCGACATCTTCCAGTTTTTTCTCCTTCATTCCCACCCAGTCTCTAATCAGATCACCAAATCCTGATGATTCTCTTTTCCTATTTCTATTCTTCCTCATGTTCCTTGTTCTGTCACTCAAATCACAACTGCCTCCCTTTATATCCATATGAGTGTGATTCCACTGCAAGTGTCTACAGAGCACATAGGGCTTCCCTGTCAGGTTCACCATGAAGTTCAGCTCTCTAAACTGATACTCTCTGTGAATGGATCCTACATTACTGTCCAGTTTTATTCTCATCACCACCTAATATGAGCCCTTTGCTCCAATCTGAGCTCATTCTCAATCACTGGCTTTAGTCATGCTGGGACTTTTGTCTAATATGCCTTCCCTCCTCTATCCTCTTCATCTTTTGGGATTCCAAAACCTTATCTCCTCTCTGAAATCTTCATCAGCAGGTTCCTCCTTCTCTGCAACACTGGCATCTAGAAATGTTGTGATTATTATTAAAAACACCTTTCCACTGTTAATGTTCATTGTTAACATCCTATCTTAGAAATCTCTGTATTATTGGCAACTGACTAGAATTTTCTGGCTTAGATTTCTAAAATGATTATTTCTTTTTATCACCACAAACTATGTAGCTCGCAATGAAGTTAAAATATGACTTTTATAACATATTATGGCTAGCAACAGAGAATCACATCCATTAGTCCACAACAAGAATACCTAGGCCTTGATCATATTTCCTGGGACCAAAGATGAATCTTAACATTTCTGAGTAGCAGTTGCCAGAATGGTACTAGCAGTACCAGTAGCAGTTGCTTTTAACATTTCTAGTTCCATTTGTTTGAGGTTAAACTGCTTTTTGCACATTAGTTGAACAAGGAGGATGACACAGGAAAGTCATAGTCTTTATAATGATTTTTTTGTTGATATCAGAGAAAGAAGGAGCTGAAATGTCCTCTGACTTGTTTGATGTAGAACAAGATGATAATGTCAGAATCTGAATATTCCCCGAATACTTGCATTTTCAACGCTTGAAATGCTAAAGAGGTGGGTCAACATTAGTCAGGGTAGAATCAAAATGAAGAATTATCCTCTGACTTTACCCACCTGCTTCCATTTTGCATATAAATCCTTTTTTTTCTTGACATGGAGATGACTGCCACACTCCTTCGGGGATCCTCAGGGCAATACACAGATGGGGTTTGACATGGTCCGCCTCTGGCTTCCGAATGCCCCAGTTCGACTGGTCTGTGGGAGTTCCATCAAACCACTTTATGGTTTCATCTGTAGAAAAATTGTTGACTTACTATGACTTATATGTATGATTATCAAATATACTAAGACTGGAATGAACCACAAAAAGCAGTTCTTGGGGCATCTGGGTGGCTCAGGTGGTTAAGCATCCAACTCTTGATTTCAGTGGAGGTCATGATCTCACAGTTGTGAGATCGAGCCCTGCATTGGGCTCTGCGCTGGGTGTGGAGCCTGCTTGTGCGCACGTGCTCTCTCTCTCTCTCTCTTTCTGAAAAAAGCAGCTCCTAAATTTAATGAGACTGTCTCTTTATCTGATACATTCGACTCAGTAGGTACAGTCATGAAGTCATTATCAAAAGGTAGGTATTAGTAAAGTTGCTTTGTGAACAGCTCTATTTATTTTAGATACATTGTTCTAATTTAGTTCATTTAGAATAGCATCTTAAAAAATTTTTTTTAATGTTGATTGATTTTTGAGAGAGAGAGAGAGAGAGACAGAGAGAGAGCACAAGCAGGGAAGGGGCAGAGAGAGAAAGGGAGACCAGAATGTGAAGCAGGCTCCAGGCTCTGTGCTGATGCAGGGCCCGAAGCCACGAACTGTGAGATCATGACCTGAGCCAAAGTCAGATGCCCAACCAACTGAGCCACCCAGGTGCCCCAAATATCATCTTTTTTTTTAACGTAATAGTTTGAATTTTGAAATATTCCCTATAATTGTAATCAATTTAAAGACATCATTTGAAGTCCTACCATCTATATCATTGCATAATGACTCTCTTTCTAAAATAATTTTACAATGAATTTCTTTAAGAAGCAAGCCAGTGGGGACTGAGGGGGTGGGAACAGTGGTAGAGTCCTCCAGGTGTAAGCAATAAGAGGAGATGCATTGTCTGAAAAGGATTTAAAACCAACAATAAAAGTACCTAAAAGTCGGTCAGCTTTTTATTACCACAATGGGCTAGAAATTCTAAACAATGTCTGTGATTGAAACACTCCTCCTTGTCAGAGTGAACCCACCCTCCACCTTGGGGCACCACTGTAAGAAGTTCTCCGTACCAATTAAAATATTTTTCTTTATAAGTACTTTCAATAACCACCAATTACATAGAGAAAAGAATACCACGTTCTCATTTGATCACAGACCCTGGTTTTTATGAGAAGCAAATAATTCTAAAAGCACAATTCATCACTGAAACGTTTCTATAACTCTGTTGTGCTTTTATAACATCGAGGAATCTGGGCTATTTTCAAATAAATAGGGTTTTGTTGTCTATGACTAAGTCTGTGAACACAAATTTCTCTCCAAGAACCTTCATGATGTGAGGGTAAGTATAAGATAAACTTGTTTGCTTGTTTTTATGTTTGGTATTCTGGGATTATTTCAAAGGACACAAGTGTATAGAAAAGGGTTAGCAATATTGCCTTTGGAGGAAGTGGCTTTCGGATTACTGCTATTTTTTCACTGCAAATATATCTAAGGAGAGCCTTCTCGTTTGTAGATGTCATTTTCATTAGCCTTGGCCACCATGTATTTATTTATCCTGTCTCCTCTTTACCCAAATCACTTACTGTCACCATCAAAGTGAGCATTCAACCAAACCATCTGGACAGAAGAACCAAAAGCAAAAAGCTCTTCTAGGAGAAATGAATTTTCAGTCTCATCCTTGATTGTTAAAAGATTAGATCCTATAAAAGACACAAACAATAAATAAACAAGTATTTGTGTTTATGGGTAAATTCAATTTTAAAAATGTCTCCTTTACAATAATTTGTTTTTTTTTTTAATTTTTTTTTTAACGTTTATTTATTTTTGAGACAGAGAGAGACAGAACATGAATGGGGGAGGGTCAGAGAGAGAGAGACACAGAATCTGAAACAGGCTCCAGGCTCTGAGCGGTCAGCACAGAGCCTGACGCAGGGCTCGAACTCACGGGCCGTGAGATCATGACCTGAGCTGAAGTCGGCTGCTCAACCGACTGAGCCACCCAGGCGCCCCTACAATAATTTGTAAAACTCAGTCTTTGCAGAGCAAACATTTCTATTGTGAATAAGTGATTTTTGATTAAAAATTTAAAAATTATACTACATTTATTAAAAGAGACAAGCATGTACTTAAGAAGCTAAAGGATAGAATATTAATTTTAGAGAACATTAAAAGTTTATAAATCAGGTGCATTCAAAAGGAACATTTTCTGTGAAAGTGTAGTATTCTGAGATATCATATTAGGTTTTCACATTCTATACCGGACATTGAATTTCATAGATAGTCCATCCCCAAACAAGCAATTCAAAAGTATTTACTTTTTTTTGTTGTTGCTCCTAAAGTCACTAAATAATCAGACAAATGAAGAAAACCACATTGTTTACTGAAACGTCAAGAAGGAATGCATTGAAAGCATTTTACCATCACAAAAGAATTACCTTCCTTTTTGCAAAATTCATGAGCAGCCTCAAAACTCGTACTGTCTAGGACTGTAGAAAAACTGTAGCAATTACTTTTGAATTTTATCCAGGGAATAGATGTTTCTGAGCACAACTCTGGGTGTCCAAATGGTTTTGTTTCTGTGAACAAAAATCAGTTATGATTTTAGGGTGGTGACTGGGTTCATTTATTGGGATAAACATTGCATTAAATTCTATGACAAACTAAGATAAATAGTGTAATGAGATTTTCATGATAATACTCTGAAAGAGTGGGTTTAATATAAATGATCAGAAAACCAAATCTGGTTTGTAGCATTTCTGGCAGAAATAATCTTTACCTACACATAACAGGGTATATTCATGCATAGCTTCTTAGGCTTAGTTTGGGTGCTGCATGGGTGAGAGTGGCTGTCTTTCATGTTTATAATTGGTATCCTAAAGGTTGGAAAAACTGGGGGATGTGATTCATAGAAATGAATGAAGTTGGCAAAAAAGCACTTCCAAATGTACAAAATGTGTTCTATGCAGTGCTGAATATTACAGATTTAGCAAATCCTTACCTGCCAATCAACCTGTGAGAGAAAATAATGCATTTGGTAAAGTAACATAGCATAGCAAAACATAACACATAACTAAGGGAAATATCAGGTAGACTTTGCTTTAGAGGTCACATCCATGATGAGATCCTAGGTGTATGGCTATGGGCATGTTACCTATCATATTCATACTTTGGTGTCTTTATCAATAAAAAGAGAGCCAACAGGACACCTGGGTGGCTCAGTTGGTTAAGTGTCCGACTCTTGATTTCAGCTCAGGTCATGATCTTACAGTTGTGAGATCAAGTTCTGCACTGGGCTCCACTGTTGAGGTAGAGCCTGCTTCAGATTTTCTCTCTCTGCGCACCCCCCTCTTCCCCTCCCTTACTTGTGCTTTCTTTCTCTCTCTCAAAATAAACATTTTTTAAAAAGTTATAAAAGAGAGTTAAACAACATCTTTTTTACATGAGAAGTTTATTTATTTGTTTTTATTTTTCCCTTCTAAGTAATCTCTACACCCAACAAGGGACTCAAACTCATGACCCTGAGATCTAAAGTCACATGCTCTACCAAATGACCTAGTCAGGTACTGCTGCGTGAGGAGTTTAAATGAGCTAGTGCCTGACACTTCTTAAGCACTCAATAAATGCAGTGCTATTGAAAAGGGAAGAATAATTTTTATGGTGTTTTAGTAGCAGAATTAGCTTTTCCAGTGTATGTGGCTATTATTTACATTACTATCCTGAATTATTTTGATCCGAAGTTACATAGTGTGTATGCTGTTTAACTTATAGTATCCAGAATGTAAGCAAATATGTGCACTTTTACTAAATGAGAGATTTTAAAAGACACCAGCTGGTGTTAAAGAACTCTACGTAGCAATCAAGGGAAGGGGGACTTGGTGTAATGGGATGAACATCACATCAAAGAGCAAGGAAGCTTGGCTTCTCCTCCTGGTCCTATTGGTGGACATCTGTGAGATCTTCAGTAAGCTATTTCATGCTCTGAGTTTGTTTTCTTTTTAAAATAAAGTTCACCTGGCTCAACTGGGAGAGCCAGGTGAGCTTTAAGAGTAATGAGGTATTATTATCATTGTTATCATATAATATAAATATTATTACTATCATCATCGTCATCATCTCTAGAATTTTATTAGTCTTTGACTTAAACATGAATTTGCAGTCTGGCCTTCAAGGTCACACATGCTCTTAATGCAGGTTTCTAGCCTGATTTCCCACCTCTCCTTACTGGTACACTGCCATGAAGGCAAATTTCAACACTAGCTTTGCTTTACAACTTTCTTCCTTCCATGTCTTTGTCCAAGCTTTTCTTTTTTAACGTTTACTTATTTTTGAGACACACACACACACACACACACACACACACACACACACACACACACACAGAGTGAGTGCGGGAGGGGCAGAGAGAGAAGGAGACACAGAATCCGAAGAAGGCTCCATGCTCTGAACTGTCAGCACAGAGCCCAACGCGGGGCTCTAACTCACGAACCAGGTGGTCAGGTGGTGACCTGAGCCAAAGTCAGATGCTTAACTGACTAAGCCACCCAGATGCCCCTGTCCAAGCTTTTCTGTTCAGACTGCCTCTCCATGTCCAATCATTTTCTCACTACATCCTACCTATTCTTCAAGGCCAGTCACACAGTTATGTCCTTCAAGAAGTCTTTCTATTTGTCCTCAAGTGGATGTGTTATGTTCTTTTTTCTTGCTAACCCCACAACACTTACTACCTCTTTTCCATCATTTGGTAGTTCTGCTTGGTATAACAGTTATTTGTCTGAACATCACCTACCAGACCAGAGGCTTCTTGAGGGCAGACACTTCTTACTCTTACTCAAAGCTCCTGCTTAGCACAGTGCCTTACACGCAGTAGGTGCCAGTACATATTTGTTGAGTTGAATAGAATTGAACCTACCAGTAGGTACATGACAAATTGCTCCTTGCAGAAATGACTCGCAGGCTGTGCTACTCCAGCGTCCACTGGTGTCGGCAAAAACACAGTCACCCAAGATGGATGACTCATCGTCTTTCCAAAAAGTGAAGGAGGATTTGGTGCCATCTGACCAGTCAAAATTAAGACCATTCTGTGGAGGGAAATGAAGCCATAATTTCTTTGCTAGCACTGCATCACCCAGTGCTATTTGAGCAGCCCTTACTTCACGCACTGATTTGTATTTCCACATCTAGACTTATATTTCAGGGGGTCTAGGATAGCTTGTGAATGTGGCCTGACAAAAAGAAATAGCTGTCACAACAGTATCTTTTTTAGTTTTGGGTAATCCTTTGTTCCCTACCACCATAATTTCCAAGTAAGCAATCAGAATGAAGTTGGATTAATATCTTGTTCTTTACACCAAAACCAATTTCAGATTGGTCAAAGATTCATACATATGAATTGCAAACATAAAAGTGCTAGAGAAAACTTGGCTAAATATTTTATACTCTTGGTGCGGGGAATATCTTTTCAAGTCTGATACAAAATCCAGAGGCCATAATGCAAAATTGACTACGTGAAGTTAAATCATTCTGTAATGCACAAGTATAATAAGCAACCATAAGACACATTCTCTCACCTATCCCAATGACAAGGATTAAAATTTTGACAATGTCCAGTATTGACAAGGATATGAAAAGCTACCTGTTATCATAGTTGTTTGCATGTAAATTAGTGTAAACTTTTGGCAGGCAGTATGGCACTATTTCTTAAAATGTAAAGTGTGCTCAGTAATTTAACTTCTAGGAATTTATCCAACTTACACAGGGTTGTTTGTTGTGTATTGCTTGTAATTGTGAAAAACTGGGAAGAACCCAAATTTCTATTCACAGGAGAGTGGTATGGTATATCTTTATGTGGTGCTGCAAAGAATGTGTTAGATTTTTATGTGCTGACATGGAAAGCTGTACAAGGCATATTAAACAAAAAACAAGTTAAAGGACAGCACAAGTAGTATAACCTCATTTGTATTTAAAAAACAATATACATATTTACCCATTATGTAAATATGTGTAGGAAATTTTTAAATGATGCATAAGAAATATTTACAGTGATTATCTCTGGGGTACAGAACCAGAGGTTGAGACAGAACAGATTTTACTTTTTACTACTGCAAGTGTATAATAGTTTTATTTAAAAAAAAAAAGAAAACTAAGAAAAAAATCTTACTCTCCAAAATACATCCCTAGAGGGAGAGAAAACCCACGTGTTAAATTCCAAGGTGGTACCGAATTAATTAATAACCACATTTCTAGACAGGAAGCATGATCCATTTTTCTTGATAATTTCTTAAATGCAGATTGCCCAAATGCAGGTTCTTGGAGGCAAGAACTGGCAGTATCTGGAGATACTCAGAAATTTTCAGAGAACCTTTGAAGGGCATTATTTTCCATAGATTAGGCAAGTGGATGTTTGTTCCAAAAAAGGTGTATACCTTTAATTTGTAGTCATAAGCTATTCGTAAGGTTGGTCATAGTTGTTGTATGAACCAATTACTTAAATGTTACATTTGCTATTATTTCTTGGAATTTTTTTTCTCTGTGTTAATTTCAGTGTCCATACCACTAAGGAAGTAGATGTGAAACTTAGTTATGCAGGGATGTTCCAAGAGATTTAAGATACTTACATCTGCAGTGAACAATCCAATCCAGTGGGGATGTCCTAACCGGTTGAGGATAACAGTGAGGAAGGACTGGTGATACTGATCTGTAATGCTGGCCAATTCTGCTCCATGCATTAGGCAGGTTTTTATTGCTGTATACCAAGTCATATTTGCATTAATTATCTTATAAGTTCTGTTTCCATATTCTAAGGTATTGGGGACTGGATACATATCAGATGTATTTACACTGTGTCCAGAGGTATCTAGAACAAGAACAACAACAACAATCATTTTTAGCATCCGGTTGAGAAAGGGAGAGGCAAAGCTTAGCATGGATCCATGTCATAATGATCCATGCTGTGATGAACATCAGTTTTCCTTCCCAGAACTATTTCAAAATGAGGGTAATACCTGAAAGCATAGGTGATGCTAAAGAATGAGAACTTAGGAAGTTTAATGCATGCGTTTCTTAAAAAAAAAAATACATACATAGAGAAGATTTCTAGAAGATTTCCCATTTTTTACTCCCTTTTTTTCCTTTTTTTTAAATTTAAATTTAGTTAACATAGAGCGCAATATTGGTTTCTGGAGTAGAATTCAGTAATTCATCATTTACATACAACACCCAGTGCTCATCATAACAAGGCCCCTCCTTAATACCTTATATAGCTTAATACCTTAATCCATCTAGCCCATCTCCCACCCACATCACTCCATCAACCCTCAGTTTGTTCTCTATCATTAAGAGTCTCTTGTGGTTTGTTTCCCTCTCTCCTCTTGTTCCCCTACCCCCACCTTCCATATGTTCATCTGTTCTGTTTCTTAAATTCCACATATGAGTGAAATCATACAGTATTTGTCTTTCTTTGATTGACTTATTTCACTTAGTGTAATACATTCTAGCTCCATCCATGTCATTGCAAATGGCAAGATTTCATTCTTTTTTTTCCTTTTTTTTTTAATATATGAAATTTATTGTCAAATTGGTTTCCATACAACACCCAGTGCTCATCCCAAAAGATGCCCTCTTCAATACCCATCACCTACCCTTCCCTCCCTCCCACCCCCCATCAACCCTCAGTTTGTTCTCAGTTTTTAAGAGTCTCTTATGCTTTGGCTGTCTCAAGATTTCATTCTTTTTGATGGCTGAATAATTGTGCATACCACTTGACTGTCCCTTTTTTTAAAGTTTGTTTACTTGTTTGTTTGTTTATGTATTTATTTTATGTAAGAGAGAGCACACAAATAGGGGAGGGGCAGAAAGAGAGGGAGACAGAGAATCCCAAGCAAGCTCTCAGCTGTCAGCAGAGCCCAACACGATGCTCAAGATGCTCAGTCCCACAAACCATGAGGTCATGACCTGAACTGAAATCAAGAGTCGGACACTCAACTGAGCCACCCAGGCACCCTTTGACTGTCCCTTTTTAAACTGACCACTTTTTGATGGAACTGATCTTCTTAGGCAGGTTTTTTGAAAATCAAGTTTAATTAATTAATTAACTTAATTGAATTCTTTTACAGAGAGAGAGAGTGTGAGTGGGGGAGAGAGGCAGAGGGAGAAAGAGAGAGAGAGAATCTTAAGCAGGTTCCACACTGAGCATGGATGTCAAAGCCGGGCTTGATCCCACAACCCTGGGCAGAAATCTGAGCAGAAATCAAGAGTTGGATGCTCAACTGACTAAGCCACCCAGGTGTCCCAGACAGATTTTATTCCACTAGTTACATCCGGCCCAACACACATTGCTCTGGCAGAACTTAATACTTACTAAGAGAATATTGACATATATTATGGAGTCATATATTGTGTTGCAAACATAAGTTTACAAGTGCATATTCTCAAATACCACCCTTTCTTTAAATAATTTTTTTAATGTTTATTTATTTTTGAGAAACAGAAAGACAGAGCATGAGCAGGTGAGGGGCAGAGGGAGAGGGAGACACAGAATATGAAGCAGGCTCCAGACTTTGAGCTGTGAGCACAGAACCCAGTGAGGGGCTTGAACCCACCAACTGTGAGATCATGACCTTAGCCAAAGTCAGTCATTTAACCAACTGAGCCACCCAGGTGCCCCCCTTTTTTAAATCAAATACCACCCTTTATTAAACTTGAGATTGTATGATAGTTGCTATCATGTTTAATGTTTACATGTATAAATTCTAAATAGAAACTTAAAAACTACATTAATAAACAGAATACACACATTCTATAAATAGTTTCTATTAATATGTCATCTGTCAGAGTCAAGATTTACAAATTAAAAGGCAAGGTTTTCCCAGACATGATGACTGGTGTCTTCTTGTTCATGAGTGACAGGTCATGTGACAGCCAACCCCTTGTTTTACATCCAGGATATTTCCTCTTTAAAATGTGCACTTGCCTTTTTGTTCTGTACTATATCATATACTATGATAGGCTAAATTTAGCAAACCTAAAATAGAAAAACAAGGTAAGAATTTCTGAACTGTCTTATCCAAAGTGGCTGGGATATTTTTCTATTTACTGGTTTTATTACAATTGGGGTTGAAAAGGAGCATGGTGAGGTGTGAATAGGTCAGAAGACTTGTGAATCAACCCCAGTCCTGACTATGCATGGCTAAGTGACCTTGGAAAAATAAGTAATCTCTCCAAGCCTCAAATTTCTGGTCTTTAAGAGATAAGTAAAGCTTTCCTTGGAGGGGTGTGGTTAGAATTCAGAGATAACCACACAGAGCACTTACTGGAACACAGTACTTGGAATGTAGTACCCAGAACACAGCAGGTGCTCAATAAATGTTGGTTTTTTATGCCAAGTAAAAATGGCAAAGTGGGAATTTGACTCTTGCCTGAAAATGTTACCTCAATATAATAATAGCACATATTGTAAAACAAAAGTGAAATTAACCTATTTACCAAGTAAATTATGATGGACTACCCTTTTACATTTGTTTATTCTTTACTAGAGGTCTGTTGGCCACTTGCCAGTCTATATACCAAGTCTAATGTTATTTTTTTAAAAAAAAAAACAATATAATACCATAGTAGATATTTAAAAATGATAACTAGTAAAATTAAGGCAACTAAATATTTTCATATATGTGACCTGAATACCAATTTTACTATTTACCCCCATTATATTACATATCTGTATTTTTACACACATAAAATTCTTCATATGTAATTGATTCCATCAAACTTCAAAACATACGTGATTTTGAGCAACATGATTTTGCCACTCATTGACCTGAAAAAGAAGGATCTGTTGGAAACCAAGCCCCATGTTGGGGGTCTTGATTTTGTTCCTGTCTCCCTTTTATTTCGGTATCTTTATTCTTTCAGGCAGTTAAGAGAGTTTGCGCTCTAAGCCCAATGTAAGCACCTGTTTATATGGCAAATAAAGAAGTGGAGCAGAATTTGGTCATTTATTGTAGGCTAAGAAAATTTGTGTAGTTGAATAATATTTTTTGGAAATAATAATACAAACAGCTGTCATTTGTTAATATGCTGGCAACTTGCTAAGCATTATATATGCATAGATTCTGTATGTGCATAGAGTGAGATAGTTATTATCCCATTTTACAGATGTGAAATCACATCTGTAAAAAGATAAGAAACTTCATTGACACTTAATTACAGAGATGGGGAAAGAACCCAGGTGGGGTATGAATTCCAGTGCCTATGCTCCCAACCACCCCTACTTTAGACTATGTCCAAAAGACCATATACAATGTTAGCCCAAAAAATTTCAAAGAGAGAAAGTGGTAAGAGAGCAGTCCATTTTAAGAAGAGATCAACATCAGTGTCACAGAATAGAATCATTGTATTTAACTGAGGGACCTTGAATATGTAACTTATTTTTTCTAAGCCTCAAGTTTCTCATCTGTAAAATAACACTTTTTTACCTACTTCCTAGCATTGTTGGGAGGTTTTTATGCCTTATTGCTTATGAAGCCAAGGCACAGGGCCAGGTATATCATAAGTATGCAAATACATGGTGTATTGATATTATTTCTTTCCCTACAAGACTCTTCTCTTCTCATAATACCCTTGCTATAATTGATTATCTTCTTTCAATTCCTGAATATTATTATTTTTAAGTGATAACTATGAATTGGGAAATAGCTTCCCTGGGCTATTCTGAGGATGGATAGATACTCAGTGCATTAAAGTGTTCACATACATGCAACACTGAGAGGTATAAATCATATTCCAAGTAAGTATATAAACAATAGGCTGCCCAGAGTTGCACCCAGCTCCAAACACAAACTGTGGTCTTCTAGAGTAGCGTCATACAGGGAAACCTTGCACTTGGTGAAAGCACAAGTTGGAGCTATTGTTTTTGTTGTTGCTATCTTTATTTTTATTAGTCAAGGTCACTTACAGTGCATTTGACCTGATCATCAATCCCACTGGATACGTGTAATAGTATGGCTTTGGTATTTCACACCAAAAGTTACTGGGGGTTCTGATCATTAGCTCTAGAGATATGCTACATGTCATATTTAGTCACAGAGGGCATTTTTAGGTTTCCAAGAAAGTAGGAAATATTAGTTTGTTTATTTCTTTATTTTACAACATTTTCTTAAAGCCTTTTTTATTCCCTGAACACACACATAAACTCAGAAGAAAGCAGTAAAGCCACTTAATAGGGCTAAAATGGATGCATAAACTTGGTCATCTCTCAGATGGTCTCTGTAGTCTTTAGAACCCCACTAAAGGCCATAATCCTGGGGTAGTAGAGATTAAATGAGCAAATATATGTAAAGCTCAAAAAGTAAGTGCCTGACACTGTTAGCTATGAAAATGACAGTTATACAGTGTGTAAAACAAATATGGAAGAGACGAGTGGGTCATAGAGATGAAAGGAATAAAAAAGCAAATATTTCTTACCCTGCATTTTTTCACAAACAAACCCATGACCTTCTTTTCCACAGTCTTCAAAATACCATTTTCCAGTGAAATGAAAATTAGGATTACTCGACAGCAAGGCACAGAGAGGAATGTGTTTTTGAACTTCAGTGATGTTATGACTTGGAATCTTTAAAAAGATACATATGTTTTCCAAAAATATGGAAACATATAACATTATTATAACACTGAAATTTTTATTAAGGACAATTTAAAAATTCAAGCACTATTATCCCTTTATTTGCATTTAATAAACCTGTTCACAGATCACTTCATAACCTGACAAGTAAATAATTATTGTGATAAGTAATTCCATTTATAGAACACATGAAAATGACATAATTACATTATTAAAAATTAATATAATAACAGACTAATAAAATTTATGCCTATAAAGTATAGGAAGTAAAAGAACACTTCAGTTAGTAAGTATTAAATAGGATCTCTTGCTAAAATTTTTTCTAAAAATTAAATCTGAAAACTTACATTTATATCAAATGGAGACCAGTTAGAATATGCCACAGCCTTTCCATTTAGCCATTTTTCATAATTACCATTTTGTAACCCTATCCACACATTAGTGGTCTGGCCAAAAAGATTCATAGTAATGAAAGCTAAAAAATAGAAATACATTATCAAATTTAATACCATACAAACCATTTGGGTAATCATCGAATTCTGTTTGTAGCTATGATTTTATTTAAATGACAGCAAAACTTAATTATGAATCAATTGTAGGAATTTGTTCTTACTAAGGTAATGCAGTCTCTTTCACTTTTGTTTCAGTTTAATTGATAGACATTAGCTAGCTAAGCCTGGGATTTCATCGTATCATTAACAAAACTATTTCCATTGTTCATTCAATGCCTTTCTAAACAAAAGAAGATTTATCAACTCTACTTAAACTGAAGTATACAATTGCCTAAATATCAAATAAAGGTGTACAGGTAAATCTAAAGGGATCTAAAAATTATACCATGCAATTATTATAGAGTGTACCTCAGATTATTTCAGCCATTTTGCAATAAAGATCACAAATCTGCCCTATTTTTTCCACTATTACTGGGGAGACAAAAGTCTTCAAAAATCAGTTTATAAGCAATGCAATGTACTAACTTTTACAGATGTCGTGATATAAACCTTATAGGTCAAACTGAAAATGTATGTGTCATCAGCTATATAATACATATGACGTTGATTTGGAAATGTTAGCATTTTGGGGGGACATTTTTAAAGTTTATTTATTTATTTTGAGAGAGAGAGAAAAGGTGAGTGGGGGAGGGGTAGAGAGACAGGGGGAGAGAGAATCCCAAGCACTGTTAGCACAGAGCCAGATGCAGGGCTCTATCTTACAAACTGTGAGATCATGACCTGAGCTGAAATCAAGAGTTGGACGCTTAACCAACTGAGCCACTCAGGTGCCCCCATTTTAATAGATATTGAAATAAAAATGGTTATTTTTGCCCGACTGAATATTGAATACTCTACCTTGCTCCACCTCATTTTCAATGGCGACCAGTGTCCCCCCTTCCTCAACACAGAAATCTTGAGCTGATGTCCAGTTCTTCCAATCCCTTGGGTCTTTGGGGATTTTCACCAAAAGGCACTTTAAAAAAAAAGGCCAAAAAAACATTCATTTCCATATTTTTCTTAACGAGTTAAAAACCTTCCAAAGACACTGAGGATCAGTCTTTAGAATTCTTTATAATTTTCTTGAGCAGAAATGACTCATTTTTTTTTTCTTTGAGCTGCTCCAAAGATAGGAGAGTAAAACAGAAGACCAACTTTTAGGGTAAGTCAATATCTTGCATGCATTTGTATCAGGCAGGAACAGAAACAAGGATGTGTTTTGTTCTGTAAAGTATCAGAACGATGTCTTTTGCTCAATGAAAAACAGTATTCCTTTTAAAAAGGAGCCAGCCTGTAGTGTGGTAGATTTAATTTTTAAAAATCCTGTAGGTAGCAATTAATAGCTTAGTTCAATTTTATTTACAAATACATTTCCTCACTTTAAGTGAGAGGAGAATACTGGGAAATCAAACCACAACAGGGACTTAAATTCACTAATTACTTGAGTTAGCTATGTGGTTTGTAAGTCCACGAGGAAGAGCCAGAAAAGAAAAAAAATGAGCCCAGTTGGAAAAGAAGCAAGGGCAGGACCAAAGAAACCTAGGGAGGAGAAATAGATAGGATGGTGGCCAGCACGGTCAATGGAACACAAAAAGAAGGCTATGGGATTTGGCAGTGAGGGCTGATTTTTACTCATGAGAGAATCATGTCTGTGGCATGGCAGGGCTACTCATTATGGAGCGAGAAATGGAATAACCACTGCACGGGTCAGGTAATGTTGAAGACACCACCCATCCGCAACCAAAGCTCAGTGAAATTTAAACATGTTAATAGGGCCAGTTAGAGTCAGGGGGGAGAGAGAGATAGAAAAGAGAGGCTATAGTGGATCAGGCAATGTTCCAGAGACGTCAGGAGAAACTGTATGCAAAGAATATTCTGTGTTGAATATTCTCTTGTCAATGAACATAGGCAACCCTGGTCATTGATAGGTTAGATCTCAAGATTTCACCACCCAGAAAATCCCAGTTACAAGATAATTCTAGGCTAGTGTGGAAGCCTGCACTTGAGAGAGCATCCTTCCTCATCCCCTTTTGGAATGACATCATTCCTCATTCTTTAATTTCTATATTTGTCAGTCCCCCATCCTTTCCCCATCATCATAAACTCATTAAAAAGCAGAGACTAAATGTTGCTTTTTTTTGAACATCACAACAAAGAAGGTCCCCAATAAATATTTATGGAACATTATAAAAGCCAATAGACCCCAAAATAGTTGTCAAACAACATTCTCAGGCATTCTAGATTTAGTCCAATGGTTCTCAAAGGGCAGCATTCAATAATCTCTGGAGACATTTTTGATTGTCACAACTTGATGTGGGAGCTTTGCTCTTGGAATCTGGTGGGTAGAGTATAAGGATGTTATTAAGCATTCTATAACGCACAGGTCAGCCCCTCATAACAAAGAATTATTCAGCCCCAAATGTCAATAGTGCCCAGGTAATTCCTTTCAGAACTTAATCCTAATCATGTCACTCTTTAGTTTAAAACTATTAGGGATTTTCCAAAAAAAATCAAAATCAAAATCTAAAAACTATAAGGGATTTTCCACTGTTCTTAGGATAAAAACCAGAAATCCTGATGTAGCCTGAAGTTGAATTACCAAATAAGAGAGGAAATACATTTTCAATTCTTCTGGTCCTCGTCACCTTGTTTGCTTCACAAAGAAATGGAATTGGCTTTAAAGGATTTTAATTTTATAGCAACTATTCTTTTATCTGGTCCCTTTCATTTTGTCTCTTCTCTCTAATTACAAATTCCAAACAGTGGCACACACTAATTATTAGGCAGCCTTATCATTTAATGTGAATTCACCTTGCGTTCAGATAGTCACACTAATGAACCATTCATAAATACCAATGAACCTCATTGGTTTAGTTAGCTCAATAAATCTTTCTAGAAAACACACACACACATGCCCCCTATCCCATCCCCCAACTCATCCAACCCCCCACATTTGCCTCAGCCAAGATTTACTAGCTTGAGTATGAGAGTGTAGCCTCCTATTACCACACTTCATTGTTTCAAAAAAAATTAGTAACACACTTTGAAATGGTTGTCATTAGTAATTAAAGCAAAGCAGCAAGAAGACGTACAGCACTTTTAAATTGTTTATTTACTTACTAATTTGCAAAATGTGATCGAGGTTAAGGCATCTCTTATTATTACTGTGAATTAAGGATACCCTACTGTAATCCAAATGAGTTTTGAATACAAAATTCTTACCTTAAAATCATTTCCAGTTCAAAACTTGAAAATGGAATTTATGATCTTTCCCCCAAACTTGGTCCTTTTCCAGTATTCTTACTGACATTGAATGGCAAAGTCAGTCATACATTTATATAAGCCTGAAACCTGGGAGTCTCCTCACCTTCCCACCCCAGCCCCTCTTCAATCTATCATTTGGACATCCCATTTCTCAATGTCCTTCCCCCATTCCTACTGCCTCACAGTCTCTGCCTTCACTATTTTACCTTGGATTATTACAATAGCTTCCCAACCACTCTTAGAACCTTCATCATCCTTGCCTCTCTCCAGTCTGTCTTTGCCATTGCAGCATGAATGATTCTTTTTCAAAACTCATTCCTGATTATGTCCTTCTTTAGGTAAAACCCTTGAGGCATTTCTCATTGTTCTTAGGATAGAAACCAGAAACTCTTTTTTATTTCACTTTTCACATTCTAGTTCTTTATGCTTCCTTTAGTTTCTTCAATAGATTACATCCCCTCTCACCACAGGACCTTAGCACATGCTATACTCCCCTGCTTTTAATGCTTCCTGTCCTTCTGACTACGTCAGTCATGTTCTCCTGTTATATACTTTAATAGAACTATGTAAGTCTTCTTCAGCATATGTGTCACAGTTATAAATTAGAGGTCTTTTCCTGAGTGATGTACTAATGTTTGTTTCCTCTCTAGTCTGTAAGCTCCAAAAGAGAAGGGATTTTGTTTGTTTTTCCTCACCATAAAATTACCAACATCCAACATAGCTACGTGAATGAATAAATAAAGTGCTAATAATATTAATAATTAAGAGAGTGTTTTTTTAAAGAAAAGCTATGTTGTACATGAAATCAAATTTTGGCTAATTCCAAAGTAGATGGTGCAAAGCAGGCATTAGTACTCGACCCAGATCCCTGGATAAAGATGTGTGAGTGGAAGCATAAGAATTAATCTAACATAAACACAAGCACATGCACACTTAGAATTTTTCCTGCCTATAGCTCTGCTGTGACAGGTATCTTCGATGACTCACTCTTCTGGAAGTAATCCCAGGTCAGGACTCATGTATCATCAAACACAGAGAAAATAATTTATAAAACATTAGAAAAGATGCTTAACTTCTGGTATCTCAGTTTTAAAACTCTTAAAGGTGACTTCCTCTTCCTGTAAGCTGCCTGAGGTGATCTTTGAAAATGGTTGACTATTCACTTGACCCAGACAATCTGACAAAATCATGCAAATCAAGAGGCTCAAATATTCATGTTCACTTTAAGAACACACGTGAAACTGCCCAGCCCATCAAGGGTATGCATATCTGAAAAGCCACCAAGTATCTGAAAAGTATTTGCAGAAGCAATGTGTTCAATTCCGATGCTACAGTTGTGGAGTTGGTAGGTGTGCCCAGGCCAAACAGTGTGGCTGGACACAGGGTCAGTGGCCCAAAAAAAGAATTTTTGCTGCACATGCTTAAAAATGCAGAGAGGAATGCTGAACTTAAGGGTTTAGATGTAGATTCTCTTGTCATTGAGCACATCCAGGCGAACAAAGCCCCCAAGATGTGGCATAGAACTTACAGGGCTCATGGATGAACCCGTACATGCGCTCTCCCTGCCACACTGAGATGATCCTTATTGAAAAAGAGCAGATTGTTTGTTTCTAAACCAGAAGAGGAGGTTGCACAAAACCAGAAGAGGAGGTTGCACAGAAGAAAGTGAAGACACAAAAACTAATGGGCTGGGAGTTAATTCTGCATAAAATAAATGCAAATAAAAGTAAAACAAACAAGCCTCTTATAGGTGGATAGCCAACCAATTAGATTTTTTTTCTTAGAGATAACCAATAAAAATGAGCCATAGAAAATTGACAAACAAGAAGCAAAATTTAATGAGATATAACATATTGATGCTCATTCAGAACTGTGAAGTGAGTAATGTCTGTCATTGCTATCTCCCAGTTTTCCTTCTGTAACTTTGTTAATCAGGGAAGCCATCCCCACAGGGCTCTCCTCCTCTCCATTATCAATCCTCCTATTGCCAGCTTTTCTAATGATCTGATAAGCCCACTTATTCCAAGGCGTACATGATAAATGAGGCAATCTCAGAAATAAAGAAAATTAAAAAATAAAGAGTCAAGGCAAAGGAGTGAGACTCCAGTGATTTTAGACATTACTATGCAAAGGAAGGTGTGGTGGGTGGGGACACTTGAGCGCCCTGTAACATTACTCTGTAAAAGATCCTTTCTTAGGAAGCCTGCTGTGACAGTATCTTTATTAGTCAATTCCTCTGAATGATTCAAAGACTAGTCATGCAGCTCTCCTATTGCTGGGCAAATATTGGCTGTGCATTAGAATAACCAAGGGAACTTTTAAAAAACACTGATGCTTAGATCCAATGCAGATCAATTAAATCAGAATCTTTAGGATGTCACCTGCACCTTGACATTTTTAAAAAGCTAACATGGCAATTCTAAATATTTGATCAGGGCTGTGAACCACTAATCTAACTGTTAGTTATCAATAAAGTTTTTTTTTTTTTAACTTTGAGCTACACAGGGATGTTTTAATCCTGCTCCAGTCCTGCTTCAGAAAGCCTTTCTCCTCTCATGTATGTGTTTGTGCTTTACTCACTCCCCTTCTATTCCTTTCAAAGGAAGTATTCACTTACTCTGTTGCCCTGAGTCTGTTCCCCGGTTACTGCTACCATGCCTCTGTACATATACACTCAATATGTTTACACAGGAGAAAACATTGACTAGAGTTAAGCTGTGCAGATAAAGAAGTTTGGGGGGAGGATAATAGCCAAGGGCTGAACCAAAAACAAATATTGAGAGTTTCTAAGAATTATTTCTCTACTGCCAAGGATTTGATTTGCTGTTAATTTCCTTAAAATACCCTCCTTTGTACATGGGAGAAGTTATGGTTAGTAACTGGAACAGTTGTCCGCATGCTTTGGGGTTGCTCACTGTCTGCATCAAAAATGTGGCTTTGAGACAAGATATGCATTCCTTTGTGTCTGTCCCATATAGAGCACTCCAGGATGCATCTGTTTTAATAGTTGCAAGGTAGAAAAATTAACTAAAAATGGACCAAAACCTTAAGAGCTAAAACCATAAAGTTCTAGGAAGAAACATAAGAGGTAAATTTTAATGACCTTGGGTTTGGCAAACTATTCTTAGATATGACACCAAAAACATGAGTAAAAAGAGAAATTAGATAAATTGGACTTCATTAAAATTAAAACTGTTGTGCATCAGAAGATATTAGAAAAGGCAACCTACCAAATGGGAGAAAATACTTGCAAAACATGTATCTGATAGGGGCTTAATTTCTAGAATATATAAAGAACTCCTACAACTCAACAATAAAAAGACAACCCAAATGAGAACAGACAAAGGACTTGAATAGACATGTTTTCCAAAGGCAATATACAAATGGTCAATAAGCACATGAAAAGACACTCAACATCCTTAGCCATTAGGCAAGTGTAAATCAAATCATAATGAGATTAACTCTAGACATGCACTAGGATGGCAATAATAAAAAGATAGATAATAACAAGTGTTGTTAAGGATGTGGAGATTGCTAGCATACGTTGCTAGCAGGCTTGTAAAATGGTTCAGCCATGTATGTGAAAAACATTTTGCTGGTTCTTCAAAAAGTTAAACACAGAATTAGTACATGATGTAGCAATTCCATTCCTAGGTGTATATCCAAAAGAAGTGAAAACAGGGACTCCAGCAGATACCTGTATGCCAATGGTCATTGAAAATTTATTAACAATAACCAAAACGTGGAAACAACCCAAGTCCATCAACAGATGAATGGCAAAACAAAATGTGGTGTGGAATATTAGTTAGTCATAAAGAGGGATGAAGTTCTGATACACATTATAATATGGATAAACAGTGAAAACATTATTCAAAGAGAAATAAGCCAGAAAAAAAAGGACAAATATTGTATAAATTCACTTACGTGAAATATCTAGACAGGCAAATTCATAGAGATAGGAAACAGATTAGAATTTACCATGGCTGGAGGAATGGGGAATTGGGAGTTATTGCTTAATAGTTACAGGGTTTCTGTTTGGGATGATGATAAATTTTAGAAATAAAGGGGATGGTTGAATAACATTGTGAATGTAATTATTGCCACTGAATTGTACATTTAAAATGGTAAAAATGGCATATTTTATTTTAAATATATTTTACCATGGTAGAATAGCTATAAAAAGAACTAATTGTCAAAGGTTTTAATTAAAGACTTAGTTATACTCAGTGTTCTATTGAATACTTGCTACGTTTCTTATATTGAAATGTATAAATTACTTGTAACTGGTAGATTTTATAGTTTGGGAAAATAGGAATCAGGCAGAAAGTATTAACTATTAAAAATGTACCTCAATACCATATAAAGTTTTAGAAAACCACTATATTTTAGAAGATATCTCAGTGCCACCAGATTGACTGTATCATGGGGCTAAACTGATCTAGTAATTTAAGAATTCTTTTTTTTTTTTAATTTTTTTTAATATATGAAATTTACTGTCAAATTGGTTTCCATACAACACCCAGTGCTCATCCCAAAAGGTGCCCTCGTCAATACCCATCACCCACCCTCCCCTCCCTCCCACCCCCCATCAACCCTCAGTTTGTTCTCAGTTTTTAACAGTCTCTTATGCTTTGGCTAGTAATTTAAGAATTCTTATATGAAGTGGCAACTGTAGGAAAGAGACAAGACTACTTGACTCGAGGTCAGAAAACCTGAGGTTGATTCTCAACCTGACACTTATTTGCTGTGAACTTCCAGAAAAAGCACACAATGTTACCAGTCTTGGTCTTCTTGTGTATAGGATGGGATAATAATTCTGTGTATTTAAAGAATTGAACAAAATAAGAAATATATCTTTTTTTTTTAATTTTTTTAACGTTTATTTATTTTTGGGACAGAGAGAGACAGAGCATGAACGGGGAGGGGCAGAGAGAGAGGGAGGCACAGAATCGGAAGCAGGCTCCAGGCTCTGAGCCATCAGCCCAGAGCCTGACGCAGGGCTCGAACTCACGGACTGCGAGATCGTGACCTGAGCTGAAGTCGGATGCTTAACCGACTGAGCCACCCAGGCGCCCCAAGAAATATATCTTTTAAATCAGCCAGCAAAAACTCTTAGCCACAAGGTGGAAGAAACCCAAATGTCATCAGTGGGTGAGTGGAAAAACAAAATGTGGTACATACATATAATGGAATATTATTGTCTCAAAAAGGAAGGAAATTCTGACACATGCTGTACCATGGATGAACTTGGAGGACATTCTGCTTAGTGAAATAACCCACTCACAAAAGATCAAATAACGTACAACTCTACTTATCCTCAGTGTCTGAGGTAGTCAAATTAATAGAAACAGAAAGCAGAATTATGGTTGCCAGGGGCTGGGAGAGGGGAAATGAGGGGTTGTTGTTTATTGGATTTAGGGTTTCAGTTTTACAAGATGAAAAAGGTCAGCAGATTCATTGCACAACAGTGTGAATATACTTAACACTGCCTCACTAAACACTTAAAAATGGTTAAGATGGTAAATTCTATCTTATGTCAATTTTACCACAATTAAAAAAATCAGTGCCAAATATGTAGTAAGTGTTCAACAAATACGTGTAAAATCCCAGTGGCCCCATATCACAAATTAACAGTGAACGGAAGATCATAAAGGAGAGAAGGCTCTGCCAATATAACTGAATATACAGATTGAAAACTGGCTGTCAACAAAGAGCAATTTCATATTAACATATAAAATTATGACACAGTTTGGGTTTTTCCATTATCAAAGAATTAAACTTTTATAATTTGGGATGCATTTTAATTACTTCCACACCTAAGGCCTATAAAGTTATTTTATTATAAAACATAATAGAGTGGAGAAAAATTCTTGGCCTTAATTGGAGGCATTATCAGAAATAATAAATCTGGTTTACAATATCCCCACTGGCAATTTTTTTTTTTTTTAAATTTCAATTCTGCACGGAAGCACCAGCTTTATGAGGCTCAAGATGACATTATTAGTGGGTCAATTCACACAGCGGGCAGAGCTCTATGCCAGCTCCAGGCAGGGAAGACACAAAAGAAAGGGAAGATGGAGTCTGTGCCCTCTGGAGTTGACAGCTCATTTGGGGGCAGGGCCCAGTTACACACACTCATATGCATCACGCCTAATGAAACAGTTATACAGCACAATGAAGGATTGTGAGCAAAAACAGTATACAAATGAAGGGTGGTGTCAAGGCTATTTCTTTATTCCAAGAGATTGCCCCTACCTTGAAAACCTCAAATCTCTTGAAAGCTGTGACAAAAAAATTCCAGGTCCAATGGACAACTCCTGGTTTTTCAAAGCCATACCTACTTTTTTTTTTTTTTTTAATTTTTTTTTTTCAACGTTTTTAATTTATTTTTGGGACAGAGAGAGACAGAGCATGAACGGGGGAGGGGCAGAGAGAGAGGGAGACACAGAATCGGAAACAGGCTCCAGGCTCCGAGCCATCAGCCCAGAGCCTGACGCGGGGCTCGAACTCACGGACCGCGAGATAGTGACCTGGCTGAAGTCGGACGCTTAACCGACTGCGCCACCCAGGTGCCCCATATACCTACTTTTTTAATTATGTTCTAAAATGTCTACAAGAGAAACACAGGCAACTTTTTGAAAATGAGTTTACCTTATAGTTAATATATAGCCATCCTTTGGGACATGTTCCATGTTGTTTTGGGATATCTTTCTCTTTCTCTATGAGCCAAACCTTCTTTCGCTTACAGATGCTAGGCATAGAAACTGAACACTCTTCACTAGCCCAGAGTCCTGGAGGAGTAAATGAGTTAGAGATGACCTGAAATAATGGTGACTCTTTGTAAGCATTCTCTGTGTATCACATTTTTATGACTGCTAATGGTTTATCATAATTTTTTTAATCTAGAAATTGGACTAAACTGCTAACAGAGTTCTCTCGTGACAAGAGCAAACTGGTCAGGGTGCTAAATCAGTAATTCTAATTTGAGAATGTAGGAATTTCGCAAATGCCAAAAAAAAGAAAAAATGCCCCAACTAACTGAAATATTACAGTTGAAATCACAGAACTGATTAAAGTGCTGAGAATATTTGACTTGGTTAACAGAAGAATGTAGAGTAATATTTTTGTTTTAAAATATTCAATTTCAATATAAAGAGAAACAAGATTCTAAAACAATAGATGATCATTTCTAATTTCTAATTCTTTAGAAAATACACAATGTAGAAAAATTAACTCTGTAACTTCTAAGAAAGAAGCACTTTTCAACACGGACCCTTAAACAAAACAGGCACACATAGACATGCCCTCAGGAAGATACATCCCAAAGTCCTTAGCCTCCTGTAAAATGTATTTTAATTTAGAAGAGCTATATTTTCAGAGTAAAGGTTATAGAATGCATTTCATTAGCATTCAAGTTATAAATCCCAGAATAGGGCAGGGATGCATGTAAATTGCAAAGGCAGGTTTCAGTTTTCTAGTGAGGGATATGAACCAAAAAAAAAAAAAAAAAAAGGCATTTTGAAGGAGGGGCTGGCATGCTATTTTCAATGCAGAGTAGCTGCTAGTCTTCCAGAATCACAAAACAGCCTTTCTGTAGGCTGTTGTGACACCTGCTGGCAAAAGAGAGCTGATTAACAACATGGTGTTTCCTTTCCTTTCTCTGCAGACACCCTTCCACCAAGGATTGCTTTCTGTGCTTATCCCTCTCCTGCCTTGATGCACAGGTTCACTATGAATCTGTTAAGAGTCAGGAACATAATTACCTTTTATAGGATAGAAAGAGTGGGGTGAATATGAGTGGACAATGAACCCAAATAACATTGTACTGATAAATTAAATTAAAAAAAAACCCACCCATCTTAAACGTACATGTATTTCTAAATCCAACTTGGAGACAGTTGGTATTCTATGGCAAGAAACAGTTAATGCCAGGCATTAAAAAAATACTGAATTCAATGAAAATCTTTCTTAAATGGGAAAGTGGAAGTAAATTTCATAGAGGTTAAAGTTCTGGCCAAATATAAACTGAATATTAGGAAGAGATTTTAAAAATGAGCCCATATTGACATTTTATAGAGAATAGTATTTGTCAGGTATATTTTTGATCAGTGTCAATGGGCCTATTTCTGGTGCCATTTTGGTTCATGAGGAATGACTTATCTGGTTGTAATTCATTTTCAAGAACATGAACACATGGAATTAACTGTAAGGATGACCATCCTTAAACCTTAAGACTGATGAAACGAAACACATTCAACTAAAAAGCAAATTAGCCAAATAAAACCTTTTCACTGAACTCATGCAATGAAAAGGAGACTTCAAGCCTCCTGAAAACTATCAGTTTGTATTATAAACCCCAAAATGGATGAGTAAAATAACCTGTTAGGGATGAAATGAAGCCACATCTCTGGCTCTGATTATTCATAGATCCTTCTCTTCCCTTGTCCCAGTTTTGGTATGTTACTGGCGTTCCATCTCTCCAGCTGTAGAAAAATGGAAAAATTTAGGGTCTTCTCTTTTTCTGTATGTCCAGTCTCCAAACACCATTCTTGAAGTTCTGGGGTATGGACTAAAGGCATAATGTTTTATTAAATTAAAAAAATACTCATGTCTTTGGTTAGAGAAATGAAAATTTATGAGTTAAAGATAATGTTTGAAGGCTATTCAACACATTGATCACTAAGATCTAGTCCAATCATTCTTCAAATAAAACCTGTCAAACAAAATAAAATGCACATTGATCTAGGTCCATACCGAAATTCATCATTGGCTCTTTCTTCTTGAAGTCCAATCCACCAATTTACACCATACTTTGATAGCTATTAAAAAAAAAAAAAAAAGAAAATGTCAGCGTTTATTCTACTTGTTTTCCCTTTTCACTATTAAGATTAATGGGGTTGCTGTTAATAGCTTTCTATTCTTTAGTATTTTACCCAATTATCTAAAGAAGAGTACACTAGGCCTAGCATCTTCAGAGAACCTGAAACTTCATTATCTTAAAATATTCTCTCCTCATTATGAAGGGAAATTGGAATCAAATATTGAAAATCTTTCTTACAACTTTCTCTACGTATTTAAAAGTACATTTTCTAACTTTAATAATAGGGCTTTAAAAAGTAATATTGTAAAGTAAAATAGGACTCCTTTTTTTCCCTAAAAATTTAGTGTTTTATCATCTCAGCAGTTTATAGAAGTTTACTGCCTGTGCCATGCTGTTTGAAAACAATCAAGGCACAAAGACATCAATAGTAAAAAAGATTTTGAATTTTTGGCATTAGTCTGATTGTTAAGCTTTTAAACTGAGTCATAGCATGCTCCCCATTTAAATAGACACAATATAGGATAAAGGAATCTGACACAACTTCCAGTGTTTCACAAACAGAAAATTATTTCTATATTTTAATGATATTGTACCATTATTTATCAGACAGATCCCAGTACACTAAAGTCTAAAATGAAACCCCATGTTCACACATGTGTGCATGGACATGTACATACATTATGGCAAATGTAATACCGGACTGATGACCCTGGAAATTGAAATTCCCTCTTTAACTATAAAAGAGGAAGAGACAGTAAGAATTTCTATAAGACTTCTAAATCAATATACTGTATTGTGTGTGTGCTCAGTGTGTGTGTGTGTGTGTGTGTGTGTGTGTGCGTGTGTGTGTGTGTGTGTGTGAAATGTAACTTAATTTTTAAGCTAAAAGCCTGTTAATTTGAAGGCATTGCATATTTAAATTTGCACTTCATTTCTTCTGTAAAAATTGGAGAATACACTTTAAGATATATTTTTTTTTCCCACAGAATTTTGGGTCATCATACAACAGAACCTAACAACTCTCTAGCATTCTAATTTATAAACAGGTATTTTTACTCCTTGAATAGTGTGGCTGTCTGCTATATCAGCAATTTGAGAATAATGTAAGATGGAGCAACTATAATTTGGGGTCCCTGAGGTGTTGTTTCATGGACATGTTCTTACATGCTGAATTTAGATTCCTTTTGTCAAGCTTTGGAATGGGTCCATTGAGACTGGCTGTGAACTCAGTGGGAGAACCACAACAATTTCATTCAATCTAAAGAGGTCTCACGTGCAACAATAGTGGAAATCACAGGCTGATTGTTCACTGCCCCAATTAGGGACCTCTAAAGAGAAATTATACCTACTGCATCTTAAGTGACATATTTATTACCACTTCAATTACAGCATGGTAATCCTCTATATGGCACACCACAACCTGTTGGGATACGGCATAGAACTGCAAGCAAGAAGGACAAGCTAGAAGCTAGGGTGAAAATGCATGGTGAAAAATAGATGTTTTAAATTTTAGCTTAGGTATAAATTCACAACAATAGAAGACTTATTAATATTCTTTCCTATAAAGAAATGTGATATGACCACAGATTTCATAACATCAACTATGTTTTGTGACAGCCATTATAGATAGCATCATATGGGAAGAATACTTATAAAAAAATACAGCACCAGCTAATATAATCTACTAAGTAATTAATCTACAATATAATACAAGGAAGAATAGCCTGTCATCTCTTCAAATGTTTCCATCAAAAATACCAAAACCAAGTTATTTTAAGGTTTTTAAAACATCATATTTTGGTGGATGACTAATAGACTTGATATATTTTTGTTAGAAGTATTTAGACATGAACTTATAAAAATAAGAGTAAATTTCAGTTTTGACATGCAAATATTGCACAACACAGCATAAAATGTTAGCTGAGTGGACTATTTGGCTAGTAGTTCATGTTAAACAATTCCCACAGTGCTATGGCTTTTTACTTTTTTGGCATTAATCTAACCCAACAAGATGGTTCAAAAAAGAAGTACTCAAAAATTCACTCTCATCATGCCTGTGGTATTCCGTTATTCAAAGAGAAAATACTGACTAACCACATTTCCAAGATAGAAACACTGTAAAAAAAAAAATTCTTCAGATTTTAAAAACTGTATCCAGCTTTCTTTTTCAATAGTTCTTTTACTTTCCAATTGTTATTTTTGTTCTTCACATTTCTAAGTTACTACTCTTTTAGGGAAACTATACAACACATATGGAATATTAAAAATATTTAATTAGTATTGTGATTCTTCCTGCACTAATAGGATGAGTGTGCCACAAAAGTGAGTGGTATGACCTCGACATGTTTAGTTCACCATCCTGGATTAAAGTAGCTTCTGAACTGACTCCTTCTAATAGGACCTTTGTAGATATGGAATTTCTCGCTCATGAACTGTAAATGGTCACCATAAATACCACTACTCTCACCACCACCACAAAGTGCCTAACACAGCCACAATATTATGCAATAAGAACTGTTTTGGAAACCTATAGTTTTCTTCTTTTTAAATTGATACTCTTTCCCCTTACCTCTCTTGCCCCTTTTTCAATCTACACATTTTATACCATCCAGTAATTTTCTTTTGTGGTGTTAGATCAGTCAGCCGCTCACCCATGATACTGACAGGGCAATTTATAACAACACGGTCTCAGGCTGGGTAACAGTTTTGCCACATAAGATACCATAAGGTTTGTGTGGTTTGAGATCACACTAGATTTAGCCCTCAACTAGTATCATAGCGCTAGGTATGACTTCTCAAACAGCTAAACCGATGGGTTTTATTATTCCCTTCTATGGGAGGTATTAACTCTGCCATCCCCACTGGCTTCCCAAACACTAATAATTGGGAGGTTGAATTAAGGGAAAGGTGAAGGTAGAAGACCTGCAGATGTTTCCAGGAGAGCTAAGCTCATTGGAAAGATCAAAGAAGTCTTTCATTGCTCATGTCTGGGACAGAGCTGGCACCATCTTTTGGAGAGGGATTTTAGAACTAGCATTTTAATATAATGAAGACATTGTGCGCTTATATCCCTCCCATGGCGCTGCTCTGCTGCAAGCAGAGGGTTTTAAAATGACACCGTAAGTCAGATGGCCTGGGTTCACTTTCAGATTCCACCACTCAGCTGCTGTGCAAGTAACCAAGTTACTTCACCTCTTTGGAGTTTCAGCTTCCTCATCTGTAAAATGTACTAATAATAGACTTCCCATAGATAGTCCTTGGAAAGATTAAATGCCATTAAACATTAATACTTAGCACAGTGCCTGACACTGTTACAGTAAGTACTGGCCAGATATCAGTTCCCCGTGAGACATGCACTTTGTCATGTCAAAGGATGGATTGGTTTTCAGATATTGACCTGATGTCTTGTTATTGCCACCAGGAATCTGCTGTCTAGTTAAAGAAACAAACATATTTTATGACATCATGTTGATACTTAACATTATGGTTTTGGCTTGAGTGTTCCATTTGTGGGAGAGGAACGGTGGTAAAATAGTGCACAAAATAGTGGGGAACATCATGTTCTAGCGATTGGTCTATCGTGAGTCTGTGGGACTGTGAGGTTGTCATCGAATATCCCTGTTCAGCTTTTTCCATCACAAATCAGTAGTGGTCTTGACCTACGTACACCTCACAGGCTCCTGTGCATCAAACAGGATTATAGAAATGGAAAAGCTCCATGAGCTGTAAGGGAAGACATTTCTCTTACAACCCAAGGATGCTTTAAATATAGAGCTTCATTTTATTTTTTTTATTTTTTTTTTAATTTTTTTTTTAACGTTTATTTATTTTTGAGACAGAGAGAGACAGAGCATGAATGGGGGAGGGTCAGAGAGAGGGAGACACAGAATCTGAAACAGGCTCCAGGCTCTGAGCAGTCAGCACAGAGCCTGACGCGGGGCTCGAACTCACGGACCGCGAGATCATGACCTGAGCCGAAGTTGGCCGCTTAACCGACTGAGCCACCCAGGCGCCCCTAGAGCTTCATTTTAACAATCAACTTACAAACATATGAAAAGATGATAGCTCAACAAAGGATTCCTGGTGATCATGAAATAATGTTAAATTATGGAAAAGAAAAAAAGTCTTTTCCTTACTTTCAAAGATTTCCTAAGGAAAACTGGGAGTGAGGTTTCTCCCCTTAGTGTCCCCTTGGTAATTTCTACATATTGCTCCCTTTTCACTTATTATTACTTCCAGTTTTTTTAATTTTATTTATTTATTTTTTAACGTTTTATTTATTTTTGAGACAGAGAGAGACAGAGCATGAACAGGGGAGGGTCAGAGAGAGAGGGAGACACAGAATCTGAAACAGGCTCCAGGCTCTGAGCTGTCAGCACAGAGCCCGACGCGGGGCTCGAACTCACGGACCATGAGATCATGACCTGAGCCGAAGTCGGCCGCTTAACCGACTGAGCCACCCAGGCGCCCCAAGTTTTTTTTAAAAACAGAGTCTGTATCTCATTTTTGTGTTCTTGACATTATGTCTTTGACAAATATCACAATCCCCGACACTTACCTTAATAAATACTTAATAAGTAATTCTTAAAAAATAATTAATAAACACTTACCTTAATAAATGCTTGTTGAAGAAACACAAGGAAAACATATACTATTCCTGACAGTCTGTTTCATTATTTAACAGGTTTCGGATGCCTTTCCAATTAGCCTAGCTCCTCAAAGATTGTCTAAGTCTTTGTTTTATGTTGAAAGGGAAAACCACTCCCTATCGTTTTCTGAATATTGAGTCTTTAGAGTCTTATAAATATTGTACTCTTGTAAGTAAAATTCAGAACTTTAAATCAGCCATGTGCTCTCCCCACCCTCTCCCCAGTATACCACGTCTCTCATTTGTGCTTTATTTTCTCCCATTCCATTTATCTATTTGTCTTTTTCTAAACTATTTTCTAGTGCTATGTGCTTATATTGATTACGGTCTTTCTTCTCAGACTAGATTATAAGCTTCACAAGGGCAGGAATTTTGGTCTGTTTTAATCACTGATAGAGCCCAAGTCCTTCAAAGAGTAGACTCCAAATAAATATGTCCAGAATGATTGAATGACCCTCACTAAAACAATAAAGCCCTACTTACTCATACTGATGCTACCAAGAATCAAGAAAAGTGATATGACGACCAACATAGTAAGCCTGTTTCCATTATTTTCTCTTAATCCCTATACGAAAAAGAAAAACAATTCTTAAAAAACCTGTGGCTTTTAATGAAACTTAAATAAATGTCTGAAATAAAAAAAAATTCCTCCCAAAGACCGAAGAAGGGGCTAAGCTCTGAATCTCTCATGGTTAATTATACTGAAATACCGCTCTTATTTTGCTGAGGATAAATTCTTGCTCATGTGCAGAATGAATTGTGAGAAGATCACCACGTAGCCAGCCACAGACAAACTCAAAGGAGGACCATTCTGCAGCATAGGTATGAAAAAGATACTCTGCATCCTGATAAAAGAGCCAGGGTGCATCTGAAAAACAACAAGACCAAAAAAACAAAAACCAATGCAAATCATGCAAAAACTATTGACTGATATAATGCAGACTTAATAGGATATGTTATGATCGACCCCAAATTTGTAATTCAGTTGCTTAGCATTAAAAACAATGTGTGCGTTTACATATACATAAATATTTTTACATACACATAACTCAGCATATAATTTGCTTAATTTCCTTGGTATGTCTAAGAAAACTACATTTGTATTCCAAGGTCTGGGATAAATGCATATTTTAAAGTCACATGTCATGAAAAGAGTGTTAAGCTATAATACTAATCTTTAATCATATTTAATGACTTTTATTAATTTGATTATTAGTTACTTTGAGCAAATTAGTTCTGGATTGAAATAAGAAAAGAGAGACTTGATTGGAGGACTGTAATAATACAGTAATTGTATATGATAGCAGGTAGTTAGAAACTGAAGAACCGCCAGGATAGCTCTTACCGTACTGGTACCAGGGTGGAATCTTGGGTCTCACATCTGCAAAGTGAAAACAAGCCACCTTGAGGGACATTTCTTCACAAGTGCGCCATCTCTGAAGTACTTCAGCTCTAAACACAACATCTTGGACTTTGCTCTTTAAAAGAGCATTTAAAAACCAGGTACTTTTGTGCTGTCTGAAATATGGTTAGTTCTCAAACTTGAAAAGGAGGCTCAAGAGAGGCCTCTGATTAAAGAAGAAACGATGTGAGCACTTGTCAAGGGCCTATTGTGTGGCACACACTGTGGCGGGTGTTTTCTCTTACTCATTTGACAAGTGATTTGGTTTGCTTGTCATGTCACAGTGACATTTCTTCCAGACTGTACTTGAAAAATATCATATTCCACAATACAGTTGGTTATCTTTGTTTCCCATTAACTAAATTAGCGTACTGCAGTGATGTCACCTTTTCTCATTCCCCTACGATGCATCCTTTGCTAAACTCGTGCAATTTGGTTCATCACGAGGGTTGTTGGTACTGTAGACCAGGATGCTTACATTTTAGATTTCTGTAACTCTTCACTTGGAAAAGTGCTATGGATTATTAGAAAGCAAACACATAGTAAAGATCTTATTACTATTTTTACCTCTTGGAATCTTGCATATCCATTCACGTTTGGAACCACAGTGCAAGGGCAGCAATGTTTTATTTGCTTTATAAATAGCACAATTTCTTGCATCTTCTCCAAAATAAGTATTGTCTAAAAATGAAGAGACAACCTGCAGCAGATCAAGTTCATTATTTCTTAATGATGATCCCCCACAAAAAGTTTCTCTGTAAATAAATCACAATAGGCTTCTGGAGGAAGCTTAAGAAATGTCTGGATAAGATTGCATTTAGGGGCGCCTGTGTGGCTCAGTCGGTTAAGCGGCCAACTTCGGCTCAGGTCATGATCTCGCGGTCTGTGAGTTCGAGCCCCGCGTCAGCTCTGTGCTGACAGCTCAGAGCCTGGAGCCTGTTTCAGAGTCTGTGTCTCCCTCTCTCTGACCCTTCTCTGTTCATGCTCTGTCTCTCTCTGTCTCAAAAATAAATAAACGTTAAAAAAAAATTTAAAAAAAGATTGCATTTAAAGATTGTCCCACATTTGCAAAGAACAAGCTAACCAAATTAGCATTTTTCCTTAAGGATGCTTTTTTCCTAAAAAGAAGCATGCTATTCCTTTCTCCAGAGAGAACAAATCAGGTGCATGCTCCCTTCTGAGGTTGTACTGTTGTCTCACTGGCTGCAAGAGGCTTGTCCTGGGACCCTGGGTAAACTTCTGAAAGGCTCTGATCTGTCAGATTTGAGTCCCTTCTGTGATGTAGATTCTTTTGCATGTATGCTAAACTTTTTGTCTTCAGTCACTAAATTTTAATTCATCACTGGCTTTAATTAGGAAACGATCCACACTTTTCATGAATGATCATGTACAGGGATATGAAGTAAAGATTCATTCTTCTCAATGATTTAATGGCTACCTGACAGAAGAATGGATGGACCACAAGTAAAACTGGAGCAAAAATTTGGGAAAAAGAGGATGTTTGAAACGTAATACTCCTCTTCAAACATGTACACAATCATACAATAAGTCATCTAACTTACATGTATATAAGCTCAGATTCAGGCAATGGTGTGCATTTGAATATTTGTTTTGTCTAGTAGGGAGTGGTGGTGAGGAACTCATTGCACTGCTTCATGGCTTTATCTCATTTATTCTGAACCAAATTGTTCCTCTCTATTACTAATAAGACTGTTTTACTAAAACAAAAGGAAGCATTCTCAACCTCTACACGGCACATTTAATTTTTCAAGTGCCACATTGACATTAATCACCCAAGTGTGCCATATGGTGGCTGCCATTTATGTAGCAGGCGGACTCTGCTAAGTTCCTTCCACTCTCTGGGCCTCAGTTTCTTTGACAGCAAAATAGATGGGTGGGGCTGCGTGATCTCTTAGATCTCTTCCTACTCTCTGGTCCCGATATCCTTCTCAGAGAAGCAGCACTGAGGTGAAAATACGTTACATATATATATGTTTAACTAGCATGGCCTTATTATTTTTGTTTCCCACATAGAGTTTTCCACAGATCCTTTCCTTGCCACAGATTTTCTCTAGTGGGGCTAGAGATCTTATTTCTCTATTGATCTTTACTACGTCAAAGTTTGGCTGCTGATATTTTGCCAACTGGGAGACATGATAACATCATAGCTTTGGAGGCAGACAACGTGTGTACAAATCCTGGCTCTCTGAAGCATTATTTTAGGCAAACTATTTAAGCATTCTAATAACCACTGCACTGAATCATCATAAGGGGAAATGAGATCATGCTGCGGCACATTCAACCCAGTGTTTGGAACATAATTCAGGTTCAGTAAATAGCAGCTGCATTAAATGCTCACTGCCGGCTCTTGCTAGTAGCCCCATTTCACAGGTGAAACTGAATAACTTGATTTTGCATGGGCCTCAGATGAATCCCATTTCAATCTGGGATACTGCTTCCATTTTTTCCCTATCATCTTGAGGGAAATGTGAAACTTCCTCATTGCGCCTGAAAAAAAAATGTAATAGGGAGGAGTTTCTTCTTTCTTTCCTTCACAGAGGTTTTTACAAGCATGAGGCTGAATGAAAAGCAAAGTATTATTTTTTCTTTCTGAATAACTGGCTCTGGTTGAGGAGATGGTATTTCTAAGTGTGGCATTTCTGTCCTTTTAGAGATAAACTGAAATGGTTTTTTTCCATTGTAATCTGGACTTGGGTCTCACATTCATATAATTAGGTACTAAGCCAGAGAGGGAGGGTGGGGTAAAGAAAGCCTCATATTATTTTAAACAATACTTGCTTCTTTCTTGAGACTTCACATGGGAGATAGTCTGGGGACATTTCAGAGATCTTTGATCCCTTTCCAGGATAAGATCCTACAGTTGGCCTCAGATCTATGTGGCTAGTAAAGGTTTCCCAGGACTTTGCAGAAATTACTCTAATGGTACTGAGATCTGGTGCAGTTTTCGATCTGGGTCTGAGTCACAGGAAATATAGTCATTATTTCCAGTTTCTGTTGGCTGGTTTACCAAGGTGTTCCAGGGCCACCTGTTTTGAATTCATTTCCTTTTCTTCAGTTTGGAAAAACTTACAGGAGTCCCATCAGACCACTCCCAGGAGCCAGCATTCAGTGGGTTTCTTTTATTAAATCCAATCCAGAACTGCCTTTCTTCTGTCCTGTGAATAGAAAAACAAAAACTTGGCTCTTCCTATTGAATTCATAACATTATGTAAAAGGTTCAAGAAATATTTTTAAGTAATTATGTGTGTAGGAAACAGCTGATACTACTGGCAGGATGGATCAAGTCAAACAAACATTTATTGAACATTTCCTTTATGCAAAACCTGAGCTATGAAATGAATGTAGAGAAGATTAGCCTGGCTTCCCATTTCTCTTGGCTTATAGGGTGCGCTCACTGGTGACGTGCGGTTGGGGGAAAAGTCAACCTATATTGAGAACATTGCTTTCTCATGTTCATTAGGAGTGGCAACACCTTTCAATCAAGATAAGAACACATGAAAGCAAGTTGGTAAGAAATTTTGGAGCATCTTTTCCCTAGAGGACTTTTTACTATTTCACTATGTATTTATTACTTTACTATGCTTTGATTTGTTGCTTTTTTTTTTTTTTTTGGTCAAATGTTCATGTACTCTCTGAAGGTTAATTACCACCACCCCCTTTAATAGAAGGTACACAGTAGATTTTGGTTTTTTGTTTTTTTCAGATCCCAACATAAATAATTTCACAGCAAATCAGTCTGAGGCACAGTAGATTAACTTCAGCAGTCACCACTGGGTTAGATGTGGTGAGAAACCCCACAGAGAACCATCTTCCCTCCTATTAGGTGGAGGAAAAATACATCAAACCACAGAGTACTCAATAAATCAACCAATAAATTCTAACTGTACAATAACCCATCTCACTAAGACAATTTTCTGAGAATAATTTGGAGAATTAAAGATTTAAAAGATTCAGAAATCATGACAGATGCTTTATTTTCGTTAGTACAGAGAAGAAAGACTATTCTGGAGCATCCACTTCTCAAATATGAGAGCTACTGTGCCTGAACAATACAAATGAAAGTAAAATGTGACTTAGAAATCCGAGAGGTCACTGGGGCCTGGCTGGCAACTGCCATGATTACAGTTTACAATTTACAATTTATAAGGTTATGGAGGCAGAGGATGCTGCCTTAAGGTTAAGCCAGGTACGTTAACATCAATGGTCTAGGCTGGGAATTCATATCACTCTCCTGCCTTGAGAATTTTTTGTTCCTTTACTCACAGAGTTCAACATTTTTCCTGATATGTCCTGGCTCTTAGGTGATGAACTGACATTAATTTTCTCTTCATCCATTTCCTAAAATTGTATGATTTTTAATAATATAATAAATAATAAAATAGAAATAGAAAATCGGTGCCATAAGGAGGAGAATATATGCTAACTATGAGATTTGGTTTATTTGCTCTAAGCAAACATGAGATTTTGTTGAACTCCCTGGCAGTCTGGGCACAAAGTAATATTATATAGCTTTTATGATTAAGTGCTAAAGATTAATAATTTGATAGATGCTTAATATTAAAGTAATTTCAAGTGTGAGAACTTATAGAAATAGAAATGACATAATGATATTTGATCTCACAGCAAATTTGGAAGCAGTTTGCACATGTTTGTTTCACATAGCAAACCTCACTATACTCAAGTATGAAAGGATGTTTTTGCAAGGGGCTAAAGTCATGAAGCAAAGTTACAACTTAGAAGGATGAAGATAATCCCATATCCCTTGGATCTGTGGCCTCATACCAGACTAACAATCCAATTAAATCCAATTAATCAGGAAGCTTCTTGAACTTTTCTTCAGTCTCAGAGAATCTGACTCAGCAGCTCTGGTGTGAGACCAGAGGGCTCTGTATTATAAGGTGTCCCAAGTGAGTGTGATAATCAGCCAAATTTGGGAAGCATGATTTTTAGGTCAGCATTTCCCACAGACACTAGCAGTTCCATGGAATGTTGATAAGTATTCTCAAAAAAAAAAAAAAAAAAAGAGGGAGATTTATGGTCAAAGAAAGTGCTTCCTTCTAGAAGCCTTTACAATGCTAAGGCATATGGCAAATTTCCAAGTTTGTGCCTTGTTTTGCAAACATATTTGACTCCCCCCCCCCCCCCAACAGTGCTCTGTGAAAGTCACATTGGGAGATGTTGTCAACGACTCCTACCATTAAGGTCATTACTGTTGATGTTGGAGGTGAATAATTTGATAGATATTACATATTAATCTTTTTGTGGAATATCCTAAAGGAAACTTATGGGAAGACAAGGATTTTCCTCAAAAAGTTGTTCTGGATTTTTCTCTGTGATTCAAGCAAGTGTTTCATTGAGACTCCAGATTTCCAGAGCTTAGAGCATAGTACTTGGTGTTACATTTGTTTTTGCTAAATAAATGTGTGGAGTCATGGAGTCAGGCCCCCTTAGACTACAACATTCTCAGGGGTGAGATTTTGTCCATCCTATCTATTGCATGCTCCAGCCAACTATGCATATAAAAGTACCCCTTCCATAGAAGATATTCCAAACATGTATGCTAGTTGACAAGAACATTTTACAGAAAGAGGCCAATGGATAAGAAGGCTCACTAAAAGAGAACATAATGGCTGTCCTCAAATAACCAAAAATAGAGTAGACTTGATCTGTATTGCTCTGGCTTACTAGAAAGTTGATCTTTGAAATCACCCTCCAGTAATGGAACGGGCATTCTCCCAAATAAGAAGCACTCTGAAAGGAATTGTGCAGACAGAAGATGACCACAGGAATACCTCAGAAGGAATTTTTGTATTGGGTAGAAAATAGTACAAGCCTTTTACGGTTCTTCAAGTTTAAACTAAATTGATTTTCTAACTCCATGCAGTTCAAGATTCTGTAAACTTGCAAGGTGGATGCCAACAAGTGAATGCCTGGTTCCTCAAATGTAAAATTGGGAATCAATCAATGGGGCTTTCTTTTTTTTCCAAGCAAAATCTTTTTTTTTCTTTTTTTTTTTTTTTAATTTTTTTTAATGTTTATTTATTTTTGAGACAGAGAGAGACAGAGCATGAACAGGGGAGGAGCAGAGAGAGAGAGGGAGACACAGAATCTGAAACAGGCTCCAGGCTCTGAGCTGTCAGCACAGAGCCCGAGGAGGGGCTCGAACTCATGGACAGTGAGATCATGACCTGATCCGAAGTCGGACGCTTAACCGACCAAGCCACCCAGGCGCCCCCCAAGTAAAATCTTACATGGACTCTATTATAACAAAATACATAGAAGAGGAGCTGGTGGGAGCTGCTCTCGTGGGTCAGTGAGCACAGAAGCGGGACTTCTGTCCCTTGTTCCCTTCCTAGTCCTGAGTTCCAGGACTCTTGGGATTCGCAGGCAACAGTTTGAAAATCACAGGGCTAGACAATTACTGAGTTTGGCAGAGAAGCTCTAAAATTCTGATTTGAGGTACACAGAAAAAATTTCAAATATCAAAACAATCATCACTTTGTTCTTTGTTTTATGTAATGAGAACTGGGTGCAATATAAATATAAAACTGTATATGTACGTATTTTTCTTTCACAACTAGTGGCTAGTTGCTTTTAGGCTTAAATACTTGAGATTTTAAACAAATATTTGGGATACTCTTCCCTGAGAACTCATAACTGGGAGACAGAATGTTTGATTGCATTTTTCAAAATGAACAAGTATTTACCTATTGAATTTTGAATGCAAAAGCTCATTCACAAAATTCTCTTCCTCAATATGGGCAAAGCTTGCAAGATGAGCTCCAAATTCTTCACAAAATGCTTCTGCTTCTCTCCATGTTCTTTTCATCAGGACTTTTTCACTATGAAATACCTGGTTTAGTAAGAAGCAAAGAAAAGTTGACACTATCATGGATAAAGTGAGGTTGTTTAATTCTTGACAAGAAAATAACAGTAATATAATTGTCATTAATCTATATTAAAAGCTTGACCCAGTAGGGGAAAATAACATTTATTGAACTAGAATGTGTCTACTCATCGTAAAACTGTTATCTCATTTTATTCTCACAACAAATTCATGAGAACGATAGAAGGAATCAGCTCAGTTTTATAAAGGAACTCCTTGAGTTCCTTTTTTTCTTCTTCTAAATTTCCTGTAACTGGCATATACTTGTCCCTTAATAAATGTTTGTCAAGAGACAATGAGAGTCAGGCTAAGAGAGATTACAAATTTCCAGTCACAGAGCTACAAATAGGCAGGACTAGGATTACATCCAGCACTCCTTCCTGCAGGAGCCCATGAATTTCCATCCCACCAGATTGCCTTCTGACAAATTAGAATTGGCTGAAGGATCATGAATCTGGCTGACCCACAGCAAGAAATGAGAAATGAGACCTGGGACCTAGGGCAGGTATATTACTAAGTTCTTTGGGTCTTAGCTGTGCCTAAATTCTCTGCTGTTTCTCAGCTGTCCTTGGCAGTAGCAGGAAGAAGTCAGTCAAATGGAGAGTCTGGTCCTGACTTTATTTAAGATCAAGGGTAAGGGCCCAAAAACACAGAACTCCAAATCCTGGGCCTCTGTGCCCTCCTTGTTTTTAATTGCCTGACACTGCTCCCGAGTTTCTGAAGCCAGGCAGGCACCCTGCGGCCAGGCTTCGCCAAGCTCTGATTTGCTGAGACCAGAATGAATGGTTTTCCCAGTCCTCTGGGCCACAGCACAGCCTTTCCATCTTTTAAATTATATGTCAAAACTCAGCTCCTCTGGGAACCTTTTCTTGAATCACTTAAAATTCATCAATCCTACCACCATGCCCATCAAACACACCTTTACATTTGTTGTCACATCAGGGTAATATATGGTAGAAAAAGCACTGAACTGGGATTCCCAAGACCAGGAATTTATTACAATTCTGTCAACAAATAATTGTGATCTTGGGCAAATCACTTCATCCTGCTGCCTCAGTTTATTCATTTGTAAAGTTTAACTTACTGCTTTGTGAGGTCACTGTTACCCAATGAATTCAGTGTAGGATTGTGCATGCGTACATTAAATTGAGTGCATTCACAGATATTTCATGATAAGAGGATTGTAGGTAGTGATTTATATCTAGGATCTAAAGCTGATTTGCAAAAAGACATTTCTTCACACACTTTTTTCATACACACAGGTACACACACATATCAAGTATATGTATTAATTTGTTTGATCCTCAGATGTCTAGCAAGCTGCAAAAGCTATTCTTAGCAGCAAAATGATAGTATTCCATAATAAATACTTTATTCTTTTTCTTACAAACGATATGGAATTGTATCATTTCAATACCCAATGAGGAGTACATTGCAACAAAAATAACATTGACTGGGGCCTGGATAACAATCTTCGTGAAGAGGCCTTCAGTATCACCAGGGATATGTCAGTCTTTCAACTTAAAATTTTGGAATATAATTGAAAAGATAGAGACAGCCAACAACATTAAGTACTTGCTGTGTGCCAGGCACTGCTCTGGAATAAAGGAATTTGAGATACATGGACAAAACTGAAATAATGTTTGTTCCATTCAGAATGTCTAGATACCCTTGGCATCACCTTGAAGCAGCTCGCCAAGCCAGGCTCTGATTCCCAGTCCAAGTAGCAGGGGTGAAAGGGCCATCTCTCTTCCTGCTCCGTTTTCTCCTGATTTCCCACTGGTTGCTTACACAGGGACATTGCCTTAAATTGTCTGCAGTCCTTCACTTCCCACCGACCAGGTGGATTCCTTCCTCGCATGACAACACAGCCACCACTGTAGCCTAAAAGCAGAAAACAACACTTAAAAAATGTTTATTTATTTTGAGAGACACACAGAGAGAGAGAGAGAGGGAAAGAGAGAGAATGAATGTGAGTTGGGGAGGGATAGAGAGAGAGATCCCAAGCAGGTTCCATGCTGTCAGCGCCCAATGTGGGGCTCAGTCTCATCAACTGTGAGATCATGACCTGAGCCAAAATCAAGAGTCAGACATTTAACAGACTGAGTCACCCAGGCACCCTGAAAACAGCACTTTTTAATACCAGAATGACTAGAACATTTTGGTCTTGGAATACTGGTCTTTGGAGTGTTGCATAACTGACATCTCATAATGAAGAGACCACATAAGAACAATAAAGATGAGAAAGAATGCTTTATCAACAGGACTATCTTCTCTTCATCTTTGGAGAAAAGAATAGAAGATGAAAAAGTGAGGGAAGAGAGCCTGCGAAGACTGAAATTTGGACATTTTGAGCTCAGATGATAAATGATAGAAAACTAGGCACTGTTTAACCTGGGACTGAAATATCCCCCATAGCCAATCAAATCCCCAATATTTCAATCAAATGCCAACATTCCTCTACTTCCAATTATTGTGCTTTTTTTTAACTGAGCAGAGAAAAGTTTAGCCCACCATTTACTGAGCACTTACTCTGTACATCATGCTCTCATACCCCATTGTGAAAAATCAACAATGAAAAATGCATAGTGCTTACCCTCTGAGAAATAGATTTGACCAGGAAAATACATAAATGATGGATTCAAGGCAGACTGCAAGATACACCACAGAAAACCAAACTGCCAACCATGGGAGAGTGGAGAGAATGAGCTAAATTACGTATGGAGTAAAACTGGGGGCAGGAATAAAGGCAGACATTAAGGAAAAGGGAAAGACCATCTAGTTCTGGATGAAGCTCTATTCTTTTGTGTATGTTTGAACATTTTGGAAAATTAACCATGTTTTTCCATAGAAACAATTTCTTTGTTGAGTTAAGGTGCCAAGTTTGTCGTTAACTCTATACAACTCGTAGGATAGCTAAAAAAAATACCCCTTAATTTTCAGTGAATAATAGAAAACAATCCCATTTGAAAAATAGAATAAAAATTGAGTAAGAGTGAACCTTTTTTCTTGAAGCCAAAGTGATCATTCATCTATCTAAATCAAATTCAACCACAACAAAATTGTGCATCTATATCTACATACCAGGGTAGTCTGTATATTAGCTACTAGAGAAAGGAGGACAAAACAAAATAAAACAAGCAACCCCCAGCCCTTATTTTAGTGTGAGGCATAGACACATTAATTGCATTGAACATAATGTGTGAAGTACTATAGTAAGATTTCTGTGGAAGATTTCAGAAGGGGTGATGGAGTATGCCTCGGGATATCAGTAAAGGATTTGCAGCAACTGACATTTTAGCTGTGTTTTGAGGGCTGAAAAAGAGAAAAAGAGTTTTCAAGGGATGCTTGTGAAAAAAAAGCAAGCAATTAGAGATGGAGCATTTGAGGACTCTGATGACTCTGGACCTAAAGGCACTTTTAAAAATGTAGTTACTTGGGACTATATATGTGTTTTACTTAATTTCCATCACAAAGAATGGCTTCAATTTTTTTTTTAAACATATGGTAACTGGACTTATCCTTGTCAGCCATGGGTGGTTATTTTACACTCACAGAAAGACTAAAGAGAGGGTTGAAGAAGAGGGGAAGAGAGAAGAAAGAAGACAGAGGAGGACATACAAAGAGCCTCTCCTAGAGGAATGGAAGAGTTTGTGGAAAAGGAGAAAGAATAAGGGGGCGACAGAACCAGTGTTTGTGTCTTCAGCAATCCTGAGTGTACACACTGTGTTAGACACCAGGCATCATGGCCATCCACAAGAAGCCTACAGTCGTGTGTGTGTGTGTGTGTGTGCGTGTGTGTGTGTGTGTGCTGATATGTCAGAGAGACCCACAAAGGTGAAAATGTCCGGTAGTAAACAAGAAAACATGACTAGTATGACCTGTATAGAAGCAAAGAAAGTCAAAAGAGAGTTGGTCTATACAAAAGCCATTAGTCGGGGCGCCTGGGTGGCTCAGTCAGTTAAGCGTCCGACTTCAGCTCAGGTCATGATCTCGCGGTCCGCGGGTTCGAGCCCCACGTCGGGCTCTGGGCTGATGGCTCAGAGCCTGGAGCTTGCTTCCGATTCTGTGTCTCTCTCTCTCTCTGCCCCTCCCCCGTTCATGCTGTGTCTCTCTCTGTCTCAAAAATAAATAAACGTTAAAAAAAAAAAAAGCCATTAGTCGACTCCATTGGCCAGAACACGTAGGTAGTGTTAAAGATGAATGAAAGATTGGGGGCCACACAAGGGGAAAAGATTATAGCATGCAACTGCAATCTGTCATGAATGGAGCTTTGCAGTCCTGTTCAATGTAATTTTGGAATGCATCTCACAATCTAGCTGGGTCCTGAACAATAGAGGGGATGTTGCATACTCCCCAGTGATGAGATTGTAATGAAATTGAGCTATGGAAATCCACATGAAAGCCCCAAACATAATATGCTAATGGAGTTGCTCTAGTTGAGAGAGCTGGGTACATGCATTCCCTCTCAATTCCATCATCCTTCCCCAGCATCCTTGACTTGGAACCTGAAGTATGGGCTTCTAGTCTTAGCACAAATATGTAGTAACTCAAAATTCAAACAGGTTAATTAATCACACACACAAAAAAACCCTTGTCTGAAATGTGGGGATAAGAATTCCTTTCTTTCCTCAGTGGTTTTCATGAAGATCAAATGGAATAATGTATTTAAAAGCACCCTGAAAGATAGGAAGGGCTAAAACCAGCCCTAAGATGTTGCTTCTATTCTTTTTTGACTGTTTATTACAAAAGCTTGGATTTTGTGGCATGAGTTCTGCCTGCACGTTCAAGGAATTTTTAAAAAGCTCGATTCAGCAAATTTAAAATGTAATATACTTTTTTTGTTGTTGGTTTTGCATTTTGTTTTACTTTTTCACATCAGACAATGATTAAATAGCTTTGGTTTTAGATACTATAGATACTCAACTCATCTTCATTAGTAGAGAAGGAGATGTTTGTGAACTACGATGAAGGTGAAAATGCTGTGGGAATGTTACTGGGATTCTAAAGTGGTTAACTTAATGGAACATTTGACCCGAATTTTGGAGTCTCAGCCCCAAAGAAGCAGTAAAGCAGTGTAATAAAGGGAGACTGAGATAAGGGAGATATAAACCGAATTTATAATCCTATATTGTAGGCATGCTTGCAAAAGCCAAATAAGAAAAGTAGGGTATGGGTGGGAGTGGAGGGGGTTTTTCTCCCAGAGATATTGTTCTCAAATTCAATAACTCATCTCCCATTGGAGAAAAATTATCATTCTGTTTCTCAGTGGTGAATCTCACATTTAAACTGATTCTCCTTATCTGCCTTACCCTCCGTCTATCCCCCTTCACTCTGTCCATGGAACATGAATGAGTGGCTTAGGCGGTTAAGCATCTGACTCTGGCTCAGGTCACATCTCACGGTTTTGTGAGTTAGAGCCCTGCATTGGGCTCTCTGCTGTCAGCACAGAGCCTGCTTCAAATCCTCTGTCCCTTATCTCTCTGCCCCTCCCCTGCTCGCGCACTTACTCTCTCTCTCAAAAATAAATAAACATTAAAAAAAACACGAATAGGATAACTTTGGGTCAATTAAGAAATTCCAACTCACTGTTCTAGCCCCTTCCATTTGACAAAGCTATCTAACCATATAAATTGAACTGAGGTGAGAAAGCCTCCATTTTTCACCTCTCTGGTCAAATATCTGAAAGCAGACAAACAAAATCTATTTGTGGCCTCAGGGTAGGAGGTAACTGTAGCTGGGCCTTCAGAGCCTCTGGACAATTATTTTTCTTTAGTCTGTTTAGTTATTTTCCCATTCCTTGCAATAACCCTTTCCCATCATTTTTTTTTTTTTTACTATGACCAAGTGAGATTTATTCCAGGTGTGCAAACATAATTCCACATTTGAAAACCAATTAATGTAATCCACCATATCAATAGACTAAAAGAAAAAAAATCATATGATCATATGATCTACCCACCTTTCTGCTCTGTCCTTTTCTCCATCTTCATGCAGAAAAGTGATGCAATGGGGGTAGCTTCCGTGGAATGCTGTTAGGTATTTTATATGGTCTTTATTTAACTTCAAAAACTCTGAGATAGATATCATATCAGTATTTACAGTTTGCTAATGGAAAAATTGGGGCACAAAGGTTTGGTAACTTGCCTAAGGCCACACAGTGAGGGGTTTGATGCAGAATTTGAAAACAGATTTAACTAAGTCTACTATGAGACAATGCCAAGGTACAGAATAGGCAGGCATTCAATACATAGCTGTTGAATCAATGATTGAATCTTCCCCTCAATTATGTTCCTCCTTTTCTATAGTCATGTTTCTTTTCTGTGTGTGATCTCAGCATTTCCGTAAAGATCTCTGATCCCACTTTTACCTTGTATGACAGTTACTTACATCATTACAAAAAAAATATGAAAATACCCAAAGAGTGCCCAGAAATGAGAATATGTTTGTTCTCATTTCAGAACTCTAGGAAGCGTTAAAATGGATCAGCCTATCTACCTGCTGGCTGGACAGACTTTTCTTTGCTATGTGAAGGGCACTTTCAAGAAAAAGAGATCTGATTTACTCTACTGGCATCCCATTTTCTTTGTCACTGGCAGAAGATTTCTATTGACTTGGGACAACTGGGGTAAATGTTCTGGAGTTATCCCATTTAATGTTCCTAAATAAGAAAGTCCCCATTTTTTCCCTTTAATTACTGGTACTAGTTAGTATGTATCAAAACTGGTTTTCCTGTTTTACCTGAATAGTTACTTCTCTTAAAATACCAAGTGCCACAGTCTCTTTGCTGTTGTTGTTTTAGTAAAATAGCAGGAAACTATCTCTTTATAAAGATATCCCAGATAGGAAGCTATGAAGTAACCCCTAAGGAATCAATGGATCTAGGCATTGATAATTAGCGGCTTCTAACATAGCAAAAAGTGAGAAAAGTGAACATTATGTGCCTTAAGATAGAACACACAACTACTTATGAAATGGTTTTCCAAAAGAAAAGAAAATCTGAATTATATAATGTCTTTGATTCTACCTTCTTAAAAATAAAAATGTCAATTTTATGGAAAATAAAGAGGATAGAGTAACGCATTAAACAACATATAGGGATTCAATCAAAAAGTCCAGACTGTAGGAAACTCTGCAGGACAAACAACCCTCTTGCATCAACAAATAAAATTTTTTAAAAATAGGAGGGGGCAAAGAAGAAGGAAATGTAGAGATTAAAATAGACTTTAGGGGATCTATCAACCAACTGCAAATGTATAAACCTTTTTGGATCCTGATTCAGACAAACTGTGAAATCTGTTGTATAATATTATGAATCATTTAGAAATGTGAGCATTAACTGAAGACTTATGATATTATGAAATTATAGTTAATTACTTTTAGCTGTAATAATTGTCTTATATTCACATTTTTTAAAAAGAAGTCTTTATCTTTTAGAGATGATATTGAAATATTTGTGGATGAAACAATATGATGTTTGGGATTTGCTATGACAAAATATTAGAAGTGTTGGGGAGAGTGGGTGAGTATATAGATGAAACAAGATAGATTGTGAGTTGGTAATTGATGACACTGGGTGATGGGTATATGGTGGGTCATTACACTATCTGGTGAACATAATACAATGTTGAAAAAAGTGGCAGAACTGTGATTCCCCCACAGATTGAATATTTTGATGATATGACATAAAGACAGAGTCTTGGCTAAGTTTATAAAAAAACTGCAGGCTTCCTATTCAGTGGTCAATTTATATAGTCAGTCTGGGCTGGATTAAGATTCTGACATGAGGACGAAGTTAATGGATACTTTTGTGACAGGCAGGGAAAAAATGTGATTTAGGATGGCATTTCTGCAAACTGCAATTTAAAAGAAAAAAGGAAACACAGAGGCTTTTATATTGCTATTTTCTTCAAAAAAAGATTTACATTTTCATCTTATTCAGAGACAATTTACTCAATGTCAGTCAGCATGAGCAGCCAAACTGAGCATCATGATATTATTTTTGCTTCAGGGAGAAGAGGAAAAGAGTAGTGCCACTCAAATAAATTATAGTAGAAACTTATGAATGACAAGGAGCTCTGCTTCAGTTCCAGATTTTAGACATCCAAATATGCCCCAAGGAAGGTAACATTAAGAACCAAGATTTTGTCTATTCAAAATGTATTAATTTATTTTGACAGGTATAGACATTCCTAACAAAATTCCGAGGTATATTAGAAATGAAGCCTGAGGTTTTTTTTTTTATTTTTCAGTAATAGTGTGACATGGAACTTCACTATTGTCTGCATTTTAATAATATTCACAGATTTGTAGAATAAGAAGGTTGTTTACTGAGTGAATTATGATGTTTCTTGTTTAGAGCCATGCAAGTCACCAGTTTCTATACACATTTCCTAAACCGATGCTTACACACAAAAAATCTGATTTGTCTTAACTTCACCTTGCAGTCATTTTTTTAAAGTATAGGGTTTTTTTTAAGAATAATAAACTATGTATATTAGAGCATTTTGAATTCATAGCAAAACAGTGGAAAGTACCGACTTCCTTTATACCTCCTGCCTCAAATAGGTAAAACCTTCCCCACTATTAACATCTCATACCACAATGGTACATTTGTTAAAGCCTACAGTGACACATCATTACCACCCCAAATCCATGATTTACATTAGGTTTCATTCTTGGTGTTGTACATTCTATGGTTTGGACAAATGTATAATTACATATATACACCATTGTGTATATATAGAATAGTTTCACTGTCCCCCAAATCCTCTGTGCTCTGTCTATCAACCCCTCCCTTCCCCCTGACCCCTGGAAACCACTTTTTACTAGTAATCTTTTTACTGTGTCATAGTTTTCCCTTTTCCAGAGTGTCCTATGGTTTGAATCACATAGTTTGTAGACTTTTCAACTGGCCTTTTCCACTTAGTAATATGTATTTAAATTTCTTCCATGTCTTTGAATGGCTTGATAGCTCATTTCTTTTTAGCAGTGAATAACATTCCATTGTCTAGATGTCCCATATTTTGTTTATCCATTCACCTGCTAAAGGACATCTTGATTAATTTTAAGTTTTGGCAAGTATGAATACAACTTCGATAAAAATCCATGTGTAGATTTTTGTGTGAATATCAGTTTTCAGTTTATTTGGGTAGACACCAAGGAGTGTGATTGTTGGGTTATATAGTGAGAGTATGTTTAGTTTTGTACGAAACTATCAAACTGTCTTTGAAAGTGGGATGCTATTTTGTTTTCCCACCAGCAATGTATGAGTGTCCCCATTGTTTTATATCCTCACCCGTGTTTTGGATTTTGGTCATTCTCATAGGTGTGCTGTGGTATCTTGTTGCAATCTATAATTTCCTAATGACATATGATGTTGAACATATTTTCATATGCTTGCTTGCCATCTATATATCTTTATTTAAGATCTTTTGTCCATTTTTAATTCTTGTCCTTCATTTTCTTATTGTTGGGTTTCAAGGATTCTTTGTATACTTTGAATTACAGTCCTTTGTCAGATGTGGTTTTTGCAAATATTTGGTCTTAGTGTGTGGCTTGTCTTCTCTTTCTCTTGGCATTGGCTTTCTCAGAGCAGAAGTCTTTAGTTTTAATGAAGTCCAGCAAATCAACTGTTTCTTTCATGGACTGTGCCTTTGGTGTTATATCTAAAAAGTCATTGTTTTGCCCAAGGTCATCTGGTTTTCTATTATGTTATCCTCTAGGGTGTTACAGCTTTGGGACTCACATTTAGCTCTATGTTTTATGTCAGTCAGTTTCTGGGCTGTCTTATGTTCAACTGACTTGTCTTTTTTTCCCCCCCAATACCACACTGTCTTGATTACTCTAGCTTTATAGTAAGTCTTAAAGTCATGTAGTGTCAGTTCTCTGACTTTGTTCTTCTACATCGATATTGAATTGCCTATTCTTGGTCTGTTGCCTTTCCATATAAGCTTCAGAATCAGTCTTTTCAATATCCACAAAATAACTTCCTGGGATTTTGATTGGGATGGTGTTGAATCTATAGGGAAGTTTGTGAAAAACTGATATCTTGATGATACCGAGTTTTTCTATCCATGAACTTGGAATATCTCTCCATTTATTTACTTGTTCTTTGATTTCTTTCATTAAAGTGTATAGTTTTCCTCATATAGATTTTATATATATTCCATTAGATTTATATATGAGTTTTTCATTTTGGGGGTGATAATATAGATGATAATATGTTTTTAAGTTTAAACTCCATTTGTTCATTGCTGTTATACAGGAAAGCAATTGACTTTTGTTCATTAATCTTTCATATTGCAATCTTGCCATAATCACTTATTAGTTCAAGTGTCAATAGACAATCTTATCATCTGTGAACAAAGTTTTAGTTCTTTCTTCCCAATCTGTATTTATTTTATTTTATTTTATTTTATTTTATTTTATTTTATTTTATCCTACTACATTGGCTAGGCCTTCTAGTACAATGTTTAAAAGAACTGTTGACAGGGAACATCCTTGCCTTGTTTCTGATTTTAGTGGGAAAGCTTTTAGTTTCTCACCATTAATTATGATATCTGTAGGTTTTGTAGATGTTCTTTATAAAGATGGGCACCTGAGTGGCTCAGTCAGGGAGCATCTGACTTTGGCTCAGGTCATGATCTCACAGTTTGTGAGTTCAAGCTCTGCACTGGGCTCTATGCTGACAGCTCAGAGCCTGGAGTCTGCTTCGGATTCTGTGTCTCCCCTCTCAATCTGCTTCCCCCCTCTACTCATGCTCTGTCTCTGTCTCAAAAATAAATAAATGTTAAAAAAAATTAAATATATAAAGTTGAAGAAGTTCCCCTCTATTCCTAGTTTGCTAACAGTTTTTAAAATAAATAGGTATAGGATTTTGTCAAATATTTTTCTTCATCCATTGATATGATAATGTGACTTTTATTTTACAGCCTGGTGATGTGATGGATTACACTAATTGATTTTCGAATGTTGAACCAGCCTTGTATAACTGGGATAAGTCCCATTTGGTTGTGGTGTATAATTCTTTTTTACATTGTTGGATTCAATTTATTATTTTATTGAAGATTTTGCTATTTTGTTTGTGAGAGACATTGGTCGTTAGTTTTCTTTTCTTGCAACATCTTTGATTTTGGTATGAGGGTAATGCTGGCCTCATAATGAGACAGGAAGTATTCCCTCTGCTTCTGTCTTCTGGAATAAATTGTAGAGAACTGGCATAATTTCTTCTTTATATGTGTGGTAGAATTCACCAGTGAACCAATGTGGACCTGGTGCTTTCTGTTTGGAAAAGTTATGAATTTTGTTTCAATTTCTTTATTAATAGCTATTCAGATAGTCTATTCAGATAGTCTATTTCTTCTTGTGTGTATTTTGGCTGATTATATCTTTAAAGGAATTGGTCTATTTCATCTAGGTCATCAAATGTGTGGATATAGAGTTGTTCATAATATTCTTTTATTATCCTTTTAATGTCCCTGGCATCTGTAGTGATGCCTCCTCTTTTATTTGTGATGTTAGTAATTTGTGTCTTCTCTCTTTTTTTATTTTTAATTTAAAAAATTTTAATGATTATATTTATTTTTGAAGGAGAGAGAGACAGAGCATGAGTGGAGGAAGAGCAGTGAGAGAGGAGACACAGAATCCAAAACAGGTTCCAGGCCCTGAACTGTCAGCACAGAGCCTGGTGTGGGGCTTGAACTCACAAACTGTGAGATCATGACCTGAGCCAAAGTCAGACACTTAAATGACTGAGCCACCCAGGTGCCCCAAGTCTTCTCTCTTTTTTTAGTGAGCCTGGCTACAAACTTATCAATTTCATTGATCTTTTAAAAGAACCAGGTTTTGGTTTTGTTGATTTTCTTTATGGAGTTCCTGTTTTCAATTTTATTGATTTCTGCTCTAATTATTATTATTTATTTTCTTCTGCTTACTTCAGATTTAATTTTCTCTTCTAATACTTAGATTGCTGATTTTATTTTTTTTAATATTTATTTATTTTTTAGAGAGAGAGAGAGAGACAAAGTGTGAGCAGGGGATGAGCAGATAGAGGGTGACACAGAATCCGAAGCAGGCTCCAGCCTCCCAGCTGTCAGCACAGAGCCTGATGTGGGGCTCGAACTCATGAACCATGAGATCATGACATGAGCTGAAGTCAGACGCTCAACCTACTGAGCCACCCAGGCATCCCAGAGATTGCTGATTTTAGATTACCATTTTCATTTAGTTTAAAATGTTTTAAGATTCCTCTTGAGATTTCTTCTTTGACCCACATGTTATTTAGACATGTGTTGTTTAATCTCTAAATATTTTGGGATTTTCCAGCTATCCTTCTGTTGTTGGTTTCTAGTTTAATTTCACTGTGGACCAAGAGAAGACATTATATGATTTCTATTCTTTTAAATTTGTTAAGGTGAGGTTTTTGGCCAGTATGTGGTCTATCTTAGTGAGCATTTCATGTGAGCTTGAGAAGAATGTGTAATTTGCTATTGATGGATTAACTAGCCTATAGATATCAATTATATCCTGTTGATTGACAGTACTATCGAGTTCAACTTTGTCCTTACTGATTTTCTGTCTCTTGGATTTGTCCATTTCTTTTCTTTCTTTTTTTAAATTTTTTTAATGTTTATTTATTTTTGAGAGAGAGAGAGAGAGAGGGAGAGGGAATGTGGGCAGGGAAGGGCAGAGAGAGATGGAGACACAGAATCCAAAACAGGCTCTAGGCTCTGAGCTATCAGCATAGAGCCTGACACGGGACTCAAACCCATGAGCTGTGAAATCATGACCTGAGCCAAGGTTGACGCTTAACTAACTGATCCACCCAGGCACCCCTGTCCATTTCTGATAGAGGGATGTTACAGTCTCCAACTGTATAATAGCGTCATCTATTTCTCTTTGCAATTCTATCAGGTTTTTTTGCTCATGTATTTTGACGCTCTGTTGTTAGGTGCATACACATTAAGGACTGTTATGTCTTTTTAGAGTACTACTCCGTTACCATAATATAATGTCACTTTTTTTAATCCTTGAAAACTTTCCTGGTTCTGAAGTCTGCTCTGTGACATTAATATAGCTATTCCTGTTCTCTTTTGATTAGTATTTGGACAGTATATCTTTGTCCATCCTTTTACTTTCAATTTACATGTGCCTTTATATTTAAAGTGGATTTCTTTTTCTTTCTTTCTTTTAAAAAGTGGGTTTCTTGGGGCACCTGGGTGGCTCAGTCAGTTGAGCGTCCAACTTTGGCTCAGGTCATGATCTCGCGGTCTGTGGGTTCGAGCCCCACGTTGGGCTCTGTGCTGACAGCTCAGAGCCTGGAGCCTGTTTCAGATTCTGTGTCTCCCTCTTTCTCTGACCCTCCCCTGTTCATGCTCTCTCTCTGTCTCAAAAATAAATAAATGTTAAAAAAAAATAAAAAAAATAAAGAATAAAAATAAAAATAAAAAGTGGGTTTCTTGTAGTCAACATACAGTTGGGTCCTGTTTTTTGATCTTCTCTGACAATCTCTGTCTTTTAATTGGTATATTTGGTCCTTTGACTAATTATTATCATTATATATTTGATATAAGAAAATTATTTTGACAGTATTATAATAATATCTATCTCTCCTCAGGGAAGAGCCTGAGGCCCCCTAACCCATTTCCTCCAGGAACACATTTAGAGGTATCTTATTGCCTATCATCTCTTAGGGTAGCCCTGATTGAGGCCCGTAAGTAAGAAATGGACCAAGGCATCCAAATAGGAATTCATGCTGATGTAAAGGTGTGTTGGGTCTAGGCTGGTCACCTAAGAAGGGCCTAAAACTTGTTCCAAAGGGGCTAGTTCTAGGGTAGTTTGTGGCTGGAGCCATTCGTTTCTCTGGAACTGACTAACCTGGCACAGTTTCACGTTTTGGGATTCAGAGCTGAGAATATGAGGATGAACTAATAGAGCAACTCTGAAATCCTGGCTAAGGATAACAGAAGCCCATGGAGGAGATGGACTAACAAGAGTGTTACCTAAGTAATGGGTCAGCATTCCATGGCAAAGTGGCTGTGGCTGTGGACTGATTAGATGTACCTATATGTGCCCATTCACTGTGCTTTGAAGTATATCAGACTAGTCTGGGCTGAGTAAGCCCCTGATATTCTTGGACAATCAAGGGCAGGGGGAGGGGGAGGGGGAAAAGCCTTTAAGGAAGAAGAAACTGGACTTCCTGCTAATAAAGGCATGTGTGGTCTTGAGCAATGAATTTACACCTTGGACCTGTCAAATGTCACATGCATCATACTTTTAAAAAAGACCAGCCATATTTCACCCCCTGAGAACCTGTGGTAATTGTTTTAATTGATTTAGGCATTAAGAAAACATTAAGGAAGCACCAGAGGAGCTGGATCACGGGGTGGAAGGAATTTTGAGCAAAGGAAACAGGAGGGAGGGGTGATGTTATAGTTCTCTCTACTTACGAGGCTGATATGCATTCCAGTGTGTGTACTGCACCGGCTCAGACTTCTGACCCTCTGCTGTCTTCCAAGTGTATTCTCCTGTGCCATTTTGATCTTGAAGAGCTATCCAAAAATAACTGCCCTTCGTTTTTACCACACTACTGATCAAACTGGTAATAAAAGCCTGTTCAAACCTTAAAAACAGAAAAAGGAAATGGTTATAGTAAGTTCCTGGGCAATAAAAAAATTGTCATTAAAGCATAATGAGCTGCACAGAATGGCACCAGAATAAGCATTTCTGACGAATTCTTCAGAACATGGAGCAGAAAAATACTCATAGACCCTGAGCATTACTAATACATGCCAAATGTCACTGCAATGCTCAGAATTAGATGAGTGAGGAGAATTTGAGTCTCAAAGACAAGGCTTAATTCTTTCAAGGAATAGAGTCCAGCTCCAGTTTCAGAGTATATGTGGTAAAGCCCATAAAGTTAGCAATATATTTCTTGGCACAGCAAGTGCCCTGTTTTGTAATTAGGCCACACAGCACATACCTTGGTTTAATGTGCGTGCAGGGGGGAACTGGCAGTGGGGGGAAGAAATGAGTGTCTGCCAACATGGAGTTCACATGTACCGCACCCCCCTCCCCCGCCACACTTGCCTAGTGAGAATGGAACAGAGATTGGAGTAGCAATTTTATGTATCCCAAATCAGTTTGTTCATAAGCACATGGAGTCCGTGGCTTATTCAAATGTGTTCAGATGGGCATGTTCACTGAAGATAGATTTAAAACCCTAGGAACTAATCCAAGGATGTACACCCACCAATATTTTCCCCACACAGCTGAATGAATTAGTGTTCAGTGATTGGTGGCAGTGCTCCTTCCCCAACATGAATGCATCAAAAGCAGAATCTGGAAAATTTGTGTATATGCTTCCACATGAATACCTAATAGAAAAACGTGAGTATTAAAATTTAACTAGCGTTGAAATTTTAAGCTAAGCTTGAAAAATTTATTTTCAATACACATGAAGTTTTAAAGAAACACATTTCAAACAGTGATGACTTTTGGCCAGAACTGCTGAGTCAATGAGAAAGGGAAGGCCTGATGAAATCATCCAGAAAACCTAAAAAGAAAGCAAATTAAATTTTTTCATCCAGTTCTGGAAGTTTTTCATTACCATGCATCTTTAAGTTGCTAAAGGAAACAAAAGCAATGGGGTCATTCAAGAGTAGAAAAGCTTCAAGGGAAATGGGGGGAGACGTACAATTTTTAACTGCCTTATAAACATCACTAGCAATATTTAGTAATCTTAGGCATCTATGATACTCATCTTTGCAGGACATATAGATTTTTATTATGCTTTACTAACTATTTTCTGTAGGTGCTCTATTAATAATCTATATAGCACACATCTAAAACTAGAAAAGTTCTTTTTTAACCAGATTGTAGTGGCAGAATTTTATGTAAATGTAAAAAAATGTAAATGTAAAATGTTTTAAATGTAAAAAAACCTCCTTCAAAAGGACCGTACATAAAACTAAACATTGTCTAGATGCTATTGTAATTTTTCTTATGCTTCCAATGGTTCATACTCTCATAATTTAGAATCTGCTTTTCCTTCTCCCCTCGGAGACAGAGTAGCATTGTTATCATGCCCAGCTGGTGCCTTAAACTGCTGTCCTAGGAGGCTAGCATGGCACTGCATCGTTCAGGCTATGGCCCGACTACTATTCACTGTGCTGGTTCTAAACCCAGGGGACATTGCTGGTTCCTCCATGACCTTGTACTATGGCATTTATTGGATAATGGAGAGATATAACATTGTCTGTAAACTTGGCCACTGGTATCGTTATTCATGACAACATTTTCCTTTTGTTCCCTGTTGGTTTTGGATTTATTTAGTCCACTCTGATTTGCTATTTTATCACTATGATTGCTTAAAACAATAGAAACCCTGTGTTTTTTAAATTGGCAAGTATCTTTTAAGTAGTTGCATATAATACTCATACATTAGATCCTAAAACCTTCAAATCAGAACTCTAGTTCTCTTGGTACTGTTTAGAAGATAGCATTGTTAATATAGAAATTCAGCAAATATGTCTTTCTTTTAAATTATGTGCTCTAAGAACTTAACTCTGGATCACAGCATGCAGCCATTTGAGTGTCTGTTTCTAACCGATAAAGAAACAAGAGTATATTTTATACTTGTTACCACTCACTATTTGGTTCCAAACACTTAAAAGGGTTGTGAAAACTCTGGCTTAAAGTAATAGAGCAGATGATCTTTTAAAGTCTTTTTTGGCCTTGTGTTTAGAATTCCGCATTTGTGAATATTCCAGAGTTTCTTTATATCTGGCCTTTTTGCCTGGTTTCACTAGATTATTTAATTCAAATGTTATGACTTAAGAACAAAAAGTACAGATTTTTAGTTTATTATTTGAACCAGGATAATATATTATATCCAAAGAGTTTAGTAAAGTAAATACTGTTGTCTTTTAGAAAAGCAAATGATAAAACACTTTGCGTTTGTGTAACTACTTATAAAATCAAATTTTTAGGGAAATAATTCTTAAAATCAGGAAAAATTTTTTTTCCAGTCAGCTCCTTAAAAAAGTTAAGAAACCAAATATGCATTTTTCAATGTAAATAAGAAAAATATATCTTGAATTATCATCAATTTGTTAACAAATTGTTACTGATGGTGCTAAACATTACATTTTAATTAAAAAATGCAATTTGGGGTGCCTGGGTGGCTCAGTCGGTTGGTTGGGCGGCCAACTTCGGCTCAGGTCATGATCTCACAGTCCGTGAGTTCGAGCCCCGCGTCGGGCTCTGTGCTGACCGCTCAGAGCCTGGAGCCTGTTTCAGATTCTGTGTCTCCCTCTCTCTGACCCTCCCCCGTTCATGCTCTGCCTCTCTCTGTCTCAAAAATAAATAAACGTTAAAAAAAATTTTTTTTTAAATAAAAAATGCAATTTGAAGACTGTAATACATATTTTTGGGATATATATACTGATGATTTTTTTCATTTCAAAATAAATTTTGCATTTCAAAAAATGCACACTTCAAAATGAGATTTTTTAAAAAAGATTTTATTTAATTTAATTTGTTTATTTTATTTTTTTAATTTACATCCAAGTTAGTTAGCATATAGTGCAACAATGATTTCAGGAGTAGATTCCTTAATGCCCCCGAAGGAGATATTTTATATTTGAGTCTCTGAAAATATTTCATCCATTTAGCCAATGTACTTGAAAAGAAAGATGTTCCTTGTCTATAAGTAATACTATACTTAGCAGACAGCAGTACTTAATGATTATGTTTGTATTACCTAAAACCAGAAATTGAAAAAAGTAATGAACTGGATGTAACTTTACTAGAGAACTTACTACAATTAAAAAAAAACAGTGGTAGTCTTTACATATAGTGATACAGTTAGGAGGTATTCAGTTTTTAACTGAGTGATTGCAATGGGATTTCTTCTAATAACATGATTGTTAACATTTTTAATACCGTATTCAAATAACTGACTCTATTGCTGAATGAACATAAAAATGATAAATTCCTTCTCTTTCTTTTAAATCAAGAATAGAAATAGAATATCATTGTTTTAAAATGGGAGACATGTATCATGATTATTATTACAAGAAGTTTTTGGTGGCATGCCTCAAGAACTAGAAGTCTTAAGTTTTTGGATATTATTTATTGCAAAAGACAGAAGAGATAGAAAAGATACTTAACGTACACACAAGAAATGCACCTGGAAGAGCAAATTCCAAACTGTTAATGGCAGTTACCTTTGTTAACTGTTAATGGGAAAAGAGTGGGATTGGTTGGAGGGAGAAAGAGTGCAGGTGAGGGGGCACTCTCATTTTTTAGTTTATATTCTTCTGGCTTGCTTGAATTTATACTAATGAGAAAGTTGGTCTCACAACTTTGATTTCAAAACTTGTTGAAAGTACAGAAATCAAAACAGTGTGGTACTGGCATAAAGACAGACATGTATTAATAGAATAGAGAAAAGAACCCAGAAGTAAACCCTTGTAGATATAGTCCAATGATTTTCCACAAGGGTGCCAAGACCGTTCAATGGGAAAAGGACAATCTTTTCAACATTAATGTTGGGAAAACTGGATATCCACGTGCAGAAGAATGCAACTAGACTCTTCTTTATACCATTTACGAAAATTAACTGAAAGTGAATCAAAGACCAAACACAAGAGCTAAAATTATAAAACTCTTAGAAGAAAACATAGGGGAAATGTTTCATGACACTGAATGTGGCAATGATTTCTTGGATATGACACCAAAAACACCGGCAACAAAATAAGAATGGATAGACTCTTAAATATGGAGAACAATGGAGGGTTACTGGAGGGGTTGTGGAAGGGGCAATGGGCTAAATGGGTAAAGGGCATTAAGGAATCTAGTCCTGAAATCGTTGTTGCACTATATGCTAACTAACTTGGATGTAAATTAAAAAAATAAATTAAAACAATGGATATATTGGATTTAATCAGAATTAAAAACTTCGTGCATCAAAGGACATCAACAGAGTGAAAAGGCACCCCATGGAGTAGGAGAAAGTATTTGCAAAGTATGTATCTGATAAGGGAGTAATATCCAGAATATATAAAGAACTGCTACAACTCAACAACAAAGAATAAACACTCCAATTAAAAAAAGGTAAAGGACTTGAATAGACATTTCTCCAAGGAAGATATACAGATGCCAATAAGCACATGAAAAGACACTCAACATCACTAATCATTAGGGAAGTGCAAGTTGAAACCACAATGAGATACCATTTCATACCCATCAGGATGGCTATTATACAAAAACAAAATAACAGATGGATGGCTAAGACCTGGAGGAATTGGAACCCCCTGTGCACTGCTTGTGGGAGTGTAAAATGGTGCTGCTGATATGGAAACCAGTATGTCTGTTCCTCAAAAAATTAAAATAGAATTATCGTATCATCCAGAAATTCCACTTCTGGGTATATGACCCAAAAGAATTGAAAGCAGGGACTCTAAAGATATTTGTACATTCATGTTTACAGCAGCATTATTCACAATAGCTAAAAGGTGGAAGTATCTCATGTCTATTATATGAATGGGTGAACAAAATGTGACATATACATATTATGGAATATTATTCAGCCTCAAAAAGGAAGGAAATTCTGACACATGTTAAAATTCTGACACATCGATTAACCTGGAGGACATTGGACTAAGTGAAATAAGCAGGCACAATAAGATGACTGCTATGTGATTCCACTTACGAGTTAACTTTAGTCAACCTCATAGACAGAAAGTAGAATGATGGTTCCCCAAAGCTGGGGGCAAGGGGAAATGGGGAGTGGTTATTTAACGGACACAGAATTTCAGTTTGGAAAGATGCAAAAATTTAGGGAGATGGATGGTGGTGATGATTGTGCACTATTAAAACTGTACTTAATGCTGTTGAACTATACACTTAAAAATTGGTTATAATGATAAATTTTATGTTTTATCACAATAAAAAATTAACTGCAAATGTATTTAGAGGGTGTGGGGGTTGCAGGAAAATAGCAGAGCTGTAAAATTGCTTGGAAATAATGCAGATTTAAATCTAGCAGAAAATGAGATATTGTAGGATTTCTTACTATTGGTAAAATTCACAAAATTGAATGTAATTTGGATTATTATTATTATTTATTTTTTTAATGTTTATTTATTTTTGGAGAGAGAGAGAGAGACAGAGTGAGAGCAGGGGAGGGGCAGAAAGAGAGGGAAACACAGAATCTGAAGCAGGCTCCAGGCTCTGAGGTGTCAGCACAGGGCCTGATTCAGGGCTTGAACCCACAAACTGCGAGATCATGACCTGAGCCGAAGTTGGACGCTTAACCAACTGAGCCACCCAGGCGCCCCTGGATTATTTTGTACTAAATATTCCATGGCTGATTGATTTAAAATTTAGACGATCCGTGAGTTCGAGCCCCGCGTCAGGCTCTGTGCTGATGGCTCAGAGCCTGGAGCCTGTTTCCGATTCTGTGTCTCCCTCTCTCTCTGCCCCTCCCCTGTTCATGCTCTGTCTCTCTCTGCCCCAAAAATAAATAAAAAACGTTGAAAAAAAAATTTTTTAATTTAGATACACATGCATTTAGACAATTATCCATGGTAACTCTGGAACTCAAGATTTATAGTCATGCCCTATCTGGAAGTAAAGTGTCCAGGCCTGAAAATATTTTGTAACAGGAAGAAAATAACATTCTGTTATTCAGAAATAAGGGTCTATTTTTCTTTCCCTCTCTATTCCACAAAGTGTTAAAAAGTCCAATACCAGGAGCAGTTGCCCGATAACAAAAGAAATAAGTAATTTGTAGCAGGTGGTTCTAATTGTGCCCATCGAATCTGTGGCTCAATTGTGCAGAAGAGTGGAAAATCAATTAGCAACTACAAGGTTGGGCACTGGTGAGTGACAGGAGTGTCTTAACTCAAACAGGAAATCAGTAATGGAAGAAAATGATTATCCAGGCTGCTAGTGGACACTTCTGGATTTGAGGAGACTTTCCATCTGCTGCCCAACCTTCTCAGACAAAAGATGCTGTTGAAAAATTTTGTGGTGCATTGTCACTCAAAGAGTAGGGTATAGTGTGAGGCTTTGTTTCTTACCTGATGGAATCTGAATGAATAACAGTTAAGAGCATGGGCCCCTTCCTTTCCTCAACTTGTATTTCCTTTGTTGGAGTCACTGCTTTGGATATAGACATGTTTGCAGGGCCGTGTACATGTGTGGTAACTGTCTAGGAGAGATGCCTCACTGGGGCTAATGGTAGCAATGCAGGATCTTGACTGTTCATTGAGTAGCATTCTGGCACAAAGTCACCTGAGTGGGCCTACAAGGTTGTGGATAGAATGAAAACAAACTTATTTATCCTATAGTTCTGTTGTGGAGTTAGACCATACAGTAGTCAATTAATATTGACTACTGAATATAGTTTATCAAAGAAACAAATTATTTATAACATCTTCTTGTATACAGTTTTGGGGGAAATGAAACCAAGTAGATTTTTTTTCCAGACACTTTATTTGTATGAGATCTCCAGGATTCTTAGAAAATGAAGTATCTGGGGGCCCCTGGCTGGCTCAGTTGGTTGAGCATCCCACTCTTGATTTTGGCTCAGGTCATGATCTTAGGGTTATGGGATGGAGCCCTGCCTTGGGCTCCGTGCACTGAGTATGGAGCCTGCTTAAGATTTAAGATTCTCTCTCTCTCCCTCTGCCCCTCTCCCCTGCTTTCACGCGCTCTCTCTCTCTCTCAAAAAAAAAAAAAGGGAAGGGAAGGGAAGGGAAGGGAAGGGAAGGAAAGGAAAGGAAAGGAAAGGAAAGGAAAGGAAAGGAAAGGAAAGGAAAGGAAAGGAAAGGAAGCATTTGAACGTAAACAGATTTCTGCCCTACTTGGGTCACTATGGCATTATAGGTTATCTGTAATGTCACTTTGAATTTATCCATTTAGTGTGTTCTTCCATCTTCTTCACTATGTTTCTATATTCTACCTCTTTAGCTGCTGGCCTGCAAGTGGCACCAGGACAATAATAACATGCCTTTTATTTCTTTTGTACAGCATGCCAGTGTTTAATATGGTGCCTCTCACAATATAGATATTTAATAAATAATTTTCTAATAAATGCTTGACTATTGCTTTTTTTGCATTGTCTAGATAGTATTTGAAAAGTAATTAGCACAGTGCCAGGTATGTGACAGGTATTCAATGAATATTACACACAAAAAAAAAGGAAAGAAAGAATAAGACATAAGAAACAGGTGAAACAATTAGACAATTTTCTTTAGTGAAAAACATAATTATGTTATAATTAACAAAAGAGTATAGATAGCTTCACTGATCAGGCTCCTGAATAAAGTCCAGTGTTGGCTCACTTACTGGAGGACCTCTACCCCAAGGTGCTTTTGAAATCTTTTGGGTGGGTGAGCAAGTTGAGGATAAAGGCTTCTTTCTGCCTGCCAGCTATTCTGGGGAGGAGGAAGGTAGAACTAAAAACAACACTGGGATACATCAAGGGTGGTACTACTGCTGAAGGAAGGGACTCCTGAGCACAGAATGTTTTGCCAGGCAATTTATTTTGAAACTGCTGTCAATCCAGTCATTGTGTGTGTGTGTGTGTGTGTGTGTGTGTGTGTGTGCGCGCGCGCGCGTGTGTGGGTGTGGGTGTGTGTGTCGGCATGTGCATGCACACGCATTCTATGCATGGTTTGGAGGAAAGACTGGGAAAGAAAATAAGAGGAAACGGGAAATACCGGTGGCTTTGCATGTTGACTTCCTCTGTGGGGAGAGCAGAGAAAGCACATAATTCCTCCTACAGGTTAGACCTATGGGTAAGAGTCTCTAGGTAAGACTATAGTGTCAATTGTCTTGTTTCTGGTCTTCGGTGTATATTTTTAAAGGCAATAGCCTCAGTAAAAAAGCAAATGACTAGCTTTGCAGGTATAGTTTTCCAAGCAACCACAGAAGGGTTCTACCTTGTTTCTGTCTTCAGTTTGGAGGAGTCATTTTCCCAGCCCTCATTGTTCTCCTGGCATTGATAGTGACACTGAGGTCACTTCTGCTGTTGGTACTTTTATTCCCTATTACAAATCTATTGCATATTGCAAATTCTGTGGAGTGTCAAAAGGGCAGTTTCTCTGTTACTATGGAGAAGACACCTGTGAACAGAGAAGTCTATATCTAAACAAATATAGAGCTAAGAAGCAATGGGGAAGCATTTGAAAATACTCCACAGTTTAGCTATACTTACTTTTGTTCTTCAAAATAACCTCACATAACTCACACACATTACATTAAAAACATAGTTTTTAAATAACATATTTCTTTTCCATTATATGCATTTAGATAAAATCTGACTGAATATATATTCAAAACTAAATAATTAATACATCTTTATGGAAAGTAAAAGTCATCTTAAATTTTACTCGGTTACTCAAAAATTGATTTAGGAATAACATTGTGTGATTTAAATTCATCTCAATCAATAGTTTAAATAATTTAATATTCTACTGTACAGTTTAGATTTTGACAAGTTACTGATTATGGCTAGATTTTATCATCCCAGGAGCCCTCCTGTCAAAAAAGTACAGTCATGTCTCTGATAGAAAATTTCTATCTTACCTGTTTGTAATGGTTACAAGTGCAGGAGGACAGTAATAACCACTGGAGGCATGGTCAAAGCTTCGAAGGACAGTGTCAATTTTGTAACAGAATCTACCATGTCTCTCCCATCCCTTCAAAAAGGAAATAGAAAATTAAATACAGAAATGATTTAAACAGCAAAATAGTGTTTTTGTGTATTCTTATTTACTACTTGTACATAACTTCCTTCTCTGACCCACTCAAAACTCAAAACTTGAGTTTTTGTCTTGAAATCTTTGTATTCTACCTGGTAATGCCATTAGCTACAGCCACTTCTATATTTATTTAATTATTAAAACCTGAAAGTTTTAATTAACTGGAAATCTTAAAATCTAAAATGAAATAAAGGAGCACTCACTCAAGATCTCTTTCTCTCTCTCTGTTCAGACTTACAGAGTTTCATACAAATGCTTCCTACAGGATAGTAGAAACCAAGACTGTTGGGTTTGAAGGCAGAGGCATGGGTTTGAATACTGGCTCTACTAGTGTGCAACTTTATATAATCTCTACATGTCTTAATTTTCTCCTTTGTAAAATGAAGATAATAATAGTATCCATGGAGTTGTTCTGAGAATCAAAGGGAGACAATGCAGGCAGAGGCCTTAAATAGAGCCAGGAACTCAATATGAGCAAAGAGGACATATGTATCTAGATAATAGTGTATACATCTTTTCAACTTTGTTTCATATTGCTTATTTCATGTTATCCCACTGAGATTCACTGAGGTTAGAGACCTAGAAGAAGTCACAAGCTAGTGGACAAGCTGGTCTGGAACCCAATTCTGGTGTAATCCGGGATGGTCTTGGGTAGATCATAATGTTTCCAAATAGAGACTGGCTAAATAAATGTATACAATATATAAATGTATATTATATAAATATATATATTACATATACATTTATATATTATATATACACACATAAACATATATGTATGTATTTATGTATGTATATATACACACATATATATGCATACACATAAATATATACATATATGTATATTTATGTATATATAATATATTTATATGTATATATACAATATGTTGTATATATATTTTAAATATAAATAATACAAACATATATAAATATATGCATATATATACAAACAAATATATATATTTGTAAAAATTATTCCTAAACCAACTGGCTAGCCTTTGAGACAGAAAGAAAGCAAGCTTTGGCACTTAGACAAAAATGATAAATGTGTAGTTCCATACCTCCGCCCTGAGAGCATTGAAGGGTATCTCTGTTCTTTAAAATCATACAGTACAGGAGACATGTATTCATTAGTCTTCTATATTTTCACTGAGTTATTTTAGTCTCTTTTCTTTCAATATTATAAAATCACATCACTTATATCTATCTATTTTTATGTATTTGCCAGTTTTAAAATACACTTTATTCTGTGTCTGTGTCATGCCAATACTTGCCAGATTTTGATCAGATATAAAATGACTTCTGCTATATTTCTTAGAAAAGGTCTCTGTCTTGCAGTAAATTAAAGAAAACCTTATTTTAGAACTCAGTTATTTTTTTCAAAACATATTATTAAATGAGGTGTGGATCACAGGAGTTCCACATCCAGCCAGCCACAATGTGCTCTGAACTCACTCCCTGATCTTCTTCCCCATAACCTCATCTGTGTGAGTAATTGACAGCTCCAGCCAGAACCCCCGGATCACTCCAGATGGGGTGGGAGGTTAGACTGCTTTTGTATTTGGAAGGACAGGCGGAGGAAGGCTGACAATTTGACCTTTCTAACAAAGTATTCCTTCTTCATTAGTAGTTTTCAGATCACAGGCTGCTTAGTAAAACCAAAAATCTGAGAACTGAACAGACTCTAGGAAAGGGGGTGGGGGATGTGGCATAGTAATAACCAGAAAAACAAAGGCTCCTTACTACAAGCCTTTGTCCACACAATGAAAGTGGGAAGAATAATTGATTGTATCTGTGAATATCTTTTGTACATGAGGTGCCATTTCATTTTAAATGAAATGATGATGATGACAGTACTGAAACAATTGCTCATATTATACAATCCCCAAAAAATGACTCAGAGCAGGGGGTGGTTTTTTTTTTTTTTTTGCTTTGAAATTATCAAGAAAATTTTCTCCCTTGTGTAGTGCTTTTTACTCCTGTGACTTATTCATTCCATAACTGAAGGCTACAGCCATCACTCATTTTGCCCATTCCCCACCCCCTCTGCTAGACAACCATCAGTTTGTTCTCTGTGTTTATAGGTCTGATTCTGCTTTTTGTTTATTAATTTACTCTTTTAGATTCTACATATAAGTGAAATCATATGGTATTTGTCTTTCTCAGGCTTATTTCACTTAGCATCATACCCTCTAGGTCCATTCATGTTATTGTAAATGGCACGATCTCATCCTTTTTTATGGTTGTGTAATGTGTGTGTGTGTGTGTGTGTGTGTGTGTGTACAACACATCTTCCTTATCCATTCATCTATTGATAGACACTTAGGTTGCTTCCATATCTTGGCTATTGTAAATAATGTTGCAATAAACATAGAAACATATCCTTTCAAATTAGCATTTTTGCTTTCTTTGGGTAAATATCCAGTATTGGAATTACTGGATCATGTGGTGTTCCTATTTTTAATTTTTGAGGAACCCCCATACTGTCTTCCACAGTGGCTGTACCAATTTACATTCCCACTAAGAGTGCATGGGTTCATGAGGGCTCCTTATTTTTCCCACATCCTCACGAACACTGGTTATTTCTTGTGTTATTGATATTAGCCATTCTGACAGGTGAAGGTGATACCTCATTGTGGTTTTGATATGCACTTCCCTGATGATGAGTGATGCTACACATCTTTTCATGTATCTGTTGGCCATCTGTATGTCTTTTTTGGAAAAAATGTCTATTCAGGTCCTCTGCCCATTTTTAATCAGATTATTTGGAGGCCTTTTTGTTTGTTTGTTTGTTTGTTTTTGTGTGTGTGTTTTTGGTGTTTACTTGTATACATTCTTTATATATCTTGGATATTAACTCCTTATTGGATGTACCATTTCCAAATATCTTTTCCCACTCAGTAGGTTGCTTTTTTGTTTTTTTGATTTCTTTGTCCACTGTGGAAAAGATTTTTATTTTGATGTAGTCTTAATAGTTTATTTCTAATTTTGTTTCCCTTGCCTTAACAGACATATCTAGAAAAATGTTTCGACTGCTGATGTCAGAGAAATTACTGCTTTTGTTCTCTTCTACTATTTTTATGATTTCAGGTCTCATATGTAGCTCATTAATCCATTTTAAATTTATTTTTGTGCATGGTGTGAGAAATATTTTATAAGTTGATTTTACACATACAGACTGTTTAGAGAAGTGCAGTGAAGCAGTGGGCTAAAGGAAAGGAAACTTTTGAAACCACATTCACAGATTGATTCATAAAGAACTTAATGAGAGTTTCACCATAAAGTTAGAGAATGGGATCTGAACTCCAGTTTTACTCTGAACCTTAAATACTAGTAATGCTGGCCAGAAAAGGGAAGCTGTGTACAAAAGTTTGAATAGAAGATCAGTTCTGTTTTTGCTGTGTAAGGAGTTAATTTCCTTTTCAACACAAATACAACATGTTGAGTTGCTTTGAAAACCACAATAAGACAAATATTTTTTTTCAATATTTCTGATCAGCTATAGATCAGTGATCAGCTCTAACTTCAGGAACTGTAATCATTAGATAAAATGTTTGGTAGTATGTCAGCTATGGCATAGGTATTGTTGACCTAAAGTAGGAAGAGTAATTCATATGTTTACACTGATTACTGAATAAAATGCAGTTTCTTGGAAAGATGGGTCATTGCCTCATCGAAACATAAATACCTGGATTAGAAGAGAAAATATTTAAGAATTGCATAAAAATCCAGGTTTGGGAAATTTTTGAGATGCATACAAATATCCAATATTTAAATTTAATTGTTTAGTGTGTGTGTGTGTGTGAGAGAGAGAGAGAGAGAGAGAGGCAGGGAATGAATGTGTTGAGAACTTTACTCAAGGATACTGAATATATTTGAAGAAATTTAAAACATAACCTTCTACCTTTTAATTTTAAACCTGAAGTGTTATGTATTTTTTATTACTTTAAGTACTGAGAATAATTATGTTAAGTACCAAAAATAATTTATTAGTTAAAATATTAAAGTATTTTTATTATCTCTTTCCCAACTAATAAATATATTGCAAACATGCACTTCTCACCATTACTGTATTCTATTCAAATATTTAACTTTAAGATGAGTGAAAAGGAAGTCAGGAGTCTGAGTGAAGAAGTTCACTCTCCATCAAAGGAATGCATTTTTTTTTCACTCTGACAGTCCTCACTGGGAGACTATGAAAACCACCTGTGAGATGGGGCATCACATGACAGTCATTGTTTGTACAGATGGGATAACAGGACCTTTATATTTTTTATTTCAAAAGAAAAGTAGTTTAGGTTGAAGAGGATGGCAAGACAACAATCTTTGCAGGGCTGTAAACCCTTCATATGCTCCCAGCTGATAACTGCTTGGTTTGTTAAAAGTAGCCCACAGTCAAAAAAAAAAAAAAGGGAGGGAAGGAAAGAAAGAAAAGTGATAGGGAGGGAGGGGAAAGAAAGGGAGGAGGGAGCAAAAGTAGGTATGAGAGGGAGACATTGTTTAAATTGCTGTTGCATAAATTATTCTAGTTATGCATTCAATACACCTAAATGTAATGTTAACAGCACTTACCTTTTGACAGCCTGATTCAGTGTCAGAAAGGACATGACCTGCTTTCTTACAAACGTAAAAAAGTGTTTCTTCACAATTTTTAACTTTCCAGTGCCCCTCCTAAGGGGAAACATGTTACAAGATGGATGAATTAACTTCATTATTGATGCTGATAGGCAACATCAGTTATTTTCTTTTTTTAAAATATAATTTATTGTCAAATTTGTTTCCATACAACACCCAGTGCTCATCCCAACAGGTGCTCTGCTCAATGCCCATCACCCACTTTCCCCTCTCCCCCACCCCCCATCAACCCTCAGTTTGTTCTCAATATTTAGGAGTCTCTTATGGTTTGCCTCCCTCCCTCTCTGTAACTTTTTTCTTCCCCCTTCCACCCCCCCATGGTCTTCTGTTAAGTTTCTCAGGATCCACATCAGAGTGAAAACATATGGTATCTGTCTTTCTCTGCCTGACTTATTTCATTTAGCATAATATCCTCCAGTTCCATCCATGTTGCTGTAAATGGTCAGATTTCATTCTTTCTCATTGCCAAGTACTATTCCATTGTATATATAAACCACATCTTCTTTATCCATTCATCAGTTGATGGACATTTAGGCTCTTTCCATAATTTGGCTATTGTTGAAAGTGCTGCTATAAACATTGGGGTACATGTGCCCCTATGCATCAGCACTTCTGTATCCCTTGGGTAAATTCCTAGCAGTGCTATTGCTGGGTCATAGGGTAGATCTATTTTTAATTTTTTGAGGAACCTCCACACTGTTTTCCAGAGCGGCTGCACCAGTTTGCACTCCTACCAACAGTGCAAGAGGGTTCCCGTTTCTCCACATCCTTGCCAGCATCTATAGTCTCCTGATTTGTTCATTTTAGTCACTCTGACTGGCATGAGGTGGTATCTCAGTGTGGTTTTGATTTGTATTTCCCTGACAAGGAGTAATGTTGAGCATCTTTTCATGTGTCTGTTGGACATCTGGATGTCTTCTTTAGAGAAGTGTCTATTCATGTCTTCTACCCATTTCTTCACTGGATTGTTTCAGTTATTTAAATAAAAAATATGATTAATAATAAGTGTTTCAGTATGGGGTAATGAGTCAGGACCTTGTGTTGTAATTAGAAGAGTTGATACTCTCTCTACATGAGAGTGGGAGGCCCTGCTCTCTCCAGCATGTGAGCAATTACAAGATGCGAAATCCCAGAGTGGTGGATAGGAGGGGAGGGGCCATTAATGTTTCTTGATAGTGTGCCAGGCTTAATCTTGTGTGATTTTCATGTATAATTTCAACATTTCTGTGAGGTAGGCATTATCATTCCTATTTTAAAGGTAAGGTTTAATACTTTGCGCAAAGTTTTATAGTCAGTAAAACTGGAAACTAGGATTTAATACCAGGCTCAGCCTAGATTTACATTAAGCTGCTCTCAATTTTTCTTTTAAAAAGATGGGTTAGAGCAGGGATTCTCAATCTTTACTGTGCACCAGAATTATTTGAAAGGATTACTAAAGTGCAGATGATGGGGCCTCATGATCAGTGTGTCTCATTTTACAGGTCAGGTAGGACACAAGAATTTGCATTTCTAACAAGGTTTCAATTGATTGATGCTGCTGGTCTGGGGACCACACTTTGGAAACTATCCTCGTGACCAACTGAGACTGCTGCTTCCTTTCTTCAACCACTTCTAAATATTAAGCGGAATGTTTGCTACTTACATATATAAACCTAATGCTGGGGAAATGCCTGGAAGCTACCATGAATCACCCTAGATAACATTATCATAGATGAACTTTGTGCTCAAGCCATAATGTCCTTCTTTATCACTAAGTTTCCAAAGCCCCACCCCATTTCTTCTTTATATGACAGGTAGATACTTTCACATCTTCTAGTTCTGCAGATAGCTGCTCAAACAACCTACATTAATAATGAAATACAATAACTGCTAACAGATTAAAATTTTATCCTCCCAAAGGATTTGTTAACACAAATCAGACCTTTAGGCTAAAACCACACAATTCAAATTTTAGGTGGTATCTCAGGCATGCAGGTTTTTAGGGGAATATACATACTGGGTAGGAGGCTGACACCTTCATCTTACAGAGCAGCCCTATAGCCCACCATCATGGAGTCTTCTAGCAAGCCATCCAGTTAAAGGATACTGTTAGGCCTACTGTATTTGCTTAATAACAATTGGATGGATGGATGAATGGAGAAAGTTTCCTAGGCTCTCACATTCAAATTAGGCATCAACCATGCTTAGGTAACTTGTTAATTACAATAATCATATTCATGTTGAGTTCTACTTCATGGGAATGAATGTTACTTTTTATGCATTTACTATTTAAGGAGCCACTAAGCTGCCATAAAGGAGGACCCAAAGTATCACACTTACAGCAGCATTGTCCTGACACATCCTATAGTATTAATACCTGTTCTTACTCTCTTAAAAATAATTTATGTTCAAATGTTGGCTCCTGTTCTGTGAACTTGCTAAGTGAAATAACCAATGTCTGTCAAATGTAAAAGGAGAATGTCAGTAGGAAATGAAGGTCATCTTAATTATCTCAAAACCAATGAACCAATAAAGCGTCAAATATTGTAGAATAAACAGTGATGGCTTTCAGCAGAGTTAGACGCAAGATAAACATTTAGAGAGGTCATTGTTTGTCCCTTTTCAAATGTGACTTGAGAACTACCTTGGCATTTTAATTGTAACTGAGCATATCTATAACAACCTAAAAGGGGAAACAATGAAATGTGCCATCAAAGTAAGTGCTTAGAAATTTTCTATGTTTGGTTGGTGCCATTACTTTGTCCAGCTACTTAAGTAACGTTTAATTAACTGCACTTGACATGGTGTCCTCCTGGTGGTAAGAAAGAGTGAGAATGCCTACCAAATCCTAATGACTTAAAACTCAGCCAGTGAGTTTAGTAACTATCTGATCAAAGGATTAAGTCTACTTTAAACATATAATAAACCCTTCAAATGACTTCGGATTAAATCAGATGTTTTAGATAAATGAGAGATTAGGGCATAGCAATAAGTGTGATGTTAAGGCCACCAGGACCATTACATTCTTGTGAGGAAAAGAGCAAGATTTTCCATTGATTCACAGTTTTCAATGAGGTTACACACATTGTAGAAATCCTTTTATGTTAATAGGATAATGGAGCTTAAAAATCATCAGTCTCTAGAGTAATTTCCTGACACCTCAGATCTTCCCCTTACATCTTCACCACGGTGGTCAATGGCACCATCATCCACAAACATGGTGGTTGCTCAAGCCAAAAACCTATTCCTCTCTCACCCCACATCTACTAGCAACAATTCCTATCCTCCAAGGGATCTTTGAATTTCTCTCCTTGTCTCTATATTCACTACCCCAATTCAACACTGAAGTAGCCCCCAAACTGGTTTCTCTGCTTCCATTTTCTGTCTTTCTCTAAGCTGCTCTCTATGTAGCAGCCACAGTTATTTTTTAAAATGTAAATCAAGGGGCACCTGGGTGGCTCAGTTGGTTGAGCTTCTGACTTTGGCTCAGGTCATGGTTTGTGTGTTTGAGCCACAATAAAATAAAATAAAATGTAAATCAAACAATGCCCTTCATCTCCTTGAAGTCCTTTTGTCATTCTATACCAGGACTATAAGCTTCACATTTTTGCATTCTTCCTGCCCCCTCTCCTAGGATCCCCTCAAGCCACACTGGTCTCCTTTTTGATTATTAAACATGGCAAGCCTTGGCCGGCCTTTGAGCTTTTACACTAGTAGCTGTCCCCTGGCTGGAATGTTCTTCCCCTGCTCCTCCAGAGGTTGTTTTTTTTTTTTTTTTTTTTTAAGTTCTAGCTTAAACATCACCTCTTTGGAGAGCTTCCCCTGACCGTTCTGTATGAAGTAGCAGCCCCAACCCAGGTTGTTCACCATCACATCACCTATCTCCTCAAAGCTATGATCGCAACTATAATTACCATGTTTCTCCTGTGTGTGCATGTTTATTGCCTAGCGTAGAAGCCCCAGGAGGAGTAGGGACTGTGCCTTGGTCTCTGCCACAGCCCACATCCCTGATGCAGGTGGCCCTCAATACAAATCCAGCAAAGTGAGCACTAAACAAACAAATCAACTTACAGATTGCTCTGCTGAGACACATAGTTGGCTTCTATTTGGAAGAATTTGGGGCTCAAGTGCGTGCCAATTAGTAAAGGTGACTGAAGAGCCATTGGACCATTCAAAGGAAACTGGAATTTTATTGCTGCTCAAACCAATCCATGTTTCTGATGCATTTTCTGTAAGTGAGAAATGTAAGCTACAGGAATCCTATTAATGCAAAGGAGATAATGCACCAGGCCTGTTATAAATGATTTCTTCTTTATTTTTTCATGTGATAAAACCTTTTAAGTCTCAGTATAAAATATCTACTGAAACCTGTTCCCCCTATACTATCCCATCTGCTTGACTCAGACCTTGTAAGTGGGGCAGAGTATGAGCTAAAGCCAATGCAAGGACAAAGCTTAAGAGCAAGTCAGATTGCTGGGACTCTAATTAGTTCCTGCTACTGTCTGAAAAGTATATTTGATCAGTATGGTTTTGCTTTTGCCTAAAGGAAAAATAGGAAGGTCAATTGGATTAGGAAAAGGACCTTTAAAAGAAAAATCTTTACAATATATTTTTTCTTGACTTCTCTCTCTCTCTCTCTCTCTCTTTTTTTTTTTTTTTTGCCATGGGAAAAAGAGGAGCAGAAACTCTTAGAAGCATTAAAATGGGAGCAATGGGGTTGCCAGAAAAGTAAATAAAGTTTGACAGCCCAGGTAAGGTGAAAAGACCCTAGGAGGCTGAGAGAAACGTTCAAGTGCCCCTATTGAGACAGAGGCAGCCACAGGATTCTTTTAATCTCAAATGCAGAAGGTGAGAAAAAGTGACAGAGAGGATTTTTGTTTTTACTCGAAACTAAAACCTAACTTCCAAAAGGTCACCAGTGTAGACTCTGTAGATTTTTTTTTTTCATTAAAAAAAAATTTACTCTAACTCAGTGATTTCAATGTTTTTCAGAAGAATTCCATGTCAAATACAAGACACAGGGGGAGGCCTGCTCTGATGCACGGAAGGTGGGTGCAGGCCCAGGAGCTCAGAATTCCTGAACCATGGCACACAGCTTGAAAACCACCAAACCTTTCACTGGCTACAGTTATTAAAATCCAATTATTTATCTAAGGAATTCCATTACTACTTAGATCACATGACCATAGCACATGACTGCTATCTAGTGGCCATAAAGCTAAATTACAGGTTTAAGTTTCATGTTTTTTTTTAATGTTTTTGGAACTTCAGATATATATACCATAAATCATCACTTTTACATAGCTTAACTTCTTTTCAACTCCACTAATAAAGATAGTGACTACATTATATTTCATACCTCTTAGTTCAAAGACATGTGGCACTCACCATCTCCAAGGAGGGTTATAAGAAACTCCACCTGTGCTAATGAAGCAATGTTTATTAATGTGCTGTTGTCAGACTGGCAAGAATGCAAAGCTTCCTTCCAGGTCTTTTTTTCTTTCTGAAGTTTATAGCAGTTACGATTATGGGGATTCCAGCCAGGCTCACAGTAGGTAGTGTAATATTTCCAAGCATCTTTTTCTTTTTAAAACAATGAAAAACAACGTCATTTTCCACAATTTTTAACATGTTACTTGTTAGCCTTAATAGAAATTGCCATCAATATATGATTATTTTAAAAATTTGAAAAATAGAGACATATGAAACAATAACATATAAATCATCTACATCTTCAGAGTTGAGAAGGATTCACTATAGGATCTAGATCTAGATTGAATGGATCTCAGTGCTTTATTTTACAGATGAGCTAAGGTACAAAGAGGTAAGGAGACTTGGTGAAGGTCATAAGCCAAAGTGAACCATCAGGGCTAGATGTAAAATTTAGCAGTCAGAGTTCTGCATTTAGAAAATTTTTTTACACCAAAAATGAGTATTATGACACACAATATAAATGGTATTCCGAAGATTTTATGTACAATATGTAGATATTTATCCTCAGCTGAAAAAAAGCCTGAAATTCTGGTTACTTCCTCCAAAGCAGAGTTGACAAATAGCTTTCACCTTTAGGGTATGTCTGAGTGTCTGTGTTGTCCTTCTGGGTTCATATGGACCCTGGGTTAGACTTACAGAACAGTTCCAGGATGCTTTGGCACTAATAGGGAAGGCAGTGGTATGCATATGAACTTTTGGCTCTCCCTTTCCAGAAGCTTGTCCCCAACCTGGTAATTAGCATTTTTACTTTATTTTATTAACTACAACTGAGTGCCTCCCTTAAGCACTAATTTAGTTAGATATAGCTCCACTGCTATTTGGGAAATGAGACATTGTTTTAAAATTGCTCTGGGATGCTGAGCGCAAATGATATCTAAATATTTAGATATCATCTACCCCAGTGGTTTTCAACCAAGGGGTCATAGAACCCCTTTTGAAATTAAAACCATAAACTTTGCTCTATGGGTAAGATAAAAAGATAAAATAGAAATTTCTCTGATTGAAGCAGGGTGGAGCCAAGCAAAGAACCTTCAGATCCCAGAAACAGTTTGAAGACACTGGACTAGGTCACTGAAAGAATTTGTTAAACCTGAAGCAACGGCAAAGAATCCAAACTAATTTAGCTTAATTACCCTCATTTGTGGTCTTTGGGCTTCAATTAGTAGAACCTTAGAGTAAATAAAAGAGAAGAAAAGAAGGATGGCAGGAGGGCATAAGAAAGAAACGAGTAAGAGAGGAAGAGATGGAAGGGAAGGACATAAATAGCGATAGCAATTTCAGCATGTTCTTGACATAGTGAAAACTCTACATAAAAAAATGGCACCATGCTTCCCCCCCCCCCAACACACCCTGATTCCACCATTCACTTAGGGTTAGCCACTTAAAGGAAAATGAAAGTTAACGTCTGATTGTAAGGAATAATATTTAAAAATGATAATTCTAGGGGCGCCTGGGTGGCTCAGTTGGTTGAGCGTCCGACATCGGCTCAGGTCACGATCTCGCTGTCAGCGAGTTTGAGCCCCGCATCGGGTTCTGTGCTTCCAACTCAGAGCCTGAAGCCTGTTTCAGATTCTGTGTCTCCCTCTCTCTCTGCCCCTCCCCCACTCATGCTCTGTCTCTCTCTCCCTCTCTCTGCAAAAATAAATAAACATTAAAAAAATTTATAAATAAATAAAAATGATAATTCTTTTTATTTTAAATCTGGAGTTCCTAATTATGCTGGTCATGATTCTTCTAAATATGGTTATGTTTTTATGTCTACTTTCTGAGTTAAGACATTAACTCCCACAGAAACTAAAAAGAGCCAGGAGACCTTAAAAACAAATAATTGGGCTTTAGGTATTAGATTGTAATTAGGTAGTATTTAAGTCTTAGTTGCACATAAAAGTTTGTATGTTATTTTGAGGAGGATGGTTATAAGAGACTCAGAGTATGGTAGGAGATCAATGAAGTAAAGAATTTTATAAAACTGTGTTCTAATTTATATTTAATTTCTAAGGTAACCATCATTAAAACTCAAAACTAGACTAGAAAAGGAAGCATATCTTGTTTTTCTAACGCAGAACAACTCAATTAAAGAAATTAGAAGAAATTAAAGAAAAAGCAGCAGAAATTGTCTTCTATGCTTAGGTCCTTTGCTTTGGTTTTTAGTAAAAACCTAAATGCATTTGTTAAATTCGTGGTGCCTTTGGAATAACAGATATTATCTGCTTACATATTTTTATTCATGTAACTATAAAACCCAGCCCTAGCTGCTTAAATTGTGAATTACTAGCAAAAATGTAAATGAATTTGAATACATTGAGATGACAAGTAAGCAACTCATAAAGCCAACTTAAAGTAAAATCACTTACCAGTCACTTCTTGATCACTGTGGTTTAGATACTTTTTACATATATAAGGCAAGGTGGACCCACAATCCCGACTCTGCCAGGCATTTGGCATCAATGAATTCAATGTTCCACAATGATACTCAACAAATGGCTCAAAATTTATTTCTGAAAATACAGTGTATGTGTGTTTAATGTTAGAGGCAAAAGTGGTTAGTTTAAAATATATTGATGTCATTTTATTTATTCAAGTATGATATATTTGACATATGTTAAGTGTGGTGTTTTAGCATCAAGGAGATAGCCCTTCTCTGGCATGTGTGACAAATCCTAGAAGATGCTATATTATATCTATGATTTTGCAGTTGAAGTCCAGACATGACAATGAAATGATTTTTCAAAGATAGCAATAGCTGATTTTGTTTTAAAGAAATATTTGCAGTTTGTTGCTATTTTTTAAAACAGCTGACTAGAGTCTTGGCTCTAAACCAACCCTCCTGCAACCTTGGAGAAACAGCTTACCTTCTTGACCTCCATTTTCTTGTCTGGAAAAGCTTGCCTTATAGGAATTCAGGCAAGCTTAAAAATGTTTATAAACCACTTTTAAAATAACATGACTTCTATATGTGTGGGACATAGCTGCTGTGTAAGGCTGTGGGATAATGCTACCCATCAAAGGCACATAAAACACTGCAGGTACCTGGGTTCCAGTTCAGATAGTTGAGCGGCGTTCTATCAGACCACTGCCAGCCAGCATTTTCATCCAGTTGATTCAGACCTATCCACATTTCCACCGCTTCACTGCCCAAGTGCTCTAAAATGAAGAGAAAAATAAGAGTTTGAACACGAGGAAACAAACACCCCCCTCCCCACAATGATACAATTCTTTCTTGTTTTCTCATTCCTGAAGGATATAGTCATAAATGAATTGCAGTCAATGACAGAGAAGGGTTTTAAGTGCTACTAAACCCCACTCTGATGCTTCAGAGTAACAAAGTCAGGCTCTGGCATCTTGAGAAACACCGCATTCTTATAAAGGCTCACTAACAGCAGTTCTTGAGCTGTGAAGGGCTTAATCTAAGCATCCAGAAGTGCTGCCTTTAAAGGATCATCAATCCACCCAAGAGTGCATGGTTGCACATCTGAGACCATCTGATTTGCATGAACTCATGCAATTAAGGGTTTTGGATGGGGGAGGAGGAAGTGTCCAGAAGTCCACTCCAGAAAGTGCCCCTCTGTCTGTCCTCTCTTGCTATGTGTTCCTGGTAGCAGCTTTGGCTTGGAGGCTCAGGACTGCAGTTTGCTGAGGTTACCATAGGCTCCAAGTAAGGGGAATAGGAAGAAGTGATGTTAAATCTGTATAATGGGTATATGTGTGTGCACATAAAATTTTCTGTATTTTTCAATATTTTTGAAGTATTTCACAGTTAAAAAATTAAACAATGTAAAGAACTTTTTTTATCGGGATCTAGCAAGGAAGAGAAAACATAATTATTGTTAGTGAATGGAGACGAGTCCTCAAATTTAAGAAGGTATGCCAAAGCAAGCAGCAATGGGGGTGGGGTGGGACGGCTGTCCAGTGTGAGAGCCAGTAGGAGTTGTGTGACTAAGAGGAGAAGCATAATCCAAGGGACCAGAGTATCCAGGCAGGCTGGAGCCATACAATGTTGCATCTTCAGCTGGGATTGGGAGAAGGCTTTCTGTCAGGCTGCCTCTGTGGCCCCTGCTCCCAACCGCTGTGCCATAGCTCCTCACATTTTAATTTAACCCCATTTTTGTTAGAGATGCTATGTATAAACATGTATATTGGTATGCCTATGCTGAAAAACATGGTCCAAAATTAGAGAATTAGGGGAAATTTTTCTTTGGTTTTTCTTTTGTTACCTGAATTAAAAAAATTATTCTAGAATAAAAGAAAATAAAAGAAATAAAAATAAATAAAAGCCAGCCCAAAATGTAGAAGGCGAACCAGGGAGAAGTATGTAATGGAAATTAAGGGATGGATATTTTTGACTGCATAAAAATATTATATAGTTGTTTAAATGATGCTTTTAAAGTATTTAAAATAATTAGAGATTTTACTGACATTGAGAGTAAAATGCAACCTACTAAATTAAAATATTAATAATATTTCTGAATTTGGGGATTATGGCTCCCCAAAAAGAGAATGGATTCACCAAACTGATCATGTACAATGCCAAAAGGAAAGCCACAATAATTTCAAAATGATCTACACAGTGTATATTATAGTTTATGATTATATTTCAGTTATTTTGCTTTAAAAAATAAAAGAACTTCCTTTAAAATCCAACAAAATTTATTATAGGATACATTTTAAACAAGTCTCAGAAACTTAGTAAAAGTTGATTTCTCATCAGATCATGGAGGTAAAAAAAAATAAAAGAGACAGAGACTCAGTGAAAGTGACTAATTTTGTGACACTCTCAAATGTTGCCACTTAATCTTTTAATATATAAAAGGAAGCACTTTTCTCTTTGTCTTATGGTTCATCTGTATCAGAACCCAATATATTTGAACCAGATGCAGGGGACTGAGACTGAGGCCCTGGCAGGTAAGACTTGTGTCAGGAAAACTCATGGTTTATGCTGGTAGTTTCAGAATAATTACTAATCGCATCCCCTTTTATTCTAAAAAGAGTCTCAGTTTGAATGATCAATTGTATGACCACCCCAAGTATAAACACCAGTGTATTCACATAATAAATGAGTCAGCAGCATCCTCTGTGATTGAACATTTCAGTTACATGGTGGAAAACTGGAAGAACTTAACCCACTTAGGAAAGAGAAAAAATGGGGTTGTAATTCTGAGACCCCAGAAATCCCTAAACAGAAACAGCATACCATTCACTGGTCCCCCCTTTCCAAATTCCTGCGGCATTTACACAGAGTCTCTTTCTAACGTCATTTTGATTAGTCCTTTCAGTAACACTATCGGATTAAATAGTGGGCATTGTGATGACAGGAGGCGGCATGGAAGATGGATTGACAAGGTAGAGAAATTTTCCCATTTCATATCAGGGCAAATGCCAAGCAGTATTTTCAAATAACCTAATTAAAATATTAAAATATTAATTATTCTTATCTTAGAGGTATTTCAAATACCGTCTGTGCAGTTGTTTTAACAATACACACAAAAATCATTGGGTAATTTATAATGTGTGTTTAAGGTTACAACAGCTGTTTATTTAGCTTTACGACTACATTGGCTCACAGTTCTGTAATAATGAACTCAAACCTAAATTATTTTGGATATTTCTTGGCATTTGTGACAGCTTAGATAATTCCTTATAACTATTAATGTTCACCAGCAATTAGCAAAAAACTAGACTATTCTCATCATTAAAAAAATACCATGGTCAGAACAGGGTTCTGTCTTTATGAACAGACTTCTGTTTTCCTAAACAATCCCCGAAGTCTAATTATAGAATTGTGGTATTTAAATCAAAGTCTCTGACATATCTTACTTCTTTAATCATTATTCAAGTTTGATGAGTAAGTCCAAACCTTCTTATTAGAAATTCTGACAGTCAAGATAGGTAACAAGTATAATTCATAAATGGTATGCAAAATTTTTCTGTAAAAACCATTACAGGCTAATAATGATATTAGAAACTGGTGTTTTCCCTGCAATATGACTCACTGAAATCAGTTTTGATCATAATTTCCCACTTTTGCCTGTCTGTGGGCAAAAGGGGCAAATCTGCCCTGTTCACGCATTTGTTACGTTCCTTCTGGAAGGTATTGATGACTTTCAAAAGCTTCCTCTTCCACCCAGTGAATCCACTTCCACAAACTTGTAGAGAAATAATTGGGGATCTATGCCCAAAGGTAAGTGCAGGGATGGTTTATAAGAGCAACAAATAAATAAAAACAAAATAAATAATTTTACCTATCTATCACTATCTAATAGTAGGGGGTTAGATAAATATATTCTTGGTAACCTATAATACTAGGTAACCATTAAAAACCATGATACAGACCTATATTTATAGACATGGGCAGATGTTCATTATATGCTGGTGCATGAAACAAGCGTATTATCAAACCGTGTGCATAGGTGTTAAATGGTTAACACACATTGAGTGTTTGTTATTTTCTAAGACTTCATCTGCATCATAACGTGTAATCTGTACTGCTAACAAGTAGCATGGCTATTATTTCCATTTGATAGGGGGGGATTTGAGGTACAGAGAGGTTAGGTCACTTGTAGGAGGAGCTCTGCTAGTAAGTGGTAGAGGCAGGAGTCAAACTCAAGCATACGGTTCTCTGGTTCCTGCTCCTAACCACCATGAAATAACTGCCTCCTGTATTTATTCAGTACTATTTTCCATAGACACTGTATATGCATGCATGCCTTCACATGTTTTGGGTTTTGTTTTTTTTTTTTTTTTTTTTTTAGAAAAACATGATTGCTCCTGGATTATGGAATTATGGGATACTTTTCTATCTTTATACTTGAAATTTGAAGAATATTCTAGGGGTGCCTGGGTAGCTCAGTCAGTTAAGCATTCAGTCTTGATTTCAGCTCAGGTCATGATCCCAGGGTCATGACTCCACGCTAAATATGAAGCCTGCTTGGGATTCTCTTTCCCTCTGCCCTACTCATGCTCTCTCTCTCTCTCAAAAAAAAAATTATTCTAGAATAAACATGTACTACATGTGCAATAAAATTTGAAAAAAAGCATCAGAAACTTATGAGTCACTAATTTTGTGATATTTTCAAATGTTTCTAAAATTTTTTTAAAAGCTGTGTGTATACATCTACAAACATATTTAACCTATAAAGGAGAAGTAAGAGGAGAGTTTAGGTGATAGGTAAAACCCAAGATCCAGCCTTTTAGCATAACTCTTTGACATATTATTGTCTTATACTGTTAGTTAATATGTGTGTGCTTTTGCTTTTCCAACTAAATTTAAGTTCTTTGTCATGTAAGAGAAGGCCTATGTACCTATGCATACTGACTGACAGGTGAGATTTTGTTTAATTAATAAAGGACTTAGGGGTGCTTGGGTGGCTCAGTCGGTTGAGTGTCTGACTTCAGCTCAGGTCATGATCTCACAGTCCGTGGGTTCGAGCCCTGCATCGGGCCCTGTGCTGACAGCTCAGAGCCTGGAGCCTGCTGTGGATTCTGTGTTTCCCTCTCTCTCTGCCCCTCCCCTGCTCATGCTATGCCTCTCTCTGTCTCAAAAATAAATAAAACATTTAAAAAATTGAAAAAAATTAATAAAAGACTTATTCATTAATAGCAGCTGAATAGCTAAGATCTCCAGCAGAGCAGGAATCTGTATGTAAGTTTAGAAGTCTCCCAGATCCACTTTTAGAGCTGCAAATTCTCCGGGGTCCCTTGCTGGGGCTTCAATTCCTCTTCTCCAAGGGAGAGAAAATAAAGAATATATGCCCAGGTGCAAATGGAATGTCCCAGCATACAGGTCACAATTCTGGGTGTGAGTTGGCACCATATTAATAAAAGAAAAAATATTTTTAAGGGACTTTTTATTTATTCAGAATATATTTTTGCATACCTGGACATAACTGTTAACAAATCATTTTAATTGCATTAATATCAGTGTGCATCATCCCCCTACTTACTCCTTATGAAGTTTTCTTCGTTCTCATCTGCAATACTTAGTAAAGCTCCTCCTTGCATCTGGCATGAAGAATGTGCTTCACTCCAGGAAAGAGAGGAAAGCAGGTTGAATTGGTAGCAAATGTGTGAATTGAGATCCTTCTCCCAGACAGCATCACAACCCACTTCTGCAGATGCTGAAAACAAAGTCCATTACAACATTAACTATAATCCTATTTTATATAAACAACAAGGTATTTTTCTAAAATGAATTTGAATGGAATGATTCCAACTTCAACCTCTAAAACTTCAGTGCCTTATTGATTCTTCTTTACGTCTTTATGATGAAATATACATTGTTATCCCACTGGCACTTTATGGTTCAACTCTTTCAAGATTTCAGGAAATTCAAGAAATTATCAATAAAGAAGGTCCAATCCCTTCTGGGAAAATAAGAGAAGGCATTTTTAAAAGGAGGAAATAGATGTGAAGTATTTGTGAAAATAACATCTGAGTTCCTTAAAAAGCAGTCATTTAGAGCTTTATACTGAAAGCATTTAAATGTTTATTTGAGACACATGCAAATGTTGTATCAAAAAGCCTTTTCCCCCAAATACCAAAATGCTAGGTGGGATAAAAGAGATACAGTTGAAATATGAGTCTGAAATGAACATAAGTTTTTAAATGAACCCTGAGAACAGGAACACTGATACTCAATTTAAGATAAAATTCTTTCAGCCAAAAGGAAGAGAAGTAAAATCCACTTGTGAAACATTGCATAGTATGCTTAAAAGTAAATTTAATGAAGTGTGAAATGTGGATCTGAAATCTAAAGTTTACTGAAATAACAGAAAATAAAGACCTACTTTGGGTGATTTTGCTAAAATTTTAAATCAATCCCCAAGATGAACTAAGCAGCCATAGTGATGACCTGAAATCAAATTCAGCCAAAGAATTTGAAGAAAATGTGAAAATGTAGAAAATGCAAAACATGTTACAGCATGAGTGTAACTGATGGACAGGCAATCTGCTAAAATCTAGAACATTATTTCCCAAAGTGTGATCCACAGAGTAATACAACTTCACAAGCTCTTTAAGAAGAGCTGGGACATAATGCATATATAACCTCCAAGTTCAAAATGTACGATAGCATAGAAAAGGCTCTGAGAAGGTCTGTAGTAAAGAAACAGCTCAATTTTAATTTGGTTATACCTCAAACTTACTTAACAATGAAATCTTTTTTGTTTGTTTCTTTTCTCCATAATACTTAGATGGTTCCCTTGGGAATGTGAAAATTTGTTTTCATGTCTGATTACAATGTGCTTTCCCCAGAACTGAGTTAGTTAAGTAGACGTTATTAAATCACATATAACTCTAAAGCTGTCTATAGAGTCTTCTGACTGATACATGAATTTATAGAAGGATCCATGATTGAAGGAGGGCAGAAGAGAAAGCTGTCATCAAGTAGGGGCAGAAGACAAAGCTATCATCAAGTAAAAATTAAGGAAAGGAGAAGAAAGGAAGGAGGAATATTTCAGTAATCATTCTTCTCTGGTGTCTGAAATTTCCCCATTGAGAATGGGTTTTTAGAGATTGTCTTCAGTTAGAATGTTAGATCATCCCTGAGATGAACAACACAGTAAGTGTTAATAGACATAATAATAGACAAGCTCAGCCCTGTTCATCTGGTGTTCATCTCTCATGAGGCCATGAGAGAAGGGTAGGGGGTGGTGTCTACAGTTTCAATTTGCATAAAAATCATCTAGTAGCTTGTACAGAAAATGTAGATTCCTTGTTCTCAGTCCCAGGGATTCTGAATTAGGTCTGAGGTGGGATTCAGGAACCTGCATTTTAAACATATTCCTGATTCTAATCCAGGTGGTTCACAAAGCAAACACCAGCAAATATTGACTTGGAAGAAAAAAATTAAAGCACTTCCCAAGGAGTGCATGCAGGTCTGAGTAGCCCTTTACTACTAGAAGATAGTAGGATGTCAGAGGGGAGAGATGTAGGTAGAAGATACCAGAAAGGGAAATTGGGGGAGGATGTCAGGAAGAGAGATCTGGACATAGGGTACCTGCCTCTCATCTCCTGCCATAAGGAAAGATTCGATAATAAATCCTAATTATAAGTCTTCAGGCCACAGCCATATCATGATATGTAAAGGTCTGAAGGACACTTCAATTGATCTCATTCCCATTTTTGCCAAGAGTTGGGCCTGCCCTTTCAATGGACATAGACTGAGCTGTGTAGACACAGCTTTTTGCAATAACCTGCATCAGTTCCATACATTGCACAGTTGAGATGGGAGGCTTACAGGTGATCCTGTCTCTGCTGCAAATTACACAGCCCAGTTTTGTTAGATTGTCCTTGGTTTGGATTATCTGTGCCAATTCTTATGGTTAATCAAAAGGAAACTTCCAGTCAAATGTTTGCAACAGGTGCCTATATTCTTCTAACAAGTAAGTTCATTTGTCACTGAATTTTTTTATGTTCATTTTTTTTGAGAGGGAGGAGGGGCAGAGAGAGAGGGGGACAGAGCATCTGAAACAGGCTCTGTGCTGACAGCAGAAAGCCCAGTGTAGGGCTCAGACTCATGAACCTTGAACTCATGAACCAGGAGATCATGACCTGAGAGGAAACCAAAGTCGGATGCTTAATTGACTGAGCCACCCAGGTGTCCCTGACATTTGGTTTTAACTAAAATATTAAGAATTTGTACTTCTGTGCAGTCAGACACAAGTCTTCTCTCTTCTTCTCTAGGTAGACTGTGTGTCACTCCACGGATCTTATTTGAAGGTTGTATGGTAACAAATGGGATGAAAGTGCTACCCTGGGCCTGGGCACTGGGATGTGCTGTCCTGATTTCCCTTCAGGATCGAAGGCCTTATTTCTGCAGCTGTCAGCAGACACATTCCAGTATTAATTAGACCTTTTTCAAGGACTGCCTTTGCAGAAGTCACTTTCCCCAATATCTCCTTTTCCAAAGGCGGCCTGCAAACTATGACTGGTCCGTGCAGGGCTATAGGTCCCTCCTCTCCCTCAACTGGGAGTAATTCCAGCCTGAGAACTTCTCATAGAGTCAGTCTAGGGGTCACCAGGCCTGCATCACAGTCCTGCACAATGCTACTTTCTTCCCTTGCTTTCCACATGTATTGATCCTTGAACATTCCCCAAGAGACCTGCTGTTCATCTCTGCCTCAGAGACTGCTTCCCAGGAACCCACTTGGCATAGGCTCCCACCTTGGCCTGGAGCATTAACATTTACTTATTCTTATTTTTCTTGCTTCTTCATACATAGTCTCTCTTCCCAAGCCACTGAAAATCGCAAGATTGAAGGCTGGTGTCTCAGGTGCATTTAATTATTCTTGAAAAATTCTAAGGGCTGGAATCATATTGTTATTTTTCTTTGCATCTATGGTTGTCTTTATACTGTTTCTTCTGTCACTAAATTATGAGCTCCTTAAGGAAAGCAACTGTGTCCTATATATCTTTGTATCTCCTACTATTTGATGAAAGAGTACAAAATATTTTTGCACCATGTTATAAATAGGTGATTCTCCCCTTCCCCCAAGTATACCTCTCTTCTAATGAACTGAAGTCTATTCATGTCAACGCTGATTTTATTATGGATTTTGACTGGGATGCAGCCATTCCTTTCCTCTGTTAACATGGCTGTTTTTTCTTCCCTAAGGATACAGCCTTGCCATTGTCCCAAGTCAACTGTCTCTTGCCACTTTAAAAAATTTTTGAGTTCTTCAAAAAAATTAATTCTCATATTATTAGAGCAACTCCAAGCTATAAAGTTATTATTTTCTCTCTATTTTGTATTTATTATTATTATTATTATTATTATTATTATTATTTTAAAATATTTATTTACTTTTGAGAGAGAGAGTGCAAGCAGGGGAGGAGCACAGAGAGAGAGAGAGAGGGAGACACAGAATCCGAAGCAGGCTCCAGGCTCTGAGCTGTCAGCACAGAGCTCAACACAGGGCTCAAGCTCACAAACTGTGAGATTATGACCTGAGCTGAAGTCGGACATTCAACCAACTGAGCCACCCAGGCGCCCCTAGTCTTTCATTTACTCATCATATAGTTGGTGGGTATCTGCTCTCTGCAAAGTGTTGGTAAATGTCATGTAAAAAGAATATCAGACCAAGTCAGGACCTCCTGCTGTACATTCCCAATGCCTTACAGGGCTTCTTGGTAGCCCTGATCACAACTGAAATTAAATGATGTATTTAATTTTTCTCATTAGTTCTCTGTTTTTCCTGATAAAATGTAAGTATCAGGAAAGTAGGTACCATGTTCCATCTTTTTCATGCTATTTCCCAAGCATATCCATCTGCATTTAAAGGGAATTGGGTAGAGGAGAATATACTATCAAAGGAAGCTGAGAAATGGTGGCCACAAAAGAAAGAAGAGAGCTAGCAGATGTGGGTCCTGGAAGCCCAAGAAAAGAGATGGTGTGAGTTTTGTTACATGTTGCTAAATCTTTAAGTTGAGGACTGAGTCCATAAGTGAGCATGGAGCACTGTTTCAACAGAGGAGCCCAATCATTTGCCTTCTCTATGCCTGCACCCAACAGGGGAGCACAGAAAAGTCATTCTGATCATTTGATTATCAACCACCCTCAATACTTCCTGGAAGCACTGCTAGTTTTCTCTAGTAAGCTTGCTCTCCAGCAGCCAAAATACTCATTTCACACTTTTTCTGTTGTCCAAACTTTTTGTTACTTCTTCCCCTTCTTCAGAGAGAAAGTCTACAGCCACTGGACCAGTTTTTCCTCATCTTCTCCTATGACCTAATCAATCAAACTTCTTGGACCTGTACCACCCTCTCCCTCTTCAGAAATTGTCCTTACATCTATGCAAGGCCAGTCTGTCCATCTATGTTCTAGATCCTACTTCCTCTGTCTTCTGAGAGATCATATATACACAGTCAATTGCTTTCACTTTGCTGTATCTTCAACCTCTCTCTGTTAGATCATTTCCACATGTATTCAAAGATGGTCTAGTGTCTCTCATCCTCAAACAATAAGAAACAAAAATACTTCCTCCCTTGACCTCCCCATCCCAGTCATTGCCTTTTCTCTACCCCCATTAGTCAAATCCTTTTATACACATACTATCTTCAATTACTCATCTCCCATTTACTCATTCAAAAAAATAAGTTTTATTGACATATACTTGACATGACATATAACTCATTTAAAGTATATAATTCAATGATTTCTAGTATATTCAAAGAATTGTGCAACCATCACCACAATTAGATTTAGAACATTTTCATCACTCAGGACCCATTAGTAGTCACTCTCCATTTCCCCCTCAATCCCTATCCCCACCTTCAGTCCAAGGCTGATCAGACTAATCTTGTCTCTGTCTTTATAGACTGTCGCTTATTCTGGACAGTTCATATAAATGGAATTGTATAATATGTGGTCTTTTGTGACTGGCTTCTTTCAGTTAGCATACTGTTCCTAGGAGTTGTCTATGTTGTAGCATGTACCAGCACTTTACTTCTTTTTATTGCCCAAAAATATCCCACTGTATGGCTATATTACATGTTATTTATGCCTTGATCAGTTGATAGACATTTGGGTTGTTTCCATTTTTGGGCTTTTATGAATAATGCTGCTATGAGCATCTGTTTATAGATTATTGTATGGGTACATGTTTTCATTTCTCCTAGATACATACCTAGGAGTGGAATTGCAGGATCATGTAACTCGATGTTTAACCTTTTGAAGAACTGACAGACTGTTTTCCAAAGCAGCTGTACCCTTTTACAATTCTACCAGTGGCAGATGAGAGCTTCAGTTTCTCTGTATCTTCATCAGCACTTGTTATCTGTCTTTCTGATTGTAGCCATCCTGCTGGTTGTAAAGTGGCATCTCATCGTGGCTACTGTTTGAATTTCCCTGATGGCTAAAGATGAGCATCTTTTCATGTGCTTATTAGCCATTTGTAAATCTTTTCTGGAGAAAAGTATATTCAGATACTTTACCCATTTTTGAATTGGCTTGTCTTTTGATTATTGAATTAATTAGAATTCTTTATATATTCTAGATATAAAGTCCCTTATCAGATATATGATTTGCAAATATTTTCTTCCATTCCATGGGTTGTCTTCTCATGTTCTTGATACTGTCCTTTGAAGCACAATTTTTTTTAATATTGATGAACTCCAATTTATCTATTTTTTTGTTCCTTGAATTCTGATGTCATATCTAAGAACGCATTGCCATATTCAAGAGCATGAAGCTATGTCCCTATATATTTTTCTAAGAGTTTCAGTTTTATCTTTTCCATTTAAGTCTTTGATCTATTTGGGGTTAATTTTTTTATAAGGTGAGAGAGAGATAGGAGTTCCATTTCATTCTTTTGATTGTGAATATCCAGTTTCCCTTAGTATTTGCTGAAAGACTATTCTTTCCCCATTAAATTATCTTGGCATCCTTATCCAAAGTCAATGAACCATAAATGTGGACTTGCAATTTTATTCCAGTTTTTTAAAGTTTATTTATTTATGTTTTAGTAATCTTTACATCCAGCGTGGGACCCAGACTTACAACCCCAAGATCAAGAGTCGCATGTTCTTCCAAGTGATCCAGTCAGGCACTCCTAGTCAATTTTTTTTTGTTTGTTTTTACTCCTAGTCAATTTTGACAGTACTACATTGTCTTGATTACTATACCTCTGCATAAGTTTTGAAATTGGGAAGTATAAGTCCTCCAACTTTGTTCTCTTTTTCATTTCATTTTGGCTCTCTTGGATTCTTTGAATTTCCATATGAATTTTAGGATAAATTTTTCACTTTTTACGAAGAAGTCAGCCAGAATTTTAAAGAGATTGAGGTAATAGTGCCTTAGCAATATTAAGTCTTTTGGTCCCATGAGCATGGAATATGTTTTCATTTTAGGTCTTCTTGAACTTCTTTCAACTATATTTTGTAGTTTTAAGAGTATAAGTTTTTCACTTCTTTTGTTAAATGTTTCCCAAAGTATTTTATGTATTATTTTGGATGCTATTATAAATGGAATTGATTTCTTAATTTCTGGGTTGTTCAATGATACTGTACTGAAATACAATTGATTTTTGTATATTGATCTTGTATCCTATGAATGTGTTTATTACTTGTAATTGTTTTTTTTAATGGATTCGTTAGAATTTTATATGTACAAGATCATGTCATCTGCAAATAGAGATAGTTTTAATTCCTCTTTCCAATCTGGATGCCTTTTATTTCATTTTCTTGCCTACTTGACCTGATTAGAACCTCCAGTACAATGTTGAATAGAGGTGGTGACAGTGGACATTCTCATCTGACTCCTGATCATATGAGGAAAGCATCCAGTATTTCACCATTAATTATGTTTGTGGGTTTTTCATAGATGCTCCTATTAGGGTGAGGAAATTCCCTTCTGTTCTTGGTTTTTAGTGTGTGTGTGTTTTTTTTTTTTAATTCCATGAAGGGATGTTAAATTTTGTCAAATATTTTTTTCCTGCATTCATTGAAATAATCATGTGGCTTTTGCCCTTTTTCCTATTGATATGGGTATTATATTAATGGTTTTCAGATTTTAAACCACTTTTGCATTCTTGGGATAAATCATGGTATACAATTCTTTTTGTATGTTGTTGAGTTCTGTTTGCCAGTATTTTGTTGAGGATTTATGCATCTACATTATGAGAAATATTGGTCTGTAGTTTTCTTTCATTATAATGCCTTTGTTTGGTTTCAATATCAAGGTAATACTGGCCTCACAGAATGAATTAGGAAGTGTTCTCTCCTCTTCTGTTTTTCCATTTACTCTCTAACCCACTCAGTCTGGCAACTAGAGCACATCTTGTTAAGCCCATCAATGACCTCCATGTTGCCAAGTCCAGCAAACACTTAAGTTTCAGATCTTGTCAAATCAAGCCCGTCAGCCACATTTGGCAAGTTGAGCTTTCTCTCTTGGCAGATATACTCTCTTTTCTTGACTTTACATGCTTGGTTACACTTCTACCTCTTTGGCCGCCTAGTCTCAGTCTCCTTTGCTGGTTCATTCTTCTCTGGTCAAACTGAGTGTTTAGGTCTTAAGACTTGGGCCTGAACCCCTTTCTTTCTATTCTACACATACTCTAGACTATCTAATCCATTACTACAACTCTCAGATATTTAGAGGCCTTTACGTCTAACTGCCTAGTCCACATCTCACATGATTGACTGATATGTAACAAGTTCCAGTCTGAATGCTTGATTGTCTCTTCCAAATCTGTATCTCCATTAACTTAGCTATGCATATCAGAAACCTGGGGTCTTAATTAACATCTCATTTTCTCCCTTATCTCCTTTAAGTCTCTCCTTACCAGTGAGGAGTCCCACCTCCTGGTTAAAAATCTATATATGATTTTTCAGGCCTGACCATAGGCAATTACAAAGGTTTTACCTGGCAGACTTCATGGGGGAAGGATGCACTCCCACATCAGACTTGGCTCATAGCCAGTGCACTGAAGTCTCTGAAGGGAGTTTTAGTCAAAGACTCAGGTCCCCTGGCCCATCATGCTCTTCACTTGTTTGCATTCCTAGCCCTGGAACCTTCATTTCTAGGCCTCTTTATCTGTGGCCTTGGGATGATATCCTCTTCATGTACCTCTGCTGAGGTTGGGGTGGAGGAGGGGGAACTTTCTGAAGACACTTTTACTCACTCTGACTCTCACTCAGTCCTTTTCCACTACTAGCTTTTCTCCCCCCCCCTTACCCTTGATCCCAGAGTCCACAAAACTGAGGAAGCTTTTGTTCAGAGCCCTCTGATCCTTTTGACCCTCAACCAGTGTGCCATTTCATAAGGAAAAATGGAACAAGAGGAGTTGGTGCTTCCTCCCACTTTAGGCTCTTGCTTACATCTGACAGTAAGTGATGAAAGGCTTTAACTCTTTCATTTTTGGCTTGTTGCTTGAATCAACCACTCAGGCACCCGACAGCTCAGCTCCTTCTCTCCAGCTCAGCTGTGTTCCTGACAATCACATCCTATTCAGTCTATCTCCAAATTAGATCTTCAATACATCTATTCTCCAATCCCCTTTCTGCTACCTAACCCAAGTCACCACTATCCCTGGGTCAACTACTGATGTGACCTTATAACTGATCTCCAGGATTTCTCTCTTACTCCCTTCTAAGCTATTTGCCATAAAGAAGTCAGAATGACCCTTAAAATTTTGTAAATCATTATCACATCACTGCTTAAGATCCTTTTATAGCTTCCATTTATAGTTAGAATTAGGTAACTCTTTACCCCTAGGACACCTTGAATTATCTTGCCTCTGCATGAGTTGACCTCTGCCAACCTCTCCAGAATGTCTTGTTCCTTTCTCCCTTACTCACTGTGCTCTTGCCACGTTGCCTTTCCTACATAGTAGCAGTCACCTCTTTCCCTCCTCAAAGCCTTCAGACACATGGCTAGTGGCATGCTGGGAGTGATGGTGGGGAAGCAGTCACCCTCGACAGGTAACAGTATTTTATCACGGACGTTGTTTAGAATTGTCAGTGCATGTGCACGGTGAGTCAAAAGTAGATTAACCTGTAGTTGGTTTTATTATTTCTTTTCAGTTCTATTCAAACAATATATTCCCTTATTGCCGGTACACCCAGTGCTGACCAGGCCTATAGGCTTCTTTTCAGCTTGCCTCTTTGGTACACTGCTGCACCATGCACCTGTGAATGGATATCTCATCCCCTCACTTTCTATCTTGATAACGCTTACTCATCTCTTGGACTAGAGTTTAAATACAACATACTCAGGAACGCCTTCCTTGACTCACAAATTTAAATTAGATTTCTTACTGATAACAACATTTTGTTAAAGTAGTACTTATCAAAAATTGTAATTATATATTAATTTGGGTATCATTCTCGAATGTGAACTTCATTAGGGCAGGCACTATGACTTTCATCTTTCATGTTCATGGCTGTAATCTCAGCAGTGAGCTTGGCACATAGTAGGTGTTCAATACAAATTTGTGGGACTGAATGAATGAATGATTTGTGGAAGTGGAGATCAGGCATGCATTGTCATAGAAGTAAAGGAGAGACAGAGAAAATGAAAGCAAGGTGAAGAGGTATAGACAATTCTTTTGAACTGTCTGTTGGGGAGTGGTGAAAGACATGGGTGTTTTCAGGAGGCATAAGTGGGGATGAGGGTGTCCTACTATTTTTAAGATGTTATTTTAAGACATGAGCATGTTTGACTGCTAATGGAGAAGGATCCAGTAGAGTGGTGTGCACTGAAATTACTTAGAAGACTTGTTAAAACAGATTGCAGAGCTGCACTTCTAGAATTTCTGATATAGTTGTTTGGGGCTATGGCTGATAATTTGCATTTCTAGCAAGCCTGCAGGGAATGGTGATCCTGCCAGAATGGGGATCACACATTGAGAAACACTTAGATACAGGTTGGAGAAGGATGAATGTGGGGCTCTGGAGTCCAAGGGTGGGGGAGAATTTGCCTTAGGGTAGAAGGAGGAACACCATTGTACAGGATGGAGGAAAAAAGATGGGTGCAGGCCCAAGTAGGTTTAAAGGTTAGGGAACAGGAAATTGTCAAAACTTCCCCTCTGATAGATCCTGTTTTCATTATGAGTAGGAATTGAGGTCATTTCAGGAGAATCAGGAAGGAGAATCGGGGGTAGGGTAAGAAGTTAGAGGAGGATAGAGAGGTTGGTAGTGTCACTGTGGTGAGCAAGTGAGCAGCATGACAAAAGACTATAGCATTGCAACCAGTGTTGAAGGCTTAGGTGAGGTTTGGAGTCATACATCCGTGTTAGTACCAATCTGCTCTGTTATACCACTGAAGTTAGTGGTAAAAAAACTGTATCAGCTGAATAAGGTTCAAGGGCAATCCTCAGGCTATTTCAGAGGTTAGTATCTTAAAAATATCTCAAACTAACTAAACATGACTGTCCAGCTGTATAAAACACACAATTAAGAGGTACTTAGGGGGGCGCCTGGGTGGCTCAGTTGGTTGGGCGGTCGACTTCAGCTCAGGTCATGATCTCGTGGTCCGTGAGTTCGAGCCCCGCATCGGGCTCTGTGCTGACAGCTCAGAGCCTGGAGCCTATTTCAGATTCTGTGTCTCCCTCTCTCTGACCCTCCCCTGTTCATGCTCTGTCTCTCCCTGTCTCAAAAATAAATAAAACGTTAAAAAAAAAATTGAAAAAAAAAAAGAGGTACTTAGGATGGCAAAGAATTGCCTCTAAACAAACCCAGAGAGATTTCTATATATCTCCTTGTTCCTGAAAATTTATAGTGATAGGTATTTTATTGCATCTTTCACTGCCAGTGTGTTTGTATATGTAGTAATATTAAATTTAAAATTTGCTCACTTAAAATCAACTTTTTTTTTTAAAAAAAGGAAGCATCATTTTACGTTGAGATACTAAAAACTTCCATTAAGAAAGATGATATACAGAAGCACAAATCTTTATTCCACTCACTCCTCCCTATTCTATCCACTTGTTGCTCCTGTGGAAAGAGCCATCAGCTTGCTCAGATTTCACCCTCTGACACATCATTTTGAGTTATGTTGGTCACCAGGAACTAAAAGTAACAAGAAAGGAAGAAAACTGGAACTGTAATTTAGCACTTTACAAATATACATGCACTACTGGTTGTGGTAAAGGTCAGGAGAGCTGGAATCTAGCAGGCTGTCAAGCAGAAGCAGAAGCAGCTTCTGCGCTATCAGAAGACTGGGGTGGCACAGGGGGTGAAAAGCCCCAAGCACCACTACACCCAGGCTTCCATCTGGGAAATAATAATTGCATAAGAGACAGAGGATGGTAAAGGGTTTTTCACAGAACCTCAAGAATACAGTGAAATACATGTTAATGCTGTTGGTGTTGGTTCAGGTACTTTTAATAAGGACATCTATGAGAGATAGAAATGGAAAGAGAAGACAATGCAAATGATAGGACATCTGACTCAAGAATCTAAGGAGCATAGGGATTATAAATACATCCACCTACATACAGATATTCAGATTCAGATAGAGAAGGTTAATGACTAAGCAGTTATTAAACAATGAAACACTTTCATGCTGGTTGATGAATAGCTGCCATCCTGAGCTCCCTGAGGGCCCCTTGCTGTGCCAGTCTCTCCTGCATCTTTTCCTTCATCCCACCTCCTCACATTCCAGCAGCTGAGGGGTTAATACCAGCACTGGGCCTTTGGGATTCCTAACCTCCATGCTAAAGTCTCTACTTGGATTGGTCAATAGCACATAACATATTAGTGGTTAAATGTCTTAATATCACCTATGTATATGGATCTATGTGGCACAGGATTATCTGCATGCTATGAATTGTCTGATGAAGAATTATCTGCAACAGGATCATTTTGGGTACTTGTCAAAAATGCAGATGCTTACTTCTTGATATGTCTCTGGAGGCAAGGAAAATAAAAGCGAAAGTGAACTATTGGGACCTCATCAAGATAAAAAGCTTCTGCACAGCAAAGGAAATAATCAACAAAGCTAAAAGGCAACCAATGGAATGGAAGATGATATTTGCAAATGACATACTGGATAAAGGGTTAGTATTTAAAATTTATAAAGAACTTACCAAACTCAACACCCAAAAAACAAACAACCCAGTGAAGAAACTAGCAGAAGACATGAATAGACACTTTTCCAAAGAAAATATCCAGATGACTAACAGACACATGAAAAGATGCTCAACATCACTCATCATCAGGGAAATACAAATCAAAACCACAATGGGATACCACCTCACACCTGTCAGAATGGCTAAAATGGACTATTCAGGAAACAACAAATCTTGGCAAAGATGTGGAGAAAGGGGAACCCTTTTGCACTGTTGGTGGGAATGCAAACTGGTGCAGCCACTCTGGAAAACAGTATGGAGATTCCTCAAAAGATTAAAAATAGAACTACCCTAGGATCCAGCAATTGCACTACTAGGAATTTATCTAAAGGATACAAAAATGCTGATTCGAAGGGGCACATGCACCCCGATGTTTATAGCAGCAGTATCAACAATAGCCAAATTATGGAAAGAGCCCAAATGTCCATTGACTAATGAATGGATAAAGAAGATGTGGTATTTATATACAATACAATACTACTCGGTGATGAAAAAGAATGAAATCTTGCCATTTGCAACAGTGTGGATGGAACTAGAGAGTATTATGCTAAGTGAAATAAGTCAGTCAGAGAAAGACAGATGTCATATGGTTTCACTCATATGTGGAATTTAAAACACACAACAGATGAACATAGGGGAAGGGAATGAAAAATATGATAAAAACAGAGAAGGAAGCAAACCATAAGAGACTCTTAAATACAAAGAACAAACTGAGGGTTGCTGGAGGGGAGGTGGACAGGGGGATGGGCTAAATGCGTGATGGGCATTAAGGAGGGCAGTTGTTGGGATGAGCACTGAGTGCCACATGTAGGAGATGAATCACTGGGTTCTACTCCTGAAGCCAAGACTACATGGTATGTTAACTAGCTTGAGTTTAAATTAAAAAAATGCAGATCCTTGGATCCCAGACACTGGACTCACTGCATCTCTGAGAGAGGGGCCAGGATATGCATTTGTACCTATGCCATAGGTGATTCTAGAATATCATATCAAATATAGTCTTGCATTTTCCAGCATAGAGCAAATCTGTACTGTATTACATCTAGACGCCAAGTTCTTTGAAGGCAGGGTCCTAAGTCCTAACACTCTTGGTATTCACTGCTATGCCTGGCTTAGTGCTGTTGACAGACAATAAAGAGAAGGGGTCATTGATTCAGAAGTGCATACTGAAAAGATAAGTTATCTTTGATGATGATACATGTTGATGGTGATGGCTAATCATGGTGAGTGCTTACCATGTGCCAGATAGTATAATTGCCTTAGATGCATCATCTAATTGGATCTCAATAACTCTAAAAGGTACTGTTATGATCTCCACTTTATGGTGAAGAAACTGAGACTCAAGATCTCATTGTTGAAAAGGAAAAGGAAAAGGACCCCAGTCTTGGTCTGTCTGACTTCAAAGCCTATATTCTCTTTTATTCACTAAACCATACTGGTTCTTAGATTACAAAACAATTCTACAGATAACTTATAAATCACATTCTTTGGAATTCATCTCTTCAATTTGCTTTTGCTTCAAATTTATTTGTTGCATTTTGTTATATATATGAAGGAGAGGGGCAAGAAGATGAGATAGTAGGAGCAATACTCTCTGACTTGCAGGAACCAAGGTGAAGGACATTGAATATAGAAAGTAAAAGGTATATATAAATATTCTTCAGTATTTAGGAGCTATTGGAAAACTTTTAGCTAAATAAAAATAAAATAAGTACTAAATGAAAAAAAAGTTGGAACATTGCAGCTGTCAGATTTTGAAGTTCTAGCTAGAAATTGAGTAATAAGGAAAGGGAATCAAGATGAGAACTCATTGTTGAGAAATAATGAGGGTAACAGCGATTTTAGAAAGGTCATCAAGGAGCTAGCTGATGCCTGGATTTGACAATGGGCAAGACAAGCAGTCTGGACATGGAGAAATTAAGGCAGCTTATAAGAGGGGGGTGGACTGAAAGTAGATATAAAGAATGAGTTTTATGTGCATTTAGGTTTGTTTTGACGTATTCTGCCCGGAAGCTGGGATTAATGAGCATACGGAGTGTTATAATTTCATTCTGGTTAAAGCATCCTTATGCACTGAGCTTAGTGAAGAAAGGCTAATTAACATCTTTTGAACACAGGAGGGAAAAAAAGAGTATACATCAGAATTGTCTTTTCAAGGCAAAACAAACACAAAATCAAAATCTGGATAAATGGAATCAGAGTGCTTATTCAAACTTCAATATTTCAATCCTGGTGCCTGTCTTTAGATACAGATAACTTTCTAATCATGCTTGATTCATTCATGACATATGGAGAAGCCTAGATTTTGTTCTTACTGGGATCTGGGCAAAATCCCCACTTCTCATCTCTTTCATATCGGCTTGTCGTGGCACACCACAGTAAGTTGTCTTCCCGCCCTTCCCGGGTGCATTCATGATGCCACTGATGGTTATACTGGAAGGGAAACATGCACGGTGTTCCATGGGCATTCCCTTTGATTGTATACAAATCTAGGAGAAAGATAAAGACAAAGTCAAATAAGTATTACGTCAGCTTTATCTTTGGAAACTGTCATATGGTGAATACACTTTTTTATTGACTGAAAACCTACAATGGGTGAGGCCCTTGCTATATCACTGAGAACACTCAGGACCTACTGTCTAGTGTATGTAAAAGTACAAGGGTTCAGAGAGCATGCTGATAAGTGGCTTGTTTACATAATTATCTACTTGTTTATTTACTGTGGTGCCCCTGCAACAGTAGCACACATATTTGTTAATGGATGAGAAGGAAAATTAAATGGAGATTTACTTCTTAAGAAAAATGTTTATTTTGAGAGAGAGCCAGCGAGAGAGCACATGAGCTAGAGAGGGGCAGGGAGAGAATCCCAAGCAGGCTCAACACTCAGCGCAGAGCCCGACCTGGGGCTCAATCCCACAATAATGAGATCATGACCTGACCCAAAATCAATAGTCAGATGCTCAATCGACTGAGCCGCCCTGAGTTTTACTTTACAATACCTTCCACTCCCCAAATACATCAGAGATCAGCATCTGAACCTCAGGAGTTTTATAGGCACCTATTACTTTTTTTCATTCAATAGATATTTATTGAGCATTTAATGTGCCCAGCGCTGGGGATGTACTAATGAGCAAACCTGCAGATGTTCCCTTTCATATGAAGCTTCTGTTCTACTGGGGAGAGACAAAGAGAAAGCAAATACACAAGTAAACACATAATTCCAGGTAGCAGTAAGTGTCATGAAGAAAAACAAAGCAGGGTAGGAAGACAGAATGACTGTGTGTGTGTTTGAAGGGTGGAGGGGCCCTATTTTGGATAGGGTTGTGAGTGAAGACCTCTCTGAGTAAGAACTGGGGGAGGTGAGGGTGCAGGTCTTTGCAGAAGAGTTGTTCTGGTGGGAGGAACAGCAGATACAAAGGGCCTGTAATGAGAACATGTGTGGGGCGAATGGAAAGAGCAAGCAGGTGCAAGAGGAAGTGCAACTGGGGAAGTACTGGAGCGTCAGCTCACAAATGGCCAGCTCTGCCACATTATGGATTTTGGCCTTTACCCTGAGGGTAGTGGGAAGTCACTAAGTGAGTTTTGAATGGGAAAATGACATGATCAGATTTCCATTTTTAAAGACTAACTCAGGGTGCAGGGTAGCAAACAGAACCTACATGGCGAGAGGGGAAAATGGGATGACTAGCTAGGAGACCTCTATCATAGTCAAGGAGAGAGGAGTGTGAAGAGGTGGCCTGTTGGCTGCCTTCTCAGAGTATTACAATAATCGGGCATCCTTGGCCTTAAGCATGACTCAGCAGGGGCTTTCAATGGTGAGGGGGATAAGGACTGCCTTCGATTAAGTTAACAGGTCCTGGAGTGGAAGGGCCAGCTGTGGAGATTCTCACTCCTTCCCCACAATTGGCAAGGGGCTAGACCAAGAGCACCCCACATCATTGGCCCTAGAAGTTTGGGCTGTTGAGGAATTACAGGTGTTTCAGGACACATCCCCTTGTTCCAGTCCTCTGAATTCTGCTCAGTCTTCACTTGAGTGCATAGGAATGTGAGTATCTGCCTAAAAAATTAACACAAAGCAAAATATTAAGTTCTTCCTTAGGACTGTAGACTATTCAGAGTGCTGGCCTGCAGCCCTTGCTTATCGTAGTGAGTCCTGCCAATGGCCTGCTCTTGGCTCTGTCTCTCTTTATTCTTTTCTCGTAGGTATAGGAGAAAGTCCTGCTTTGGATCGTAGGAGTTCCTTGCTCTCCTTCCTAGAGTTGGGGCATCCTTGGCCTTACGCATGACTCAACAGGACTATGCTCTTGTTAAGGCATAATTCTACAGAGCACCATGAGGTCAGGAGCCACATCTGTCTTGTTGGCTTTTATAAATTAAATGCCCAGCCCTACACCAGAGAAACCGTCACTGCTCAATAAATATGTGATGGATGGATGAATGAATGAGGAAAGCTACAGAACAGAATCTAAGAGACAGGTTTGCAGTTTCAGAATTTATGCCATTTTATGTTTTCTTTTTTCCTGCTTAACATGTCAAGTATTATAGAACTACGGAGGATGAAAGCCCCCACTCCTGAAACCATTCTTCCCACCGCTTGACACTCGCCAATTGTTCCTGACAGTCGTGTGTGGTTTATCTTTCAATGCCTTGTACGTGACCATCACATGGATGCCAGGCAGGCATGAGGAGGCATTGAGGTGCTCCGTAGACATGCTCATACCTGGGGCTGAGTTTCTACAATAATAGAAACCGTGGCAGGAGAGGTTCTTCTATTCATCCTGACAAGTCTTTACTTCACAGACTTTATCTTCCACCTTTATTTTCTCTTTGTCTCCTATACTTCTGTTCTTTCGTCCCCTTTCCATTGAGTTACTTAAGTGTTTTCTCCTCTAAAACCTTTAAATTCTGAGTTTGCTTCATTAGCTGAATTTAGCAAGTTCATTCTAAGATTCCAATAATCCTTTTATGATAAGCAAGTAGCAACTAAAATGTATTTAGCAGAAGTCCCTTGAGGCTCTGGGTGCTGTCATATAATTTACACATCTTTACTTAGGCATAATCTTTCTAAATACATGATTTCATAAGTACTTTCATTTAAATTATTTTTTACCTTTGTGCAGATATTCACAAATGCTTCCACCACCTGACATGTAGGAAATCCACTTATGAAGATATTTCCATGAGGCCACAAGCACGTTGTTGTGATTCACCTGGACCGTGTACTGGAGAGGGCCGGTGATCATGTTCCTGTTACAGCGCCATCTCAAGGAAACGTGAGTGGAATCACACTCATATATGCTTAGTAGCTGCTCTGGATTCGATAAATTCAGACCCAGGCAACCACTGCCTCCTATGTTAAAAAGGCGGTGGTTTGAAACCCACTTCCACAGCATGTGCTTGTTTGCTGGTTTGCAGTTCTCCAGGGTCAGTGAAGATTTGCCTGCTTGAATGCATTTCTTGAGGCTCTCACTCTGGATAACGAATATTCCTTTATCTGAAACAACAAAATAGGAAACGTGGCATGGAACTTTCATTTATCATTAACTAGTGTCATGAGGATCCTGGTGTGCATGTCTAAGATGTTGTATGTGACAATTTACAGCCATTTTGAACAGATCTGAGGTGATGGATGGGTCCACCAGAAGGGCTTTATTTGCACAAAACAGAAGCGTTTCTTAGGAAATATAAATGGACTTGTTGGAACTAATGAAAAAGTGATCTAAGACCTCCATGGCCAGTAGCAAAGGCTGCCCATCAATCCACGGGGGAGAGGTACTATGGTGAAGGAGCTCACCACAACTGGAGAGAGAGCAAGGATTGGTAATAATACTCAGGGCTAAATGGGAGGGACATTGCATGCCCAGAGGTATGGGGATCTTTTGGTTTTCTTTAGACAAGCGCCTGAATATTAGTAACACGGCAGCCAAATCAAGGGCCACTGAAATGAAAACTTCTACCATCAAATTCCTACAGAAAACCGAAAGGATAGAAGCAAAGTGTTGCTTTATGTCTTGATACAAGGTGTAAAGCTGGTGGGGAAGAAAAGCTTCTCCAATTTGCTCTCTGTGCTGAGTCCAGGTGGAGTAAAAAAGTGGGGACATTTGCTGTGGGGATGGCCTATTCACTAGAGAAGCCTTGTTAAGTGGTACCAGCAGCAAGTGGATGCCCAAGACCCCCGCTCGGGCCCCCGCATCATGTGTATTTTCACATGGGAGGTACTAGAGCACCATGGCAGTGGCAAAACCACACAGGCCACAGGGAGATATGGAGAGAGTAGGCTTTTGTGATGCACCTCTGAACCTCTAATGCCCTGAAGATATTTGGGTGAATTTTCTGTGGAAAAACTGGAAGGGCCCAGCCAGGGAATGGGTATTAGCTACCTGCCTGCCATCTGACTATACCTCATCACTGGCCTGGAAGATACCAGTTATACAATTATGAACTTGTTCTCTCATAGGTTTTCTGAAGGTAGAAATCACATCTACTTTCTTCAGTCTAAGCACAGAGTGTACTGAACATGTTTTAGAAGTTGAGTAAATGCTTGGCGTTGATTAGATGTGCTAGCAGCTGTACAGGTCTGCCTGTGTAGGCAGGTAGGCCTAGGCTTCCTGAGTTACCCAGCTCAGAATGTCTGGTCAGGCCCAAGAGTTCTTTTATTCTGTCTTCTTGTAGTTTACCTCCTGTCCATTTTTAAAAATCTGAAGGGACATTATCAACTTCCCTTTAAAATGACTGTGATTCAGAGCAAGTCGTGTCCTATGGCAGGGGTATAGAAGTGACAGGCAGAGGCCTTCTAGGGATTTGGAACAGCATGGAACGGGCTTCCTTGTGCATGGGGACAAGGGGAAAGTTCTTTTGTTTTTTCCTAAGTTACTTAGGCTGAGAATTGATTTACAGTAACCAAAATCACTTAAGACATTGTTAAAAAAAAGAATGTCAATGTATTAATGAAAGCTATACCTCATTTAATAATTGATAACCTTACTTATAACCATATATTTGAGGAGTTGAATTAGTTGTCAGAAAATTGCTTTGATCATCATATATCAGAGCAAAAGAGAAGGGAGTGTGTGTTTGGGCAGGGGAAGAGAATGAATGGTTTTAGGGAGATTTCATTTAGATCAGGAAATTTGTTTTCCTAATGAAGACCATGTCTGTATGGTTATTAGTAGTAGTCATTCAAGATCAAATCTGCCCCTTGCCAATGTGATGTAGACTCTGATAATTAACCTTCTCTCCAACTCTTCTTTTCACCTTTTCACGCCTGGGTAGAACGTTAACCTTAATTTCTGTTGTAATCTCCTAATTACTTTCTAGCTAGCTCAGAGTTTCATTAATTTTTTACTAAAGGATAATCATTTTACTATAACTGTTCTGTAGTTTAGCTTCTATCTCATTTACTTGTTCAAATATATCCACCTACTTACTGGCTAGACCTCAGCTCTCTGGGCCTCAGTTTATATACCTAAGATGGGTAGACAGCCTACCTGGCGAGTGTTTGAGGGCTCTCAAATCAGGCAGATCAGTCTGGAACTTTGGGCAAGTTTTTTAATCTCAGTAAGCCTCACCTTTCCTTTTTGAACTGGGAGCATGTGTGATACTGATCTCATAGGGATGTTAAGGGCATTCCATTAAATAACCCATGCAAAGCACATCACACACCACTTTGGCATGGGAAGACTTCAGCAAGTTGTTAGTATTATTATTGTTACTATTATCCCTCTGGCTTCCTGATTCTTGGTCTGCAAATGCAACTGCAGATCTGGTTGAACACCTGAAGAGTGCTAATATGAGCATCCCCCAAAGACTTCTGTCATTAGCAGAAAAATGCATTTTACTCTAGCTTCTGTAGCACAGTGTGTGTAGACTTTTTAGTGTTAAATGATCCTGAGATCACCTTTTATGGAGGGAAAATACTCTTCAAAAATCAAGATAACAAAATATTTTTCTTGTTTGTTCAAATATATGTGCAATCATGAATTAAGAGTCTCCATCTGTTCATCTTCCAAACTAGTATCTACCTGTAAAGTCTATACTGCAGTTCTCTTATAAGAAAGAGAAAAACACATAATGTTGACAAGCAGTGTATGGATAGGCAAATGGATGGTCTTTAAGTCAACATGGACATTATATATTACTAACATTTTGGATGAATAAATATTTTTAAATGTTCAAATTATTAAGTGTTAAGAGAAAAGGAGTGGTGTAATCGGAACTTCTGTAGTTACACTAGTGATCATAAAAATACCTTCCTGAAGCAGAAGATATTAGACACACCTAATCCCATGCTGTTCACTTTTGGGGTGTTATTATGTTTTCATGCCCAGCTGCCTTTAGAATGTAGCTTTGGAAAAGTTCCTCAGAATGTATCATAAACAAGTAGCTCTGGCTTACCAATAACAATAAATATGCCATCCCCAAAAGAATACTATGCCACACTAAGCTAAAAAATGACCCAATCCCATTTTCCCATTAAACTATAATAGAATCTGGTCTTGGCACCATTAATCTCCATAAATTCACTGAAGAGAAAACAATTGCCTTCAAATAAACTCTGAGGAGACCCAATATGGGTATCAATATTCTGATCATTATTATATGCATATATAGGCTGTCTGTAACAAACACATAATGTGAAAAAAGCCACCAATCCTTAGCGTCTATAGTCAGGTTTTAAAAAGTATGAAAATCAAATGTGGGAGGAATCAAGATTGATTATATATGTCAAGGACATCAGTTCTGCTTGAACACTGATTAAGTGATTAATGAAGTACTGCCAGAATTACTAAATCTCTTTGCAGTAAAATGTTATTATACTTCCCTTCATAATTATAAGTTTAAGAGGAGAAAAAGGATTGATTTACTAGAAGTAACTTACAAGCTAATATTCATTCTTTTTTATTCCATGGAATAAAATCCATGGAAGACAGTTCTACTTTCTACTTCTGGGTTCCTCTGAAGAGGAGATCATTTTAGACCCACCCTTTGCCCCACAGGATAACATGTACTTTTCAAAGGAATGGGAGGAGAATGCTTCCTTGATCAAGTGTGGAATTTAAGTTTAAGGTAATCCTTTTTTGACTGCATATAGAAAATTACTTCATTCCACAAGCATTCATTGGGTGGTAGGCACTGTGTAGGGCACTAGAGATAGAGGGAGAAATTATTTGCCTAAGTATCTGTCCCTTAAAAGTATACCTATTTCTTCTGAAATCATGAGAATACTCCTAGTTAATGAAAAGAAGGAGGTTCCATCAGTGCCAAAGAAAACATTGTAACCACATTTAAGATAGCCCTGGGGCACCTAGATGGCTCAGTCAATTGAGCATCTGACTCTTGATTTCAGTTCAGGTCTTGATCCCAGGGTCGTGGGGTAGAGCTCTGTGTTGGGCTCCCCGCTGAGTGTGGAGCCTGCTAAAGATTCCCTCTGTCTCTCCCTCTGCCCCTCTCTCCCATTCGTGCGCGCTCTCTCTCTCTCTCTCTCTCTCTCTCTCTCAAATTAAAAAAAAAATAGCCCTTTAAAGCAAGTGGTGAAAAATAAGAACAAGAAAATAGCCCAGAATTCAGAATACTTGACTGGATCCTCAACTATTGTCATGTGTAAGGTGGGCATGACTCCTCAGTGTCATCAGATCATTCTGAGTGGGGAGAGTGTGTGTGTTTGCACACACTTGCCCCTTTTCCAGGGAGGAGACTGAGAACAACACCGGAAGGAATGAGGCCATTTGGAGGAGACTAAATTTTCTTATTTTATTTTATTTTATTTTATTTTATTTTATTTTATTTTATTTTATTTTAACTTTTGAGAGAGACATAACATGAGCAAGGGAGGGGCAGAGAGAGACACACACACACACAGAATCTGAAGCAGGCTCCAGGCTCTGAGCTGTCAGCACAGAGCCCAATATGGAGCTCAAACCCACAAATGTGAGATCATGACCTGAGCTGAATTCGGACACTCAACCGACTGAGCCACTCAGCACCCCCTGGAGGAGACTGACTATCCATAAACCCAGAATCATGAACTTTAAGGCTGGCTGGGACTGAAAGGGTTATGTAATCAAATCATTCTTTTACATTTTTTTCCAAATGTATTTTGTCTTAGTTTAATATCCATATGCATAGTGAGGACCATATAGGTCTAGGCCTAGCTTTATTTACATACATTAATTTATAACCTATAAAGGAGAAAATAAACTGCTGCAGATTGTTGCCAAACAATTTGAGGTAGAAAACTTAAAGTTTCAAACAAACATTTTTTTCAGTCCCTAGTATGGTATGTGTTAGGAAGCCTGCAGAAAAAAGGGTATAAATGTCATAGTGTTTGCCCTCAAGGAGTTGCTGTAATCCCCGGGAGTACATCTTGAAATATACGGAAAGAACTATAACAATGTCAAGATATATTTTGATATCAGAGGTATAGATAAGCACAATGACATGGAAGCCAGAGCTAGAAGGGATAGGTTTGGCCTATCAGAGAAATCTCTTTCGATCTCTCTCTCTCTCTCTCTCTCTCTCTCTCTCTCCCTCCCTCTCCCTCTCCCTCTCTCTCTCTCTCTCTCTCAATTTCTCTCTCTGTCTCTCTGTCTCTCTCTCTCTGTCTCTCTCACACACACACACACACACACACACACACACACACACACACACACACACACGCATTTTCATTCACCAGTCATTTATTAGGGACATAACATTTGTCACACACGGAGGTACCTTAGTGAACTGGCCAGACATGGTAACCTGTTCTCACTGCAGAGATAAAAAGTTCTAAATAGTGGAGGAGGTCTATAGATGCACAGCTGGTTAAGTGGGACAAAGGGGCACAGAGCAAATGTCACCAAAGTTCAGAAGTGACAAAAATAATCAGCTCTAGGGTGATGAGAGCCTACCTATATAAAAGAATTTGGTGGTTATAGAATATAAAGTTGGAAAGAGGTGGTTTGGGGTCATTTTATGAAGAACTTGAATTTTATTCAAAAATTTGTCTTTTATTCTTCAGATGAGAGGGAGCATTGGGAATAATAGAAAGCATGACTGAGGCTGTGGTGTAGATGAATTAGCATGGTGAATCATTCAGGAAAAACACTTATTGAGCATTTACTGTGTACCCAGCCTTGTTTCAGGTGCTAAGAATATAGGTGTGAGGCAAATGTCCAAATTCCTGGCCTGGAGGAGTTCTCCTGTAGGTGGGACGAGACAGTCCATGAATGGAACCAGTGCACAATCTGGGGACTTTTGCTATGATCCAGCAAGGGGACCGAGGCATCAATTCAGCTGGTTGTGGTGAGAAAGGAAAGGAGGGAGTAGTGAGACTCCAGTCACTATAAAACTAATTCAAGGAGGGAAGAAATGACAAGATTTGGCAATCGATGGAATGGGAGGATTCTGGAAAAGGTAGTTGCAATGACTTGTTTTCTAGCTCAGGTGTTCAGGTGGCTGGCAGAGGCCTGCCAATTTCTATGACACTATGAGGTTGGAGTCTACAGCCTGGGGTTACTATTATAATCTGATCTGTCTGTTTGAACAGTGCTGATTGAGGGTACCTGTAGGACATTTCTCTTGAGGCCCCGCACTTCATTTTCAGCACCCCTTCCCGTGACCTCCACCTGCCTTGTGGTGCCCCTTTGGCTTTAGACAGCTCTTAGAAATGGCTGAAGGTTTGAAGTAGTACGTGAATAAGATAAGGTTTGAAGTGTTAAGACTTCGTGAGGTTTCTGTACTTTTCACACAAAAACACTTGAAACAAACAATAAAACAACAATTCCTAAAATGAAGCTCTTTTTCTGGTGGATTTTAGGCAAGCAAAGGGCTTTCTGGTATTCAATAAAGTCCACCATGATAGCGGTCACCTAATCCAACTACACATAGAAAGTTGGTTTCAATGCTCCTCCATGTCAAGGGAACTGGAAGGAAAAGTTCACATACATGGTTCACATCAAGTGCAATGCTGACAACTAGCTATTGGGAAGCCACAGCTTGCCAAATGCAATCCAGTTTCAATCTCCCACCCCATTTCCCTGGGTTTAAAGCTCTTCTGCTGTATCCACCCACACAGCTGGTGCCGGGCTCATGCACTCCCTGCCCTGTATCATCTCTTGAATCTGTTTAGTCCCTTTCTGTTCTGACAGTACAGGAGCCCCCCTCCTCCCTTATCTTCCGTTTTGCTTTCCGCAGTTTCAATTTACCCAAGCTCAACCGTGCCCAGGCAACAGACGATCCTCCTTCTGAGGTATCAACAGAAGGTCACAAGTAGCCTAACACTGTGTTGTAATACCTACGACATTCACCTCATTTCATCTCATCACACAGGTTATTTTGTCATCTCACATCACCACAAGAAGGGTAAGTACAGCACAATGAGGTATTTTGAGAGAGAAACCACATTCACATAACTTTTATTATAGTTTATTATAATTGTTTTATTTTATTATTATTGTGGTTAATCTCTTACTGTGCCTAATTTATAAGTTAAATTTTATCATAAATATGTATAGGGAAAACCATAATATATATAGGGTTTGGTACTATCTGCAGTTTCAGGCATCCATTGGGGGTCTCGGAATGTATCCCCCGTGAATAAGAGGGGGCCTATTCTATTTCAGTTTGGACATGGAAGGGGTCCAGAAGGTAGTGGGGAGGGCATTCCTCCCCTGTAACCAATCTGAAGGTAAGCATCTTCTCTCTTGAGATGTATTGACCTTTTCCAGCTACACAAATATGGGTTTGTCCTGTCCAGTGAACAATGGATTCAGATCTGATTATGTTCCTTACTTAGATTACTCTGTAGCACGAAAGGATGTGGTAAGCAGCTGAATCCAGTCCTGTTCATGGCTGAATGGTGCAGAAAATCTGGATTCTTAATATGACTTTGCAAACCAATAAGCAAGGAATTTCTGATGCTTGCAGCATGTGCATTGTACTTGAAAAAAGAGTCCCAGAGAACAAAGTTAAAGGTGTGTCTGCCCTTCCTGGCTCTCTCTGCATGCGCATTGCATTTTATCCCAAATCATCTGAGATTTGGTGTTTGTCTCTTAATCTGACAGCACCTAACAAAGCCTGTAGCTACCTCTCAATTGCCTTCTATTAATCAACTAAAAGGTAAAATGTACTTTAAAATATCGCCTTATCCTGTCTCAGAACTTCTGTCTCTTTCTCTGCCCTAGCACTGTCCTTGATTTTCAGCGTTCTTTATTTCTCCTGCAGCTTCTGAACCTGGATAATCACCACCTCCACAGGCCCATGGGATCCCACTTCCTAAATCTTTTTACTTGTCCTCTCCCCCTTTCTCTCTAATCTTCCCAAATCACCACTTCCCGTTCCATGGGGCACATAATACACTTTCTCACATGTGGGAAACATGAAACTCTGCTAATCAGCTCCGCTGGCTTGGCTCCAGTTTTGTAGGGATTCAAATTGCCTGTTACCAACCCCTGTGTGAAGTGGATTAACCCTTTTAGATTGTCTTTGCCACTCCCTGCTTCCCCTGGTTCCCTCCTGCCCCTTCCTCTAACTGTAGCTGACCCTTACAGAAAAATCTCATCTCTTCTGAAGTTCTTCGCTGTATCTCTCTGTATGTTACCAATGAGTTTTTCAACTGAATTGAAAACATTTTTTTTTCTTTTTAGCTTTTAGTCTATTCCTCCATCGTTTTGTCTTTAACTCAAAAGTACCTAACAGACGTTGCTGGTATAAAAATCCTTATTCACAGCAGCTCTGTTATCATCTTATATACTGTGTTGAAAATATACCACCTCAGTAACTGGGGAGCCTCACTACAAAGAGCAAGTTAAGGCAAGACACAGTAAGAACATAGTTAAACTTTCCTCAAAAAATCCTGCATTTTGGGGCACCTGGGTGGCTCAGTCGGTTAAGCATCCGACTTTGGCTCAGGTCATGATCTCCCGGTTTGTGAGTTTGAGCCCCACGTCGGGCTCTGTGCTGACAGCTCAGAGCCTGGAACCTGCTTCAGATTCTGTGTCTCCCCCTCTCTCTGACCCTCCCCATGCTCATGCCCTGTTTCTCTTGGTCTCTCAATAATAAATACATGTTAAAAAAAAAAAAAAAAAGGCCTGCATGTTGAAGCCCTGGGGATATGATTCAAAGACTAGGTCATCAGAACAAACAGAAACAGAAAACAACTCCACCAACAATCAAAACAACCCTGGAAATGATGTGGCATTACTGAATCAGAAGCATTTCCATCTTAGGTGCTTTAAGAATACACCCATTTAGGGGAAAAAAATACATTTACTTAACTGGGAGACAGAAATTAACACAAAAACAAAAGGAACTTTTAATGGTAGATATACTGTTAGTCCCTGTACTCGTTTACTAGGGCTGTGATAACAAAGTACCACAAACTGAGTGACTTAATAGAAATTTATTGGCTCATAGATTTGGAGGCTATAAGTAAAAAATCAAAGTGTCAGCAGGAATGGCTCCCTCTGAGTCTGTGAGAGAAGGATCTGGTCCAAGCTCTCTCCGTCTTATAGATGGGTGTCTTCTCCCTGTGCCTCCTCATATCATCTACTCTCTGGGCATATTTCTGTGTCCCAATTTCCCCTTCTTATGAGGTTACCGTCATATTAAATTAGGGTCTACTCTAATCACCTCATTTTAACTTAATTACCTCTGTAAAGGCCCTGTCTGCAAATAATGTCTCATTCTGAGGTAATGGGGGTTAGGACTTCAACATACAAATTTTCAAAATATACAATTAAAACCATAGTAGTCCCCATGCTTCTGATTCAGGCTGACTACCTACTTTGCAGGGCCAAGAGTAAAATAACAATGTGGGGCCTTGCCTGGGGCAAGGAAGTCAAGTCAATCTCCACTTCCCATGAGTTCAGGAGGGATTGCAACATCTGTGCCAGAAAGTGCTGGAATCACACTCAGTCCTTGGACTGGGAATAGATGACAGGCTCCCCACTCAGTCCTCGCCGGGTGCTGTCAGCCCAGTGGGGACAGCTGCTGCCTTGCCCTTCCCTGAGATGATACTGGCTGTTCACTACCAATCCCTGGGCCTCCTGTCACCCAAACACAATCTGGTTGGCACAGTGGGTGGAGGGTAGGAGTGTGCAGGCAGCTTAGAACCCATCCAGGGGATCTAGGGAGGTGACACAGGTGGAACTGAGCCTAAGCTGAGGCTTCTAGCTTCTGGCTCATGCTCTACTGTCCCATGAGACTTCAGGCCCAAAGCACAAATTCAAAGGTTAAAATTATTAAGAATTCCAAGACCCAAAGCCACAGAACATTGAACTCCATGTTGCCCTGCTGAACATGGGGCTCTGTGTCTTCACTGGCTACTTGCCTATGAAGCCCACCCTGTTCTTACTTGAACAACGCTGACACCATGGGGGAAAGACTTTGGCAAACTACAGAGCATTTCTTTTAGGGTAGAACTGCTTGAAGCTAAAGTGCCATCTGTACAATGGGTGTAATAATAGCACTGGCTTCATAGGATCCTGATACGGATTACCGCAGTCACTATGATCACTTTCTAAATGCTAAGAAAAGCAAAGCAAATCTTGACGTTGAGCACGGATAGTGCCAAATAAGACAATGTTGTCAGTTAGATAACCACTCTGAATTTCCTCTTTATGTTTTCATAATTAAAAGGAAGTTCTCAAGAACAGAATGCCAAAAGCCAGAAATAGTAAAACATTTTTACTAGCATATTTCTTGTTTTGTGTGTGTGTGTGTGTGTGTGTGTGTGTGTGTGTGTGTGTGTGTTTAGTTTATTACCTGGGAGGCTGAATATGTTTTTAGGTGAATCATTTACTTTTTTCTTCCTAATTAAGTTTTCATTTAAATTCCAGTTAGTTAACATACTGTGTAATATTAGTTTCTGGTGTACAATTTAGTGATTCGATACTTATATTCAACACCCAGTGCTCATCACGACATGGGCCCTGCTGAATCCTCATCACCTACTTCACCCATACCCGCCCCCCACCTCCTCTCTAGTAACCATCAGTTTGTACTCTATAATTAAGAATCTGTTTCTTGCCTCTCTCTCTCTTTCTCCCTGTGCTTATTTGTTTTGTTCCTTAAATTCTACATATGAATGAAATCATACAGTATTTGTCTTTCTCTGACTCACTTATTTCGCTTTGCATGCTAACATATTTCTTTGGAACTGTGGTAGCCTGGAAAGTATCATAAATTTAAAAATCACGTAGCCACACATGAAAGCAGAAACTTCTTGTTTGTTTTGTTTAGCTCTGTATCACAGACTGAATTTACAGAAATTTTAATAATATTCCTCCATTTTTCTTGAACAGCTTTATAAAATATTTTTCCCTAAATGACTTAATACAGTATTTATAAGGCATTCATTCTTTTGTTTCTTTTATGAACTGTATGTCCTTTCACTCTGAATAATTAAAGAAATATAATTTATGTTCCTAGCTTTGAATTGGAACATCTCCTAAAAGGCTTTCAAAGATAATTTCTTCTTCTTTTTTTTTAATGTTTATTTATTTATTTCTGAAAATGAGAGAGAGAGAGAGCATACATAAGGGAGGGGCAGAAAGAGAGGGAGAGACAGACTCCCAAGCAGGCTCCACTCTGTCAGCATAGAGCCTGACTCAGGGCTCAAACTCATAAACTGTGAGATCATGACCTGAGCAAAAATCAAGAGTCAAGTCGGACACTTAAACTGACTGAGCCACCCAGGTGCCTCAAGGATAATTACTAAAAGAAAATGGAGGCAAGCATCTATAAATGTCTCAACTATATTACTTTGATAGATTATATGAAGATTCATTGCACAGGGATGAGTTTAAAAGAGGCAAAACAAAGGAATCATTTCTTCAGAAAACTGGATATAAATAAGCAAATTGTTAGATAAAAGAAGGGGAAATGAGATATCTGAGCTCTCCACAACTCAACTGTTCTGGTCATTGGCTTGGAACTTGCATTGTGTGATATCAGTTACTGTGAAACCAAGAATGGCAACAGGTTGTTAGAAGCTTACTGAGAAAAAGTAAAGCACCAGGAAAACTGGAAGTCTATGTTGACTCTCAAAGACTAGTAAGGAAAACAGCCAGTCAGAGAAGCTAGAATGAGAAAACTATGAAGTGGAAAAGATTCTGAGAGAAGACAGTGAAGATGGGTAAACGGAGACAGAGGGTTGGAGTGACTGATGGCTGGGAAGGACAGCTAAACCAGTATCTGATCAGGCTTTTATGTAAATTCCAAATCTCCAGATTAGAAGAATGGCTCATTGCCCCAGGGTGTAGGAATTGCCTAGAACATTTGCCTAGAATAGTTGGGTAATAGTAAGGGTAATAGTAAGGGTATTAGTACCTACCTCACTATGGTGAAGGTTCAGTGTGCTAAGGTATGTAAAATAGCACACAGTAGTCACTCTCCAAATGTAAGATACTATTAGGAGTTGTCAAGGGGGCCATTGTTACCTTTGTATCAGAAATTAAAGCTATGGGGGAAATCTCAGGGTCACAGTGTCTCCCCACTGCTGTCTCTAGGTGGTGGCTCTTCTCATCATCCTCTTTCAGAAGCCTCTCTCACATAGCACTCCATCTTCCCTTCCTCAACACCAGGGTGCACCCCCTGAATCTCTTCCTTGCATTTGCTATGACTTTGATGCCAGTGGGCTCCCCATTGTCCTCTCCACCTCAATGCTTTTAATTTCCATACAGATGCTCCAACACTCTGACCCAGTGTTTTCTCCACAGATCATGGCTCATTAATGGGTCATGATATCAACGTAGTGTGTCATAACCCACATTACAAAATGAAATGGAATGGAACTGAGTAGATGAGTAGCAGCACGTTGTATTAGGTAATGGTATTTTTTTTTTAATTAAACTTTTGTTTCAGACACATATGTCTGTACTGCCATGGATGCTGGGTTCCTCAACTTCCTCTGCTCCAAGAACCTTCTCTCACCTGTTCTCCACTTTAGCGACTGCTCCTACAACCACACCATGGACCTGGTCATACCAAGAATGGATCCATCTCCAAAACTTGTTATTCCCATTGTATAACCACTGCCCCTCCTATTCTTCCATTTCTCTCGTGTCTTTTGCTAAGCTTATGAATTTTATTTTTCTTCCTTTTTAGCCTGTATTTCTTGAATCCAAACTTTTTCATCCTCAGCATTCTTGTTGCCACTGACTTAGCTCAGGTCATCAATGTCTTCCTTCATGGGCAATCACTTTAACCTCTCAGATGGTCTCCCTGCTACCCTCCAGAATTGCCCTCTTCAAGTCCCAAACTGACCATGTCATTCCTAAATGTAAAAGTGCGACCTGATTCTCTTTGTCCAGACTCATGAGGCTCTTCTCAGCAGAGAATTTGCTCAACCAACTCACCCAACCAGAATTTATTTTCTTTCAGCAGAGTGCCTCTAACCAAACTCTTCATTTCCTCATCTCTTGCATGCATCCAAATACAGATATGTCACAGCTTCTTGTCTTGCCACACCCCTATTCTGGGGATCTGCTCCATCCACAGCCCTTGAAGGGCAGATCCCTGTGTGCATCTCACACCACTATCACATCCTACTAGCCATGGGAAGGCCTCTAATTCAAGAGCAGAACACAGGGACTGGCCGGCATGCTATGATGAATGTGGACAGATCCCTCTCCTAGAAAATTAGGCAACTCTTCCAAAAAAGCTGTGGGAGCCATACGTGAAAGGTCCTGCAGGTTGAAGCAGAAGAAAACAGTCCACAGAAAGAGAACCAAACAGGACCAGCAAGCAGCTCTTGAGAGAGAAACAGAGAAAGTAGTTGCTTCATTTCAGTGGTCAGTTCTCAGTTGCCAGAGGCCTGAGCCTCACACTTGCCTGAGTGACCTTCAGTGGGCCCTTTTTCCTCCATCCAAAAAAGCCCAAGAAAGAACTTTTAGCTTACTGCCTTTGCACACATTCTGTACTTTTCTCCAGAATACTCTATCTCCTTTTTCCCACGAGGCAACTACCTACTTATCCTTTAGGAAAATAAATGCCCTCTTGTGAGTCTGCAGCTCCTCAAGCCAGTCCTTTCACTGTATCCCTTTAGAATTTTGCTCCTTCCTTATTATTTTAACATCTACTGCACTGGTTTATAATTGTTTGTGTTTCTGTATCTGTCTCTGGACTCTCAGCCTCTTGGGGACATATCCTACTCATATTTTTATCTCCCCAGTCTGGAGGTGAGTAGCAGATTCCATTGGTTCCCTACCCACACCACCTACCCTGACATTGCTCCATGCAGGCCAAAGACGAGGAGATTAGTCCCCCAGGAAGGACCTTCCATCAGTAAGGGGTGGAGGGTGGAGAAGAAATACCTCGGTTTCCTTCCCCTCAGTGGGTCCACTGCATTCTCCACAGTCACTCAGAAGAGCTCCTGTGAAATCGAGCCCCAGTTGCCTATAATGGTTTTCTTCCCTTCCCTGTCTCACTTCCTCACTCCTTCATCATGTCTTCTACAATCACCTCCCAAATAAACTACTTACATTGAGATAAATACATGCTTCAGGGATTGCTTCCAGGTGAACCCAAACCAGGAAGGGAGATAAAGCATACAGTGCTTGACAAATAGTGAATGAGCAGGTGAAGCCTTCAGCACCTTACCCCTCTTCCTGTTGGCACAGGATTTCAAGAGTTGACCCTACCCCTCTATCCCAGTTCCCATCCTTCTTCCAAATAGGCCCCATGGTCATGAACTTTGACCTCAGGCTCAACAGCACCCCCACTTCCCCTGGTCACTGGTCATTCAGAATAGCCTACCCTGACCATCCTCAAGGACTAACACAGCTGTGGGCCCCCTCCAGTCCTTGGGAAGATAAGTGCTGCCAACGAAACTCTCCTATTATTAGGTTGGTTGGGGCCATTTCACATAATTTTCAGCTCTCGACATAGCTTTAAAATTCTTTTATTGCCCCCATTCATTTCCTTTAGCAACCTCTACAGAGACTATGTCCACCTTTCCCCAGAGTGCCTACTCCCTTCTTCATTCTCCCACCTGCCCTCCCAGTATTGGGGGTACTTGAGTGAATGAAGTTACCAAGTCACAGCACTTACTAGAAGAGCTCAGATTCTAGAACCACAGTGAAGCCCGTGTTACAGCCAACACAGACATGCCAAGTACAGTGCCATGTGCAGGGCAGTATATAATTGTTAAAGGACTATCAACCTGTCAAAGTAGTCTGGATTGGCCAGAGATGATGGTGTTGTGGTGATATTGAAACCAAAGGAAAACACTTGAGTGAGTACTATTATTACCTCCATTTTTATATATGAGGAAACTGAGGCACAGAGAGGTTAAGTAATTTGCCCAAGGTGACAATGGTACAGACAGGATTTGGACCCATACCATTTGGCATAGAGACCATGAACTTAACTATTATATGACACTATATCTACTGATTTTTGAACACAAAATTCTTGATAAATGATTGAAAAGTCAATACAATAGCCTCCCAAGGCTGAGATGCTTATAATACATATCAGATCAACCAGTAATACATATTAAACAACTCAGATGAAAAAGTACTACATGTACAATCTGCCTTGCATTATTACATACCCCTTATTAGTGAATATAAAACTGAAATGCATGCATATTTCTCCTGGCTGCTTTGTGGATACCAATCATAGCTAGAAGTAGTCAGTGTGGTTGGTGCACGTGTGGAACACAACAGTAAACCTAGGCACCTCCAAAACATGATTTAAAAAATGGTGTAAAAGCTTCCACATCTGAAAAATGGAAAGCTGGAGTAGACAATGTCTCAGGTCCCTTCCAATGCTAAAATTTTGTTTTTCCATCTTTGTATAAACAGGAAACACTTGATTTCAAACCGATCCCGATTATACTTGAAATGTCACTGATGTGGGGGATTGAAGTCAGGGAGGGGAGCCTGTGCAAGGTTTGGTACATTCATTGCCACACAGTCTCCAAGACCCACATTCCATGAACACCAGTAGCAGCGTTTTCATATCTGAAGAATCTCTCTGCCAACTATGTCAAAGGCCTTCAGATATGCAAACTGTCACTTGAAGTGTCCAGGAGGTAGCAGATAGTTTTAACTTCAGAGTGCCCTTGACCACTAAAAAGAAGGCACTGATTAGAAACTATCTCAGGCCAGGATTTGGGTCTGCTACATATAGTAGGGATTAGCTCATTAGTGCTAACGCTGGCTCAGAGGATCACCAGTGCATTTTCTCTGTGTGGCTTGGGTCCAGCTTCTGTCCTATGGGCTACTGCCCTGTTCTAGATACCTATCACTAGGCACATTTTAAACATAAAGTAATAAGCACTGTATGGTAAACTCTTCGTGGAGATGGGTCATACCTGGGGTCAGATGTACATCCATAGGACCATTTCTTTTGAACTTCCCAAGAGGGTTAAGAGGTCTCTGATCTTTGGCCATTTTAGAATAAGAATTACTCAATCTGTCCCCGATAAAGCCTTGTGGGAGTAGGAGAGAATACAGTCCAGCTGAGATTATCTCAAAAACATATGCAAAGTATGTTGAGAAAGAAAAAAACAAAAAACAAAAAACACAGGCATTGACCACACCTTGTTTTATCTCCTTTCCAAACTTATTGCCAAAGGCAGAGAGGATGGAGGCTGTCTGGAGGCTTCTCCTGGTTTATTTATCGCCCTGCCTGCCTCCTTTCACACAGGGGCTTCCACTTTTGGACACTAGCTTCCCTCTGCCTCAGAAGCACCCATGCAGTTATTCTCCAGAGTAGGCCTCCCTGCAGGACAACCTCTCCTCATGACTCTTTACACATCTTTTATGAGTCGTATGTATATTAGGTGCTGAATAAATGTTTGGTGAATTGATCCAGTGTGCACTTGTGCTGGCGGGGCGGTGGGGGGTGGGGTGGTGACTTTGAAGGAACTCTGGCTCACTGGCACACCAAATGCCTTACAAGCTATCTCATTTAATCCTTGGTGGTCCTCTGGATATCACAGACCCCATTTCTCTGATGAAAGGAACTGAGAAGCCAAGAGGGTTATTTGCTCAGCTTACAAGGTCCATGGGGGCTACACAGGCTCCACTCCCCCATTTGGTCTGCAAGGTATTAATAGAAAAGACTTTAGTATTCTTTTCCCCAGACGCAGTGGGGTAGAGGCCTTGGCTTAGGGCCACTGGGCAAGTGGTGGCACACATCCAGAAAGCTTGCTTTGGGAGGAGATGAAATGAGACATCTTTCTGCCATCATTTATCTGAGAGGTGACCCTTCCAAATAAACAACTCTCGGAGACTACATTTTGAAACATCTGCTACCCCTCTGTGCCCGGCCTGTCCCGGGACAGAGCTGAGTCAAGTTTTGCCGAGAGCCCAGGCCAGGCCCCTCGCCTCGCCGCCCGCTAACGCCAGGAGGATGCGGGGGCTAGAGGAGGGGGGGTGTGGGGCGGCGAGAGTGGGGTGCAAAGCCCGTCCGGCTGCAGGACTGGCCCATCCACACGGCTTTCTCGGGACTACCGAGACGCGGCTACCGTGTAAATCCGGCCGCCTTAGCTCCTTAGCAGCTCACGCCTCCCTGCCCCCAGCTTCACCCCTCCCTCCTCTGCCTTAACCACCCCACCCCCGATGTGCCGATCTGGTCCCACCGGCCCTGGGGACACTCACCCTGCCACTCGAGGACCGGGTCGGGGTTAAGTGCCGTCGCCGCGCCCTCGGTGAAGCTCCGTGGCGCCCCCAGCAGAAGCAGCAGCGGCAGCGACCGCAGCAACAGCATCCCTAACCACTGGACTCGCCGGGCGCCCGGGGTGACGGTCGCGGCGGCCGCTCCACAGCGGGAGCGCGGGGATGCGGCCCTGGGGGCGGGACCGCAACCCCCACCCCCCAAGTGCTCCACCCCTCCGGGGGCCTCGCTGCCCCTGCGTCCCGGCGACCCACTCCGTCGACCCTGCCGCGACCGTATGCGGGAGCTCGGGGCTCTGGGCCGGAGACAGGGAAGTTGCAGAGGTTTTCCCCGCCCTACCCACTCGGGCTAGGGCAAGGAGGAGGAAGAGGAGGTGGACCATCTGCCCATCCCAGAAATTCCTGCCTTTGGGGTGGGGAGAGAGGAGGGGTGAAGCTACCCCGTGCACGCTCCTCCTGCTTCCAGCAGCCTCTGTCTTTCCTGGGGGAGGCCGAATAGGAGTTGGGGGTGAGCAGTTGAGAATCCCTGGGACAGGAAGTCTGACATCTGGGTTTGCAAACCACCCGGATTCTGGTAAACACCACGGGTTTGGTAGCTAGCAGCTTAGAATAAATCGAGCTGTGCTGTGAACCCAGGCGCTTTGGGAGCACGCTGGACCTCCTCTCCTCTGGAATGTTAACCATTGGAGGTCTCTGGGGTGCGCCCGGCTCTTCCCTCCAAGTACCCCAAGGTTCTTCCATTATTGAGCTCCTTTCCTTTTTAAAATGCCACCCCCCACTTTCCTTCTCCTTGGATCCCTTAGCCCAGAAAAATAGCTGGGTTATCCCACTTTATAGCTGAGAAAAACCGTCGGGAAAGGCAAAATTATTTGCTCTAGGTCACCCCTTAATCTAGCTAAATTAGTAAGTAGGAAAAGCCTAGAATGTAGTTCTTCTAACTGTAGTCTTTCAAATAACCAGCAGAACACTAGAAACATTTAATATCGGTGAGAACAAGCTAACCTAAGATGGTTCCTAAATAGGACCTTGACCTTCCTCATTAAAAAATAATAAGGGGAGGGGGGGTGGGAGGGAGCTTAAAAAAAAAAAAAAAAAGGAAGGTGGTGGGATCTTGGAGGTCCTTTCTCAGCTGTCTATTGACAAAGACCAAACCAATATTTTTGAGTAACGGTGTCTGCTATAGACTGAATTTTATCCCCCTCCCCCAGTTCATATGTTGAAGCCCCAAATCTCAATGTGATTGTATTTGAAGATAGGGCTTTTAAGAGTTAATTAAGTTTAATGAGGTCTTAAGGGTGGGGTCCTAGATAGGATCAGTGGTCTTAGAAGAAGAGGGAGCCATCTCTCCACCTGTAGTGACGTAGGAAAGGCCACTTGAGGACACAGCAAGAATGTAACCATGTGCAAGCCAGGAAGAGAATCCTCATCAAAAATTGAAATTTTGGACGTTGATCTTGGACTTGCTAGCCTCCAGAACTGTGAGAGATAAGTATCTCTTGTTTAAACCACCAGTCTATGACGTTTTGTTCTTGTGGCGCAACTAGACTAATAAACTGTTTTAGCCTGGTTCCCCAGAAAGCAGAACCTGGGATGAGATCCCTGGCAGGAAATGGGATTAAAGACCAGCGTGAAATAGGGAACTGCAGTAGCAACATGTGTTCAGTCCTGCAGGAACCTCAGAAGGTCTCCAATCTGTTTGTCCTGGGGAAAAGAAGAAAGCATTTATCTGTAGGCTCCCTCTGGTTGTGGTGATTCTGGGGTTATTAATTCCCCTGCACAATTGCTTGGCAGTGGTGAGCTTTAAGCACAGTCCTATGCTGAGGCATCTAAGAGGCCCAGGGGTGGGCAGCAGCAGGTGCATGGCATGGCTAGAGGTGAGGCGCTGTCAGATTGCCCCACAAGGAACCTGGAGGAAGCCTGGGCAGGGCTGGCTGCTGCAGAGGCAGTTGGGGTGAGGTGAGGCTGAGAGAATGTGAGAGGTTCCAATGTGTGTACTGAGTCAATAGCATATCATTATATGTAAAAGTTAGCATCTCTGCCTGAAAACATGCAGAAGAGGGATGCTTTCAACATACTGACTATAGAGACTTTTATCATGAAGTATTTCTTCTGTGGCCTCAGGACTACATTGTGTGCTATGGGAATATCTCCAAAGTAGATGATTCAGGCCTGAGTGGGCTGGCATCTCCTGCAGCAGTCAAGTGCAATCCACATGCATAATCAGGTATCAAAGTGCAACACCGATGTCAATCTTTGGTGAAGGGCAGTGCAGGGAGATTAAACGGAAGAGAGACCAGGAGGAGCTAGAGCGATTGTACAGGGTTTGATATGGAGCAAGAGGCTGTGCCAGGACTGAAAGAAGTAATGAGAGAACATACAAAGGTTTGAGTGAGAAATGCTTGCATTAGCAACAGTGAGTAGGTGGGCCTGGGTGGGGCAAAGGGCAGCTCCCGGGGCACTGTGGCAAATGAGGTCAGTCACTGGGACATTGGGCTACCCCCCACTGGCTGTGGGATCCAGGTGAGAGAGTGACCCGCCATGGACTTCAGTTATACCCTCTGTGTGATGAAAAAAGGAGAAAGCCTTCCCTGACCCAACACAGACAATATTCCAAAGTAGCAGAGCTATGAATGGGAGGGAGCAGGATACAGAGAGGAAATAAGCCATATTTCATCTAAGGGCAATTAGTGTAATGAAGAATGGTGATGACAGCTTCCTGGCCTACCAACACCACATTTCCTATTCAACAATTAGAAGACTCAGAAAAGAGCTAGTTTTTCATCTCTTCCTGAAGTATTGTGGCTTTGAGGTGGAAATCTGTGGCAAAGAGCTTTTTAGCCTTGAGAAAAGTATTCTTTCCCATAGTCAAGTCTTGTGTGTGGTTTAGATCTATGAGACAGGGTAATGTAATGGTTAAAAGGTGCTCTGCCACTTACCAGCAGGTTACTTAGCCTTCTTTAGCTTCAGTTTTCTTCTGTATACAATGCAGATGGTCATGTTTGCCTCATAGTGTTGCTGTATTTAATGAGCTAAGTATGTACAGTGCTTAGCACAGAGTCTGGCATCCTGAGAATGTTCGTTTGTGGGAGAGTCAATCCTGTTGTAATGATATAAAATCCTGTGTCCTGACCCCAGCTAGGAATGGGGTGGCTGGAGCTCTGTGCCTGCAGGCCTTTGTACATCTTCCCATTGCTCAATTTATCATTTAGAATTAGAATTAGTTACTTGAGGGGTGCTGGGTGGCTCAGTCAGTTAAGCATCTGACTTCAGCTCAAGTCATGATTTCCCGGTTCGTGGGTTTGAGCCCCATGTTGGACTCTGTGCTGACAGCTCGGAGCCTGGAGCCTGCTTCGGATTCTGTGTCTCCCTCTCTCTCTGGCCCTCCCCCACCCACACTCTGTCTCCTCTCTCTCAAAAATAAACAAACTTTAAAAAATTTTTTTAAAAAGAAAGAATTAGCTATTTGATTATATCTCTCACTTGAATGTGAGTTCCTTGGGGGGTTGACTATATTTTCCTTCTCTGTGAATCTGCAGGGCAGCACATGTCCTGGCATTTAGTAAGTTCTCAAAAAGTTTTCACCGAATGAGTGAATGAATGAAGGGAAGTAGGAATGAGATTGAAAGGAATATAGCTTTTGGAGTCATTTGAAACTCAAGAAAAATATTAGAACTTGAATTGTGTTGAATGAAAACATGGGAGAAGATTCAGGGATTTAAAACTCACTTAATGTTTGCGTTACAGTGAAAGTCAAAATTAAAAAATATTTTTTGAACACGGCAAATCATATATCTTATAAAGAACTTGTATCTAGAACATATAGAGAGCCGTCACCCTCAATAACAAGGGAACAAACAACTTAAATAACAAATAGGCAAAAGCTTTAAACAGACACTGCACCCAAGAAGATATACAGACAGTAAATAAATATATGAAATGATTTTCAAGACCATTAGGCATTAGGGAAATGAAAATATATACCACAATGCGGTACTACTATACCTGTTAGAGTGGTGAAAGTTAAAAAGGCTGACCATACTAAGTGTCAGCAAAGATAATGAGAAACTGGAACTCTTACACACTGCTGATAGGACTGTAAAATGGTGCAATCACTTTGGAAAATAGTTTGGCAGTCTTAAAAAATGCATAACTACTTAGTTTCCTAGAGCTACCATAACAAATTGCCACAATTAGATGGCTTAAAACAGCAGGCATTATTCTCTCCCAGTTTTTTAGGCTCGAAGTCCAAAATCAAGGTATTGGCAAGGTTGGTTGTTTCTTGGGTATGAAGGAGCATTGCTTCCAGGCCTCTTTCCTAGCCTCTGGTGGTTGCTGACAACCCTTGGCATACTTGGCTTATAGCCGCATGAATGTAAAGTCTACATCCATTGTCCCATTGCCTTCTTTCCTGTGTATGTCTCTGTGTCTTTGTATGGACTTCTTATAAGGACATCCATCATTGGATTTATAAAATTCTGGAAAATGCAAACTGATCTGTGGTGGCAAAAAGCAGATTAGTGATTGTCTGGAGATGGGAATGGAAATAGGAGGTTAGTGAGAGATATTTAGCTGAGCTAAAAGGGAATGGACAAGTATTCTAGACAGAAGGAATAGAGGTAAGAGTGGACATAAAGTACTTGAGAAAATTGTGGAGCAGAGGGATTGGGTATGGAGATGGGAGGTTCTGGAAGCATTGGGGCTAAATAGGAAAGCTGAGGCTAGGTCCAAAGTCATGTTAAAAACCTTTATGCTAAAGCCAACAGGAAGCTATTAAGGGGTTTCACTGTGACCAGATTCATGTGTTATATTTTAGAGAGAACATCCCTGCTATAGAATGGAGAATAGATTGGACATGAGTGTGCTTTATAAGGATGAGGAGGCTGCTGCAGGAGTCTGGATAAAGAGATGGCTCTTGTCTGGACTAGAAAGGAGATAGTAGAAGATTGAGAGAAGTGAACACATGTTGCAAGATGTTTAAGAGGAAGAATCATCAAGACCAGGTGTACTGGGGAGAAAGAGGAATTATCAAGAATGATGTCCCAATTCTGGCATGACCAATCTGCTGGCTCAATCCAGTGAGAAACCAATTTGGGGAAGGAATAGGATTTCAGTTTGCAATATGTTGAGAGGTTTATGGGAAACCCATGTGGAAATGTCCAGGGGGCAGTTGCAAATATGTGTATTAAAGTCAGGAATAGGATGGGAACATAGATTTAGAGGTTATCTGTGGTTGATAATTAAAGCCATGGGCATAGATGTGATTGTTGGAGATTGGGATAGAAGTGGAGATGCCAGAAAAGAATCACAGGGAACAAGAACATTTAATTTAAGGGTCAGCTACAGAAGCAGACTGAGAAGGACTTAGGTGTCTAGAAGCTGGGGAGGAGTATTTCACTGAGAGAACCATCAACAGCTTCATGTGCTCTGGATAGATCAGAGGATGCAAGGACAGAAAAGTCCACCTGATTTACGTATAAGGAGGTAAGTTATGACCCTGGGGAGAGTGCTTCTAGTGGTTGAAGCTAGAAGACACATTAGTGGTTTGGGGATCCCTAGGAACAGAGACACCAAGTATAGACAATTCTTTCAAGCAGTTTGTGGTTGTTGGGTGAAGGAGAGATAACTGCATGGACTATGGATACATGCTCGGGGATGAGGGCAAATGTGGTTGTTATTGTTGTTATTATTATGTTGGTTTTTAGGTGAGAGACTTGAGCATGTCTGAATGCTAGTGGGAGGGATCCAGTAGAGAGGGAGAAGTCAAAGATACCTACTGTTGGAAAAAGTCAGAGTGAGGTCCCTGAGAAGGCAGAAGTTTCCAGAACAAAAAGTAAAAGGATTCACTTTAAAAAGTAAGGCAATGCCTCCCATCATAGCGGAAATTGGTTGTAGACACAGGTTAAGTTGTAGACACAGGTTAAGTCTGAAGTCTGAAAGCTGAGGGTAGAGAGATCTCTCATCTGCTAGGTTCTAGTTTCTCCGTGATGTAGTAGGGGAATTTATCTGTGAGAATGAGGAGAGAGCTCAAGTCAGAGAAAGGAGGTGGGGCTAGTTCTGGTGTCCACAGAGAGAGCTGCTGTGGAAAGATATCTGGAAATCTGGGCATCGCCAGGGACCTAGATGTGGCCAAGGACCATGAATTTATAGTGGACCATGTATTTTCGTAACAATGCTCAGCAGCCTAGGTACATGCAGAGAGAAGGTGAGCCCTGGGCTTCATCTAGAGTGATGCTACTCAATTAGGATGTTGCATACAACAGAGTTGAAGACATTGGCAAGAGAAAGGTTGATGATGCTGGTGGGGTCACACAGGACTTGGCTTCATGATGGGCAAGCAGAGGTATGCAGGAGCGATTCTGGGGCTAGACTGTTAGTTTCGGATTCTGGCTTTGATGAACTCTACGTGCCTTAGTTACCTCATCTGCACAATTGGCATAAAAAGAGTACCATATCATTGGCTTATCAAGAGATTAAATGAGTTAATACCTGAAAAGTGCTTAGAACAATGACTGTCACAGAGTACCCAGCAAAGTCATTTTTATTATTAATTACTGTTACTCGAAACAAATAAAAGATATTTTTGGGCCAAGAATGAGTATTAATTCGGTTTCTTGCTGGGTGGAGAGAAGAGCCATATTCTTGTCCTTCTTTCTTCTTAGTAGCTGTCCTTTCTGGTGTGTTTTCTATGTGCCAGGTTTTGCTTGGGGTGTCATAGTTGAGAGGTCACATTGCCTGTGTGGAAATCTGCTCTGTGACTATGCCAAGTCATTGTGCCTCACCCAGCCTCTGTGTCTTTTCTGTAAAATAAGGTCATAAGAGTGTCCACTCCATAACCTAATATGTGGAAAGCACCCATAATCTAGCAAATAATGAATCCTCATAAAATGTAACTACAATTATTAGACAATACCCACAACAGTTACATCACAAGGTAGCCATTATTATGGTCATTATATACAGATGAGGACACTGAGAGAGTTTAAGTGACTTATTGTTAAAGCCCTACCCTGAGCTACTCATTAACTTCATGTGAGACCCTATCTCATTAAGAGGAAACCATACTGTGGATGAAAGGGAATATCGGTTTATATAAGGCAGAAGTTTTCTAACCTTATTTAATATATATTTTTAGCAGCTTTCCCCGAGTTATTTATTAAAGTCTTCTGGATGTGTCCAAAATATCACTTTATGTTGTGATTTAGCAGCAGCATGGTATTTTAACTAATAACATGCGCAGTGGCTGGAGTACTAAGGGGGGAAAATAAGTGAAAATTCACTGGGCTAAGGGCCAATTTCAGGAGTGAGTTAATGAACTAGTTTTTCACCTTAGTCCAGGCAACAATTTGTATCAATTTAATTCAATTAACGGCTTTCCCAGTGTGTGGTATTTAGCCAGAAAGGAAGTTCCACTCGTGTGGAAGTTTCCGCTGAGTGTCCGTCTCCATGGGGTCTGCACAGGGTGTCTGAAATCTGCCCTATCAGTGCATAGCCTGGTTTCTGCATGCTCATGCTTTCCTTCTGCCTCCTGCATGTAACCTTGGAGAGGATGTGCAGAGAAAGCAGGCAAAGGGATGTACATTCGTAGAAACAGGAGGAGAACCCTCTAGAAAGAATGTTCACGAGCAGCACATGTTTTCTGCAACCTAGCTTGTCCAGGAGTGCTCAGTTCTCATGGTGGTCAGGGCCACCTAGAGAGTTGTTGTTGTTTTAAAATTGTTAACATTTTAAATTTATTTTTGAGAGATAGAGAGAGAGACAGAGCACGAGCAGGGGAGGGGCAGAGAGAAAGGGAGACAGAATCCGAAGTAGGCTCCAGGCTCTGAGCTGTCAGCACAGAGCCTGAAGCGGGGCTTGAACTCACGAACTAGGAGATCATGACCTGAGCCAAAGTAAGATATTTAACCAACTGAGCCACCCAGGCGCCCCTAGAGTTTTTAAAAACCAATATGCAGGCCCCGTCCCCAGAGATTCTGATACAAGTGGTCTGCGGTGGGACCACAACATCTATTTTGTTTGTTTGTTTGTTTGTTTGTTTTTAAGTTCCCAAGTTTTTGTATTGTGCAGCTAGGGTAGAGAACTTCTGGGTTTATGTTCTAAACTGCTGTTGGGTTCTGAATGGAGGAGGGCAGGAGGTAATGTTTGGGATACAAAAAGGAAGCGAAATCTATAATAAACTTCTCAGCTGGGGGAGAAGAGGCTGGGTTTTTAAGGTAAAATTTCCAATTGTAATCAAAGGAAGGGAGGAGCAAGGCATGAGGAAGCTTTAGCAGATATGGCCTGGCTGTCATGTGAGAATGGGGAATTTTACTTCCTGACCCTAGGAGCTCCCATTTGGGAACCAGAACTACCGAAGGACTTTCTCAAAGCCTTGAAGCTCTGGTTGTCACCCTGTGGGCTATAACTTTCCTAGAACTTTGGCAGAAAGGCTGGCGAGTGATCAATGTTTATCTAACATCTATTAATCATTTTCTGGTAATTTAGATATTCTGAAATGTATATAAGATAGTTTTTGTCATCACCAATGCTCCTTTTAAACAAAGATAATAACAAAAAGAGGGTTGCTGCACCTTTTAATTTTATCCAAAGACTCCCCAGATAAATCCAGGCAGAGTCTGTGAGTGTGTTCTCATCCTGAAAGAGTAGGTAAGGGGAGAAGGAGGCAGCTAGAGAGCAGGGTGGAACTGATGGGTTAAAAATCCTTCTTCCATTATTTCTTGGTTGTGTTACTTTGGTCAAATTACATAATCTTGCTGAGTTTCGTCCCTAAATGTGGAACAATAAAAACCTACCTTACAGGATTGTAATGAGAATGTGAGCCAAGTGCCAGGCACAACAGGGCCTCCGGAAGTATAGCCACAGCAGGCATTCTGAGGTGGGGAAAATGATCCTAATGGATCAGGGACAAAGAAGTCTCTGGTATGTTCATACTTGCCCTATCATGTACACGCATAGGGTTGGAGATCGTCAAGTTTTATTTCTAAGCCAATTTAAAATGCTAAACCTCAGGGTAGAAAAGACAAGATCATTGGGATTAGACAGGATATAGTCATGGGGCTATGAAAATAAACTTGTTGACAAAGGTCTTCACCTACCCTTTTTAGGTTTAATTGCTTAAATATTAGACTTTAGTGCAACTTTCAAAGAAGAAAGCCTGAAAAGCTCAGTGAATAGAACACTAGGAAATTGGAAAATCTGATCTTGCTAGTTCTTCTAGGAGTCATCCGAAGCATGCTACTTGACTTTTCCATAGCTTAACTACTTTTCTAGCTTGAAACAGGAATCATAGTGTTGTTAAATGTATGGATTTTTGTAACCAGGAAAGATATGGATGTTAAATGACCAGGAATCCACGATATACCTTAATTTTTTCCTGCATTTATTTATAAATCAACATATAGTTTTATTCTTGCATAATGAGTTTATTGGCATTCTGTTACTTGAAAAGAGCAATTTATTAATACAAGGCCAGAAACCTAAGACTGATGGGTTAAATAACATTTTAAATACATTCCTAGTGAATACCCCAGTTATAAAATTATAAAAGGCCTTTGCTGTACTTTCATTGAAATAAAATTGAAAAACAATAAACTGCATAAATTTAAAATGTGCAATTTGAGAATTTTTGACATATCTGTATATCCATGAAACCGTTGTTATAATCAAGGTAGTGAACATATCTATAATCCCTACAAATTTCACTGTGTTCCTTGGTAAGCCTTCTTTGCCATCCTTCCTCATCCCAGACCCCAATCAGCTACTGCTCTGCTTTCTGTCATGATAGATTAGTTTGAAATTCCCAGCATTTATATAAATGAAATCGTACAGTATATGCTCTTTTCTTGTCTGGCTTCTTTCACTCAGAATAATTATTTTGAAATACTGCCGTGTGGTTGCACGCATTAATAGTTCATTTTAAAAAATGCTGAGTAATTTTCCATTGCACAGCTATACGATAATCTGTTTATCCATTTACCTGTTGATGGATATTTGGGTTGTTTCCAATTTTATGCTATTGTAAATAAAATTGCTATGAACATTTGTGTACAAATCCCTGTGTGGGCAAATCTTTTCATTTTTCTTGGGTAAATATCTCTAAGTAGAATAACTGGATGATATTGTAGTTGTATGTTTCGCTTTTAAAGAAACTACCAAATTGTTTTCTACAGTGGTTGTACCACTTGACATTCCCACCAGTCATATGTGAGAATTTCAGTTCCTCCAGATCTCATTATGGTTGGAATTGTATTCTCTCCCTCAAAGATCCCCCAAAGATCTCGAAGTTCTAACCCTCAGTACTTGTGAATGTGACCTTATTTGGAAATAAGGTATTTGCAGACAATCAAATTAAGATGAGGTTATCATGACTGGTGCCTTTATGAAAAGTGGACATTGGGACACAGAGACAGACACACAGACAGGGAAAACACCATATGAAAAAGAGGACAGAGACTGAAGTGATGCATCTATAAGCCGAAGAATGCCAAAGATTTCCAGCAAATCACCACAACTCAGGAGAGAAGCATGGAAGAGATTCTCCCTTTCGGCCTTCAGAAGGAGCCAATCAACCCTTCTGACACTGATTTTGGACTCCTAGTTTTCAGAACTGTGAGATATTAAATTACTGTTGTTCAAGCCACCTACTTTATGGTACTTTGTTCCGGGAGCCCTAGGAAACTAATATATTGGCCAACACTTGGTGGGGACAGTCTTTTAAACTTTAGTCATTCTTAATAGTGTATAGTGGTATTCTATTGTGGTTTAAATATGCATTTTTCATACAGCATGGTGGCTATAATTAATAAGTATATGTATTGTATACTTGAAATTTCCTAAGAGTAGATCTTAAGTATTTTTATCAAAGGAAAAAAAGAAAAGAAAAAAAATGCAACTATAAGGTGTTGGCTGTGTGAGTTAATTTGATTATGCAAGTCATTTCACAATATATATGTATATAAAAACATCATGTTGTGTACTTAAAATAGATATAATTTCATCAATTATACTTCACCAAAAAAAGAAAAATAAATAAATTTACTTTTCTCTAATGACTAATGGTATTGAAAATCATCATGTACTTGTCTGATATCCATATATCTTCTTTGGTGAAGTATCTGTTTAAATCTTTTGTTCATTTAAAACAATTGACTGTTTTGGGGCACCTGGATGGCTCAGTTGGTTGAGCATCTGACTGTTGATCTCGGTTCAGGTCATGATCTCATAGTTCGTAAGTTCAAGCCCCACATCAGGCTCTGTGCTGATGGTGTGGAGCCTGCTTTGGATTCTGTCTGCTCTCTGCCCATCTCCTGCTTGTGCGCACACTCTCTCTCTCTCTGTCTCTTAAAAAAATAAATAAACTTTTTAAAAATTTTTGAAAATTAAAAACTGTTCTATTATTACTGAGTTTTGAGAGTTCTTTATATATTCTGTATACAAATTTCTTATCAGATATATTATTTGCAAATTTACTCTCCCAGTCTGTAGCTTATTTTTTCATTGTGTTAATACTGTCTTTTGAAGAGCAGAAGTTTTAGATTTTGGTGAAGTCTACTTTATCAATTTGTTCTTTTATGGATTATGCTTTTGAAATCTAGAAATCTTTTCCTAACTCAAGGTTACAATGATAGTCTATGTTTTCTTCTAAATGCTTCATATTTTAAGATTTTACTTTTAGGTCTATGGCTCATTTTGAGTTAAAATTTGTTTAAACTGGGAGGTTCATTTTTTTAATGTGTGAATAATCAATTTTCCCAGCACATTTATTGAACAGATTATCCTTTCTCCACTAAATTGCCTTTGCACCTTGGTCAAAAATGAGTTTTCTACATTATGTCTATTTGTAGACTTTCTCTTTTGTTCCATTTAATTATTTGTTTATATTGACACCAGTACCTCCACACTGTTTTAATTATGGTAGTGTTATAAGTATTGAAATCAGGTATTTTAACCTTCCAATTTTGTCCTTCTTTTTCAGTTATTTTGAGTACTCTCGATACTTTGCATTCTTGTTTGGATTTTGAAAATAGATTTTTAACTTCTACAAAAATCCTGCTGGGATTTTAACTGAGATTGCATTGAATCTATAAGTCAATTTGGGGAGAATAGACATCATAATAATACAGAGTCTTATGACTCATGAACAATCAATATCTATTCATTTATTTAGATCTTTAATTTTTCTCAGCAATGTTTTATAGCTTTTAATGTAAAGTTCTTTTACATCTTTCATCAGATTCATCCCTAAATGTTTCATATTTTTGATGCTGTTGTAAATAGCATTTAAAATTATTTTTCAATCTGTAATTGTTTTTTGCCAGTATATAAAATTACAATTGGTTTTGTATATTGATCTTGTATCCTGCAACCTTGCTAAGCTCATTTATTGGCTCTACTAACTTTTCATACATTCCATAGATTTTTCTGCATAGATAATGATGTCATTTGTGAATAAAGACATACACTAAAAGTATATGTTTAATAGAAATGTTATGAGTGGAAAGCATTCAGTCTTTTACCATTAAGTTTCATGTTAAATATAGGGGTTTTGTAGGTGTCTTTTATCAGCTTAAGGAGGATCTCTTCTATTTTCAATTTGATGAAAGGTTTTATCAGAAATGGGTGTTGCATTTAGTCAAACATTTTTTCTGCATTTATGAGGTGATCATGATTTTCTTTGTAGTTTGTTTATGTGGTGGATAACTTCATTGATTTTTGTATATTAGATGAACTCTGCATTACTGGGATAAACCCCATTTAGCTATGATGTATTTTCCTTTTATGCATTGGATTTGACTTGCTAATGTTTTGTTTAAAAATTTTTCCATCTATGTTTTCATGAGGGATTTTGGTCTTTAGTTTTCTTGTAATGTCTTTTGTTTTGTTAGCTTGATGCTGGCCTCAAACATTGCATTGGGAAGTATGCCTTTTTCACTTTCCTGCAAGAGTTTATGTAGAATTTGTAGGTATTATTTCTTCATTAAGCATTTGATAGAATTTATCTCTGAAGCGATCTGGGCCTGAGGTTTTCTTTGTGGGAAGGTTTTTCACTATGCTTCAGTTTCTTTTACAGATATAGGAAAATTCAGATTACCTATTTTTTTGAACAATTTCTTTTGTCTTTCCAGGAATTTGTCCATTTCATATAGGTTTTCAAACTTATAGGCATAAAGTTGTTCATAATATTCCCTTATTTATCTATTTAATATCTGTAGACTCTGTAGTAATGTCACCTGTCTCATTCCTGATATTGATAACTTGTGTTTTCTATTTTTCTTTTGCTGGTCAGTCTGGCTAAAGGTTTACCTATTGTATTTACCTTAAAGAAAATTTGGGTGTCATTGATCTTCTCTTTTGTTTTTCTGTATTCTTTATCATTGATTTCTACTTTGATCTTTATTATTTATTTCTTCTACTTACTTGGAGGTTTTTTTTTTTTCTCCTCTTTTTCTGGTGTCTTAAAGTAGAAGCTGAGGTCATTGATTTGTGACTTTTCTTGTTTTCTAACATAGGCATTTATTGCTACAAATTTACCCCTATGTACTGCTTTAGTGGCATCTCTCATATTCTGATGTATTGTGCTTTTATTCAGTTTTAAATGTTTTCTGATTTTCATTTTGAGTTCTTCTTTGACCTATGGGTTACTTAGAAGTGTGTTATTTAGTTTCCAAATATTTGGGAATTGACCAGATATCTTTTTGCTATTGATTTCTAATAAAATTCCATTATGGTCAAAGAATATACTCTGTATGACTTGAGGTTTTCTAAATGCATTGGGATCTGTTTTTTTGGCCTGGAGCATGGCCTATTTTGCTAAATATTTCGTATGTCCTTGAAAAGATAATCGCTTTTGCCATTGTTGGGTAGAATGTTCTACAACTGTCAATTAGATAAGCTGGGACTATGTAGGACTCACCTTTTTGTTTTCTGTGTCTCAGGGATGACTGTCCTTTAATGCCTGATGTCCAGTGTCTTGAAAACTATTGTTCTATGTATTTTGTTTGTTTGTTTGTGTTGTTGTTACAGGTGGGGGAACAAATTTGGTTCCTATTATTTCATCTTTTTTGGAAGCAGAAATCTCCTATTCATTTTTTAGGGATTTTTTTTAATCACATCTGCATTTTATCTCCAAACTTGCTTTTGATGAGGAAAGGGAAGAAGCATAAGGAACTCTGGAAATTTGTACTGTAACACTTTTTTCAATAGCCCATGACTCTGCTTGGTTTTTCCCAAGGAGTGTTTGTGGTGTGTGTGTTTGTGTGTGTGTGTGTACTGTTAGTACATAAATACATTTCATATTTAGCTAGACCACATTTCAGAACCAAAAAGTAAACTTAAAAAACAAATCAAATCTGAGTAGCCAAATTAGATACAAAATCTTAGAAGCATGTTACTGAAGTCTCTGGGCTAAAATGTCTGTGTTTTAGTTGAGAAGAATGCTTCAGACCCACACTCTTACATTATAAATGATTCTAACAATGGGATATAAGGTGTTAATCCAAATGCACAGAAAAGATATTTGACTAGGCATTCTCACTGAGAATCTTGTTTAGCAATCTCTGCACTCCAGCAGCTATCCATTTCCAGGGCAGGGCACACCTGTGTTCGAAGCTTCCTATTCATTTTAGGCAATATAAGAAAAACAGTGACTGGGTCTTTCCTTCACCTTTCTGTTCCTAGACTCCATGATGATCGTTGTTTCCATTAACACTGTCTTTCCTCACACCATACAGTAGAAAATACCATCAAATGTCATCTTATGGCTTTTTTACAGAAATCACATGCCAGCCCTATTCTAGTTGTCTCACTTCTATTTGTAGATATTCACATCTTCCTAAATCATTTATTTCATGATAGTCGTTTGGATTATTTTTTTACAAGGGGTTAATCATCTCCATTTGTGCTGATTTTTACTAGTTTCATTTTCAGAGCTATTTAATTTTCAACTCTGGGGATGGCACGCTTCCTGTCTATGGGCTGACTAAAGGTATGCTGTGCTTAAACTGGATCACCCAGGTGGCATGGCCATACTTTGTATACCATACTACTCCTTCCCACTTGATGAAAATCCTCCTGGATTTTCCCTAGTCCTTTGACTTTAATTGTATTCCCTGAGGGATTGTGTGACTAACCTATGTGAGATGCAGAAAACCTGTGCATCTCTTTTTACTAGATCTTCCTATGTTTTGACTTGCAATTTCTATTCAGGCAAATTCCTGCTTGTTAGTAAGAGCAATTATTTTCAAAAAAGGCTGGGCCCAAATCTGAGCTGGTCTTAGCTTGTTAGCTCAAGTTTCTTAAAAACAAAATCTGAAATCTGTCACTTGTGTGTTTGTTGTTTGCCATAAATAGTTGTGGCCTTATTTCCATTAATATTGTTAATTTTGCCTGGAGGTCCTCATGACCTACATTATTCTTCCACTCCTTCCCCCAGTTTTCCCACCACTTTCCTATTTCTAAGAAAAGCCTGTGATTTGTTTTTGTGGGCTATCCCTCTGGGAGGATGGGTTAGGGAAAGGACTAAGATACATTATTGTGAAATTATTCTTAGAACTGAGTAATGTCCTCTAAGGGCCACAAATGTTAACTTGAGAAATGTTGCTTCAAGTGGCTTTTCTTTCATCTACATCCTTATCAAATATGTCTATCCTTTGAGTGTTAACACTTAACACTTGTGAAATGTTAGCACCCAGAAGGTATGAGTAAGTCTTTTTAACATTTAGACCTAAATTTTGTTGGCTAGATTCCTCACTATGGTACCTGGAAGACTTAAAGAACCATTTCGGAGGTTTAAACTCATGTCTGGTATCTGGGAATCTTTAGGGGGTGCCTTACATACCCTATGGCAACTTGGTGTTTCCGTGGAACCATGCCTTGGCCCAGAACACTTCACATTCCACTGCCTGAGCGGAGCATCTGCCTCCAGGCCCCACCTGAGGCTCCTGTCACCCACTAAGTTCCCTGCTGCTGCCTATCTCTAGGCTTCTGCTCAACCTACAGCCCTGGCAGGTACCTGCTCAGTTGCTGTCACTCACCTCTACTCGAGAGCCTTAGGCTCTGCCTTCAGAGCCCATATTTCTTTGCCATTTGCAAGCAACTCCTCTCTTCTGTGTTCCACTCTTTCACAGCACCACAATAGAATGGCCTGGGCCCCAAGAGTTTAACAGGTTTAGACTTCAGTTTCTATAGAATTCTTTTAAGGGCTAAGAAGCTGTTACCACATATACCCAGAAATAGCATTCTCCTCTTATGATTTGACCCTTATTCTGGGTTATTCTTATTCTAACTCATGATATCAGAAGACTTTCTTTGTTATTCTTCTTCATAACTTCATGGTTCTTCCCTGAAATTTGTCTTTAGTGTTCCAGTCATATCTAGACCCCAACCTTGGATACTCTGCTCTTTTACTAAGTGGGCAGTTATTGGATGGCAGAACTCAGTTAATGAAAAACAACTACCATTTACTGAACATTTATTAAGCAAATATGTCAAACTTTTTAATATGTTATTTCATTTAATTCTCACAAGAACCCTAGAAAATACGGGGAATATATGTACTAAATTTACAACACAGAACCAGGTTGAAGACAGGAGTATCTATCAGATTGTTATCTCTTCCCTATGAACTTCTCAGCAGGTAAAGTTAAGACACAAATATTCACATCCTGTTGGTGCCTAAATCTAAGCCTGGGATATTAAATGGTGGCTTTGTGTGCTAAGAAAGGATAAAAATGATAATGTGTGCTTTCTTGTGTCCATCTGGAACTGAAGTCATTTTCAGATTTTTGAATGAATCATAGAATTCTATTAAAGCATGAATTAGTTATCTCTTAAAATGAATAGATTTGATTAAATCAAACAATGAGTGAACATGATCAAAAAAGCCCCAGAGAAAAACATTTTACATTTTCTTTTCTGCCTCTATGACAGATTCATATATTTTATTATGCTCAGCGTTTTAAATCTTATTTATCTTTTTCTTCTCCAATTCCATCTTCTTAATAAAAAAGTTTCAAAAATATGAAACATTTCTTGAAATCAATGCGATAGACATTCAATACACTAACACTATAAAATACATGTAACAGCTTAATTTAAATTTTCATGATGTCACTGCAGTGTTTATGCTACTTCTAATCCTGTGCCTCAGTTTCCTCATTTATAAAATAGGAGAAGCTAATAATACCATCCCATTGGGTGGTTGTGAGCTCTGAATAAGTTAGCGTATATAAAGTCCTTGAACAGTAGGGGTTACTTATTTTTATTAACAGTGCAAACTATTTCATGATAATAAGACACCTCTATTAAAATTGGAAACAATAGATACATCTTAAATAGCAATAGATATAAACAATAAGCAATATATACAAATAAATCTAGTAGATATATCTATTAAAATAAGAAGGAAATATGTGTGTTTGTATTTATATATGTACTATATGTGTGTGTGTATATATACACACACACACACAAATAAAAATTATTTAATAGGAAGTTGTTTTTTAATACACACACACACCCCTGTATTAGGTATAGCAAAGCCAACTGGATGAAAAAATTAACCTAGTGACTTTTTCCCCAATCAGTTATTGACAAATAAGGGAGTTTCATGATGTACCATCTTTAGATGTTGACCTGAAACAAGATTGGCTGCTATGCAAGGACCATGAATGTAAATACATTTCAGGCTGAAAAAACAAAACTATTTGAGCAGTAAGTTTCCTCATAAAACACATACCTAGATATTACAAAGATCAGATTGAAATTTCAAACTGAATTTGAAGTTCCATGGGATTTCTGAAGTCTTGAAGTTGATAATGACACCAAAGAGTGTGTTTGGGTCAAATCTGTGCTTTCCGGAGCCCAGTCTCTGGAAGTGACTGGTAGTGCCCAGGGTCTACCTCTGAGACAGGGTTACAAGATGAGAAACTCCTGGGATGCCTGAGCTGTTCTCTCTTTGCTGGTTGTGCAACCAAATACAAGAGAACAGAAGGTGAAGTTCTGATTCACATTTGGATGTCTCCAAGGCACAGGGAGATAGCATATAACCCCACTGTGGTCCACAAACCAGAGAATTAAGGCCTTGGCCCAAGCTGTGGGACTATTTGGCTGCTGCTCACCCTCCTGGCTGCAGAAGCATCATCCAGAACTTCTCTCACTTAGTACCAGAGTATTCAGACCCAACTGACCTATTAAAAGAGCCACTGTGAAGTCCTGAATTTAAATTGCCATGCTTTTTAGTTGCGTTTACTTGAGTCCGTTGCAGAATGATGACATTTAACAGAAGGGAGAATTTCTATTTATCACATGTCATTCAATTCCTCTGAATAGGGAATGTTTTCCCCATTTAGATATTTATAAAATGAAGATGACACAAAATTGTTTTGAATCCCTAACATTTAAATACATTTACTCTTTTGAGAGGTCAGCCTTCTCCTAGAGCCAAAGAATGTTATTGGCAGGTTTGCTTCTCTAATACTGGGAGTACTTGAAGGACTGGGTGTAGAGAGGTGAAGGAGAGAGCAAATCAGAAGACGCTGGTTTGTTTTGGGGGCTGCCCTTTGCCATTTGGGAGGGTTCACAGAAGCTTTCAGGGCATGGTTGTTTCTGATGTTAAAGAATCTTAAAGGAGAAACCTGAACCAGATTAAATCCACATTTGGACTCTCAGCTGACACCCCCACAGAGCTGGGTCTTCCCACTGGGAAGCCCCACATGTTGCCTTAGTCAGGGTAACAGCAGGCTCACAAGAATGAGTACATTTAAAATGAACAGCCAACCACCTGCAACCCCATATATCTTATTCTCAACACTGCCCAGACCCAGTTGCTGCTCCAGAAACTTTCTCTTCCCTCTTCCCAAACTTCCCAATCTTTCCTGGCTCTCCCTCCAGCGCAGACAGGTAAACTTTTAGTTTCTTTTCTCTCCCCTCCCTGGCTCAGTGCCTTACTGTGCCTTACAGAGCAACTTAGCCTTACATTTTTCTTTTAAAACTTCTCTTTTCTTTACTACCTAGATTCAGCAACCTCTCTGGACTGGGGAGTTACGTGCAAGATGGGTTTTACTTTTAAGGGAAATGTGTGAGCTGATGCTGAAGGGACACTTAGCTTAGACCTTGGAGACAGGTGGGGACATGTGCATCTGGGATGTGCATACGCTGATATTGTACATTCATTTGTTTACTATCTTCTCCCTTACTAGAGAGCACAGGAACTGCTTATTTTGTTCATTTCTGTATCTGTAATCATAAGAAAAATGTCAAAAAAAATTTAAAAAGAAAAAAAAGTCTAGCATATATTAAGCACTCAATAATAATGACTAAATGGGGGCATCTGGGTGGCTTAGTTGGTTAAGCTTCCAACTCTTGATTTCAGTTCAGGTCATGATCTCATGGTTCATGAGTTTAAGCCCTGCATCAGGCTCTGCACTGAGAGTGCAGAACCTGCTTGGGATTCTCTCTCTCTCTCTCTCTCTCTCTCTCTCTCTCTCCTCTTTTTGCCCTTCCCCCACTCTCTATGTCAAAATAAACAAATATACATTAAAAAAATAATACTGACTGAATGAATTTATTGAGCACCCACTATCCTATAGGTGTTGGAAGAAGACAGGCATTGCCACCATGTTACAGCTGGAAAAACTGAGGAGAAAAAGGACTTCCTCAGTGCTGTCTAAAATGTGAACAGGTTCCGGATTTTCAGATATCCAGCTTTTGTCTGTAATAAAGTGTTTCAGAGTATAAATACTTTTGACTTGAATTTCTCTGCCCTTCTATGAGGAAAGAGCCCAAGAATAGGACTTTTTCTAAGCTGGGTCTGTTTGTAAGCATTGGTTTCTCTCTGCTTAACTTTGGAAAATGAGCATGGCCCCATGGAATCCAGCAAATGGATGCCCAGAAAAGCGGCACCATCTGACTGTACTGGTTTGCTAGGGTTGCCATAACAAAGTACCACGAGTGGAGGGCTCAAACAACAGAAATGCATTTTCTCACAATTCTGGAGGCCAGAAGGCCTGGAGCAAAGTGTTGGCAAGGTTGGTTGCTTTCAAGGCCTTTCTCTTTGGTTTGTGGATGGACTTCTCCTTGTGTCATCACATGGTTGTGCCTTTGTGTGCATCTGTGTCCTAATCTCCTCTTCTTATAAGGACACCAATCATATTGGACTAGGACCCAACCTAATGACCTCACTTTACCTTAATTACTTTTTTAAAGACCTTATCTCCTAATACAGTCATATTCTGAAGTACTGGGGGGTTAGGACTTCAGTACACAAGTTTTAGGAGAGGGACCACAACTCAGCCCATAACACTAATCCTGATTTTACAAAATGTAGGGTAATATCCAAGACTCTTTTTTTAAAAAACCTTATGATGTGGATATCGTAACCATGTAGCAAACTGCAGCCCATTCCCTGCTGTCTCTTGCCATTGGTGACTGCCTCTCTCAGCTCTTCTCCTTGGCCCCAGAATGAGATCAGCAAGGTGGTCAGAGCAGGTCACACAGGGATCCAGAAATCCAAGAAGAGTGTTTTGTGTCAAGTAAATAAAAGGAATTATCATCCATCTAAGGTTCGTTGTTTAAATTACCATGTTTATTTATGTCAACACAAAATACAATACAACAACTTACAAAAAACCATTTATCTTCATGTAATATAACTCTTCAGTGAACAGAAGTACTACTGTTAATGTTTTGACCTTTTAAGGTCCAGCCTTGGGTCAAAACAGTATTTAGAGAAATAGCAGATTCTTCTCTACCTTCCCCAATATACACACAAAGAAAACTCATATTTTCTACAGTCCCATTCCTATAATTATACAAAAATATCACCAGTAGAGGTGAATACTACTGTTGGGTCATCACTATTGCAACTTCCTTGTTGCTGTAGGTTTTCCCCAGACCCTGGGCTTCAGTCAGGAACAGAGCGGGTGCATCTGTCCTTCAGGTGTCCAAGGTGATTGTTTAGTAATTCTTTGAGTATAGCTGTGTATTCCCCAAGTGTCTGATTAACCTGAGTTACTTAGAAACCAGAAATCCAAGTGATCAAATGTGAATTGAAGAACCTTATCATAATACATTACCTGTGCCAATTCCGTGGATACATTTGAAGTTTCTATTACAGAATGAACTATTCACCTAGTAAAAGTTTTCACATTACAATTTACTCAAAGGTAATAAACACTGCACAAAAGTACAAGACCTCACCTCTACTCCAGTACTCCAGTCATTTAAATGTTATTTTAGTCTCAGTACATTTTCAAACAAATGATAGTGATCACTTAACTAACAAAATCTTTCCATCATTTCACGGACAAAAGGGTCTGTCTCATACTGTGGAGAGAAAAAATATCTTGGAGTGGAAGATCTAGATTCTGGACCAGTTCTTCTACTCACTCTCTGAGGCTTAGTTTCCTTATGAACATCAAAAAAGAGGACAATGCTTTGTGAAGCAGTACTAATAGGAAATACTATTCTACAACGTCCATCTCTTCAATCAACCTATGGAACTCAAATTATCCACATCTATTTTGCAAGTAAAATCTTACTTTTTATTTTTTATTTTATTGTTTTTTTCATGTTTATTTATTTTTGAGAGAGAGAGAGAGAGAGCACAACCTGGGGAGGGGCAGCAAGGGGGAGACACAGAATCGGAAGCAGGCTCCAGGCTCTGAGCTGTCAGCACAGAGCCTGACGCAGGGCTTGAACCCATAGACTGCGAGATCATGACCTGAGCCAAAGTCAGACGCTTAACCGACTGAGCCACCCAGATGCTCCATAAATCTTACTTTTTAAAGTAAATATAAGATGCATATTTACCATATGCAACTGAAATGTGCAAGTTAGGTTATGTAAATGGGAACAAATATAGATAGAAAGCCTATTACTCATGAGAGACTGTGTACTCTTGATGTGTTTGCTTTAAAGCCATTTAAAATTTTGTTCTATTTTTAACCCATGTCCCTGTTGCATTATTGGAGCTCTTTTTGAATAAACTACCTAATCGTTTACAGTAGTTTTTTAACAAGAAATTAAAACTTTCATATGGCATTTCCAGGGGTTAGGTGACTATGAAATTAAGTAAAAAGGATTGAAAAATATGGGAGAAGTAAGAGTTTAAAAACTTGGGGTCAGGAGGGAACCTGAGTGTAGAAAATTTTCCAGTAATTAAAAATAATCCAGGGGCGCCTGGGTGGCGCAGTGGGTTAAGCGTCCGACTTCAGCCAGGTCACGATCTCGCGGTCCGTGAGTTCGAGCCCCGCGTCAGGCTCTGGGCTGATGGCTCGGAGCCTGGAGCCTGTTTCCGATTCTGTGTCTCCCTCTCTCTCTGCCCCTCCCCCGTTCATGCTCTGTCTCTCTCTGTCTCAAAAATAAATAAATAAATAAAAAAAGTTGAAAAAAAAATAATCCAAATAATGGACTAGCTATTTTTGTTTTTACTGGTAACTTTCTAATTTATAGATTTCTTCTTCATTTGTAAAACAAATAAAATACTTGTTTGTGTACCTGACTTTTAGATACATGCAAATCCACAGAAATTATTAACACTAATTACACTTGGGGCATCTTTAGAAGAATTGCATCCTCTTAGTTGAAGTAAAAGTCAGCATCTCATTTTTCATAGATTTTTAAAAGAATCCTCCTTTAGGAAAGGGCAGATTTACTCAAAGTTTAGAATGAATTCGCAAGTGTGATTATTTAATGTGAGCATATGGACTTTGTGACTTTGCTGAGACAAAGACTTCAGGTAGCTCTATTCCTGCAACAAATGAGATTCTAATTTCAAACATTTTTCAAATGCAAATCAGGCCCCCATGTGTCATTTTGATGATTTTTTGAGGCATTAATGCAACAGAGTTAGTATTCCTCAATGATCCCCAAAGTCACCCCTTTGCTAAGGATATTTCTCTTCTTGATTATTTTGAACCTGCCAACACAGTCTCTAACCTTCATACAGACAATGACTGATCTCCAAATGACCTATTATTATCTTAAACCAACCTCATTTTAAAGCAACAAAAAAGAAAAATTAAATAGTGCATTAACATTTCATATCAGTGAAGCAGACTTTTTTTGTGCATGAAGTAGTTCTATCCATCTGCGGAAAGATCCATCTTTTGTTTCTCCCTGTGTTTATAGGTTACGTTTTTGAAGGTACTGGTTGAACCTCTATACAGTGGATTGGTTCCCTAAAAGAAACAACAAAAAAGTTCAAATGAAAGTACGTACATATTATTACATGGTTTTAATATATCTGAATAATTTCATTGTACATTATAAATGAGAAGAAGAGAGTCAGGCTCAAGCTTGGAAGCCATTTGAATAATTTTGATTAATTCCACAGATTCAATATATTCTTATATAATTTCATATATTATTTTAGCATTTTAAAATTTATACCTTTTCATTTAATTTTTTATTTTTATTTACTTTTTAAAAGTTTTTTAACATTTATTTATTTTTGAGAGAGAGAGAGAGAACGAGAGAGAGAGAACGCACACATGCACTCAAGAGAGGGAGGGGCAGAGAGGCGAGAGGGAGACACAGAATCCAAAGCAGGCTCCAGGCTCCGAGCTGTCAGCACAGAGCCCGATGTGGGGCTCAAACTCACGGACTGTGAGATCATGACCTGAGCTGAAGTCAGCCGCCCAACCGACTGAGCCACCCACGCGCCTCCTGTTCATTTAATTTTTTAATATGCAGAACCAGTGCCATATGTGTATCATAAAAATCTGACCCTGTTTGGAAACACACTAATTTATGGATAGAAAACAAGACTTTGACTGTTTTGTTCACTGCTATTTTACCAGAGTTGAAAACAGTGCCTAGCCAACAGCAGGCATTCAGTATTTACTGAACGAATAGAATGAACCATAAGGTGGCCCCAAAAGGAAATAAAAAGTAAAAAATGGGAAAAGTGCACTTGTAGAAGCATGCAAAGACAATGACATAGTATCTGCCTTTAAGAGAGGTGTTGCTGGTGAGAGGCATCACACAAGGGCACAGATAATCTCGCTAACGTGAGATAAAAATTCAGGAGAAACAACTAGCTGCTTGGGAGAAGCAAGGAAAGATCCCTAGGACAGTGAAAACCTGCTCTAGAGAGTGAAAGAATTAGGTAGCATGTGCTTCCTAGAGAATAGCAGTGTGTGAAGCAGAGAGTCACCAGGGACTGGCATGTAGGACACTGGGCGCATGACGGAGTACAGGTCCCAAGGCAGGTTGGGCAAGATGGCTTTGCCTTTGGGGAAGTGCAGAGGATTTGTGCCAATGTTTGGACAATTCAGTTGTGCTCTTTAGGGTGTAGATGTGTTTCTAGGTGCCATCACTGGGACCAGAAGAAGCCAGGCTCTGTAAGTGTTTAAAGAAATACCAAGCTTGATCCTCCAATTTCCCTCCTTTGGTTGAATTGTTCCAGGCAGGCACAAGATGTCTGTGTAAGTTGCAGTTTCTTCTCTCCCACTTTCCAAGGTTGACCACACAGGCTTTGATGTCAGACAGCCTGGTTTCAAACCCAGCTCTACCACATGACCTCAGTTAAGCAATTCTGAGTTTTGGTGTCCTCGTCCACTGGAGGGATTACCAAAGTGCTTACCTCATTCATGAAGTATACTTTAGCACAGTCCCTGACACATATTCAGTGCTCAATAAATGCCGCCTCTTATTAGTTCTTATCTCTACCTCTTCTTCATATTTGGAATTTCCTTCTCTTTAAGTTTTGGAGAGGGTTAGAAAGATACTTTCCCCTGGAGCTTTCACATTCAACATTTCCAAGCCCACTTCTGCTTGTGTATGAAGTCTAGGTATCACCTATGACCTTACAAATTACTAAATCTTATATTTTGGTCTCCTTATCCTATACATTGTAGAGATTGTGGCAAGTTCTAGACATAGATTTCAAAAACAACTGTATTTGCTTTCCCAGGACATTTCTCTCAGTTCTCAGAAGAACTAAATAAAATTGAAAAACATTCCTGGGCCTTCCACTTGTTGTCCTTGCATTTGCCACAGTGTCTTTATTGTGAGGAGGAATCACACCTGCACCCACTTCTGCTAGAACCAGTAACCTGACCTCTGACTGAGTAACATGTAACCTTTGTTCATGTGCCTTCAGAAAGATGCTATCTCGGCCATAAGTGCAAATAGGAAACAGGCTCCCTGATGGTGGATGATGAATGAAGTCCAGGTCACCATACTTCTCTATTCCTGAAGTCAGCCTGGATGATTCTGAGGACGCTCCTGTCGTTATTTAGTCCTGCTGCCATAAGAACTTGGAATTTGGAGAGTGAAGGACACACTAATATGGTCTTAAGTGTGGTTGGAGTCTCATTTGGAAACAAAAATCATGTATGAATTCTATTCAGTTTTCAAGACTACAAGCTATTAAGTTTAAGCTGGTTACAGAAAAATAAAGAACTCAGTCGAAGAGGAAAAATGGCAAAAATAAGTACAGGTTGGGATGACAAGTCCTGGAGGAAGAGGAAGGCTTAGGGAAGAGAAAAAATACTCTGAAAGAGTAAATGGGCTGTGAGCAGGGCCAGCTTAGATCTTCATAGGACCAGGAACTCTTTCGTGAACCTCATCTCATGCTATGTCAAACATATTAAAATGCACCCCCATTCCACACTAAGTATAATTTATTGCACCATAAGGGAAGTGACTTGTTACAATGAACTGAATGCGTGATGTTATTTTGTAGACATTTAGATGAATGTTCATTTTGATTACAGTGTTCATTCTGTATTTTGAAGCGACTTTATTCAGGGGGTCTCTTGCAAAGCTAGTTGTAGGTCCTGGGCATGATGGCTGAAGCAGACCCCACCATAGTAAGAGGGTAAGGTGGGAGTTGAAAGGTGTAGAAAGAGCAAGTACATATTGCTGGGAGGCAGTTGTGTTTCCTGCCCTCAGCTGACGATCAGAACTCAGGAGAATATGCTCAAACGAGGTTTTGTTGGTAGAAAAAAGGATGGCAATGTGTAGTACTGCCTCCTCTAGGCCACGCAGATGGTAACTCTCCTACAGGTTTCCAGCCAAGCCACAGCCTTGGGTCTCCATTTCAGGTGGGTCTGAATTCTTTCACTGTTTAGACAAGGTTGGGTTTCCCCCACAATGATCTGGGGTGACCAGGCTGATTTCCCCTGAAATCTGGGGGTGCTAATTTAGGCTGTGGATTCTGTAAATGCAGTGGCATATTTCTGGAGCTTGAAAAAGTGGTAATAAGAAAGCTCTTTGTCATGACCCACAGCTCTCTTAATGATTGCCTAACTGCCAAATGCAGACCTGATTTGCTTAGCACAGTACAAAATCAATCCATGACTGCAAGAAATGTCAGACTGAACATTTTTTGCCTCTAGTTAATGACTTGTCATCCTAGAAAAAAATGTCTAATCAAAGATGAATTTAAATATCCTCCCTTTGTGTTTTCATAAAGAATATGGATGGGGAGGTTATTTTTAAAAGTATAATAAAAGGTAACCTTTCTTTATGGCTATGATGAAATGTTTCAAGAGGCAAGAAACGGAGCTCTTTTTGTCTTGAGCTCTGTCACCTTTAGAGTCCAATGGAGGCCTATGGGTCAGGAGATCCAACCCACCCCTACTGACTCTGGAGGTCCCCTGGGGTTTGAAGACCAGTCAAAATTAGTTCTCAAGAAGAAACAGTTTTTAGATTAAAAGTGGAATCAAACTGAGGACCCCAAAATGGATGCACTGAGCAACATTGTTTTTTCCAATAGGATATATTAGTGAAATTTGAATTGAATTATTTGAATTAAACCTCTTTTGCATCCAAGTGAATAATTATTACCCAGTTATTATCTAGTCAAGAACATCAAACATTTGTTATTCAAAGAAACTCAGTTTAACAAGGGAATAATATTTTTCATTTATGATTTTATCTGTTTAATGCATATTTTTGTTCCATTTTAGATGAAGAAACAGTAAAAATCAGCATTTAAATTTCAGTCATGTTCTACACCCTGAGGGAACACAATGCATGTTTTGGGGAAATTAACTGTTAATTAAAATGTTATTTTAAAGATATTAATCATTTGTCAGTGTTCATGCCTTTGTATGAGAACATTAAAATGTGCTGGTTAGTAGATACACATCACATAATTGCCCAAGTGCTTGTTTGTAGAACACCTGCTTATTATTTCTAGGAGGGTCAAGGCTGTGCTTAGAAGAAGGCTGCAGTTAGGATCGCAGCTCCAGCATGGATCAAAAGTTTGGGAAGTCTGGAGTGGACAGACTTCACTGCATTCTGGGAGATACAGACTGGGGGAGAAAAAAAGGGGTGCTTGGAAGCGGCCCCTGGTTCCCCCCTCTGGAGGCACAGAGGGCGGGGGCTTTGGTGAATGGCTTTCATGCTGGCCGCTTGTGGAGTGAGTAGACCCAGAGGGTCTGGGAAAGGGGCCGGCCCACACCCCTGAGTCCCCAGGGTCCCTGCTGCCTGTCTGGGCCGGGCCGTGGGTGTGAATGTCGCTCTCTCCCTGCCTCCTTTCCGCTGCCCTCTGGGGGTTTGGATTCAGGATTTGTTCCTAGTGTCCAAGACTTTGATAAGAAACTTACAGAGGCCTATGCTTACCTACACATCTTGATAGAACAGTTAAAGCTTTTTGATGATAAACTTCAAAACTGCAAAGATGATGAACAGAGAAGGAAAATTGAAACTCTTGAAGAAACAACAAAGAGCATGGTAAAATCAATTAAACACTGCATTGTGTTGCTGCAGATTGCTAAAAGTACTATTAATCCTGTAGATGCAATATATCAACATAGTCCCTTGGAACCTGCGATCGAAACAATGCCTACTCAGACTGTCTTACCTCCAGAACCTGCTCAGTTGTGTAAGTCAGGGCAGCATCCATCTTCCCTACCAGTTTGACCTGTATTAGCTACCTTGGGACATCATCAGACTCCAACACCAAATAGTACAGGCAGTGGGCACTCACCACCTAGTAGCAGTTTGACTTCTCCAAGCCATGTCAACTTGTCTCCAAATACTGTCCCTGAGTTCTCTTATTCTAGCAGCAAAGATGAATTCTATGATGCTGATGAATTTCATCAAAGTGGCTCATCCCCAAAGCACTTAATAGATTCCTGTGGATCTGCCTCTGTCTTGACAAACAGCAGCCCAGGAAATAGTCGCAAGCGCCTCAATACCACAGAGTCACTTAATTCTTCCATGTCCAATGGAACAAGCGATGCTGACCTCTTTGATTCACATGAGGATAGAGATGATGAAGGGGAGGCAGGGTCCATGGAAGAGCACAAGAGTGTTGTCATGCATCTCTTGTCACAGGTTAGGCTTGGAATGGATCTTACTAAGGTAGTTCTTCCAACATTATTCTTGAAAGAAGATCTCTGTTAGAAATGTATGCAGACTTTTTTGCACATCCGGACCTGTTTGTGAGCATTAGTGACCAGAAGGATGCCAGAGATCGAATGGTTCAGGTTGTGAAATGGTACCTCTCAGCCTTTCACGCAGGAAGGAAAGGATTGGTTGCCAAAAAGCCATACAACCCTAATTTGGGTGAAATCTTTCAGTGTCACTGGACATTACCAAATGATACTGAAGAGAACCCAGAGCTAGTTTCAGAAGGACCAGTTCCCTGGGTTTCCAAAAACTGTGACATTCATGGCTGAGCAGGTTTCCCATCATCCACCCATTTCAGCTTTTTATGCTGAGCGTTTTAACAAAAAGATACAATTCAATGCTCATATCTGGACCAAATCAAAATTCCTTGGGATGTCGATTGGGGTGCACAACATAGGGCAGGGCTGTGTCTCATGTCTAGATTATGACGAACATTACATTCTCACATTCCCCAATGGTTATGGAAGGTCCGTCCTCACAGTGCCCTGGGTGGAACTAGGTAGAGAATGCAATATCAATTGTTCCAAAACTGGCTATAGTGCAAATATCGTCTTCCACACTAAACCTTTCTGTGGGGCAAGAAGCACAGAATTACTGCTGAGATTTTGTAGTTCTCCAAATGACAGGAAATCTTTTTGCTCAATTGAAGGGGAACGGAATGGTGTAATGTATGCAAAATATGCAACAGGGGAAAATGCAGTTTTTATAGATACCAACAAGTTGCCTATAATTAAGAAGAAAGTGAGGAAGTTAGAAGATCAGAATGAGTATGAATCCCACTGCCTTTGGAAGGATGTCACTTTCAAAATCAGAGACATTGATGCGGCAACTGAAGACAAGCATAGACTTGGAGAAAGACGAAGAGCAGAAGCCCAGGAAAGGAAAGAGAAGGAAATTCAGTGGGAGACAAGGTTATTTCATGAAGATGGAGAATGTTGGGTTTACGATGAACCATTACTGAAAAGTCTTGGTGCTGCAAAGCATTAGGTTGGGAAATGCAATGTTTACACCTGATGACCAGGGCAATAGGCATAATTAAGCACCAATCTTCCTTTGGGAGAACCTATTCACTCCCTTCTTATTGCAGTGGTTCCTATCTCAGGGATACTGGACTTTCTGATGCAGATGAACAATTAAAGCAAGAAAAACTTCCCTTTTTTTCCTTTTCTGTGGCAGTTACAATTGTGACTTCAGTCCTGAGAAAAACTTCAGGTTTTGAAAATAAGATGTCTGCTTTTTCCCCAAACCCCATGCTTTGAAAAGCATTTATGAGTCCCAGTCTTAAACCTTGCATACCAGTTTGGCTGTTTCATAGTTCATATAATTCTGGGTTCTACATATATATATGTAACACATATATAAATATATACCTGATGCCAGATTTTTCATAAATACTCCATCTACTATAAATATTGATTCTTCTGAGTTGTTTTAGAAAATTAGTGCAATGTATTAAAATCAAGTGTTAGGAAATGTCATGGCCTCACCTATAATAACTTTTTTTTTCGGAATTGGACTATTAATAGGAATTAGACTATTATTAAATTGTATCTAATGCTGGACTATATTTAATTATACTCAGTGCTTCTTAAGGCTTCATAAAGTAATTTTTCCAGTTAAAAAAAAAAAAGTTTGGGAAGTCCCTTAACTTCTCTGAGCATCCATTTCCTTACGTTCAAAATGGGATTATCTAGACTACTTCACAGGGTGGTGGTGTTCAACCAACTACTGCTTTTTGGGTTTTTTTTGTGTCAACTTAATCATATTCTTTTGCCTGATTGCCCTTTTTAAAAAAATTTTTTTAATGTTTATTTATTTTTGAGAGAGCGCGCGCACAAGTGGGGGAGGGACAAAGCGAGAGGGAGACACAGAATCCAAAGCAGGCTCCAGGCTGTCAGCACAGAGCCTGCGCGCAGGGCTCGAACTCACAAACTGTGAGATCATGACCTGAGCCGAAGTTGGACACTTAACCGATTAAGTCACCCAGGTGCCCCTGTCTGATTGTCCTTTTGACCATTGTCAGGCATTTGCTTGACAGTTGATGAGAGTTGTAAACACCCACGGCCAGGGGATTAGATGAAGTTAACTGTCCTCAACTTTAGCCTCATAATACTATGTTCTAAGTCACCAGACTAATCTAGCAGGTTACATTTTACCTTGTTAGGGACGGATAAATTATATCCTCATTGCAAATCCAAATTTACTCTCCTAAAGCATTTTATTTAATTATGAATAATTCATACATACACAAAAGAGGAAAGCTGTATAACAAACCTCTATAGACTCATCACTCAGATTCAACAATGATCAAGATTTTGCCACACTTGCTTCACTATTCCACTCTTTCTTAATGTGAAAAAATTTTTAAGTTTATTTATTTATTTTGAGAGAGAGAGTGAATGAGAGAGAGACTGAATCCCAAGCAGGCTCCATGCTGTCAGCACAGAGCCTGACAGGGAGTTCGCTCCACAAACTGTGAGATCATGACCTGAGCTGAAATCAAGAGCCAGATGCTCAACCAACAGAGCCACCCAGGTGCCCCACATCCCCTTCTCTCTTTTGGCTGAATTATTTCAGAGTAAACCTAATCTTCATTTCCTTTCACTTCAAAATGTGGATATTTTCTAGCAAAGTTATCATGCCATTATCTTACCTAGTCAAATTAAGCATAATTCCTTGCTATCATTCTAATATCCAGTCTATATTATCCTCCTTCCAGGTGTCCAAGAAATGTATTTTTACAGTCAGACTGTTCAAATCAGGATCGAAACAAGATCCATGCATTGAATATGGTTGTTGTGTCTAAAGGCATTTTTAATAGGAAGATTAAGTAGCTGAATATTTTTGTTGTCCATTGTCCTGCACTGTATCTTAGCATTACTTCAAAATAATTGGATGATATATAAACATGTCTTATCAAGATAAATTTATCCAAAACAGAAATTCCATTTGCTTTAAGAATTGAGGATATCACTATATAATTAGAGGGGAAAAAATGTTAATATCAACTTATTGGGGCAGATGAACACAAAAGAGCATTGCGTTTGCCTGTATTTTCTCCAGTGAAATCACTGTTTTTAGAATCAGCAATGTAAGATAATTGCTATTAGATAGCTGGCACACTATTAGAAATAGAAAGATGAAATTAAAACCATGAAATTGTTTCTATGGCCCTCTAGAAATGTAATTATCTCTCCTGTGGAAAAGAAACACAGAAAATTGGAGTCCTGTTTTGTGTTTGTCTAGTGTGAAGGGGAGACACATAAATTATATCTATTGAGTATACGTACTTAAAGGTTGACACTTTTGGGGTATTTTTCAGGTAGCTGTTTAAAATTTGTTATTGAGAAGAACTACCTGAATGATATATATATATATTTTTTTACCTGAATGATATTTAAAAGGTCTTCTCAACTTGGCATTGTAACATATTATAAGTAATGAGTATTTCTATGGAAATTGGCATGAACTGTAATACTACTCACGAACATTATTCTGTTGGCTATAACACAACTGATCTATGGAGGTGTTTAGATACAGCACCTATGCTTTATCAAGAGGGGCCTGAATGATCCTCCTGGTGGTAATGATTAAATGTATCTCCTTTATGTCCCTAAACAGTATATAAGGAGTTTCAAGAGACTCTTCAGAGTGGGGGAAATCCCTACTGCACTGAGAGACAAATGTTTGCTATGAGCGTTATTTGGGTCCCAAATAGCTATCTGGGTTCCTTTGTCCTCAACAAATCAAAGCTGTTAGGGACATGGTGAGAGGGGTAGGGAAAGAACCAGTGAAATCACTCCCTTTTAGAGCAGAAGAAAGCTGACACCCATCTCTTCCATGAGTCACTTTCTCCCGGAGACAAGGGATAGCCCCCAAGTGTTTACATACCGTTTGCCACTTGGCCTTTGACCGTTCTGCTTCAAATTTGGCAACTTCTTTACGATCATGAAATGACACCAACAGCTTCCAAATGCACAGGAGGACAACCCCAATGAGAAGAATAGCCAGTGAAACCCCCAACATGATCATGGGAATGTTTGGGGGCTTTGGACAGTCTGTGGAAACAAAGAAAATTATATTAAGAAGATGGTATAATCTTGTGAGGCAGAGAAAAGATTTCTCATTAAAATGTCCAACTGTATTTTTTCTCCAGTAGAGGGAAAATTGTAACAAGTTTTGTTTTGATGAATTAAAAAAAAATGAGTTACTTGTTGAAAGATAGCCCTATTCCTATGAAGTAGAACAAAAGATAAAGTTCTGTTATTTAAAGCAAATGGATATATACTTGAATGGCTGACTCAAAAAGAGTTAGAATCCAAGAATGAGGTTCATACACACAGAACATGTAAAGGACCATGAAAAAGACTATAGTTTAATTCCTAAAAATGGTCTCTTCTGGATACATGATAGAATAGAAATGAAATGTGTATGTGTGCACACATTCACACACAAACACATGATATTACTTTTTTATGGATTTCCTTGAAACATAAACTATCTAGGAGATTATATTCAGAATTATATAAAACCCACCCCCTGAGAAGTTTACTACTTGCCGCTGCTTCTTTTTTTAATTGAAGACAATGATGGCTATTTGTTTTATTTTAATACTAATGTAGTGCTCTGGTGTCCTAGAAAGTTCCTGGACTGGGGTCAGGGGAGGTGGTTTCAATTCCCATCTGATGTAGCTCTCTGAAATCCATCAAGTCCTTCGATCTCTCTGAGTTCCAGGACCTTCATCCATCAAACAAAGGTGTAGGACTTCAGTGTTCCCTTAACTTCCCTGAGGACAAGGTTGAGCTCAGGTGCTTATGCTTATTAAACCCACAGCTTGCAGTGGGGCGCCCGGGTGGCTCAGTTGGTTAAACGTCTGACTTTGGCTCAGGTTATGATCTCAGAGTTGGTGGGCTGGAGTCCTGCTTCAGCCTCTGTGCTGACAGCTCAGAGCCTGGAGCCTGCTTCGGATACTGTGTCTCCCTCTCTCTCTGCCCCTCCCTGGCTCACCCTCTGTGTCTCTCTGTCTCTCAAAAATAAATAAAAATGTTTAAAATTTTATAATAAATAAATAAATAAATAAATAAATAAATAAATAAATAAATCCACTGCTTCCTAGAGCCCAGAGATTCTGATTCAGTGGGTCTTAGATGGAGCCACAGACTTTTTATTATTAGCAGTATCCCAAGTGATTCTTATCTTCAGGGAAGTTTGGGAAACTAAAGTTTCTGTATAGTCCTTTCAACTTGAATATTCTATGAAATGTTATTTTGACTCTATTGATGATATTAATATAATTTCACAATTACACAGTGCCTTCCCTCATTGACAGCAGAATGACTAATAATTCTTGCAATATGCCTGAGAGATGATACATTTCTTAATGAAACATTATAATTAAGCTCTCCCCTTGCTTTCACGAGGAAAAAAATCCCACATAAAAATTATCATTAAATATCTGCCTCCCTCTGCAAGAAGTGAGGCAAATCTGTGGTATCTGGGGAGGAAATGAATCATGCTTAGTTTAGCCTAACTCTTATTGCTTTTAGATATTTAATCAGGAGAGTTATACACATGGGATGAGTGATGCTGCTTTCAAGGTAAGGATCTATAACTGATCTGAATTTGAGCAGGACTAATGACCCCACAACAGCATGATGCTTGGCCTCAGACACTTTTGTTCTTTGGACAAAAAAACCATGTAAGGAGATTATGCAGAAATAAGTAAAGGAGCTAATGAAATAGCTACTCCAGTATGAAGATCTAAAGACTGTTTCTAGCACAGCAAATGAACCATAGCTGCTTCTAAGAGGTTAGCAACACTCCTGCAAAGAAAGTGGGAGGCGTGTGTCAGTGAGAATATACACTAGCTGCATCTTTGACAATGAAATGTTTGGGATGGAGCATCATAGCATGTTCTTGCCGAAAGCAAGATGAAGCTTACTAGGACCCTGCCACCAGAATGTGAATTAGGAGGGCTCTCCAGTAGAGAATAAATAAAGGAGGAATAGGCACAGCCTGGCAGAGACAATTTTTTAAGAACTTAGAGTCATTATACATTTATACATTGAGAATACATTATACCTTGAGAAATTATACATTTCTCAAGAAAAGATTTCGGCCCAAGTTCCAGGGCAGGTATCACACAATAGAAATCTCCACTGTTTATTTTCTCTTTAGTTTTTTCCTGAAATGCTCAGACTGAAGACATATTTCTAGGTGGGAAAAGAGGGCCATCTCCACCACGGTGTGCAGTATTGCCTGTCGAGTCCTGGCCACTGCCACCTAATTCTAAGGTCCAAACTTCTAGCTCTGTCACAGGCAGCTAACCGAGCATGGAAAAATGACTTTTCTGAATTAGGTGGTGTGGTAAGTATACAATACACACTGATTGTGAAGACTTAGTTTGGAAAAAAATAAAGCATGTCAATAGTTTGGGTATTGCTAAATGACAATATTTCGGATAGACTGGATTAAATAAAACATATGATTAAAATTCATTGCACCAGATTTTGACTCTTTGGTGCAGTTACTAGAAAATTTTAAATTACATGTGTGGTTTGCATGACCTTTCTATTGATGCTGATGTAACATATTTTTGGGAGTCAGGTATTTATTACGATCGTACAGCCAGTGGGAGGCAGTATCGCACAGGAGTTAGGAGCCTGGGCTCTAAGCCAGCCTGCCAGAATTCCCCAACCAGCACTGGTACTTAATTGCTGCAAGACCTAACACATTTTTAAACTTTTCTGCTTCAATTTCCTTATCTGTAAAATGGAAATAATAGCAATACTTGCTTTATATGGTTGTTACATGAGGGGGCTAAAAGAATTAATGCATGTAAAACATATAGAGCAATACCTGGCATAAGGCATTAGTATGGGCTCAATAAATGAGAGCTATTACTGTTATTGTTATTCCTATTCTTAAAACTGCAAATACATTCTTCCTCCTTTTCTATTCTCAAGACTTCAAGGACCTGGACCCTCCATGTTGGAACCTGTGGGTGTAAAATCCACATCCACATCCCTGCCAGGAAGGCTCCTGAGTATCATTTCTTTCTTTCTTTTTTTTTTTTTTTTGCATATTTATTTATTTTTGAAGGAGAGAGAGACAGAGACAGAGCATGAGCAGGGCAGGGGCAGAGAGAGAGGGGAGACACAGAATCCAAAGCAGGTTCCAGGCTCTGAGCTGTCAGCACAGAGCCCGACACGGGGCTCGAACTCACAGACCTCGAGAACATGACATGCCGAAGTCGGACGCTTAACCGACTGAGCCACCTGGGCGTCCCTCAAATGCCATTTCTTGACTGTGGCTCTTATCCTCTGAAAGTTTTTCCAGATGGAAGAAAAAAGATGAGCAAAGCTGTCCCTACATCCACACACACCCTGATACTGACTGTTCACTTGGTTTCTATTTAAATCTGTTTGTAGGACTGTGGGAATCCTTAGCATCCACTTCCTCCTTTCTATCCTTGCCTCTGATCCCCAGCCATGGGATTCTCTGGTCTTATAGCTGTGAGAAGGGCCTGCAGATTCCAGGGCAGACTCTGCCCTCAGGGCCCCTGGAAGCTCAGGGCCTACCTAGGAACATGAATATTGCCAGGGAGAAGCATCTTTGCAGCTGTCAGGTGACTTCTGTTAAGCCTCAGGGAGGTAATTTTCCCCTCACTTTTCGTTACTACAAAAGCACAGGGAGAATAAAAAGCCTTAATAAAAAGTCATCAGGGAGTCTGAATGCTTTCAGAAGGACGTCATGTTTATGTGCCACTCAGATTGTGTGGAAGCACACACACAGACACACACACACACACACAAACCCAATGGTTCAGTAATGAGGGGGCATTTGTCAGCCAAAGGCATGTTTCTCTCTCTCTCTCTCTCTCTCTCTCTCCCTCTCTCTCTCTCTCTCTCTCTCTCTCTCTCTCTCACACACACACACACACACACTTACACACACACACACACACACACACACACACACACTCAAAATAAAAATCAAACCTACCAGATACAAAAGCCCCTGAATTAAAGACAATTCTGGGAGTTCATTTTTGTTGCTTAAAACTCATTTTTCCAATGGAATCAATATTATGTTTCACGAGAACTTGCTAAAGCCACTGCCATGGTTACAAGTAGAGGGTTGGGGGGATGTAGTTCGCGAATCTGGCTTTATAAAACACATAATGAGGAGCCAGGTTTTTTGTACTAAGTAATTCTTCCTTGTGCAGCAGGATTCACCTTAAATTTCATTAACTAATGGCCTCTACAAAGCATTTTATATATGCATTTCAAAGAAGTTGATTCATATGAGATTTGCAAGAGCAAGTCTCCAGGTGCATTCTGCCCACCTGAGCTTCAAGGCCAAGGTCACAATCATACTCTTGTATCTTGTATTGTGCTGACTTCTGCCTCCCCTTGACCCCCAATACTATACTGTGATATTTTTCTAATCATGTTTTCTTGGTTGGTTTATAGTATCTTGAACTTACTTTTTGGTTACATTGGTATTGCTTTCGTTTTTACACACTTTAGTGATGCCAGTTTGATATCCTTGGTTTCAAATTTAGGAGTTACTATTTTGTTGACACACTGATAAGCAAGCACACACAACAAAATACATCTGCCTGCCAGCCTTCCCTTGCTGCTGTTGTCTGGGGCAGAACTTAGGCTCCACGCCTTTGGGGGTAGGAGGAGGAAGAGGTTGCTGATGAGAGCTGGAGCGATCTGATTTAATGCAGGTGTCATTTCTGCCAGAAAGATTTAGGAACACATCATTAATTGAAGACAGAAAAGGTGAGGCACTTGTGAATATCTAAGAATGCAGGCAGGGAGGTCTGGAAGCCATCTGTAGCAGAGTAGTGTTAAAATGCAGAGTCCTGGGACAGACATCACACCTGCTGACTCAGGATGCAGGCAGTTGAGCAAGCTCCCCAGGTGAGTCTGATACTCACTAAAATTTAAAAGTTCTCGACAAAAGTATCTTTTCCACTATTTTCTTTTCTACCCAATATAAACTTCTCTCTGAGATTTTCGAGATTTTTACTTGAGAGCTTCCCAGGTCCTAAGCAAACTCCATGAGCTGGTGTGTTGAAAACCTAAGAAGCTAAGGACCCTGACTTCTTTTGTGGATCACTTTCTTCTTCACTTGATGTTTCATGTCTTTTCTGACTCAATGACCCATTGTTGTAGGTTATGAATTGGCACATGTTTTATATGCATTATTCCATTTAATCTTTGAGTCAACCCGTAGAAGATGGTACTATTATTTTTCCCATTTTACAGATGAGGAGACTCAGAGGCAAGTATCTTCCAGAATGTCAAGCAGCTATTAAGTGGTTAGAGCAGGATTTGAGCCAAGGTTTTCCTGATGCAAATCTCATCCGTTTAGAGTATTATGCTCCTCCCTGTTAGCCTTTCTTAAAGATATACCTTTTGCTTACATTGCATTCAGTCAGTCCATCTTTCTACAAACCCTCAGCCAGCTTTTGGGGAGATGATGGTTGGTACAAATGCGCTCATCATGTTTTGTGGTCTAAGTAACAGACATTGGACCATATCAAACCTCTCAACAGGTATATTTCAATCCCTGGGAAAGTAGAAGCACTCCATCAAAATTCTGGAAATGCCTTTCGTGGAAAGCTACCCCAAGTGTCTTTCTGGTTGTTTCCTCCTCCCCCACGTAGTATCACTTACCATTGACAATAGAAGCATGCCACCCACCTTTCTCATTGATGCTGTGAATGATGGTTTTCCCTTCATTGTCTGTAGTTATTAGGAATGTAATAAGACATTCATTTTCTCCTTGCAGAGAACAGGGAACAGAACTATCCTTTGAAAAATCTGCAGATAAAGGAGTCATTCATTAGATTAAATGAGATTCCAAAAGAGATTATTTTTAAAGCAAAGTGGCATTGAGTTTTAATATGCAAATAGGAATTTTTGACATTGCAGCATAGGAATCAAAAGGACATAGGATTTTTCCCACCACTGAGGTTTTAGTTTCTACTCATGTTCCAGAAGAACAGTTCCAGGTGTGGTCAATCAGTACTGACCATCAAATGCACTTATCAAACTAATGGGAGCAGGATTTCAATAGAGTGAAAGTACTTGAAGGCAGGTATGCCTAGTTGTTTTGGGAATAGAATGGCCTTGATTGTGGCATTGAGAGGGCTGTATGTTCCTCTTGGCTGGGAGCATCTGGGAGGAAGCCTAGATTACATTTCAGAAAAAGACTGCACAGCCCAAACTGATACTGATACTTCTAAGGGGGCCTTTCCCACAGTCAAGTTGATGGTCATGTATTGTCACAACAGTAAATATACATTAATATCAGGAAATGGCCATTGAAGTCTTATGCGCTCAGGGACTAGTAGGATGAAAGTAAACCCCAGATTAAAAGGAACCCAGTTGACAGTTTGCCTACTATTCACTATAACCCCCTTTTTTAGTTTAAAAACAAACGTAATCCAGTTTTCTTCAAATCATTTTCAAATAAACTCTTATTGAGCTTATTTAAGAGGCAGAAAATGAATGTCATACAGAAACTGAAAATATAGTAAAATGGTCAATCCAAGATGTTAGTACCATTTATCAGAAGTTTTAGAGGTTTGGTATCTATGCCAAAATTATGTAGCATTTTCCAAATTAAAAAAAAAATCTTGCTTAAAATTCTCCTATCTTCTAAGTTGGAGACTTTGTAATGATATTGTTTTTGATACAAATGATACAAAAACTTTTTTCAGCAACCTGTAAATGGAACAAATGTTTTCTTTTAACCTAAAATTTTGACATGATCCAATATTAGTGTATGATGACACAATGAGTCAGAATATTGAAACTGGGACAGTCTCAGATAACCTTAGACATACTCTTGCTAGACCTATAACTTTTCCCATTAGCTTAAACATGAGCTTTAACAAAACAGAATCTACATGTGTTCCTCTGATTCTAACAAAGTAAATAATATGCTATTTTTTGTTCAACAATGCTGTAGCCACAGAAAGGAAGATATTAAGTTGGTTTTGCATTTAATTTATAAGATAAAAACCTCACGTCAGGGTCTATAAGAAGAATGCTCATATTATCTATGAAAAAAGGAATGGGTAAAACATTTACCATTATTAATAAGATTTCAGATGATAAATTTAAGTGAAAAAATTGCTTTAGAATCCATTAGAAGCATCTATTTACATAAGAATATTAAGAAGTCGAATTATAAATCATTCTCATCTGGTCATTCCCAAATGTTTATGATCATGTAAATCACCTGGGATTTATTTATTGCATTTATTTCATGCAATAGCACTGCATATATAATTCATACTTTGGTCATTTTTAGATAACCTTTACCACATGTCCTCCTACCAAACCACTCCAATTAACTAGAATTCATGAAGTCTTGGAGAATATGCTTTTTCTTGTTAGAGTGTTTTTTCTCCCCTTCCTCCTCTCCTCCATGACTGTGCACAACCACTCTTCCTCCCAAGTTTACTTAACAGAACATTTTATTCTAAGGTAGAAAATATGTGGATAGCTTATAATACTCCTTTCAGTAATATTAATCTTGCTCTTTTATTTTCTTTTAAATAGCTACACTGAAGCACAGGGAGGCTTAATTTACTTCACTAGGATTATTTAAGTTTTTAATGGAACTGTTAATATGACCTTTGCGTCATGACTCCCTTCTTGCTTTAATTACTTCACCACTCCTTTTCATGACTGTTATGACTAGATTTAGCCAGTTTTGTAGTGTTTGGGTATTAAAATGGTATTATTGAATGTGCAATGAAAGAGTCCAGCTTGGGCTGAAGATTTGCATAATTAGCTGCTAAGGTTTTCTTTTGTTGTTCATTAAGAAATGGACCTTTCTTTTTTACTCTCCTTTATAAGTGCCAGCAGTGCTGCTCCTGAATAATACAATGAAAATAAGGTCTCAGGCAGTCCATGAAATTATACTTAGAAAAGGAAGAAATGTGAGAATGGGGGTGAGGAGGCCAGCATCCAGGAAGGTCCAGGAAGGATATAGAAATATAAACCATCTGTACCACTGAATTAAGACACCTATGTGTTTAGGACCTGTGCTTTGGGGCTGGGTCAGTAGTTCTCAGAGAAACAGTTTCCCAAGGAAAAAGAAAAGGGTTCTGTGGTCAAACAAGTTTGGGAATCCTTCCTTACTCCAATTCCTTCTATGCCTCTCCTGAAAATTCACAATGCATATTTAATATAATGTGCATAATTTTTCAGGAGTCGCAAAATAAACAAAAAGCTTAGCTCCCCATTTCCAAAATTTATATGACCATGGATACTATTTTCCATTCAACACTTTTAGAATTAGTGTTCTCATGGAACACACTTTGAGTAATAATGCTCTGAGTACATGAGTGTTGGGGTAGATTAAAAAGGGTCTTTCACTAAAATGGAATGAGTAAAGTTAAGCCACATGTCTTTAGAAATGCTCACACAAATCCCCACAGCAGAGCTGAGGAACGATGTATTTGGATTATAAAGTTTTGCTCTTCTACTTTACTCTACATATCCTTGTCGGGAAAAGGTGGGGCTGAGAGAAGACCCTATGTGAGAGCAAATACATGATGATAATTTCAAGGTGATGTGATCAATGACATAACTGCATAAGTTGAAATAGAACTCATAAAAGTCTCATTAGAAAAGTGACTTTTAAATTTTTATTTTTGTTTTTTATTTTAGAGAGAGAGCACACAAGCAGGGGAGGGGTAAAGGGGGAGAGAGAGAGAGAGAGAGAGAGAGAGAGAGAGAGAGAGAGAGAGAGAATCATAAGCAGGCTCCACACTCAGTGCAAAGCCTGACATGGGGCTTGATCCCACGACCCTGGGATCATGACCTGAGCCAAAATCTAGAATTGGACACTCAACAGACTGAGCCACCCAGGCACCCCAGAAAAGTAACTTTTTAATTCACAGGCTGACACATATGTTTTTTCTCTTAAATTCAACAAAGTTAGTGCCTTAAATGGTATTAGAAATCCAGTTAATATTTTCAGTTTCTGAGTTACAAATAATTGTTTTCCCCTATTTTGAAGATAATTTATCTAATTACAGAAAAAGAATAATGCAAATATTTTAAATGCCACTTGAGGCCCAGTGTTCCTCTGAAATCCAAGAATTTATGATAATTACTTGAAAACTGTGTATTTAAATATAGCAACTCTGTTCATGACTTACATGTTTCCAAGGTTTATTCTTTTTTTCCCCTTAGCACATTAGATTTCCCATGCTGCTGGTGAATGGTGTTCTAGTAATTTGCAGGACATTTTTCTGCAATTTTTAGCCATTTCTTAGAAACACTTGCTAAATATCTCAACTGTTTGCTGTGAAATGAAGCCTGGGGATATGCTTTGACTTTGAACTAGTTACTAATGTGGACAGCCCACAAATGTTACTTTCCTCAGTGCTTTTACTGCATCCTGCTTTCAGTATTAGTGTAAGGTACACACCATCTTGTCCAATTTATGGCTATTCGGCATATTTATCTTTAGTCACCAGAAAAGAACAGAAGAGGAGTTTTATGAGCACTCATCATGCTCCTCCGTGCAGGCATATTCAACTGTGCACAGTCAGAAATCTCAATTTTGAAACAATGTAGATAATTTTCAAAACAATAAATGCCACTAACTTATTCCTCTTTGGAAATGAATTAATTTCTTTATTTCTGTCTCTTCAAGATATGTATCCTAGAGTGTCATAAATTGTCTTGATTATTGCACTTCGCCTGAGATACATCTTGGTCACTGCTCTCATGTGTGTAGGGCAGCGAGCAGTTCTGCCTGAGCAAGATGGGAATGCAGAGAGTTTGGGATGATGGAAAAACTAATCCCCCTAGATTAGCCCTTCAGGAGGAGTCAGGCATCTTCTTTACAAATTATTTGTTTAAATGGCCTTGCCAGCTAAAATACAACCTATTTAAGTATTTGAGATGACATTTTGCCTTTAAAAAGAATCTTATTTTAAATAATTAAATTTTAAAATGACAGTGAAAGCAAGAGCAGAATTTGCTTAGCAGTTAAAGATAACAGGCCCTTCTTGTTTTGGGGGAGTGAGGCAACAGGGAATTAAGGGTGGCCATGTAACACTCATGTTCAGAAAGCACAGAGAAGGGATGGAGGAATAAACGGCTACTAACCAGAAACTGCCTTGTGCCTGAGGCTTGCTCTCAGGAAACCCATATCATACTTTGCCTTGTCCTGTCTTCAAATAGGGCAATCAGATGATAGAGGATGATTTCAGGTTAAGAGATTAACATTTAGCTGTTTTTCAAATTTTCTTATTTTCTAATTAAAAACATAGCATTCTGGAATTCTCTGCAGTTGTTTTTCGTGAAGCAGAGGTGAACTTGCCAACAGAGCTGAAGCCAAATAGAATAGCTATGACTTTAAATTGCTTGTATCCCAAGCCATCATGTTTTTAACCTTACGGAATGCATTTACTCTTAAGTCCTAATGCTGCTGGGGCGCCTCAGTGGCTCAGTCGGTTAAGCATCTGACTCTCGGTTTTGGCTCAGGTCATGATCTCACAGTTCGTGAGTTCCAGCCCCGTGTCAGGCTCTGCGCTGACAGTGCAGAGCCTCCTTGGGATGCTCTCTCTCCCTCCCTCTGCCTCTCCCGCTGTCTCGCAAAAAATAGATAAACTTAAAACAACAACAACAACAACACTAGTGTTGAACTAATGCCCTGGTTCAAATGAGATTGAGTTACTGAAAAGCGCTTCACGGCGTTTCTGTCTCTCAAAACCTATGTTAAGAAAAAGAAAGCAACTGGAGACAAGTACAACCTTCTGCTTCATTGATGGTCGCACCAACTAGTTTGCATTTGTCAGCACATTCTTCTCGGGCCTGGCCATCGGCAGACAGGTGACATTCAATGCAGCTCCTGTGAACATTATTCAGTAGAGTTTATCAGTTCATGTTGTTGGAAAACAGATATGTAGCTGGGTTATTGCTTTAATGGTTTAATGCTGTTACTATGGCTCATGACGTAGGAATGTCTCATAAAGGATGTTGCTTTTTGTTACTTTCAGAAAGATATTTGAGTGATGTTCAAGAGGAAACTGCTTTATTCTGATTCCACTTAGTAATCAGTGTTTCCTGAACCAGGCTTGACAGTAGCTGTTATCCTCATTTATCTCTAATAATTGTTTCTGATTGGTTAAGTAGCAAAAAAACAAACAAACAAACAAACAAAAAAACCCAATAATAAGACACACTTATTTTGGTGTTTGATTTAGGGGGTTTTTTTTGTTTTTTGTTTTTTTTTGGTTGTTGTTGTTCATTTTACATTTTCCTGGGAAAGGTTTATGTTGTTAAAATATGATTCATGACTAAACAAAGTTTTAATTTCTTAACAGAAATCATCTGTTTTGAGAAGAATTCTAAGAATTCATACATGTCATGAAAGGCTATTTCAAAGATTCACTTGTCTGTAGCTATTTTGAATGAGTCTAAGCCTTATAGGCATATTTTCAAAAGCTGGGGTTACAGCTTGGGTCCCCATTAATGTGGGCTTTTTAATAAACGAACTCTACTTACAGAAAAGTGTATTTTCAAGAACATAGCCCAGGAATTAAGCTTCTCTAATGATGTCTCCACAGCAGAGTAAAACTCAGACTCTGAATTAATGTTGTGCTAAAAATCACTTTATAACCAGATTCTGTAGGGAGTAATCCAAAACAGCCAAAGTTCTCTTACTATGGGCACTCATCATCCTGCCTCTCTCTCTTCCCCAGGCCATGCAAATGTATGCTCTTGTAAGTGCTGGAAACATTCCCCACAGCCGTGCCATCAGTGTTTCCCTCAGTATCGGCTGAAACTGCAGTGCCCTAGGCAAGCCTTCCCTGACTCCTGCCAGTTAGTTCTCTTACAGTGCAAACCTCTGAATTCCTTTGTAGGAAGGGCTAAGAAGCAGCAGTTTACGTGGGGGTGGGAAGAGAAGTCTTGTCTGGAAATTGCCTTCGCATTGCAAGTATATTGCATTTATCTAGGTTATATATTTACTTAGAGTGGCTTTGCAGGGGTCTGCTGGACATTGTGGAAACCCTTAAAACCTCTACCGTTTGTATGTCTCATTGATGTCTGCCCAAGCTAGGGTGGTAGGCCTGCCATATAGTGCCACAGTCCCCTCTATATCCCTTATTGTAACTGTCAGCTCAGATATCATTATAATTACTTTAAAAAATGTCTGTCTTTCCCACTAGATTCTTAGCACCTGGTATGGCGGGAATTATAACTGTTTCAGTCATCATTATGTGCCCTTGGTGAACAGTAGATACTTAATATCTATTTGATAAACGAATGTATGAATGAATAAATGGAAGAATGGACACATCTCAAAGCTAATATAAACACTCAAAGCTAACATAAACACCAAGGAGATTACCTGATCCCTCAAATTCAAACTACCTGGTTTGTTAATTTCACATTATATAAACCAGATTTAAATTAAATCATGTTTACAGAGAAGGTGAAGCAGATAAATAACGGGAGAAACATCCTGAAAGGACATTTTACATTTAATTCCATTCAACTAAGTCTAACTATGTCCCCACACATCTCTTGGCATATGTCCAGGCACAGTGACAGAGAAGTTTTGACACCTGAATGGTGAGGAGTCACTGAGTGAATGTTGATTTGCTTACTTAGTTTACACTGGAAATGCAAATGTTACCATGTTGGGTACTGAGTTAACGAAACTATGAACTGCTTAAGCAGTGTTCACTGTGTAATAAATTATATTCTGCAGTGTCATCACACAGCCCATTTGGAGAATTGCTTTGTTTGACCTATAAATGTTGCCCACTACCCATGAAGAAGTTAGCTAGCAACCAAAGGAATAGATTTTTTTTTTTACTGGAAAACAAAAACATGTTGTTGTTGTTGTTGTTGTTCATCTGGCATAAAAGAAAATACAAAACACAATAGCTGTGTAGAATGACAACCAGAGGGAGGTGCCAAAAGGCACGAGAGGTAAAGAAGAGGGAAGAAATGGAAAGCCAAGATCCTCTTTCTGCCTTTTTGCCTCCACGAGTCTATAGATAGGAATGAATCAGGAAGGTCAAGCTTTAAACTTCTAGATAAGAAAGAAGCTTGTCTGTTTCCCCTGAAAAGGTACTGAATGTGGATGTCCTCAGTCTACCTCCAGGGTATTCCTTCTGTGTGGCTGGTATTGTAAGTGAAAGGCCACCTGATGTTATCAGTGTGGGACATCAGCTCAGCTTCCCCAGGCTTGTTTCTAGCAGGAATGTGAGTGGCACTGTGGTCCTGGATAAGCAGGACAAAGAAAGAGTCAAGTCGGACACTGACGTTCCAGGTTGACGATCACAGGGGCCCTGTGGGTCTGTGTATTTGGGCGGATGCTCGGAGAACAAACCCACCAAAAGCAATATGAGGTCCAAGTAAAGAGACCAAGGGAAGTTGAGACATTACCGTTTGGAGTTACAGGGATCGCCACAGGTAGGACAACGTTCACAGGTGGGTCCAGAGGCCCCCGGGTTCGTGCAAACACACTTGCCACAGATGCAGTCCCCTCGCCCGCTGCAGAGCACCCCGTCCTCCGAGACGCAGGAGTCGGTGCTGGTGGTGCAGTTACAGTATTCGCCCGCCCAGCCCGTCCTGCACACGCACTCGCCGCAGTCACAGTCGCCGTTATCTGTAAAACAAACACCCGGTGATGCTTAGGGCCCACGCCACTTCTGATTCTGGGGCCATCTTTTCTCTTTGCCTTTATTTATTTGTTTTTCATTTTTTAATGTCTATTTTTGAGAGACAGAGAGACAGAGCGTGAGCAGGGGAGGGGCAGAGAGAGAGGGAGACACAGAATCCGAAGCAGGCTCCGGGCTCTGAGCTGTCAGCACAGAGCCCGATCCAGGGCCCCAACCCATGAACCGTGAGATCATGACTTGAACCCAAGTCGGTCACTTAACAGGCTAAGCCACTCAGGCACCCCTTCTCTTTGCCTTTAAACACCATTAGAAAGACTGAAGAAGAAGAATGAGAAAAAAGCAAGTGGGGGTGGGAGGGGAAGCAGTGAGCATAGATATATTTTATGGAACAAATTTTGCTAAGTATGTATATTTATTGATCTGGTCTCTTAACTGAAGACTGATATGATTACCTGATGTTATATCAAACAGAACTTAGAGCCAGATGAAATGAGATAATCCAGAAGCCTATAACAGCAACTTTGGGGGGGCGGGGAGGGGGTGTGATTATGTGTGTGTGTGTGCGTGTGTGTGTGTATTTAAATTGTTTCTATAATTTTTTTCCTTTTAATTATGGTGCCATAAGATAGAGATGCAGCACAGACCTGGGTAATACCCACCTCTACATCATTCAAGCTGAGTGATCATAAAAGCCTCATCTATCAAATAGAGGGAATAAAATCTTACAGCGGTGTGGTCAGATGAGATAATGTGTAAATCTTCTACTTCACATTCACCAATTAGATGTCCTGCAGGCATACAGTGAGTGCTCAACAAATTCATTTGTTTAAGAAACTTTAATTGAGCATATATCATGTGCCAAAGATTGCATTAGGCATGAAGATACAAAATTAAATAAGGTCACTAAGCTTATAGGCTAGTGTTGGAGACAGGCAAATAAATACCACCAGTAATAAATACAATGCAGTATGATAAGTGTTATGTACACAGAAGGAGAGTTTCCAAATTGGACCAGAGATTTGGAGACCTCTCCAGAAGAGGTGATGCTTGAGCTGAATTTGGAAGATACAGATAAAAGGTAGAAGATGTTTATATGCATTTTAAGCAGACAAAAAAGCATAGGTAAAAGACAGAAGTGTGTAATCATGGGACCGGCTTTTTTTTTTTTTTTTAGTTTTATTTATTTATTTGACAGAGACAGAGACAGTGCAATTCGGGCAGGGGCAGAGAGAAAGGGAGAAAGAGAATCCTAAGCAGGCTCTGAGCTGCTAGCCCAGAGCCCGATTCAGGGCTTGAACTCATGAAACTGTGAGATCATGACCTGGGCTGAAACCAAGAGTGGGACGCTTAACCAACTGAGCCACCCAGGTGCCCCTTGTGTGACCTGCATGATACCCAGAGTAGTTTCATATAGACAGAGCCAATGGTGCACAGGAGCTGTGGCAGGAGGCGAGGTTGGAGGAGGCGGGGGTTGGAAAGATCCATGGAAAGTCAGAAATCACATCACATCACAGAAATCACATGAAAAGCTTTATGGGCTAAAGTAAGACCTGTTATCCTGACAATTATGGCATTTTAAGTAGAGGAGAGACTGAACAAATAGATATGTGTCTGGTAATATCCTGGCATCAGTAGAGAGGGTCAGACGAGAGATAGGAAAACCACTCGGGAAGGTGTTGCAGCAGTAGCGGCGAGAAGACATGAGGCCCTAAGAGCGCCAGTGGGGATGGAGAGGAAAGGGGATACAGTTCAGGGGTTGGAATACTCAGGGCATAGTGCACTTGCTGCCAGGGTGGAGGGAGAGGGGAAGAGAGAGAGGGATGGAATCTTCCCCAGGTAACCAGACTGGGCTGCTCAGTGAACGGTGCACCTTTTTACTGACCTGGAATGGAGGCTGCCAGCTCATGCTCGCTGCCTTATCCGTGGTGCCTGGCACAGAGTAGTGCTTAATTGTTGAATGAATACATTGTTCTGAAGCAGAGGAAGAAGAGCATCTTTGGGTGGGGAAGATGATGAGTTCATTTTTGGCTCTGTTGAGTTTGAGAGGCCTGTGGGACATTCTAATAGACAGATATATGTATCTATGTATCTATATCTATAGAGAGAGTTTTGAGGTTTGGATCCATCAGAGACAGATGGCAATTAAAGCTGTTGTGGATCAGGTAGAGAAAGCAGATAGAGCGAAAAAAGCCCTAGAGAGCATCAGCATTTAAAGTGTGATCAGAAAAAAGGATCTTACCAGGACGACTGAGAGGTAGGAGATCAATGAGAGCAAAGCTGCAGAAACCCAGGGCAGAGCAAAGCTGCTTGAAGGAGAAGACACATGGGAACTTGCAGCAGACATGTCTCATCTAAATCATCCTCTAAATTACAATTGCTTTTTGTTCCTTCCTCAGCAAAAGGGGAAACTTATTCTCATAATAGGGATAGATTTCTATATTGAAGTTTATTCCAGAAAATTAATATGATTTATAAATATTGTCAAATGAAATGTGCATTTCCTTTGTGAATGCCCAAGTGTATCACTGCATGTAAGAATTACTTGGCAGAGGGGCGCCTGGGTGGCTTGGTTGGTTAAGCATCTGACCCTTGATTTTGGCTCAGGTCATGATCTCATGGTTCATGAGTTCAAGTCCCACGTTGGGCTTCTCACTGACTGTGTGGAGCCTGCTTAGGATTCTCTCTCTCTCTCCCCCTTTCTCTCTCTCTCTCTCTCCAAATAAACTCTACAAAAAGAGAATTACTTAGCAGAAATTTAGAAAACTCTTCCAAGAGCTTCTGTCAGAATTTAGAAACCTTTCTGTGGGCTTTCCAGAACCATCCACCATATCGTTGCTAGTTGATATTCACAAGCAACCAATTATCTAAAGTACCTGCTCATATAACCACAACCACAAAAACAACAACAAGACCCACACAATGGCTTCATGCAGAGGCAAGATGATAAACAAAGATAAAAAAAAAATGGTCAGGCTCTTTTCAGAGGGATAGATCTTTCTGGAATGCCATTGACTGATAACTGTAAGTGCATAATGGCAGGAAGTATTTTTTGTAATGCCTTCTGCCTGTTAGTTTCCCGTCTCTTAGAATCAAAATACAAAGGACTAATGGAATTTGGGCAAGGGAATAAATCAATGGAGTACTTATAGGTGGATGAAAGGAAGTATACGAAGAAGAACCTTGTGGTAATAGCCCTTCAGAGAAGTGGCACATTGCAAGGCGAATTAGTTGTAAAATCAGAGAGATCTGCACGAGAAGTGAATCGGTAGCACACTCTGGCCTCTGTTACAAACGACAGTAACCACAGAGCCAGTCACAGTTTTCATCCCTGCGCGAAATGCGATGCCAGGCACCTCGTAGGTGCTCCACAACTATTTGTTGAATTTGAATAATAGTACTTGCTTTTATTATACCTTTTTAAAGAGAAAGTTACTAATGATCTAGTAACATCCTTTGCGATGTTGCTACAAGCAAAATAGCTTCTGAGAAACAGTAATGATTGAGAATTGTAAAGTATCCCCAAATATGAAGGAACCTGGCATTGGTGAAGTTTTCTTAGTCCAACTGCAGAAATAATCGCATTTTCTAGACAGAACTTCTCTAGCAATCACTGTATCTGATACAAAGAGAGGCCCTACTGTCAGACCTCTCAACCTACGAGGCACAGATCAAGTCCACTCTTTTTAAAGAGTTCAATTCCGTGTGCATGCGTGGTACCAAATGCAGTAGAAGACCATTAAGAAACGGTAAGAACTGTGTTGCTAAGCACAGTTCAGGACTGCTCTGGAATTCTTTGATTTAAGATTTAAAGGGTGAAATATAGGTAGGGGTACTATTGCTACCATGTCATATTAGGCTGCACATAGAATTTTGTTGAAAGGTAATTTCAAATGTTTTGAGAACATATTTTATTCAAAGAGTTTTATGAGAGATGCAATCTGGGAATCTGCGGAGCATATTCTGTTCAAGACATGGTGACAGCCACAGGCTTCAGGCTGTCTCCTGCCTGCAATCTTGTGAGAAGAGAACTGATATGGGTTTGGAAACACACCCATTAAATAAGGAAATAGACCTCTGAATGAAAGGGGAGAGAAAAGTGTCTCGGTCTGGACAGACCCTAAATTTTTCACTCTCTGGGGAGAAGAAAGAAGGCGGCCTCCGGAGGAACTTGTTGGTAGCAGGAGCCACCGCAAAGAAATGAAATGGAGGTATGCTTCTAAAGGCATCACACGGTTTTTTCAAAGAGCCTGGAATTCTTTGAGGCTGCTCTTCTCAGGCCTTTTTTTCCCGAGAATCAGTCTCTTTTATATGTTCCCGACACTGTGGTTTGAAAACATAACTTGCTTAGTTTTCTTTACAGATAATGGCTTTCTGTTTTGAAAAGCTGCCTGTTCACACACTGTGAAAAAGGGAGACATTGGGAGCTTCAATTCAGCAGTTAGTTAATATTCCAGTTGTAACACAAATGTATATCATTTTAAAGAATATGAACACATTTGTAATTCTTATGCAGATAGATTATACTTAAATATATGGATATATATCAGAATGACTTTATAATAGTTATTCTTAAACTATTCTTAGACTAGGTCTTAAACTGTAGCAATTTTCCATGTGCAGAGGATTTTTAAAACATACACTTTTCTGCTATTTAAAAATTTTCTTTTTTTTTTTTTTAACTTTTTTAATGTTTATTTATTTTTGACACAGAGAGAGACAGAGCATGAGCAGGGGAGGGGCAGAGAGAGAGGGAGACACAGAATCTGAAGCAGACTCCAGGCTCAGAGCTGTCAGCACAGAGCCCGACACGGGGCTCGAACTCACGGACCGTGAGATCATGACCTGAGCTGAAGTTGGATGCTTAACCGACCGAGCCACCCAGGCGCCCCCCCCCCCCTTTTTTTTTTTTTTAAGAAGAGTTGGGTAAGATATCTGGAAACCTGATCCAGGAAAGTCTGGAAGATAATAGAATTCAGATTACATGCAATTTTGTGAAGTCTGGATAATAACCAAAGAACCTTCTTTTGCCTACTTATTCTTAGGGAAACAACAATAGAGATGTAAATTGAATTGGCAGGCATCTAACCCCAAGAGAATGTAAGAGCCAGAAAAACTACAAGAGAAGATCAGTTACCTTACGTCTAGAGATTAACCCACTCACTTGATCAGCAAATACTTATTGAGCACCTACTATGCCCAGGCAACGGAAGGTTCAAAGGATGCAAGGCCCCTCCTCGATACTTGCACAGCCACAGTGTGAGGTGGACTTAGACGCCGCCTACCTCCGCAGAGCAGCCCTTTGTGTCTCACGCAGGAGAAGTTGTCACACTGGCAGTAGGGCCCATAAATGTTTCCGTAGGGAGACAAGTGGCAGATGCACTGCCCACAGTAGCAGTCGCCTCTTCCACTGCAGGAGGGGTGATCCGGGGCCTGCTTGCAGGAGTCTGTGCTCAGCGTGTCCTCCCCGCACTCACAGCGAGGACCCATGTGGCCAGGGTTGCAGGCACACACCCCACACTGGAAGGACCCGTTCCCGTTGTGGCATTTGGAGCTGTTCACTTCCACTTCTTTCTGACAATTGCAGTTGCATTCCGGACTGACAAGTATTTCTAGGGTGTCCCCCAGCCCCACGGGCTTTACGATAATGTGCCTGTCTCTTCTCTCGCAGTTTGGTATACTCACGGTCACGTTGAATGAAGCCTGGAAAAGAACGCTCTAATTATCTTCTTGTAGCCTCCCAAAATGCATGGGAGGAAACAGAGCTGCATGGGGATCGGCTCTTCCCAAAGCATTTCTTACGAAATTTTTGAAAATTCCTTTTGAAAGTCTTGAAAGGAAAAAAATTCAGCTTCGGTGCAATAAGGTAACTTCTGACTTACCTGAATATTTTTTTTCAGACAACCTATTGACCCTCTACTTACTGTGTCTCCCACCTTCATGTGAGAGCATTTCTTTTGGTGTGGGAAGAGGGCACCGTTGTTACAGATCGCTGTGAAAGACAGGTTGAGTCCCTCCGTGTCTCCTAACACTTCCAGTTCCACCTCAGACCGGAGTTCCTTTGGTGAGGACACAAAGAGTTAAAGTCACAACCACAAAATACAACCAGAAGAATCCATGAATCATGTTCATTAAGCTCCAATGAATAAAATTAAATTGAGTCTAGAAGAAATTCACCATACCATCAATCAAACAACAAAGCCAGCAAGATACACATGCACACACGCACACACGCACACACACACACACACAGGCATGCATACACGCACACACACAAATACATGTCATATTTTATTGAATCTAAGAAGGCATCAATTATAAAACACACCATTATTTTATGACAATGACATTATGACAAAATATCTCAAGATCGCTCTGTGCAACATCTAAATCAATCGTATCAGTCTATCATTTCTTTGAAAATTATTGTACACATTCTGAAGGATTTGGCAAATTCTCCAGCCCTCAGTTGTACTGCCTGGTATATAAAAGCCTTTTTTATTTTTTTGCTTGCATCTCAGTAACAAAATATAGTAGCTTCCTTTACTTGTAAGTATCATCATTTCTTAGGTCACAGAAAGCAGCTGGTTGTTGCTTTGCACAGAATACAGAATTACAGTCATTCCTTCCACAATGAATGTTTGCTTCACTGATATCAAATTGATACCCTGCTGCTCTGTTTTGGTACATTTCTGCATACACAATAACTTTTCATTTCCGTATCAAATCATAGTGCAAACTTTTTGAAGGTATTTTAAAATGGCAATCACATTCAACACCTGTACTACCTACCAATGGTGAACGTAATGAATTCAGGTGACAACTACATGTACAGTTACAGCCGATTTCATACATTTGCAGTTGACAGCATTTGTAAGACACCATTAATCATAGAACACATCCCGATTTTAGAGATGTTAAAATGTGGGAGAAACTGTTCCTTAAAATCAATATTGGAATTTATCAAGTACCTATCGTACATTATCAGTGTGGAGTCAGGTCTGGGGGATGAGTGTAAAATGGGATTTGTGCCCTCAAGATGATTATCATTTTGCTGAAAAAAACCAGATGGAACAAGTAAAGCAGTTAATGTCCAAGTCAACTGATGTATCACTAAGTTAAAAAAAATTGCATAACACAGATGTGGGTTTGGGACAGTTCAGAAAAGAGAGTGGTCACTGAAGGCTGGAAGTATAGAAGTCCTTAATGGCTATGTTGGATGTAGATGTGTGGAGAGGATGACAGTGGTATTTCAGGTGAGGGGACCAGAAAAGAGAAAGTTCAGGGCCAAGAGTGGTGTGGAACGCAGACAAGTGGGGCTCAGACGAAGCCCCAACTCCTGGGAGACACCAGACAACAAATAGCCTTGAGGTTTGGAGAGATGAGTTAAGACCCATGGGAAACATTCCCTATAGCTTTGAAGCAGGGGCCCGTTCTACTGAAAATACAGCTGCAGGGAAGTGCTCTGGAAGGTGTGTGCAGGACAGACTCATGGTCTATCAGACTTACAGACTTACAGACGTGGTAGGAAGACAGGAGTCAAGAAAGCTGGGACGTTGTTGCGTTCGCCCCAGCCTGAGGCATGAGGATCAGGAACCAGGAGTGGTTGGTATATATGATGATGTAGATGGAAGAAAGAAAGACTAGATAGGAAGTATATGGGTTATGGCAGAAGGGAGATAAAGGCAAGGTTTTACAGGAGGAAGAATGTCAGGGAAGGAGAAGAAAGAGCTATTTGTTATGAGGAAAGCTAGTGTTATTATGTAGACTTTATTCTTCTTTCTTTTGCAAAATAAAAAGTCTCTAGAGAACAAAACAGAACTTTTAAAAATAAAAAAAAAATAAAAATAAGTTGTAAAACATTATGAATTAAGTAATACTTCAGTTCATCTAAGAAGACTTGAGTCCCTATACTCCTGGAATTTTAAAAGCATATTCAGCCTCAAATTTTCCATAAGTATAATTTTGCCAACTGCATAGTAATATGACCCGCCTTCCTCCAAATTCTAAGTCACTGACTATAAATTCTCAGTCATTCTTCTTCTTGTTCCCTTTTTTTATATTTGCCCCATACAACACACCTTCAAGTAGATGGACATAAGGCTGACTTTTCAGAATATGGTCTTCATCAGAGATTGAAGTGTCATTTCTCAGTCTTAAAGATTATGTCTTTTCTTTTTTAAAAAAAAATTTTTAAATGTTTATTTATTTTTGAGAGAGGAAGAGAGACAGAGAGCATGAGTTGGGGGAGGGGCAGAGAGAGAGGGAGACACAGAATCTGAAGCAGGCTCCAGGCTCTGAGCTGTCAGCACACAGCCTGATGCGGGGCTTGAACTCACAGACCGTGAGATGATCTGAGTCAAAGTTGGACACCCAACCGACTGAGCCACCCAGGCACGCCTTAAAGATTATTTCTATCATGTCTTAAGATTTCAAATTCTGCCAATTTAGCATTAAAATGTACTCTTTTAATATGTTTCATTTCAAATAGTTATATTATAACTTTATTCACCCAGAAAATATTTATTGAGTGTCCAATATGTGCTAGATACTGTTCTAAGTGCCTGGGAGGCAAAAACCACTAAAATAGCTGACCTTTTGTGGTTTACATTCAGAAAGGAAACAGCATAATACATAAAACTATGCAGCATGCTAGAAGGTGATAAATGCTATGAAAAAAAGTTAGGGTGGGATAATGAAGATTAAGAGAGTGTCTGCAATTCTTTAAAAAAGTAGTTACAGTAGCGCCTGGGTGGCTCAGTCGGTTAAGCGTCCGACTTCAGCTCAGGTCACGATCTCGCGGTCCGTGAGTTCGAGCCCCGCGTCGGGCTCTGGGCTGATGGCTCAGAGCCTGGAGCCTGCTTCCGATTCTGTGTCTCCCTCTCTCTCTCTGCCCCTCCCCCGTTCATGCTCTGTCTCTCTCTGTCTCAAAAATAAATAAACGTTAAAAAAAAATTAAAAAAAAATAATAAAAAATAAAAAAGTAGTTACAGTAGAAAGTAAGGTGACATTTCAAGGAAGTGCAGAGTTAAATAGCCTGCAGGCATATGTCAAAAGAGTGTTCCAGGAACAGGGTACAGTCGGTGCAAAGGCCCTGAGCAGGAGCATGTCTTAGGACTTGCTTGCTCTGGAAATAGAACAGCAAGGAGGCCAGAGTTGCTGTACTGGAGCAGAGACAGTTGGTATAATAGGAGGTGAAGTCACAGAGGTAAAGGAGTGGAGGAGAACAGATCTGGTAGGGTCCTAGGAGGCAGTTTTAAAGAATTTGGCATTTACTCTATGCAAAATGAGAACATAATTAGGGTTATCTATAGAAGAGTGATATGGCCCAACTTAATATTTTTAAAGGAAAATTCAGGTTGTGTTGTGTTTTGTTTTGTTTTCTTGAAAACAGAATGTAGGAAACCAAAGGTAGAAATGAGAAATAGCATTTAGGAGGCTTTTGCAGTCATTCGTGTAAGTGAAGATGGTGGGTCCGACAAGGATGAGGGCAGTGAAGGTAGTGTCTGGATCAAATTCTAAATAATTTTGAAGATAGAGCCAGCAAGGTTTTCTGATGGATTAAAAGTGCAGGGTAAGAGAAAGAGGGGAGTCAAGGATCATTTCAAGCTTTTTAGCCCTCGCAACATGAAGGATGGAATTACCATCAATTGAGAAGGAGAAAACTGTTGGTGAAGTAGGTTTAGGAGAGTCCAGGTTACCCTCCTGAATTGCCAGCTAATGTATCAACTGACTCGTGGACGTCTCCACTTGGATGTCTCCTAGAGAAGTACAGTGTGGTTGCTGGGTGGCATTGAGGAACCACTTCAAGTACATGATCATGAATTTAAAGTGAGACCAGTTAGCATGATTGTATGTTTTTCCCTTTCCTGTTCAGTTGTGCAGGGTGAATGGACAGTTGGGTTTAACCAGGACCATGATTGGCTAAGCGACCTCAGTGGAGCCGTAAGGGGTAGGGGAGCTGAGGGTATGTCTACAGAGTGATCGTGATGGTGGAATTTAAGCTTGGGGCCCAGGCAAAAGAGGACATCAAGGAGATGAGGAACTACAAAGAGAGGATAGAGTCACTTGAAGTAAAGAGAGAGAGAGAGAGAGAAGGCAAGGTTAATTAGTTGGAGATCCTGATGGGTTGGAAGAAATACAAAGGGAACTCGCCGGGGTGAGCTGAAAAGGTTGGAAGTGGTGAGCAGGGAATGGGTTACATGAAGCTGAGATTATAGAGAGTCTATTGGCAATGACAAGCTTTAATGTATGACAAGAGAGGGGGACTAGATCATTTTAGAAGCAGAGTTCAAGAAGCAAAGGGCAGGGTACAGGAAGGAATAGATGTATACTTAGACTGAAATCATCAAGAGTTAAGGCAAGAGTAATGTTAGAGACAGTGGCACAGTGAGTCAGGAGCAAAAGAGGTGAGGGATATGACCTGCAAGTCTGTTCTGTAGATTTGAAATTAGGAGCAGTGGGTGACATGATCTGACCAAAATAAGGGAGATCTTAGCATTGATATAACTGGAATATCACATTGCAGAATTCACCAGGAATATTTTAATGTGAATTTCCCAAAGAAAGGATATAAATATTTATTTGTATATTTTCATCCTATCATTCATTTACTGAGCATCTGTTATGAACCAGGCAAAACAAACCAAACCAAGTCATTTTCCTTCTGGAGCCTAAATGCTACGGGTGCCTGGGTGGCTCAGTCGGTTGAGCATCCAGCTTCGGCTCAGGTTATGATCTCACAGCTCATGAGTTCGAGTCCCATGTGGGGCTCTGTGCTGACAGCTCAGAGCCTGGAGCCTGCTTTGGATTCAGTGTCTCCTTCTCTCTCTGCCCCTCCCCCATTTACACTCTCTCTCTCTCTCTCAAAAATAAAGACATTAAAAAAAAATTAAATGCTAGTAGAAGAACTTACCCTTGGGAGCACTGATATTTCAGTAGCTTCTATTAGGTGGTTAAAGAAGGCAGAAAATTAGTGAATCATGGTCAGATGAATACACATCTGGTGTTTAAGGGTTTTCATGTCAATATGGTACTGTAAAATACTGAGCTGCAGTTTGTAGTCACTAGTTATAAACACAAATTGTGTAGCTCTACCCCACTGGAAGTTAGTCAGAAGTGCTTTATCTTTTCTCTCAATTTATTCTCTTTCCTTTCTCTCCTTTTATAGACTAGAAAGACATCCAGTCAATGGATTCTCATATTTTAATGTCTTTGTCAAATACATTTTAAAATAACAGGATAGAAAAATAATTTGAACTAGTGCCAAAATCTATTACATACTTGATTCAGTGAATCATGAAGTTACAGTAACAACTCTGGAGCAAGATTATATAGTGTAAGAATTATAAACACTTGTTTATATTTTTGAAACAGTAAAATGAGATTCACTTCAAATGTTTGATGCCTTGATTCAACTACCCTGTAAGTTATGTGAGCAATTTGGGACCACAAAGTGAGACAGAACCCCTGGCAGCACGGAAGGGGCTGGTCAAACAAGAGGGAGAAATGTTTTTGACGTTTATAATTTTCTCATTTGCATAATTCCTTTGAAGATGTTAGTGGCCAACACTTTTGAGAAAATGGAGTGTGTTCTAATGCATGGAGGAGTGCTATGTGATTTTATCAGATTCTACACATTAAAACTTTAATTACTGCATAAGAGAGAGGAAGGTTTTCATAGTATTTTGTTGACAAGCTTTCCTATCTGGAAGAATTTCAAGCCTGAGCTAATGTGGTAGTTAAATTTTGATGTGAGCCAAGAAAACTGAAGTTTCTGAGGATATAAGTTAAAAAAGCAAAAAACAAAAATACCTCATCTTGTAATTTTGATGGACACATCTGTTGAGCTGACAAAGGGTTCAATCCCACGACCCTGGGATCATGACCTGAGCCAAAATCAAGAGTCAGATGCTCAACTGATTGATCCACCCAGGTGCCCCATCATTTCTGTCCTAATTTAAATCTTCATTTCCATCTGTGTGTGTGTGTGTGTGTGTGTGTGTGTGTGTGTGCACGTGTGTGTGTATGTTCTTTCTATGTAAGTGGAGGCAAAAAAGGGGAATGATACTTAGGAACCAAAATAAAGAAGATTTGGTAACTGGCCATCTACCAATGATTAATTGAATTATGAAATGGGGACAAAGCAAGAGAACATAGAAACTCCATAGCTATGTATTTTATTTTAAGGGAGGAATGCTTACCTGATGTACTATTTTCCAAAGTCCAGGCAAAAAAATATATATATTTTTGTATATATGTACACATATGTGTACATATATATGTAGAGAGAGAGAGAGAGATCTGTCTATATCTTTCTACATATATATCCATAAAAATGAAAAATTCCTTGGTTCTCAAAAGTAGAGAATCCACAAAGTGGTGTTCCTGATACGCTTTTGTCTTTTTTCTTTTCCTTGAGTAATGAGGTGGTCTCATTAAGCCTGTGGAGTTAGTTCTTCACATAGTTCAGTTACCCATTTTAAACTAATTTTTTTTTCAGGTAGAGAAAAGGGGAGCTTAATTATAGGACTTGTGGAGTCTTTTCAATAGAATTAAAATTTTGCAAGTGACAGTGCTGCTATTGGTTATTATTATAAAAATAATCTTAACTTTATGATCAGGTTATGATTTCTCTACCTTCTGCCTCACTTTTCAGGAAGGATATCTGCAAGTAATGTGAACAAAATTTATATTTTGGCTGCACGTTAAGGCAGAGAGATTTTCTTTGGATAAGTACTCTTTCTACTAACAAATCAGAATGCACTTAACTGCCTAAAACACATCTGAGTTTTTGAATACCAAAACTGAATGAAAAAAATAAAAAAAAAAAAGGAAAGTAAAAAAAGCCAACTGTAAAATATCATACTTCGTAAGCTGAGATGATCAGCTGGAGAATGTTTCCAGAGTCCTTCTGAAGTAGCCCTACTGTAGCTCCAGGAATGAGTTTTGCGTAATTCTGTAAACAAAAAAGAATAAGTCAATCTGTTCACTGTGATCAAGAAACACTACCTGTGGGTTTCAACCTGCTGGTTGAGATCACTTCTATTTCACTGGCCAGGGGAAACAGGATCCTGGTGATAAATGAGTGTTTCTCCTGAAACTGTAGTCCTGCCTGATGCTGCTTCCTGCATGCAAGTGGGAACTAGACTGCCATTGGGGATATCAAGTGTCTGTGGTTGCCTTCGTCTAGAGCTGTGATTTATGTCACAACTGGAGTCAAGTCTCAAATAATAATAGCACTTATATACCATCTTCCATTTGTGGAACATCCTTTGTCCAAAATATTACGAGCATACTACCAGGAGTTTTCTTCTCTTTTTGTAATGTTATGGAAACTTTCTCTGCCATCAGGTGCTCTCCAAGTCATTCAGCCCAAGGGTCTTAATTGTCAATTGTTTGGTGGAGAAAAGGAGTGAGTTATGTGGATGCTTGCTGTTAACCCCCTTTCCTAGCAGTAACGAGCACTCTTTTAGGGATGTCACCATGGTGCTGGGGTTGACTGGAACTGAGTCCCCACTCATCATGACTGACTCAGTCAGAACCTATCTCTAAACCAGCTGCATTCTGCACTTACATCCTTCTCTGAGATGTCATTCCCACCTGAGGAGAACTCACAACATTAGTTTATTCACACTCTAAATATCAATCATGACCAGGGAAATGAGGCATTGCAAGGAAGGGAATTTTCCGGACTGCTAAAAATTACCCCTCCCTTAAGTTTTATGTTTTAATACTTATTTTCAAATGAAAAGTTTTCTGAAGTGTATGGTGCACCTATCTGTCTTCCTAATAAAGATTCCCAAGCACACCTGGACTTTTTTCTTGAAGAAACAGCCATACTTATCAATATGAGTTATAGGTCTATAATCAAAGACTTCTAAAATCCACGGATAGATCACACTCATACCAAGTGGACCCCAACTGCTATGCTTTTTGCTTCTTTTATTTGTTTTTAAATAGTTTCTATCTTCTCCTTGTTAAGCTGTAAGGTATCACTCACCTACCAATTTTCTCATTTATTCATTTACTGTTGCATTCAACAACATCTATTAAGCAGGCTTAATATGCTGTGCTACGTCAGGAAGAGACAATCACTCTTTTTGTCAGCTGTGGTCTTCTGAGTTGCTGTGTGTTGTGAAATCAGATGACTGAATTTATTAAAAGTGTATGTAGAAATAGAAAGTAAGTTTTGACTGAAGGATTTAGGGCACCTCCTCTCGTTCAAACATAATGCTATTCTGTCTTATTCCAAAGAAGATTTAAGTAGCTTAAAACATGTACAAAAATAAGTGAAAATTAGTAATGATTATTGATTATAATCGTGATACTATATCAATGGATCAGATCGAGGCGGGCCAAGGGGAGGAACAAATGAAGCAGGGGTGACTTTAGAACACAAACATGTTCTAGGAGGTACTTGCTACAGGTGGGTACCTGGGTTAAGTTCAGGTTTTCTACACCTCCAGGATGGAAAAATGGATGCTGCTTTTAATTGGTGGGTTCTGTAATATTCCACTTCTTTCCATGTTCTTGATTGTGTTTAAGTTTGAAGTTGATGGAAATCTGAATTCTTAAAAGTGGCAGTTGTGATTCTGCCTTGACCCTGAGTTTTATTATCGAAGGGGTCATGGACAGTAGACCAGGGAGGAACATTCCTCCTATTACCCAGTGCCCCACATCACTGCCTATTGAAGGTGGGCCCCACTCTGTTTCCCTGAGTCAGGTAGAACTTGTCAAATATGAGAAAGGCACCGGTTCATTGACTTACCTTTTCAAATAAACACATGTCAAAAGGGCTGTGAAGCATGAGACCTGTGGTTAACAGCGAATACCTAAATAGGAACTTGAATTTCACTCAAGTGGAGCTGGAATGTGTGTAAATTTGACTGGTCCCAAAAGAGAAGGCAAAGGAAAACTTTAAAGCTTGACAAAGAAAGGTTTAGATCTTTTCACAAAAGAATTTCAAGGCTCTTAGCTTTGCATACAACTGCTAGCCTTGAAAAATGTGCTGGTTTCTCCAAGGCCAAGGTATAAAGGGTACTGTCCACAAGCACTAGTTCAAGTGGCCTCTAGATTTTGGGTTAATTCTTGGTTAACACAGCCAAATCCATCTACTTCCCAGAGCATAATTATGATCCTGCATGTGGTATGACGTTTGGCGTTTGGCTATTAGGACAAGTGGTTTAACATTAATTGCATTTGCTGATTGCTACCAGAGCGAGGGTATAAAGGAGTTGGCAGCTAGAGGCAGCACCCTGTGATAACACTGACAATTGTGTAGAGGAAAACTAGTAATTAATTTCTGGATGCTGATTCCTCCCAAAAGCATTGCAAATAATTAACTAAAAACATGGACAATTTGGCTTCCTGATCTAACACTGTAAAAAATTATACTTCAAATCTTGTAGTATTATGATTACTGTAAATATCATGTGTCAAACGTCTTTCTTTCATTAAAGCCCTAAAGTGCTATTATAAATTGTTCTTATTAAACATGTTTAATGTTAGAAAAAGGATGATTTTGCATGCCTGGATGTGATAAATTATAGCGCTGTGACTGTAAAGGATAACTCTTGGATATAAGAAATGGTGAACTCTAAAAACACGATGTTTCATGAGCTAATTAGAAATGCCACCTTCTTGGGCTTGAATTTCTTGGGCTTCAATTCCCTGTTATCTGCCCATGGGTTATCCTAATTATGGACTTTCTCCCTCTCCCACCACCATGCCACCCAGGAGTTCCTGAGGTTGCTTTTCTCATTCATGTTTGCAAAGTTGGCTTTTTCTGATTGCCTCAGTTTTCTTAACTTCCTTCATCAAACCCTATTTATTTGCTCACTGTGCCCCCACAGTGATTTCTTATTTGTCCCACGGTCTGTTTTTGCTCCTTAGAAATCTCTGGCTTGTCAAGGATGGAGGCTAAGAAGTGGACAGGGGGTGATTTAGTGGGCAGGCAACAAAAAATACAGAGGAAAATTCTTAAATTCACACATGTGCACCTGGGCTCCTCTCGGGGAGTGTCTCCAAGGTCAGTGCTTCTCAGTGTCTGGCTGCTAGAACCAGCTGTCACATCCATACCCCTACACACCTGCCACCCCAGCTATCCATGGTCAGACTACTGGTTGGCTCTTTCTTCAAAGACACTCAGACTAAGGACCTTGGCAGATACTTGGCTGCCTTTGGTGCTAGAAGGGACATTACTGATATGATCTTCATTCTTGCGTTGACTGAACTTCCTGCTGGGTTCACTCATCTCCAGGTTTAGGTTCTGGGACATGGTTTAGTATTAACTGTATCCTAGCTGGACATCTTGATTGGGTTTCTGCCTTGGATGATTACTCTCCTGGACCCTTCTGTCCTACTACTGTGACATTCCTGCTGTGGTCTCAAAGATTCTTCACCACCTGAGACTCATAAGCCACCATTTTATATAGACCACACTACTCATGCCCCTCATCAGAGGTGGGAAGCTAGACTTGCCATATATCTGCTAGCAGCATTTTAATAAAAAATCTGTAAGACCAAATTCTTCTCTCTTTAGGCTCTATGCTTGCTTAACTCTTTCTGTGAAGCCTCATTGATATGGAGGGACTTTATGCTCAGCACTGATCATTTTCAATATTATATTATTAATCAACATCAGTATTTATGGCCTTAAATGATACTTACTGAATGTTTTTTGTTTGCTAAAATACATTTAGTAAAAGTTTGGCTTATATAGATTGAGAACCTATGATGTTATAGAATGTGTCCACAAATATTTTCTCTAATATCTCACTGTATATACATAGTCATTACCTAGTATATCTTCAAATAGTAGCTTCTATTCATCCATTTTCTCTCTCAGAAAATTTAACGGCAGTATAACACACATGCACAGCATACGAGTAATAACTATACAATTCAGTGGGTATTTTAAATGTAAACAAGCAGGTGTAACCACCCCAAGATCAAGAGGTAGAGAGTAATCAGCCCCCTGAATCCTCCCTTGCACTGCTTCTCAGTCATTCCCCTCCCTTAGAAGCCTAACTACTATTCTGACTTTTATTACTGTAGAAGTCAGGGGAGATATCTTCATTGACTTAAGGGTAACAAAAATGTCTTAAGTAGGACACAAAAGCACTATCTATAAAAAGGAAAAGATTGATAAATAGGGCTTAAACTTAGGAATTTCCACTGTGAAAAGATGCCTTTATGAGAGTAAAAGGGAGTCACTGAGTGGGAGAAAATACATGTAATACATGCATCTGATCTGGCACCAGAATATCCAAACAACTCCTACACATCCACAAGGAAAAGACGTTTGGAAAAAAAAATTTAATGTTAGAAAAAGGATGATTTTGCATGCCTGGATGTGGCATGCAAGTGACAGAAGAGTACGGCAAATTGTTCACCATCATTAATCATTAGAGAAATAGAAATTGAAACCAAAAGAGATGCCAGCGTGCGTCTACTAGGAGGGCTACGATTTAAAAACCTGATGATGCTCTCTCAACTACTTGCCGGGGGAGTCTACACTGGTACAACTACTTGGCAGAACTGGCAGTAGCTGCTAATGCTGAACATGAGCTCATCCAATGACCCAGCCATTCCACTCCTGGGTGTAACCACCAACAGAGATGAACCCGCAATGTATGACTGCTCTGAGACAAACAAATGCACAGAGAGGCATTCATTCTTACTGTCAAGAGGGTGCTTCTGGTCATCAAGGTGTCACTTAAATTGGAGAAAGTACAGATAATTCTTGAAAGGTCTCAGATCATTCAGGGATTTGGCCACAAGGGGGAATCAGTTCTTACCCAGATTCTTTCGACCTGGGGACGGACCCAGGGGAGGTGTAGACGGGCAAACTCCCCAGCACTCACAGCATGGTCTGTCTCTTCTGAATCTCCCTCCATCCCCAGGCACCGGTCTCAGGACCAGGTCTTCATGAGCCGCATTCACCAATTCTGGGAGCCACATAATGGGACGGAGAGGTCCTCACATGCCCCCGACTTCCCCGTGCACCTCCTGCCTTTTGACACCTGCATCCTCAGAAACCCAAGGCTCCTAGAACATCTGCTGTGGGGACTCTGGGACAGCCTTGGGAGACTGACAGGAATGGACGAGGAAGGGACCACCTTGCTCTCTAGTGGAAGCAAAAAGAAATGAAGAAAAAGTTGTGGCTGTAATCACTTTCAAATGGAAAGGCTACATCTTGAAAAAATGTAGCAAGTAGCAAAAGCATAGAAGCAAAAAAAAAAAAATTTTTTTTTTGTCCTGGGGGACTGTATTGTGCTGTTTATCTGGTCAAAAGAAAACAGCTCTTTGCTGATGATGCCTTGCTTTTGTTGAGCACTGTGCTTCTTCCAAGTTGGGGGGAGTGGGGGCCGGTAAGGGTTTGCTGAAATAAGTCCTTCTTCTGAAGGCAATCAGAAGGCTTTCTTCCCGTGAGGTCTTTCATTCTTGTGGGGTTTTATACTGCTGGTTCTCATGTTCATTATCAGTAAATGCAGGGCTCCCAGTATTATGCAAAAGTTTACCCCCAGGCTTGACTGTGTTACTAGGACACCCAAGATTCCAAAAAGAATATGTAATTGTTTCTGGCACAAGGTAGCCTGAATGTCTGTCTCTGGGTTGCATGATATCTGCTTTGCCTTCAGGCTTTCAATTGTCAGCATTCCACAGGCAGGCAGGCAGCAAAGGGAGTGTGCTAATTAGATCAGGTGCTTGATCTTGAAGTCTGCACCAGCAATGACTAGGTAGTCGCTTCGGAACTTTTGAGCACTACCTGTCTTTCTTCCAGTCTGCCCTGGAATGTAATTATCTTGTCAGCCAAGAAGCTGCAGCACACAGCTGAACGAGTGCTCGGCAGCAGTGACAGAGTGATAAGGGAAGACGAATGGACCCACCGTGCATGACTGTTCTGAGACAAACAAATGCACAGAGAGGCATTGGAGAATGGAGACTTTGAGAACAAAGAGGCTACACTGAGTATTTGTTGCTGAGGATACTTCACATGGTCCCTTAATAAGATTACCCTGCGTTTTGAGAGGGATTGTAGACCTTTGTTGGCAAATGCAAGTCCCAAAGCTTTAGAAAGCTCTTTTAAAATGGGCAGCTGTGTTGGCTTCAGTAGCAGCTTATGTGCTTTGCAGACCAACCGGCAGGTAATAAAACATTGAAAGATGACTAGTAGGAACACGAGGAAGGGGACCAAAAAAGAGAAAGCAGGTGTAGATACAAGGGCTGCTAAAGAGGTGTCAGCAGCCCTTGCTGCTAGAAGGGTGGTGGGTGGACCAGTAGCAGCAGCAGCATCTGGAAGCATCTGGAGAAATGCAAAATCTCACTTTAATTTTTTGAGGACCCTCCATTTGGTTTTCCATAGTGGCTGAAGCAATTTACGTTTCCACCAACAGTGCAGGAGGATTCTCTTTGCTCCACATCCTTGCCAACACTTGTCAGTTCTTATCTGTTTGATGATAGCCATTCTGAAAGGTGTGAGGTGATATCTCATTGTGGTTTTGATTTGCATTTTTCTGATGATTAGTGGTGTTGTGTATCCTTTCCTGTGCCTATTGGTCATCTGCCTATCTTCTCTGGAAAAATGTCTATTCAAGTCCTCTGCCCATTTTTGAAAAAGTGTTTATGTTTATTTTTTGTTTGTTTTGCTATTAAATTCTTTACATATTGTATACTCTTGTATGAATTCTTCATATATTTTGGATATTAACTATCGGATATATCTATTGGATATATCTATTACATATATCCAATGTAACTATTAGATATTAATTATTTGGATGTATCACCTCACACCTTTTAGAATGGCTATCATCAAAAAGACAAGAACTAACAAGTGTTGGTGAGGATATATATATATATATATATATATATATATATATATATATATATGATGGAATATTACTTGGCCATAAAAAAGAAATCTTGCCATTTGCAGCAATGTGGATGGACCTTGAGAGCATTATGCTAAGTGAAATAAGTTAAGCAAAGAAAGACAAATACCATATGATTTGATCAAATCAAAATAAAACAAAACAAGCAAAAATGCCAAGCTCATAGATTCAGAGAACACATTGGTAGTTGCAAGAGAAAAGAAGGGATGGTGGGGAAATGAAATGGGTAAGGGGAGTCAAAAAATACAAACTTCCAGTGATAAAATAAATATTTCATGGGGAAGTAATGCACAGCATGGCAACTATGGTTAATAATACTATATTGCATATTTGGAAGCTGCTAACACAGTAAATCTTGAAAGTTCTCATCTCAAGAAAAAAATTTTGAAATTATGTATGGTGATGGATGTTAACTAAATTTATTTTAGTGATCATTTTGCAATGTATACAAATATTGAAATATACAACTGAAACTAATGTAATGTTCTACATCAATTATATCTCAATTAAAAAAAGTTTTTTTTAAACTGTTTATTTATTTTTGAGACAGAGAGAGACAGATCATGAGCAGGTGAGGGGCAGAGAGAGAGGGAGACACAGAATCCGAGGCAGACTCCAGGCTCTGAGATGTTAGCACAGAGCCAGATGCGGGGCTCTAACTCAGGGACTGTGAGATCATGACCTGAGCCGAAGTCAGACACTCAACCAACTGAGCCACGCAGGCGCCCCAATTATATCTCAATTCTTTTTTAAAAAAAGAAGAAATGCAAAACTTCAGACCCCATCCTAGACCTGAATCAGAGTTGGTATTTGTTTGTTTGTTTGTTTGTTCTTTGAGACAGAGAGAGAGATAGAAAGAGAGCACGCACGCAGGGGAGGGGCAGAGAGACAGGGAGAGTAAGAATCCCAAGCAGGCTCCATGCTGTCAGCATGGAGCCTGATGTAGGGCTAGACCTCAAGAACTGTGAGATCATGTCCTGAGCCGAAACCAAGAAATTGGATGCTTAACCAACTGAGCCACCCAGGCGCCCCAGAGTTGGTGTTTTAATAAGCTCCCTGAGTGATTGGAGACACCAGAGGAACTTAAAAACAAAACAAAACAAAACACTGATGCCTGGGCCTCAGCCTTAGAGATACTGAATTAATCAGATCAGGGTGTGGCCTGGGTACTGGGTTTTTTAGAAAGCTCCCTGTGCGATTTTAATGAACATCAATGTTTAAGAATGGCAGATATAGAATAGTCTGTCTATACCATTCCTGTTGTCAAGCAGATGCTTCCAGGAAGGGCTATGATAATTTGGAAAATAAAGTTTTTATTTATTTAGTTAGTTGGTTTGTTAGTTAGTTGGTTAGTTGTTATGTTTTTAAACCTGTACACCCATAATTTGTAAGGGATCCTCAGTTGGTCATACACCTGTGACATCCATTCTGTACTCAAGAACAAAAGTGGTGTTTTTGAATGCCTGATGCCCATGGAATAATAACATGCTTACTTCCCTGGGCCTTCAAGACTGAAGTATCTAGTGTTAGCCTATGTTATCTACTCCATCCTCTTCTATCCTAGCTCATATCAGTCTGACTAGTCTTTCTTCCGTTTCTCGAACAAATTGAGTGCTGGGTCCTTTGCTGCCTCAGGGCCTTTGCACATGCCTTCTCCTCTTGAAAACTCCTCAACCTTTTGGTTGCTGCTTTATAATCACCTTTTGAAAGGGGTCTTCCCTGAAGATCCTATAGAAGTAAAGTCTCACACTCTCCTCTTTCATTTTTCTCCATTGCTACACACTACTCTTTTCCATTTTTTAGTAATATTTTCAAAATTTTAGTCCCAAATATTGCACTGGAACATACTAATACTAACAAAATTATATATTACTTATTTGTAATTCAAATTGGATGCCCTGTATTTTTATGTGCTAAATCTGGCAATCTTATAGAAAAAGTATGTGAATTTCTGAATAAATAAATAAAGTGTGCCCAAACTGTTCAGGCTCAATAAAATGTTCTACTTCGAGAATTTTCTGTTTATTTATTGAAGATTCAATACCATAAAGGCAACAAAATATTAAACTATGTTATAATTAATAGTAACCCCTTTGTAGCATATTTTTGGCTCTTTCAGGTAATTAAGCATAATATTAAAATGCATAAGCCTCCCAAACTTCTCTGTGTCCAGGGACTGTCAGTTTAACTTGTCCATTGTGCCTTGATGCCCTATGTAATCTGTAAAAGGCTATGGTGGAGAATGCTTGGTTGTGGCTAAACACCTGTGTGGTGATCCGTGTCAAAGGGAGCTTCCTTTAAGCATTGCTAGAATTTGGGCCAGCTGCACAGACATGGACAGAGTGGCCAACTGTAAGCATAGGAAAGGTTTCAGGGGATAAATGTGTAGCTGAGTTTAGTGAGAGTCCCTGAATTCTGTGAGGCTCTGAGAAAGCATAGAATAGAGCAACTGCATAGCTTTAAGCACTTTGTGGTATGGAGAGGCACCTTTGAAGAAACTGAATTTGTTCACAGATATTGGAGTCCTCACCAAAAAGCCACTTTCAAGGGATAAGAAAAGGGATACTGGAAATGATTTGTTGGTCCTTGTTAAGGCCATCACATGAATGCATAAAAAAGTAACTAAGTATCATTTGAATATGTAAACAACGTACGTAACCTTGTAGTTAATGTAAAAATATAGTAATTGTGGATGTTCTGGGGCTGCTGGTGGGAGGGGAGCAGATTTGTTTTTATTTTAAAGCAGACACCCTCTATGTATGGCAACCACAGATTTGGAATGTTTTAGAAGACCTTGATTTCATCTAATGTGATTGTTGTCAATAAAAGTGATTGTTTGACATATAACCAAAAGCAATTTAATTTTCATGCCTTTAGAAGGCTACAAATGTACAAACTCATTCAAAAAATCTGAACCTACTTAATATGTACCATATGATGCCAATTATGTTAAAATATGTAAAGGAATGCAAAAAAAGAGAAGACTTATTTTAAAATGTCAAGAATGGTTAGCTGTGTCTGAATGGTGAGTTTATGAGTGATCTTTATTTTCTGCTTTGTGCTTTTCTGGATGCACCTCCCCCACCTCTTTGGGGGCAAATAACATGTATTAATTTTGTCGTCAGAAAAAGAGTAATTTAAAGTACGTGGTAGGTTTTGTTTGTTTGGTTGGTTGGTTTTGGCCATACTCCCACACTGTTGGTAGGAGAGTAGCTGATACGGCCACTTTGGAAAGCTTGGACACACCCGGGAGAGTTGAAGATGCCTTTTCTTGTGACCCTGAGACTCCAATTCTAGACACGCATCCTCCATAGAGAACACATGTACAAGCATGAGCATGGGTGTGACATTTGCCATGCTTTACCAACTGGGCGTGATCCATGCTCCCAGCTACAGAATGAACACACCACAGGTTGTACACTCGATGGATTGTCCATGGCAGTGGAACAGAGTACAGTAGAGTTATATGCATCTCTGCAGACAAGCCTCAAAAACGTAACATTGAGCACCACAATATGAATGTACTTAATGTCACAGAACTGCGTATTTAAACATGGTTAGAATGGCAAATTTAGCTTAGGTGTGTTTTACCCTCACAACCCATCCCCAAACATAACATGGAGTCAAAAAGAAAATTGTCAAAGTAATACGTACAGCATGAAGTTAAACTTGTAAGCCAAGATTATGTAATTGTTTATGGATCCATATAGATTTTAATGGTACAAAAAATAAACATGAGAATGATAAACACTAAGTTCAGGACATTGGTTACTTCTATGGAGGAAAAGAGGGGAGTGGCATCAGAGTTGCACAGGTATACAGCAGGCAACTGTATCTAGAATGTCTTACGTCTTTAAAAAATCTGAAGCAAATATGGCGGCAAAATGTTAAGATTTGAGAAGGCTGGGCAGTCGATGCGTGGGTGTCATTATATGACTCTACTTTTCTGTGTACTTGAACTGTATCATCATAAAAACCTACAGTCTTTGTTACACCAGGTGTCCCCTTTGTCTCTTAGGTTGGAACTGCAGATGGTGATTCCCATAGACAGTAGCTGCTGTTGAAAGGATGTGTTGACCAATGGCATGATGCTCCCTGACTGTGTGGCCTGTTTTTACCACTCAGAATCCAACGGTCTTTTTTTCAAGTCCACCCATTTGTAAATTGCTCTATTTGTCTAAATTAACAGCAACAGTAAAGGGCCCTAGATGAAGTGTGCACTGATTTTAAAGGACTCTGCCATTTTTAAGAATTCCACCTATTCATCTGTTCATCTGTCAGGCGGCTCGGCTCCACCCTTAGGCTCTCTGCTTTTACAGCTCAGTGACTTTCAAAGTTGGTGACTTTGTTTAAAAGGCGGCTTCTTTGGTGGTCTAGTAGTTAGGGACTGGCATGCCCTTTCACTATAGCAGCCCAGGTTACAGTGTTACTTAACTCAGTGATTGACGCTATAGACTCAAAGTGCCTTGGTTCGAATCCCAGCCTACACAGGCAACTTGCTTTATTTTGAGTTCTTTTATTATTTACTTTAATTTATTTGGTTCAATTTTTATTTTTTTATTCTATTTGGGTTTATTTGGGGTCCATAAAATGGAGATTAAATGATAAAATGAGTTAAAATATTTAACCCCAAGCTGCCACCTAATACACCCTCAGCAAACCTTCTATGATTCTCATAGTCATAGTTACAGAACATCTTGGCTCTCAGTTTTCCACCACTATAAAGTGAAGGTCTTAGCTCAACACTATCATACTGTTAGTATCAAAGCTAGTTTTATGATGGCCAATTAGTTTACTGCCCATTCTAACAAAGATGGTGAGTAGGAAAAAGTGAAAACATTGACAGACATGCAAACTCTGACCCCTCATCAAAACTGTGCCTTGGATAGGGGCACTTGTACCCCAATGTTTATAGCAGCACTTTCAACAATAGCCAAATTGTGGAAAGAGCCTAAATGTCCATCAACTGATGAATGGATAAAGAAATTGTGGTTTATATACACAATGGAGTACTACGTGGCAATGAGAAAGAATGAAATTTGGCCTTTTGTAGCAACATGGGTGGAGCTGGAGAGTGTGATGCTAAGTGAAATAAGCCGTACAGAGAAAGACAGATACCATATGTTTTCATTCTTATGTGGATCCCGAGAAACTTAACAGAAACCCATGGGGGAGGGGAAGGAAAAAAAAAAAAAGAGGTTAGAGTGGGAGAGAGCCAAAGCATAAGAGACTCTTAAAAACTGAGAACAAACTGAGGGTTGATGCGGGGGTGAGAGGGGGGGAGTGGGTGATGGGTATTGAAGAGGGCATCTTTTGGGATGAGCACTGGGTGTTGTATGGAAAACAATTTGACAATAAATTTCATACATTAAAAAAAAAAAACAAAACCAAACCTCTGCCTTGGGGTGCCTTTCCAGAACATAACCTCTAAAATGCCTTCATCCTGTTCTTTAGGCAAATTATTGGTCTACAAGTCTACTAATGCTCTGTGAGACTTCTTAAGGTAGGCACTGTGTCTTATCCTTCTCTGTACTCACAAATGAAGGGAGGTTCTAATGAAATGCTTGATGAATGAATGAATGAATGAATGCATGCATGCATTCAATAGCATCTTGGTTCTATTGATATGCTAGATATCCTGGGTGTTGTGTAAATCTTGAAATATTTAGGCCTTGTATTGAAGTTCCATTTTGTAATCGTTCATGGGCTGGCCTAATAGAGCATCTCATTAAAACCCTACTTTAAGTCTGAATCTTCTCTTTTCTATTTTTTTTTTTTTTACCTTTGTGTTTATTTACTGGATTATGAGTCTTTGAGTTCTTTAGAAGAAAAGTACTATATGTAAACTAAGGGTAACTACTGATGACTTTTCATGGTTATAATTTATTAATTAGTCTGGAAAATGCTTCTAACAACTTTGTGCTGATAATCTGAGGACATGAGTTTTATTTCCAAATCTTCCCTCTCTAAGAGCTATTTTTATTAATGAGGAAAGTATAGGCTGGCTCTCCTCAGTCTTATTCCCAGATATCATCAATTGAAGAGAAATAAAAATCCTTTTCCATTACACTTGAATTAAGAGCAATTTGTTAACTGTATGGGGATTTCTCATAATTCAGAAGTTCTCTTTTTATTCCTAGATGATTTTATATTCACTAAAAGCATAAATTTGGAATACTTCATTACAAGATGGGGTTGATAGGATAAAGAACAATTTTTTTCATACATGCTTAAAAATTAGCTATATTATGGCTAGCTGAACTTTGTGCATAGATCATTGGAATTCATGGTGATTTCCCTTCTTCAGGTTCAGAGTCATTGACTACTAAGGCTGGAGGTCATCCAGTTCAGTCCTTTTATTTTGTCAAAACTGAGGCCAGAGAAAAAGGGATTTTCATCAGAGCAAAATCGTTTTGATCTTTTCCAATAGTGAACATTATAAAACAAAACAATAATAGAACAGGATATCACAGAGCAAAAGGGCTCAATTTTTGTTTTATCTCCCTCTTTAATTCTCTGCCTCCTTTCAACTCTCTTGCTGCAGTGAAAAGCTCAAAAGATAAGCAAAAAAGGAAAGAAGGGGTGATATAAAAACTGGGTTATTGATCTTAAAAAATTGAAACTTGCATACGATAGGTTATATTCACAAGCCACACAAGCTCTTAGCATGTTGTGGCTATACTTTATGCTGGTTCTTAGATAACAATGACCAGCAAATAGGGGTAACTGCTCAGGGGTTTTCCTTTTGTGGCTTAGCGAGAAGGCTCTTGAACTTATCCAACGGGTTGGTCCCAGGAGTGATGGCAGTGTTCCTTTCCCCTGGTGCCATCTGGGTCCAAGGGCAAAGAGATGGCTGCAAATGACTGTAGCTCTGGGTCAGGCAGACCCCCACCTGCTCTTATACATGGGCTCCCTCAACTTCCACAGGTATTTGTCACACAAAATTCCAAATTACTATTTAGAAACTTTGACCCAAATTGACTAAAGATGAAAATCTATTGTGTATTGAGAAATAGCCTAAACAGAAAGATGAGCAAAACCCACCATTCTCCTCAAAGAGGTGATAATTGAGGGCTTTTCACTTCCAGAGGGAAGGGCCCTTTGGTGGTATTAAAACCTGCATGGGTGGGGCTCCTGGGTGGCTCAGTCCCTTAAGCAGCAGACTTCGGCTCAGGTCATATCTCACAGTTCCTGGGTTCCAGCCCTGTTTCATGCTCTGTGCGAACGGCTCAGAGACTGGAGCCTGCTTCAGATTCTTTGTCTCCCTCTCTCTCTGCCTCTCTCCTGCTTGGACTCTGTCTCTCTCAAAAAACAAACAAACAAGCAAACAAACAAAACCCTGCATGGGTGTCCTGTCCCTATACTTTAGATATATCACTCTGTCCTATTAACAATAGGGACATCAATCAGCAGTCATAAATGTTAGCAACTAAACTGGACATGTCTATTACTAATATGTCTTGTTTGCTTTCTAATGTTTCAACATTTCATTGTAAATACTAGGTTATATAATAATTATCATTATCAACTTAACAAAACTCATCTTTTCCAGCCAGATGTGAACATTTTGAAAGATTAGAATATCTTAAAGTCTTGTAAATAATTCCAGGTGATTAATAACATGATTTGACAATGTAGTTAAGAATGCTAATTTAATTGCTTTTTATATCAATATCTCACTAGGAAGGAAAGACTAGTCAAATTAGACAATTGGGCTTTAGTAGCCTGATGCTATCTTAATGTAAATTAAGAGTAAACATTTGAAAACAATAGAGGAGCTAAAAAATTTTTTTTAAGCTTGGGTAATTGAATCCTGATTCAAAATGGTATTTACCACTAGAATGTAATATGCTACCTACTGCTCAGTCTATTATCTATCATTATCTTTTGAACCCTATAATTGGACAAACAGGCAACTATTCATAATAATAAGTTTGTTCAAAATCATCCTTTTGCTGGAGTCTGGGGTGCACTCTGCAGTCATATTGAACTGAAGGCAAAACTGCTTACTTTATCCTTTCCATTGTTTGTTCTTCTTTGTTACCACAAAGCACAGCAACACTGCACATCTGGACAGTCCGGAGCATCTTCCCCAAATTACAAAACAAAAACCTGTAATTTTTTTCCTGCATTCCATGAATGGGCAACATAAATCATATTTGCTACAAGATGGGCCACCATTGAATCGGAGCCATCCTGTGCCCAGAGTGTATGCACATAGCTATGCTTAACACAGAACTGGGGCAAGCAAATTGCCTTTTGGAATTTCCATTAGATCTAACCACGTATTTATCCTATCACTGGTTTTATTTTTTCAGTGATTCTTTAGTAGTTATATCCCTTCTATCACAGCTATCCAAACATCGGGTTGTGCAGGGCTCCACCTCATATTGGGCTCCTTCTAAGAGATTTAAATGGAAAGGCAACACAAGCCATTATTGGTTTATTTTCAGTTTTCATTATCAATAAAACAAGAGATCAGCATTTTCATGCTGTGTGAAGCCTTCAGGGAAGTGCAATGTCACTGTCATTATTTTTAGGCCAGACTGCCGCCTGCCCCGACTAATGCAGATGGAATGATGAATACATCAAAATAGAGATAAAATGATGAAAGAAAGCATCAGAGTCGGAGAGTGGGCTTCTGCCCTGGTCTGCTGCATGGCTCCCTGACAATGTCCCTTTGAATTTAGTGGAGCCTGGATGGTAAAGACCACAGATCATGACAGAACATAAATTCGCCTCATAATGAGATTAGGAGGCAGGCAAAATAAATGTCCTGCTGTTAAATGAGAGCCAGGCTCTAATCTGGTGTTTTCCTTGGAAATGATCATTTCCTTTGCAACGGGGGAACCGTCGGCCCAACTAACTTAAATCTGACAGATTCTGTTTTGCCACGTGGTTATTTTTCATCTTCTTCTGTCTTTTGGTAGCAGTTTTGAGGAGGCGTGTAAATGAGTTGTGAGTCTTAAAGACTATTACTGAAGTGAGTTATGGACGACTATGTTCATGATCATCAGTTGTATTTCTCTGACTCCCCTTTTAAGAAAAGTTCTGTGCAACTCCCCTTCCCCCTTCTAAACAGGACCAGGCTGTGGAGGAGGTGTTGTGACCCCCAGGGTCCTCTCGCTCTACCCTTAAGGATCAAAGGCAGAATAGACTCACTATTGTATTTGGGGTATTTTTTTTTTTAATCTTAACCGCAACTCTACTACTTAAAACCACTGGAAACAAGTATCACATACTAAAGAGCCTTAAAAAAATGCCCAGATCAGGTGAACCCACATGGTCTCTGAGTAGAACAAAGGCCTTGAGTATGCAGCTTGATTGCAAAGCACTTTTTTGGTTTTCAGCAGAAGGCAATCTCACCTGGAGTACAATACCCTCCTCTCATTAAAAATGCAAGATAGGATCTCCTCCTGGATCCTTTCTATAGAACCTGATGCAAGTTCATGGGCTGCACTGTCCTTAGCAGTGAGTGGCATTTAATCAAAGCCTTCTGTGAAATAATGTCAGAGTTTTCCGAGCCCTGTAAAGTCACCAAGAGAGTTAAGAGGTCCTTTAAAAAGGAATGGGAGATCGGACTCTGAACTTAGGAGTATTTAAAGCTTCTGCATAGAAGAAGGCACAGGCAATTTAATGTACACCTAGTTTCTCTAAATTTTCTCAGGTCCAGGCTAGAGATTCCTTACTTCTCTGTGAAACTGCCCAATAGGAATAAATCATTTGCTAGCATCCTGATACATGGTATTCTGACATATTGTTTTTTAGGCTGGAATAAACCCACGGAAATCTTTTGTGTTTACATATGCATTTTACAGTGTATGCAGTGGTTTACAAACACTAGCGCATCTAATGAAACAGTTTCCTTTCTGCGTCTGGTGTTTCCATCCAAAAACTTAAACTGCAAACCCAGCTACTATGAGGGAGAAAATATATTTGTGGCCCAATTTAACAAGCTTTTCTCTTTTACCTTTCTTACTTCTCAATGGTTTGAATTGTATCGCTACTTGTATATTTTCTATGCCTTGATTTGTAGATGTCTGGAAGTTTCAAGTCAATTCTGCTCCCTTGCTCTGTTAACTCCCTCCTTGTCACATGAAACAGTCCAAGGGAAGACAGACTTTCTGTTAAGTAGGTGCTCCCATGTTCCCTGGTGCTCTCTTACAACTCACCTAGTCATTCCTTAATTCTTTCTTCCCTGCCCCACCAGATCTCTCCCCCACTCTCCACGGCACCCCTGGATTTGTAATTTAAATTGCAAACAGTAACTTTACCAAGTGTCCAGCATATCTGTCACATGTTAATGATTTTCTGATAGCAACCCATGCATTGAACTCTGAGTTCATGCTAAAGTTCCACATCCAATACTTTCCCTAAAGGAATTCCCCAAATTATGTTTGCTTACCTCATATAAATGAACTTGTTCTTGGGTTACAGCAAAGATTAATAACACGTTATTTTGCACCAGTTTATCAATGAGTTGTCCAATTGTTGGATATTCCTAAAATTGACATATAGATTTTAAATGTCATCTTAACACAAGAGTGTAAAATAAAGAAAGGAGTATTTCTTTCAAAGTTATCATACTGAGTTTGGCATTTCAGTTTGGTTCTAAGTAAACAAATACACAATTAGCATCAGTCACTCAATTGGTTTAATAATTGTTTCCTAAATCTTGCAAATCGAATTAATTCCAGAGAGTCAGTGCCTGGCAATGTGGTATATTATGCTCAGTCACTTCTAAGGAGAGCACTTGGAATTTACTTAAAGAATTACAGTGTGTCGTATTTTCCAGGGTAGAGACACGGTTCTTCTAAGCGCCGCTTGCCAACAGGCTCAAGCTGTAGAGAATGTTAGAGCTGGGGGAGGAGTGGTGGACATGACGGATGTGACTGCGGTGACTCAGGTAGCTCTGACACTCCTACTGGAATTGGATGAGGCGGGAGGAAGGGACAGCCTGCCGAGAAATGACACACTAGGGTTCCTACATCCATCTGATTTGAGACGTTCCTGCACCAGTTTTGGATTTGGTTTTACTGGCTTTTTGATGTCACTAATCAATTTTAGGGGATCCTGCGACATCTTTACAGGACAACTGAAAACACATTGTATTTCTTTTTCATTGACACATTCATGCCCAAGTGATACGAGCTCTTTAAAAAACAAGAAAGGCATAAATGATCAAATTTGAACATGGCCTCTACTTTCCAAGGTTAAAAAACGTGCAGCACACTTGGCTGTTGTACGAATCCAAACGTGGATAATGTACAAACAGGAAACTCAAATGAAAGAGTAGCCTGCAAACAATGAGGCTAAGATGATGTTGATCATGAAGGCAGCCAAAGCAGAGCAACACTGACAAGTAAGCCCTCTTGTACACTGATGTGTTGTGTTCACATATTCTCAGCACTCTGGGACTAATTCTGCCTGATATCTTCTTTAGGCACAAGATTCAAATTCCAGGAAAACTATAGTTTTGTCTAAAATACTCCGGTAAATGATCCAGCTGCGTATCTGGCTGGGTAAAATGGGCTTGCCATCCGATTTGGATTTTTATTAGTAGATATCCAGATAACATAAATCTTCTGGGGTCTGTCTGACATTTTCAGCGTCCCCTGCTTTTCAATAGCCCAAACACCAAAAATCCCTGACCTTCAAGCCTAAATTCCTCCATCGCTGGGCCTTCCTATCTCCACATTCTCACACTTTCTACTGATGTGCATGTTTTGCAAGGATCACACTGTGAAGCCCTTCATAGATGGGCAAATGTGGTTTTCTATTTGGCCTAAATCAGTTGGTTTAATTTCCACAGTTATATTGTAAGTTCCTCAAGGCCAGGGACCGTGTCCTATTATTTTGTGGCCCTTGGAGCCTGGCTCAGCACTGAGTACATAAGAAGTGTTCAAAGGACCCAGGGAACTATGCTGTAGGCAGGCATGGAAATAATCCACAACTTCTGTGCATTTGCACCAACTTACTGAGTGAAAGTAAATTGAACTTTTATTAGATGGGAAGGTCATACCAAGCAACAAGTAGTGCTTGCTTCTAAGATCCTGCTTTTTCAGAGATGTCTATTAATGGGGCATTTGAATAATTGCAAGAAAAAGTAATAAAAAAGAGATCCATGCCTCACATTTTCTTGGCCCTCAAAGGCTAAAACACAAAAATGTGGCTACTCTCATGGATATTATAATGTGGAAAGGCAACTTACATGATAAAAGAATATATAAGTTTGAGGACTACTATTGGTCAATAGGGGGAAACACTCATGTTGAAATTTAGAAATTTAAGTCAAGGAATGGTAGCAGGTAATTTATGAATCATTTGTTTTTTTTTTAAACTAATATATATTATATATATTAAAACTAATATATATGTATTATAAATAATATATATAATATATATTATCTCATTCAATTCTTTTTTTCAGGAATAGTTTTTCCAATCTGATATTAGAATTCTAGGTTCTTCCCCCCCCCCCTCTCTCCCTCTCCCTTATATATATTTCTATAGCACTGTCATTTTAAGAAGTCACTTGAATTCTCTATACCATATTTTCCCAAGTGTTAAGTAGGGACAATGTGATCTTCCCAGGTTGCTGCTTCATAATTCAATTTTATTTCATACATAGTCAACACCCATTTTGTTCCAGGAACTGTACTGTCAGGAAATAGAGATAATACACCAGTCCTGGCCCCGAGGAACACATATTAAAGACTGACAAATATGAGCAAACACATTTGTGCATGGAGATGGGTAAGGAGACATCTACGTATTAAGAGTGAAGGGAGGGATGATCATTTCGGGGCCCAGCAGAGGGCAAAGAGCACTCTCTGGGAGCAGTCATAATTAAGTTGGGTTTTAAAAGATAATTAAGAGTCTCTCAGCAGCCTACGAGGGAAGAGCATTCCAGACAGAGGGAAGAACATGTCCTTGAGAGCCTCATGGTCCAAATAAGGAAAGCAGTTAGATACATAGGGTTCTGGTGAGGATCAAATACGATCATATATGTCAAAGAGCTCTGAAAATTTTACCTTGTTTTACAAAAGTCAAGAGCTTTTTTTTCTTTGAATGTTACCAGCATTTTTTGAATCACAAAAATAAGCCAAATGTGAATAAGCACCAGCCAAGCAGTACTTGACTAGTTGTTCCCCGTGGAGCACTATGGTGCACAAAAGCATGGCATTATTTAGGGGGCATGACTCTGGAACCATCATTCACTGAAATTCCTAGGTGATTGTTATTTTGGCCTAAGACCCCCTTTCTGGGGCTGTCGTTGAGAGCAGACCCAGACTTCTCACATATCCCCACCATCCACCTGTGCTCCTGTCAGAAGCTCTAAGGGCAATTTGTTAATCTCAAATCAGAAAATGTATGGTTTTCACCAAATGTGGGTTATTCTGCTGGGTACTGCAGCAATTGTTGCTTCATTTGCCTACTTGAAGCCCTGAAAACAGTGAAGAATGCAGGTTACACACCAAAACAGTTGACATGGAGTATTCATTTTTGTTGTCCAAGTGACAGAGCCCATCGTTAGGAATGACGATGCCTGCCAGTTTGCTGTCCATTCCAAAATGAGAATCAGCATCACTCACAAAGACCAGGAGATGGAGGGAGTCATTCCGCCAGCCAATTTTTTCCTACAGTGAGAAAGAAATATTTGGGTTGTACGGGATAGAGGCAGGCATTTATTGAGAGTGGATCAATTATGATTGGACACATTAAGATCATAAAAACTATAATCCTAATCCATCTATTTTGGCCCTTTTCATCTCTTCTGAGTTGATACTATTAATGAATTAAAAATATGAAACTCTATGGCATTTGATTTTTCTTGGATAACACTTTTAGATGATTTATGCTTCAGAAAAAACAGTTCCACTATAATCACTATCCAGTTGATCTTGACTTTTACATAGTTAATTATTTTTACTGTCCATCTTTCAATTTACCAGAAAAATGAGGAGAGGGAATGAGGGAGGTCATAGATCATTCCAAACCCAAGTCTAAGCAAAACTAGTAAGAATGCAATACACAGTGGACTTAAAGTCTGCCTGTTTTATTAAAATGTCACCCAACGTTTAGGCACATTTTTCTTTTTCTACTGATACCATCCAAAAATTATAAATGTAACACAAATAAAAGAATTTTTTTTTCAAAATCAATCCCCAGCATATGGCTTTTTAGGATGATCTGTTGTCTGTTTCTTAGCAGAGCTCCCCCCTTTAATTGATATTATTCCAGGAACTAGCGGGACAAAAGCTCATACTGGCAGTGCCATCCCACCTGGCCCCTTTTCCCTTTTTCCCTTAATACCTTGGCTCCTCCACCTTCCAGAACCTTCAGCCCTGCCTGTTTCTTGGTATTTTCCAGGAAGACCTGTCATCTGGACAGGGGAATCATTCCCTTGGATACCTGTCTGATTGTCAAGGAGGGGCAATGCCCCTGCATTGTTGTAGGGACACTGTAGCTTCTGGTACTTATTTTGTTGGCTCAAAACAATAGATATCTAATCTTACGTAGAACTTTATACTGATTAGGGCATTTTTATTTTTCATTAATTTCTGCCTGTGATTTTTATTTTTACCATGGTTTATTCAAGAACAAATCTGATCTTGATCTTTGAAAATTGATCATACCTGACTATTGTTTTAACCAATTTTTCCCAACACTACTATAATTTTATTAGATTATTTGAATATCAGGCATTAAAAAAGTGTCCATTTCAACACTAATAAATTACAAATTTTTGGAAATTTTTTGTTTTAAGAAACATAGAAATATGGCTGTTAAGGGAAAGATGGCTAAGCTTTTCAGAATAGATTTGCTAATAAGAGATGCAATTTGGGTTACCCTTCAGCATACCTTACACACAGCAGCTTGCATAATTGCATCAAATCCACCTTCTGGTGTATCAATATTAGCAGAAATTTTCTGATTCTTCACAATTTCATTGAATCTTTCAGCATCATTTGTTAATGGCAGAATGTGCTTGAATCCAAATGTAGGTAAGCAGAAGTATGGAATACTACTGCAAAAGTAAGATGTGAAAATGTTCTTGATGAAATATGATACAGCACACAATTAATGGATCTAGCAGCCTAGCAACTTCATCTTAAATCAAGATGAATTTTCCTCAAGTACCTGACTCTGTAACTTGATTATGAATTTCCCCGTTAAGGTTGTTCATGATCTCCCACCTACCCCTTCCAAACTGACCCTATTAGCTCGCACTTAGAGCTTACTGTGTATTTTACTCTGATTCAAGCTCAGATAACAGATAATCAGGTCAGACTCCCCACTCCTCTGTTTGTGTGTGTGTGCGTGTGTGTGTAATCACTACCTTCCAGTGCTTCTCAACCAAAATCTACCATTAAGCTTGCGTGATGACAACAATTCCTTTGTATTCTGCTGGCTTAAGCTATTATCAAGTATGAGTCACCCTATGGCAAGACTGAGAGATACCTGTCTTCTTTCTTCTCTGCTCCTTCCTGTACTCCCGACCCTACCTGCCAAGGGCCCAAAAGTCAGCGCAGGACTCTTGGTTCTCTAGCTTGATTCAGTTATGACTGAACAGACTGTTGCATACCTGGCTAGGAATAAAACTACCACTTAAAATAGTTGACACATGGGAGAAATGCCATGTTAAGAGGAGATCTGCCCCAAAGATATTGCAGTTCAACAGAAAAAGTTGATCATGAACTCAGCCACATCTTATTCTAAAAACCAGTTAGTAAGACCTTGGACAAGTTACTCAACCCTTATGAGATTTGGGTTTTCACTTGTAAAATGGAGATAATAGTATACAGCAGAGGCTTTCAAAGGATGGTCCTTGAACCAGCACCATGAGCATCACATGGGAACTTGTTATAAATGCAAAATCTGGGATCCTATTCCAGACCAACTGAGTGAGATATGTGAGGAGTGGGCTCAGTGATGCATTCATATCTTCCTGACGCATTCTGATGTTTGAGAAACACTTGTATAGAAGTATGGAAACAGAAGAGAGTAGTCCACAGTGAGGTTGTGCTATGCTACCTGGGGAGAGCTGGTTGATTCTTGTGAGAATAGTTTTTTGGTTCAGTAGCCAAAACTTTGTGTGTCACTGGCACACAAAGAACTGGAGCATCCTTCAGGGTCAGGGTCCTGTTCACCAAGTTCATCTGCCTGAGTCAGTCTTCGTTATTCACAGAATCCATATCTGCGAATTCACCTACTTACTAAAATTTATTTGTAGCCCCCAAATCAATACTTTTAGTACATTCTGAGTCATTTATATACACACATAGAAGGGAAAAAAATTTGAGTCACCTGATTCACATGTTCCCAGCTGAGGTCAAACAAGGCTCTGTGTTCTTACTTCACCTCTCATACTGTAAACAAGTGTCCTTTTTGTCATCTATTTGGTTTCCTTTTCCTTTTTTTTTTTTCATTTGTGTGCTTTTTGTTGATGATCTTGCTGTTTAGAATGGTCCTGCAGAGTAGTGCTGAAGTGTTGTGTAGTGTTCCTAAGTGCAAGAAGGCTGTGATGTGCCTTATAGAGGAAATATGTGTGTTAGATAAGTTTGTTCTGGCATGAGTTATAGTGTTGTTGGTTGTGAGTGCAAAGCTAATGAATCAACAATATATATTAAATAAGGTGTCTTTAAACAGAAAGACACAGAAAATAAAGTTATGTATTGATCAGTTGGAAAAAAAAAAAAAAAAGTCCAGAGGCTTGCATGAGCCTAATCCTGTATTTTTTCTAGGAGCAATGATTTAGCATTAGCTAAGTAAGTATTTGAGGATACTTTATAGAGCAAGACTCCCATGAGTAATGAGAATCAACTATACAAATCAGAATGATTGTGGATGCACTCACACTGAGAGATGGGGCTCTGCTGGGACCAAAATGCTAGTATCTGCAAAGGTAGCAATTTTTTTTTTCCCTGTCAGTAGACTTTAATGGAAAGCAGATCATAATCCGATATGTCCTCATGCTTTAGAACAAGGGGAGTTGGATGACCCCAGCCAGTCTGAGATGTCCTAAGACAGCCATCTCCAGAATGGATGCTCTTGGTCATATCTGGCTCCTCCCTCACCTGTGGTTGGCTTCCTCAGCTAACAAAGTTTAGGACGTTCTGATAGGCAACGGGACTAGAAACTCTGGAAGGGCCTTGGTTAAGGCTCTTGGGTGCATGTGGCCCATACTTGCCTCTGGAACCGCTCTTTCTTCACATTCCCTAACCTCCCATGAGCAAACCTACAGGCCTGTTCATTCTTTCAGCTCTGTCAAGATACCTGGTCTGGTGGGCCCAGGAAGCCAGCCTACAGTTTACAGGGAACTTTCTGATTTTCTTTCTGACTCATTATATTTCACTTTAATTCTCAGAAGGCAATCGTTTTCTCTTATTTTCAATATCTTGCATCAGCTTTCATTGAAGCTCTGAAGTGCTGACCACAGATAGTATCTACTTAGTAAGATTGTTGTAAGGCTTGAACGAGCTAAACTATGCAAAGAACACAGCACAATGAGCTTTTCGGTTAAGTGCTTGCTAAACCTTAATGTGATTTTTTTTACCTAAATCATTTTTACACAAAGTCTAGCACAGACTTGACAACAGATCACAGATTTGGCCAATGGCATCTCAAGAATTGTATGTTTTTTACTGATCAAATATTAATACAGGTTCACTGAAGAAAATCTGAGTTAATATAAAAGTATAAAGAAGAAAATAAAAACATAAATGTTAAGTTATGAGATATATCACAGTTTATTGGATAATCTGTTAATAAAATTTTGTTTCATAAATCTTTCCATAATTAGGTAATGTTGTGATCCTTTCGCATACACCTTTGCAGGCTCTGCTGTATCTCTGCTGAGAATTGACTCCAGAGAAATTGCTGGGTTACTTTTCAATCCACACTAGCAAATGTCTTTCCAAAAAGTTTGTATCAGTTACATCATTATAAACAAAACAAAACAAAGCAAAACAAAACAAAAATATACCAGTTGATCAGTTAAAAATGGCATCTTAATTTAAGGTTTAATTTCTATTTTATTGCTGCTAAGACTGAGCACTTGTTCATATTTATGGACAGTTTGTATTTCTTCTTTTGCCAATTGCCAGCTTACATCCTTTGCTCATTTTCTTATTGGGGTATTTTTTTTTATTTTCTAACTAAATTTTAAGAACCATTTCCCTTAAAAATATTAACCTTTTGCCTTTGTGGTTTCTATTTTAATTTTGTGTATGCTGTTTTTGGATATATACCTTAAAACTTTATGTAGTCAGGTTTGTTTTCAACCTTCAAATATGAGATGTATTTTAAAGAGTTATATGAGGAAGATGTTTAATTTTTTTTTTTCAAATCGTTACCTATGAAATGACAATAATTTATCATTTGTTCCAATTGCTCCAATAGCATTTAACGTAGTTGTGTGTTGGAAGAAAATGCATTTGATTTAGAATAAAAAGACTGAGAGGTGATCTATCGTTGGGCAAGTTACTTCACATTGCTGGGCCTCAGTATCTTCATCTGTAAAATGAGACTGGTGTACCTACTTGACGAAGTTCTTGTGGAGGTTACATGAGATAAAAAGTATGCAACTATGTGAGGTGTACCACTGTCCCTATGAACTAAGTATTCTTGAAAATTGTTAGTTTAATCTTTTATTTGGGGCTGCTTGCTCACACTGTACAAAAGTGACATTTGAACATCTTCTGAAACCAAAGAAACTAGCATTCCTATCTTTTTGTAAGAAATGTACATCGTTGTTGGTAAGAATTGCTAGGCAGATCTTACTAGAATGCTATGCTTTTGGAAAATGGAATGAAATTCTAGTTTAATTCAGTAAACTCACACGCGTGCTGGGAGACCGAGGTAGCTAAAGCAAAGCATAATGCCAGGCTTGGCTCATGCCAGGAAATTTTGATTAAGAGACTCCCCCTGTTTTGGTCAGAGTCTTTCCTCTAACAAATGCTCATATTGGGCTGTTATTTTCTTGGCATAGCAATTGAAGGAAGTAGGTACTCATTAGCAAATAATTTTATTTTGAGTCCCTAGATAACAATAGATTTTCATTTAAAACGAAGAATAAGGGCACCTGGCCGGCTAAGTTGGCTAAGCATCTGACTTAATTTCGGCTCAGGTCGTTATCTCACAGTTGGTGAGATCAAGTCCTGCATCCGACTCTCTGCTGATAGCAGCAAGCCTGCTTGAGATTCTCTCTCTCCCTCTCTCTCTCTGCTCTCCCCCCTGCCCCCCGCTTGTGCTCTCTCTCTTTCAAAATAAATAAATTAAAAAAATAAACTGCAGAATAATTGTGAAACACAATATACAAAAATACTATCTACATTTTTTGTTAGACTTTTAAATAAATGTACACAAACTAAGATTACAGTGATACATACCAAATAGCTAACAGCATCATTTTGAGTGGGATTAGAAATAATTTCCATTTTCCTCTTTTTGTCTGTATTCTCACATGGGCTAGTTATTGCCTGTGCAATAAGAAACTGTTCTGTACACTCATATGTGTTTGTGTGTGTGTACATGTAAGAAATCTAAGCATTTCATGGTTCTACTTCCTCTTTTGCAAAACTATAGTGAATACCTCATTGTTGGCATCATATTAAAAAAACCCACAAAACAAAACATAGCACATGTGGAATGATGTTAAAAAAGAAATCTCTCAAAATGTTTGATAGAGGGAGAAAATTTGACCTTTGTGCTATTAAATATTTTAAAATGCATATTACAACCTATCTACAAATATGAAAATGGGGAAAATACATTTTTGTTAGTGTATCTTAAACAATAGCATAAGGAAAACTTCTTTAAAAACTGTAAGCCACTTCAGCATTCTTTACATGGTGTAATAAAATTTTTTAGTGACCGTATATCCAAAGAAGATAAAGAAAGAAACTACTCCTAAAAGCATTAGAGATTAGATTAAACAGGTTTTAAAAGTGTGGTGCACAGACCCACATAGGTCCCTGAGACATTTTCAGAGAGGCCATCGGGTCGAACTATTTTCTGATAATAATAAAAGATGTTATTTGTCTTTTTCACTGTGTTGACATTTGCACTGATGCTGCAAAAGCAGTGGTGAGTAAAACAGCTGGTGCTGGAGATCAAGGCAATGGCTCAAACCTGGCTAGTAGTGGTTCTTATGATTTTTACTGGCAAGCATTTATCATCATAATAAAGTTGCTAGTTTTACTTGGTTATCTTTGATAAAGCAGTAAAAGTTACTCATTTTATTAAGTCTACACCCTTGAATACGTGTTTTTTAAAAAAATGTATTTCTGGGGCGCCTGCCTGGCTCAGTTTGTAGAGCATGCGACTCTTGATCTCGGGGTCATCAGTTTGAGTCCCACGTTAGGTATGGAGCCTACTTAAAAAATAAAAAAAATAATAAATAATAAATGAAGTGTTTCTGTGTAACCACATGGGACATATGCATACAACATTTCTGCGGCACACGGAAGCACAATGTTCACAGTGACAAAAAACTTCTGTAGTTGTTTGAACTCAACTGGCCCTTTTTTTATAGAAGATTTTTACCTGAAAGAATGTGTGCCAGCCAAACTATTATTCCAACTTGGGTATGCGGCAGATATGTTCTTAAACATGAGGAAAACCTGTCCTTCAAGGAAAACAGCTGTCAGTATTTGTTGCCAATGATAAAATTTGAGGTAACTAGAAAATTAGAATTCTGGAAAATTTTAATCTGCTACCCATGAGATTAATAGCTTCTCAGGACTTGAAGACTTCTCTGATGAGATTTGTGGTGATATTAACAAATGTGACTTTTTTCAATACTGTGTTAGGAAACTTGGAAGATCTACATAATTCACTGAAGAAATATTTTCCAAATTACCAAAGTATATTACAAAATCACATACATGGGTAAAACAGCCATTCAAAGTGCAAGACACAACAATGGCTTTACCCAAAGTTCGTTGATACTGTTTCAGACTCCACTTGAAACTAAATTTACCTCTTGTCTAGTTTGAATGTAGTATCAAAGAAGAATGTCCACAGACATTGTAAAAAGCTATTAAATGCTTCTCTCTTTTCCAACTATAAATCTATGCGAGATTTGACTTTCTTCATGGAATTCAACCAAAACAAAATATTGCAACAGATTAAATGCTGAAGAAGACATGAGAATCCAGTTGTTTTCTATCAAACCAGATATTTTAAGAGGTTTGTTAAAATGTGAAACGGTGCCACTCTTCTTGCTGATTTTCGTCTTGTTATGAAAAATATAATTTTTTTTATAAAGATGTGATTTTATAATAATGTACGGCATGTTTCTTACTGGAATTATGAAATGAATCAATAAATAATCATTTAAAAAATTTCTCAGTTTTATTTTCTAAGATGCTGAATTTTGATAGATACAACCCACATAACTAAAGCTTTATGGGGTCTTAATTTTTGAAAATATAAGAAAGTCCTGAGGTCTAAAATTGTGAGGACTCTACTTAAAAATAACTAGAAATACTAAGTATGGATGAGAGAAAGAAAATTAATACTTGTTTTGAATGTTTGTTATATTCTGACCTCATTCAATTGTCATGATTACCCTAGGACATGAATATTATTATCCTCATTTATATGGGAAGAGACCTACTAAAAGAGAGTAAGTTGTTTGTCCAAGGTTAGGATTTAAACCCAGGTCTGAAGAACTCCTCACTCTTTCCTCTTATTGCCTTCCTACCAAAGAACATTTTATTCCTTAATTATGAGGTTTGGATTGATCAAAGGATTGACTATTATGTTTGGTATTTGAGTTCTTGGTGAGTATATGTCTGGTGGTGGTATCTGGACAGAGAAACTGGGAGAATTAGGGATGTGAAAGGCAAGGAAAAAATATACTGCTGCAGGAAATAACTCATTATTTATAATTTTAACTAATGGCAAATTTTGCAAATAAGAATAAAAGAAACACCTTTGGAAAATATTGACCTTTCAAGAGATCAAATGGATGATTCTCCTTTGGGACTCCATTCACCACAGCTTGTGCAATGCTCTGCTCTCCCCCTAACTTCACTCTGTTGATGTTGGTAGTAACTACCACTTATGGAGAACTTCAAGGTCAAGGCCAGTACCAAATGCTTCATTACCTCACCCAGTCTTTACAACCACTCTGTGTGATCGGTATGGTTAATGCAAACTGAAGCTTTAAGGGTGAAAATGTTCACTTAAGTTGATGTTACAAGTGAGTAGACAAATCTGAACCTAATGCAGGGCTGATGGCAAAGCCCATGCTTTTAATGACCATGCTAATACTGTGTGCCTGCTCCTCAAAGAATTTCAGCTTTTTGAGGACTGAGTGTAAGTCTTTTCTTCCAGATATCTCCATTCCTGGCACAAGGCTTGGTACATAGTTGGAGCAGAGTAAATTTTTGTTGAATGAATTAATGAATAAATGAATGAAATTCAGTCAGAGCTATAAAAAGCCAAACTGCTTCCTTTTTTCTAGGAACCTGATTAAGGACAGGGTCTTATTGTTAGATGATGGGCTGCCAACTTAGCTGAGCCATTGGTTTGTTAATTTTAATTGTTTTCTCTGGTAACAGTCCTTACTCATTGGTTCCCATGGTCATTATTGTACTTGATGTTACTACCTCTTATCTGGCCTGTGACAGAAAGAATGATTTTGACTAAGCCCCTGGGGCAGAGGTTGGACTTTGTAATCCTAAATGAAACTGCACTACTAGACTTTCTACCAAAGCTTAACATACCAGAGATCTAAATAAATACAAATTAAAAATAAATAAATAAATAAATACACATTTTAAACAAATACAACATTCTCTATTAAATATATATATATGAGGGCCAGAGCATCAGAAATGCTTTGGGAGGCTGTTAGAAGTTCACTTCCCTTCACAAGTGAATCAAACAATTGATAATAGTAATCATACCTTACTATTTAATATACACCATAAATCTATTCTCTAGAAAGCTCTTTGTTGAGTCTTGCCAGAACTGCTATTCTTCTCTACTACCAGAAATCTGACTTCATTTGGGGTAGCAATACACTTCCTTTGCAGCTAGCCATGGCTATGTAACAAGTCCTGGCCAATGAGATGAAAGTATAAGGAATTGGGGAAAATTTGTGGCAAAACTCCTTAAATCAAGAAAATAAAATTCATCATCCATTTATGATTTTTTAAAAATTTACCAAATAAGGAATAGAAAAGAACTTTCTTGATCTGATAAAAGGAATAAAAACAAAACAAAACAAAACAAAAAATAGTAGCTGATAATATAACCAATAGTGAAACATTGAAGATTCCCTCCTAAGATCACAAGCAAGTTAAGTAACATCATTCTCCACTTCTATTTAAAATCGTATTAATGACCCTAAGCAGTACACCAAGGCAAGAAACAGAAAGAAGAGGCATAAGTATTGGAAGAGGAAGAGGTTGTTATAAATGACATGGTCATGTACATAAAAAATTCTAAGAAATCTATAAAAAACTAGACTGGAACCAATAAGAAAAATTTATCAAGGCTGCAGAATGCAATGTGAATATGCAAAATAATTCCATTTCTATATGTTATCAACAAACACGTAGAAAATACCTTTAGCAACAGAATTAAGAAAAAAACAAACAACCCTAGGAATAAATCAAAAAAAGGATGTATAGGATATCTACCCTGAAAATGACAAACCATTGCTGAAAGAAAGTAAACAAGACCTAAATGAATGAAAATATATGTCATATGCAATGATTGGAACATTCAGTATTTTTAAGATGTCCATTCTCCTTAAATTGACTTATCATTTCAATGCAATTCCAATCAAAATCTCAGCATATTTTTTGAAGAAATCTACAATGTGATTCTAAAATTTCTGTGGAAATGCAAAGGATCTAGAATAGCAAAACAAAAGAGGAACAAAGTTGGAGAATTTACGCTCCTGATTTTAAGACTTTTTATAAAGTTGTAGTTATAAAGACTGTAAGGCATTGGTGGTTACATGGGTGTATTCAACGGATCGGGGGAACAGAATGGAGTGTCCAGAATTACATTCATATATATATATAGTCAATTACTTATTAACAAGGATATAAAGGTAATTCAATGGGGGAAGGAAAGTCTTGCTTAACAAATAGTGCTGGAGCAATTGGGTATTTGCATGAAAACAAAGGATGAACCTAAGCCTTTTCCTCATTCTAAATACAAAAACTAATTTGAAGTCATAGACCTAAATGCAAGAGCTTCAACCGTAAAGTTTCTAGAAGAAAAATAGGAAGAATATTTGGGATATTTGCTAAGGTAAAGATTTTTTTTAGGACAAAAAAACACACTAGCCACAAATTTAAAAATTGAAAAATGGAACTCCCACAAAATTAGAAACCTTTGCTTGACCAAAGGCATTGCTAGAAAAATAAAAATACAACCCACAAACAGGGAAGAAATATTTGTAAAACATGTATTTGACAAAGAACTTTTATCCATATACTTGACAAAGAACTTTTATCCAGGATATACAAGGAAATTATATAACATAATATTGAAAAGAATCTAATTTTTAAAAATGGGCAAACAACTTGAAAAAATACTTCACAAAATAAGATATGAGAATGGAAGGAAAACCGTGAAAAGATGCTCAATATCATTTGTTATTAGGGGAATGCAAATCAAAACTACAATAATATACATAGCTATCAGAATGGCTAAAACTGGAAAGACTGACAATACTAAGTGTTATCAAGGATTTGGAATGATTGGAACACACTGCTGATGGAAATGCAAAATGGCAAATCTACTTTGGAAAACAATCTGATAGTTTATTTAAAAATTAAAACTACACTTATACAATTTAGTAACTCCAATTCTAGGTATCTATCCAAGAGGAATAAAAACATACATACACACAAAGATTTAGTGGCAAGTGATCATGGCAGCATTTTTCATGATAGGCAAAAAAATGGGAAACAATCCAAATATCCATCAATGAAAGAATGAATAAACAAAGTGTAGTAAATCCATACAACAGACTATTACTTAAAACCGAAAGGAACAAGCTACTGATCAACATAAAATCATGGATGAGTCTCAGAAACATTATATTGAATAAAAGAAGCCGGAAACAAAAGGTGTATACTATATTATTTCATTTATATGAAATCCAGGAATAGGCAAAACCAATCTAAATTATGGAAATCAGAAAGCAGTTACCTCTAGGCGAATAGAACCGACTATAATGTGGCACAAAGAAACTTTCTGAGGTGATGGAAATGTTCTACATCATGTTTTATGTGGTAATTACATTGGTATATTCAATTGTCAAAACTCATCAAACTGAACATTTCTGATGTATGGCATCTTGGTGTGTGTCAATGATACCTCGAAATAAAAGGTGGGGAGAAAGGCAGTGCCTTTTATTGATCTGCCCCTCTTTTCCTCTTTCTTTACTGTCTGGAATGAAGAAGTAATGAGTGGCATCCCTGAAAACTCCTTGGGCCTTGAAGTTAAAATCCAAGAGTCAATGATGGGAGAGCGAAAAGCAGATAAGGCCCAGATCCCTGATGTGTGGAGCTGCCATACCAGCCTTGAACTGCCTTTTTCTAGACTCCCTTCATGTGAAAAAGAAAACAAAAACCAAAAACCTTCCCTTTTTAAGCTACTATCTCTGGTGCTTGCAACCAAACACAATTCCTAACAGCTACAATCAGTGATGAGTTCCTTTCATGGTCAAATTATCTTTGTCTATGTCAGATTCTAGTTGGGAACCACACTGAAAAGTTTTTAAATGATATTATAAAGGTGCTTGTCTTTTAGAGATTGATGCCTTGGGTGTATAAAAGTATTAAAAGTCAATATACTTTTGGAAAGCCGTTGCATATATACTGGATTCATAGTAGTAAGGGGCTTGGTTTTGGACCAACCCAGATTTTGGTACAGATCACTGATTAGTCATGTGGCCTTGGGAAAATTACTAACCTCTCAGAGCCTCTGTTACTTCCTCTGAGTAGAAGGATGATAAAACCTGCTTTGAACTGCTGTTATTATGAAGATTGAATGAGGTCCTGTGTGTGCAACCTGTAGCACAGTGTCTGGCACACAGCAAATGGTAGCTCTTTTTAATAGAAGGATGTTGAATCATTTGATTTTGAACGTGTCATTGACTGTACACGTATGCCATCACAAAGCAACTTTCCCCTGACCATCACCTGGATAACACATGGTTTTAATAGCTGACAGTAGCAGGTTACAATAGAGTCCATAATGCTTATTTTCCTACTGAATTGGGTAGCAGAGAAGGCTGGAAATAATAAGAGAAAGCCAAGCGATAAGAGAAATCCACATTTCCCAAAGTATGTCAGAGGGAACTGTATAAATTGGTATTTTGGCAGAAATCATGGTCATGGAGAAAAATACTCTGAGAAAGTATGGGTTACTGTCAAAGAGCCTCAGAAAGAGGCGGCCTTTGGGAATAGAAGGTCTCTGAGAGGTTGTAGATGGACACAGGCCATTGAAACCTATAGTGAAAGAGTCACTTCCCCTGTCTGCAGAACACAAAGCCAAATTTGCCACTCCTGAAAAAAGATTCTACACAGGAAGACAGATGTGAGGGTGCTGAAAGAACCCAAGGCCAGAACCAGGTATTAAGATGAGGTCACCTTGGTTCCAAAATGCCCGGACAACTGAGAGAGCTGCCAAGATCCAACCTGGCAGGAGGGAAATGCCAGGGAGTTAGCAAGCTCCTGGCAAGTGCCACTCAGAGCAGGGCCATCTCTACAGAAAATCAGTGTTCAAAGATGCCAGAGAATCATTTACTTACCTGCAAGGGTTGGCGATTTCTTCTGGTGTTGTTTTCATAAAAGGGGAGACGGGTTTTTCCACAAAAGAGCCGAAGCCCAGTCTAAAGTTGCTGGTTAATTTAGACATCTCCTTGGAAAGCAGGGAGCCCAGCTCTTTGATTGTGTTGAGGTCATCATCCATGGAGGCTGAGAGGTCCATGAGGTAATACAAGTCCACTGGGTAGTCCTCTGTCTGGCGGACTTGCACTTGCAGGGTCTGTTCACTACCTGCAAAGCCCATGTAAGAAAAGAAAATCCTTAAAAATACATTGAGACTGGGGCACCTGGGTGGTTCAGTCGGTTGGGCATCCGACCTCAGCTGGGGTCATGATCTCACGGTCCGTGAGTTCAAGCCCCACATCAAGGTCTGTGCTGATAGCTCAGAGCCTGGAGCCTGCTTTGGATTCTATGTACCCCCCCTCTCTCTGTGTACTCTCCCTCCCACAGTCGTGCTCTGTCTCACTCTGTCTCTCAAAAATAAATAAATGTTTAGATGAAAAATACATTGAGACTTACTTGTGAATAGCCATTTACTGGGCCAACTGGCTACTTCATACCAATAAGAACTTGCTGGAGATACTGAGGATTTCATAAACTACCTGGTCAAGTTTACAAGTGAATGAGCCCATGAAAAATCTTTCAGCAGTGAGTTTAGAGCTACTAAAGGAGGTAAAAGTTAGGATATTTTATATCTCCTTGGGAGAACCAGCATCCATTTAGATGGAAGATAAGCTGAATTTTTTGTACGTGGTTTTAGCCAGGGAGAAGAAAATAAAGAGGTGTTTAAAGCTACATTACAGTTCTTGAAGAAATGTGAGGTAGGCCCTAACAACATTTGAGCAATTCAAATGCTTACTATTAGATAAGCTTATTTTAGTGATGCATTTGGAGTGTGAGTGACCAATGTGAATGAAGAAGAGTATTAGGCCAGAGATTCTCTATTTCCTTAAGAATGGGAACTCTGACTCATAATAATCATGATATGTAACATGGTACCAGATCTATTAGCTTAATAATGGTATTACCATATGTGACGGTAGATTTATTTACATGAGCCAATGCTCGTGTAAATCACAACATACCTGGTCTCAATTTAAGAGTCAAGCTTTGAGGTGCAATCTGAACAATGTCAGAACTATTTTTCTGTCTGCCTACACTGAGAGGCTTATTTGTAAGTATTTCTATTTGGGAGACAGGGTTTTCGATGAAGGTTAGTTGACATCCTTTAGCTAAAAGAGTTGCTGGGGTATCACACCTTTCTCCAATTCCAGATGGATGGGTAAAATTCTAAAACAAGAAAAAAAAAAACAATAAAGAGAAAAATAAGACAAATCTCCGTTTCTTTATAAGACAAAAATTTTTTTTGCTTGTTTTGCTAGTTGGGCAGCTTGCCATACTCAGTATATCATATCCCCATGTGCCTGATGTTAATTGTAGGCCTAAAATTAAGTTATAGCAGAATAACCAGAGAATTCTGCCAGTGAAATTCTGAGTAAAATTGGATTCTCCTTTTAATTATACCCAGTTGAATTCCCCTACCAGTTGTTTATTTGTTTGTGTTGCTATTTTGTTCTTAATGCTCACTTCTTTAAAGCTCTGTGCCATGACCACCAGATCCTTGAAACGGTTGATAAAGTTAATATCATTCCATGAAAATATCTGCTTGGATTGACCTGTAGGCTCCTGGACCGTCTTAGCTCTCCGTGTGTCTGTTATCAAATCTGACGACAAAGAAAGCCTTTCCTGTGGGTTCTGAAAGGGCAAAGATTGTGACATCTCCCCATCTAGCTCTCTGTTCTGGCTTAACTTGTGGATACATTCATTACCCCTCTATTGAGGCCTTACTTCACTAAAGTTTGGGGACTTCACTACAGTCTTGGGGACTGTAAACTCAGTGTCTGAAAGTATTCCAGTTCAAGGTCTTTGGAACTTTTCTCCAAGATTTGGAAGTGGAGAAGGGAAGCAAAGAGAATATGGTGTAAAAGACTACTTTTTTGTGTAGGACTCAGGAGTTTCCCAGGCCCCTTCTGATCCACTTGGTAACAGGAGGCAGTGAGATGATGTTTCCAGGCTAGAAACAACCTTGCAACAGTGACCCAGATGGAGTTGAGAGATAATTACCTGTTTTACCCCACAGCACAGCTGCTCTAGAGCTACTGAAGTTCTAGGCAACGTCAAATTTGAGGCTCATGGACTGTCATGCTTGGAAAGAAGCAAACCAAGGCTCATAGGGTTTTCCTCATCTCTTAGAATTCTAAGCCACTCTAGCTATTTCACCAACTAGAAAGGTTACATTTCTTCTGAAATTGATTTTTTAGAATTCATTATTTGTCAGTGAGGCCTGGTACATATTTGAGGCCCTAGACTAAGCATAGCAAACGCTGTAACTTCCCATGCTACATCCAAGGCGAACAGTGGCTTGACAAGGGCTCAGAACGCTTCTCAACACAATATCACTGCCACCACCTGTAACCACAGTGTTGGCCAAAGTGTCAGAGGTGGTGTTAACCATAGAACCTATTTTTTTTTTCCAATCTACTCTAAACAGAAGCCTCGTGTACTGTTTGCTTCAGTTGTCTCAACTGATGTAACTACTTCTCCTGTTAGAGTGTGTTCAGAATACTCTGCCTTTGAAAATTGACAATAATGTGACTAACAAGTGTCATGCACAAGTAAAGCTATTCAGGAATGACTTAAGAAGCCCCCTTTAATGAGTGCTAAAATAATACATTTAAATAAAAATCTACAGGTAGGAGTATTGTTAGACTGATTTGTCGTTGTGGGTCTCTGGCATGAAATTAACACCATCTTCTTCAGAGAGTCAATATAAAAAAATGTGGGTTTTCCTCTTTGTATATTCTCAAAACTGCTTTTGATATATGAGTTTACAAAAAGCATAACTCCCTCACATGTGTATGTATGTCCCATCAGTCAGAACAGTAGTGGGGGAGTGAGCTGGGTCTGTGCTCTGTGTCTGTGAGGCTTTCCTCCATGGTATACACTCAACTTGGAATTTGAGATTTAGTAATTATAGCCTACTCCTGAGCCAGGCACTCAGGTTTGTTCCCCTTTGAGCATACTACTCAGTTCTTGCTGAACTTGGCGTTTGTATGCTTTGATTTGTGTTCAGATTCTTTTTGTGAGAGTCAGTAGAGAATTGTTTTAAATCCAGGAAGAGTTAAGACAGCTCAGGAATCATTTACAGATGGCTCTAAGGTGTCACAGGAGGCAGTGACTTAGGATTCCTTGTTACATGTGCCCCCACCCCCTTATACTACTTTTACATAGTTTTCCGTTTGATCAGATAAGGAATGTCTGTTTCGGGCTTTGTCATCAGTGTGGTATAGAGTCACCAAGCTCATGAAAGCTTAATTTTTAGAAGAGCTGGATACTGTCTGAATACTCAAATTTGCCCCAAACCTGGAAGACATCTCTTAGAACCCGGCGGTGGCTCCGAATGGATCCTTAGACAGAGTGCAACTATGCTATTGAAGTTAAATGTATGTTTAACTTTAGAAAATATCCTCTCCGTGATCTCTGATTACTCAGAGCCTTGGCATTTGACATGTAACCGGTTAGAAGCGACTTTAAAATAAGAGGAGGGATCAGGTTAATAAAAGATGCCGAGTTAGGTATTTTTCACAATGATTTGACATTCACTACTTCCGCAAATTGTTTCCGAGAGTAATCACGTGAATGACACTGTGATCTACTAATGCTTACATTTTTCTTTCCTGATTTGTTTCGCTCCTATACCCCAAAGAAAGCAGAAAACTATCAGAATAATCATCGATGGAATCCGCAGGAAGTATAACTGCAGTTTTTATAAACACGATGAAGTCATTTGTTTTACCTCCTGAGAACACCAGGCACACTGAGGTCCAATGAGTAAGCAGTCTTCACAGGTTTCTGCACCTCCCATAGCACAGCCACCTGTGTTTAAACCCAGCAAGACACAAGGGATTCAGCACACTTTCGGTCACTCCACTTACGAGAAAGAAGTATGGCTCTTAAAATACATGAATGAAACAACATCAAAGTCAATTTTAGTCTTCAAAGATCAGTCCTTGAAATTTTGGCAGCTCGTTAAAAAGTTCATATTTTACATCCGTCACATTGAGAACACTTATGTCTTTTTAGCCAAAATGATCATTCTTTTTTTTTTTTCTTGAAATATAAAACTATCTCAGCTTTCACAAACTTCGAATCATTCAATTTATTAGCCTCATTCACTATCATCCACTTTAATTTTTAGAAATTATTTGCAACCATTAAAGAATGCTTCTCTCTTAAATGTGTTATTTTTTTATTCTTAAAATAAGGTCTTCTTTTTCAAGATTATTACTCTTAAGCGGAAGACCTTGTACAATAGAATAGCTAGAAAAGTTACCAAGATGGTTGTCACGAAGGTATTAAGGAGCCCTATTGTGTAGAAAAGCTGTTTAATTCTCCTCATTAAGATGCCCACGCAACCTTTGTATTTATTTACCTGAAGCCTGGAGCATTTGCTGTGGGAACAGCCCTGCCTCCGCCTGTAATTTGTTAGTGTTCCTTCAATGGCAACGAGCAAACGAACAGATCAAATAAAAAATGACTTCAGATCTAGTTTCTGAACCAAATGACAGGTTTGTCAAGCATACCGCGAAAGCAATATATCGGAGAGCTTAGGTCTTACCTTGTACGTGATCGTTCCTTCCTAGAAATAGAAAGAACAGGCAAAGCAGTTCAATCCCCATTCGTTTCAGTTCTCGCTGTGCAGACAGATTAAAAAATGAATTACCTTCAACATTACAAGACCAAAGCTGAACATCGTTAAAGTCTTTCTTTTCTTGAGGTGTAAAATTTTAAATACTACTTACGCTGCTTTGAAAAGAAACTTGAGATGTAAATTTAAAAGTTTTCATTAAGACTGAAATGAAAACAGGCTACCTGGACAGGTAAAGAAGGAAAGCTGTGTTTAAAAGCAACTTCAACATGATTTACTTCCTTGTTCTCCTTATAAGGAAGGCAGGTGTACGTACAATCACCAAGAAGGTGGGGAAATTCATTCAGCAGAAATTTTTGTATAAATTCTCTTAGTCTCTCTGCACCCTAGAGAAAGTTAATATCTTTAGTGAAATAGTAATCAATGAAATGTCAAAAGAGCAATGGAACTAGAATCTAAAGTTTTTCCTAAAATAGTTTTAATTTAATGGCAACAGTAAAGGTGATACATAAAATACAAGGCTATAACTTCTATGTAAGAAGCATTTTAAAAATAAGCTAAAGGCAGATACCTGAGATTTTTGTATTCCATTGTTAAATCCTTTGCAGAAAATTGAAATGAACTCTGAAAAATAAAATTCATTTTACAGTCAAACTAGAAGGCAGACTAGGGAAAGCAAAACACTGCTCCTTTGTTTTTCATATTGGATGAAAGATATTTTTTCATGAGTATAGAATTCTTTTTTTTAAGTTTATTTATTTTGAAAGAGAGAGGGCACAAGTAGGGGATTGGCAGAGAGAGAAGAGAGAGAGGGAATCCCAAGCAGGCTCCATGCTGTCAGCACAGGGCCTGACACGGGGCTCAAACACAAACTGTGAGATCATGACCTGAGCTGGTATCAACAGCCAGACACTTAAACAACTGAACCACCCAGGAGCCCCCTCAGCATAGAATTCTCAATTAAAAAGTGTTATTGGAAATAAATATAATATATGAAAATGAAATTAGACCCAGAGTAGATAATTTCACGACAACAGCAATGGACACAGAAATGGTGGTGCCTAGGATTCAGCATCCCTTTAGATAGGGACCAACGGCTCTTCTTTCTGTCCCAGCCTCTAACTCGCCACTTAGCCCATAGCAGGTATTTACTTGTTAAAAGAAACAGTGACCAATTTAAAATATATACAATCTATGTCTAAATTCATGTGGTCGATTGCCTATTTTCCCAATGTATTCAGGAGAGTGTTTGGGGATTTGTAAAAACTGAAAACCAGTAAGAATCAAATATTCGCTTTGTTACTCTCTAAACTCTCTGACCTTGGACAGGCTTCTTTGTGGCTGGGCCTATGTCCTGGGAGATTATCCTTTAAAGGTGTATTTCTAGACAAGCATGCGAATTCTGTGGAGAGAGGAAAAGCTAATTATAGACTGCTCAGGTTCTTCTCGGAAGGCTGTGTTCAATTTTGAACTCCATCATACACAAGAACATGAAAGAACATGGCAAGAATCCTGTAGAGAGAAACTAGAATTATTAAAAAGCTGAAAGATATACCTTTTGGGAGAAAAATACAGTTGTACAAAATCAGTCGATTTATAAAAGCTTGAAGAAGAAATATTTGAGGCATAAAATATCTGTGTCCTTGATATTGTCTCCATATTTGTACTTAGTATTAGCAGTCATTCATTCATTCATTCATTCATTCAGCAAATATTTATTGAACATCTACTCTGTGCCAGATATTGTTCTAGAAGCAGAGGATATGTCAGTGAACAAAAGCAAGTTCTTGACTCATGAAGCATATAGCCTAAGCTGCTTCTTAAAATCAGGCAATAATGAAGTTGACTAAAAATGACAAAGCTGGGTAAAAGGAAAGAGGGGTAGAGAGGGTATGTTATTTTATTTAGGATAATCAGGGAAGAGTTTTCTGCTCAGCTGACATCTGACAGAGCCCTAACTGACTTCGGCAACCAAATGCAAACGCCTTGAGACAGCCTCGTGCTCAGCCTTGTCAAAGACAGTGAGAACAAACATGGACAAGAAGCGTAGGAAATGAGGTCAGATTTAGAGGCAGAGGCCAGAGTGCATGTAGTCTCGACCTTGAACTTTATTCTAAATGTGTTTGCAAGATCATCGGAAGGTCGAAAGCAGAATAATATTATTTGATTTGCATTTAAAAAGAATTACTCTGGCTGCCATGGAGGTCATAATGTATGGGGGAAGATTAGAAGGCAAGAGGCTGATTAGAAATTTATGGCAATTGTTGAGGACAGAGACAAAATGATTGAAACTAGGGTGTTGATGATATAGGAGGACAGTGGTAGGCGGATACAGGTTATAATTTGAAAACAGAATAAGGCTTATGGAATATTGGTGTGCATATGGAAGAGAGATTATTGGCCTGAGCAACTGAATATATAATACTCTTTCCTAAGAAGGGTTACCCTGGGTAAAGATCAGGTTTCACATGGTGGAGGATGGAACTAAAAAATACGTTATGCTTGAGACCTCTGGAAGATAACCAAGTGAAGACGCCACATAGGCAGCTTGGTATCTGAGTCTGGGAGTGGGGGTGGTTTTGAAGTGTGAACTGTAAATTTGAGATCATCAACGTGGATTTAAGCTGAATTAGATCCCAAGCAAGGGAAGGTAGATAAGGAAGAGCTCTGAGAACTAAACCCTGGGGCCTGCAAATAGCTAGGGGTCTGGAGCAGAAGGATCCAGTAAAGGAAGCTGCTATCTAAAAAACACTCCTCTAGCTAAACAGGAACTTCTTTCCTGGAAGACCATTCTCCAAGTATCTCCCACATTTGTGTCTATCTTGCGAGCAGAGGCACTGACTGCTTTTGTTCTGGATTATCTTTTCAAGGGTGTTTGCAAAGTGAATTGCCTTTGAAGGTAGAGATACTGTCTGTCTGTAGGACAAAGAGCAAATTGCTTCCAGCTTTGGAAGACAGAGATGAGTCACCCTCAGAATAGGAGCAAGCATGCTTATTGCCCATTATAAAGGATTCAGTTTCCCTAAGCTTGGGGCTCCTCTCTTGTAACACAGGCATTCACATGAGCAGGTGCCACTTCTTCCCCTTTGTGTCACCTCCTGGGAATTGGCCTTGGGGAACTGGTAAAAAGAAAGTGCTGTTCCTCTGGCCATTGCTATTGCTGTGAATAACATAGTCCATTATCTCTGACCTAGGCACCTCCTGTGTCTGTCAGCACCCATGGATCTGTGATAAGCTAACTTGTTAGCTTGCAAGGAAAATCTCAAGTCCTTCACAGTTCTTGACAATTTTCTACTTGAAATCCACCTTTTCCTATAGACTAAACATGCAATTGTCAAATCTCATTTTTTAAAAAAAATTTTTTTAACGTTTTTTGAGAGAGAGAGAGACAGAGTATGAGAGGAGGAGGGGCAGAGAGAGGGAGACAGAATCTGAAGCAGGCTTCAGGCTTTGAGCTGTCGGTGCAGAGCCCAATGCAGGACTCATGGACCACGAGATCATGACCTGAACCAGTCGAACCCTTAACCGACTGAGCCACCCAGGTGCCCCTGTCAAATCTCATTTTGAAAGATAATCTTACACCCCAAAAGACTGCCTAAAATACCTTGGACTGACCAGTGCCGCCCCAGTCATTGAGCAGTCTGTGTACCCACTGACCTCCCTGGCAACCACCATCAGGTACTTTGGACAAGCTGGGATCAAGGATACCTGCACAACCCTGGATGTGACCACTCCCTAGAAAGTTTTCTCTAAGGATCTAGCCACCACCAAAAATCTACCTCTCCCAGCCTGTCTTGCAGTTAAGAGAATTCCAGTGACTAACTCATGCCAATGGAATATGAGTGAGAGTGGCTTACACCAGGTCCAGGCCATCTTCATGCCCCTCTGCCAACTGGATGCGGGCAGCTGCAGCAAGGTCCTAGGGAAATTCCAGACACTGAGTTCGACCCTGTGCTTAAATTGAGGACCCTGTACCATCCCATGTATAGACTTCCATCCCAGTTCTTAAAGTCATAATTGCACTGCTTTATCTATCCTGTCTCCGATTGCAACCCCTCAATGTTAATTCCCTCCCCTACTTCCAAGCCTTTGCACATTCCTTTGTGCTGCGTGGAGGCCCCTGCCTTCATCTCATTCCTCTCACTGGCTAACCCAGCTCACTGCCAGGTCTCAGAGCAGACATCAGTACCCACAGGAGGACCTTCATGGTCTCTCCAGACCTCTGTGTGCAGACTTTCTCTAGGACAGCCCTGTTCACTCTGCTTGTAATTGCCTAATACTTGCCTCTCGTGCCCACTAGGCTGGGAGCTCCTTTAAGGCACTTGCTTATTCAACAAGTATTTATTGAATTCTTCCTCCATAACAGGCAGGGACTGTGTCTTAATCTTTATATTCCCAGCAAACAGCATAATGCCTAGTACTTTGTAGGTAGTCAGTTAATATTTATCAAGTAAATGAATGAATTTTATATCTTCATTGTCAAGAATTTTCCCTGTTATAAAGCAGGTACTCTATGGATATTGAGTAAATTGATAAGTAAATGAATGAGTGCTTTTTGGAAACTACATAATATAATTAGGAGAGGGAAAAGGTGTCCCCTGCTTGGGTGGTGATGAAAGTTGACAGAAAGCTTAAAAGGCAGGGTGGAAAAAATACTTTAGAGAAAATATAAAGCAGAACAATACTACAAGAAAACATCCATCCACTCTGTTTTCACCTGGGCACCACTCTAGATAATTTGTAACAGGCTATAAGGCATAGAGAAAACATTCTTGCTTCCTGAAGATGTGGTGCCTGGTGCCTTCTCCTGGAAAGTACCTGCCCTCTGTACCCCTATAGATGGAAGTGGCCCTCATTGTTCCATGAGCTAACCAGCACCCCATGAGGTATCCTAAATGAAAACAGTGTCCCCTTAGCCAAGCCACTCAGATTAATTACTTCTGTTCCTTTATATATGGAATTTGAACTAGAAAGCACAGACTAAAAAATCAAGGATTTGGCACTGAGGCTGAAGCTGAAGCTAGCAGGGAGAAGATATCCGGTTAGAGGGAAAATGATGCTTCAGGAGTGAATCAATGTCTAGAGGAACTGGCAGCTATAAGAAGGTAAAAGAGGAAGAAGCCCGAGGTAGAGGAAAGCCATAATGAGCAGAAGATGAAGTGGTGGGTTGAGAGTATCAGAGTCAAAGCAGCAGAGAAGGGCCCCTGTACCACATGAAGAGGACACTAGAGTCAGGTCCGCAAACTCACTCTGTCAAGGAGGAAGCATGGCACAGGCTGAGAATTGCTATGGATCCCACATGCCCGTCCAGATCAAATGTCTCTGAGGCTTGGTCTTCCTGGGTTTCACAAGATCCTGTCTCTTTTAGGGCACTGTGTATTCTTACAACCAATTCCCATCACTTGTAGGGTGTCCAAGGAGTCTGTATATTCTTTAAAATCAAGAGATCCTGTCACATCATGTAAAATTTGAACAGAATTATACTTTCCTGATTGCTCAGAGTCCTGCCTGGGGCTCTCACTCTGAGGGTCTGACCTTCTTCAGAGGATCTGAGCCAGGGGGGCAGGGGAAGTAACACAGCTCAGCTCTTACACTCTGCCCTTCAACTAGCCTTTCCTTCTGAGATTCAGAAATGGGCTGAGTTCAGCAGAGCCCTAACTTCAGGAAGCCATGTGAACCCATCTGCCTCACTATAATTGGCTTGGGTCTCTCCAGACACAGCCAGTCATCCATATTAGAGAATGACAATCTAGGGCTCAGTTGGGCCAGCCTCCAGGCACCTCAAAACACTCCTGAGTAAGCCTGGGTGGCATCCAATTCAAACTCCGGGGACCTTAGTGAGGACTGCTAGCTCCTGGGATGCACTACCTGCTTTATTTCAAGTACCAGTGACAAGTCCACCTGTAGTTGTCTTTCCAAGAAAATGTTTCACAGTGAGTAGAAGACAGAAGAAAGAAGACAGTGGAAATGGATGCTTTGTCTTAGGGTCTGACCCTGATGCATTTATGTATGTGACACACTGCAGGGTAGGCCTTCTGCGGCACGCTATGGCTGACTTGTGGATGTGTGTAATTCAGAGAGTGCAGAATCTGGAAGTGGATACGTTTGTCTCATATTCAAGACTTTCAGAAAAATTCTTTTAAAGAAGGATATGGAATAGTTTCCTGTCATCTTAGTGAATAATGCCCATGGTATATTAAGTGCTAGTGAAATTTTTTGTGGCCTAGGTCTTACATTCTAGTCTGGAGTTTACTTTTTCTCTTGTGGTAAAATATACATAACATAAAATTTATCACCGTAACCATTCTTAACTGTATAATTCATTGGCATTAACTACGTTCACATTGTTGTGACTTTCACCAGTATCCATCTCCAGAATTTTTATCATCCCAAACCAAAATTTTGTACCCACTAAACAATAACTTGCTGTGTCCTTGGCCCCCGTCAACCACAACTCATTCTTTCTATCTCTATGAATTAGACTATTCTAGGGAATTCACATAAGTAGAATCATACAATAAAGTCTCTTGGGGTGCCTGGGTGGCTCAGTCGGTTAAGCGGCCGACTTCGGCTCAGGTCATGATCTCGTGGTCTGTGAGTTCGAGCCCCGCGTCGGGCTCTGTGCTGACAGCTCAGAGCCTGGAGCCTGTTTCAGATTCTGTGTCTCCCTCTCTCTGACCCTCCCCCATTCATGCTCTGTCTCTCTCTGTCTCAAAAATAAATAAACGTTAAAAAAAATTTTTTTAAAGTCTCTTATATGTGACTTATTTCACTTAGCATAATGTTGGCTCATCCACATTGTAGATGTTTTAGAATATCGTTCCTTTTTCAGAAATAGTATTCCACTGCGTGGATAAAGCACATTTTGTTTATCTCCTCGTCTGTCCGTGGCCATTTGAGTTGCTTCCACCTTTTGGCTATTGTGAATAATCCTGCTACGAACATAGGCTCTGTTTGAGTCTGGAGCTTCCTTTGTAAAGTCTACATGACACCCATGCTGGGAGGAAGTCGGGTGCAGTGGGAAGAATTTACATTTTTTGTGTAGAGACCTGGGTTCAAACAGCAGCCCTGCCAGGTTTTACTGTATATCCTTGGGGATTGATCTCTGAGCACTTTAGTTTCCAGTCTGTGAAATAGTGATAATATCCACTTTTCAAGATTATGGTGAAGATTCAATTATACCATTCTGGGATAAATCTGTATTGTGAAGGGCCCAAACATTATATGATTTGGGGTGCCGTCTTCAAGAAAAGGAATGCAAAATTGGAAATAAATTAGGTATGGAAGTGTCTATCTAGTTAAAATGAGCAAGAAAGCAAGAAAGGAAGGAAGGAGGAAAAGGAAAGAAAGAAAGAAAGAAAGAAAGAAAGAAAGAAAGAAAGAAAGAAAGAAAGAAGAAAGAAAGAAAAGAAAAGAAAAGAAAAGAAAAGAAAAGAAAAGAAAAGAAAAGAAAAGAAGCCAAACAAACCCATGATAAACTATGCAAGACTTGGAGAATCCACTCCCTTCCTTCATGATATCTCCTTAGGCAGTTCACCAGAAATGCTTCCTCATGGTAATCCGGCTTCCTCGTCCGCACTTGGAGCCACCTGCAGCCCCCAGCTAGTCCCAGACACCTGTACAACATGGCACCTAGGCTGAGCCTTCATTCCTTTCATGCCAAAACTCCCTCTGATTTCACTCAGGATTCATGTTTACTGTAGTTAGCTTTATTGAGTTCTTCCCATTTGCCAGGCACTGTTAAACATTTTGTTAATATTGCCTTATTTCATTCTCAAAGTTCCCCTATGAAGTAGGGACTATTTTATTTCCATTTACCAAATGAGGAAACTGAGGCACGAGAAGCTCTGTAACCTGCCCGGTGTCACTGACCTGCTCAGGCAGCAGAGCCCTGGAGACAGAACGCTCCCTCCAACCTGAGCTTAGCGTCAGTAGGGAAACTGCCTCCTGATAGATAAAAGATGTTCATAGAATTGTCAAGCAGCTGTCAGCAAGAAATTAAATCCTCCAAGGAATCTTCAAGCATGTCTGCCTCTCAATCTCCACAGTTGGAGACTCTGTCTCCAGCTCTAGCTCTGTATCCAGCTGTCTTCCTTTTGGTTTGTTTTGTTGTTCATCTTGTGGGTCATTCACCACCAAAAATGAGACAGAAATGTGGTCCTGGATCACACAATCATGTTTTTATTCCTCCTCTGATTGAAGTCTGCTACAAAATCACTTAAAAACAAATGAAACAAAGCATGCTGCCCGGCCCTTCAGGGGAAGGAGACACCACTTGGGAGCCAGGCCTGGCATCGAGTCCAGAAGAGGGAGGTCACAGGCATGTCCTGTGGCCAGGAAATGACTCAGAATTAACTCCTCCTGGTCGTCCACATGCAGTCACCCTCCACCCAATTTTGGAGTTCAGTACTCAGTCACACTTAGTTAAAAGAAGATAGTTCTTACTTGGCAAATCTGATGTAAATCTTACATGTTAGGCCTGCTTGAGAAGCGTATTCACTTCAGGTTTGGGAAATTATTTTGAATTTAAAAGAACTAGCTCCTTCTGTACTTTAGTTTGTGGAAAAAATTCCAAAGACAAGATTTTTCATGAAATATCAGTGAATCTGAGTTTATTCTGACTTGACTCAGAACTAGACTGTCTCTTTGTGCCCCTATTTTCCTATCTATGAAGTGAACGGTATGCCATGGTAAGACGTCCATTGCAAAGTGATTTACTCATTCACAGCTTGCAAAACCATTAAATATTTTTTTTCTTTTCTTTTTAAAAGAGAATTCAAGTGGTCTATCCAGAGGTTAGGATTCCTTGGTTTTAAGCAAATATTTTTTTTTTTCTGATGAGCACCATCACTTATATATGGGGCTGCAATGGGCAGCAGCATTACTGGTAAAAACTGGTTCTGATTCATTCATTCATTCATTCATTCATTTACTCACTCATTCAGCAGATACCTGTTGAGATCCTACTATGTCCCAAGCACTGTTCTGGGAATACAACATTGATTAAAACTGACAAAATCTGTCCCTTATGGAGCTTACATTCCTCGAAGAGATGGACAATAAACCCACAAACAAATAAAGATGCCAGGCAGTGACACATGCTAAGAAAAGTAAAGGATAGTAAGAGGTCAGAAAATGGCCAAGGTGGAGTAGCCAGAAAAGCTTCTGATAGGGTGGCGTTAAACAATGCCCTGGAAGTCAAGGAGGGAGACACATGGCTCTCTGGAAGAAGATCAACTATAAGGTTTTAGGCAGCACTATTTGGGAATAGACAAGGTGGCTGGTGAAATTAGGTTGGACAGAGTGAATGACCATGAGGAGGTAATGGGGACAGGCCAGAGAGGCAAGGGGAAGTAGGGAGCTCATTAGGAGAGTCTTGTTTGCCATGGGCAGGACTCTGGATTTGTATTCTGAGAGAGAAAGAAAATTTTTATGGGGTTTTGGTGGGACATGATGTAGCTAATGTTTTAATGTTTTGAAGGGATCACTCTGATCAGACAAAGATGGAAGCGGGGAGACCTATCAGAGGCTATTTTAGTAGTTGTGACCAGAGATGTTGAAAGCTCAGACAAGGAAGGTAGAAAGAAGTGGTTAGATTCTGGACATACTTCCAAAATAGACAGGATTTACAAATGGACCTTGTGTAGGGAAGGAGAGAAATCAAGGGCTCAAGGAAGACTCCAAGAATAACGGAGGTCTCCACTTGATAACCCCACCATCACCAACAGGTTTTTCCAGACATGTCATAGAGACATTGGATAATGTCAGCCTACAGTAAGAGTCATGGTCAGTTCTAGTTGGCTCTGATAACCTGTGGAGTTACGTGGAATCATAACTGTGCAAAAGGTGTTCTTGGCAGAACAGGCAGGGTCAGAACTATGCAGGCAGGTGCTCCATGGTGAGACTGTCAACATACTTGTGTTGTTAATATTCTTTTAGTCCACTGAAAGTCTGATTAGCTGATGTCTCTGTTCTTGAATTCTTCATGACTTGGCATTTGGGGAGCAAAAGAAAACCTGGAAAATCCCCATGGCCCCACAGTCCTCTCTAGCTGCACAGGTAGATGATTGGGGTGACTTTCAATACCAAGTCTGCCCTAACAGATTTTTAAAAATGCATTTCTCATTAGGCCACTGTGAGAGGGCAGGTGAGCTGGGCATTTTTAATTAAAACAAGATCTTGCAAAGTGGAAGGATTTCAGACTTTTTTCCTTAAAGATGCAATTTAGGGGCACCTAGGTGGCTCAATTAGTTAAGCATCCAACTCTTGGTTTCGGCTCAGGTCATGATCTCACAGTTGGTGAGTTTGAGTTCTGCATCAGGCTTTGTGCTGACAATGAGTGTGGAGCCTGTTTGGGATTCTCTCTCTCTCTCTCTCTCTCTCTCTCTCTCTCTCTCTGTGCCCCACCCCTGCTCGTGCTCTCTCTCTATCTCAAAATAAATAAATTAACTTAAAAAAAAGATGCAATTTATTAGCTGCAACAGTAGAGATGGTTTTTACTTATTATTATTATTATTATTATTATTATTATTATTATTAAAGTAGGCTTCACGTCCAGTGCAGAGCCCAATGCAAGGCTTGAACTCAAGACCCTGAGTTGACATCAAGAGTCAGACACTTGGGGCACCTGCGTGGCTCAGTCAGGTAAGTGTCCAACTCTTGGTTTTGGCTCAGTTCATGATGTCACAGTTTCATGAGGTCAGGACCCGCATTGGGCTTTGTGCTGGCAGCATGGAGCCTGCTTGGGATTCTCTCTCTCCCTCTCTCTGCCCCTCGCCCACTCACACTGTCTCTTTCTCTCTCAAATAAAACATAACTTAAAAAAAAAAGAGTCTGGTACTTAACCAACTGAGCCACTCAGGCACCCCAAGGTTTTGTTTTTGTTTTTGTTTTTGTTTTAATGTTTTTGTTTTCTTTTTTGAGAGAGACAGAGACAGAATTCTAGTGGGTTAGGGGCAGAGAGAGACGGAGACAGAATCCGAAGCAGGCTCCAGGCTCTGAGCTGTCAGCACAGAGCCCGACTCAGGGCTCGAACTCCTGAGCTGTGAGATTATGACCTGAGCCTAAGTCGGACGCCCAACCAACTGAACCACCCCGGCGCCCCAAGGTTTTTATTTTCTAAAAAAACTGGGAGAAATGGTCACCAGCAATTACGTTTAAGGAATATCCTTGAGGAGTTCTATAGAAGGTTTATTACTTTCAACTGCCATTTTATGGACTTTTCTGATTGTTGCTGATGCCCACTCACTGAATTCTACCAGTAAGTTTAATACCCAATAAATTATTCTAACAATTATTCAAAAATCTCGTTAGCCTGGTGATGTCTCAATAATTGGAAGGGGAGAAAGAAGAAAAGCAAAATTCTGCTGGCATGTATTAATGATGGTATGTCGGATTTTTACACAGCAGAAACAATGTATCTTTATGTTGTTGGGCTTGATTGCTTTCAGACAAAATGTGCCTCCAAGGAGCTGTCAGATGTGAGGGACTTCGAGGAAGTGTGAAAACTGCCTGCCTGTCCTACAACCTGTTGTCTCAGGGCTCCTCTGGGTGCAGCTGTACTGGCAGAGAGTCCCTTCTCTAGGCCAGGTAGCCCAAGAGCGTGTACCAGGGTTTCAGCTGATGCCTAGTGCAGTGGAGGGCTCAACAGTAGTTTCAACATTTTTTTAGGTAGTGAGTAATTTTCTTCTTATCAAGGAGTTCAAAATGTTAAAATTCCAACCAAAACACATATAGTGAAAGTTTTTGATAGAAGAAAATTTGTGTTCGTTGCATATGTTTGGGGAGAGTTTGCTTTTTTGTTTTTTGTTTCTTGTTTTTTTTTTGGCAAATATTCCTATACATTGATCGAATTAGGATATCTGGAGCATTAATAGCTCAAATGCATGGAAAATGCAGTTGTTGGCTCTGGTCTCATCCAGACCTTGGTGGATTATTGGATATTTGTTGCACAGTGTAAATTAATTTTGAAATGGTTTGGGGTCTAAACTTTAGGCAACCAAGGATTAGGAAGACAGGATTTAAATGTTAGGTCAACCAATAGAATGATTTATTTTGTTGTGTGTCACTGGAGGAAGAACACTGAATAAAGTATGACTTTAGATCATAATGTATCAATATTGTCTCCTGAAGTCTGTTCTCAAGAGAGCTGTTAATCCTTGCCGTTATGATGAAATGCTCCTATAGTTTAGTTAATACAGATGATCAAATCTCCCATATCAGAAATCACAATGCTCATTAACCTATTAAACACTTTAAGAAGCCCCACAGTGAAGAAAATAGCTTACCTTTGTTTAACAATTAAACAAACAAATATTTGCTTAAGGAAAGTCTTTTTTCTTCATGTATTTATTAGCATCCCTAGATCCATTTCCATCTAATAGTTTCAGAAGAAGAATAGAGATATTGAAAGTTTATGAATATTTACCTAGGCTACTGTCAAGGAGATCCAGAATCAAATTTAAAAATTGTAGCCAGAAAAAAAAAATTGTAGCCAGATTTCCCAAGAAAATCCAGGTCTGAATTTGTTTCCTGTTGTATTTTGAAGGCATTATCTAATTCAAAGATCTTTGAAGATGGGTTTTCCTGAAAAAAAAATTCTCTTTCTCAGAGAAGTCCAAAGGGCAAGTCCATTTAGATGGTAGTTCAGATAAGGGACTTGGGATAGTGCTGACTCAAACCTCTAAACTCAAACCCAGGCCTTGACCTTGGTTATTTAAAAAGCCCAAATATCATTGGGCTTTTTGTACTGAACAACTTAGTCTTGTCTCCCTTGTGAGACACTGCACGTTACTTCCCTATGACACAGAGGACCCCACTGCTGCTTGTGTCCGCCCTTTGCTTATTTCTTATTAGTACAGCAGCCCGTCCTCAAACTCTCATTGGTGTACTCATCAGCCTGTCTTGACTACAGGTCTAGAAGAGTTCTTTGGGTCGGAAGCATCGCTTTCAGGCAAGAGATTGTGCAACATTTTGTCGTTGTTGTTGTTGCTGTTGTTTTTTTCTGTCTCAGGCTCTTAGGATGTAAGGCTTCAGGCAAGGTCGGAAAGATCTGCTTAGATCTGGATGTCCCTCCTTGATATCATCATTCTGCTAACAAGACCCATTTCTAACAGTGGTCAGTTGTGTGTCATTCTTTAACAATAAAAATGTTGTTCCTTCATTGAGATAAGAGCCTAAGTGAATATATAAGAAATGAGTTATTTGTCTATGTTGTGAGGTGTCAAAATAGCAAAAGAAGAGTCACTGTAATTCACTCTGCTTAATTTTCCAAGAAAAGGGTAAAATGGGATATAGGTGCTTTTAAAACATGGAAGCCAATAACTTATTTTTTTTTTTAACACATAAGGACCATGTTTCAAAGCTTATATTTGCAAGTATTTTTTTTTTCTTGTTCTCAGATAAGCAACCTGGATTATTCATTTGAACTACATGCAGAGAGTAGGAACGTTGTCAGAAATCAGTTTGAAAATCCAAAAACCAAGAAATACTGAGATAAAGAAAGAGAACATTCACCGATTTTATGTGGCTGAATCTAGCTTTGGAGTGAAACAAAACTAAAGTTACAATAACATTTTCAGACAACCCCACTCTAACAACATAGCATCATCTTACTTTAGAAAGAAATCATTTAACCTGTTCCATGGAACATGAAAAACAAATTACTTTGGTCTTGATAGTAATCTTAAAACAACAATAGCAAACAATCGCCCTTACAATGTACCAGGAACCGTTCTAAATCTTTTTTCACACTGTTACGTAAGCTACTAATATTCTACCCTTTTAAAACACAATATTTAGGGGCACCTGGGTGGCTCAGTCAGTTAAATGTCCAACGTCGGCTTAGGTCATGATCTCACATGAGTGAGATCTTGCCATGAGTTCGAGCCCTGCATTGGGCTCTGTGCTGACAGGTCAGAGCCTGGAGCCTGATTCAGATTCTAGGTCTCCCTCTCTCTCTGCCCCTTCCCCACTGTGCTCTATCTCTCTCTCTCAAAAATAAACATTAAAAAATTAAAAATAAAAATAAACAATAATTTAATTTGATATTTTAGAACAGTTTTAGATTAATTAGTACAGAGGGTTCCCATAGGTCTCACACCCAGGCATCTCTATTATTGCCTATCAGTACATCTTAGATTAGTATGGTATATTTGTTACAGTAATAAACCCATATTGATACATTATTATCATCTAAAGTCCATACTCTATTCAGATTTCCTCAGGTTTTACTTAATGTCCTTTTTTTATTCAAGAATCCAATACAGGAAACCACATTACACCTGTTGTCATATTTCCTTAGGCTCCTCTTGAATTCTCCCCATTATACAAAAGAAAAAAACCAAACCAAAAACAAACGCTGCACAGAGAGAGGTTAAATAACTTGCCCGTGGTCTCATAGTTACTAAGTGGAAAAGTTGGCCTCAAATCCAAGCAGTCTGATTCCGGCATGGGATTCACCTTTGTACTGAATTATTGTTGCTCTAATAGTATTATTTCAACTTGAATTACTTACATGACGTGTCTGGTCAGGCAGCAGAGTGGTGAATGTACCTGACCCAGGTCCTACTTAGTGTTCTCTTCGGTCTGAATCATCTCCTCTTCTTATACGGACAATTATAATTGGATTTAGGGCCCACCCAAAGAGTCCAGGATGATCGTCTCAAGATCCTTAATTTCTCTGCAAATCTCTTTTCTAAACAAGATCACATTCACAGGTTCTGGGTAGACATGTCTTCTGCTACGGTCACGTTCAACCCACTACAGGGGCTAATAATGCGCACAGGGCTGTTGTGAGGTACTCGATACATGGTAGGCATACTTTAAAAATAATAGCCATTTTATCATTCTTTTATACAGCATGAGGCCCCGGATACAAAAGTGTTAAGTTGGGTAAATGTCTCAACTGAAATAAATGCATTCATCTGTATCTAGTTTACAACTATTATTAACCTTAACGATTGCTTTATATTATGGTTGTCTTAGTTCCTAACACTCGGTCCTGCCAGGAACTTCACAAGGTTGTGTGAATTGAGCCTTCTTTCTTTACTAGGTGGCAGGGGTGGGGGACACCCTCAATCAACACTTTCAGCTAATGACTTTTGTCAGAAACACAAAAGGGCTTCAGGCTTACAAATAATTTCCTCATCAAGAGTATTATGACCCGGAGTCTTGATGAATGAATTTCCTGTCCGTTGCCCATGCTGATGGATATGCAGCAGAAAAAAACAGCTGGGCAGCCTCAGCTGCTTCTCTGCCCTTTGGCTACCCTCTGTGGTCACTAGATGTGGCAGCCCCATTTCCTGATCTGGATCTTTATTTCAGGGATGGAGTTAGGGCTCACTGCTGAGTTTTCAACACCCATCCCACTTCACCCCCACTCCTCTGCATTGCTGTTCCACCCCTTCCCCGTGCTGTCTCTTGCAGTCACTTCCCTCTGAGTTGGCTTCTGTGAAATTCCTTCTGCATTGGTCAGAGCCACAGAGTCTCAGAACGTTAGGGCAGAAAGGACCTTTAGACAGCCAAATCCAATCTCCCTCTATTGTTTCCCCAACGCTGTCTTTATATAGTCAGCCAATGCACTGAACATCTACTCTGGGTGACACGTGATGCTAGGTGCTAGTTATGGTGAGGCAGCTCAATGGAAAGCTTCCCAGAATGACAGCAGGTCACCTCCATGCTGCCTGAGTAGGTGTCCATATAATCTCTGATACCTTATGTTTTACTTAGAAGCAATCCTTTAATATACATGTTCTTAACCTGAGGTCTACCTACTAACAGAACTTGGGGAGGAGGGTCTGTGGCCTTGGAATGGGAAAATAATTATACCAATCTCAGATTAAAATGAAACATTTCCTTCCATTATAAATGCAGAAAACAAACCACTGTCATATTAGCAGTACCCGTTAACTCTCACCAGGAGAAATTGCACATATTTCTCATATCACTTTATATTCGTGGCAGATATTTCAAAATGTTGTCAACACTTATCATTGTGTCAAAATCATAGTAGTCATTAGACCTGCCTCTGGGCGTTGTTATTTAAAGTGTTAATAAAGAAGTACGTGTGTTACTGTAACATAAATTTGTTTTTCAGTACTTTGATAGCCATGTTTCAATCTAATTGGCTATATTTTAGGAATTTTAAAACATTTTCCCTGCAAAGGGATCCGTAGGCTTCATTAGATTGCCAAAGGGGTCCATGGCATACAAAAAAGGTTCAGAACCCGTAAGTGAGGAAAGGCAATAATAGGCCTGCAAGCTAAAAAGACTCTAGACCTTCCAAAACCCACTGAAATTTTCTTCATCTTTTTATCCCTGTAATGAGATTGAGACATCAGATATACAGATGTAGGCCACCTAACTGTTCCTGGATCACTCAAATGTACAAGTTGGCCCTGTGCAAGGTAAAACGAGCATGATTTGGGGTTTCCAAAATAAGATCTAGTACTGGGGAGTTATGTGGTCAGGTTTTGACTACACTGATGTTCTTTAGGCCAATGCTTCCAAATTTCTCTGAATCCCAAAGTTAAGAAAGACTCTGAGTGTTGAGAAGGACCAGAGAGGATTCCCAGCGATGAATCCAGAGTTAAAAAGTTCTTAAAGAAAGGTTTAGGCAAATAATTAATACATTGAGTTAGGCGTAGGTCATAAATTCAACTTTTATTCAACCTATACTTCTTTTAACCCTCATTTAGGTATGCTATCACTGAATTACCTACAGTGATTCTCATTTGTGTTTCCATATACCAGTTGGTGAATTAACATTTTAAATTTAAGCTACTGTACATAGCTCTGACTGGGTGGCCCATATTTCCATTTGGGGAGTAGTGCCATCCTTGTTCATTGAAGTTCAGGCAAACTGAGTATTTTGTTAAGTGAATTGATTTCATTTTATTTTTTTTCCAAATAATTGTATGTAAAAAAATTTGTTGATAATATTTATAAGAAGAAGAAATATCATAAGCCTGGAAGCCATTCGGTTGAAAGCAACACACATTTAGCCTCACATGGATGCTCACTGACTGTGAGTTTACTTATGAAAGAAAAGAGCAAACTGAAGGGGGAAAAAAAAAAAAACAAACATACACACATTAGAAGCATACCACTGAAGACTGTGTAAAGTGAGAAAAGGATGGGGGGTATAAAGGTTTTTAACTCCCTGGGAACAGACTCTCCACTCCTTCCATCACAAAGAAGTATTTGATTAGCTTTTGTATCCTCAACTTCCACGTGTGTTTTTAGGAAACATGACTATCTGCTTCTGGACAAGGAACTTAAAAAAAAAAAAATCTACATTTTTCTTATCCAACTCTCCACCCTGCCCACCCACAAACAACAGCAATAGTTCTTACGTCAATAACAAGATTTCCACCACCCTCTGAAACCTGCCAGGCCCCTCCATGCCAGAATTCTCAGCTGAAAAGTAAGTGACTGAAGAGGTCTTTAATCCACTTTAAGTGGTCTTTAAGTGGTCTTTCCTCTCCCAATCCTTCTTCCACCACTCACATATTATGCATTGGCTAAAACATAACTTTTAAAACTTCAACCATCTTTGGTGATTCTCCATAACCTATAGAATAAAACCCAAAAACCAGCATTCAGAGCCTTCCATAACTTTGCACCAATCTATTGTTATAACTTATACTACATGACTCTCCTATGATAACTAATGCTTCTGGGGGAGAAAGAAAAGTTTTTCCTGATTTCCCCAAAATCCCTTTTTACCAGTTTCTGCTGACACCCTTATCCTTGTTGGAAATGTCTGCACCCACTCACCGTGTCTCACCTTCTGTGCATCCTTAATTGCCAAGCTCAAGTCCAATCTCTTTCCTGATACTTTGGCCAAAATATCTGTCCTGCACAAATTTCGGTAGTCCTAAATATATCATCCACTTAGGATTTATTAGGAACTATGTTGAACTGGAGACATTTATTTTCTAAGTAAATTGTACTTTAATCTTTTTTAAATGAGAACTGGCACAATTTCAAACACACAGTAGGCATTCAATAAACCCTGGCTTTGTCATTTACTAATTGTTTGATCCCTTAACTTGTGTTACTTAACACTTGGTCTTCTCATTGGTAAAATAAGAATAATTGCTACCCTTCAAGGTTGTTGTTAGAATTAGAGATAATATATGTCAAGGGCCTTGCATAACACATAATATAATGAGGCATCCCAACCCTAAAATAGATAATCATCTAGTTGAAGAAATAGATATAAACTGAAAGAGACAAACTGATGTAGAGGAAAAAAAGTAACAAGGAGCTAGGAGACTTAATTCCCCTCTCCATTTAGCCTCTCAGCAAATTAGTGACTTTTCTGTTCATTCTTTTCCTAAGTCTCAATTTCCACCTAAATTCAGGGGAGGTGGTGTGTGTAAAGTAGAAAATCTCCAATGCCTTTACTGACAGCAATTTACAATGATTCCAGAAGCAGGAAATAAAAACAGCATAGAGCTATAATTCTGAATTTTGAGCAGTGTAAAAAAAGTGGAGAGCAGTTATTCAGGACATCATTTTTGAAGATGAGATTTGAGACAACTCTTAAAGAAATTGGAGTACATAAACTTGTTGGAAAAGAGAGAGTAAGGCAGGCATAAGAAACACGAGCAAGATTAATATCACAAGCAAAATCTTGGAGTAGTTATGTAGAAAAGCATCGGCTCCCTGGCTGGATCTGTTCTTGGGGCTGTGATGCAGTTGGACATTAAAGAGAAGATCATTTGATGGAAACCTTGAGCACTAAGCTGCAGAATTTATATTTGAACTGCTTGGCAATAGGGAGCTGCTGCAGGTTCTGAGCAAGGGAGTGACAAGAAGATAATAGCATTTAAGAAATAGCATAATGGCAACCACTTCACTGTTGATGTAATATGGAGACACTAGAAGCAGGAAGATTCAGGGGCACCTGGATGGCTCAGTCGGTTAAGTGTCCGACTTCAGCTCAGGTTATGATCAGGTAATGATCTCGCGGTTTGTGAGTCGGAGTCCTGGCTTGGGCTCTGTGCTGACAGTTCAGAGCCTGAAACCTGCTTGGGATTCTGTGTGTCCATCTCTCTCTCTGTCCCTCTCTCACTCATGCTCTGTCACTCTCTCTCTCTCTCTCTCTCAAAAATAAATAAGCACTAAAAAAGCAGCAGCAGCAGAAGAAGAAGAAGAAGAAGAAGAAGAAGAAGGGAGACCCAAAAGGGTCTGTGGGAATACTTCTATTGGGACCAGATTAGATTAGGATTAATAATCCCCTGAGATTTAATAATCCAGGTATGAGGTGATTGGATCCTTGGCTAAGATAGTATAGAAGATTGTTTTATTGATCAAAATATTAATTTCTTACATTCATGGCCACTGATGTCAAGCTTGGCCATATGACTTGCAGTGGCCCCAATTTAATGAATATCATATATATCTCTTCCTACTGGACTCAGAAGCCATGTGGTCTTCTTTGGCAAAGAGATATGAGTGGAAATGATACGTGCTACTTCTAAGCAGAAACTTTAAGAGCCATGCAAGGTCCCACTAGCTTCTCTTTTCCATCTGCCATCAAACTAGTAGTATTCCTCAGAGGAGCTGCTTCATAAGCCTACATCCTGGAGTGAAAAGAGAGTGGTGTATAGCTGCCCTTGGCCCAGAGCCAACATGTAATGTGTAAGAAATAAACATTGCCAATGTAACTCCTTGAGATTTTGGAGTTATTTGTTAATGCAGCTTATTTTAGCCTTAGCTGACTGATACAGCTGATAACTGTCAGAGAAGACTCTATTAAAGAGAATGAAGAGGGAGAAGGAAGTTGCTAATTTAATGAAGAAGAGAACAGCACTTCATGAGCTCAGGGCAGCACTTTGTGAGCTCAGAGCATTAGGCTGTTACCTCAGCTGTGATAAGGAGCTTATTAAAGGTTTAGAGGTAGGTGAGAAGCAAAGGGATAGTAATCCTGTTCCTGACCTTCTGAATTAGAGCTGACATTAGGGCATCCAAAGGGATCCTTAGGTGTCAGACCTAGCTGGACTTCCTTCCCACTCCTCACTTTTCTAATGTGACCCAGGTGTGACCCTGGTGTGCTAGATCCAATGGAAGGTAGCATTTCTGGGACTCCCAGATCAGATCGTTGAGTGTGCTAATGTTAGTCGTAGGAATTGAGTCTTTACAGGCAATAGACTCTAATGAGGTCAAGGCAGTCAGTAGGAATGACCACTGGACTCAGAACAGTGATTTAGGTGGTCTGGAGGTGGGAAAAAAGAATTATTGAATCAGAGCAAGAGGTGAAGGGGATCTGATGTAGTGCAGGGCCCTGGGAATGAAGAGGGATTGACATTTTAGAGGTCAGATTTACATGACTTATTTATAGACTTCCTACTATTTGTGCCACTTTTGTCCTTTATATTACACCTGAAATCAGTGATCCTTCCAAAAAGGAATCCAGAAATTAATCTCTGGCCTCACAATCAACCCACCACAGAGCCTGCCTTATCTTCCGTCTAATTGCCAAGCCCATTTACCTGTCATAATAATGATGATGATGAGAATGTTGATGTTATTTAGTACCTACTGTGTGCCTGGCACTGTGCTAAGTGCTAAGTGCTAAGTGCCTGGCACTGTGCTAATATGATTTTTTTTGTTTGTTTAATCCTAACTATGATTGGGTTATTGGTTAAGTTACTGTCTCAGCTCCAGACTCAGCCCTCTCTACCCAGCTTTGTGTTGCCGATGCTGGGAGCCTACAAGCCCCACTTGTGCTTCGGCAGCTGCTTCACATCAGGCCCTGCCAACGAGGCCAACAGAGGGAAGCTGTAAGGCTGGGGGCAGGAGAAGGAGCCGCGGCTTCTTGTCTGCTTCCTGTTCCAGTGTCTTCCCAGTGACGCCTCCGTACCCTGGCAGTGGAGCTCATTCCAGTAGCATAGTTGAATTGATTTTTTGTTTGCTCTTTTTGCAGAACCAGCCTCATCATGCCCACCCGGAGACCAGTAGTGCCAGCCCAGCGGTGTCTCTGCCCATAGGTCTGAGTCTCAGCCCTGCAGAAGCCCTCCTTAGGTGTCTAAGGTTGCTTTTTTCATGTTTGTTTGTTTGTTTGTTTGTTTGTTTTGGGAGGGAGAGAGAGAAAGAGAGAGAGAGGGAGAGGGAGGGAGCATGCGAGCAGGGGGTGGGGGCAAAGAGAGAGGGAGAGAGAGAATCCTAAGCAGGCTCTGCACTGACAGACGCGGAGCTCAATCCCACGAACCATGAGATTATGTCCTGAGCCGAAATCGAGTCGGATGCTGAACCGACTGAGCCACCCAGACCCCCCTGTATTTAATTCTTTCTGTTCAGATAAGGTGTGTCATTTCTGTCTCCTGCTGGGACCCTGACTGGTACAGTGAAGTAAATATTGTTATTTCCTTTTCATGAATAAGGTAACTGATGCATAGTATTAAGAGAGACTAGGTAACTTGCCCAAAGTCACGCTGATAATAATTGGAGTCAAGTCAGGGGTCATAGCTCCTTCCAACTCCCTGGTCATGGATGTTCTCATGTCTGCTTCATCTGGGTCTCATTATCTTGCTCCCTTTCATGGCCTTCTTTCCTTTGTGTCTTGGGGTATGCCATCACTTAGCAGACTGCAGTTCTCCACCCCCCACCCTGTGCGCTGGGTGCAGAGTGGAAGGCCCATGATGTGGGTGGTGCAGCCTGGCCTGGGGCCAGAGAGATGGCCCAACTAGCTGCTGGTGCCCATTTCTGCCATACCATGAGTTCAGAGCTTGGCATCCTGTGAACCACTTTGCGACCCTCAGCTGACAGCTTTCTCTCCTTAGCTTCTCCTGGCAGCTTCAGGCAGGGAGAATGGAGCATCAAGGGTGTGGATAGCCTGGTGGCTTGGAGAAAAAGCAAGCCTGGTGGGGGCAAGAAGATGGGATCTGCTGGGAACTCCCCAGTGTTTGGCCTGTTTTCTTGGGAAGGAAGAAAAGCTTTAAATCTTGGTCCTCTATGAATAAAAGCCATTCTGGGGTAATATGGTTTTGCTTAGTGCCATAGCTGGAATGCCCTTCTCTTCACAGAGCTAACAAAACAACACAAATAGTCCATCCTGTTGAGTACCGGCTTCCAGCCCTGGAAGCCTCCTGCAGGGAGAAGTGGTGGCCTGAGCTGTGGCTGAGACTGGACCTGGAAGAATGGGAGGAGGGAGGGTGGGCTCAGCCCAGCTGCCCCCTGCCCGCTTCCAGGAAGCCCAGCATAAACCCTCCTCTCTGGCCCCTCAGCACAGCCTGCAAGAGAGGGAAAGTGCCAGTGTTTGCTCCAGGCCTCCTCGGGCCGGCCCCACACGCCTCCCTTCTATGCCACCTGGCTCTGGCCGAGATGATCAGGCCAACATCTGGAAGGCAGTTGGGATGATCTGAGAGCCAAGCAGGATGCTTATGCCACTCACAGTGTCCTTGCTCTGATTTCGTGGATTGAGAGAGGCTGGGAGAATCATCTGCAAACTACCAAGAACTCTGAGAAGGGCCTGATGGCTCATTGTGATCCTGATGGTGATGAGCATTATGGATTGAACAAACTAAAGTTTACTGATTGCCTACAGTGTGCCCGGCCCTGGAATGAAGGTGTTAACTTAATTCGGGTAACCTGGGTAAGCACAGTCTGCATGGCAGACATCGTACATTTGTCTATTTATTATGACAATTTTCTGGGAGATGACAATAGTGTCTTGAGGGAGGGGCCTCACCTATCTTGGGTAAAGACCCCACGTGGGCACTTTTAGTCTACTTGGCCACCCCTTTCCTCATGCACATACCCCGCTATGGATTGCTGTCTGCATCTCCGGTGTCTATAATGTATCATAAATGCACAAGAGCTTTCTTCTTTCCTCTTGGAGAGGGAAACGCCAGAGGAGTGAATGAAGTGAGGAGGGTGGGAGGACTGGCGTGCTCTTTACTCTTGGTCCAGTTTGGAGGACTCGGGCCACAGGGCAGAATGCTGCAGCACACAGAACTGCTCAAGAAATGTCCTTGCGGGGAGGTGTGGGCAGCGAACTGCCTTGGGGCCCAGTGACAAGATGCTGGGGAGGGGGGGCCCCTCTTCTCTCTGCGTGGCACCTGGCTCTCTTCTGGCCCCTGAGAACCGCAGGCCTCAGGACCAGGCAGTGGCTGCACCCCCAGCAGAAGACCCCAACCACCCCAAGAATAGGTGGTGGCAGAGAGGCTCTCTGCAGCTTCGTGAGTGAGGAGCATAGACGAGCGGGCACCGGGGATGCCAGGTGCTAGCTGTAGATTGAGACTCCCCCTCCGTTCGTCACAAGCACAGCTACAAAGGATCCAGACTTCGGAGACAACCACCAAGAAACAGCTGGCAGACCCGTGGGGGAGGCTGAGATCCTGCTGTTCCCCACTCGCCAAATATGTAGGGAATATTAAAGAAAATGTGGTCGGTTACTTTACCCAGTGTGGCCAGGGTGATCCTCTCTAAGGAGCCTGACACAGGGAAAGGGGACGGTTTAGGAGGAGGGAACCAGTTCCAAGGCTTGGAAGGGGGAGCTTTGGAGATGCTCTCTGCGTGCCAGAAACCGCAAGCCATCCAGTGGGGCTGGAACCACCGGTGTGGGGACAGTGGTAGAGCCGAGAGAGCTAGCAAGGGAGACAGAACCCTGGAGGTCTCAGAGAGCATTTGGGTTTTCCTGTCAATGAGATGGGAGCCATGAGAGGGTCCTGAGCAGAGGAATTATGTGGTTTGGGGGATATAGATATGTCTCCTAAATCAGCAGCCTTTTGAAGTTTGCACATAGCAACTTTGATGGGGTTACGATTGTTATCCTTGTCCTAAAAGCAGGGAAGCTTCAATTAGAGAATTCAAGGCACCTACCTAAGTTTAGCCAGTGAGGAACAGGAGCTGGAATTTAGCCCCACGCAGAATGAGCCATGCTTTTGATCATTACCGCCTCTCCATTGCTGAAAACCTCCTCATTTGTGAAAACCTTTCCCGTGTAGGCTCGTAGTAGATGTGAAGGTACTCTCTGTGCCTGCCAAGAACTTCCTGACCTCCCGGGGATTTACTTCACTCTGCAATCATTCTTCCCACTCTCTGGAACACCCACCTGTCGGGGCTCTCCGGAGGATGCTAATACTTTGGGGTTAAGGATCTTATCTCAATTTATGGGGAGACCCCCAGGGATACAGAGATCTAGTCCCATTAAGCCTGCACATTTATTTAATTAAAAACAAGTCCAAATGCTGAGGCTTGGGAGATTGCCTGCCTGGTAATACAAATCTATAAATCCCACTTCCTGCTGCTTCCAGGCTGACTGTACATACCCTGAAAATTCAGCTTCACTGGAAATGTTTTGACCATTCTGCTTCTGGCTCAATGGGTAGCAATAAATAAAAATGAAAAGTGGTGGGAGAAAAACTGGATTAAATTTATTTAAAGCTTAGCATGGCTCAGCTCAGGGAAAATGGTTAAGGACTTCTGGCTTGTTCCTGTCATGTCTGACTTGGTCCTTTAATTCCTAACCTCGGGCCCTCAGGGCCTGGATTACCATATCCTGCCTCTGTGATGACTCACCTTCAGCTCTCAAGGTGATGGGCACAGATGAATCACCATCATTCCAGAAGCAACGGTTGATGGAAAGAGCCTCAGTTTTGCTATCTAAATATACAACTGGGGCAGTTGTATATTCCCAGCCCAAAGTAAGCACCAAGCCCAGACAAGGGCTACCCAGGAGGTCCTCATGGGCCAAGGGAACAGGATATCTGAGACTGAGGGTCTTCTTGGGAACCTGGATATGTAGCTGTAATATGTCATATGAAATTGAAATCAGGGTCTTGGGGCTGCCTGAATTCTCTAAAAGGGTGGGCTATCATTTAAGGATGGATATGTGCTCTAAAGGACACATTCCACTCCTGGTAATAATAGCTGTAGTGATGCAACAGTGGGGAGTATGGTACACCAAACAACCCCCAGATGCTGCGATCCCAAGGCCTTCTGAGCTCTCCCGAAAATCCCTGGGAGATTCATTTGTGAAGTCAACTCTGAGAGAAGCAGACTCTCAGAGCTGTTGGTGATATTGCCTGGATTTCACGTGGGACAATGTGACCAGTTGGTCTACTTTGTGGCCCCGGTGAGGCTAAGGAGGGGTAAATAAGGTGTAGCTGTGAGCTCCTTACTCCACTGCAGCAGACGCCTGCCTACTCTGTGAGCACTACCATCTTCTTTAGGCACAACGACCAGCTTCCCCCCAACCCCACAATGACCTAGGGCTTTGTTTTATTACCATTCAGAGGTTCCTGGTCTCCCCCATGACGACAAAGCCCATTGTTTGTTTGTTAATCACTTATTTATTTATTTATGCATATATTTATTTATTTTGAGAGGGGGGGGAGGGGCAGAGAGAGAGAGAGAAAATCCCAAGCAGACTCTATGCTGTCAGTGCAGAGTCCAATGTGTGGCTTGAACTCACGAACCATGAGATCATGACCTGAGTCAGATCAAGAGTTGGATGCTTTACCAACTGAGCTACCCAGGCACCCCTAAAGCCCATTACTTTTAAGTCAGCCTTTAAGTCTCCATCCTGCGCACTCATGAACTGTGTTCTAGTTGCTTAGTGGGGCCTTCGCAGTGTTCACCACTGTGGCTGTAGACTGTAATGTTTTGTCACTCTGTTAACATAGCACACAAACACATGTGGGCACACATACCCTGAGACCCTACACACACATGCACACACAGAGCTTTCCAACAAACAGAATGAAACCAAACACGTGAATCTTTTCTAGAGTGGGGCAGCTAGATCACCACAAATAGTAGAATTGTTTTGTCAACTTCTTGTTTCACTTTGAATTCAGCTCTACGTAAGCAGAATTGTTTTACATTTTACCGGAAGTGTTAGTGGGAAGGGAACTGATTCTCTGCATGCCCTTTGGAATGTGCCTCCTTTACCCTACACTCTGGGGTTTTTGCAATAGATACTAAGTACGTATCTATTTAAATACAATAAATAAAGTTAATAAAATAAAATAGTTAAATTTTAACTATAAAAAAGTTAAATTTCTTGCTGGTGATATGGAAGACAATTACATATGTTTATATTCAACTCCCAAGTAGACAACTTTATGAACCCAACCTGAATTGAACCATTTTGCTATAGGTCTTTTAACAATCTTGGGGCCCATTTCTGTTGAACTTACAGTGTCATTGCAGGGAAGAAAACTATTTTCCATATTTTGTAAACTTATGCAGAACGCAACCCTAAGGCAGAAGCAATTACAATTAGCTCCTGTTAATTAATTATACCTATTTAAGCACAGAAGCCGACCAGCCGGTGGGCTTGGAGAGCCATCCCAGCAGCCCACAGAGGCCTGGGTGCCACAACAGGGCCCTTGTTCTGCCCATTATTGCCTTTGGCTCCCTCTTGGCATTGGTACTTAATTGCCTCCCGACTGAGTAGGTCTGAACCTGTTTACCGAGCCTCCTTGGCAAGGATGTAACCAAATGTCCCCAGGCCTCACCAGCCTGTGGGGGCCAATTAGATCATATTTTCACTCAAATTTTGCTAGCTGACTGCTCCACCTGCTAGCCCTCCATACCTCCCCTTTCTCAAAGTCTCTTTACTTATTTGGGGCAAGTCCATAGGACGTATCAGGTATGCTCAGAAAAATTTTGCAGCTCTTGGGAGTACATGGTTTGTCGGTCATTTGAAACCACCAACTCTGCTGGGTGCCCTGAATGCGAACATGTCTGCACAGGGCCCCAGTCTCTGACTCAGCCCCACCTGGCACAGGGTGCCGAGCTGCTGGCTGGGGCCTCTGTGAGCTTTTGGGTGCTGAGGCCATGCAGAGCTCCCCAGTAGCCTGGGGATTTATTCAACGCACTGGGACTTGGGTGCTGCTCAAAGTCCCTGGTGAATATGCTCCTTATGACATTGCCCCTGCTCAAGGTCTGTCTTCAGTGCCCTGAAGCTGCCCCCTTGCCAGGCCTCTGCCCTGTGTGCACAGCTCCCCAGAGCTCTTTGCCTCTCCTCCCCATGCTGCGGGCACACGCTGCACTCCCTGCAGAGGAAGGGAAAATACCCTCACCCACCCAGTACCATTGTTTATATTCTGAGTCCAAAGGCTGCTCTGCTTTTCCTCAAAGACCCGTAATTCTTTCCTGCACATAGCACTTCGGCTTCTGACTCTGGCCTTTCTGCCCTAAGGGCTCAAACCCTGCAGGGCCTCTCTCCACCATCTTGCACAGTGCCCCCTCCAGGTCTCCCTTAGGGTCCATTCCCATTCATTAAAATCTACCTTGATTCTGGAACACCTGGGTGGCTCAGTCGGCTACGCCTCTGACTCTTGGTTTTGGCTCAGGTCCTGATCTCGTGGTTTCGTGAGTTCGAGCCCCTCATTGGGCTCCGTGCTGGCAGTGTGGAGCCTGCTTGGGATTCTCTTTCTCCCTCTCTCTCTGCCCCTCCCCCACTCATGCTATCTCTGTCTCTCTCAAAATAAATAAACTTAAAAAAATCTTCCTTGATCTTTCAGCTGAAAAAGATGATGCAGATCAACCGGGCAAAAAAATGCTTGGAAACTGTTGGTGGGTCCTGGCCTCATGAGTCAGATCTCTGCTTGGGCTTAGCTGGCTCTGCTACAAGGAAAGCGTTGAGCCTCCAACACACATATTCCTTTTTCTGGTATTAGACAGAAAGCAACTTATGGCTTCTGGGCAGCAAGGTCCTTTGATTCCTTTTCCTTAATTTCCTCGTAGCTTCCCACAAGGATCATATGCAATAATGTGTTGATGGTTATACTTAAACAGAAACTGACCATGTTATTGTAAGGTAAGGTGAAAACCTTGCACACTGTGGATGCTCAATGGATGCCATTACTGAATGGCTGTTGGCCATGACATTTAGCTCAAAATATATTTAACAGCACCCACTGTTTGGCAGGCTCTGTCCTAGACACTGAAGATACAGAGTGAGTAAAAGAGAGGTAGCCTAGTAGGGAAAGATGAATGCTAAATAAATTAATTAAAAATAATAATAAAATGTTAGACTGGGATACATTGCAGAGCATTGATTGGGGATGATATGGTAGGGTGACAAGGTGGCTCCTTTGGAGAGGGATACCAAGGAAGGCCTCCCTGATGAGGTGAATACAAGTTGAGATTAGAACAAAGAAGACACATCCATGTGAAGATCCGAGGAAAGAGGGTTGCAGGCAGAGAAACAGCACAGGCAAGGAGGTGGGGCATGCTCCATGAGCCTTGATGATAGGAAGAATACAGGACATCCAGGGAAGGAGAGGGTGCTGCCAGAAGAGGTCAGTCGGTCACCATGAGAGACCTAGGTGGTAGAGGGCTGTGCAGGGCAGGAGAGACATTTGGTTTTTGCTTTGAGCAGAATGGGAAGCAATTAGAGTTTGAACCAGGGTAGCCACATAATCTGATTTAGGTTCTAAAAAGAGAATAGAGGTTGCCGTGGGAGGAAAGAACTTTAGAGGAGCAAGAGATAGCATGCGATCAGGCAGGAGTATGATGTAAGACAGATGGGAGAGACTGGTAATCAGGTGACTGTGTCACACACCCCGGGAGCAGAGACAGATTCGGGGTCTTTGGGAGCAGAGCTAACAGGACTTGCTGATTGGCCATGGAGAGCGAGGAAACGATGGGACTCCAGAAGGAGCCCCTCACCAGTTTGGAATGCAGGTGGTTGTCAAAGTATCTGGAGGGTCACTTATTCTATGTATGAGAGGGAAAAGGGGCATGAGCCCGTCCATCCCTCTCTCTCTCTCTCTCCCTCCCTCCTTCTCCCCTGCCACCCCCACAGATATGTACAGGTACAGGAGAAACATGGAGAAAATCTGCTAGAGGAACCAACTGGTTCCAGATTTGTTTTAAAAAAGCAGCTTTTAAAAGCAAACCATAACTAATTTCACAGGCTAGAAAGTCAAATAACTTAAAAATAGCTCAAGGCAGGTAGAGTGGATTGAAGTAGCCAATCGTTCTGTTTACCTGATAAAATATCCATGGCAAGCAAGAGGGAGAGTTCAGGAGCTGGGCTGGGCCTGGGAACTTGTGATAACAGTCTTCACGTTGGAATTTAATTTGTTTTACTTAAAGGTAAACCTGAGTGCCTATTCACATGAAGACTGCCAGCCCAGTCTATTCTCCAAGGACATGAAAACCCAGACCCTGAAGGAACAGTCTTCTTTGCCAGCATTCACTGTGTCCCAGTGTTTGCTGACTTCACAAACACATCTCTATGAAAATACGAAAAAAAAAAAAAAAACAAAACCCAAGAAGGGTAAATGTATGAAATGAGGACCCTCTGGGAGCTCAAGGAAATTTCAGATCCCTCAATTTTATCACTGTACTTACTTTTTAATTAAAGACAATAACTGCTTCTTATAGGTTCTTACAGACAAATAAAAATGCAATGTCACTTAAGCCTATGATATGATAATCTTTCCCAGAACTGGGAGGATCCGGGACTAGATAGTCATGGCATTTTTTTTTCCCCCAACGTCTGACACTTTCTCCTAATTCTCTTAGTCACACATAGTTACTCATTACCTAGAAGGGCATTAAGAGTTTATCCACGGCCACTGTACATTTTGTGCTGCTTTGTTAAACCAGGAAAAATGCAGACGACTGAGTCATTGCTTTCAATTAGTTTTTCAATTTCACCTAGAGCAAAGTTTCTCTATATCCATACCAATTTTATTGCTTTCCACGTTACTCTGATCACATACTTTGTGAGATAATTCAGTCTTTTGCTTGAGGATATTAATAATATGTATTGTAAGTGGGGAGTGGCATTATCAAAGTACTCTTAAACAGATGTAAAAATGGAAATACAGCAAGATTTAGTAACTCATATTCAAGGTCTATAGAGATGTGGCAGAGAGGAAAGGATAATGAGACAATAAAGAACCTTGAAATCATGGCAGAGCTTTGTTACCTCTGGAAGAACTACAGTAATATGGTTTTCAAATTTAAAACTTATTTAATTCAACAGGAATTACACACCTATTATAGACCCAGCCCCATTTTACAGAATAAGTACATTCAAGCAGTTAATAAATAAGATGTTTTAAGTACTGCTAACGTGCCTGTCTTCCAGAAACCTTTACCTAATTGGATAAAAATACACACATGAACTAAGTTCATGTTCAAGCTCAATGACAAAACATGGTGGAGTGTAAGATGGGCTAAAATGAGAGGTGCAGATAATACATGCTTGGAAGTTAAAGACATAGAAACGATGCAGCATAGAATCATCAGAATCCCAACCTCAGCTAAATGATCCTTGAAAGACAAACACGACTTACATGGGAGAGACTAGAGGACAAAACACTCCAGGCAGAGGGAACAGTGTGTACAAAGGCACCTCACTGGGAAGGATTAGTGTGTGTATGTAGGATGGGGGACCCACCTGGTGAGGCGATTTGGTGGAGACACGTTGAAAATAACATCTACTAGCAGATCATGTCACTTGCTGTGATAAGAAATAACATCTGTCTGGAGGCAATAATGCCTCAATTCACATTGAGTCTCTGTGCAGTTGATGAGGAAATGAGTGACAAATAATCTCCCTTATCTATATTTGCATGAGTCAGGCTGGAGCTAGAAAATTGATGATGAAGCATCTCATTAAAGAAGTGGTAAGTCAATTCCTAGAAAGGAGGATGAATTGAGATGGACTAATACTGGAGTTATTTGAGAAAAGAAAGGGAAGAATCACTGGTAACAAATTTACCTACCAGCCCTATGCATTCATTTCCTCCACTGAAGAAATTGAACCTCAAAGGAATTAGTTCTTCATTTTTAGAATTAAAAAATAACCTCAATGATCAAGAGATTCCTTTGGCTCAGAGGGTTCAATGGGCTTAAAACCAGAATGGCAACTTTAGAGATTGTCCAATTCTGAATTTTCCGGGACCATTAATTTGCTGCATGTGTGATCCTGGATATAATTATAAAGCCCCAGTTTCTTCATCTTTGAAAAAGACACCAAAGTGTCTCAGAAAGTGAAAGGTAAGAGAATGAGTCTTGGGGCACCTGGGTGGCTCAGTCAGTTAAGCTTCTGACTTCGGCTCAGTTCAATGTCTCACAGCTCCTGGGTTCAAGCCCCACGTCGGGCTCTGAGCCTGGAATTTGTTTCGGATTCTGTGTCTCCCTCTCTCTCTCTCTGCCCCTCTCCCACCCACTTGTGCTCTCTCTCTCAAAAATAAATGAATTTTTAAAAAATTGTAATGAAAAAGAGGGTCTCATTCTCCCTTGCTCGCTTTGGCTCTCTACGTAGAATAATGCTGTAAATATAATCCAGCTTCTCTTCAGAACCATAGTTGGCTCTGCCACTTGCTACCTGTGTGACTTTGCACAAGATATTTAATTTCTATAAGCCTCGATTTCCTCCTTTTAAAATCTGCACAATAATACCACCTGATAGAGATATTGTAAAGATTAAGACAACGTGCAAAATTTCTAGCACAGAGGCCGGCCTTCAATAAAATACACCTATTGTTCTTTTTGTTCAACCTGCATAGTTATTTATAGTTCGCAAAACATTTTCATAAATTTTACAAAAAGCTTTTAAGGTGGTTACAATTATTACCAGCTTTAGAGATGAGAAAACTGGGGCTAAAAAATACTAAGTCCAGAGACACCCAGTGGTAGGAGACCAGCTGCAATACCGTTTCAATGGTCTTTACCCTCTGCTCTAGTTATCTTTTTTAGTGAGACACACAAACTAAAAGAAAACAAATCGTGCTTGTATTTCATACAATGCATCGTGAGGCCTTGATCCATGTGGTTCCCTTTTGAATTCCACTAGGTAGCTAGCAAGAGCTCTAGGTGACACTAGCAAGTGTTCCCTATGGGAACCATGACCTCATGGGACTGTTGAGTACTTGGGATGTGGCTGGAATGAATGGCAAAGCAGTACACCTATAAAACACCTGCTGGATTTCAGAGACTTAGTGTGGAAAATATGTAAAATATCTCATTAATAACCTTCGAGTTGATTACATGATGCAATGGAAATATTTGGGATATGTTCGGTTAAGAATTTCACCTATTTCTTTTTTTTTTAATTTTATTTTTTAAAATTTAAATCCAAGTTAGTTAGCATATAGTGCAACAATGATTTCAGTAGTAGATTCCTTAATGCCCCTTACCCATTGAGCCCATCCCCCCTCCCACACCCCTTCCGGTAACCCTCTGTTTGTTTTCCATATTTATGAGTCTCTTCTGTTTTGTCCCCCTCCCTGTTTTTATATTATTTTTGTTCCCTTCCCTTATGTTCATGTGTTTTGTCTCTTAAAGTCCTCATATGAGTGAAGTCATATGATTTTTGTCTTTCTCTAATTTCGCTTAGCATGATACCCTCTGGTTCCATCCATATAGTTGCAAATGGCAAGATTTCATTCTTTTTAATTGTTGAGTAATACTCCATTGTGTGTATGTGTGTATATATATATATATATATATATATATATATATATATAGCACATCTTCTTTATCCATTCATCCATCGATGGACATTTGGGCTCTTTCCATACGTTGGCTATTGTTGATAGTGCTGCTATAAACATTGGGGTGCATGTGTCCCTTCGAAACGGCACACTTGTATCCCTTGGATAAATACCTAGTGTGCAATGGCTGGGTCATAGGATAGCTCTATTTTTAATTTTTTGAGGAACCTCCATACTGTTTTCCAGACTGGCTGCACCAGCTTGCATTCCCACCACCTATTTCTTTTTACTTCTTTCGAATGTAGCTCCTAGAAAATTTTCAGTTGCATAAGTGACTCTTATTTATGGCTTGCATGATATTTCCATTGTACAGAGCTACTCTACCTACCCCTGCCCTTCCACTGGTGTTCCCTGGCCTCTCAGCCTCTCAGTGGACTCTGAGATCCTCCTCTCTGGAGAGCAGTGATCTGCTGACCTACTTCATGCCAGGGTGCTCAGGATCTCTCTCTCTCTGCAGAAAATCTATTTTCAGAAAAGGTACTGAAAATGGAAGTTAATGCAGCTTGGATTGAGAGAGATATTAGAGTGAGGATCAAAATTTCAAGTGCTTAGAGGGATCAGGTGAATACCAAAAAGGAGACTAGGTGTGGATAGCAATAGGGAGTCATGGGGACTATGGCAAACTGAAGCTCACCTGCTTGATCCAAAGGGGACAGACACCACCCAGCTCTAGCTAATTATTGCCATATTAGAATTTGAGCCCAATGTGGCCAGATCTTTTGATTTTTCAAGAGCAACCAGAACTCTACATTCTTATGTGATGTCTTCTGAGTTTTAAGAATTTTCAATGACATAAAAGCTTTTAATTATTATAAAGGGCCTATAAGGTCTGCCTTAGGGCTTTACTTGGCCCACTTGGCCTCAGTTTGTATCTTTTTATTTAGCTATAAGTAAGGCCCACCTGATGAGATGTATGGCAAATTGGATAGGTAATGCTTATGACATTGGCTTTGCCTCTTGATATTTGTAGAGCTGGAAGAGTCTTCTCCCTTTATAGATGAGATACTGAGGCTGAGAGAGGACAAGTGGCTTCTCCACAGTCTCACTGTCACCCGTTCAGAATAAGAATATCAGGTTACTGATTCTTTGTCCACTGATCCTTTAAAACAACAGACAATGTCTTCTGTCTGCCCCAAGGTTTGCCTCTGAGAAAGAATCTTGATGAGCTGAAACACTCTGCCAGGTGTGTAAGTAAGTCTCAAAGCAGAAGATGCTGTACCCATACTGGTCTCTGTGGGCTAGGGGAATAGCACCAATGGGTAATACCCTTTGTGAGCCTCGCTCACACATCATAGCTTTTACTCTCCAGGATACACACTAATTGTTTACCCAGAGTGAATTGAATCCCCAGACAATCCCGGTGGAGAAAAATAATCACAATGCTGAATAATCCTGCTATTTATGGGCAAGGATATGTTCTAGACACCTGAGTCAGGCCCCGCAGGGAGAAAAGTTCTTGATTCTGCACTTGACACAGAAAGATCTCCATCAAGGTCATACTTGAAATGTCTTTGCCCTCCTCCCAATTTTAAAGTGTGAACGACCTAAATTGACCGGTAGGAAAAATGTGGATATAAACTTAGCATTCCCTCAAACCAGCATTTGTTCTTTCTGGCCTCTCCTTTTGCAAATACATTTTACAGCACTTAAGACTTAAACCGCCTGCTTGTGTTATTGATAATGGTTCCAAAACAAATATCAGAGTCTGAATAATTTCAACTCTTCTTGCTTAAAACCTGGTACTTTCCCGGGTGAGGTGGAAGGATCAAGCTTTTCCAAATGATCCAGGTTATGATAACATTGCAGAGTTAACTTTTTGGAAATTTATAATACCATGGTTTCTAGGGTTTTCAAGTCTTAAGAGCAATTTCATTTCTACTCTGCTGTTTGTTCCAGTCAACAGTCTAATGAAATTGGAAGAACAGATTTATTGTCCACCTTTTAGAGATGAGGAAACAGAGTCCTAGGGGACTGACTCCATGACTCACCTACATAATGACAGCACCTGGTCCTCATAGACGTTTCTTTCTATTATAAACTGAAGCAGTGAGGATGTAAGAATTCCTTAGCTCCCATTTCTAAGAAGAGTGAAACCCCATCACAACACAGTAATTTATTACCTTGCCTTAGATATTCTGTGGACAAAAAGGAAGTGTAAACCTTCATATTCACATTGATCCTATGTTCTAACCTAAGGCATAAAGATTATTTATGACATTAATTTAAAAATCAAATCAAACAAGCAAGAACGAGCAAACAAATAATTCCAAGAGTATTGAATTTGCCACAATTCCTGATATCCCTGAATGACATGGGGACATTTTCTCTTTCTTTATGGGTATCTAGACAAGAGACCACCTTCTTCCAAATAGGTGGTCTTGACAGGCTCTTTCTCGTTGACTTCTTTTCTATTTTAAGGAAGACAAGGGTATAGAGAGAGGACAGTGTTTGATAAAGGGGTACATAGCCAGCAAAAGGGAAGGTGAAATGGCAAAGACCAAAGAAAAGTTGGGAGAGGGGAAGAATGGAGGATGTAAATTGAAATCCAGATTGAAATCCAGACTTTCAGCTTCCCTTGAGGAGTTCAAAGATCCTTTTTAACATCTTCAAGTGCTTTTCTCAAGCATGGTCTCCCAAGATACATAACAACACCCTTTGTAATTCAATTTATATTTTGTTATTTGATATTAGTAATCCAACAGTATTCTACAGTTTTTCATCTTGAACTTATAGTATGTCAATTGCATTATTCTTTTTTTTATTTTAATTTTGTTTTGAGAGAGAGAGAGAGAGCATAAACGGGGGAGGGGCAGAGAGAGAGAGGGAGACACAGAATCCGAAGCAGGCTCCAGGCTCCAAGCTGTCAGCAAAGAGCCCGACGTGGGGCTCAAACTCACGAACTGTGAGATCATGACCTGAGCTGAAGCCGGCCGCCTAACCAACTGAGCCACTCAGGCACCCCTCAGTTGCATTATTCTTAAATGAGCTTTTTAGCCCAGTCTGAGAAGCTCTCCCCTTTATCATGCAGATTCTATAAGACAACATGTTCTAAGTTCCATCAGTTGAGTTAAAAATGAGTTGTAACGGTGCAATCTGTCAGTTGGGGGCTGTCTATAAGTACAATGACATCACGGGAATGAGTTGTAGATATAGGTTATGCATCTTAGAGTTGCTTCAAGAAACTGGAAAAGACAACTAGCACACAATGTTTTACCAAATACACTCATCACTGCACCCCAGTGCTTAGCTCAGTACTGGCCAGTGGGAGTTTCAGGGTAAATATTTGTCAAAAGAAGTCTCACATCTTCATGTGAACTAACATATGCCTCCTTTAGCATATGATTTTGTATTTTTACCAAATCAAGGGATAGAATAATTATTTTCAGATAACCACATGGCCCACAATAAATGTGCTTTGCTGCTTTAAAAAATATATGTAACAAGTCTTCTGCACTGTTATTTAACTGGTCCTAAGTCCTGTGATAGTTCCCACTCAAGGAAACAGTCCATCATTCATTCCAAAATTCTCTGTGAAAGATCCAGTGTACCAAGCTGTATTGTAGGCCTTGGGGAGAGGAAATAGACAGAAACCCCTGCTCTCATAGAGCTTATGTCCTGAAGATGAGGACAGAGACAATAAACACTATTTAAAAAGTAAAACGTACAGTTCATTAGGTAGTTAACAGGGCTAAGGAAGAAAGAGAACCAAACAGGGAAGGGAACTAGCAATTGTCAAGAAGGTGGTGTAACTACAGAAACCCTCACTGGGAGGCGGCATTTGAGTGAAGACCCAAAGGCAGTGAAGGATCCACCACATGGATATCTGAAGTGGAGCATTTAAGGCAGAAAGAGCAACAAGTACACAGAGCCTGAGTGAGGCAGGAGCATTTCTGATGTGCTCAAGGAACATGGCGGAGGCCAGTGAGGCTGGCAGGGTGAGGGGGAAATTGTTCTTGATAAAGCCCAGGAGGTAACATCTAATACGGGTCTTACGTGGAGAGAAGGAAAAGGCATCTATTCCAAATCTGATACTATTCTCCCATCAAGTAGAAACTCCTTTTCAGCTTTTCTCATCTCCATGCAGACCACCCATCTGGAGAAAATCATCCCCCAACACAAATCCCAAAGATGGCCATCTCTTTGACTTGGATTACGCTTTTTCTTACTGGTTGCACACAATATAAGGCATCCATGGACTTCATCAACTCTGCTCCATTTCCATCCCCCTTATCACAGCCTAAGACCACAGGGTCTTTTCTCTGGGTTAGTGGTTAAGCCCTGGGCTCTTGTTCTGCCTCCAGGGTCTATAGCTTGTTACCATCCTGCACACCTGGCCCAGCCACTTCCCTAATACTAAGAGTTCTGAGGGTCCTATGGGGTCTCTGGGACAGGCAAGAGAAAGAAGGAGATGATGGTTGGGTCTCTGGACTCTCACTCCCACTTCGGCCAGAGCTTCCCTGGTTTATCAGAATTAAGTATGATGCCTCTATGTGAGATTTCCTTCTTCTTCTCAAATTGGAAAACCACTCACCTAAAACAACAGCTCATATCATGTTGTTCTGTCACTCTCTTGCTCCAAAACCTTCAACACTACTTTGCCAATAAAATAAAGCCCAAGCTCCCACTATGCCTCAAATAAAATACAAAGTTCTTACAGTGGCCCATGAGGCATAGTGCAACCTGGCCTCTCATGGCCTCTCTGACTTCCTTCCCTCCTGTCTTCTCGTCATGCAGCCCACTCCAGCTGCTCCTAAGGCTGGCTCCAGAACCCTCCATGTATATGCCGCCACCTCAGACTTCGGGCTGAACTTTCCTTCTGCTGGGGACATAATTCTTCTGCATGTTTGCTTGGCCAACTCCTCATTTCATTCAGGAACTCAGTCAGGTGTCATTCTCTTTTAGTCACCCTCGGCCACCTCATCTAAAATAGCACCCCATTTACTCTCTATTTTCCCAACCCTGCTTTATTTTGCTTTATGTCATCTATTACTACCTGATGTATTACATGTTTGCTTGTTTACTGTTTCTGTCTATGCCCAGAACTGCAAGCTATATGAGACTAGGAACTTTGGGGGTGCCTGGGTGGCTAGGTTGGTTAAGCATCCAACTTCGGCTCAGGTCATGATCTCATGGTTCATGAGTTCGAGCCCCACATCGGGCTCTGTGCTGTCAGCATTAAGCCCACTTCTGATCTTCTGTCTCCCCCCTCTCTTTCTCTCTCTCTCAAAAATAAGAAACACTAAAAAAAAAAAAAAAAAAAAAAAAGAATCAGAGCTTCATTTTGTCACTGTCCTATCCTTAAGCATTTAGTATAGTGCCTGGCCCATAGTAGGTACTCACTAGATATTTGTTGCAGAATGAATGCATGAAGCGTGTAAGCATGGCCTTCAAGGCTTTTCACAGTCATTTGGCCAATACTCTCCAGCCTGAACTTATGGCTCTCCCTGCCCTGTCCCCACCCTACCCCCAACCAAACTTAGTGTTGACCTGACCCCAGCCAGTATTGTTTCATTTTTGTTCAAGGTCCTGAACAAAATGTCCTGAAATGTCCTTCCTGTCATCTTCACCTGACATAATATGCAATTTTCAAGACTCAGCCTTTCCCCAGAACCCTGCCTGGAACATGTTTCCCTCCCTGGTCCCTAGAACTCTTTATTCTCTGGTCTTCCCATAGAATCGCTCTCCCTGCCTGCCTGCCTCCATTTGTGAGCGTGCTGGCACTCCTGGCTATGCAGGGCATTCTGCGTCTAGGAGAGTGTGTAGGGGTGTATATGTGCTCAATAAAAAAAATTTATTTCAGAGCTAGGAGAAAGCACTGAGTGGTAGCTAACACAGCCTTCTTGTCCTCCTTGCTTTTATTTTTACTTGGACTGAGCTGCAGTCTGCCTTATCTTTGGGTGCTAACTCACAGCAATGTAACTTTTATCTCTCCTGGATAGGTTTTGTCTTCTCAGCCTGACTTTTTCTGGTGCTTCTATTCTCCACTGTGCCCACCAGCACATTTCGTACATCCCTGCCTTCAGTGCTTATAGCTAGAGAGGCTCGTCGACTTGTATCCAAATTATTTTTCACCTGATCCTAAGCCAGCAAGTCCCAAAGGGTGTCCTGGTGACACCAGTTCTGGGAGGAGTGGAGGGGGAAAGACTTCCACCTGGAATATGTTCAACATGTTAAATGTTCTGTGAAGTCTTGCAGTAAAAATACCTAGGTAGCATCATTAAGCCAAAGAATCACATATTTCTTTAATTAGTGAACTATTTTTTCCCCACAAAGCACCTGTTAATGCCTTGAAAAATTATAATTCTGCAGTGCATAATTGTATGATGTTATCCTGGATGATGTAAGTCTGCAAGAGTATTTGTGAGATAAATTAAGGAATAAACAAACAGCAGATGGTGTTGCAACTCATGCACGTGCAGAAAAGGAATAATAATCAGTAGCATAATAACACAGTATAACAGTCAGCCTATGTCGATGGTCCTTTCATACCTGGCACCACTCTAGAATAATCCTCACAAAAACTCCTACGAGGAAAGCGCTATCACCATCAGACCCATTTTACAGATGGGGAGATAAGATGCAGAGAGGTTAAGGGACCTACTAAGTCACACAGCTATTAAGTGGCAGATGAGGGCTACAAGACTAGGGGTCTGTCTCCATGGGCCCTGCTTTAAGTCACCCCACTCTAGTCAGGCATGTCACATGGGCCTCTCTATAATGCGGGTTTATATGAAACTTTTCTAAGAGGAGGAGAGGAGGACTCGTTTTGCACCTACTGTGCATCAAGCACTTTATCCTCATCTCGTTTAACATTCTCAGTAACCTTATGAAGGAGGAATTATGATTGACATCTCCAATCACCCGGTTACTGAGTGACATCTCCAATCACCTGGTTACTGAGCCATTCATCTCCCCACTGCCTTTCCATTGCCGATGGTGCTCAAAAATGGCACCAGGACCTAATGTGCTCTCCTAACCACTTGTTAGGTCTTCCTTATGGCAATTCCTTTACATAAATTCCTTCCAGAAGCCTGGGGATGGGCTGAAGGAGAAGGTCTCTCCTGGGAATGCGTTGTAAGCTGAGGAAACAGCCTTGTATATTTGGAGAAAAGGCAGCAGCATCTACCAAGGGCACCCATACATCCAGGTAGCTTTTCTTTCCTTTCACTAACAAGCCTGTCGGGCCAGAAATAAAAGCATAAAAGGGTCTGTTGGCCAATACAGGTGAGATCTGTGGATGATCAAAGGCTCAGTGAGGAAGAGAGGAGGGCTTGCTGGCTGCTACAGCTGCACTCTGAGAAAGGGGCCCACTGAACACTGGTTCAAGTCTTTCTCAGACCTGCAGTAAGCATCCAGCACCCCAAACCACACATATCGGCATCGAATGGAGTGTGGTACAAGGATGAAGTGAGCACCATTTTTCTCTCTCCAAAGGATCACGATGGCAGAGTCCAGATTAATCAAGCCAAGTCTGAGAGGAAAGTATCTCTGGGTCTGTGTCCTCAGCACCGAGGCTGCTGGAGGAACCCAAGTGGAACCCAAGTGGCCAGTGCAAAAAATAATTGGACAGGAGCATGACTCATCTGGGCATTTGCATCCCTCAGGTGAGCCCCTCAAGAGCAAGTGGAACAGGGACACCTGGGCTTCACTCTTGGCTGATGAAACCTCATCCAAATTAGTTAGATATTTTTCAGCCAAATAAATGTTAAGTTTATTGAGATTCTTGGGTAAATAACTGACCAGGAAGATAGAGAACACCCTTGCAGGCAAGAGTAAGATGATTGTGGGAACCTGGAAAATTCTACCGCAGGTTGCCAGGTGGGTAGCTCCGACGTCTTTAGCTCTGGAGCTCCACGACTCCTGAGTGAGCCCCTTAGGGCAAACCATGGGGGGATTCAGTCTCATTTAGGGAGAGATCAGAAGCTGTGGATGCCTCTCAGCTAAACTGGGCAAGCCCCCACCCACAGCTTCCTGAAGTAAAGGAAACCCACGTGGCATGGTGCTGGAGATGTTCTAGGTCCACCACAAACGGCTGTGCCTTGCAAAACCCTGGGGGGCAATCTTTAAATCCTATTCCCTGTGGATTCCTATACTGATTATGACCATCTTAGGGCAGATAGCAGTCAAAAGTCCAAAGGAAGGTGACATTTTTTCTTATTCATAAAAGAGTCTTTTGTGGACTCACTCGGTACAGCCTGAACCCTGAGCTGCTCACAGGTTCTGAGTCTTGCCTTCTCTTCCTGCTACTTCCTCCTCCAGTGAGGAGGAAAGGTGTGGTCATGTTCTTGGTCAGGGAGAGAGCCCTGTGACAGGAAGGGCCTATTCCTGGTTAGGAAGGGATCTGGCTTGTATGAAGGCTAACAGACCTCCGACTGCCTTCTCTTTGAATCTTCTGGTTTGTTTCGTTTTCACACTGCTTTCTCTTACATCTTTTCAACAGAGACTTACAAACATCAGGATAGCATATTCCTTTAAAAGCTAATTTAAAAGGTGCCACTTTTAAATCTGCAAAGAGTAAACGTTTTTCCTGCTCTTTCCCAGCAGCTGTGCTCCTGGGCCAACGTGTTTAAGGTGCAGTAACAGAACCCAAAGCCAGCCTTTCCCTGAAGCTGGGCTGAGGAAAAATCCCCAGGGCTCCTGGAAAGGAAGTGAGGTCATGGTGAGGTCATCCCACCACATCACGAAGGGGAATTCTTGAGAATCGGTACCTTCGGGGGGAAGAAAGAGTTTTCAACCTTAAGGTTGCCAATATCCAGAAAAACCACCCTGAACATCTCTCTCTTTACCCCAAGCTTTTGTCTTTTCTTTTCCTTCTTTTCTTCTTCTTCTTCTCCTTTTTTTTTTTTTTTTTTTTTTTTTTTTCCTCTGCACTGTGAAGCCTGGATGCCCCAGATGCCTGGGCAAAATGTTTTATTCCTTCTTGGCTCCGTGCCGTTCCTGGCTGTCCCTGCCCCAGGCCAAGGCAGCTGCAGGTGACTCAGTGTCTGAGTCTAGTTCCTGCAGATTCTAGGCTGAGTTTGTTTCTTTAGGAAAACTCCAGCACTGCCTTCGACTTGCCTTAAATCAAAGCTTTCTTTGAGATCCGGGACTGCCTCTTTCTACCATTATTCCTAGCACTTAGCACAATGCCTGGCACTCAGAAAATATTTGTTGAGTGAACTGAATAAATAAATGAACGAATGAAAAAATGAATGAATGAATGAATGAATGAATGGTGTGTTTTACATGGATTCATGTATATGATGTGTATCAGTCAGGGTTCTCCAGAGAAATGGAACCAATAAGAGATATTTTATATAGATATATATTTTAAGAAATTGACTTATACAATTGTGGGGGCTGACAAATCCAAAATCCATAGGACAGACCAGCAGCCTGGAAACTCAAGAGGCAAGAGCTGATACTGCAGTCGTCTTCTTTTTCTTTTTGAGGGAAAGAGAGAAAGAAAGAGCGAGCACACGTGTGTGCACGCACATGAGTCGGGGAGGGACAAAGAGAGAAAGAGAAAGAATCTTAAGCAGGTTCCATGCCCAGCATGGAGCCTGATACCACAGTCTCATGACTGTGAGATCATGACTTGAGCTGAAATCAAGAGTCAGATGCTTAAAAAACTGAGCCAGCCAGATGCCCCAATACTGCAGTCTATAGTCAGAATTTCTTCTTCAGGAAACCTCAGATTTTGCTCTTAGGGACTTCAACTGACTGGATGAGGCCCACCCATATTATTATTATTATTATCATTATTATTATTATTAACATTGATTTATCTTTGAGAGAGAGAGAGAGAAAGAGTATGAGTGGGGGAGGGGCAAAGAGAGAGAGAGAGACAGAATCCAAAGCAGGCTCCGGGCTCTGAGCTGTCAGCACAGAGCCCCATGCAGGGCTCGACCCCACAAGCTGTGATATCATGACCTGAGCCTAAGTCAGATGCTTAACCGACTGAGCCGCCCGGGCACCCCGCCTACCCATATTATTAAGAATAATCTCTTTAATTTAAAGTCAACTGATTGTAGATGATAATCACATCTACCAAATACCTCCACAGCAACACCTAGATTAATGTTTGATTAAAAACTGGGTGGCATAGCGTAACCAAGCAACACAAAAAACTAACCATCGTATCTTGTGTCGAGTTATGTCCATAGAAACAATTACTATCACCACCACAGAAACCTGTCATTGAACAAATACTAATTAATAAAAACCCAGGGAAATAGAGTTAAAAACCTGTACCCCAGTTCCAGAGAGGTTCTGGCAGCCCCAAGATGCTTGAAACACATTCAGTGCCCTCAAGGCGATAACTTGCCAGTAGGAGAGAGAGTCCGGTAGGCAGATAGTTACAAACAAGTGTAATAAATGCTACAACCAAGATGTAGCTAAAACTTGCTTACTGCTATTTAGAATTGGTAACCTCTAAGTGATCAGAATGACTGGTAACCTGAGAGAGGGTCTCATGTCTGCCAAGCTAATATTACAACCTTAGCTGCCCCACAGGGAGAGTTTCAAATACCTTAAATAAATGGGCTGTGAAATGGCCACGGGGTCTTAATGCCAGGAAATGTCAAAACACCCAAGGCAATCTGGGTATTTGGGGAGCGGCCTGCCAGGCAGCCACCCTCGTTTTGCTGCCCACAGCTTTTCCTGAATGCCAATCACATACCCCTGGCCCTGCTCAGTTTGGAATAAATTCCCCAAGAAATTAATTGATGTCTAGGAGGGCAGGTGTGAGAGGTGACTCTGTCTGCTGCCTCACCTATGGCAAATGAGGCCCGGAGCTGACTTTAGCAACAGTTGCATTTCTGGAAGAGCAGCTCTGCATCCCGCTTCCCTCTCCTCGGTGTTGGAGCAGATGAAAGGCATCTCTTTACTTCAACAGTGCTGATGACTTCTATAATGTGCATGTTCTTTTTTCCCAACAATATCTGTTGTCAAAGTAAAGACTGGGCTCAGTATATTTAGCTGCAAATGCATTGCTAACACCAAGATGGGGTTGTCTGATTTACCTCCTGTCCCCTGCATGGAAACAGTAAGATCATACAGTTAAGTGCCAGTACATTCTCAGGCCAGTCCATGTGGTCAAATCCAATGGCAAGACTCCCAAATGGAGGTGGCCCTGTGTTAAATCTGCCACTGAGTCTTGCAGAAGCACAGAGGCAGGACAGGAGTGGATCTCACGGGTACAGAAAAAGTAGCAGCGATCCTACAATGTCATGTTAAGGTGTCAGTATCTGGCAGGTCAGAAAAGTATTCAAAGACTGCAACCTAAAGTATAGGAAGAGTCTGAGAGGAAAGCCTCAGCCCTCACTTGGTTCTCTCTGGAGGGTGGGATGGGAAGGGGCACGGAGGAGCCCTCATTTTTTACTTTGTACGCTTTCATGTTGCTTGAATTGGATACAAAGGATAATATATGACTTTTGCGATTAAAACATTAAAAGCTAAAGTTGTTGTTGTTGTTGTTTAAATAGAATTGATTGTTTCACCCTGACACAACAGCAGCAGCAGGGATGGCAATGCAATGCTAGAGTCTACCAACTGACTCTGACAGGGAATACCCTTAACCTCACTAAACACACGCTTTGTAAGAGCAGATTCTCCATGACTTTGATCTTATATTGCTCGATGTGGATTTTAAAGGCACTACCTATCCAGGGCAATCCATTCAGAATAGTGCCAGCCCCCGGGGGGTCCTGGGTAAGGAAGCCCCAGGGCCCTGCCTGAGCCTGAGGGGTGGCGGATGGCAGTGGTCATCCAAGTGTGTATTTGCCAACCCAGACGGAGCTTGGGACTGACACGCAGTTTAATTATCATGCGGAGCTGCTGCTGGAGGCGGCTGGAGGGAGCTGGCATCTGCTTTTGCAGAGCACAATTTCTGCAAATAATTAACCACCAGAACTCTTGATTCTCTCTAATTAATGAAGAGGAAGGCTGGAATCTTCAAAGTCCACGGATGTCATGCTGCCATTGTGTCAGGATTGATCTCCTTTGTTCTAAACCGAAGAGCATGCCTCTGCTGCCTCTCCTAATTCTTTATAAATTGAATTTTTCTATTACTAGTTGTGACAGCTAAGTAACATGACTTCAGAAATTCACCCGCAGTTCATGCCAGTATTAGAAGCCTGAATAATAATAATTTTTTAAAAAGAATCATAATGGAACAAGCTTTCTGTCTCTGACCGAGAATTAATCATAGTGAGGAGACACCTCCTGAAAGGAGGGTCGTTAATTAGCTCTAATGGATCTCGCTGGGTGGAGTCTGAATTACTGGGAAACTACAAACAGGAAAAGAGGAGATTCTTCCCTTTCTCTGTTCATCTCTATGTGAGTCTGGGCTGGAAGATGGTGGGATTTTGTTTCCAGAGGGACAGGGAGTCATGAGGGAGACTCAGATGAGTTCAGTTCAGTGGGGGATACAGATGTGTTAGCCTGGAAGCCTGCCAACTCTGAACATCTTTGAGGAAAAGTGGTGGAGGTGGTTATTTTCAGTGCAAAGGGTCTATCTCTGTGACCTAGACTAAGCATATAATGAAACCATACAGAACGGGATCCTATTTAAGTATGTCAGATCACTCTCCTCCAAAGACTCCAAGGATCTCATTTCCCTAAAGAAAAACAAAGCTTATACATCAGCCTACAGAGTCCTACATACCTGATCACTGTTCCCTCTATGACCTCATTTCCTCTACTTTCTTTCTTACCCACTCTGTCATAGGCATACTGTCTTCCTTGCTGTTCTACTCACACTCCACTCATGCTCCTACCTCAGGACCTTTGCACTGGCCATTCTCTCTGTCTATAGCACCGCTTTCCATACTTATTTGGCTCCCATCTCTTCCTTTAAGACTTTACTGAACTCTCACCAGTTAATGAGGCCAACATTGACCACCTCATGTAAAATGAACCCTCTCACCCCCAGCACTTCCTATTCTTCTTGCCCTGCTATATGTTTCTCTCCTACCTCCTAAGATACCATGTAATTTCCTTATTTATTGTATTTGTTGTTGAATATTTGCCTCCTCCACCTCCCCCTAAAATATAAGCTCCACAAGATCAGGGATTGTTGTCTGTTTTGCTCATTGATGTATTACCAGCACCTAGAACTGTGCCAGTTCAATAACTATTTGCACAGTGAGTGAATCAGTCATCACACTTCACAATGCTTGCTAGTATGTGTGAAGCCTGCATGTGCCCATCCAAAACGATTGCTCAAACATCTTATAAAGGCTGGGTTATGAGCTGTTCCTTTTTCCTTCTTAAGTGTCTAAATGAAGTGCTGTTGTTTCTTCTGGTTGCCAAATGTTAATAATTCAAGCATAGCAGTGTGATCAGAGTTAAATATTACTTGAGCCGTTTCTTTTTTTCCCAGTGACTTCTGATAGAGAACACTAGTGTGGGACTGGCCAAGAATGATGCTTTTAAAAAAGGGGGTTGACTTTTGTCCCCGGGGTCTGTGTTCTTCCTCTTTAAGTCCATAGAGAGTCCTCTCTAAGACTTTAGAGACATGGTGCAGCAGAAGTCATGGCAGGGTGAAATGTGTCCGTGGTGTAATTTCACAGTGACCCTATGGGAGGAGGCATTCGTAGGCACCCAAAGAAGAGGCATATCTGCTGAGGATATGGGGTCAGGGCCAGAGCAGAGAGCTGTAGGCAGGGAGCAGCAGTGAATTTTACATCTGTGGATTGTTGCCCTATCTATGGATTATTTCCAAATCCCCTTGCACCCTTCCCACTCATGCTTCCCAACAATGGGGCTGTAATAGATTCCTGCTCTTAGATTCTTTCCATTAAAGAATATCTGCTGAGTCCTGCTTGTATCTGGAACTTACTGAGGATTAGGTAAATCTGGAGGAGTTGCAGGGTAGACTGATCGGGGAAGTGGGAAGTGGATATATCCAACCTTCCACGCTCTACTTAATTTATGCCTATCAATCCAGTCCTTAGTTCAGAGGGGCTGATGTCAGAGGAAAACATGTGTGCATTCAGTTAACAAGCCACCTGGTACTAGGCTAGGTGTTGAGTCATGAAACATAGGTTGTAACCCTGATTCTGCAGCTGCTGGTTGAGTGACTTTGGCCATTCATCATCCTGTACCATGGTTTCTAATTGGGCCTTCTTAATACTTTACAAAATTCTTTCTCATGTGTTCCTCTGAATAACTCTTTTTTTAATTTTAGGGATAAAGAAGGAAAGGCCCAGAAAGTCATTGCATTTGCCAAGGTCACACTGTTATTAAGAGGTAGGAGTAAAAAAATCTTAAAATAGTACTACCATATGATCCAGCAATCCCACTTCTGGGTATTTATCCAAAGGAAATGAAAATAGAATATCAAAAAGACACTGGCACTCCCATGTTCATTGCAGCACTATTCACGATAGCTGAGATGTGGAAACAACCTGTCTATCAAAAGATGAATGGATAAAGAAGATGTGAGATACATATACACACACAATAGAATATTATTCAACCATGAGGAAAAGGAAAATCCTGCCATTGACAACAACATAGATGAACCTTGAGGACATTATGCTAAGTGAGATACATCAGACAGAGAAAAGCAAGTGCAGAATGGTTACCATTCAAATGTGGAATCTTTAAAAACAACAAAAGTCAAAGTCATAGAAACAGAGCGTAGAAAAGTAGTTACCAGGAGTTGGAAGCTTTTGGAAATAGGGAGAGGTAGAAAGAAAGAAAGAGAAAGAAAGAAAGAAAGAAAGAAAGAAAGAAAGAAAGAAAGAGAAAGAAAAAAAGAAAGAGAAAGAAAGAAAGAGAGAAAGAAAGAAAGAAAGAAAGGGAGGAAGGAAGGAAGGAATGGGGAGTAAGAAAAGCAAAGAAAAGACATAGGACCAGGACCTAAGCTCTCCCTGAAAATCCATAATGCCCTTCAGGTCAGAACAACATGCACCCTATTTTCCTCTTGGAGCTACAAATGAAACTTCTTATGAGTAAAAGGGGATTTTACCAATCCAAAATGGATTATTATTAATGTGGCCTCCCAACTTAGAGGATGTTCAGAGGTCAGAGCTGAGAACCCGGAACTACTGGGTTTTTTTAGATATTTAAATTCTAATTCCAAGGCTGACATTTAGAGCATCTCTTCAAAGCCAAGTTTGGCACAGTGCTCTGGTTCTAAATAGCAAAATTGACCTTCCCTCTTAGACTCATATTCTAAATTATTCTGAAGATTCTTCCTCCTAGACTGCTCCTGACAACCAACCTGAAGCAGCCTCCAGGACACTCTCGCTGATTTACAACTGCAATCTTGCTAAAAGGAATGGAAAAAAGCCAGGGCGAGTTTCTGTTAGACAGAATGACTGGCATGAAATACTAACATCGCTACAACTTGGCTTACAACAGACTGGCTGACTGAGTGACGGCCCTCCCTTTCTTACTTCACCGAAACAGGTCATTTGTTAGGAAACTAAGGGAGCCTTGTTCCTCAGCCTCCACCCGCAAAAGATGAAGGGAGAAGGCTGCTGACCATGCTCCTTAGAGTGTGCCTGCATGTGGTGCTCAAACATCAGCACTGGGCCAGCAAGCCTTTTCTTGTGACGTTCCATGTCAGTGGTTTGTCTTTGATGAGTGTCTGTGACTGCTGTGTGCAGAGCCCTTCTGTTTCCTGTCTTTATAGAAGGAATAAAGACTGGGCAGGATTCAAGCAGTAAGCTCCAGCTGTCCCTGCTTAACATACAATGATTAGATGTGAATCGGCCATTTGGGTTTGACAAAATATTTATCTAAATGAGGGAGGGGGTCTTTTTCCCTAATGCTTGTTTTCTCCCGGAAACTTGACCCCATGCTATCAATTAGTCAATCAAATACTTGACCACTCCCCTTATCTCATTTTACACAAAGCAAAGGGTGCAGCAAGAAGTAAAACCTTACAAATTATTAAAGACCTAGCTTGGAAATTATGGTGAATATTTATTCATCAAGAGTGGAAAACTCAAATGACTACAGGAGCCAGGTGGACAACATGAAGGAATGAGTGAATGAAGCTGTTTCATAATAGCATCTTAAGGTATTTTTTTGACACAGATACATTTTCCTTGTATGTTTAATTAACAGGGATATTCTTTTCTCGATGAAGTCACAGCCCTATTCATCCATATTTAGTTTTACCTTTTTCTTAAAGGGATGAAGGTATCTTCTTCAACTCTTCTATAAGACAATAGGGTATGTGCCAATTCAAATGGCAACCAACAGCGGAGTCCAGGTTAAGAGACAGTTGGAAATGCTACATGCAGTGGTGGGGCTGTGTCTAGTCACAGAGCCTGGGGAGTTATCAGCAGAGAGCAGCTTCTTACTAAGTACCACGTTGCCTTACTGCTGAGTTAAGATGGGGGCCCAGAATATATCTTCAAATTCTTCTAAGACACCATTCTTCCCTCAACAGGTCATGGAGTATGTCGCCATAGATTTCTTTAAGATTGTCTTGTCCTTCTGTTTCCCCCAAATGGATGGGAGGCTCCTCCTGGAGGCTGAGGTTTCCCCCTTTCGGCCCCTCGTAAGGGTGGTCTGAGCTCTTTGTACATGGCTGCTGGGCAATGGCTAACTCCATGTCATCACTGGGCTCCTCATGACAGAGAATATACTCCTTGTGCTGTGGATTATGCACAGTCATGCACCAATGCATGAGTTTTGATTCTCAAGGAAAGCAAAGGGATCTCCAAAGTGACATCTAGACTTCATTCAGGTAATTTGGAAAAAGCCTCTGTAGTAGATTGCAAAATGGCCATAAATACCTTTCTTGTGTGCTGGCCACTTTGCCACTCCTCCCATCAAGAAGTCTAGTTGATGCTGGGTTTGACTATGTAACTTGCTTTGACCATTGAAATATTAGCAAACATAATATAGGTAAAGACTTGAAATACAGGTAAAGACTTGCTTACTAGCTCCTACTGCACTGGATCCATGAGAGCACCATAAAAACAAGCTCAAAACCCCAGCAGACTATCTGTTAACCACTGGTCATGTGAGTGAGGCTCATCCTAGACCAACCATCTGGCCCAGATGAGACTTGAAGAAGAACCAAACAGCTGAGCCCAGTCCAGCCCAAATTTCCAACATCCAGAAATGTGAACTAACAAATGATCCTTATTTAAAAAAAGAAAATGTGCCTTGCTTTCTAATCCAACTGAAGAACAGATTCTGCCCACTGCCATCAATTTACGCCACGCTGAGGTAATGATAACTACACAGCTACATGAGGAAAGTATTTGTGAGATCAGAGTCTCCATGCAACAATACGATACCAGTTCCCTCCTCCTACATGCCAAGTCAGCCCTCTGACTATTCCAATGCCTCTGATAACAAGAGTGACCCTTGAAGGCAGCTGCTTTCATTTCAAGTCCGTTTTGACTCTTAGAAATGTCTTCTTTACATTGATCCAAAGTGTCTCTCCTGGGACTTCAACCCATTGGTTCTGGCTGCAGCACGAGGCAAGCAGCACAAGTCTATCTCTATATATGAAAGTTCTTCACATTCTTGAAGATAATGACTGCAGCATACCTAAGACCACATGACCTAAACTTCTCTTGTTCCCTCGACAACCTTTTATAGGACATGATTCCAAGTTTCTTGACCACCCTATTTGCTGTGCTCCACATGGGCCCCAGTGTGTGTTCCCCATGTGGTGCCCCAAACCAAACATGGCTCTCTGCTGTGGTCTGACCCCAACACAGTTAAACAGATGTGACTCACTTCCTCACCACAGATGGCACCTGGATTTTCAGGTGGCCTAAGATCACGTTGATTGGAGCAGGCCCATAATGAACTCTGTTGACTAAAAATCCTAAGAATTTTCATTCAGACTGCTGCAAAATTATGTCTTTCACCTCCTAGAATTAGATTTAGGCCACAGTCCCAATATTCAATATTTAACAGCTTCTGTGGTTTTAAAATATATTCACAAAGTTTGTGAATACTCCTCCCTTCAAGGTGTGAAGCCTAATTCCCCTCCTTGTGTACAGGTGGACGCAATGACTTGTTTCTAATAAATAGAATAAAGTGGAAATGATGGTGTGTGGGTTTAAAAACTAGGTCCTAAAAGGCATTGTGACTTTCTTCTTCTCTCAGCTTATTCTTTCTGGAGGAAGTTTGCACCATGTCCTGAGGATGTGCATGCAGCCTATAGACAGGTTTTACTTGGTGAGGAACTGAAGTCCCCTGCCCACAGCCATGCAAGTGAGCCAGATTCAAAGAAGATCCTCCACCCCAGTCAAGCCTTCAGATCACTGCAGCCCTGACCCACATTCTGACTGAAATTATAGGAGAAACCCTGAGCCAGAAACACCCAGCTAAGACACATCTGGATTTGTGAACTAAAGAAACTATAAGATGATAAATACTTGTTGTTTTAAGCCACTTAATTTTGGTGTGATTTGCTATGTAGCAAGAGAGAATATATCTTGATTCTGTGGTTGGATAGCTTTCTTACCCATCCATGCTGTTCACACAAGGAGTAAGTATGCCTTTTCTATGTGTATCAAAACCTCCAATTGATACAAGTTATAGGTATGACAGAGCCCTTGGAGATACCGCTAGAAGCCTCTTTAAGATTAGCACTCTATGGGGCGCCTGGGTGGCGCAGTCGGTTAAGCGTCCGACTTCAGCCAGGTCACGATCTCGCGGTCAGTGAGTTCCAGCCCCGCGTCAGGCTCTGGGCTGATGGCTCGGAGCCTGGAGCCTGTTTCCGATTCTGTGTCTCCCTCTCTCTCTGCCCCTCCCCCGTTCATGCTCTGTCTCTCTCTGTCCCAAAAATAAAAAAAAAAAAAAAAAAAAAAAAGTTGAAAAAAAAAAAGATTAGCACTCTACACAACATCCTTAGATATGGTACTTTAGCCAGTTCTTAATACACCCTGATGTAAGACAGAGACAACACCAGGCTTTGGTGGGAAGACTTGAATAGAACCTTGATGAATTATAAGAATTCAGACCGGTCAGAGGGACGGCAGGTGTGAACTTACTCAGTGCACACAGACAGATTTCCTATATATAAGTCATATTCAAGGGTCAATAGAGAAATAGCTAGACTGCAAGCTCTTGAGGAGAAGGACAGTGTTTGTCTTGTTTACTGACCGTATCTCAGGTCTGGGACATGAAGAAAGGCTCAGTAACTTTTTAAAAAATGAGATAATAATAAAATGGAGAGCTTTATAGATGAAGAGTAAAAGAAGGTTAGATATGGAGACTCGTCTGATATGAGAAGAACTTCATGGTCAAAACACTTTTCTAGGAGTCAACTTTTCAGCAGTGAGGATCGACGTCTGCTTGAGCTTTGAGCAGAACTTAAGCAGTATTGACACTTGGTGTGACAAGGAGGTACGGAAAAGATTGTGGGTCATGAACTGTGACTCCCAAACGTGACCTTGGGTAGGTAGAGATTAGTTCAACCTTGGCAGTCTCTTGAAGAAATATTTGTCTTGGAGAAAACTTCATGAGGGGAAATGATTCACCTAGAAAGGCAAAGGTAAGAACCATGCTGGTAATTGACCTTGAAGTGAAGGTTACCAAGTTAAGCCTAGATGTAAGCTGAGAATTTGAATGGATGAGCAGAGCATATAGGGATGTAAGTAAGAGAAGAGACAGCCTCGAGGCATACAATATGTATGAACCATCCATGGTGTCTTTTTCAATTTTATTTTATTTTTAATTGTTTTTATTTATTTTTGAGAGTGAGAGAGACAGAGTGTGAGCAGGCAAGAGACAGAGAGAGTGGGAGATACAGAATCCAAAGCAGGCTCCAGGTTCTGAGCTGTCAGCACAGAACTCGACGCGAGGCTTGAACCCACGGACCCCAAAATCATGACCTGAGCCGAAGTCGGACGCTTAACCAACTGAGCCATCCAGGTGCCCCCATTTCAATTTTAACAGCTCCTTTGGTTCCAAAGTCTTCCAGAATTGGACTGTACTTATTGGGTGGCATCCCCCTGCCCCAGCACATCCTTGCTCCTGACTCTTTTCCTTTGACCTAATTCTCTGGTCCCCAGTATTTTTCTAGTTCATCTCTTGGCAAAAGCATGAGCTTTCCTGAAGTTCAGATATGGGTCCTTAGAGTACAACCCAGCATAAGACCTGGTAAATTGAGTTCTGTTTAGCAAAGGGCATAGGTTAAAAAAAAAAAAAAAAAAAAGGACTTGAATTAAAATACGCTTTCTTGGATGTGACTGGCTGATTTCTTTGTGAGATTTATTAATACAACAAAATTTATTTATTGCTTTAAGTATCGCTATAGATATTGAGAACACAAAAATCAATAATATAAGATTCTTACATTAAGAACCTCACAGCCTAGTGGGAGAGTCTAAAATCTGTGTGTGTGTGCGCATGCGCACTTCCTATGATACAAGAACTAAGAGTCAACAATCGCCTATGGAGCATCATAGATGGAAGGACTAACTACACATGTGTATGTATTTGAGCCACGGGGCAAGTTTTGGAAGAGTGTCAGGGAAATACCCATCAAAAGGGTGATGCTCAAACCGAATCTTGCTGGAAGAAATATAGAAGATCACTAGGTAGATAAGATTGCTAGACAGATCTGGAGACATGGGCGAGCATGGCGCGTTTGAGGGAGCGGGTATATTGATACGATGAAGGGAGAGATAGAAAGATGGCCTGAAGGGAATGATAAGAGATGAGCCTGGATAAGTAGTCTGGAAAATGCCAGTCTAGAGAGTTTGGGATTTATCTTGTGGCCTATGAGGAACCAAGGAAGGGTTTTAAACAGAAGAGTTATGCATTCTGATGTAATTTTGAAATATAACTGATGGTGGAATGTTGGTGAATTGGAGGCAGGAGATTGGCTGGGAGGTTATTACTTCAATCTAGGCAAAAGTGGATGAAATGTAATGGCAGTGGACATGGAAGAGGAGAGATCTATAGGGATCTGAATGGACAAGGCCTGGCAGAGATTAGAGGCTGGTAGATGACGGTAGAGAAGAAGGAAGCTAAATAAGCCTGAGGGTTTCCTGCTCAGGCACTTGGTTGAAGTAATTTGATGTAGCCCTGGTGAGCTTTGTGTTGTTAAACAAAGATCAGTAAAGGTCAGTTTTAATATTATACTTTGACATACCTGTGAACCCCCCATGGGGGTCTGAAAACAGGTAGGATATTGTAAAGGTGCAAAGAGGCCAGTGTATAAAGCAGATTATGGTTCAGAACGGTTAAGTATGAAAGTAACTGCCAGCAGAATGAAGGGCAATCAAGGGCCTTCTTGTGGAAATTCCGACTCAGAATAGCTCTCTGGGCTAGACTGGCTGGACTGGCAAAGCCCATGCCCTCCAGCAACGTATGGGTGCCATCGCTGTAGCAGGCTTGGGAGATCCCCAGATGACCTTGGCCTATAGTTAGCTCTCACAGTCAGCTGTGGCTGGTTTCCAAAGTAGCAGCAACGGCAGCTGACAGCTTTGGAAGTGTATTTTCTTCTCTGTTAAAGAAAAAGTGCCCATTAGCAATACATTTCCCAAGAAGCTCCTCTTCCTGGTTTGACTGAGGGCTTCTGTGGTAGAAAATATGCCAGTGTTTCCAGAAGGCTATTTAAAAAAAAAAATTAATCACTTTTCTCTTGAGACAAAATACCTTGAACCTCTTGGGTAACTTAGAAGAATCAAAATGTAAGTTCTATCCTTGGAAAACATGTCAAACGCCTTCTTGAATGCCTTAGATCATTAGAGAATCTTTTCCCCTTTTGCCTATCACAGTAAAAGTGAATTAGAATGTAAGGTTTCAAAGGCAGAGGAGGAATCTAAAGCCTAACAGATTAAAGTCAATGCTTACTTTGGGGAACTGAAGTTGGAATACAAGAATCTAAGTTTGAGACTCTTCGATAAAAAATTCTTGCAATCACTTAGTGTTCATGTCGAAACATCTGGTGGCAACTTTGCTTTAGTGTATGGTAACTGGGGAAAATATTGAGAGATTGCAGTAACGTTTTTTGTTTGTGTGTGAATTGAGCCTTAATTCATGTACTTCATCCAGAAAACACTAGAGGGAGTAAGTCAGATAGAGGAAAAAGGCTACCTCAGAAGGAACAGCAGTGTAGAGGAGGCTGAGGAGGAAAGCATTTCTGCATTTCCCTAAGGCACAGAATTTTACTTAGGTAGACACTAATCTTTACATTGTGACCAAGTGACTTTATATTTGAAAGCCGGTGCTAAAAAACTTTAATTATGATCTGCTGAGCCTGTTCAGAATCCAAAACAGTCAAGGAAAACCATTACTCTCTGACTAGAATCTGTATCCTGTCCATTTTAGGCATTTTGAGAGTGAATATGATAGAACTCTGTGAGTCTTTAATTTTAGAGGACACATTCTTTGGATGAATAACCTTTCACAGATATTGAATTTTTTTTTTTATAGCACTGGTAGTAATACTTCCAGTGCTCGAAGTGAATAGTAATGATACCAGGCATTTTCAGACACTTGTAGGAATAAAATGAGCTCTTTGTAAATATCCTCGATGGGAAGCCTTCCCCTCTTCGTTTTTTCCATAGTTTTCATGAATTAGGTCTACCTTAAGACATCATTTTACGATCTAGTAACACTGAAGTTAACTGGCCCAATGTCATGCACGTGTCAATAAGAACTGATAATTATTCTTCTTGTTTAAA